>NC_053035.3:30594925-31987181 GCF_002575655.3 Aegilops tauschii subsp. strangulata | reverse complement strand
GACGGAGGCCAGCATGGATGTTGGAGGGGTGGCGGCAGGAACTCCATTAAGAGAATAAAGATCATCGGAGCTATTGAAGCGAGCGATCTCGGCCTTGGTCAGGTAATCCTTCACAGATAAACCAAAAGGGTCAAATTCAGCCGAAACTAGATTGTCGCAAGTAAATTGGCGAACAGAGATAATATTTTTAATGAGGGCGGGTGCAACTAGAACATCGCGAAGTAAAAGAGGTTTGGTGGAAGAGGGAAGTTGAGCCTGACCAACACAATATATAGGAATAGATGATCCATCTCCAAGGATAATGGAAGGGAAAGGAGATTTAGTGCAAGAAGATAACCAATTACTAGATGCAGACATATGACTAGAGGCCCCTGAATCAAAGATCCAATCCGTACCTGAGTTTCCTTGTGCAGCAAAGTTATTCATGAGCTGGAGAAAGGCAGCTTGATCCCAGCTCGGCGTCGCAGGTGAGGGTGGCGTCGGAAGCGGTGCCGGCGGATACGATGGTGAAGGCAGTAGGGCCGGCTGGGGAGTGTAGTAGGCATTGGCCGGCTGTGGTGGGGGTGGCGTCGGGAGCAGGGCCGGCTGAGGTGTGTAGTAGGCGCCGCCGTCGGTGCTGTAATGACCATAAGGAGCATACGTCGGGGCGGCATGATAGGCATTGGCCGGCTGTCGGGGGTTGAGAACCCCGGGAGCACCAGTAGGCGGCCGAAGGCCGGGTTGCCAGGCACCTGAGTATGCCGGCGGAGCACCGAGGGTGGACGGAGCGGACCAGGGCATGGGCCATGCTTGAACAAGCCCCGTCCAAGGATCATGAGGAGGCCGCCATGCAACCGCAGATGGAGCACTGGTGGGTGGTGCAGGACTCGGTGCTGGTGATGTCGTAGGCGGAACCGAACGAGTCGACGGCGGCCTGTAGATAGGGTTTTTGCCGCGGTAGTTCGGACTAGGACGCCAGCCTGGGGGCGGTTCAACAGATGACGATGCGGACGGCCCGACGGCAGGAGCCGGCCTGGAAGGCGGCGCTGGTGTAGACGACAGAGGAGGACGAGCCGCAGCATGAAAGACCTTGGGGCGAGAGTCCTTGCGAGCTTGTGTTTCCGCCGCGAGTTGTAGCAAGGAACGAACTTCAGCGAAGGTAGGAGGGGGCCGTATCATCGGTATGAACGAGGCTTGCTTGTCAAAGTCTTCGCTGAGGCCGACGACGACGATATTGATTAGCTGTGAGTCGCTAACTGTATCGCCGAGTTCGCGGAGCTCATCACCAATGGTCTTAACGCGCTGGCAGAACATGTTCACCGGGGCGTCTCCTTGACCATATTGCGAAGCTCGGTGTGGAGAGCGTTTTTCCGAGCGTCGGTGTTGCTTTGGAAGAGCTGGCGGAGGGAGTGCCAGATGTTGGCAGCGGTGGCGCCATCGTGATCGAGCATGTTGAAGATCTCGGTGGTGATGCGGGTGTAGAACCACTGGACGATCGCGAGATCGTCTTTCAACCATTGCGGATCGTCGGGGCGGGGAAGACAGTAAGCGGCGACATGCGACCGCAGGTTGCAGCGGCCGAGGTGGAGATCGAAGAGATGTCTCCAATGGTAGTAGTTGTGGGCGGCGAGATCAAGAACTATGGAGATGTAGGGACTGACGTCGGAGATTGTGTCAGCAAGAGATATTGGTGCGGTAAGGATGGGTGCAGGGTAGTTTTGTGGAGCTATGGTGAGGGCCGAGAGAGAAGCGGCCGCGGCGTTGGCAGCCTTGGCGATGAGTGCGGCCCGGCGCTCGAAGTAGCCGGGCGGCGGCGGCGGCGGTGGCGTTGGCGGAGCCATACCCTAAACCCTGGGACCGGTATCTGATACCATGAAAGCTCAATAAAACTGTTTCTTATTGATGATTTGGTGCGGCATACAAGAGTATATAAAAGGGTACAAACCGACTTGGGGTAGGGGTATAAAACTGACTTGGACTAGAAGTCGTATACCACAATGACTACTCTAACAGACGCAACGACACTGCCTCTTTGTGTGTCTCAATGCCTGCAAGCATACCGTGGTGGCAAGGGAGCGAAGGGAACATGGGTGCATGCCTCCACCGCGCACGAGCTTGTTACCCAGCAAGAGATGTCCTCCACCGGAGGACGAAGGAGCATGGGAGACCTCTGCCGACGGAGTCGTGGGGAGGCCCAGACTACATCCTCTAGAGAAGTGATTTTCCTTCCTTTTCTCTGAACTTTCAACGGTGGAACCTCTGAACTTTCTGCTTTCTCTTCCTTCTTCAGTAAATCACAACTTAGTACTGTTAGTAGTAATAGTAGTAGCAGCGGCGGCTACACCTTGCAGCGGCACATGATACTGTTTTTATTTGATGGGGCACATGCTGTGGACGCACATGTTTCAACAGCAAGGTATGGTGTGGGCGAGCAGCACACATGTTGGGAAGAATCAAGTCGAACTTCAAGATGGAGAGGAGGTGGATGGCGCTGGACGGGATTATAACATGCAGTAGAATGGCCGCATCGGAAGCGGAGGAGGCCGCCTCCACCGTGGATCCAGGGGTGGGAGGCCGCAGCCACCGTGGATCCAGTGGCAGGGAGGCCGTCGCTGCGGTGGATCCAGGGGGAGGCGGAGCGAGCCGGTGGTCGGCGGCGGTGGTATGGGCGTCGGGCAGCGACCCGATTCAGAAAACTCGCTGTTGGTGGCGAGTGCGGAGACGGCAGCGATGGCGCATGGGGTCCAGGCCCGGTGGCGGCGACGGCGCCGCTTGGGAGTGCCGGGGGCGGCAGCGGCTGGGGTTTCCGAGGGCGGCGGCGGGTGGGTCGGGGGATCGAGGGGGGGAGTGAGAGTGCGGGAGGTGAGGGACTGTTCGTTGGGGCTTTGTTTTTCTCCTTCGAGATCTTAGGAACTTACAATCGCCCCTATACAGGGCTACTACGATCAGAATAGTTTTTTTTTGAAAAACAAATGGACTTTATTCAACGGAAATAACAGATACATCGTTTGTGAGGAAAGGTACAATCTCAAACATAGGCTCCTCAAACCAATCAATGGTAGAAGAAAATTTAGCCAACCTAGCAAGCTCGTGCGCAACCTTATTGACTTCCCTATTACAATGTTCAAACCTAGAGGTAGGAAAATCACACGCCAAAAAATAGCAATCATCAAAGATTGCCGCCGCCGCTCCTGCTGACCGTCCGCCGTTATTCATCGTTTCAATAACCTCCAAATTATCAGAATTAATAACTAGGCGATTGCAATCCGCACGTTGCGCTAGTGAAAGACCGAATCTGAGAGCCCAAGCTTCCGCTGTTAGAGCATCGATGCAATGATCAATTTTCCAAGTACCCCCTGCAATAAACTTCCCTTTGTCGTTCCTCAGGACAGCCCCCGCCGTACCTTTAAGAAGATCATGATCAAAAGAAGCGTCAACATTAAGTTTCACAAAACCCACCGGGGGACGAATCCAACCCCCTCTTTTCATAGAAGCCCTTGGACTGGAAGCAACAACATAATTAGTCGTAAGAGCTTGTATCCCCATTGAAATCTGTTTGCATCTTGAATTCTCTCCTTGTGCACTAATTTACGTCTTTCCCACCATAAATACCAAGACGTAATGGCAATCATCTCCTGAGTATTCTGGAACCCCATAATAGATAAATCTTGGTCAGGCATGAGCAACAAAAACTCGAGGACCGCCTCTCCAGCACGATCAACTCCACAAGCTTGAGCAATGATCTCGTCTAATCCAAGCCTTCTCCAGACCTCTTTTGCCTTCTGGCACTGAAACAACATATGCTTTGTGTCTTCTAAACCAGAAGCACAACAAGGGCATAAAGGTGAAACTTTCATGTGTCTATTAGCAAGCGTAACATGACATGGAAGAGTACCATGCAGCGTCCGCCAAATAAAATTTTTCAACTTCGCTGGACAAGATAACTTCCAAATCTTACACCAAATTGGATTAAAGTTTGTTCGACCCATTCCATTAGTACGACGAAGTTTCCTTCCATGTTGATAATCCCACTCAACAAAATATGCAGATCGAACAGAAAAAATCCCACTCTTTGTATGACTCCAGGCAACAAAATCTAACATATCAAACTGAGGCAGAGGGATAGCAAGGACCCGCTGTAAATCAACAGGCCACAAGGTCTGTCTGATGAGATCCTCATCCCACCTATTCGAAGAGGGGTCAATGAGATCAGACACTTTTGATAACAAATGTTGTCCCTTTGGAGTGATGACTTTCATGTTAGCACAGTTAGGGATCCAAGCATCTTCCCAAATGTCAATTTTCTGACCATTTCCAACACGCTAAATATAGCCATGTTTTAAGGTATTAACCCCCGCCATAATACTTTGCCATGTGAAGGATGATCCCTTTTTTAACTTTGCGTTCAATAAATCTCCATCAGGAAAATACTTAGCTCGCAAAATGGTGGCACACAAGGAATCTGGGTTCTCAAGGAGACGCCAATCTTGTTTAGCCAACATCGCCAAATTAAAACAATGAATGTCACGAAAACCCATTCCACCTTGGCTTTTCGGGACACACATTTTCCACCACGCCATCCAATGCATCCTTCTCTGGTTGTCGTGATCACCCCACCAAAAATGTGACATCTCGTCAGTTATTCCTTTACAATTGTTTTTAGGAATTTTAAAGACCGACATAGCATAAGTTGGGATAGCTTGAACAACAGACTTGAGAAGAACTTCCTTGCCTCCAGTGGATAAGAGTTTTTCTTTCCATCCGCTAATTCTCAGAACAATGCGATCAATCAGATATTGGAAACAATCAGTCTTATCTAACCCCACATGCGCAGGCAGGCCCAGATACTTATAATTGAGAGCTTCGATCATGATATTTAAAATTGAGCGAATTTGTCCTCTAATGTCCCCACTCGTATTTGGGCTAAAAAATATGCTAAATTTTTCAACGCTCACCATTTGTCCAGACGCAACACAATATAAGTCCAAAATTGATTTAAGTGTCTCCGCATTTTGTTGATTAGCTTTCATGAGGATTAATGAGTCATACGCAAAAAGGAGATTTGTGATAGTAGGGGCCTCTCTACAAACCTTGACTCCTGAAATATTCCCAATCTCCTCCGCATGCGCCAAGAGAGCAGTAAGGCCCTCCGTGCATAATAAGAAAAGGTAGGGAGATAATGGATCACCTTGTCTTAAGCCCCTAGTAGGATTGAAACTTTCAGTTTCTTCATCATTAATCCGTACCCTATACTCAACAGTAGAGACACATTACGATCAGAATAGTTATTCTAATACCATGATCATAATAGTGCTGTCCATTATATATATATGAAAATAGAACGTTCGATTTCGTCAAAAACCTATTATTATGAGCACAAAATTTCAAATTTGTCTCAAAATAGAAACCTCGTTTTCAGATAATCTTGAAAAATGTTTATTTTGAACTAGAAAATAAGCATACTTGTATTTTAAAATTAGCATGCTCATTTGAAACGCTGATTTGAAAAAAGCATGTCCAATTGAAAGTAGCATGAATATGCGGATTTAAAAATAGCAGGCTGCTTTGAATATGCAGTTTTTAAAATACCATGCTGTTTTCAATATGCTATTTTTAAAATAGCAGCTGATTTTAAAAATAGCGTGCTGAATATAAAAATATAGTGCTCTTTTCAATATGCTGTTTTCAAAATAGCATGCTGATTTCAAAAATGGCATGCTAATTTAAAAATTGCATGCTGTTTTGAATATGTTGTTTTAAAAAATAGCATGCTGAACTCAGAATAGCATCCTGATTTTATAAATAGCATGCTTTTCTAAATAGTTGTTTTTAAAGTAGCATGCTGATTTAAAAAATAGCATGCTATTTTGAATATGTTAATTTTGAAGTAGCATGCTAATTTCAAAAATAGCATGCTATTTCAAAAATGGCATACTGTTTTAAAAATAACAATGTTTTTTAGTATACTGTTTTTAAAATAGCATGCTCTTTTTAAAAATAACATGCTTGTTTGCTCTGTTTTTGAAAATAGCATGCCATTTCGAAAATAACAGAAACATCATTTTTGAAATATGAAATTGTCGACAACCCGCAAGTTTTTGTTTTTGCATTGCATTTTTTGTGCAACGCATACAAACATCATTTTCAAAATAACTCCTACTAGCCAACACAGAAACCTCGTCCTCTATGAAAGTAGCATCTAATCCATATGACACCCTGTTAGATTTGATTTAAAAAATAGTAACATCACTTTAAAACTATGGCAAAAAAGGAAATATCATTGCAGTTTAAGGTAATGATATCAAGGAGGGTACCAGGGTGTGTTACACTACGTGGCACATATATAGACTTGCATATCAAGTACATTACGCCACATAAATTCATACTGCCACCTAGCAGTTACTGCCAAGTTCCACTTACTGGACGATCTTCATATCCAGTCGGCCCCAAAAGTTATACTACCAAAGTACCAGTTACTACCAAGTACCACTTACTAGTAAGTCTCGCTTACTGGACCCAAAAGCTGATACTACCAACTTCCAGTTACTGGCTAGTAAATACATATCATAACAACTAGCGTCAAACTATGCCATTCAGTCATGGCTCTTCACATCGGTCAATGAATCTTCATGCCACTGGCCATGTTCACCTTAAGCCCACCTCCCCTCCTTTCCATGAACTTGAAGATAGCCATATGATCTTGTTTCATTTTGGCGCCCTCAACGACTTCTCTCCAGTTCTTCGTCATGATCGCACGCCCGTCCTTCTTGCCCATCTTGAACAAGACCTTTTTAGAACCTTCAAAACATTCATTGGTGACACGCACAACCATGGGCTTTCGTAGATAATCTTTGAGGTAGTCCTCATTGTAACCCTTTGAGAAGCACTGATTGCACAAGGAAATAAATAATGTTACATGATGGCATTTCACTTGTGAAGTATGATTTGCAAAAAGAAAGTCCAAGTGTTTACCATCTTGCTCTTCCCTCCGATGACTGCTCAGCGAGTGACGGTGCAGACATAGTATGGTATGGGAGTTTTGTAATGCTTTACTATGGATTTGAGACGGTCCCACCTAATTAGGTTTAGCGATACATGATTGTCGTAGAAGATGTGATCCTCGAAAGCTCTTCTCCCTTGGTATCCCGGGCCTGTATAAAAAAAAATTAAGATGACAGAGTAGTAAATAATTTCATACATAAGATCTAGAACATCAACACTGGGTTGATTATCAATGCCTACTTCAATGATCAAGAAATGAAGTTCATAGCTAACCCAATCACATCCACTCAGCAATATCTCGTAGAAACATGGGCAAATTGAATATTTGATTTATTTAAACTAACAACTAAACACTATGCTCTATTTAAGATCTAGCTCAGTCAATGTTGATTTGGAAACAAAGCAACAGGGTCATCTAGAACCCAAATAGAGTAATGTGTGGTAATCAAATGTTACTCAAACCTCAACTTTAGATAGTTCATGGTTCATTTAATATCTGATCAGCCATATAGAACTTTACCCCTGTCTGCCACGATGGGATCGTGGTCGACATATCCATCTCCATCAGAACTATCATCAGTGTCATAGTCGCTAGAGGTGTCGTCCTCACCGCTATAGCCGTCACTCCCATGTGAAGTGCCATCTGAAGTTCCATCTGAAGTGCCATCTGAAGCATCATCTGAGGTGGTCCGATGATCACTCTCTTCACTACTGATGAGGATGGTTTCCCTTGCCATTGAAACCTGTTGCATGCATTGCAATGAACAAATGATCATGGACTCACGAAAAGATATCACAAGACAACTCTAGACACAAATTAAAGTCACACAAGCTTTATATTACAAGCCAGGGGCCTTTGATATGTCTTCGTCGTATCTATAATTTTTCATTGTTCCATGCCAATATTATACAACTTTCACATACTTTTGGCAACATTTTATATTATTTTTTGTACTAACATATTGATCCAGTGCCCAGTGCCAGTTCTTGTTTGTTGCATGTTTTTTGTTTCGCAGAATATCCATATCAAACAAAGTCCAAACGCGATAAAAATTTACGGAGACTTATTTTGGAATATATGTGATTTTTTCTTGGGGGGGGGGGGTGTGGAATCGACGCAAACCGAGACCCACAACCTCCACTACCCACCAGGGCACGATAGCCCCCCTGGCGCGCGGTGGTGCCTAGTGGGCACACCGTAAGTCGGTTGGGGCTCTTCTTCGACCGCAAGGAAGCTTATACCGGAAAATAATTGTGTTCAAATTTCAGCGCAATCGGAGTTACGGATCTCCAGATATTTAAGAAACGGTTTTCGGCTAGAAAACATAAACGCGAAACAGAAGACAACAGGGAGAGAGATCCAATCTCGGAGCGGCTCTCGCCCCTCCGCCGCTATGGAGGCCATGGACCAGAGGGGCAACCCTCCTCCCATCAAGGAGGGGGGGGGGTCAAGGAAGAAGAAGAAGGAGGGGGGCTCTCTCCCCCTCTCTCTCGGTGGCGCCGGAGTGCCGTCGGGGCTAGGATCGTGACAACGATCTACACCAACAACCTTGCTACCGTCAGCACCGGCTTACTCCCCCTCTATGCAGCGGTGTAATACCTCTTTTCCCCGTTGTAATCTCTACTTAGACATGGTGCTCAACGCTATATATTATTTCCCAATGATGTATGGCTATCTTATGATGTTTGAGTAGATTTGTTTTGTCCTATGGGTTGATTGATGATCATGATTGGTTTGAGTTATATATTTTATTTTGGTGCTGTCCTATGGTGCCCTCCGTGTCGCGCAAACATGAGGGATCCCTGTTGTAGGGTGTTGCATTACGTCCATGATTCTCTTATAGTGGGTTGCTAGAGTGAGAGAAGCTTACGCCCGAGTAAGGGGGTTGTTGCATATGGGATAAAGAGGACTTGATACTTAATGACATGGTTGGGTTTACCTTAATGATCTTTGGTAGTTGCGGATGCTTGCTAGAGTTCCCATCATAAGTGCATATGATCCAAGTAAGGAAAGTAGGTTAGCTCATGCCTCTCCCTCATATAAAATTGCAATAATGATTACCGGTCTAGTTATCAATTGCCTAGGGACAAAATCTTTCTCTTGTGTTACAAAAAGCACTACAAAAAAAATACACTTCCGTGATGATACGTGTTTGTCACAGTAGGTCACATTTTCTGTCATGCATGTACATCCATGACAAATTTATGACAGAATCAAGATAGTCATACCTGTGCTGTCGTAGAAGTGTTCCATGACATTACCAAATTATCATCATGGAAGTGTCCACTTCCATGACAATAAATCGCGCGTCACAGAAGTGCTTTCGTCAAGGGTGACCGACACGTGGCATCCACCGTAACGGAACGCCGTTAAGCTATCGGGTCCGGTTTTGGATCCGATAACCCGTTAACAACCCCGACCAATGGGGATTTTCCACGTGTAAAATCACCATTGGCTGGAGGAAACACGTGTCAGCTCACCGTTGGGACAGATGTCATCCACTCATTGGACACAAACCGCCTATGATACATCGACACGTGGCACGGCCCAACAGAGGCCCATTCCTATGAAAAGGCCAGCCCGTTTGACTTGGTCAAAAGGTGGCGGGCCGGCCCACGGCAAGCCTGTTAACGGCTTGTTCGCATATAGCCCATTTACAGCCCGCTAACCCAGGGCCCGTTTACGACCTAACCGAATTAGGCCCAGTAGCGTCATCTGGGCCGTCCAATATAATTCTAGCCCGTTTTAACTTCCGGCCCATGTATGGCCCATGACGTCTTTCGGCCCATATGAGGCCCTTATTACTCTCGGCCCATTAACGGCCCGTGGTAAAACTGGCCCATAATGAACAATGTATCACTTTATACCCATTAACGGCCCATTATTCCGTTGGGACGTTTCCAGCCCATGTTATCTTTCGGCCTTCTTGGGGCCCATTTATTCTTGGGCTCATTTCCACATTCGTTTACTTACGGCCCGTTACTGTCATTTTCTACTTGTGGGCCAAATTCAGCCCATGGTTACAGTCGGCCCGTTTGTGGCCCATTAATACGTTGGGCCGTTTTCATAGCGTCATCAAAATACGGCCAATTAACGATGGCCCATTATGGTCGGCCCATGAACGGACGATTTCAACTCTAGCCCATTTACGACCATAATGTGTTCTGTTATTGGCCCATGTTTGGCCAACCGATCATAAGCCCGTAGAAGGCCCATTGATGATACGGCCCATAGAAGGCCCATTGTGTCTACGACCCGTATAAGGCCCATTGTTTCTACGCCACGTAGAAGGCCCATTGTTTCTACGGCCCTTAGAAGGCCCATTGTTTCTACGACCCGTAGGAGGCCCATGTAAACTACAGCCGGTGGGCATCAAAGTTCGCCACCAGTGCAAATATAGGGAACACCCTACACTATACAAAAATGGCTTGCTGTTTTCTTCAGCCGGTGGCTGCATGTTAAGAACAAATTTTGTATCGCACCAAAACAAATTACAACTATAAAACAAAAGGAAGGTTGGCATAAAAGTTAACAGTCTAGCAGATAAATGCACCACCAGAAGTTCAGAAGCTCAGTTCATTTGACCTGACTGTTACGTTTTCATGCTGTATTGTCCGATGGAGCACCATAACCTTCGCCTTCAGTTCTCCCAGGCTCCTGAACAACATAGCAAATGTCTGATAGTCCGGTTTCAAAACCATGCATATCTTGACAACATCGAATAATGTCTCTCCTTGTTTCACAAAGGGTCTCTGTTAGGGAATGGACTTGTGTCTGGAGCGCAGATACAACATTGTTTTGAGCTTGCATATCTTGATCATGAGGCAGCTTGGATGAGATTGCCTTAACAACCAACCCAGTATTACGCAGGAACGTGCTTTTGGCACTGTTAGTGGACAGGTACTGACCCACTGCAGCAAGAGCTGACATTGCGGTTATAGTTGCCTCGCCACCTTCAGAAGGTGGCGGTTCCACCATTTTTTCCATAGCTCGCTGAAAAGTTGTGGTTTTACATTAGTAGTACCAGAACAGAAGATATTAAGGAGGCAGCAAAACCAAACAAAATAGCTTTGGTCTATATACAGAACTTATTCTGGTGAACCCATGTAAAATAATAGTTGTATTTTATTGCAAAGTACATAATAAAACCAGGTTCCAAACATATGACCATGTACCATCGATAATGTATTGTCTATTTCTTCACATTGTATTGAGGGCTAAGGATAAAGAGACGAAGTTTATAATACGGTAAGCATAGTATGACATCATTCATATCACAAAACAACTGAGAACAGACAAACATGCAATTGTAACGTTGTGTGGGAAAGTCCAGCACGGAACTAGATTATAGGTCAAGATCAAAGGAACATCACTCGTCTCTTTTAAACCTTGTAAGGTGCTATGATACGCTAAGACAATTGTGTATAAAATTGAAAAGAGTAATAGACATTGGCTGCAAACCATGCAGTTCAAGGCACAAGTCAGAGTAAGTAGTAGTTAAAAGGCATGAGGATTAAGGACTTACAACAGCGGCTTTTACTGGTGTAGTCATGCCCTTCTTCTTGCTGGTGTGACAGTCCTTGAAGATTTCCACAACATTTGGTTCAGGTACTTTTTGGTCCTTGCGGGCTTTCCTCTGCATTTGGAACAAGTCAATATAGATCTGATAATATGGTACAGCGAAAAGAGTGAAACAACAGCTAATTACAAGAGCCTCGCAGTGTGCAATATAGCTACGAGATCCCGTCGTCTGTTGGAATTTCACTTTCGTATGGTTGGCCTTATTCTTTGAACAGTTCACCTACAAGAAGATAGATTTGTGTGACACATGCGTAAATAGGACTTCAACATGTGATCTGATCACATATGTATAATGTACGTGATACTTCGGATCAGACCAGTGTTTAACGAGGCCTCTCCAGTCTTCATCAGATATATTTTCCACTGGAGATGTTTGGGCAAGTTCACTGTTAGCCTTGCCTTCAAAGTGAGTTTTCCTCAAGTTATACCGATACTGTCGCAGAGCAGACTTGAAAACATGGGTGCAAGCTTGTCTGGTTGCATCATCTTGGCTATCCAACTTGAACCTCATCTGTTGAAAATTATGGGAGTCTCATTATCAGCAACCTAGAAAGTATTGGACAGAGCAAGACGATATTACTAGTTTCCATACATAACCAAACTTACAGATAAATGGTCGAAGAAGGTGTTGAACTGGGTTTCGTCTTTGTCATTCCTGTACTGAGGATACGTACATGACACCTAACAGCAACCGCTGCCTCTGATACTAACTTGGCTGACTCTGTAGCATCACGTGGCCTTTTTAAACCTGCCTCAAAACGGATCTCCATTCTTCCTCCTCTAGATTTAGTTAACCTATCGAGCATTATCCCTGATGTTTGTTTCCTCTTGCGCCTAGGTGCTAGTCCAACAACAAACATAGGAAGTGTTAGTGTACATCAAACCGTGAGATTACATATAAAGAAGCATGCAACTGTAACTTGACTCCAGCAACTACCTTCTTGCTGTTGAAGCTCACAAAGTTCATCTGATCTTGCCAACTCATCTTGTGTCAAGAGTGCTTCTTAAGTAGTGTCAGTTGGCAAGGGAGCTTGGGAACGTGCTGCTAGCTGAGTTGACGAACGAGTAAATCGTGCAGCTGGTGGTACTGCGGAAGGTGCTGCAACAACTAGGGTTGTCTCTGCTTGTTTGGTGGCAGCTATTTGTTTCTGTTTGGCTTGTTCTGCAGCTCGTGTAGCATGGGATACCCTGTCGGTACAATTTTCCACTGGACTTTGACCTTCTATTGCACCATCAGTACCAACAGAATCTGCAGGATTGTTCCGCTTCCCTTTCCCCGTCGTTCTGTCTTGCTTCCTCTTTCTCTGTGCCATGTTAATTCAAGCCGACAAGAAAAACGAATAACAGTTTAGTTCTTCAGAACAAATGTACTTTGATGTAAGAACATGGTGTGATAGACAGATATTGTATGTTCTAGAAACAGGAACACATGTCTTAGTCACAAGTATAATGTGTAAAGTAAGCAGATGCAATTCAACAAAATTAGAAGCAATACAAGCTAGACATCATACATAACATGCAACCACATATAACAGTGCCAAGTTAGAGGGAGCACCTATGATGGTGCACTAGGGGAGACGTGCTCATCACCAACACAGCTACGTTGAGTGTCTATGCATGTGTTGTCTTGGAAATCATCTTGGGGGGATGGAGGAGTAGAATCTGTAGAGGCCCTCCATTTGGAAGGAGCACCTTCATCCGCTGCCTTGCTAACTTCCTTCCGCTTTATTGATTTTGAATTGTCAAGTAAAACCGACAAGAAACAACAATAAAATTCACTCTTCAGAACTCATTTGTGCATGATACTAACAATCACTACTTTGATGTAAGGCAAACACATGATTCCAGGATGGAATAATACGAAAAATAGGACGGCATGGCATATTCACAACTGTTTATGTAAACTAAGCAGAAACCATTTCACCAAATAAGAAGCAATGCAAGCTAGACACCACGTGAAAGATGCAACCAATATGACTCTGCCAAGTTAAAAGTGTCCCATCATAAATGGCATTTCAACAAATTAGAAGTAGCGCATGCTATAAATCATATCAAAGATGCAACTAATATCACACTGCATATACTGAAGGTGTCTCGTCATATTGATTTATGCGGGATACAAAAAACAATAGTTTTATGTGAGGATATGCTTAATAGACAGATGTACTATATACTAAATACAGGAAGGCATGTCACATTAACAGGTATAATGTATAACTAAGCAGAATAGCACATGCAGTTTAACCAGATTGGAAGAATTACAATCTAGACACCATATGCAACATGCAACCACATATCACGCTGCCAAGTTAGAGCAAGCACCTGCGATGCTAGTGTAGGGGAAATGCGGTAATCAACTACAGAGCTATGTTCACTATCTTCATCTAGCCTTGCTGTTTCTTGAGAATCATGTCGGGAGGCTGACGCTGCATTCTTTAAATGAGGAGTATTCCGCTTGCCTGACTGCCTCATCATAAGTGATTGATGAGCGATACACAAGAACATTAGTTTGATGTAAGAACATGGTTAATACACAGATGTACTAGTATGTACCAAAAACAGAAAGGCATGTCATATTCAAAGGTATAATGTGTAAGCTAAGCAGATGCAATTTAACCAAATTGGAAGCAATACAAGCTAGACATCCGGCTGGAGTAGTGAGCATGATCATCTAGGACCTGAGAGCCTGGTGGGAGGCGGGCTGCTTCGCCACCATCGCGGCTTTTCAGTTGGCTTCCAGGTGATGCCTCTCTTTGCTGGGCTTGTCACTGGCTCAGCCAGTGCCCTGACTAGCTATTTGTCTTCTGGTGCTCACGGGATGGTGGTTCACATAAAAAATATCTTTCCTTATCTTAATAAAGACCGATTTCGGCCTTTCGAATACAAGCTAGACACCATATGGAACATGCAACCACATATGACACCGTGAAGTTAAAGCAAGCACCTGGGATGGTGGTTCATGGCGAGCGAGATCATCAACTCCAGAGCTACGTTCCCCGTCTCCATCTGCTGACACTACACCCTTTATAGTCCTGAAACGTGTCTGGTTTAGCTGCGTACCACGTTGGAGCGAGTTCGCTCTTATCTTTTCTGCTTCTGTCAAGGCAGGGTCTGAAATACCCTTGCATAAAAACACAATAGTGAGAGTATGGGTGAAGTGTGTGCAGAACAAGTGCACTGTAAAAGTAGCAGATAGCAGGTGGCTGAAAAATAAATGACAGGAGACATATGATAGCTCTACAACATTGCATGGCTAACAAAATTAGATTCTACTCCGTATGATTTTCTAATATATGAGCATAGGAAATGCAGGTACTCCTCCAGCACACCACCACATGTGGTCATGTCAAGATAACAGTCGACTGAAAATAAATAGGTCAGTCGATTTTTTTAATGAACCATCCGATCTATAAGGAACGGGCAGATGGCCTTCGTCTACCTCCCGCCAGTCACTGTTGACGATCTTTCTCGAACTCACACCACCGCCATGCTTGGCAGCGCCCCCAGGCCATCCCTTTAATCCCGGCCGACCTCCAGATAGGGCGCCAGTAGCTCTAGGCCCCGCACGCCCCAAAGATAAACACCGAGGCGCTGCTTCCCTGGCGTAATAGGCGGACTAGTGCCTGTTACGCCGGGGAATGCTTCCGTTCATTGGGAATCAACTGACCAGGAATTGAAATTCAGGGGGGCGACAGACCTCTAGCTAAGGTGAAATAGTATATGAGGAGAAACCTTGTGCATCGCGAGTTTCTAGGAACATCTAGTATCAAGAAGAAGCGGTCAACTAGTGTCTTCTGTGGGATGAATACCGTGCAAGTAGACACGTAAGATTTGCACGAATAAGGGAAGAGGAGTACCCTTATCGGTTGCCAGTGTGGTCTCCTCCATATGTCGCGGCGATCTTCTTTTTTCTCCCGGGGGAACCGATGTTTTGGAGAACCGTCGATCCTTGGACAAACCCATGGCCAAATTGTTAACTGTGTTGCCGTGGCCGTATATCGACGGAGGGGAAGCAGATCCGAGGCGGCGAAGGACGGCGTAGTAGGAACAACTCCGGTGCGGTGGAGGGTGGCAAAGTTGGAGCGGCAGCGGTGAGGCACAGGACGGCGTGGTTGAACTGGCTCGGGTACGGACGGCTCGGCCTCGGCTTCAACTACTAGCCGTGGAGGGCGTTGCGGTTGAGGTTGCGGTGGACAACGACGTTGGGGTATCGGCTCTGGCGTGATGGAGGAGGGCGGCGGTTGATGGGTGGGATGGGGTGGCGGACGGAGGACGCCGGGGTTTCGCGGCTGGTGGAGAGGTAGTTTTTGCGCCCACAGAGTACGAATGGGGAATTGGATGGGTGGGGGGGGGGGAGGGGGGAGAACCATGTTTCGGTCTGGGACACGCTTGTTTTTGGCTTTTTTGAACAGAAGATGGGACGCGGTTGTTTGAAATTTAGGGAAAGTACAAACTTTGCCCCCCCTCTTAAATTTCGGACCTACTGCGGGTCAGGGGTAGGATAGTAATCCCAGGTGTCCCAAATAGTGGGCGGGAGCGATTTCGGCCGCGCGCATGTGTGCTTAGGCGACCATTGTGTATGAATGTTTTTCGGAGGCGGTTGCGTGGCGTCTAGATGAAGCTACAAACCTACCCCGGTTTAGACCTTTGGACGTCGGGCCGGTAGGTTTCATGGGTCGGAGTTATTAGAAAAGTAATTTCCTTGTACTACCAAACATTGGTCTCACGTGGTTTCGGGCGAGTAGAGGCTCTTTTGGCGCTTCGTTCGAAATTTTGAAACACAAGCATTCACGTTTAGAGTACTCTTGAACTTTGAGGATTGACCTAAATAGACAACGTTAAATTTGACCTTGTATGTTCGAAAACCTCACTAAATTATCCGCTTCTTTTTGAAATTTTGACTCTTGAAAATCCTATAACTACGATTATTTTGGAATGGAGGAGCTAAATTAGAATCTATTTTGTACACGACTACATATGCTATTATGTACAAAATCAGAGCAAAGATTGGTGCCCCCATAATTTAGGTATGATTTACAAACGCCATGATATCAAATTCAAATAATTGAATGGACTTCATGTTGAATTCGATTTTTTAAAACCACCTTAAGTTGAATTCAAATGTATGCTAGTTCATAGGTAGCTATTTATAATGTTCATTGTGTAACTTTCGTATGTATAATGTGCTTTACACATTGCTAAAGCGATGCATTGTCTGGAGTTCAAAATACTAACTATGTGGATCAATTGTGTCGAATAATAACATAGACATGCTCAAATTTGATAGAATCTAGATGTCTGATGGATCAATGACCGTTCCTTACGCGAATTGCAAATATCATGATCCCATCCTAATATTTGGATACAATTTATATCTTTAATCAATGTGTACAGCAGTCTTGTACGTGTAGTTTCGGTCTCCATCGGTGGTCTCTCACACATGCTCACACACTCTCTCCCGAGGTGTCTTTCTCGCACACATGCTCTCGATATAACCCTCCCTCCCTCTCGTAACCATTTACGACTGTTTTCACTAACCTTTATCACAAGCACTCTTCCTCTCGCAAGCATACACACGCACAATCCCCATCGACCCTTTCTATATACATAGACCTGCCTACGTGTCACCTGTACGCACATTATCTTTAGGCATGTCTCTCACGCATTGTCTCACACCTCTCTTCCTTATCGACGAGTATGATTCTAGCAGAGCATTCTGTAGGATGCCCCTTAAAGTTAGGTTGGATGAATAGTAATATCAGAGATAAAGGGGTTACCTTAGTCCGAGAACCTAGGGTTAGAAATCCTAGCCGGCTTTGTCAGTGGACATAGAGTCCTTCACAATTATGCTATCTTTGTCTTGTACGACTAGTCATCCATTGGTCTCCCTAAATGCGTCACGGGCCGACCAATGTAGCGTGGGACGGAACCGAACGAAGGGCCTCACCTCGACCCACCGGACCTCACGCGGTGACACACCCTCTGCCCCCATGTCTCGTTATCTTCTCACACCCACACATACCATCACAAACACCACAAAAAAAATATATTCTCCTGGTGCCTCTATCCACTCCCCCCTTGCATATACACACTCAAGGGAATCTCTCTCCGTGACGTCATATTCGTCTCTCTCTCTACACCACTCTCATTTCTCGTGCTATCTCTCCCACGCCCCCCCTGTCGGCCCCTCTATCCATGCCTCTCTCGAATATGTAATACATACACATACCTCTCTAGGCCCTGCCAAATGCATCAACTACACATTCACACATGTTACATCACGTACCCCATTGATCTAAAAATCCCTCTCTTCACGTTTATTTCGCATACAACATTCCTTTTGAATAAAGTGTGGCCAAAAAAATATTTTAGAATTTCTACATATATACAACATTACAAAGTTATATGGAGGAGTATGAACGCTTGCATTGCATGGTGCCCACAATGATATTTATTCCGCACTGTGAATTTGTATATTTTTGTACTATATATAAAGTTAGTCATAATAAAGAGAAACGAAGAGCATCCCTCTCTCCATCGCATACCCCCCCTCTACGCCGCTTTCAGGTACGCACACAAACTATCTCCAGGTCCTCTAAAAGTAAGCCCCCAGCACATTCACGCATGTTTCATCTTTCTCTCGCGATATATACGGTGACGATCATTGTATTTGAAGCGAAAGCATGATACGTACATTGGACTTCAGAATCCACTCATTACGGTCACCATTTACGTTTTGTGGTTATTATACAGTCACGGGCTCACCGTACAACTCTGTATTTGCTCAAGACACGACTAGTTGACTAGTTAAACGCTCCACGTGGCACCTCTAGTGTTGCATCACATTATCTCACTACCATCGGGCCCACCTGTCGGCTTGTATCTACTCTACATCTACACTCTTATAAAATACTAGCAAGATGCCCATGCGTTGCACGGAACATCAAGATGCATTTGTATGAGTAGTTTATCTTGTGGGAGAAAAGGATGAACAAGGGAAGGCCTTATTTGCAAGTGTGGAGAGGGGTGTGGGTATATTTTTGCAAAATTGCCATAGTTTCCTTCCTATCCGTCAGATATAGATCGGACGGTCTATATTGCAGGATGGCAGGCACACGATCATCACCGACTATGCTTTTTATAGGAGTAGGGATAAATTACACTCTTATAAAAAACAAAGTTGGTGATGATGGTGTGCCTGCCATCCTGCAATATAGGCCGTCTGATTTATATCTGACCGATAGGAAAGAAACTATGACAATTTTGCCTAAGATGTACCCACACACCTCTCCACATTTGCAAATAAGGCCTTCCCTCGTTCATCCTTTTCTCTCACAAGATAAACTAGTCATACAAATGCATCTTGATGTTACGTGCAACGCACGGTCATCTTTCTAGTAAGAATGAAAACAAACGACAAAAAAAATATTGGACGGTGGTTCGAAGTCATGAACGCGGGCACAGCGGACAAGGTGGCCTTGTATTGGTATGCCGAGCCATCTGTTTTAACACACATGAGCTGGTGTGGTGATTATACACATACGCACGCATGCACACGAACTGCTTGCACCCAACACTCACACCAACACATGCACCCACGCACACACGCAACACTCACATGTACACACGCAGCCACGCATGCATGCAACACTCACACGCACACACGCACGCATGCATGCACAGACCAGTACACCACACGACCAACACACACTCTCACGCTCAAGTGCTCAACCTACACGTGCATGCGCACACATCAGGCCCTGACAGACACATACACAACCAGGTGATTCCTGCGCACGGGGTGGAGTCTTGTCGTGCCTGCGTAAATTTGTGTTTATCTGACCTTTTCCCTATGCGAACTGACAGGTGGGACCCACAAGGAAAGTGGTCAATTTAACTAGTCAACATGGTGCCACGCAGACTATTTGGCCGGTCAACAGAGTGCAATCCGATGTTGAACCGTGAGCAAGTGACCGTATAATCACCGCAAAATGTATATAGTGACCGTAATCAGCTTATTCTGAAGTTCGGTGAACGTATTACGCTTTTCTCTCTGTAGGCCCTCCAAAACTACATCTCTACACGTTCTCGCATGTTACACCTAACAACTATGCAATACAGCACTACTACTACACTCTAACACAATAAATCATATGTGTTTTTAGTTTTACTAGATATCATATTGTTACTTAATTATTCAGTTTGCATACATTAAAATTGCCTTTGAAATGTATGGCCAGTATCATATACCACGCGGGAAAAATCCCGCCCTTTCCTGTTTAATCTGGTTTGTATCGATGGATCGTGCGAAACAGCAAAACTATAGTACTATATACAGTACAAGTGACAGTTGACTGGGCCGTCGTGTCGTGTACTCCTCCGTCGTAAGAGTGGAGCGCTCGCTTTCATAAATCTTCTAGTCCCTTTCGCCGACATGTGGGGCATCAAGCTACCGGGTCCACATGCCATACCGGAATACAGTGCAGAGCAGCCGGGGGTGAAGCACCCAGTCATGGCGCCGGCGTAGTAATGAGCAATGAGGCGTCAAATCACAAAGCTGCACCTTTCCCACAGTTAAGTTGGAGGGACGAAGTAATAATGCTAAAAAAAAGAAGTTGGAGGGACGAAGCAACCATCATTTCACTCGTTGCTGAATCCGCTTCTCCCTCATCTTCTTCAAGTTAACCATGTGTTGCTTCTGACGTTGTTCTGCTTCATGTGGGAAGCGGATCGGCTTGGTAAAGCACTGACACGTGGGACCGCATGTTAGCAAACCGCCAGGACAACGTCCTCTAAAAATAAGAAACCCCCCCCCCCCCCCGCCATCCGCGCGACAAAATCACCTCCTTTTTACTAATCTTGATTCTATAATTTTTTAGATCAATATAATTGAGATTTGTATAGATAGCACACAGGAGCAAAACCAAGTGGTACGGTTAAGGGCATCCACAATGTGTAGCCAAATGTGAAAAATAGCTTTTGGCATCGTGGGAACCATTGTGGACTGTGTTGCCAAAGCCAAAAGGATGGAACCGAAGCTCCCTGATTGATTGATTGAAGGAATAGAAAAATGCAACGTCTCTCCTCTTTCTCCCGTGCTTGGACGCATTACAGTTAGAGGACAGAGTCTACTCCCCTGTCCCTTCTATCACAAATCACAAAGCAGTGAGGCGTCAAATCACAAAGCACGGACGAAGCAACCATCATTTCACTCTTCGCTTACTCCGCTTCTCCATCGTCTTCTTCGAGAAACCATCTCACCGCACTAAGCTGGACGGACGACGCTATTGTGTACGAGTAGTACTAGTACATTTACGCGTCCTTTGGTTAAACGGACTTCCTGGATGCAAATAAGGCGGCTGTCTCGGCTTGCAGGCGGCACTTGCGAACGACTTACCGTGGTCTCCCTCAATGGTGTTCTCCGTCGAACGCAGTTCGCCAAACCACAATGTTCGAGATATCGTCGACGTCACCGCAATGGGGAAGGAAGTCAAATATAGTTACTACCTCCATTTTTTTGTACACAAGGCCAGTATATCAAAATTACAATTTGCAAAAGGCCACTAACACTAATCGAGGCAAAATTGATGGGGTTTGCCTCGTACTAGCAACCAAGGACATTAATATCCCCTGCATGCATGCGGAAGTGAGAAGGTCGGTTTGCATGACGCTGCATTAATCAAGCGATGAGGAGTGAGATGGTTAGCTCTTTGGGATTTGGAGAAAAAAATACGCATTAATTGACACGTGAAATGAGGATTTGTATCGATTAATCCCGCGAAGGAAAACCCCGCCTTTCTTTTTTAACACTAGTACTCCTTGTACGTAGTATTACGTACTTATCCTGTTTGGGTCTAGGCCTTGCATTGCCATACTTCGCCACACATTTTTGCCAAGCTTGCCTAAAGTTTTCAAAATGAAAAGGAGGTACACTTGCGCACGGCTGTCACGGTCGCACCGCACCCTCACACGGTCGCTCCTGCACGCCGCGGTCGCACCGCACCCTCACATGCATAGTCGCTCCTGCACGCCGCAAACCCAACCAAGGGAACGCACCCTCACTGACACGTGCTGTCGCATGTGAACAAACCAAACTCAGCCATTGCTACCTATTGAGCACTGCGTTGGTTTTCCCTTGAAGAGGAAAGGGTGATGCAGCAAAGTAGCGTAAGTATTTCCCTCAGTTTTTGAGAACCAAGGTATCAATCCAGTAGGAGGCTACACACGAGTCCCTCGCACCTACACAAACAAATAAATCCTCGCAACCAACGCGATAAGGGGTTGTCAATCCCTACACGGTCACTTACGAGAGTGAGATATGATAGATATGATAAAATAATATTTTTGGTATTTTTGTGATAAAGATGCAAAGTAAAATAAAAGCAAAATAAAAGGCAACGGAAATAGCTAAGTGTTGGAAGATTAAATGATGGAAAATAGACCCGGGGGCCATAGGTTTCACTAGTGGCTTCTCTCGAGAGCATAAGTTTTTACGGTGGGTGAACAAATTACTGTTGAGCAATTGACAGAATTGAGCATAGTTATGAGAATATCTAGGCATGATCATGTATATAGGCATCACGTCCAAAACAAGTAGACCGACTCCTGCCTGCATCTACTACTATTACTCCACACATCGACCGCTATCCAGCATGCATCTAGAATATTAAGTTCATAAGAACAGAGTAATGCTTTAAGCAAGATGACATGATGTAGAGGAATAAACTCATGCAATATGATATAAACCCCATCTTGTTATCCTCGATGGCAACAATACAATACGTGCCTTGCTGCCCCTACTGTCACTGGGAAAGGACACCGCAAGATTGAACCCAAAGCTAAGCACTTCTCCCATTGCAAGAAAGATCAATCTAGTAGGCCAAACCAAACTGATAATTCGAAGAGACTTGCAAAGATAACCAATCATACATAAAAGAATTCAGAAGATTCAAATATTGTTCATAGATAAACTTGATCATAAACCCACAATTCATCGGTCTCAACAAACACACCGCAAAAGAAGATTACATCGAATAGATCTCCACAAGAGAGGGGAGAACATTGTATTGAGATCCAAAAAGAGAGAGGAAGCCATCTAGCTAATAACTATGGACCCGAAGGTCTGAGGTAAACTACTCACACTTCATCGGAGAGGCTATGGTGTTGATGTAGAAGCCCTCCGTGATCGATGCCCCCTCCTGCGGAGCTCCAGAACAGGCCCCAAGATGGAATCTCACGGGTACAGAAGGTTGCGGCGGTGGAATTAGGTTTTTGGCTCCATATCTGGTAGTTTAGGGGTACGTAGGTATATGTAGGAGGAAGGAGTATGTCGGTGGAGCAACGTGGGGCCCACGAGAGTGGAGGGCGCGCCCAGGGGGATAGGCGCGCCCCCTACCTCGTGGCTTCCTGGTAGCTTTCTTGACATAGGGTCCAAGTCCTCTGGATCACGTTCGTTCCGAAAATCACGTTCCCGAAGGTTTCATTCCGTTTGGACTCCATTTGATATTCTTTTTATGCGAAACTCTGAAATAGGCAAAAAACAGCAATTCTGGGCTGGGCCTCCAGTTAATAGGTTAGTCCCAAAAATAATATAAAAGTTTATAATAAAGCCCAATAATGTCCAAAACAAAAGATAATATAGCATGGAGCAATCAAAAATTATAGATACGTTGGAGACGTATCAGCCATCCTACCGCTGACACATAATTTTCGTTCATAGAGTATGTTTATCCAACCGCATGTGGGGGAGTATCCGTACGGCCCGTGCGGTGGTCTGTTGGGGAAGAAGAAGAGGTGAGGAAGAAGGGTTAGGAGACGTAGGATATTCATCCAACCGCCTGAAATGGTAGACTGACCCAAGTCAGGCGACTTGCATAACAATATATGTTTTTACACAGCAAAAGATCCATAAAAACAACAACATAAAGAAAAACTATCACTGCTCGCGGAACGAGACGGCCTCGTCGTCTTTGGCTGCCGACGCGAACCAGCCGTTGCTGCCGACGTGTGTCTCCGCACTGTGGTTGTCCTCGGCCTCTAGCTACTCATTCACGCAGAGCGTGCGGGCGCTCTGCACAGACGAGAGCATCGCCCGGTTCAAGTCAAGGACGTCCGGTTCCGCCTGCAGGAGGGCCTCGATGGCAGTGGCATCCGCGCGCTCCACGTCGAGTCGAGCCTCCGCCGCCCTGTTCAAGTCCAGGACGTCCGGTTCCGTCTGCAGGAGGGCCTCGATGAGAGCAGCGTCCGCGCGCTCCGTGTCGAGTTGAGCCTCCGCCGCCGGGTTCAAGTCCAGGATGTCCGGCTCCGCCTGCAGGAGGGCCTCGATGGCAGCGGCATGCGCGCGCTCCGCGTTGAGTTGAGCCTCTGCCTCTCAGTCCTCCTTTAGTATCGCCAGGTTGAACCGCTGGTCCGCCTGCACCATGGGGGACTCGGACGCCGGCACGAAGTCGACATCCATCGTCTCATACGTACCCATCGGGGGCCTTCTGCGCCGCGACCTCCGCCATGAACATTGGATCGGCTTCCTCCTCCTCGTAGCTTGGCTCCAGAGAACTTAGGGATTGGCCCGCCGCAAAGCGATCTTGGGAACGGAGGTCTCTGGCGCCGACCGCTGCCGCGATTTCTGCGCGGCGCTCCGGCGTCAACATCTTGTACTACGTGATCTTGCGGCGCACCATGGCTTTCCGGCGAACTAGGGGACGCTTGATGCGGGCTAGGGGATCGAAAGGTGGGGGAAGGAGCTGGAGATTAGGTGTGGTTTTAGGGCAGTGGCTGGCGTAGGCCGAGCAGCGAAGGTTCTGGTGTGAATAGTGGTTCCGGTGATGACCGGTCAATCGGTTTTGACTGTACATCGCTCTTGTCGCCTTCGCGTTGCAGCCCGGCACGGTGGACCCTCCACATCGCTCACCGAATGGAACACGCTTCGTCTTGCATTTTCGCTCGCTTGTGGGACCGCAGTTGAGAGCAAACCGACGTCCCTCCCCCTCCCCCGCCCGCGTCATTTTATGCGGAGTAAATAAAAACAGAGGGTATACTACGGATGAGGATCCCCTGACGTGGCCGAACCCATTGAGTAACTGACATGCGGGGCCTAGCAAGCATGGGGTCAGCTAGTAAGTGACGAAACGGAGGGTAAGGCAGGGATACATATGTGAAAGGAGCTTCCAATGATATAATTTTCACATTATACATCTCATGTACTATTAATCTTGTCAATAGTCAAATGCGGTTTTGAAAAATGCATTAGAGCATGGTTAATAATATAGCCAGTCGATGGCTATAAGGAACTGCCATGTCATCTATAGCCATCATCTATTATATGCACTCATACAGTAGTGTGGGCTATAAGGTTGGCTATTTCCCGCAAAAAAATTTATAAGGTTGGCTATTGTATTAGTACTTTTTTCCATCTCCTCTCCATCTCTTTCTTCATATTTGTTGTACGTATTTAACTAGGAATGCGTATATAGCTAGGCTCTTGCATGAGAGCTCACTCCCCTTACTTTTCACATCTCTCTCCTCCACATAGGCCCTATATAAATGGAAGGAGGGAGTACAACTATGAGCACTGCATACTCTAGTACAAATGTTGTCAGTACTCCACTAGTACTATTGGACAGGGAGCTTAATAAAAGTTACTATTGGACTGGCTATACGTGGCGAAATCCTAGTAGGAAGAGCATGCGCGAGAACAAGCACATTCACGTGGTTGAAAACAAATTGGAAACCATCTCGAGTACAAATCTACGACTACATACGAATCTAACATTATTGATTGGGCGTTGTTGAATGTTGATACTTCTTTTTATCAAAGTAGAGATACTTTGACTAGACATAAAACTTATATGTGAACTAGAAAGGATAGGAGGGAGTATATTGTACGTTCAAAAACGAAACGAACATTGAATACCCTTTATATATGATTTGTGGATGCTATGATCACCGGTTCAAAATTTTGAATCCGCCTTTGGTATCACACATGCCCCCACTCGTTCTCTCTTGATTTCATCTCGGGGTCCGGAGATCGATTGAAAGAGGACTAGGGCGGGTACAATACGTTCGTTTCGCTTATGAACGTACAATATACTCCCTCTGATCCACACAGACCCCCCCCCCCCGCGGGTCATTTCTATCATAGAAACGGACCAAACCTTTATATCCTTGCACGACACGCAATTGATCTCTGAACATCAATCGAGCTCGTCAACATGTGTCGGGGCATGCATGAACCGAATGGGATGCCAAAACTAAGACGCGAAGCGACACGTAGTGGAGGCAAAGTGAAACTTCAAACGAACCGTTTGTTTGTATGCATGTCGGACAAATTACAAATAAACATTGGAAATACAAACATGGTCTAGACCCACATGCGAATGATACTCGGCAGAATGTTCAAATGAGGCATGCGGCAGGATGGACTCGACCGGAGGGCGACATGATCGATGGAGAAGAGGGTTGGAGATGAATGAGAAATAAGCAAACGCCACATGATTATACTTGACCGGCTCAAATAAACAATAAGTTGTCTCGCTTGGCCTACATAGTGAAAGGCCTAATGCACAACGCGGAGCACTGACGCTCGAATATGGCCGGGAAAACAGGGAAACCGACATGTGGGGCACACCTGTCGGGACGACGTAGCGCAAACTAGTCCAATGGAGGAGCTGGCCCACGACCTCCTCACCACCGGCAACCGTTCATATGGGTCGTGGGGGCCAACAACGTGGCGCAGCTTCAGCACCGCCTCTGGACACGGCGACCGCGGTGAGCGACACACTCATCGTCGCTAGACACGGTCGGTTTCAGCGTGCCGAGGGTGGCGTTAGTGCTGTGGCACGACCAACAGCTAGTATGTTTGGTTTGTGCCCAAGGTTGCCCCATCAAAGCATTGGGTAGCCAAAATTTTGGTTGCCCATGATTTGGCCGACATCAGCAAGAAAAATGAACTAGAGTTGGCTAGAGTTCATTGGCATGCCAAAAATGGCAACCATCCATTTTTGGGTCATGACCAAAACCTCAAAAAAAATGGCAACCATCCAAACGAAGGCCAATCTTTGGGTCATGACCAAAATTTTGGTAAGGTGCACTTTGGCCACAATCCAAACACACCCCAACAGCCGGCTCGTGGAGGACGCACGGGGCGCCGGGACGCGTCCGCGGAGTGGTGTAGCGCGGCCAACTGCATCCTGAGGACCTGAGACCATGCCGGGTCGTCTTGCTTTTTCAATGACATGTGTCGATCGCATGTGAGCAAAGGGCATCTCCAACCTTGCCATGGCCGTAGCTGACTACCCTGGCACACCAAAAACCCTCGTCCCTCGCGCCATCGTGCGGTGCGTTCCCAGCCGGCGCCAGCTGCCCGCATTCATGCCATCTATCCGTATGCCGTTGTTAAGAGGCTCGGTGCCCGAGGAACCATCTCCGGCGACTTAATGATGCACCAGGACGCTTGGCCTCACCGGAATGCGCTACTTCAAGCGACAACGCCCAGCTAACCTCCACACCATAGTGCATCGTCCTCCTACCTGGCACCACATCCGCCATGACCGCAAGCGCGAACGCTTTGCGGGAGAGCTTGTCTTCGGGGATGGAGCTCGAGGTCTCCGCCCTCACTCAAGTCGCCGCTCAAGCGGTGGCCACGCTGGTGGCCGACGACGGGAGCACCGTCAGCCACGCATCCTACTTGCCGCCGTCCAACGTCCGGCACCGCCGAGGTCGGGGACTCCTCCGAGGATGAGTAGGGCATGGGAGGCGGTAGGGCATGGTGTGCCAACTGGCCGGTCCGTCTCCCGTGTTCTACTTTTCCTCGTGAGAGACCGCACCTTCACTTCACGGGTCTTGAACCCCGCCCCCGTACATGGAGATCGCAGATGGAGGACGTTGGTCGCCGCCGTAGAATAGGTTTAGGGTCGGGTTTCTTTTATTTTTCTGTCCTATAAAAGTTCGAAATGTAATGAAAATCTGCCGTGTTTGCGTTAATCTCGGCCGGTGTATATGAACTTTCACAATAATATAGTATATTGTAGGAGTACTAGCAAGATGCCCGTGTGTTGCACAGAAGATCAAGATCTTGTGGGAGAAAAGGATGAACGAGGGAAGGCCTTATCTGCAAATGCACATTCACGCATTTCACATTTTTCTACATCTACGGGAACCTACGAAAGGGTTAACGTAAATTGCCTCTCTCTCTCCTCCCCTGATTTTCATGGTGTTGGGCCCCTCCCTCCCCCCAATCTACAATCAACAGCTCACACGTTTCACATTATGTTAATTACGTAACTGGGACTACGTAGGTGTAGCATTACTCGTCCTAAAAAACCCAACTAAGCCAACCTCCCAGCATATCGCACGGGAAAAGACCCGGCCGCGCCGTTTTAGTCGGGATTACCGAATTACTAGTAGTAGTATCGATGGATCGCGCAAAGCAACAAGTTTTTTTTGAGGGGGTGAAGCACCTAGTTTAAAAGGAAAAAAGGCGGTACACTCACAGCACCCCTGTCACGGTCGCATTGCACCCCACACACGTTCGGTCCTGCACACGGCTCACGCAAATGGAACGCGCTTCGGCTTGCCTCTTCACTGACACGTGGGACTGCACTTGGAGAAACCGACCATGCGCCAAACTCCCCCCCCCGCCCACCACGCGAAAATCCTCCCCCCACCCAAAAATTCCTCCAAATCCTAGATTCAACCACCCTTCGGCTAACTAGCCAATAATATTCCCCAAACCCCCCTCCCCCCGTCCCCCTCCACTCCATTCGCTCCTCCAAAGCCGCCCTCCCCGCCACTCCGATACATCGTCGCCGCGGTTCGTCGAGGGGACGCACGGTGATCCTCTCGCTCCCACAGTACGCTCTCGTAGACTGCCGTCCTCTAGCCGCGTCGCCACCGCTGGCGACGTTCGTGTGGAGACGCACGGCGGCCAGCTTCTCCCATGGTACGCGCATTCTAGACTGAAGCCCCGTGCATGTCGGTGTAGCGCTGAATGTTAGCTGATAGACACTGTTAATCTCACTGTTTGCCGAAGTAGTTTACAGTCAATATGCTCTGCTTAAGAAGCTTCCTTGCCCTGTTCTGCACTCAATCTGCTTAGCTAAGATGGCATGCCAAGGCCGATTAGTTGCTAAATTATCCTGCCATATATTTATTGTGACGTAGATTGCCATGGTCTAGTAGCCAATCTGTTAGGTGAAATAGCTCTACACCGTTTTATACTCGATCTTTGTTGCTGCGATGGCCTTCGATAGTTCGATGGCTATGTGCTCGGCCTCATTGACTGCTGAAACAGCCTGCCATAATTTAGCACTCAAATCTGTTTGCTGAATTAGCTTTACATATATTTTGTTACTTAGATCTGCTCGTCCAAACATCTTGCCATAGCTTTAGACATCGACCTAGGTATTTTCTTCTAGACTTCATAAAAAAGCATATATGTTTTTCCTGTAATATCTAGTAGAAGAACTAATTTGTATGTCTAACAGATGTACAGGACTTGGATAACTTCTGCTCGAAGATTCTCCGCTGCATATGTCGAGGGGGTTGAAAACTTCATGAACTTTATCAGAGCTGAGTACGGTGGTCCGAAATTAGATGTGCTCTGCCCGTGTAGCAGTTGTATGAATTCAGTTACAAGACCCCAGTCAACTGTGCAAAATCATCTACACTTGTATGGGATGTCGGTCACATGTACTAGGTGGGTTCATCATGGTGAAGCTGTGAACGTCAATGTTATTGACTACATGGAAGCAGCAGATCACCATCTTGATCTGCCTGATGCTCTGGTGGAAGAGGAGGAGGAGGAGGTGGTGGCGGAGCCAGTGAGTTTGACCAACATTGAAACAATGCTACGAAATGCTCGTGCATTCCGTGAACTTTCACCTGCAGAAGAAAAACAGTGGGCCCGCATGTTGGAACAATGCAACGTGGCTGTCACCCCAGGAAATAAGCTGTCAATATTCTCAGCTATGGTCACCTTTCTTCTGGTGAAGACATCTAAGTGGATGACCAACAAATCATTCGATGCGATGTTGGCTGCTTTCCGCAAAGCTTTCCCAGATGCGTCCGAGCTGCCACACACCTACAGTAAAATGAAGAATTTCCTTCGTGCAGTTGGAATTGGATATGATATGATCCATGTTTGTGAGAATAATTGTGTTCTGTTCCGGAAGGATTATGCCAACTTAAGTGAATGCCCGAAATGCAAATCATCAAGATGGAAAGATGGCGATGCTGTGAAGAGGATTCCTCATAATGTTCTGAGACATTTTCCAATTACACCGAGATTGCAGAGGTTGTTTCATGATGCTGAAACAAGAGAGGATGTACTGTGGCATTCTAGGAACCAGGATTTCAGAGGTCAGAATGTAATGAGCCATCCATCACATGGTAGTGAGTGGAAAAGCTTCAATCAGCAGCACGAAACGTTTGCTGCTGACCTGAGAAACATTAGACTTGGCTTAGCTTCAGATGGATTTAACCCATTTGGCCACCAGAGCGCCACATATAGCATGTGGCCAATGCTTGTTATCCCTTACAACATGCCTCCAAATGTCTGCACCAAAGAATCAAACTACATGATGGCCTTGCTCATCCCAGGTCCAAAAAGTCCTGGAAAGGATTTTGATTTGTTCATGGAGCCTCTTGTGGAGGAACTTCAACAGCTATGGAGGGGTGTTCTCACTCGAGACCTATATAGCAGCCCACCAGCTGATTTCTTTCTGCATGCTGTTATAATTTGGTGCATCCATGATTATCCGGCTTTGGGCACTATGTCAGGGCGAAGGACACATGGTTACAATGCATGTGTTCGCTGTGACAAGAATCCGCTGTCATACGCAATACTTAGCAAGATCTGTTACATTGGACACCGCCGTTTCCTTGCCAAGGACAAGCCGCATCCTAGAAAATACCGAAGACATGTGTTCAATGCAAAGCATGAAAACCGTGATGCGCCAAAGAGGCTCACCGCCGATGAGTTGCAAGTGATATTAGAGAAGGTCAGGCATATTACACCAGGAAACCATCCTGATAATGGTAGCGGGAAAAGGAAGCGTGGCAGGGCAGAAGAGAGATTATTGTTTACCCGCAGGTCCACTTTGTGGGACTTGGAGTATTGGAAAGATTTGGATCTGCGGGATAATCTTGATGTGATGCACATCGAGAAAAATATATGTGACAGCATTATCGGCACACTTCTTAATATTGAAGGCAAGACGAAAGATACCTTAAAATCTAGAATTGACTTGACACACCTGGGTATCAGAAAGGATTTGTAGGTGCAAGATGAAGGTACACCACGGGATATGGCACCAGCGGTGTACGTCTTGGACAAGGTAAAAAGAAAAGAATTCTGCAAGGTCCTGTCATGTGTGAGATTCCCACATGGATTTGCTTCCAACCCTGAAAGGAGAGTCAGTGCAGATGGAGACAAGGTACAAGGGTTGAAAACTCATGACTGCCACGTCCTACTTCAAAGGGTTTTACCTGTTATCCTTAGAGGATTGGGCCGCCCTGACTTATACAGAGCAGTTGCAGAGTTGGGACAATTCTTCAGGGAACTCTGCAGTAGAAATATCAGGATAGATACTTTGGAGCATCTTAGAGACAAGATACCAACTATCCTATGCGACCTTGAGAAGATATATCCTCCAGCCATCTTTGATGTGCTGGTGCATTTGGCTGTTCATCTACCTGATGAGGCACTACTTAGAGGTCCAGTGCAGTATGGCTGGATGTACCCTATTGAAAGGCGGCTAGGCACTTTCAAGGGCTATGTTAGGAACAAAGCTAGACCCGAGGGTTCCATTGCAGAGGCCTACATTGCTACAGAAGCGTTGACATTCTGCTCAAAATACATTGAAACAGCTGATCAGCTTAGCAAAGACGTGGATGAAGACAATCCCGGGCTCAATGTTTTCGATTATTCTGTTCGAGTTACAGGGAAGAGTCGACAAGAGGAGAAACCTAAAGATTTGGACAAAATGGTTTGGTATGTGTTGAATAACTGTCCTGAGATACTACCTTATATCAAGTAAGTGCTAAGTACTGCAGCTTATACATCGTAATCTACTAAACTTGCAGCACATTCTTGTATATTAGATGTTTGACGCGATAACTATGTTGTGCAGCATCTACAAAAAGGAGTTACTGCCGCAAAATCCAAGAAACATATACAAACTGGTTATGGCAGGATTTGCGAAATGGTTCAAGAGCCATGTAAGCTTTTGAATTGCACTGTCAGTTTTTTTAATATATTGAGTACATAAGATGATCAACTTGTCTATTTTCTAACCATAGGTTAAGAAGATGCGGGAGGACGGGCAGGCAGTTGATGATGCCCTTTACTCACTATCAATGGGTCCTGATACTCGGGTAAGACATTATGAATCTTGCGTTGTTGGAGATGTGCGCTACAACACCCTTGCACGAGACGAAGGCAGGAAGACACAAAACAGTGCCATCATGAGCACGGATACGTATGACAAAGAGACAACTGAAATGTATGCTAACATAACAGACATTGTTCAGTTGCAGTATATCTCCAGTTTCGAGGATCATTGGTGTGTGGTTCTGTTGTGCTGTCGTTGGTATAACCTATTTTCCAGGATTGCAAAACCCAGAGCTGATGATTATTTCAAATCCATCAATGTCAAGGCAGCGTACCAGACCAACGAGCCTTTTATTTTGGCAAATCAAGCAACACAGATCTTTTTCTTGGAAGACACATTTGCACGTAGCGATGACTGGAGAGTAGTGCAAAGGTTTGAGCAGAGGAATTCGTTTAATGAAGTTGCACAACAAGATGACGTCGGCGAAAAGATTGCCTGTCGTGCTGTGGACATACAAGAGTTGATCAAGAAGAAGCCAACGTTCGAGGACATTGAGGACGACACTACTAGAAAAAGGGCTATAGATAATATGGACACTAATGGCGCACCACACATGTGGTGCGCCACTACTATATACTAATGGCGCACCATGTGTTGGTACGCCATTAGTGTCCAAATACTAATGGCGCACCACATCCACGGTGCGCCACTACTAACAATTTTTTTATTGTTTTTTCAAAACTAGTAATGGCGCACCAGGGGATAGTGCGCTATTACTAGTTTAACTAGTAATGGCGCACCACACCCTCGGTGTGCCACTACTAACAATTTTTTTTATTTTTTTTCAAAACTACTAATGACGCACCAGGGACAGTGCGCCATTACTAGTTTTAACTAGTAATGGCGCACCACACCCTCGGTGCGCCACTACTAACAATTTTTAAATATTTTTTTCAAAGTTAGTAATGGCGCACCGTGGGTGTGGTGCGCCATTACTAGTTAAACTAGTAATGGCGCACCACACCCACGGTGCGCCATTACTAACTTTGCCCAAAAATTCCACCGAATGCACCCCCCTTGTGGACCGCCTTTTCAGTTTAAAAATAAAATAAAAGAAAATGATGGAAATGTCAAAAAATAAAATAAAATAAGTTTCCCATGTGATATGTGGTCTAGTTGTTGGGAAAATTTACAAATATGAATTTCGACTTTATTTGCAAAATCTCTCTGGAATTTGTAAAATGGGCATAACTTTTGCATACGAACTCGGATTAAAAAGTTTTATATATGCAAAATCATCTACTCGAAAAGTTACATACGAATTGAACATCTTCAAAATCCCCAAAAACCTAACAGAACGAAAGATACGGGGCTTTTAAGATCTAGAGGGGGGAAAATGAAAAAAAAATTCAAACTTACTAGTGGCGCACCATTTGCTAGGTGCGCCACTAGTAACAGAAAAAAATTTGGTTTCAAAAAAACTTTTTTTTTGGATTTATTTTTCAAAATATGATACGTAATATGACCGGGAAGTTTGAAATAATTTTTTCAAAATTTCATCACACTCATGAACATGAACATGAACAAAGTCCTAGACATCAACAAGGTTTAATAGGATTGATATGATAGATATATCAACAAGTGCCTGTGAAGTGAGCTGGTGCTGGGGTTGGATAGAACTCTGAAGTTAAGCGTGCTTGGGCTGGAGTAGTGTGAGGATGGGTGACCTTTCAGGAAGTTTGACCACGGAGTGCGATTTGATTTGAGATTAAGCATATTGACCCGAGATTAAGCCATAGTGACCCGAGATTAAGAAAAAAAGAAAAAAAATTGAAAAAATATTTCTGGAATTTTTTTGAAAAACAAATGTTAGTAATGGCGCACTTCTATGTGGTGCGCCATTACTAAGTCAGATAGTAATGGTGCACCGTGTGATGTACTAATGGCGCACTGCCTGGTGCGCCATTAGTAAAAAATTCTAATGGCGTGATGCTAGTGGCGCACCTGTAGTGCGCCATTAGTAGGCAAAACAGGTGCGCCACTAGCAGGCCTTTTCCTAGTAGTGCGAAGAAGATGATGACACCATGGGGAATTACGATTCAGACTGATACACATGGCGAAGATGTTGACGCTGCTGCTGCGGATGATGATTACATTGCTTTTGTCGTATTTGCCTGTCAGAAGACATTTTTTATCTACTATGTGAAATTGTGTTCGCTATGCCAACTGAAACCTGATGAACATGTTGTTTAGTAGTTTCCTGTGAGAACATCACTTGTTATGTATGCTGATTTGTGTTTGGTGATTGTATGACGACTAAAACATGATGACATTGTTGTTTTGTTGTACTCATATTTGGCTGTGAAACTTGAATTTGATGACATAGTTTGCTGTTGGACTGCAATTTGCTCGACGTCTTCGAATGAGAACAAAGCTGACCTGACAGGTCCTCTGCTAATTTATTTATTCATTACCAAAGGGCCTCTGCTATTTCTTTATTTATGAGCAAAAGGGGAAACCCCCTAATTTCTGTTAATAGAAATCATTAGATGTTCACAACACTACGCCCAGCCTGCTACACAGGTTTCATTCATTACTAGTTTCAGCAAAGTGCTCATGTCATAGCCACTGAATACATCACGAGTGCTACATACACTGCAAATAAAGAGACAATCATCCTACAGAGCACATCAATTTTGCCCATTATCTTCACAAGCTCTTTCATCTCCTCATTGTTGTCAAGGCCGTTCAGCAGCTGTTGCTTGGCCATGGTCAGAGGAACTGCATCTTTAACCTTCTGCTCTGCATCTTCCTCTTCTGCCGTTCCTTCAGTTACTTGTCCAACACCCCAACCTGCTGGTATTGGGATTCCTCGGCTAACCAAATAATCAGCGTAGTTGCACTCCCCACATCAGCAACTTCCCAGAAATACAAATCACACGAATCTTCCCTTTTCTGCACGAATCAAATTGGAAGACCATCAACCAAACTATTAAAAAAATCAGCAACTGAAAGCAGCAGAACAACACTTAAACATATTATTACCCCATGATTCGGGCATTTGTAGAAGACTCGGCCAGGGTTGAGGATTGTGGTTGAGACGCGACGGATGACTCTGCGTGATTTGCAGCAGTGGCACCACACCAACGGCAGCGGGTTGCGATGAGCAACCAGCTGCGGTCCGCGTGTCGGCGGGGGTGTGATGAGGCCCACAGGCGATGGTACGGGTGGCAACTTGGCGCATATTTGGTTGTTGCCTGCTGAAGAGCAGGTGGACGAGCAGCCAGCGGACATGGTTGCTGTGGCCAGAGCTTCTGATGCTAGGCAAAGTAAGTAGAGAAGAGGAGAAGCGAACGTTGGATATGTCAGTTTCATTACTTGCAGAGTAGCATAGCATCATATATAGTCATAGTCTAGGTTTGGATTCGAACCAGCTACAGGAGCACGTCTATCTTTTTTCTAAAACTCAGCAACATCTCTTTACTGGTACACTAGCTTGTTCTGTACGCCTTCTCAAGTCTTTGATTCCTCCACCTGACATCTGGGACCCACCGGAAGGGTCTCTGTATTTCGCGAAAAAACGTGCCCCCCCCGCTGACAGGTCGGACCCACCAGCTATCTTCGCACGCAAGGAAGTGCCTCCTTATTACGCACAAAAAAATGAATACACCCCCTGCCAGCTGGAACCCAGCATCGTGGGAGGCTGACTTGTGGGCCTACCAAGTTGACGGGGACGGAGGGCTTTGTCAACTTAGTCAATATGAACGATTCTAGCTCCAGTTACCGTACGATGTTCATCCAACGACAGTAGTGCTTCTTCAACCTCTGGTGTTCTTGCTCCAGCTGCACAAACCAGCACCGGTCGTGCCGCGTGCTCCTGCCTCCCGTGGCCGGCTGTGATACCGCGGAGGCCTCACCGCCCCCTACTACTCCCACCGCTCGCCAGGCCATCCCTCTACTCACCCACACCCCCTGTTATTCTGCGGCGACGGCAGCCTCACACCGCAGCCGAACCAGCGAACCCTTGTGCTCCTCTCCGCGTGGGCATCCACTGCCGCGTCTTCCCCGGCTCCGCGTCGTCCCCTTCCTAGGCCTCGCCGTCGTCCACCGCCTTGGTGCTCTCGGTGCGGCGTCGTCAATGTGGTCAACGACCGACTTCTATCAGAAGACGAGGAGAGCTTCATTCGGCTGGCCGAGAAAATGGCCTATCAGTAATGAGAAATGGGCTGTACATTTTTAAAACACATCAAACCGGCAATTAGTTTCAAATTTCTTTTTTTCATTTCGAGATTTTAAATTGCATTAATTTTTATGCATGGACAATTTGTTGGATATTATATTGATATACATTTATTTTTAAAATCAGTTTGAATGTGACTCGAAATTTTGGGATTAAAAACAGTTCGGACCGCACCGAAATATGCAAAATTTTGTATAATTTTTTAACCGTGGCTACAATATGGGCTGTAATGCTAACAAAAAGAATATGGGCTCCAAAAAAACCTTAAGAATTAGCAAATGGGCTATAAATTATTAGAAATAATGGTAGATGGGCTGTATGCTGTTTTCCACAGATTTGAGGCTTTCCTAAAAAAAAGGTTGACGCACAAGCAATGACTGTTGGATGTCCATCCAACGGCCGTCGTGCTTCTTCAATCTCTGCTCTTCCTGCTCCAGCCGCTCAAACAAGCGCCGGCGGGACTGCCTGCTCCTCCTCCTCGCGGCCGGCTGTGCTGCCGCGCAGGCCTCACCGCCTCACCGTACTCCCATCGCTAGCCTAGCCATCCCTCTACTCACCCACACCTGTTGTTATTCTCCGGCGACGGCAGATGAACCAGTAAACCCTCGTACAGTCGTATTCCCCTCCGCGTGGGAAACAACTGCCGAGTCTTCCCTGCCTCCGTGTCGTTCCCTTCCTAGGCCTCGCCGTCGTCCACCGCCCAGGTGCTCTCGGCACGGCGTGGTCAACGTGGTCAAGAAACGACTTCCATCAGAAGAGTACTGTACGTGGAGAGGCTGACAGCTGGGTCCACGGCAGCCACAAGGAAGTGCCTCCTTATTATGCGGAAAATAATTATTCCTCCACCTGACAGGGGGGACCCACCGGACGGGCCACCGTATTTGGCGAAAAAACGTTTCCCCCCGACTGCTGGGACCCACCGGACGGGCCAACGTATTTCACAAAAAAAACGTTCCCCCCACTGTCAGCTCGGACCCACCGGAGGTGCCTCCTTATTACGCACAAAAAAATAAATACTCCCTCTGCTAGTTGGGACCACCTTGGTGGGAGGCTGACTTGTGGGCCTACTAAGTTGACGGGGACGGAGTGCTTTGTCAACTTAGTCAAATTGAACGATTCTAGCTCCAGTGACCGTACGATGTCCATCCAACAGCCGTAGTGCTTCTTCAACCTCTGGTCTTCTTGCTCCAGTCGCCCAAAGCAGCGCCAGTCGTGCCGCACGCTCCTGCCTCCCGTGGCCGGCTGTGCTGCCACGGAGGCCTGACCGCCCCCTACTATTCCCACCGCTGGCCAGGCCCTGCGGCGACGACAGCCTCACACCATAGCCGAACCAGTGAACCCTCATACTCCTCTCCGCGCGGGCTTCCACTGCTGCGTCTTCCCCGGCTCTACGTCGTCCCCTTCCTAGGCCTCGCCGTCGTCCACCGCCCTGGTGCTCTCGGCGCGGCATGGTCAATGTGCTCAAGGAACGGCTTCCATTGGACGTGGACTGTACGTGGAGAGGCTGACAGCTGGGTCCACGGCCGCAGCAAGGAAGTGCCTCCTTATTACACGCAAAATAATTATTCCTCCACCTGACAGCAGGGACCCACCGGACGGGCCACCATATTTCACGAAAAAAAGTTTCCCCCTGACTGCTGGGACCTACTAGCTACATCTTCGCACGCAAGGAAGTGCGTCCGGGCAAAAAAAAAAACGATTCGCCCCCCTGACTGCTGGGACCCACCAGCTACATCTTCGCACGCAAGGAAGTGCCTTACTGTCGGGACCCACCTGGTCGAAGCTTACGTAGCGTTGTCATTCTGGTCGCGAACGTGTACGTACATACTGGTCGATGTAGAGGCACGCACGTGTCGTAGTAGAGGCGCGCACGTAGCATGTACACGTACATACAGCGGCCAGTGTGCAAGAAAGAAAATACGGCCATGTACGTACATACGGGCAGGGTCTCGAACGCCTACTCGCGCATACGTACGGCCAGGGCTCGTGTACATGGCTGGGTCGGAACGGAGAAACTGCGTCGTCGTCGTGTTCATGGGGAGCCAACCGGCTGGGTTGGAACGGAATGCGTCATCGTGTTCATCGGGAGGGCTTGGACGGAACAACCGATGGAAACGAGGCCTGGCGTACCGCAGAACGGAGGAAACGGCCTTGTGTTCGACCGGACACGTTCGAAACGGGATCCTATTCATCGAGAGGGGTCTGGCGTACCGCAAAACGGAGGAGACGGACCTCCTACGGTCGAAACGGGGGTCCTGTTGATCGGGAGGGGTGTGGCGTACCGCAAAGCGGAGGAAACGGACTTGTGTTGGAGCGCTACGGTCGAAACGGGGGTCCTGTTCATCGGGAGGGGTGTGGCGTACCGCAAAACGGGACTCCATGGGATACTGTTCATCTCCACCATCGACCCCCTCCAGCCTCCACGGGCTACTGTTCATCCACCATCGACCTCCTCCAGCCTCCACCTGCGACTGTTCATCCACGGGCTCCTGTTCATCCAGCCTCCACCGCGCGCTACTCCATTGGCTACTGTTCAACCAGCCCTCTCCACGGGCTCCTGTTCAACCACCCCTCCACGGGCTACTGTTCATCCAGCCCTCCATCGTCTACTGTTCATCCAGCCCTCCACGGGGTGGTCTTGTTCATCCAGCCCTCCACGGGGTCCTATTCATCAAGCCCCAACCGGCTCGATCGATCGGGGTACTGTTCATCCAGAGGCAGCACCACGGGGTCCTGTTCATCCACCCCCACCGGGAACTGTTCATCCAAACTCCCCCGCAACGCTCACTGTTCATCCAGAGGCAGCATCGACCGGCTTCAGTTAGCAGCAGTAGCGAAGGAATCGCTCGATCGGGTTCAGTTAACAGCCATTGATCGATCGCTCGGGTTCAGTAACGCGTAGCCTGCAGTGCAATCGCTCGGGTTCAGTTAGAGCCCAACGCCTCGCTCGGGTTCAGTTAGAGCCCAACGCCTCGCACACACACGCGTATGTATGAGAGAAACGCGCATCGCTCGGCCCCCGACCACCCACCATAACCGGGGACTCCCTGATATTTTCCGCGCCTTCGCTTCTACCACGGTTTTTTCCGTCATGGACGGCCCAAAGAATGTCATGCAGCTGCGTCTCCAGCCCGCCAGGACGAAAAGCCCATTTTCTGTCATGATTTTTTGTCATAGAAGTAGGACCCCACCACATCTATGATGATACCGGGTTTTGTCACAATTATCGTCATAGAAGTGTCATAAGTATGAAAGAAAAGATTTTCGTTCGGCCCAAAATGTCACGGATGTGTCTTTTTTTTTGTAGTGAAGCTATCTACTTTTATTATCTTGCAATTTATTCATAGTTTTATTCTCGCAAAGTACTTCTAGTTTTATTCTTTTTCTAGGTAAAGTGAACATAAAAGTGTGCATTGAATTGTATCCGTGGTCGATAGAACTTGAGGAATATTTGTTCTACCTTTAGATCCTCATTGGGTTCAACACTCTTATTTATCGAAAAAGACTACAAATGATCCCCTATACTTGTGGGTTATCAAGACCTTTTTCTAGTGTCGTTGCCGAGGAGCAATAGCGTTGGGTGAGTATTCCCGTGCGTGCTTGTTTGCTTTATCACTAAGTAGTTTTTATGTTTTGTTCTAAGTTGTTCTCTATTTTTAATTACGGATATGGACCACAAAATACCAAAAAAATTAGTTGTACGTACTACTCATGGAGATGGGGAACCTCCTAAAACCCTCGATGCTCGTTATGTGAAAAATATGAAACACTACTTTGATAATCCTGAGAAAACCCCATTCAACTTGATAATGGGAGACACGTTAGATCAACATGAATACTTTAGGGATTATTGCTTGACTCAAAAAGGGAAACTCTTATGGGATCAAATTGATTATTTGCAATGGTATGCTTAGAATTTATGCTTGAGATATGATTATACTTGTTGCTCTAGGATGAAGGCTACACACCTTCCCTTTCATGTGAATTTAATTATAATGAAAACTTGGCTTCTTGTGCTAATGGTATATATGATTACTATGATGTGGAACGTATAGAAGAATTTGTTGGTTGTAAGGGTGCTTACGAAATTGAATCTTTGTTTGAAAAGTATGAAGATTATGATGATGCTGTTTATAGATCTGAAAATTTTGCTATACTTAAATATTGCTATGAGAATTATAAATACAAATCTGATTTGATGTATTTATTGAGAAAGTCTCTGTTGTCCAAGAAGAGACTAATATTTTGCAGGAAACTATGGAAGAAGAAATTGTTGAAACTGTAAGCTCATTTGATGAAAAAGATGAGGAGGAGAGCGAAGAACAAAAGGAGGAAGAGCAGATAGCTACCCGTGCCCACCTTCTAATGAGATTAACTCTTAAACTTATATATTGTTTAATTTCCCTTTGCTCTTACCGAAGGACGAATGCTATGATAATTGCTATGATCCCATTGATTTGTTTGAAATATCCTTTTTGATGAAATTGACGCTTCCTATGCTTGTGGCCAAGATACCAATATTAATTATGCTTATGGAGATGAACTTGCTATAGTTCCTTATATTAAGAATGAAATTGTTGCTATTGCACCCACACATGATACTCCTATTATCTTTTTGAATTCTCCAAACTACACCATATTGGATAAGTTTGCTCTTATTAAAGATTATATTGATGGTTCGCGTTTTACTATAGCACATGATGATTTTGATGAATATGATATGCATGTGCTTGCTGCTCCTACTCGCAATTATTATGAGAGAGGAACTACATCTCCGCCTCTCTATGTTTTCAATACGATAAAATTACATGAAACTGCTTATACTATGTATTGGCCTTTACTTGATGCACATGAATTTTTCTTTTATGACATGTCGATGCCTAAGAAGAGAGTTAGACTTTTTCATTACATGATATATGTTGCTTTGCGCTCACTACTAAATTATAAATCATTGCTAATTAAAATTGGCTTTGATATACCTTGGGATCCGGGTGGATCGATTACTTGAGCACTTTATGCCTAGCTTAATGACTTTAAAGAAAGCGCTGCCAGGGAGACAACCCAAAAATTTTAGAGAGTCATTTTTTCTGTTAAGTGCTTTTACAAAGTTTAAAAAACAAAAAATATAGCAGGGAACCTAAACTTTTCAAAAAGAAAAGTGAAAGTGAGAAAGACGAACACCGTTGAAGTGGGGAACGTCCTTGAACTTTGTTCATGCCCATGGAAACTTTGTGAACCTTGATTACAGAAAATTTTCAACAAAAATAATTATCCCCTTGTACAAATTCATTGTATTATGAAAATAATGTACCAAGATTTGCCTTTAGGATGACTAGATTGCTTGTTTGGTATGTGCGGTGCAAAAATAGAAACTTTTACCCTAGTGCGTGAATTTACATTTTTTACCGGAACGTGCAAAAATTCTGAAATTTTTACACAACATGACCACGCAAATTCTTTATTTTGTCCTAATTTTTTAGAAATTTTATACAAAAGTATATTCAAAGATCAGATTGCTACAGACTGTTCTATTTTTGACAGATTCTATTGTTAATGCTTTGCTTTGCTTGTTTTTGATGGAACTATGGAGTGTATCGAGTGGTATAAACCAGGAGAAGTTAGAATGCATGAGGGATAATGCAAAAATAAAATATGAACGGGTTTGCAACAGCACTTAAAGTAGTGATTTGCTTTATTATACTAACGGATCTCATGGAGGTTTTGTTAAGTTTTGTGTGGATGAAGTGTTCGAAGATCGAGGAGGTCTCGATATGAGGAGAAGAAGGAGAGGAAAGAGTTCAACCTTGGGGATGACCAAGGCACCCTAATTAAATATTCAAGGAGACTCAAGCGTCTAAGCTTGGGGATGCCCCGGAAGGCATCCCATCTTTCTTCAAAAAGTATCAGTATGTTTCAGTTTTTGTTTTGTTCATGTGATATGCGTAAATCTTGGAGCGTTGTGTGCTTTTTATTTTTCTTTCAATAATGCATCATGCTGCTATGAGATAGTCCTTGGTTAATTTGTAGAATGCTCTTTGCACTTCACTCATATCTTTTGAGTATGCCTTTATAGAATGCTTCATGTGCTTCACTTATATCATTTGAAGTTTGGATTGCCTGTTTCTCTTCACATAGAAAACCATTATTTGTAGAATGCTCTTTTGCTTCAGTTATATTTATTAGAGCATGGGTGTGGGATGTATATACGAACGGAAATATTTTCCCTGGATTGACTGTGTGGGATGTACATACGAACGAAAACGTACTTCTTGGATTGACTATGTGGGATGTACATAAGAACAGAAACATATTCCTTGGATTGACTCGTGGAATGTATATAACAAACGGAAACGTTTGTCTGGGACTGACTGTGTGGAATGTACTTACGACCGGAACCGATTGGACCTGTATAATTGTATTTGATCGCTCGTCCATGGCACATGATCCCATTTTGCCCAGCGTGTGTCACTACTACAAAAACGGCTATAGCTAATATGGACATTAATGGCGCAACATGTATGTGATGCGCCACTGCTATATAGCAGTGGCGCACCAGATATGGGTGCGCCATTAGTGGCCATATTACTAATGGCACACCTGGTGTGTGGTGCGCCATTACTAGTTTTGTCCTGGCCCCACACCCCTGCCTAGACTTAGCAGTGGCGCACCAGGGGAAAGTGCGCCATTACTAGTGATAACTAGTAATGGCGCACCAGTAAGAGATGCGCCATTGCTATCTATACGTAACCCCCTACCAATGCGCCATTGCTATCATTCCTTATCCCCTCCCTCTCGTCATGTTCTCTCCCCTCCCCTTCCTCCTGACACACCCACCCACCTCCCTCGACTTCGATCTAGATCGAGAAGCCCCGGCCGCCCGCCTCTTCCTCTCCCTCCCGACCACGGCGAGCTGTTTTCTTTTCAAATAGTACTAGTAGTCTATATTCCAGCTGTGCGACTACCTGTAGCCACTTGAACCGATGAGAATTCTTCAAGCCTACCTATAGCCACTTGAACAGATGTCTATCTCATATCTGCACATCTAAAAAATCCAAGTGGAGTAGTATATTGGTAGTATAGTATAATAATATTATCAAAAGGTAAAGGCCATGATTATTTAGCTCTATCAGATAAATACTCGTCAAAAGTGGGCTCCTATCAAAATTCATTTCCATTAGAATCTTACTCATACAATATTCACACCATGTAATTCTGGAAATATATGCTCATATCTAGTTCTGTATAAAAAATGACAGTATTGACATGTTATAAATAGTTTGTTTGTCTTTCTGTTTATTTTGTTACATTTTGCAGGGATAAAGTGAAGGAAATTATGATTCTATTTCGTTTTTTGTTTTTAAATTATTTTTCCTTATAGTTTGTTTTCTGTAAATTTGGATTTTTTTGTTTTCCAAATACATTACTAGGGGCGCATTTAAGCCCTTATTAGTGGCGCACCTTCCTTTATTACTAGTGGCGCACCTATAAGGCTATTAGTGGCGCACCTAGAGGGAATACCAATGGAGCACCTAAGGGTCAGTAGTGGCGCACTATGTGGTGCGCCACTGGTATTTGGATTACCAATGGCGCATCCAAGGTGCGCCATTACTAACAATTACTAATGGCGTGTTAATAATGGCGCACCCATAGTGCACCATTAATAGCAATATGTGGTGTGCCACTAATAGCCTTTTTTCTAGTAGTGTGTGACCGGAGGGCCTATCCTCGACGGTTTCTGGGTCGTGTGGGAAGGACCCCCCTATCACCCACACTCACTTGGCGATGGTTCAAAATGTCACCGCGACAAGGGGTTAAAAACCATTTGTATAGCACCTCGCTGTACCAGTGCCATGGTAGACATTCATGCCAGGTTTGAATGAATTTCGACACCATATGCAAGTTGCGTCATATTCGGTCATTTTTTACCGAGAAAAGACTAGAAAATGCAAGAATTGTCGAAAACTCATAAACCTTGTCAAGCTAACTTGAATTGATCATAGAAGCTCATGGAAAAAAATTGGAGTCATTTTATGGAAGCCGAAAAAACACTCTCAAATGGACCCTTTTGTCCTACCCGGATACTCTCCGTTGAATATAGTCAATTTTTGGACATGCATTAAATGACCCCGACTATTGCAAGCAGGTGCGCATGCCCATGGAAGTTGCGTCACGTTCGACCATTTATCAACCATTTTGCACCGAGAAAACTCCAGTAAATACAAATTGTCCAAAACTCAAACAACTTGGCATGATGCTTTGAATTGATCATATAACCTCATAAAAAATTGAGGTTAGTTCACGGATGACAAAAAACATGCTCTCAAACGGACCATTCTGGGGCCATTTAAGGGATGTCGAGAAACAACGTACTCCCAAACGGACACTCTTTCAGAAAAAATGGAGACACAAACGATATTGCGTCCATTCCAAGCTGCCCGCAAGTAGCAAGTAGATGTGAGCAAGGTAGGTGAAGCAATTTCAGTTTATTGCATGTGCACTCACACGTTGGCCAGGCTTCATTGCCAATTTTCACCTCATGCGTCCTCAACTCATTTGCACATCCGAATTTGTTGTTGGCTAAGCGGACCTCAAACCTTCTTTCTTGATTACCGATGGCGACTACAGTGTGTGACCTAGCTTTTTGCATCTTGTTGTCCATGTACTTCGTGACTCTTTCACAGTACCGTGTATTTGGGTTGTTCAAGATATGCTGCTCTGCTTTTTGACGTCTATCTCTGAAATACTTGACGGTGCCATAGAAAATACCCTCAACGATGGCTGTAAGTGGCAATGCCCGGTTTCCTCTGAGGACAAAGTTGTATGTTTCCACGAGGTTCATTGTCATGACACCGTACCTTGCTCCATGTGTGTCATGTAGCAAAGACCACCTCTCCAGAGGCTCATGCTCTATCCACTGCTCGAAGGTTTTAATCGACCTCCCGAGCCTTCTCCTAGTACCAGGTGGGTCAAAGCTTGGCAGGTCACATAGCCCAACAGGCTCCTCCTCCACGGCCGCTGTTCCTGTTGCCAACTGTGCAGCTACTGCTTCAACATGTGCCCTCACTGCTGCATCTCTTGCAGCTTTCCTATCCCTCACGTGTCTCTGTGTGCACACATTAAGTCTGTCGCGTATCAAATTGTACTTCCATAACTGGTTCTGCTTGCAAAGTTTCTTGAACAGATTCATCAGGTTCTTATTTCTAAACTGCGAGAAGAAATTAGCCCCCAGATGGCGCATGCACCAACGGCTCTGCAAGTCCTACCATGGAACTTGTTCCTCAGGGCCTGGGTTTGTCAGTGTCCTTATCGCACTGAGTATACCTACATGCCTGTCATGAAGGATGCACACATTGGGCTTCTCCTTCACAACTGATATTTTCCACTGCCTGAAGAACCATGTCCAACTTTCAATGTTCTCACTCTCCACAAAAGCAAATGCCAGTGGGACGACTTGATTTTGGCCGTCTTGACCTATGGCTGTCAGGATCTGACCCTTGTACTTGCCTGTGAAAAAAGTACCGTCAACACATATCACCGGTCGGCAATGCTTGAAAGCTTCGATGCATACACCGAAAGAGAAGAAGAGACGATGCAACACCCTCACAGTTGGGAACTCTGGCATGAACATGTCTTGGATATCGATATAGGTGCCTGGATTCCGCTGCTGCAGGGTGTGGAGGAGGTGGACAACAGAGTCATATGCATCAAAATAAGAACCAAATCTCCTCTGAAGCGCCGCATGCTTAGCCCTCCAAGCCTTGCCATAAGAAATTCTGTACTTGAACCTGGCGAAGACTTTTGGCTAGACTGCCTTCACTTCCATAGCTTTGCCCTGCACTATCTCATCGTAAAACAATCGAGCAATAAGCGTGGATGAAAGGTTGGCATGATCTTGAGGGATGCAGGGAATAAGACAAGTGTGATTTACTAAGTCACTTATCACCCAACTTGTGCCATACTTAGGGAGAAAGCCGTGCACCCTGGTGGGACAATCTGCGTTCTTGCATACCATTGTCAGGAATTTCTGACTGGACACCTGAGCTGTGAAAACCCTTTGCGTGGACATTGCCCAATTAATTATTGCATCCTTCAGGTCTTGCTTGTTCGGATACATAGCACCCGTCGCAATATTGTTCTGGTGATATTGCCAGGCTGAATCATGTCCATCATTCACGGTCATTCCAGATGAGAAGTCATGATTCCACCATGCAGGATTCGGGACCTCCTCTGCATTTTCTTCTTCATCTGACTCGTCAGAATCATCGGCATGACCCCTTTCAACATCGGTGTCTTCTTCTTCCATCGGTTCTGCATGTGCCCATCTACCTCGTCAGCGTCCACCTCGCCATTGTAATCACCATCGGCATTTCCTCCTTCTACCTGACTACTCTGCCCTGGTTCATAACCATAAGCATTTCCTCCTTCTACCTGACTGCTCTGTCCTTGTTCGTAACCATAAGCATTTCCTCCTTCTACCTGACTGCTCTGTCCTTCGTAGCCACCCTCGCCTTCATGTGCAGTGACCTCCTTCACGACGGGAAGCACTAAAGAAACAGGATTGCATCCCCTTCGTTCACAACCTTGTAACCACCACACCCAATCGGAGTCTCCCTCTATTGGCCTCAAATAAAAGTAAATTATTGAACTTGACCGTGTCCACAATGCATGAACACCGACAGTGTGTGTTTCAGTATCAAGACCTAAACTTGCCGCAATCCATTCTTTCAACTGACTGACTGACCATGTTTATGGTGCGCTCATTGGCACCTCTATGTGAGTAAATTCACTCAGATCTGCTCCCATCTCAGTTGTTTGGACAGTACCAGGACCGTAGTAAAATCTGAACTTCACTACATCGGACATCTCGACTCACCTATTTTTTTTTCAACAACGAAATACAAGTATTAAGCAACAACTTAATATCCCCACTAACAAATATTAGACATGTCTATATATTACCTAGCTATATATTACAGAATATTAACGGAGCAACCAATACAATTCACACACCTACAAGTATATTACGAATATTTGCCGTAGCAACTACAAATATCGACAGATTAATATATTTGACTGGACTGCCTATATTACGGACCTTTTTTCGGAACTACTACAAATACTGACACTCCTAAATACTTGACATCCACATATAGTACGGAATATTACCGGAGCAACTACACATTTTTACACAACTAATTAGTTGACATCTAAATATATTTACGTATACTACCGGGGCAAATAACAATAATCGCACACCTAATTTATTTCACATCGAAACATATTAACAAATACTACCGGAGCACCTACGAAAAATAAAATGTTTGCTGAAATATACCCTTGAAGCGTGCGTGCGATCGAAGAACGACGAACGGCGGCCACCAAACTGCCGGTGCTCCGCCTCCAACGAAGAACGACGAACGACAGCTTCACCTCCACCACACTGCCCCAACTTCACCACCACCACACTGCCCCAACTTCACCACCACCACCTCCACCAAAATGCTCACCACGACCACCACGAGCTACCCCATCAGTAGATCAAGACCTCTTTTGGCTGCCCTAACTGAGTTGAATCCATTCACGGTGCCAAAATCACGAAAAACTTGCTCATTTAGGTGTATAAATTGGTGGCATTTTTGTGTAGAGAGAGGAGAAGGTAAGAACAGAAGAAGAATAGAAGAAGAAGGGAGGAAGGGGAGGATAAGGCCGCAGGGAGCAGCCGGCCAGCCGCGCGCGAGGTGGGGCCGCACCCTATCGGCCAGCAGCTGGCCGATCGGCCCGCGGTAGGCCGACAGGGGCACGGCCGCGCCGACAGCTCCCTCCCTCCCCCTCGCGACGTGGCCAGCCCAATCCGAGGCCGACGCGTGCCAGGCGGGCCAGCAGTCGGCCAGCAGCAAGCCGATCGGCCTGCTGTGGGCCGATTAGGTCCAGTCGGCCGGCTGCGGGCCGACGGTGTATTATTATTGAAAAATATTTTTTCGGCGTAATATTTGTGTAATTTAATAAAAAAATGTATTATTTAAAAAAACTTGCTCAAAACAGTTGGTCCGTAGGTGCTTCAAGCATAATGAAGGTCCATGTTTAATCAGTCATGCGATACTTTAATTTCTGCACCTATTGCGTGGTTGTTGCATTCAACTATATCCAGTTAAAGGCGATGCCCTTTCTCTTTCTTAAAAGGAGCAGCAGTTGGAGGCAAAGATAGTTGCTTCAGTAGCCAAGAAAAATTTCACTAGGACCTTTGGCAAAGAAGAGATATATTACATATCCCTATACCATGCATACCAATCATATATGCAAAGTTAATATATAATTTCTTTGGTAATGGATGTGAAATTGGGCAACCATTGTGTAGCAGCGCAAATAATTCTATGTTTGGGAGGCATCAAGGAATGTAGCAACACTAGAAACTTTGTTTTCCCTTCTCCAGTGATTCAATGTAGTTCAGAGTAAGTTGCTCGCTTCTTGTGGCCAGTCATGCTCGGGACATGTGTCCATAGGGAGCCGAGGAACACTGCACATGATAGTTTGATAGTTGTTGTGGGTTTTTTTTTGCGGAAAAAACTTCTGATCTATTCATCAAACATCATGGTAGCACAAAGAATAGTTGTCGTGGTTGCTACCTAGTCACTATTTTCTATTATTATGCCCATAATCCTTAGTTTCCATGCAGACTCTGCGATGCCCTTTTACTTCTTTCTCTGCAGTCATCAAGTTTGCTAGATCTAGGGTTTCATTTGACAACCTTCCATGACTGGGTTGGAGCATGATTATTGGTTGAATTCGTTAGTTTGTCTACTGGGCTGGACCTCTCTTAGCTAGAAAGATGCAGCAGTACAAGTTTTATCTCACCATTAATCTGGGTATTGTAGACTAAAGTTCTTCCGTCCGTAAGCAGGGGTGGAGCTATAATCATCTAGGGTGACGCGCTGGCATCAGGTTCGAAACAAATTTCCTTAGCAATTAGCCTAAAAACAAGCTTACGCACCATCCTAACACAAGTAATATGCACCATGATGACTTCGGCGCACCACCACCTATCTTCGGCTAGCTTCGCCCATGTACGTGGGCATTCTCGTACAAAATAGATGTGCCAATCCGTACTATCTATCTGTGACCTGAGAACATGGCGATATATCGAGGAGTATGCTAGCAGTCACGCTAACGTGAAAATAAGTCATAATTTAAATATTGTGTTATTTTGCTATAAGCACCTCTCCAAGCATTTTTAAGGAGTGTGCCTGGTTAATTATCTCGTTTTGAACCCCACAAAAGATTATCTCGTTTTGATACATCTTAGTTCAAATTTACTTGCAATCTTTAAATACAAATTTGAACATAGATAAATGTACTTGCAGTTCAAATTTAGATTCATATTGAATTAAATAAAAAATTATTAATTAAAAATCTATAATATAGCAAATAGTGAAGCCTATAAAGAACATTTTTCATATAATACCATGATCATAAAATAGACACATAAAAACTAGAAAATCAAAATACCTACATATTCGAGCAGTGGTGAGCAATCCTAATTGCGCGCCACCGGTATGGCTTGCCCCACGGTTGTGATTAGGGATGAAAATGGAGTGGAAACTTTCCGTTTTTCCGGAGGAAAAATGGAAACGGAGAGGAAATATGAAAATGGAAATGGAAATTTGCAAAACGGGAGTGGAGATGGATTTTTTTATGCGGAAACGGAAACAAAAACGGAACGGTGTTTTCCGGTGGAACATGCGTGGAAACGGAACTTTCCGTTTCCGTGAATATGGAATTTCTATTTTTACTATAGACCTATAGCTGCTTTGTAGCCTAACCACCAAAAAGAACACAATGACACAATTGGTAGAATGGATCTGAGGCCCAACTTCTACTATCACACATGTAGTCAGCTTGACCCTATACACAATTGTCCGGTACTAGTACAATACTACGCTAAGTTGCTGACATAATGATATTTTTTTTAGCCATGTTAACAACTCATTAAATTTGTTTGTTTTTGTGTGTATTTCTCTATGATTCAAGGGGTTTTGAAGTTCCGATAAATGCCTATTTATGTTTCCGTATCTGCTTTGTATTCGCTCCGTGTCCGTTTCCGGTAGTATCTATTTCCGTATTCATTTCCGGGGTTTCTGTATTTGTTTCCGCTTCTGCAAAAAAATGTGAAAACAAATCTGATAGCACTTAGTTCCATCTGTTTCCGCTCCGTTTTCATCCCTAGTTGTGATGGGCCAAATGGGTAGCCATATTACCACTCGCAGGGAGTTAAAAGGGATCACCACTGTAGCACATGACGCATGTGGTAAGCAATCCAAACAACTCAAAGAAAGGGATCACCACTGTCGTTGTATAATAATTACCACTTATGGCCATATATGGTGCACCCGACATTGATAGTTTTGCGCTCGCCGCTGGGAAGAAAATCGTATACGACCAGGTCGTACAGGCACAAACGTGAGACCCACCTTTCTGGCCGACACGTGGCATCCCGAATCTCAAAGCAGCGGCCATGGTTCATCGTTTCCAAGTTTCAACCCACCCCGATTCCCACGACCATGCACACCATCGTCATCGGCCATGGTTCATCGTTACCATCCATTTTTCCATGTCAAAAGAGATGACATCATCGAGAATCTTTTTGGTTTTCAGACTTAAAAATGTTTTATCTCCTAAATAAAAAATCTAATTAAAAATCCGTTTTCACCATTATATCCGTCTCGGCGAGATCGTCAAAACTAGATCACATGTTGATATGTTTGATGAATTTTTTGGCCAAAAGTTGGCATGATGGTTACAATAAACTTTCCACGGTGTTTACACTAAACTTGCCATTATATGTTTCATCCTTTTCTCTCTCTAGATTTTAAAGCATTGCAATTTATAGTAATTAACCACAGCAAATTTACTACATGGATCATGGTAATTTTTAGTAATTCATCATGGCAAATCTAGTCTATAGATCATGGCAAATTTAGTTTATAGATCATGACAATTTTAGTATTTTGACCATGGCAATTCTAGTTTTTTCTTTACCATAAAACTCATATTTTGTATGGACCATGACAAATTTTAGTGCATGTATCATGGTAAATTTAAGCAATTCACCATGGCAATTTTATTTTATGGATCATGGAAAATTTAAGTCATTGATCGTGCATTTTTAAAATAATTGATGACAAATTTATTTTTAATTATGAACCATGTCAAAATTATTTCATGTATGATGGCAAATTTTATAATTCATCATGGCAAGTTTAGTTTCTTAATTTTCTTTTTCATAATATGTCAAAATTTACTTCAACGTAGAAAAAAGGTAGTTGAGACATATCATGGCAATTTCAATGTAAAAAGCATGACAATTTACTTGGAATAGAGATGACAACTTTTAACAAAAAAAAGTCATCTAAACATATTGATATGAGATCTAGTTTTGAAGATCTCGCCGCGATGAATTTAATGGTGAATACGGATTTTCAATCGGATTTTTCATTTAAGAGATAAAATAGTTTGAAAACTGGAAATCCAAAAAGATTCCCACATGCATGCATGCGGTGACGTGGCAATCTGTTTGGCTATAGAGACGTGTGGTACGCTCCCACCCGGCCACACATGTGGCAGATATCACCGTCCTTTATAAAATGAGTAATTTGAATATGGTTCATGAATTTTAAAAAACATCACAAATTTGAAAAAAGTTCACCAATTTTTAAAAAGTGCTTCAATTTGAAAAAAAATCACAAAATTTAAAATAAGTACACAAATTTCACAAAAGTTTAATTTTTTTGAAAATTCATGACATTTGACACAGAACATGAAATTTTGAATTTTCATGGATTTTAAAAAAATTCAATGATCTTTTTAAAAATGTTCACAGATTTGAAAAAGTTCACATGTTTTAAAAAAATGTAAAAATTGGGACAACTTCAAGGATTGGGAAAACGTTCATGTGTTTGAAAAAAGTTTATGAATTTTAAAATCACGAGGTTAAGAAATTATACACGGATTTGAAACGAAGTTCTCGAATTTAAGGAAAGTCCATAATTTTAGGAGAAAAATATGAAATTAAAAACAGAAAAGAAAATGAAACAAGGAAGGAGAAAGAGAAAACAAGCAGTAGAAAAATTGCCAGACAAAACTAAAAAAAAGAATACAAGGCGTTGCCTTTTTGTAAGCATCACTCTGATGGCACTAGATGGGCCATGGCCCATAAACATTCATAGAACACGTGGCAGCGACGGATCTAGTGGGGGTGCCGTGTGTGCCATGGCACCTCTTCCAGAATTGTAAAATAATTTTTCATATATACCTAACACTAAATATTCATCAAGTTTTTGTTATTTTAAGACTATTTATTGAGATTATGATGATGTTTAGTGTAAACTTTGAACCATGGCACCCCAAGCCTGTGATTCTAGGGAACCCCGTTGAAGATTTTTAACAGGGAACCCGTTGAAGATTTTTAGAATCCCCAAAAACCTAACAGAATAAAAGATACGGGGATTTTAAGATCTAGAGGGGTGAAAATGGAAAAAAATTCAAACTTAGTAATGGCGCACCATTTGCTAGGTGCGCCACTAGTAACAGAAAAAAAATTGGTTTCGTTTTTTTTGGAAAAAATGTTCAAATTATGATACGTAATATGACCGGGAAGTTTGAAATATTTTTTCAAAATTTCATCACACTCATGAACATGAACAAAGTCCTAGACATCAACAAGGTTTAATAGGATTGATATGATAGATATATCAACAAGTGCCTTTAAGTGAGTTGGTGCTGGGGTTGGATAGAACTGCGAAGTTAAGCGTGCTCGGGCTGGAGTAGTGTGAGGATGGGTGACCTTCCGGGAAGTTTGACCACGGAGTGCGATTTGACTTAACATTAAGCATATGGACCCGAGATTAAGCCATAGTGACCCGAGATTAAGAAAAAAAAATTGAAAAAAAAATTCTGAATTTTTTTTTAAAAAAAGTTTGTTAGAAATGGCGCACTTATATGTGGTGCGCCATTACTAAGTCAGATAGTAATGGCGCACTTCTAGGCATAGTAATGTGCGCCATTACTAACAGTTACTAGTGGCGCACCTATAGTGCGCCATTAATAGCAAAAACTGGTGCGCCACTAACATCCTTTTTTCTAGTAGTGCGAGGATCACCTTACACCGAGTAAACCATCATCCACATGAAGAAGGAACACATCCAACACCATTGCAGCACAGCTCGCCGAATAGCCAAATGGGCAGCCCACCATCCAAGGCAACCGGCTCGACATCAATAGCCCCGAGCCTGCACTCGGTGCCACACCTGTAGCCATGAACCACAGGAGGAAAGGGAGGGATCACAACTTCTTCCCTAGCACTGGACAACCCCAACCACAAGCATGTCAAGGAACCTAGTGGGATCTGGATATGAGGACTGACGCACCCCGTTGATACCAACCCACTCGCTCTGAGTAGGGGAGGCCACTTAAGACTACAAGGACCGGATCCCCACTAGCTACGTCTGGATCTATGAGATGAGCAGCCCTAGTGGCACCTCTGGTGGGACCCACTCGAATCGAGGCAAGGACGAAAAGTGTTGGCTCGCACCAATGAAAGGCCCAAATCTGGTCAGACCCCACCCTCCTGGCACGAAACCACATCGGAACAAGACATCTCCAACAGGTGAAGAGGACTGGGGTTACTGTCAGCTACACATTTGAGCTCGGGAGTCGTGCACGGCAGGGAGGGTGGGCAAAGAAGGCCTTGAGCGGCTGCATGTTTCCCGTTGTTCAGAAAACCTAGTACACACCTAGGAATCCCAAGCGAGACTTCTCTGCTTGTGGTGGCAATGAAAGCATGGTGTAATCAAAATCCCATTATGTTTGCAATTAGGTGTATATTGAATTCATGCTCCAGTGAACTCATCCAAGAGTCCAAACGGATGAAGAGAGACGAGCAATATATTTCAACACCCCGTCTCACATCTAGACTTATTTAGGCCTTATATGTGGGATTTATGTAGACCGCAGAATCATTTGTAATACTGCATTCATAGAGTCTTGAACTCAAGACCTCCTGGATCTGATACCATATTGAATTCATGCTCCAGCCAACTCATCCAAAAGTTTGAACTGATGACAAAGGCGGGCAATATATTTCAACAGTGTACGGGTTTAGTTTCTGAAAATATTATACGCATGCAAAGAGGATTCACTTGCAACACATGGATATGGGTCGATCTCGTAACGCTTTATGTAAATCAAATTCTTGACTACTACTATCGATCAACGAGAGAAGCTAGATGATGTGTCGATAGATGCATGTGAGAAGCAAGCCCAAATCAACAAGAAGCAAGACTAAATCAACGAGAAGCAATTCCAAATTGACGAGAAGCAAGCCCAGAGAAGCAAATTTAAGAATCTTTGCCTTGTACTCCTAGCTATTGCAATGATTTTTGTTCATACTCCCTAGATCATAATTACTACAGTATTCTTGTTGTGGGAGCCATTGCACTAATGATGTTCTTTCCTCCTGGCTCGCCTCTACCAAGATGCAGAACGTGAGCTATTTGAATCACATCTCTGGTATCTTCTTCATCTTGTCAAAGTACACCTTCGGGAGAGCCCAACTCGAGTGTCTTGAATAACATTGATCCAAGTGAACATCGTCTCCGTAACTTGCTCTACTCGATGTGTGTCCTATGTAGACTGGCACATCCGCTCCATGTCCGCCATAGAGGCCCCCTCCCACAAATCTCACGATCCCATATGTCTTTATTAGCACATAGCAAAAATTGATATATCACATACATAGGTACACACCCATATACATGCATACATCAAATTAAATTGATGACACAATAAGCGTATTTGTCAAGCAAAAAATGTCACAAGAAAGTAAAAAAGTGCATGACATGCATGTTTGACGACACAATCAAGAGTTTGAGAAGTTTGAAATGATTCTAGCTAGGGGTAAACGTCAGAAGTCGATGAGAACAACTAAGGGATGTCATCCTATGGTTTATTTAGGTGAACATCCCATTCTCGTCGTCTCTCATGTGCTGTACAACATCCCGCCCTCCCCGGCGATGTCCTTGTTGATGATCTCCGCCATCGCATTCTGCAAGTGCGTAAAATCTCTGAGAAAGTTGTGTTACCTACTCTTGACCTATGTGCACAACTTGTTGAAGGGTGCCTGATTTTTGAACAATGATTTAGAGTGCACATAGTCCTCAATGAGGAACATGACATAGTCGCCACACTGAAAGGTCGACTCATTATGTGGTTCTTGCATGCAACAGAAGCTCGTGTGGTATCCGAACTTTGTATGTGTTGTGCGGCTTTCTTCAGAGTGATAATACTTGCTCGATCCAGAATGGCCTTCACTAGGATCCAGTACTTTTTTGTGTTTTTCTTCTAATCGAAGAAATAAGCATGCCCATGCACCAAAAACAGTAAGATTATGATCTAGTGTTCATCGTTGTGCAAAGGACTGAAGAAACTAATATGAGATAACCCTTCAATTTTGATATATGTGTAAGCATAAAGGAGCGAAGGACTTACATGGCAACGGTAGGGAGCGAGTGTGTTTTCCTGGTATGCATTTACAAGCATGCCTTCCTCGGGGTAATCCACTATGAAGTCATTGTCATGTTTGGATCGCACGTTGTTCACGTGCATGTCATAAGGATCAAGGATGGCAACATCTGACTTACGGAATCTGTCCTCTATGGCTTGATAAAACGCCTTGAGCCTTATGAAGGGTGAGAAGATGCCAGAGCCGTTACAATATATTGTTGTGGAGCCCCTCAAAGGGAAAATATATTTTATGCATGAGGTAATCTGGACAAAGTGATGCCCCTCTTTAACCTTGGTTGTGTAGAACATGAAGTTTTTTATTTCGATTTGCACATCCTCGTGTAGAAGCTGAAGCTATATGGAGAGGCCCTTCAACTCATTCACTGATACCATCGGTTCACCAGGGAGATGCTCAGAGAACATGCACTTACTAGGAACAACCACATGTTCTATTGGTGCATTTTCGGCGACCGGATTCTCTGGGTATCACTTTCTCTTTTTTTTGGATTTTTAGTTGCTCTAATCGGTCGTCGTGTCTTTGGCCACAACTTCATCCCTTGTTGGTGGCGTATTGGTGGTGTGATTTTAATCCATTGATGGCGGAATATCTTGAAGTATGTCCATAGTATCAACAAGGTAGATCAGAGGGTCAAGGCCCGCAAAGGCCGGATCGTTGTCATGATGAGTTGGTTGGGACCAGAATCACCTCTATGTCAGTCTGCAACCACCTCAACAGGTACGCCATGCATTTTCCTATACGGATCATATAATGATGACATGATGCCAAGTTTCATATTTTCAAACATTGTTTGCATTTTTCAGAATTTAATAAACACCAATAAACTCCATGTTCAGGGTCGAGTCTTGGCACCATAATTTCGGAATTCCTATTTTTCTTTTATAAGCCCTAAACATAGACTCCAAATAACAAATAGTATTTTCCAACCCAATTATGCAAACTTTTCATGCACTTGTAGTTTAAATTTGAACTATATTCATTAAATGACTAAATATTCACCAAATGACTTCAATATAGCAAACAAACCCCAAAAATCCCGAATTTTGACATGTAACATGCACTGTTGTATATTGAGTGTAGAAAAAGTTTCAAGGCCAACGAATAAAGCAGTGGTTGCATCGCGTTCTAAACGGACATGTTCCTCCTTAAAACCCTGTTTGGGAGATGGTTTTGTTTCTAAACAGTGTTCACCATAACTTGTGCGAAACCTTGTCAAAATTTTACCACAACCTGTATATTTTATATATTGACACCTTGCCAAGTGTCATGTTTTTTTGACTTCGTTTGCATTTCTTGGAATTAAAAAATCCCAGGAAACTCCATGTCCGCGATCGAGTATTGACACCCTCATGTTTGGAATTCCTTTCTTTTTCTTGTCCTAAAAATAGACTCAAGAACACAATTAAGACTTTCCAACCCAATTTTTCAATCTTTTTTATGCACTTGCAGTTCAAGTTTGAATTATATTCAGTAGATGTCTAGAAATGCATTTAATGTATTAAATATAAAAAATGAACATAAAAATGCTTAATTTTGGCATGGATCATGTAAGGGTGTATCTCGAGTCTAGAGAAACTTTCCAGGCCAACAGATGACTCAACAATTCCATCTCCTTCAAATCTGACTTGTTCCGTATTGAAACACAGTTTCTTCTCGGAGATCATATGGATTTTAAGTAGTGTACCCCACATCTTTTGCAAAAACTTTTCAACTTTTTACCATGATTTCTATATGTTATATAATGACACCATCCAAGTATCATCTTTTTGCGACTTTGTTTGCATTTTTCGTAATTAAAAAATCAGCAAACTCCATGTTCACGGTCGAGTCTTGACAACATGATGTTTGGAATTCCTTCCCTTTTCTTGTATAAGGCCTAAAAATGTAATAAACAACACAAATAAGATCTTTCAGCGCATTTGTTTCAACTTTTTCATGCTCCTGTAGTTAAAATTTGAATTATATTCACTAAAGCCTAGAAATGGACATTGTGGCTTAAATATAAAAACGGAACCCCCAAAATGCCAAATTTTAACATGGAACATTTAATGGTGTATATTAAGCGTAGAAAAATTTCAAGGCCAACGGATGAAGATGCGGTTACACCGCCTTTAAACCAGACCCATTCCTTTTTGAAACCCAGTTTCTTCCTCAGCGATGCTCTGGTTTCTGAGCAATGTGCATCACAACCTTTGTGAAACCTTCTATTTTTTTAACCCCAACCTCTAGTCATTAAATAATGACACCATGCCGAATTTGATGCGTTTTGGACTCCAGCTGTACTTTTTGGAATTAAAAAACCAGCAAGCTCCTTGTTTGGGGTCGATTCTTGGCATCCTCATGTTCATTTATTTTTGTTTTAGAAGGCCTGTACATAGACAAAAAATTAGAATTTTTCACCTAATTTTGCCAACTTTTTGATGCACTTGCAGTTAAAATTTTAATTATATTCATTAAATTCCTAGAAATGCACTTAATGGTGTAAATAAAGATAATGAACCCTGTAAAACGGCAAATTTTGAAATGGGTCATGCAATTGTATATCTCGAGTGTAGAAAGAAAATCAAGGCCAACGAATGAAGCAGTGACTACATCACCTTCTTGCCTGGAACTTTCCCTCTCAAAATCATGTTTCTTTCTCGGAGATGCTTCAGTATCTAATTAGTGTATGTCACAACTTTTGCGTAACCTTCTAAAATTTGTATCATCCCCTCTAGATGTCATATAAAGAAACCATGCCAAGTTTCATGTTTTTCAAACTTTTTTGCACTTTTCAGAATTAAAAAACAAATAAAATCCATGTTCATGATCGAATCTTGGCACCCCCATATGTCACTGCCATTGTACCATTCAATGTGCATAATTTTATCCCAAGATCGCGTTGTTTAGAACAAAATTAACGCCTAAGACAACTTTGTGGATTGATATATCTTATATACCTAAAAGTGTCATACCCACTAACTTATTTATGCCAAAATACAAGCATGCCAAATCATACAATTATGGATTTGACAAGGCTCACCTCATCATGCAACCATGCATGGGAAGAGACCCACCACCACATGCCGATTTTAGTGTTTCGCAGAAAAAGAATATCAAACGGAGTCCAAACGGAATGAAACCTTCTGGAACGTGATTTTGGGAACAAACATGATCCAGAGGACTTGGAGTGGACGTCAAGCAATCAACGAGGAGGCAACGAGGCAGGGGGTGCGCCTACCCCCCGGGTGCACCCTCCACCCTCGTGGGCCCCTCGTGGCTCCACCGACCTACTTCTTCCTCCTATATATACCTACGTACTCCTAAATCATCAGCAGAGGAGCAAAAACCCTATTTCCACCGCCGCAACCTTCTGTACCCATGAGATCCCATCTTGGGACCTTTTCCGGCGCTCCGCCGGAGGGGGCATTGATCACGGAGGGCTTCTACATCAACACCATAGCCTCTCCGATGATGTGTGAGTAGTTTACCTCAGACCTTCGGGTCCATAGTTATTAGCTAGATGGCTTCTTCTCTCTCTTTGTATCTCAATACAAAGTTCTCCTCGATTCTCTTAGAGATATATTTGATGTAATCTTCTTTTGCGGTGTGTTTGTTGAGATCCGATGAATTGTGGGTTTATGATCAAGATTATCTATGAACAATATTTGAATCTTCTCTGAATTCTTTTATGTATGATTGGTTATTTTTGCAAGTCTCTTCGAATTATCAGTTTGGTTTGGCCTAAAAGATTGATATTTCTTGCAATGGGAGAAGTGCCTAGCTTTGGGTTCAATCTTGCGGTGCTCGATCCCAGTGACAGTAGGGGAAACGACACGTATTGTATTGTTGCCATCGAGGATAAAAAGATGGGGTTTATATCATATTGCATAAGTTTATCCCTCTACATCATGTCATCTTGCTTAAAGCATTACTCCGTTCTTATTAACTTAATACTCTAGATGCATGCTGGATAGCGGTCGATGTGTGGAGTAATAGTAGTAGATGCAGGCAGGAGTCGGTCTACTTGTCACGGACGTGATGCCTATATACATGATCATACCTAGATATTCTCATAATTATGCAATTTCCTATCAAATGCTCGACAGTAATTTGTTTACCCACCGTAATACTTATGCTATCTTGAGAGAAGCCACTAGTGAAACCTATGGCCCCCGGGTCTATTTTCCATCATATTAATTTCCCGTCAACGAGCTATTCTTGTGGCCGTTTATTTTGCTTTCTTTACTTTTAGTCTTTATCATAAAAATACCAAAAATATTATCTTATCATCTCTATCAGATCTCACTTTTGCAAGTGGCCATGAAGGGATTGACAACCTCTTTATCATGTTGGTTGCAAGGTTCTTATTTGTTTGTGTAGGTACGAGGGACTTGCGTGTGGCCTCCTACTGGATTGATACCTTGGTTCTAAAAAACTGAGGGAAATACTTACGCTACTTTGCCGCATCACCCTTTCCTCTTCAAGGGAAAACCAACGCAGTGCTCAAGAGGTAGCAAGAAGGATTAATGGCGCCGTTGCCGGGGAGTCTACGCACAAGTCAAGGCATACCAAGTTCCCATCACAAACTCTTATCCCTCGCATTACATTATTTGCCATTTGCCTCTCGTTTTCCTCTCCCCCACTTCACCCTTGCCGTTTTATTCGCCCTCTTCTTGCTTGTTCCTTGTGGTATTTGCTGTCATTATGTCTGAAACTGGGGAAGTTATCACTGATAATAACATGGGAAACCTTGATGCTTTTGATGATCCTTCTGAGGAACCTGCTATCTTGCATACTAAAAAGTTTCGAGTTGGTAGTGGTAATATTATTGGGAATGGAGTTATTCAAGATTTCTTTACTTGTGTCGGTGCTTTGCCCATTATGGGTGGCTCTATTCTTCATAGAACTAGTAGCCTTGCGGATGCAATATCTTTGCTCGTAGTTTGAACTCGAAAGGCAATTTCTTCATATGCATCCTTGCATACAAAGAATTTTCCTAGAATTTTCTAATATTGATCACTCTTCTGTTAAGCGTGCCGCTACTATCTTTTTGGCTCATGAGTTCAGATTTATAATGAAAGAGGCTAAGGAAATTTTTGCGCATTATAGGGTAGATGCTGGTCATCCTCCCATAGAAGCTATCCTTTTTAACCAAGAAGACATAATGCGTTTACAATCTTTAGATCATGTTGCTTATAATGAAAACCTTAGAAAATGGGTTCCCACCGATGTTCTAGTTGATAGAATTTTTGAACTTAATGATGACTTTGCTATTCAGAACAACGGTTTAGGTTTTTCTCTTGAGCAAAGGCTAGTGACCTTTTGTCAAAAGAACGCTTGTAATGGTGAATTGGTTGTGCAATATAAGGGGCCCAAGGAGGAACCCATACCTCCCGAGCTTGATCTTGGGGACTTTTGTCCCATTAAATTTAGCCCTTTTGATTATTTTTGCTTGCCACAAAGAAAACTTGCTGCTGAACGTAGAGAGTATGAGAGAAGTTTTCATGACTTGCCTTACCATTACTATGGCAATACTTAGATCTATCCTTGCTTTTATGCCTAGCTAGGGGCGTTAAACGATAGCGCTTGTTGGGAGGCTACCCAATTTTATTTTAGTTTTTTGCTTTTTGGTTCTGTTTAGGAATAAATAATCCATCTAGCTTCTGGTTAGATGTGTTTTTATGTTTTAATTAGTGTTTGTGCCAAGTGAAACCTATAGGATCTTCTTGGTTAATAGTTATTTGATCTTGCTGAAAATTCCAGAAACTTTCTGTTCACGAAAACAATTGTTTAAAATTACCAGAACGTGATAAAATACTGATTCCACTTGAAGCAGATCAAAAAACAAATTATCTAGGCCGTCCTATTTTGGTAGATTTTTCTGAGTTCCATAAGCTTCCGTTAGTTACAGATTACTACAGACTGTTCTGTTTTTGACAGATTCTGTTTCTCGTGTGTTGTTTGCTTATTTTGATGAATCTATGGCTAGTAAAAGAGTTTATAAACCATAGAGAAGTTGGAATACAGTAGGTTTAACACCAATATAAATAAAGAATGAGTTCATTACAGTACCTTGAAGTGGTGTTTTGTTTTCTTTCGCTAACGGAGCTCACGAGATTTTCTGTTAAGTTTTGTGTTGTGAAGTTTTCAAGTTTTGGGTAAAGATTTGATGGATTATGGAACAAGGATTGGCAAGAGCCTAAGCTTGGGGATGCCCAAGGCACCCCAAGGTAAAATTCAAGGACAACCAAAACCCTATGCTTGGGGATGCCCCGGAAGGCATCCCCTCTTTCTTCTTCATCTATCCGTAACTTCACTTGGAGCTATATTTTTATTCACCACATGATATGTGTTTTGCTTGGAGCGTCTTGTATGATTTGAGTCTTTGCTTTTTAGTTTACCACAATCATCCTTGCTGTACACACCTTTTGAGAGAGACACACATGATTCGGAATTTGTTAGAATACTCTATGTGCTTCACTTATATTTTTTGAGCTATATAGTTTTTGCTCTAGTGCTTCACTTATATCTTTTAGAGCACGGTGGTGGTTATATTTTATAGAAATTATTGATCTCTCATGCTTCACTTATATTATTTTGAGATTCTTAAACAGCATGGTAAATTGCTTTAATTATGAAATTAATCCTAATATGCTAGGCATCCAAGATGAGCATAATAAAAACTTCCATATTGAGTGCATTGAATACTAGGAGAAGTTTGATACTTGATGATTGTTTTGAGATATGGAGATAGTGATATTAAAGTCGTGCTAGTTGAGTAGTTGTGAATTTGAAAAATACTTGTGTTGAAGTTTGCAAGTCCCGTAGCATGCATGTATGGTAAACGTTGTGTGACAAATTTGAAACATGAAGTGTTCTTTGATTGTCATCCTTATGAGTGGCGGTTGGGGACGAGCGATGGTCTTTTCCTACCAATCTATCCCCATAGGAGCATGCGCGTAGTGCTTGATTTTTGATGACTTGTAGATTTTTGCAATAAGTATGTGAGTTCTGATGACTAATGTTGAGTCCATGGATTATACGCACTCTCAACCTTCCATCATTGCTAGCCTCTTCGATACCGTGCATTGCCCTTTCTCACCTTGAGAGTTGGTGCAAACTTCGCCGGTGCATCCAAACCCCGTGATATGATACGCTCTATCGCACATAAACCTCCATATATCTTCCTCAAAACAGCCACCATACCTACCTATCATGGCATTTCCATAGCCATTCCGAGATATACTGCCATGCAACTTTCCACCGTTCCGTTTATTATGACACGCTTCATCATTGTCATATTGCTTTGCATGATAATGTAGTTGACATCGTATTTGTGGCAAAGCCACCATGCATAATTTTTCATACATGTCACTCTTGATTCGTTGCATATCCCGGTACACCGCCGGAGGCATTCATATAGAGTCATATTTTGTTCTAGTATCGAGTTGTAATCATTGAGTTGTAAATAAATAGAAGTGTGATGATCATCATCCATAGAGCATTGTCCCCCAAAAAAAGGCCGAAAAAAGGGGAGGCCCGAAAAAAGGAAAATAAAAAGAAAATAAAAAGGGGCAGTGCTACTATCCTTTTTCCACACTTGTGCTTCAAAGTAGCACCGTGATCTTTATGATAGAGAGTCTCTTGTTTTGTCACTTTCATATACTAGTGGGAATTTTTCATTATAGAACTTGGCTTGTATATTCCAACGATGGGCTTCCTCAAATGCCCTAGGTCTTCGTGAGCAAGCAAGTTGGATGCACACCCACTTAGTTTCTTTTGTTGAGCTTTCATACATTTATAGCTCTAGTGCATCCGTTGCATGGCAATCCCTACTCCTTGCATTGACATCAATTGATGGGCATCTACCTAGCCCGTTGATTAGCCGCGTCAATGTGAGACTTTCTCTTTTTTTGTCTTCTCCACACAACCCCCATCATTATATTCTATTCCACCCATAGTGCTATATCCATGGCTCACGCTCATGTATTGCATGAAAGTTGAAAAAAGTTTGAGATTACTAAAGTATGAAACAATTGCTTGGCTTGTCATCGGGGTTGTGCAAGATGAGAGCATTCTTGTGTGACGAAAATGAAGCATGGCCAAACTATATGATTTTGTAGGGATGAGCTTTCTTTGGCTATGTTATTTTGAGAAGACATAATTGCTTGATTAGTATGCTTGAAGTATTATTATTTTTATGTCAATATTAAACTTTTATCTTGAATCTTTCGGATCTGAACATTCATGCCACTATAAAGAGAATTACATTGAGAAATATGCTAAGAAGCATTCCACATCAAAAATTCTGTTTTTATCATTTACCTACTCGAGGACGAGCAGGAATTAAGCTTGGGGATGCTTGATACGTCTCCAACGTATCTATAATTTTTATTGTTCCATGCTTTTATATATTCTGTTTTGGATGATTAATGGGCTTTATTATACACTTTTATATTATTTTTGGGACTAACCTATTGACCGGAGGCCCAACCCAAATTGCTGTTTTTTTGCCTATTTCAGTGTTTCGCAGAAAAAGAATATCAAACGGAGTCCAAACGGAATGTAACCGTCGGGAACGTGATTTTCGCAACAAACGTGATCCAGAGGACTTGGAGTGGATGTCAAGCAATCAACGAGGAGGCCACGAGGCAGGGGGCGCGCCTACCCCCACTAGTAGAAAAGAGGGCTTTGGTTCAGGGCGGGTCAGCCCATTAGTCCCGGTTCAGTCCAGAACCGGGACCCATGGGGGCACTGGTCCCGGTTCGTGAGGCCAGGGGCCTGCTGGGCCTCGTGGGGGCATTGGTCCCGGTTCGTCTGGCCCTTTTGGTCCCGGTTGGTGGGACGAACCGGGACCAATGGGCCTCGCTCCTGGCCCACCACCATTGGTCCCGGTTGGTGGCTTGAACCGGGACCACAGGCTGCCCTTTAGTCCCGGTTCATACCACGAACCGGGACCAATGAGGTGCCTATATATACCCCTCGCCCACGAGCAGAGCACTCCAGTACTCTATTTTTCTCTGGCCGGCGAGGGGAAGGCTTTGTGGTGCTCTACCTCACCTCCTATGCACATGAGGTGTTCGATGAAATGCCCGAGCCACACTAGTTAAGCTTTCTCGTCTCGAAGCTCGACCCCAAAGCTCCATTTTCCTCGAGATTTGTCTAGATTTAGCGGCCCGTCATGTCCCATTCCCGTCTTCACCGCCGTCGATCGCCCGCGCCGATCTCGTCGCCGGCACCACCGTGGTGAGCCTCTTGTTCTTATCTTCTTTCTGAAAGAAAAAAATTCTTACTTTAGATAGATACTTGTCTAATTTTCTTATTATTTTATTGCTTGTTATTATATAGTGCGATGGTTTTGGTATCCGCCCCCGTCGGCCCTCGTCCGGTCTATGATTCGGATGTGGTATATATTATCTTTATAACTATTGGTTCATCTATTGTTTATGAAAATTATGCCGACCAACGTGACATAGATTTTATTTATCTAGGAGGTATGTGAACCAGAAATTCCAACCGACCCTATTGTCGAGAGGTTAAATTTAGTTGAAGAAGAAAACAATTTCTTGAAGGAAAACATAAAAAAAATTGAGGAGGAGAAGATGATATTGGAGTTGCATGTTGCGGATGTCGTCGATGATCACAAGATCAAGATGGATGCAATGCGCTTGAAGATTAGAAAGATTAGAAAATAGCCATTCATACCGAGGCTTGGTATCATTATGCCGTTGGATCAATTGTTACCTTGGTTGCGATTATGATCACATTTGTTTTCGCATTGAAATGTTTTACATAGTTTCAATGTATGGTTTAATTAATTAGATGCTCTGGAGAGCTATATGTTGTTAGATGAGAACTATGTATGTACTTTGGTTTTAATGTGATGATGAACTTCTATTAATTTGGTCACTTAATTATCTATTCATGATGTTCTGTAATGGTTTTTGACACACTTAATTATATATAATGCACGCAGATGAACCAGCAATGGATGTACGGTGACAGACACACCTCCGAGTACATTAAGGGCGTGCATGATTTTCTCGAAGTGGCTGAGGCAAACAAGCAGAATGGTTTTATGTGTTGTCCATGCCCTAAATGTGGGAATACGAAGTCTTACTCTGACCGGAAAATCCTTCACACCCACCTGCTTTACAAGGGTTTCATGCCACACTATAATGTTTGGATGAGGCACGGAGAAATAGGGGTTATGATGGAAGACGGTGAAGAAGAAGAGGACGATGACAACTATGTGCCCCCTGAATACGGTGATGCTGCAACGGGAGAAGCTGCTGAAGATCAAGAGGAACCAGACGATGTGCCCAATGATGCTGCAACGGGGGAAGCTGCTGAAGATCAAGAGGAACCAGTGCCCGATGATGATGATCTCCGCCGGGTCATTGTCGATGCAAGGACGCAATGCGAAAGTCAAAAGGAGAAGCTGAAGTTCGATCGCATGTTAGAGGATCACAAAAAAGGGTTGTACCCCAATTGCGAAGATGGCAACACAAAGCTCGGTACCGTACTGGAATTGCTGCAGTGGAAGGCAGAGAATGATGTGCCTAACAAAGGATTTGAGAAGCTATTGAAAATATTGAAGAAGAAGCTTCCAAAGGATAACGAATTGCCCGACAGTACATACGCAGCAAAGAAGGTCGTATGCCCTCTAGGATTGGAGGTGCAGAAGACACATGCATGCCCTAATGACTGCATCCTCTACCGCGGTGCGTACAAGGACCTGAACGCATGCCCGGTATGCGGTGCATTGCGGTATAAGATCAGACGAGATGACCCTGGTGATGTTGACGGTGAGCCCCCCAGGAAGAGGGTTCCCGCGAAGGTGATGTGGTATGCTCCTATAATACCACGGTTGAAATGTCTGTTCAGAAACGAAGAGCATGCCAAGTTGATGCGATGGCACAGTGAGGACCGTAAGGAAGACGGGAAGTTGAGACCACCCGCTGACGGGTCGCAGTGGAGAAAAATCGAGAGAAAGTACTGGGCTGAGTTTGCAGGTGACCCAAGGAACGTATGGTTTGGTTTAAGCGCGGATGGCATTAATCCTTCCGGGGAGCAGAGCAGCAATCACAACACCTGGCCCGTGACTCTATGTATGTATAATCTTCCTCCTTGGATGTGCATCAAGCGGAAGTTCATTATGATGCTAGTTCTCATCCAAGGCCCTAAGCAACCCGGCAACGACATTGATGTGTACCTAAGGCCATTAGTTGAAGAACTTTTACAGCTGTGGAATGGAAACGCTGTACATACACATATTAATTAACTCTCGTCTTTTTTCTTTTTTCTAGCCCTCCGGATCGAGCACAACTTCGGTAAAGAGACGAGGCCCGAAGAGAAAGTTGCGCTCGGATGAAAGGTTTGAGATCACAGCAATCGCGCGCGACGGCCGACCGATTGAACCCATCCGGACAAAGGAAGCATTTGCTGCTCAGTGCGGGGTTCTTGTTAGGGACAAGATCCCGACCAGCATCCACCAATGGTATAAGCCTAAGAAGGAAGACCCTGAGGTGTCTTATGTCAATGATATGCACAAAGATGATCTTTGGACTGAGCTGAAGGCAAATTTCACCCTACCACCAGAGGAGGATCCGGAGAAGCCAGTTAAAGAGCAATTAATCAAGTCTCATGGTCTTAAGAAGATGGCAGACCTATTCAGGAGGTGGAAGAATGAGCTGAAAACGTTTGTCGACAAAGAAGAGACACCAGAATTCATCGGCAAATATGAGAAGATCAGAGATCACTGGCCCGCATTTGTGGCCCACAAGACATCGGAAAAGAGTAAGAAGTTGTCAGCGATAAACAAGAAAAATGCTGCGAAGAAGAAGCTTCACCATCGCACGGGGTCAGGTGGCTACCTCAAAGCCCGGCCTAAGTGGGCCAAGGCTGAGAATGATCTGCTTGATAAAGGGATCGAACCAGAGACAATGAACTGGCCAGACCGTTGCCGGACTTGGTTCTTCGGGGCTGGCGAAACCTTGGACCCTGTATCAGGGAAGTGCATTTGGACGGACGAGCTTTTGAGAATACCAGTCAAGAGGCTTCAACACTATATCGATGCAGCGCAGCAAGGGACGTTCGTTCCAGACAGAGAGAACGATGAGCTCACAATGGCCCTCGGGAATCCTGAGCACCCTGGACGGACACGAGGCACGCCAGGCTTCGTTCCGTGGAAGGCTGGTTTTCCGGACGCATGCGGTTACAAATGCCAGGAGAGGAGGAAAAAAGTGGAGCAGACCCAAATTCAGAAGCTGCACGGAAGGGTTCAAGCGCTAGAGGAACGAGACGTAGCTCACACCAAGCGACCTGCCGAAACTACCCCCGAAGCTACCCCGCCATCTCAGCGGAGAAGCGGCGTGGCTTCCACCGAGCTGCTTTAGCCGGAGCATGTCTTGACGGCTCCTGCTAGCTACCCCGTGGATGCTATCACGGAGTCTCAACATTGCCACCTTATGACGCAATGGCAGAACTTCAAAGTCTAGGCGGCTGTCGGCTCTGTTCGACCTCCTGAACCCGGCGCAACTTTTCACTGTCGTCCGATTCCAGAAGGATATGCTAGGGTGATGTTGGACGAAATAACGGAGGGATTTGAGGACCTCCAGCTTGACCACCCTACCGGTGAAGGGGAGACTCGGCTGGCTTCTGCTCTGAAGACTCCATGCCTATGGCGAAAGGAGCTCATTAACCTTCCGAACTGGACGCCTCCGCCTCCTCCTCCTCCTTCGGCGAGTAAGGGCACTCCGCCTCCTCCTCCGCCTCCTCCTCCAGCGAGTGATCAGGGCACTCAGCCTCCTTCTCCGGCGCGTGGCGGCACTCCGCCTCCTCCTCCAGCGAGTGATCAGGGCACTTAGCCTCCTTCTCCGGCGCGTGGCGGCACTCCGCCTCCTTCTCCGCCTGCGCGGGCGCGCCCGAGCAGCCAGCCTCCTCCTTCTCCGCCTCGTCAGCAAGGGCGGAAGAGACCCGCCGCCGCTCCGGCTGCTCCGGCACGTTGTAGTCCTTCTCCTCCGCCTCGTAAGCAAGGAAAGAAGACAGCCGCAGCCGCTCCGTCTGCTCTGCCGGCGTCTAGCAGTACAGCCAGAGGCGGGAGCCAATACAGATTCGGTCCTTCTCTGAAGACTCCAGAGAAGTTACCATATGAGAGGACCGAGGAGGAAACCATGAAGATCGTGCGAGCCGAAGTGACGAACTTCTTTGAAGGGGTGAAAGCAAAGAAACATCCACCTCCGGAGGAGAAGGTAGATCCGGTGAAAGCGAAGCACACTCTGGCTGCCCTGACAAAACCACCAAAGTCTCCGCCGAAAGGCAACTATGAGCGCATTATTGCAAAGACATTTGTCAAAGCAGAGCGGTCGGGAAGTACTGTCAGTGATCAAAGGTTAAAAGAACGACGAGCTGGGAAAAAATTGCCTAGCTCGGCGAACAAGCGAACCAATCGTGCCCCCCGCTCAAGGTGTCTAGCGACATCGTTGCTAATGATCTGAGGATGGTGCCCGGTTATAGCAATCTTGGAGATTACCTGCCCGACGATGTACATTATGATTTCTTGGAGGTGGACGAACAGAAATACCATTAGGTGAAGCCTCTCGTCAAAGATGAAAGATCTCTAACAACGATGATGCGAAGATTACATGATTGGTACATGAAAACATGCAGAGAGTCTGGGGGGGAGGAATACTTTGACGCTGAGAGTTAAAGAGGAGCATGACCTCGTTGGAATTGAAACGTTGAATGTTCCATTTGAGGAGTTCTTCCAGTTTTTCAATCAAAAGGCCCTCGATAAATCAACGATCACTTGCTACTATCTGTAAGTAGTACTACTTCTGCCATTAAGTCTCTCTATATAGGTCAGCTCTTTCATTGCATGTATTTATAATTATCCTCACTATATTATGCAGATTGAAGATCGCCGAATTGAAGAAAAGACAAATCGGTGATATTGGATTCATTAACACAAATCTCATAGATGCAACTGAGGTTAAATATCATGCCAAAAATACCGAGGCCAACTTGCTACGATCGTTGGTAATAAATGAAAACAAAGATATAATACTCTTTCCTTACAACTTCAAGTGAGTGTTACTGTCTTGTGCATATTCGGTTTCCCTTATTAGTCCAGGTTATAGTAATGTAATTGATGACTTATGCATGCGTGCGCAGCTTCCACTATATTCTCCTAGAGATTAAGCTTGAGCAGGGAGTAGTAACCGTCTTAGACTCGAGACGAAAAGATCCCCAGGACTATGCGGACATGACTCAAATGCTCGAGAAGTAAGTTAAATCAATCATTATCCACCATATCAGCAACTTTGTTCATTTCCTGATATCAAGTAATTGTTTTCTTTGTCTGGCAGGGTTTGGAGAAAATTCACCAAAAAAGCTCCGGGACTGCCGAAGAAGCTGCAATTTAGACACCCGAAAGTAAGTACTATAGTAGCATGTTCCGCGCATCTCCTAGTGATTCAAGCGCTAGTTTCATCAATACCATTTAGCATGCTTGCTTATCAGTTTGATTGACCTCTATTTCTTGTAAAGTGGTTGTGGCAGGAACAAGGGAATGATTTCTGTGGATACTACGTTTGCGAGTCCATCCGCTACACGACCTGTGAGCGGGGCTACTCTGACGAACAATATGAAGTGTGTAAGCAATAATATTCACAATTTTATTTTATTACCATCATTTGTGTTGAGTTTCATTTATTCATATATATATATATATATATATATATATATATATATATATATATATATATATATATATATATATATATATATGTATTGACCCCTTCTTCAAATTAGATCTTTCGGATGCGGGATGAACTCCTACCACCAGATCGTATGCGAGCAATTCAAGAGGAATTGGTAGCATTCTTCCTTGACCACGTGATCGCTGAAAACGGAGAATACTATGTGGACCCTATGTACATATATAATTAGGAGATTATATTGTAAGAGATAATTATTGTATATATGTAGCCGGTGGTGTCGGATAGATATACGAGAACTTGTTGTTCGACCAATCTCTCGGAGAAGGAGAGGTGGTCGATATCACTTCTCTCTGTATGCATATATATGTTCATGACGATCTTCTGTTTCCTTCATTTGCTTACTAGCTAGCGTGTCTAGTCCTCTCTATACGTATATAGTACGTAGCATCGACCAAGCACGGAGATAAGAGAAGACACTTCTCTCTATTAATTAGCTAGATAACACAATATATGAAACACCTAAATTAACCCCCCAAAACCCCCAACCCCCCCCCCCCCCCCCTTCAAAAAAACAAAAACCCCAGCCCGTGAAATGCTGACGCGTGGATGCCTATTGGTCCCGGTTAGTGCCACCAACTGGGACCAAAGGCCATCCTGCCTGGGCTCGCCGCACCGGCCACGTGGAGGCCCATCTGTCCCGGTTCGTGTAAGAACCGGGACTAAAGGGCTAGGGCATTAGTAACGACCCTTTAGTCCCGGTTCAACAACCGGGACAAAAGGCCCTTACCAACCAGGACAGATGACCCTTTTTCTACTAGTGCCCCCTGGGCGCGCCCTCCACCCTCGTGGGCCCCTCGTGGCTCCACCGACCTACTTCTTCCTCCTATATATACCTACATACCCCCAAACCATCAGCAGAGGAGCAAAAACCCTATTTCCACCGCCGCAACCTTCTGTACCCGTGAGATCCCATCTTGGGGCCTTTTTCGGCGCTCCGTCGGAGGGGGCATTGAGCACGGAGGGCTTCTACATCAACACCATAGCCTCTCCGGATGTGTGAGTAGTTTACCTCAGACCTTCAGGTCCATAGTTATTAGCTAGATGGCTTCTTCTCTCTCTTTGGATCTCAATACAAAGTTCTCCTCGATTCTCTTGGAGATCTATTTGATGTAATCTTCTTTTGCGATGTGTTTGTCGAGATCTGATGAATTGTGGGTTTATGATCAAGATTATCTATGAACAATATTTGAATCTTCTCTGAATTCTTTTATGTATGATTGGTTATCTTTGCAAGTCTCTTCGAATTATCAGTTTGGTTTGGCCTACTAGATTGATCTTTCTTGCAATGGGAGAAGTGCTTAACTTTGGGTTCAATCTTGCGGTGCTCGATCCCAGTGACAGTAGGGCAAACGACACGTATTGTATTGTTGCCATCGAGGATAAAAAGATGGGGTTGATATCATATTGTATGAGTTTATCCCTCTACATCATGTCATCTTGCTTAAAGTGTTACTCCGTTCTTATGAACTTAATACTCTAGATGCATGCTGGATAGCGGTCGATGTGTGGAGTAATAGTTGTAGATGCAGGCAGGAGTCGGTCTACTTGTCACGGACGTGATGCCTATATACATGATCATACCTAGATATTCTCATAATTATGCACTTTTCTATCAATTGCTCGACAGTAATTTGTTTACCCACCGTAATACTTATGCTATCTTGAGAGAAGCCACTACTGAAACTTATGGCCCCCGGGTCTATTTTCCATCATATTAATTTCCCGTCAACGAGCTATTCCTGTCGCCGTTTATTTTGTTTTCTTTACTTTTAGTCTTTATCATAAAAATACCAAAAATATTATCTTATCATCTCTATCAGATCTCTCTTTTGCAAGTGGCCGTGAAGGGATTGACAACCCCTTTATCGCGTTGGTTGCAAGGTTCTTATTTGTTTGTGTAGGTACGAGGGACTTGCGTGTGGCCTCCTACTGGATTGATACCTTGGTTCTCAAAAACTGAGGGAAATACTTATGCTACTTTGTTGCATCACCCTTTCCTCTTCAAGGGAAAACCAACGCAGTGCTCAAGAGGTAGCATCGGTTTCAGGGTCTGCGGGGCCACCAGGTGGGGACAACCCACCTGGGCACTCCTGGAGGGGGGCGCCCTGGTGGGTCGTGCCCACCCAGGTGCCCCCCCTCCGGTGGTTCTTGGCTCCAGAAATTCTCTTTATTGATATAAAAAAATCCTCGCAAAGTTTTGTTCCATTTCGAGAACTTTTATTTCTGCACAAAAACAACACCATGGTAGTTCTACTGAAAACAGCGTCAGTCATTAAAATCATGCAAATTAGTGTCCAAAACAAGAGGAAAAGCGTTAGGAAAAGTAGATACATTGGAGACGTATCAACTCCCCCAAGCTTAAACCTTTGCTTGTCCTCAAGCAATTCCGTTGATAAACTGAAAGTGAAAAAGAAAAACTTTTACGAACTCTTTTGCTCTTGTTTGCATAAATAAGCTTAAACAACACCTAGGTTTTCAGCCAACATGATAACTAACCATGCCGACAATAACTCTTAAAAATGATATTAACTCATATCAATGACATATTCAGCTAGCGAGTGTCGGTGTCAAAACCGGCCGATCAAGGGTAGGGGGTCCCAAACTGTGCGTCTGAGGATCGAAGGTAATAGGAGATAGAGGGGACACGATGTTTACCCAGGTTCGGGCACTCTTAATGGAGGTAAAACCCTACTTCCTGCTTGATTGTCTTTGATGAGTATAGGGGTTACAAGAGTTGATCTACCTCGAGATCGTAATGACTAAACCCTAGCTGTCTAGCCTATGTAAATTCTGATGATCCCTATGAACTAAACCCTCCGGTTTTTATATACACCGGAGGGGTCTAGGGTTACACAAAGTTGGCTCGTGAAGGAAGGAAATTACATATCCGGACATCAATCTTGCCATCCACGCATAGGAGAGTCCTACCCGGACACGGGGGTAGGCCTTCTGCCTTGGATCTTCACGGCCCATCAGTCCGGCCCATATCAAATAGCCCGGGCACCCGAGTACCCCCTAGTCCAGGACTCCCTCAGCGAGCAATAATAAGATATCTCAAACGGCAACATGTCATCAAAACAACCATGATACAATATGACAATAGTGGTATCTTGCTAGCCCTTTCTGAGACCGCAAAACATAAATGCAGAGCACCTCCAAAGTTCAAGAAGCGACTAAACATTGTAATTCATGGTAGAAAAGATCCAGTCATGATGCACCCAACATTAGCTACACACAATGCATCAGCATGACAGCAGTGCTCTCAGGTTCTGGCGCTAATTTTAGAAGGTGATGACACAACATAAAAGTAAATAGAAAGTCCCTTCGCAGAGGGAAGCAGTGATTTGCAGAGGTGCCAGAGCTCAAGTTTTAAAACAGAGGTAAATGATATTTTGAGACCCTTTTTGTTTACTTCGCGACCATCAGTTATCAATATCTTCCATGCTAAGCACGCTAGTGGCGGTTCCCAAGCGATAAAGTAAAGGTTATGACTCCGTTGGGAGTTTTTGTTTGATTATTTGAAAGATAAATTCTTTTTGCAGTTTGGGACTGGGCATCCCTATTACCGCCCTTTTCTTGTGCGATGGTGAGTGAATAAACACTCATCCTGAGAATAACCCGCTTAGCATGGAAGATACCAACTACCTCCTTTCGTTCCATGAACGATCCTGGCACACAAAAAGGATATTTATTTGAAGTTTTTAGAGATGGCACATGCAAATTTACTTAGGAAGGCAGGGAAATACCGCATATAGGTAGGTATGGTGGACTCATCTGGAATAACTTGGGTTTAAGGTTTTGGATGTACAAGCAGAATTCCCACTTAGTACAGGCGAAGGCTAGCAAATAGGTTGAGAAGCGGCCAACTAGAGAGCAACAACGGTCATGAACATGCATTATGCATAAGTAACATTGGACACTAGCATGAGTAGGATATGAACACCATGAACATAAATATCATAGAGGCTATGTTGGTTTTGATTCAACTACATGCATGAACATGTGCCAAGTCAAGCCACTAGAACATTCAGAGGAGGATACCATATCATCATACTACATCACAATCATTTTAATGCAATGTTGACATCCAAGATAAATCATTATCCACTCTTAGCTACTTATGCATGGCATGAGAAACTATAATCTCTAATTGTCATTGCAAACATGTTTAATCATAATGGGCTGAATCATGGATACTTGGTTAAACATATTTACAAAAACAGAACAAGTCGAGTTCCATACCCGTTTCTCTCTACCACGATAAATTCATCGAATATCTTCATTATTGCCTTTCACTTGCACAACCAAACGATGTGAAAATAATAATAGTGCAAGAGTGTCGTGGACTAAGCTGGAATCTACAAACATTTTATTCAACAGGAGAAGACAAGGTAAAATGGGTTCTTTATTAGATCAACAATTATGCATATGAGAGCCACTCAACATTTTCATCGTGGTCTTCTCCTTGGTACGACTCAATAGAAAGAAAGGAAATTCAAAGAAACACACTGAAATATTTTTGGAGTTTTTTGGTTTTATCTGAAAGAAGCAAATAAAAGGGAAGAGCAAAAACGAGAAAAAAATATTTACACCGGAAAGCTCCCAACAAACAAAAGAAGAACAAGGAAATCTTTTTGGGTTTTCCTTTTTAGTGCTATAGCTAACTACTCTAGAAAGGAAAAAAGAAACAGGAAATATATTTGGATTTTCTCAAAGTTTTTCAAACACACAAGAAGAAAGCGAGAAAATAAATTTAACATGGATAATACAATGAAAAAGTGTGAACACCGACAAATGAAATGTGTGAACATGAATGTAAATTCGGTGAGAAACACGTACTCCCCCAAGCTTAGGCTTTTGGCCTACCTTGGTAATCAGTCAGTAGCCTGGATAGTAGTCGGGGTGATAGCTCACGGAGGCTCTCGGTGCGGATGCCTCAGCCTGCCGTGCAGCCACAACCGCCGCGTTGTGAGCTCGAGCCTTGCTCTCAAGAACAAAATATCTTCCCTTGCTGTGATAGTCAAAGAGAGCAGACGCAGGCAAATATGTGTATGCAACGGACTCTTGATTAAATAAGAATTTATAAGTGAATCATCAGGTTTACCCTTAAGGATCTTATGACGCTTCATAGCATCAAAGTCTAAATACTGAGTGGTTAAAATAGGGTCATATGGCAAAGGTGAAACATCCAACTCTCTTGTTAAGCGTGTGGCATAAATTCCACCATAAAAATAACCACTATTAGCGTTGTGTTGCAACCTACATGCGACAATCGCTCCAAGATTATAGCTTCTGTCACCGGTGAGAGTGGTGCGTATGAGGCTCAAGTCTGGAGCACAAAGTGTACTACAATCTTGTTTACCTACAATATATTTCCCATTGAATAATGCAAAGTAATGAATTGCGGGAAAATGAATGCTCTTTATTCTACCCCCTATTCTCACCGTAGCAAAGGTTAGACAAAAATGTTTGGAACTCAGCTTTCGATGGTTTGTCAAGCGAACCCCAAAATGGAATTTTGCAGTGGTGAGCAAATCTCTCAAGTGATATGGTAAATGAATTTTCATATAGTTTAAATGACACCCTAGACTCACAGGGATGGAATTTAAATCCTTTGACAAATGATTCAGTGAGAGTGTGGTGTTGATTGCACTTATCTGAAATGTAGGGACCGAGATCGGCATTGTGAACATATTGCTCAAATTCCTCCTTAATGCCCACACTAATCATATAATCGTCGCATGGCCATAAGCATGTTTTGGTAGTGGCATCTCGTATGGAACTCTCACTTGGTTCAACATAAGACCGACGAACGGAAGTGTCACTAGAAGATGCCTCCGAAGATCTCCTCTTCGAAGACCTCCTTCCAAAGAGGTTCATCATATTCGCGTACAATTTTCTGAAATTTTTTGGTGACACAAATTTTGTCAACAAAACTTCACAATATTGGTAGCAACTACTCATAGGGATACATAGATGTTATAGCAAGCATTCAAACTACTTAGAACTCTAAGAATTCAACATGCAAGCTCATCTACAGCAACACCAAGAGTAACTAATTATTCAAAATATAAACCACTAAAAGAAAAACTAATTGGACAAACGGAGGAGTCACATACCAAGCAACAATCCCCCGAAACAGTTTCAGAAACGGAGCTTCAAGCAAAGAAATCGAAATCCGCGGGTTTGAGAGCAAGAACACGAGAGAGAGAGAGAGAGAGAGAGAGAGAGAGAGAGAGAGAGAGAGAGAGAGAGAGAGAGAGAGAGAGAGAGAGAAGAGAGAGAGAGAGAGAGAGAGAGAGAGAGAGAGAGAGAGAGATAGCAATGGTGATTTTTTTCTGGAGCTAGGTGATGATGTGGGATGAAGAGATAAGTGAGGGGGCCCACGTGGGGACCACAACCCACCAGGGCGCGCCTGGGGGTCCTGGCGCGCCCAGGTGGGTTGTGCCCACCTGGTGCACCTCCCTCTGATGTTATTTGCACCAAAAATTCTTAAATATTCAAAAAAATCGTATTAAATTTTCAGGGCATTCTGAGAACTTTTATTTTTGGGTCATTTTTTATTGCACGGGAAATTCAGAAAACAGACAAAACATGGCATTTTATTTTATTTAACTAATAAAAACAGAAAACAAAAGGTAGGGACAGAAGGTAGTGCTCATTAAATTCATCAACTTCATACCTCTAAAAAATGATCCATTAATAAGGTTGATCAAGTCTTATTAACAACCACTTTCGATTAGCATGAAACCGAAGAATTGTCGTAAATCACTAAGTTACCTCAACGGGGATATGAATGTCCCCAACAATAAGAATTTCATATTTCTTTTTGGCAGTAGGTAGAGGTAGTTGAAAACTTCCAATAGTGATTGTTGGAGATTTTTCAATAACATTAATACCATTCACTTGGAATTGTTTCTTCAGAAAGTGCACCGTATGCTCATTACCATTGATATGAAAAGTGATTTTGCTTTTATTGCAATCAATAATAGCTCCTGCAGTATTCAAGAAGGGTCTACCAAGGATAATCGACATGTTGTCGTCCTCGAGCATCTCAAGTATAACAAAGCCAGTCAAAATAGTAACATTAGCAGCAACAACGGGCACATCCTCACAGATATCGATAGGTATGGCAGTTGATTTGTCAGCCATTTGCAAAGATATTTCAGTAGGTGTGATTTTATTCAAATCAAGTCTTCTATATAAAGAGAAAGGCATAACACTAACACTAGCTCCTAAATCACACAAAGCAGTTTTCACATAATTCCTTTTGATGGAGCATGGTATAGTTGGTATTCCCGGGTCTCCAAGTTTTTTAGGTACTCCATCTTTAAAAGTATAATTAGCAAGCATAGTGGAGATTTCAGCTTCGGGCATTTTTCTCTTATTGGTGATGATGTCTTTCATGTACTTTGCATAAGGAGGCATGATGACCCACAAGTATAGGGGATCAATTGTAGCTCTTTTTGATAAGTAAGAGTGTCGAACCCAACAAGGAGTAGAAGGAAATGACAAGTGGTTTTCAGTAAGGTAATTTTTGATAAGTAAGAGTGTCGACCCAACGAGGAGTAGAAGGAAATGACAAGTGGTTTTCAGTAAGGTAATGTCTGCAAGTGCTGAAATTGTAAGTAGCAGAGTAGTTTCATAGCAAGATAATTTGTAACGAGCAAGTAACGATAGTAGTAACAAAAGTGCAGCAAGGTAGCCCAATCCTTTTGATGCAAAGGACAGGCCAAAACGGTCTCTTATGGTAAGCAAAGCGTTCTTGAGGGTACACGGGAATTTCATCTAGTCACTTTCATCATGTTGGTTCGATTTGTGTTCGCTACTTTCATAATTTGATATGTGGGTGGACAGGTGCTTAGGTGTTGTTCTTACTTGAACAAACCTCCTACTTATGATTAACCCTCCCGCAAACATCCACAACTACGAGAAAAGTATTAAGAATAAATTCTAACCATAGCATTAAACTTTTGGATCCAATCGGTCCCTTACGGAATAGCGCATAAACTGGGGTTTAAACTTCTATCACTCTTGTAACCCATCATCTAATTGCTACTCCACAATGCATTCCCTTAGGCCCAAATATGGTGAAGTGTCATGTAGTCGACGTTCACATGACACCACTAAGGGAATCACAACATACATACGATCAAAATATCAAACACATTGAATTCACATGATTACTTGCAACATGATTTCTCCCATGACCTTAAGAACAAAAGTAACTACTCACAAATGATAATCATGCTCAAGATCAGAGGAGTATTAAATAGCATATTGGATCTGGACATATAATCTTCTACCAAATAAACCATATAGTAATCAACTACAAGATGTAATCAACACTACTAGTCACCCACAAGCACCAATCTATAGTCCCGGTAACAAGATTGAACACAAGAGATGAACTAGGGTTTGAGATGAGATGGTGCTGTTGAAGATGTTGATGGAGATTGCCCTCCCCAAGATGGGAGAGTTGTTGGTGATGATGATGACAATGATTTCCCCCTCCGGGAGGGAAGTTCCCCCGGCGGAATCGCTCCACCGGAGGGAAAAAGTGCTCCTGCCCAAGTCCCGCCTCGAGACGGCGGCGCTCCATCCCGAAAGTCCTCCCCTTATTTTTTTGTAGGTCAAAATGACCTATATACCAGAAGAGCACCAGAGGTGGGCCTGGGTGAGCACAACCCACCAGGGCGCGCTTGGGCTCCCTAGCGCGCCCAGGTGGGTTGTGCCCACCTGGTGGGCCCCCTCTGGTAGTTATTTGCTCCAATATTCATCATATATTTGATAAAAAATCTCCGTGAGGTTTCACCTTGTTTGGAGTTGTGCAGAATAGGTGGCCTGACGTAGCTTTTCTAGGTCCAGATTTCCAGCTACCATAATTCTCCCTTTTTGTGTGTACCTTGCATATTATGAGAGAAAAGGCATTATAATTACTCCAAAAAGCATTATTATGGATGAAATAATCATAAATAACAATAAGAAAACATGATGCAAAATGGACGTATCAACTCTCCTAAGCTTAGACCCGGCTTGTCCTCAAGCGAAAACCGAAATCGAAAAACATGTCCACGTGCTTTGAGAGAGAGGTATCGATAAAACAAAATACGGACATAGAAGCATCATGTTCATTATTATAACAGCAACAAATTTAAACATAAGACTTTTGTCATAGAGCTTTTATCATAAACTTCTCATGAATAAGTAACAGTTCATCACACAATCGAAGTATAAAGCAAAAACTCCATTAGAAACCAACAAACTATGTTCTCAGTCAACTTTGCAACTACAATTCATCATCTTTTCAGGAAGGGTCACATATCGGTGCCTTTAGGCAAGTCCACCTACTCAACCATCATATAGTCTTCTATGTTTGCTAACACTCACCGCATACACATGAGCAAAACGTTTCAACCAGACACATAGAAAGATAGGGGCTTATAGTTTTGCCTCCCAACATATTCACCTCAAGGGTGATGTCAACAATAATAACTCATGCTACTCATATTCAACTGGACATATGTGCCTAGATCTTTCGTCACCACATGATGCTTGCCAAAGGAGAAAATAAAAAGGAATAGAGAGAAAACTTTGACTCTTTACATAAAAGTAAATACATAAAAGTAAAAGATAGGCCCTTTGCAGAGGGAAGTAGAGGTTGCCATGCGCTTATTTGTTTGTATGCTCAACCCCTTAGTGCAAAAGAACGTCATGTTGCATTGCCCCTTGTGATAGCGACCTTTATTATGTAGTTTGTCGCTTTTATTCTTCACCATCACAAGTTCGTTCAACGCTCAATTTTCTCTTACACTAAATGATCTCACACATTTAGAAGCAATTTTTATTGCCTTTTTGCACCGATGACAACTTACTTGAGGGATCTTGCTCAAACCCTAGGTAGGTATGGTGGACACTTGAAAATGAGATTTGGGTTTAAGGTTTTTGGATGCACAAGTAGTATCTCTACTTAGTGCGGAAATTTTGGCTAGCAAAGATAGGGGCAAGCACCACATGTTAAAGGATCTATGACAATATGACTTCTATGTGAATATGAACAAACATAAATCATTAAGTTGTCTTCCTTGTCCAACGTCAACAATTTTGGCATATAATATTTTGTGGGGGCTCACAATCACAAAAGATTTCTAGGATAGTATATTTATATGTGAATCTTCTCTTCCCTTATTAATTATTTAATGAGTTGCATCATTGACTAATGCTATGTTTGTCAATCTCTAATAAAATTTTCTACTTATACTTTTCCTTATGTGGTGCCATCACCTACCATAAGATTAGTATATGATATTCTTGACTTATTTCCTTTCCTTGGTTTATTTCCTTTCCTTTTATTTATATCTTTTCTTTTTATTGCAACAAGAAAGTAATGAAAGCAAAAACTCAAACTAAACTTTATTATATATCTTGCACGTGATTACAGGTATAGATCACTAAGCAAGCTCTTGAAAAGAAAGGATCGAACTAAACTTTTATTCAACTAAAGCAAAAGGATCGAACTAAAATAGTAAAAGCAAAAAGATAGTGGGAGTGATACGATACCGGGGCACCTCCCCCAAGCTTGGCGAAAGCCAAGGGGAGTGCCCATACCAGATACTCAGTTTTCCTTTGGTGATGAAGAAGATGGTGGTGGTGATGAAGGGATCCTATCCTTAAGGATCAAGAGATTCTCCAATCGACGGATGACGCTCCAGAGCTGGATGATATGCTCTTGATAGAATATTTTCATGAGTGAGATACTTATTTTGTATGCGAACTATTTCAATGATGCGAAAGGCTTCAATCTCAGCAGGAGTAAGATGATCAAGGTAAGGTTTAAGGATATCTTATTCTTCCACCTCGACCAGCAGTGCTTGTTCTGCCACCGAGGGTGGATCTACGGTAGCCTCCTTGCCCTTGTCTCCCTTGATGGTGTCCGTAAGCTCCTCCCTCTTCAGCTCGATCTTCATCAACCAAGCGTCTTCTTCCATGTTGTTGGAGGAGGAGGAAGACATGATGCCTGGCTTGGTAGATCTGACCGGAAACAGCAAAAAGGGAACAGAGGATTTCTCCGCGATACGGTGGTCAATAGGTTCGGGGGTATATAAAGAATTTTTATCTTGGAGGACAAGCATACGGTAGAAAAACGGAGTCCGGAAGGTTCCCCAGGTGGGCACAACCGACCTGGGTGCGCCAGGCAAGCCTGGCGCGCCCTGGTGTCTTGTGCCCACCAGGGTACGCTTCCTGGAAGTTTCTTATTTTCCTGTTTTTCTAAATATTCCAAAACTGACAAAAAATATTTTTGCGGATATTTTGGAGTCCGTTTACTTATTGTATCACGTACCTCCTTATTTTCATGATTCTGGAGTGTTCCGGAAGGACTCTTTTATGTGTTCTTCCGGTGTCAAAGTTTGGATAATATTACTTTCAACATTAATGGTCGTACCTGAGATATAATATTTTATTCGCTGCCCATTAACAACCTTCGGGTTAGTACCTTCGGCATTATTTATTTTAATGGCTCCAGACCGATAAACCTCCTCGATGACATATGGGCCTTCCCATTTTGAGAGGAGTTTTCCTGCAAAGAATCTGTAATGAGAGTTGTACGAAAGAACATATTCTCCGACTTTAAACTCACACTTTTGGATTCTCTTGTCATGCCATCTTTTAACTTTTTCTTTGAATAATTTTACATTTTCATAAGCTTGGGTTCTCCATTCATCTAATGAACTAATATCAAATAACCTCTTTTCACCGGCAAGTTTGAAATCATAGTTGAGTTCTTTGACTGCCCAATATGCTTTATGTTCTAACTCAAGAGGCAAATGACAAGCTTTTCCATAAATCATTTTATAAGGAGACATACCCATAGGATTTTTGTATGCTGTTCTATAAGCCCAAAGTGCATCATCTAATTTCTTAGACCAATTCTTTCTAGACCTATTAACAGTCTTTTGCAAAATTAATTTTATTTCGCTATTACTAAGTTCAACTTGACCACTAGACTGAGGATGATAAGGTGATGCAATTCTATGGTTAACATCATACTTGGCAAGCATGTTACGGAAAGCACCACGAATAAAGTGTGAACCACCATCAGTGATTAAATATCTAGGAACTCCAAACCTTGGGAAAATAACTTCCTTAAGCATTTTAATAGAGGTTTTGTGATCAGCACTATTGGTTGGAATAGATTCTACCCATTTAATAACATAATCAACAGCAACCAAAATATGTGTATACCCATTAGAGGAAGGAAAAGGTCCCATGTAATCAAATCCCCAAACATCAAATGGTTCAACAGAAAGTGAGTAATTCATAGGCATTTCTTGACGCTTACCGATATTACCTATTCTTTGGCATTCATTACAAGATAAGACGAACTTACGGGCATCCTTGAAGAGAGTAGGCCAATAAAATCCGGATTGCAATACCTTATGAGCAGTTCTATCTCCAGCATGATGCCCTCCATAAGCCTTGAAGTGACATTTCTTAAGGATTTGCCCCTGTTCATGCTCAGGTACACAACGTCTAATAATACCATCTACTCCTTCTTTATAAAGATGTGGGTCATCCCAAAAGTAGTGTCTTAAATCATAGAAGAATTTTTTTCTTTTGTTGGTAAGTAAAGATAGGTGGTAAATATTTAGCAACAACATAATTAGCATAGTCAGCATATCAAGGAGTATTATGAGTAACATTTATTGCAGCTAACTACTCATCAGGAAAACTATCATCAATAGGTAGTGGGTCATCAGGCACATTTTCAAGCCTAGACAAGTTATCAACTACGGGGTTCTCAACTCCTTTCCTATAAGTGATATGTAAAACAAATTATTGTAACAAGAGGACCCATCGAATAAGTCTAGGTTTAGCATCTTTCTTTTCCATAAGGTATTTAATAGCAGCATGATCGGTGTGAACAATTACTTTTGAATCAACAATATAAGGTCTAAATTTATCACAAGCAAACACCACTGCTAAGAATTCTTTTTCAGTAGTTGCATAATTTCTTTGAGCATTGTCGAGAGTTTTACTAGCATAATGAATAACATTTAGTTTCTTATCAACTCTTTGTCCTAGAACAGCACCAACAGCATAATCACTAGCATCACACATAATTTCAAAAGGCAAGTTCCAATCAGGTGGTTGAATAATAGGTGCAGAAATTAAGGCTTTCTTGAGTGTTTCAAAGGCTTCTAAACAATCATCATCAAAAACAAAAGGAATATCCTTTTGCAAAAGACTCGTAAGAGGCCTAGAAATTTTAGAAAAGTCTTTGATAAATCTCCTATAGAAACCAACATGACCTAGGAAACTACGAATACCTTTGATATCTTTAGGACATGGCATTTTCTCAATTGCATCAACCTTAGCTTTGTCCACTTCAATACCTCTTTCAGAAATTTTATGACCCAAGACAATACCTTCATTAACCATAAAGTGGCACTTCTCCCAATTCAAGAAATGATTTGTTTGCTCGCATCTCTGCAAAACTCGATCAAGATTGCTTAAACAATCATCAAAAGACTTCCCGTAAACAGAGAAGTCATCCATGAAAACCTCAACAATCTTTTCACAAAAGTCAGAGAATATAGCAGTCATACATCTTTGAAAGGTAGCAGGTGCATTGCATAAACCAAAAGGCATACGTCTATAAGCATAAGTTCCAAAGGGACAAGTAAAAGTGGTCTTTTCTTGATCAGGTTGAGAAACATGTATTTGTGAAAACCCAAAGTATCCATCAAGGAAGCAAAAGTGTGTGTGCTTACATAATCTTTCTAGCATTTGGTCAATAAAAGGCAGAGGGTAATGATCTTTTCTAGTTGCTTTGTTTAATTTTCTAAAATCAATTACCATTCTATAGCCTGTAACAATTCTTTGTGTAATAAGTTCATCCTTATCATTAGGGACAACAGTAATACCTCCTTTCTTAGGAACACAATGAACATGACTTACCCATCTACTATCAGCTATAGGATAGATTATACCTGCTTCTAGAAGTTTTAATATTTCCGTTCTTACCACTTCCTTCATTTTCGGATTTAACCGACGTTGGTGACCAACAACGGGTTTAGCATCAGGTTCCATATTAATCTTGTGCTGACATAGAGTGGGACTAATGCCCTTTAAATCATCAAGAGTATATCCAATAGCAGATCGGTGCTTCCTTAGAACTTTCAATAATCTTTCTTCTTCATGTTCTGAAGGTAGGTGATGTCTACTACGCAACTTTATTCTTGTAGACACGTGTTGGGCCTCCAAGCGCAGAGTTTTGTAGGACAGTAGCAATTTTCCCTCAAGTGGATGACTTAAGGTTTATCAATCTGTGAGAGGTGTAGGATGAAGATGGTCTCTCTCAAACGACCCTGCAACCAAATACAAGAAATCTCTTGTGTCCCCAACACACCCAATACAATGGCAAATTGTATAGGTGCACTAGTTCGGGAAAGAGATGGTGATAAAAGTGTAATATGGATGGTAGAAATATATTTTTATAATCTGAATAAATAAAAAACAGCAAGGTAACAAATATTAAACAGGCACAAAAACTGTATTGCAATGCTTGAAAATGAGGTCTAGGGTCCGTACTTTCGCTAGTGCAACCTCTCAATGATGCTAATATAATTGGATCATATAACCACCCCTGAAAGTGCGATGAAGAATCACTCCAAAGTTCCTATCTAGCGGAGAACATAAGAAAAAAATGTTTGTAGGGTACGGAACCACCTCAATGTTATTCTTTCCATTCGATCTATTAAAGAGTTCGTACTAAAATAACACAAAGCTATTCTTTCCGTTCGGTCTATCCTAGAGTTCGTACTAAAATAACACCAAAACAAATTCATATTCATAATACTCAATCCAACACAAAGAACTTCAAAGAGTGCCCCAAGATTTCTAACAGAGAAACAAAGACAAGAATGTGCATCAACCCCTATGCATTGATTACTCCAATATCACCTCGGGAATCCGCGAGTTGAGTGCCAAAACATATATCAAGTGAATCAATACGATACCCCATTGTCACCACGAGTATTCAATTGCAAGACATATATCAAGTGTTCTCAAATCCATAAAAGTATTCAATCCGATAACAATGAAATCTCAAAGGGGAAAACTCAATTCATCACAACAAGATAGAGAGGCGAAAACACCATATGATCCGACTATATTAACAAGGCCCACGATACATCAAGATCGTGACATCTCAAGAACACGAGAGAGAGAGAGAGAGAGAGAGAGAGGTTAAACACATAGCTACTGGTACAAACCCTCAGCCCCGAGGGTGGACTACTCCCTCCTCATCATGGTGGCCGCCGGGATGATGAAGATGGCCACCCTAAACTCCTCCTACTGGTCATGGCGGAACGACTTGACAGAAAAAACCAGTTTTTTGGGTGATGAGGAGAGGAACTATGAAGTAATTTTCGAGTGGGTAGTTTTTATAGCCCGGTGCTAAGTGTCAACACATATTAGTTTGATAGGTGTGAATGGATTTGCAATTACTTATTGCGTTGTAATCAGCAATGTGACGAGAAACAAGGTCAAAAATTATTGATGGTAGAAGGTTGACCACGTGGTTGCTCGCCGTTGAGGCGACCGTGGCGCGCTCCGTTCTGGCATCCCTACGCGCGCTCTGCTAGCCGTTGAGGCAAAGTTACAATGGCAACGGTTAATAATTCTTAATAATTGTCTTACATATTTAGGATAATTTAAAATGCCAAATGCGGCAAGGCCCAGAACACTCACGACCTACATAGGCATACAATTATAATAAAATATAAGCTAAAAGGCTGAGCTGGCGGCCTTCCGACGATGGTCTTCTCGGACTCCATGATCAGCATAGCACCCTTGCGGCCGTTCACTCCGAGTGTCCTGACCCGCCTCCACCTACGGAGCTGCTGGCGCTGGGAGGCTCTTGGGGCTGCTGGGCCTCTTCCGGAAGAGCTTGACAGCGTGCAATCGCATGCATGAAAACTCCGCGGAACCGCTCCATTTCCATATCTCTGGCCTGCTAGCAAATTCCGTCGATCACCTACATCCTCAAGATATCACGTTGGCAATGTTCTACTTCATCGGGGACGTCAACTCCACAAAGGATGCGCTCGAGTCTGGCCACCACATCATCGGGATCGAGGTTGACACGGCCGCCGCGCGCAATGATGAAGCCGCAGGATGCCTTTGTCTTGACTGAATCGCAGAGGTCCTCTGCCCATTCCTTGCGGGGCATCAAGCTCTCGATGAGCACTGGTGACGGCGGTTCTTCGGGTGGGTCGTCGATCATGCCACCGAGCAGCTCTGGATCTTTTGCATGGTGGATGGAAAACTGCTAATCACACCTCCTCTGCAATATGTCGATTGTGCTCCCAAGGACTGTGATGCCGATATCGCTGCTGATGGGCCATGGTGCTTGCACCGGCCGATGAAGCTCTTGCTCCCCGACCTGCTCCGGCTCGTTCTCCTTGCCGAAGATGTAACGCAGGTAGGCGTCGACGTCGAAGCTTTGGTCGTTGCCTAGCATGCTTGGAATAACTAATGGTAGATGGGTGAGGACTAGATCTTCGCAGAGTGTCGCAGCGGTGCGTTGCTGCCTGGGTTATATGCAGCAAGCCGTTAGCTGGTGGCGGGAAACCGGTGAGGGATAGGCGTGGATTTTACAATTCACCCATGTGGAGCGCGGGAAGCATTCGCTGGAGCGCGGGAATACTAAATGGAGCACACACACAACCTGAATACCGTATCCAGTGCCACGTGTTATTTATCACACAAGTGTTAACATAAGGAAATGCATGTGTAACTTACTAATAATCGCACACGAGTACTCGCAGACGCATCGTGTGTGATACTCCTAGCCATCGCAAGCAACTAGTTTGCATTTTTTAATGTTTTTTGTACACACAGAATCGCACACGAACTAACTATATTAACCGTCTGTGTTGTAAATTCTCATCGCAAACAGTTCATCCGAGTCGGCTGTTTGCCACGTATCACACACATCTTGTTAAGTTGAACTGTTTCTGTTGCGTTCACTAATCGAAAACAGTTCGTCCGAGTGAACCGTATGCCTTATATCACACACACCTTGATCTGGCTGCCCGTTTCTATTGTTCTGCCTCATCGCAAATAGTTCGAAGGGGTTAACCGTGTGCCCTGCATCGCACACGCAACTAAAATCTGAACCGTGTTTGATGCATCCTCCATCGCAAACGTTTTGCACCTTTTTGACGGGTTTTTTACATCCCTGTTTGTGATTAATGCATCGCACACAATTTCGTGAAAGGGTCTCTGATCGAGTGTCGCGTTAGCAGCATCCTGCAGTAGTGCCTTTTTGATGAAATTGATGCTTCCTATGCTTGTGGCCAAGATACCAATATTAATTAATGCTTATGAAGATGAACTTGCTATAGTTCCTTATATTAAGAATGAAATTGTTGCTATTGCACCCACACATGATAGTCCTATTATCTTTTTGAATTCTCCAAACTACACTATATTGGATAACTTTGCTCTTATTACGGATTATATTGACGGTTCGCGTTTTACTATTGCACATGATGATTTTGATGGATATGATATGCATGTGATTGCTGCTCCTACTTGCAATTATTATGAGAGAGGAACTACATCTCCGCCTCTCTATGTTTTTAATACGATAAAATTGCAAGAAACTGCTTATACTATGTATTGGCCTTTACTTGATGCACATGAATTGTTCTTTTATGACATGCCGATGCATAAGAAGAGAGCTAGACTTTTTCATTGCATGATATATGTTGCTTTGCGCTCACTACTAAATTATAAATCATTGCTAATTAAAATTGGCTTTGATATACCTTGGGATCCGGGTGGATCGATTACTTGAGCACTTTATGCCTAGCTTAATGACTTTAAAGAAAGCGCAGCCAGGGAGATAACCCAAAAGTTTTAGAGAGTCACTTTTTCTGTTATGTGCTTTTATAAAGTTTAAAAAACAAAAAATATAGAGGGGAACCTAAAACTTTTCAAAAAGAAAAGTGAAAGTGAGAAACACGACACCGTTGAAGTGGGGGACGTCCTTGAACTTTGTTCATGCCATGGAAACTTTGTGAACCTTGATTACAGAAAATTTTCAACAAAAATAATTATCCCCTTGTACAAATTCATTGTATTATAAAAATAATGTGCCTAGATTTGCCTTTAGGATGACTAGATTGCTTGTTTGGTATGTGCGGTGCAAAAACAGAAACTTTTACCCTAGTGCGTGAATTTACATTTTTTTACTGGAACGTGCAAAAATTCTAAAAAATTTACACAGCATGACCACGCAAATTGTTTATTTTGTCCTAATTTTTTAGAAATTTTATACAGAAGTATATTCAAAGTTTAGATTGCTACAGATTGTTCTGTTTTTGACAGATTCTATTGTTGATGCATTGTTTTGTTTGTTTTGATGGAACTATGGAGTGTATTGAGTGGTATAAACTAGGAGAAGTTAGAATGCATGAGGGATAATGCAAAAATAAAATATGAATGGGTTTGCAACAACACTTAAAGTAGTGATTTGCTTTAGTATACTAACGGATCTCACGGAGGTTTTGTTAAGTTTTGTGTGGACGAAGTGTCCAAAGATCGAGGAGGTCCCGATATGAGGAGAAGAAGGAGAGGCAACAGTTCAACCTTGGGGATGACCAAGGCACCCCAATTAAATATTCAAGGAGACTCAAGCGTCTAAGCTTGGGCATGCCCGGAAGGCATCCCATCTTTTTTCAAAAAGTATCAGTATGTTTCAGTTTTTGTTTTGTTCATGTGATATGCGTAAATCTTGGAGCGTTGTGTGCTTTTTATTTTTATTTCAATAATGCATCATGCTGGTATGAGATAGTCCTTGGTTAATTTATAGAATGCTCATTGCACTTCACTTATATCTTTTGAGTATGGCTTTATAGAATGCTTCATGTGCTTCACTTATATCATTTAAAGTTTGGGTTGCATGTTTCTCTTCACATAGAAAACCGTTATTTGTAGAATGCTCTTTTGCTTCACTTATATTTATTAGAGCATGGGTGTGGGATGTATATACGAACGAAAATGTTTTCCCTGTATTGACTGTGTAGGATGTACATACGAACGAAAACGTACTTCTTGGATTGACTATGTGGGATGTACATAAGAACGGAAACGTATTCCTTGGATTGACTCGTGGAATGTATATAAGAAACGGAAACGTTTGTCTGGGACTGACTGTGTGGGATGTACTTACGACCGGAACTGATTGGACCTGTATAATTGTATTTGATCGCTCGTCCATCACACACGATCTCATTTTGCCCAGCGTGTGTGACCGGAGGGCCTATCCCCGACAATTTCTGGGTCGTGTGGGAAGGACCCCCCTATCACTCACACTCACTTGGTGAGGGTTCAAAATGCAATCGCGGCAAGGGGTTAAAAACTATTTGTATAGCACCTCGCTGTACCAGTGCCATGGTAGGCATTCATGCCAGGTTTGAATGAATTCCGACAACATATGCAAGTTGCGTCATATTCGGTCATTTTTTATCGAGAAAAGAACAGAAAATGCAAGAATTGTCGAAAACTCATAAACCTTGTCATGCTAACTTGAATTGATCATATAAGCTCATGGAAAAAAATTTGAGTCATTTTATGGAAGCCGAAAAAATACTCTCAAACGGACCCTTTTGTCTTACCCGGATACTCTCCGTTGAATATAGTCTATTTTTGAACATGCATTAAATGACCCCGACTATTGTAAGCAGGTGCGCATGCCCATGGTAGGCATCCATGTCAGATTTGAACGGATGCCGACACCATATGGAAGTTGCGTCATGTTCGACCATTTATCGACCATTTTGCACCGAGAAAACTCCAGTAAATACAAATTGTCCAAAACTCAAACAACTTGGCATGATGCTTTGAATTGATTATATAACCTCATAAAAATTGAGGTTAGTTGACGGATGACAAAAAACACGCTCTCAAACAGACCATTCTGGGGCCATTTAAGGGATGTCGAGAAACAACGTACTCCCAAACGGCTCGCCTACGCGGATACACTCCGTTTAACATGGTTTATGTTTTGGATATGTATGAAATGAAACCAACTTTTGCCAGCAGGTGGGCATATACCCATGGTAGGCATTCATGCTAGGTTTGCACAATTTCCGAATTGTATGCAAATTGCATCACGTGCGGCCATTATCGGTCATTTTTCACCGAGAAAACTTCAGAATGTACATAGGTTGTTCGCACGAGGTTTTCTTTCCTAGGTTGTTTGCACGAGTTTTTTTGCTCAATTTTTCTCCTCCCTTTGTCTTAGAGTTTACGGATTTTAAAAACCTAGAAATCAAAACAGTTTACGTGTTTAAAATATGATTTATGAATTTTAACAATATTGTGGATTTAAAATAGTTCGTTGATCTGACAAAAAGTTCATGGATTATAAACACAAATGATAACGCCCACACGTGTGGCACGAAGCAATCTGGCCCAAACACCTCCATTACCATCCATTTTTCCACGTCAAAAGTGATGACATCATCAAGAATCTTTTTGGTTTTCAGACTTAAAAATGTTTTATCTCCTAAATAAAAAAATCTGATTAAAAATCCGTTTTCACCATTATATCCGTCTCGGCGAGATCTTCAGAACTAGATCACATGTTGATATGTTGGATGACTTTTTTGGCCAAAAGTTGCCATGATGTTTACACTAAACATTCCAAAGTGTTTACACTAAAGTTGCCATTATATGTTTCATCTTTTTTTCTCTCTAGATTTTAAATCTGCCATTGTATTTCAACTACTTTCATGGCAAATTTTGTTAATTGAGCATAGCAATTTATAGTAATTAACCACGGCAAATTTACTACATGGATCATGGCAATTTTTAGTAATTCATCATGGCAAATCTAGTTTATAGATCATGGCAAATTTATTTTACAGATCATGACAGTTTTAGTATTTTGACCATGGCAATTTTAGTTTTTTTTACCATAAAACTTATTTTTTGTATGGACCATGGCAAATTTTAGTGCATGTATCATGGCAAACTTAAGCAATTCACCATGGCAAATTTAAGCAATTCACCATGGCAATTTTATTTTATGGCTGATGGCAAATTTAAGTCATTGATCATGCATTTTTAAAATAATTGACGATGAAATTATTTTTAATTATGAACCATGTTAAAATTATTTCTTGGATCATGGCAAATTTTAGTAATTCATCATGGCAAGTTTAGTTTCTTAATTTTCTTTTTCATAATATGTCAAAATTTACTTCAACGTAGAAAAAACGTAGTTGAGGCATATCGTGGCAATTTCAATGAAAAAGCATGGCAACTTATTTGCAATAGAGATGACAACTTTTAACAAAAAAAAGTCATCGAAACATATTGATATGAGATCTAGTTTTGAAGATCTCGCCGCGATGAATTTGATGGTGAATACGGATTTTCAATCGGATTTTTCACTTAAGAGATAAAATAGTTTAAAAACTAAAAATCCAAAAAGATTTCCACATGCATGCATGCGGTGGCATGGCAATCTGTTTGGCTATAGAGATGTGTGGTGCGCCTCCATCCCTGCCACACATGTGGCATATATCATCGTTCTTTATAAAATGAGCAATTTGAAGAAGGTTCATGAATTAAAAAAACATCACGAATTTGAAAAAAGTTTGCAAATATGAAAAAAGTTCACCAATTTTTAAAAAGTGCTTCAATTTGAAAAAAAATCACAAAATTTAAAATAAGTACATGTATTTCACAAAAGTTTAAAATTTTCAAAATTCATGACATTTGACAAAGAACATGAAATTTTGAATTTTCATGGACTTTTAAAAAATCATGGATTTTAAAAAAATTCAATGATCTTTTTTTAAAATGTTCACGGATTTGAAAAAGTTCACATGTTTTAAAAAATGTAAAAATTGGGACAACTTCAAGGATTGGGAAAACGTTCATGTGTTTGAAAAAAGTTTATGAATTTTAAAATCACGAAGTTAAGAAATTATACATGGATTTGAAACGAAGTTCTCAAATTTAAGGAAAGTCCATAATTTTAGGAGAAAATATGAAATTAAAAACAGAAAAGAAAATGAAACAAAGAAGGAGAAAGAGAAAACAAGCAGTAGAAAAATTGCCAGACAAAACTAAAAAAAGAATACAAGGCATTGCCTTTTTGTTAGCATCACTCTGATGGCACTAGATGGGCCATGGCCCATAAACATTCGTAGGACGCGTGGCAGGGACGAATCTAGGGGGGTGTCGTGTGTGCCATGGCGCCTCCTCCAGAATTGTAAAATAATTTTTCATATCTACCTAACACTAAATATTCATCAAGTTTTTGTTATTTTAAGACTATTTATTGAGATTGTGATGATGTTTACTATAAACTTTGAACTATGGCACCCCAAGCCTGCGATTCTAGGTCCGCCACTAACGCGTGGGTACATAGGTTGTTCACACGAGTCTTTTAGTACATGAACACCCCAAAAGTTGTAGTGGGCACAGCCGCACAAGCTGTCCCAGTTGGTTACTGCCACTAGATCGATACAAAGAGGTAATAAGTTTGAATCTCACTAGCCGCATCTATTTTTGAATATTAAAAATATTAATGGGTCGAGCCAAGGACGCGTGGGTAAGTTTATTCACACAGTTGAGCTCCCCGAACTACGGCGTATACGGTGGGCAACCCACCCCACCATACATACGAAAGTGCATACGACGAGTGAACCCATTATGCGTTTAGTGGGGGGTAGATCGGCTAGGTCTAGCGGACCGAGACATAAGCGATTCTCGGTCAACAAGCAAAGTGCCATACATTTTTCTCGAAAAAAGAAGAAGCAAAATGCCATACTCATAGCGAGAACATGTTGATAGTAATCTGATAAGGAAATTCAAAGTTTAACTATCATTATCAGCACGGGCAATCAATCACGACCAAAGGCGGCGACCATGGGCTCCAAGTCCTTCTGACAACAGCACCTGTCTTCGCTCAAGCAGTGGGGATTTTTTGTGAAACCAGTTTGAGCACATAGAGGCACGCACTTGTCGCGCGTGCATGGTACATCATAAACCGTAAAACAGTAATCTACAATGGAAAAAATATCAGCACGACTACGTTTCCATAATATAAGATCATTTTGCAAGACGGAGGGAGTACTTAATTAATGTTAAAGAGTAGGCTTCTATGTAACGTGACACTTGTCACGATGGGTGTATTGCGTGGGTGTATTGCATGCGTATTGTGTGTATACTGGCAGGTTGTTAGACTAGTAGATCTTATCTCTTGTATAGCTTGGAGTAGAGGTCAAGACTAGAAACAACCTGTCGATCCTGTAATCTTTCCTCTATATTAACACGCACGCTTCCCTGCCAAGGTGCATACGCTTAAACCTTTTCTTCTTTCATGGTAATCAGAGCCTACCTCGAATTTATCCATGGCAAGCTCTTCGGCGAACTCCTTCCCCTCATCTCCGTTTGCACACATCGCAACAGAGAAGCTTACGAGAGGGAACGAAGCGCTATGGCGCGCCACCATCCTCTCAGCCATCCGGGGAGCGCAGATGGCATCCTTCCTCGACGTCGAGCAGGTGGTGCCCCCGACAACCATTGAAGTCACCAGCGACGACGGCAAGACCAAGTCCAAGGCCCCCAATCCAGAGTTCGGCGCGTGGTATGCGCGTGATCAGCAGGTGTTCTCTTACCTGTTGACCACGCTGCCCCGCGAGATGGCCATCCAGGTGGCGACGTGCCACACCGCAGCAGAGCTGTGGAACACGGTGCATGGGATGCTGGCATCGCATACCCGTGCGCAGATCGTCAACGTCAGAATCGCGTTGGCAAACCTCCACAAGGGCAGCATGACTGTCACTGAATACGTTGGTAAGGTCCAAACCCTTTGTGATGAATTTGCTATTTCAGGGAAGAGGGTGGACGAGGAGGATGTTGTCTCTCACATCCTCGCTGGACTCGACGAGGAGTTCAACCCCGTGGTATGTGCCATGTGCTCTAGGGTTGAGCCTGTCGGGGTCCCAGAGCTGTACTCGCAGCTCCTGAGCTTCGAGACTCGCATGAATCTGCGTGGCGGGTCCTCTCAGTCATCGGCGAACGTGGCGACACGCGGGCACTTCTACAACAAAAACGGCAACGATCGCGGCGGTGGTGACCGCGGTGACCGTGGCCACGACTTCAACAATAGGCAAGGTGGCGGTGGTGATCGTGGCCGTGGAACCTTCCCCAAGCCACCTAATCGTGGCAACCCTGGAGGCAACAACAGCAGCGGCGGCAACTACAACAACAACGCCGGCAAACCAACGTGCCAGCTCTGCGACAAGGTTGGTCACCCAGCGTGGAAGTGCTGGAAGCGTTACGACTCCTCCTATCAAGGGGCGGGAGGAACGCTCTGCAAACATGGCGGCTCCGCAGTATGGCGTCGACACCAACTGGTACCTGGACAGTGGTGCGATGAACCATATCACAGGAGACTAGAGAAGCTCACCATCCGGGATCGGTACACTGGAGATGATCAAATTCACGCAGCAAGTGGATCAGGTATGGCTATAGCACATATTGGTCAATCTCATATTTATACCCCCGAACGTGATCTTCTCCTCAAAAATGTCTTACATGTTCCTGTGGTTGACAAGAGTTTAATCTCTGCAAGCCAACTTGCTATTGACAACAATTCTTTCGTTGAAATTTATCCCTATTCTTTTCTTGTAAAGGATCAGGGAACGAGGAGGGTTCTGCTGTAAGGCAGGGTAGGAGAGGCTTATACCCTGTCAAACACATGGGACAAGGCACCAAGAAGCACATGCTCAGTACCACACCCTCCTCGGATAGGTGGCACCGGCGCCTAGGGCATCCTTCATGAACCATAGTTAGCAAAATAATTAGCAAGAATAAGCTCCCATGTGTTAAGTTGTTCAATTCTGAAGTTATTTGTGATTCTTGTCAACTAGGCAAAAGCCATCAGTTGCCTTATCCGAACTCAATAAGTGAATCAAAGTTCCCTTTGGAACTTTTTTTTTTATGTGTGGGGTCCAGCTGTTGAATCAGTAGGCAGAAAGAAATACTATGTGAGCTTTATAGATGATTTCAGTAAGTTCACGTGGATCTACCTAATCAAACATAAGTCAGAAGTTTTCCAGAAATTTCGTTACTTCCAAAATCTTGTTGAACGTCAATTTGATCGCAAAATTCTTGTTCTCCAAACAGACTGGGGAGGAGAATATGTGAAGCTAAATTCTTTCTTCACAAAAGTTGGGATAGCTCATCACGTTTCTTGCCCTCATGCACACCAGCAAAACGGGCCAGCAGAACGTAAACATCGACATATTGTCGAGCTTGGTCTCTCCCTCCTATCTCAAGCAGGCATGCCTCTTAAATTCTGGGATGAGGCTTTCATTGCTGCTACATACCTCATCAACAGATTACCAAGCAAACTGATCAACTTTGAAACCCCTCTTGAAAAACTATCACATGAGAAGCCTAATTATTCTTCTCTTCGCATCTTTGGATGTGCTTGCTGGCCGAATCTACGTCTGTATAATACCCACAAGCTCCAATTCCGCTCCAAACAATGCGTCTTCTTGGGCTACAGTAAGTTGCACAAAGGTTTTAAGTGCTTAGACATCTCTTCCGGCCGAGTTTATATTTCCAGGGATGTTGTGTTTGATGAAACAGTGTTCCCTTTTTCCACTTTGCATCCCAATGCCAGTGCACGCCTACGTGCTGAAATTCTTCTTCTTTCTCCGGAGCTTTTGAATCCACCTAATCATGGGGGGGGATAAATATGCTAATGATCATTTGGCTAATAGTCATAATCCTGATGCTAATGGAAACAGTGAAAAAACGCTGTTCAAATCTGTGATTTTATGCAGAATTCATCTTGTAGTACAGGCGCTGGACACAAGGTGGATTCGGCTGACACAATCCAGGGCACGGATCCCGAGAGATCTGGCGCAGGTGGCGCAGGAGCAGACGCGGCGGATCCCGGTGTGGATTCCCCTGCGCGCAACGGGACAAACCAGTCCCCGCCTGACACGTCATCAGGCGCTGCAGCGCGGTCGGGCGGGACGGCCCCGCGCCTGTCGCCATCCGCCAGTTGGCACGAGCCGACTGGGTGTGTGTTGCCCGCCCCACGGGCGCATGATGGCCCTGACAACCCCGTGTGGGCCTCTGGTCGCGCGGTCGTCGAGGACGATTCGCCCACGCCAGTACGAGGAGGCGGCCCGCCCTCTAGATCTTTTGCGACTGCTGGATCGCCTGTGCATGTTGGAGCCGGATCCACTGTGGCCGCTGGTGTGTCCAGCACAAGTGCAACTACACGTGTGATACGCTCGCAACGAGGTATTGTCAAACCGTTGGTACCCAAAGATGGCACGGTCAGGTACAATAAGAACTTTAAATTTGCAAACTTTGCTGCCACCGGTGAACCAGAAAATGTGATAGAAGCCTCGAATGATAAGAGTTGGAAAAATGCTATGAATATTGAGTATGATGCACTAGTAAAAAAATCAGACGTGGCATCTAGTTCCACCTAAGCCAGGGAGGAATATTATTGATTGTAAGTGGGTGTATAAAATCAAGAAGAAAGATGATGGTACAGTAGACAGATACAAAGCTAGGTTAGTAGCTAAAAGTTTTAAACAACGTTATGGTATTGACTACGAGGACACCTTCAGTACAGTAGTGAAGGATGCTACTACCAGGCTTGTTCTGTCTATTGCTGTTTCCAGGGGATGGAGTCTTCGCCAACTGGATGTACAGAATGCGTTTTTGCATGGCGTTCTCGAGGAAGAGCTCTACATGCGACAACCACCAGGTTTTGAGCACAGTTCTAAGCCACACCATGTATGCAGGCTGGACAAGGCTTTGTATGGTTTGAAGCAGGCGCCAAGAGCGTGGTACTCTAAGCTGAGCTCAAAACTGCAACAACTTGGTTTTCGGCCATCAAAAGGAGACACGTCTTTGTTCTTCTTCAGAAAAGGAAAGGTGAAAACTTTTATGTTAATTTATGTTGATGACATAATTGTTGCTAGCTCTTCACAAGATGCCACTTCAGCCTTGTTAAGAAACTTAAAAAGTGAATTTGCACTTAAGGACTTGGGAGAGTTGCACTATTTTCTAGGCATTGAGGTTAAGAAGGTGCAAGATGGTATTTTGCTCACTCAAGAAAAATATGCTTCAGATATATTAAAGTGTGTTGGAATGAAGGATTGTAAACCTTCCAGTACGCCTATGTCCACCACTGAAAAGTTGTCTTTGCATGAAGGGAAATTGTTAAGTCCAGAAGAGGGAACTAGGTACCGAAGCATAGTTGGAGCACTTCAGTATCTAACACTGACAAGGCCAGATATTTCATTCTCTGTTAATAAGGTTTGTCAGTTTTTGCATGCACCCACTTCTTTGCACTGGACAACTGTAAAAAGGATTTTAAGATACATACAAGGAAGCATTGGAACCGGCTTAAAATTATGTAAGTCTTCATCAACTGCTGTAAGTGCCTTCTCTGATGCAGACTGGGCTGGATGTCCTGATGACAGAAAATCCACGGGAGATTTTGTTGTTTTCCTTGGTTCTAACCTCATATCATGGCATGCAAAGAAACCGACAACTGTCTCACGCTCCAGTACTGAAGCAGAATACAAGTCTTTGGCAAATGCAACGGCTGAGGTAATGTGGATTGAAACATTACTTGATGAGTTGGGTATTCACAGATCACATGTATCATGTTTGTGGTGTGATAATCTTGGTACAACATATCTGTCAGCGAATCATGTGTTTCATGCAAGGACAAAACATATAGAGATTGATTTTCACTTTGTTCGTGAAAGAGTTGCACAAAAATTGTTGGAGATAAAGTTTATTCCAACCGGAGATCAAGTTGTTGATGGTTTCACTAAACCACTTCAAGTTCGACAATTACGAGCCTTCAAACAATCTAAACCTTGACATGTTGAGATTGAGGGAGGATGTTAAAGAGTAGGCTTGTATGTAACGTGACACTTGTCATGATGGGTGTATTGCATGGGTGTATTGCGTGCGTATTGTGTGTATACCGGCAGGTTGTTAGACTAGTAGATCTTATCTCTTGTATAGCTTGGAGTAGAGGTCAAGACTAGAAACAACCTGCCAATCCTGTAATCTTTCCTCTATATTAACATGCACGCGTCCCTGCCAAGGTGCATACGCTTAAACCCTTTCTTCTTTCACTTAATTGTCTATCCACCTCTTTCAGCGTCACAGGAAAGCATCATGGCGGCCATCACCACCATCACGGCTGCCAGGCATGCAATGCTTGTGTTTCTCTTGCTAAATGCCATGACAAGATGTAAAACTATCGATCACTGCTATTCTTTGGATGTTTGATCTTCTTGATAATGTGTTCAAGGGCATCCCCTTCTGTTGGAGTTTATATAGAGGGGAGAAGCACTCACGCGGATTGGAATCCAGCCTGCCTGTGTTTATGGTGGTACTTAATTACCCCGTAATTTTAGGTGGGAGTTAATGCATTAATATTTTTCCAATCTTCAAAACATAAAAAACGATATTCGGTTAATACAATATTAATGGATAATTAACACCTCTTTTGGGTAATCGCAGCGTACCGGTTACCATATGTCTCTCCATCCATACACCGCTCAGTTTATGGTGGTACATCCCATATATGTCCGAACGGGACGAGTTCAGGAAACTTTTGGGCCTCCAAAGCAGTCGGTCATATTTGGCAAGACCGGTGTGAACATCCGAAATCCCCCACTCCGGCCTCAAATCAGGAGGTGGTCTAGGGAGGTCCGGACGTCAACCGCGTCTGCGTCCGACATCCCGATGCCACCCGAAAACCCCTTCCGGCTTCCGTTTTTTCTTTTCACAATTTGCCAAACACTTCCCGTGTCTGACCCCACCCTGTCCACCGTAAATGCCGCCATCCCCACCCGTTCAGCCCTCTACCGCCGTCACGATGGATCCACCGGACACTACCAACTTGTTCGTCATCCCACCCAACCCACCACCAAATATGAAGACTATCAAAAGACAAGGCCGATGCATGAGGGCTTAGGGAGAAGGCTAAGGCGGCGAGGGTGGCTGGTGTGGTCACCTGAGCCGTAGCTCTTGCTCCACAGTGGACCGCCATGCCGGTGTCTCCAAGTTAGTAAAGATGGTGAAGGCAGCAAGGCAAGAGATGGCCGTTATCCGCTGGCCAGATGACAGTATTCCCACGAGCATCTTTGCCCTCTCAGACAAGCTGAAGCAGGGCCCGATTCATGACAACCGGTGTAGACAATCCGATGTATGTGAGGGAGCACGGATGGTGCTGGCACTGTTGAAGGCGCATCATCAGAAAGTCAACCTCATGGCCATCATCGCGGCGATGCCGGTTGGTCCAGATGGTTCCTCAATCCATCCACAGACTGTCTCCATCGACGTCCTTGCTTACACCTTCAAGGTCGACAAGTATTTCTCAATAACCGGAATAATAGAGTGGATTAAATGTAGCATGTAATGTCCTTGGGATGCCGAGTAGGAAACTTTCTAAATTTTTCGGAAGTTTAAATGTGTCGGTTCAAAATTTTCCCCATTTGGGAGACCGTCTATGACCATTTGATACTTCGACCAGGGCATTTCACTTATCCCTCTCAGGCGAACTCTCAGGTGAAGGATATTTGGCTGTCAAATCAAAAAAATGAAATGGAAGACTAATCTTGTTTACACTATTTTTTATCAGGAGGCAGCTAACAATATTATGCAGGTTCCAATAATTCAATCTGAAGGGAAATATATTCTATGCTGGAAACTGCATCACTCAGAAAAATGCTCATCAAAATCTGCTTACAAAGCTAAATTACAGGACCTGCACAGATTAAGCAGATTGTAAAGCATAATGGTGCCTCGAGTACAATTATTTGCATGGAGGGCGATTCCAGGTTAAACGGGCAGGTATTATATTCTCCTCCCAAATCAAATATTTATGTGCAAACTCATAAAAACATACTCTTGGATTACATGGTGCAAAGTTTACACTGATGCTGCATGGACTAACAGCTTCAACAAATCCAACGTAGCTCCAAAGAAAACAGGAATAGGAATTCACATTCATAGCAGCAGCTGGACCTACACTTCAGCCAGAAGCCTTAGCCTTCCAGGTTGCAGCATAAAGATCATTTTCCTGGTGGACAACTTGACACTAACTCAGGCAGCAGCATCAAAGAACATTCTCCATTCTCCGGGCACTGGGATATTACAAGCCAGCCTGCTAGCACAATTCTTTCTCACAGTAGCTCGAGCTCGTCATCATCCCGCTCCCGCATCAGGTTGTCCATGATCATGTCGCTCGACCTCCCTGCCCCTCGTCCCTCGGGGTCCGCTCCAGCGGGATGGCCTCGTAGACCTCCTTCACCACCTCCGCCATGCACAGCCGGCGCCGGGCGTCCACGCCGATGCACCGTACCGCCGTCTCCGCCACCTTCCACACCGAGTGCACGCCCCAATACTCACCCGCGATCGCCGGGTCCACCACCGCCTCGATGTCCCCGCTCTCGTAGTAGAACTTGGCCTGTGTACATATCGTTTTAGTTTTTCCATGTCAGTAACACAAGCCACTGAAGAGTGAAAGAGAATGAATGTGACTAACTCAACAATGGACCAATGTCGTGGAAGTGGTCGCCGAAGGTCATGTCGACGGAGATGGGCTACCGCCCCGAGATGAGCTCCAGCAGGATGATCCCAAAGCTGTACACGTTGCTCTTCTCCGCCAGCTGCTGAGAGATGTAGTACCTGCTTTTTTTTTCCAAAGTGCACACATGCATATATATGTTACTACTCTGAATCTTCCCACTTCTGTATGTTGTAGTAGCAGTGAACTAATTGAACTGCAATTTGAAGGTGAGTGTGAGCACTTACTGTGGATCCAGTCAGCCCAGCGTGCCGCGGACACTGGTGGATGCTCCGTGGGACTCCTCCACAACTAGCTTCGACAGCCCAAAGTCGGAGACCTTGGCTCTCATCTCCTTGTCCAGCGGGATATATATATATATTAGAGTATATATATGCTTACATAGTTACATATCTAAGCAATGCCCCCCCCTTTAGAACCATTGAAGAATATGCTCTATTTTAGGCCTAACTAATGTTTAAACTAGAGATTAGCTCCTCCTTCCCTATTAATTTGCCTCCCTTCAGCAAATGGCCCTCTCTTGGATTATGCTCAAGCTCCGGCACTGTATCTAAGGACGTGAAATTTCTGCACACAGGCACACATGAGTTCGCTATCAGCACGGTTGAAGAGCGTGCTTGGATCTGTTCTGTTATGGCCTGGTTGCGATACGCAAGGTACACTAAAATTGTAAATGGCGAAATACGTACAGTTCTGATATGCGACTATACATTCATGAATAGAATGATGAGCTATGAAGTGTTGGGATGCAGGCTTCAGTGGACAAAGAAGGACAGTACGCATCATTAATTAATTGCAACATATGTTATAACTTTGTTCATGGCCAACGCACTGTGGATTCTTTTTGCAGCCGATGCTGACGGTGCTTATGACAGAGTCCCATTCAAAAGGAATTTTTCAAAACCCGGCCTCATTGGAGCTCGCCTCCAAAAGGGATTTTCGTGTTTAGATCACTATTTTTATATTAGATTAGACTCGTGAACTTTGACTGATCCAATGAAGCACAAGAAGCACTGTAATATTGGCCACTCCAATGAAGCAAGCATGTAGGTCGCCGGAAATTACTTTTGGATTCCAGGCTTCACTGATCCAATGAAGCACAAGAAGCACCATTTTTTCAAATATCTATTGCGCCAAAAAAATCCTAAAATATTTCTCCACGTGGTAGTACTTGTGATGTTGATCTGCAAAGTTTCGAGTTCAAATGTTATTTTTTGGAGAACAAAAAAGAGAAGTTTGCTGGCACAAAATTTGATGCAAAAATGAACAACCATGATAGAAGGTGTATTGGTATGGTAGTACAATCACAACTTTCCGGCACACAAAATCATCAGATGAAAATGGAATCAGCAAAGAATAGTAGTCGAACCGCTAGTAGCCCATGTAGCATTTTTTCTTTTTCTCTGGGTTTTCCAGCGTTTTCTTCTCGATTTTACTTTCTTTTTTTTTTTAGGTTTTTGTGTTCTTTTTCTGGTTTCCTTTGTTCCTATTTTTTAATTTCATGGAAATTTGTAGAAAACATGGAACATTATCTACGTTCTTATGAACATTTGTAATGGAATTTTTTTAAATTCATGATTTTTTTATGAAGTTCACAAGCATTTCAATAACATTGTGAACATTTTGTAAAGGCGCAAACATTTTCTTCAATACAAAAATGTTTTTTTAAATCTATTAGTTTTTGATTTTTCCCTAATATTGAAAAAAGGGGCAACTTGTTTTTTTAGAACCAGGCAATTCCTATTTTCATCGGCCGTTGTCCCTTTAGGCATGTGTTTTTTCGTGCAATGTAATGTCAGGCGGCAATACTAAATAGGCCAGGCCCACCGTGGGATTTAACTCTATCCTGTTGTATCATAGTAACGGGCCACCTGGTGGTGGTATTGTAATAAGTTGCGATCTCGCTTTTCTAGAGACTTACTAACAATAGGGTGCGCCGCGAATCCTATTCGGCTCCTGTAGCATCGATTACAGGCAAAGCTGCAAATCGGCGCACAACCCTAACCCTTCAATGGGTATTTAGTAGGTCGGCCCATATACATATGCTCCTTTGTGAGACGTTCCCCAACAGGTTTTGGGAAGTTCTCAGAAGCTTCCCAGTCAGTTTTGCCAGCTACTGGTCCGTTTTTTTTCTTCCAGGTTTTTTTTTAGATCGGTTTTGTTCGGGTTTATCTTTTTTGTTCCTTTTCTATTTCTTTTGCTTTTATGTTTCTTTTATCATTTTGTTCCTTTTTCCTTTATAAAAGTATGTGAACTTTCCAAATATCAAAGTTTATTCAAATCATAAATTTTTTTAAAATTCATGAAGTTTTTTTTAAACTACGAACTATTTTTCAATTAGGCAAACTTTTTTCCAAAATCGATGAAATTTTTTCAAATTCATCAATTTCTATTATTCGAATTGCTGCTTTTTTTCCAAATTGATGAATTATTTACAAATTCGTATTTTTTTTGAAAATCCACAAACTTTTTTCAAATTCATGAACATTAGTTATAATCAATGAACTTTTTATAATTCATAAACTTTTTTATTATCACAACGATGAAATTTTATGAGATTCGTGATTTCTTTCTCAAATTCAGTGAATTTTTTTCGAATTTTTTTATCATATTTCCGAAATTGATGATTTTTTTAAGATGTGATTTTTAAATTCATAATAGACGAATTTTTTTTCAAATCCACAAATTATTTTTCGGATTTTGGATTGTTTATTCAAATCGGTGGACTTTTTCAAACTCATGAACTTTCTTCAATTCTTTGCTTTTTTTTCAAATTCGTGAACTTTGTTTCGACATGCCAGATGGTCAATTGGTCAACCGGCCAATTGAGCGAAGACTTCTTGATAAGAGGTTCCGCTCGATCAATCAGCTTTTTTAGATAGTTATATCAATCAGTTGAATTCGTTTGAGCATCATGTTCCTGATTGAAGACATTTTGGGCCTGCCCGCTAGGCGTCTCCTTCGTGGACCAGCACAAAACCGGCACCGAGAGTGCCATTTAGGAGCTCCCCACGCCTATGTCTCGCATCTAGCCAGATAGAGCGTCGACTAGAGAGATAGAGCGGATAAAATGGGCCGGCCCACCATGCGCGAGGCCACTGCCTAGTTTTATTTTCTGCTTTTTGTCACTTTTTTTGTTTTTGCTTTGTTATTTCCGTTTATACTTCCAAATATTATATATATCACAAAAAACACATACATAAAACAATTTGTACTAAACTGTTTCTCATATATACAAAAGATGTATAAAAAATATACAATGTGTATGAAAAAATTTGATCATGTTTTAAAATCTTTTTAATCAACCATTTTAAAAATCTTAATCAAGTATTTAAAAAGTGTTAATCAAGCATTTGAAAAATGCTAAATTTCTATAAAAAATATATTTGTGATGTATACGACATATATTTTCAAAACAAGTAGAAGGTGTATGAAAAATGTTTGATCATGTATTGAAAAATGTTAAACATGCATAGAAAAATGTTCCTGGTGTATATGAAAAATTAACAACATACATTAAATAAAAGTATACATCAAAAAAATTAGAAAAAAATGTAATTATGTATTTCCCATATTTTTAAAAATTATACAAAAATGTTGTTGATGTATACAAGAAATGTATATTGTGTGTGTGATAAAATGTTTGTTGCCATTAAAAACTATTCGCCGTGTATTGAAAAATATCGACCACACATTCAAATATGTTTATCTAGTATTTTAAAATAGTTCGATGCTTATTTTTTTATGATATATAAAAAAAATACAATGTGTATTGAAAAAAGTGGATATAAAAATATAAGTTTTAGAAAAATGTTAGTCATATTCTTAAAAAATATTAAACATGCAAAAATTTATTTTTGATGTATATGAAAAATATTGAATATGTACTTAAAAAGATGACATGCGGTGAAAAAAAGATGCCAACGAAAACTGGCAAGAAATAAAGAAAAATGTAGAAGCCAATAAAAATAAAAAAATAAAAACAAAGAAAACCAAAAAAAGAAATGAGAACTGAAGAAAACCAATGTAAAAGAATGAAAATAGGTAAAACGATGAAGGAAAACGATGAAAACAAATAAAGAAACAAAGAAAAATGAAGGAAAATAGAGAAAGAAAGAAAAACAAGAAAAAAGTGAAATCTAGAAAGAAAGAAAGAAAAACAAAGGAAACAAAAGAAGAAAAACGTAAAACCAACGAAAACCATGAAAGAAAGAAGAAACCCATGAAAAAATAATAGAAAAATAGGAAAGCTAAGAATACCGGTGAAGAAAAAGAAAAAAACAGAAGAAAATAAATAAAAGAAAACAAATGAGAAAAAAAATGAAAGAAGCGAACACAAGCAACCCCCGAGTGAGCGAGCTCGAGCGGAAATATGGTACGGTGGGCCCACCCCGTACTATGCACCCAGGAAAAAGCTTTAGGTGTGACGAAAGCTACTCTCGCATTAAGCGAGATATAGCTCTGGCGCTAACGATACCCTTCCTTGAAAATAAAAACTAACGATATCACTCCGGGGACCTCCATGGGTCACTTTTGATGGTCTGGGAGAGCGCCAAGTGATGCGTCCAGTCGCCACTACATGTCGCATGCTTGGTGCTTCCTATGGATTTCGTTATTTTCATGTACGTGTCTTCAGGTTAGATTGTTTTTTTTTTGGTTCATTATTCAACTTTTCGTTTTTCCCCAGGATTTGGAGAATTTTTTGCGAAACACAGCCGTGCTTCTCGAAAAATGAAAAAGAATTGTGCTTCCACGAGAAGCACATATGAGCACTGTGCTTCTCGAAAAGAGCAAAAAATATGTGCTTCCAAGAGAAGCACAGATTTACTTCTCGTGTAAGCACATATTTGCTTCCGCGAGAAGCACAACTATGCTTCATGAAAACGGATAAAATGTGGAAAACCACAACCGTGCTTCTGGGCTTCGGTTTTCTCTTCCTTTTTTGCTTCTGGGCTCCGGAAGCATATCTCATAATTGAAGCCATGAACAAGTGCTTCAGTTCTGCTGGTGGCAATCTATTGCTTGAGGTGATATGGTGTGCAAGATTGTCCCCATGGATTGCCCCCCTGGACCTACTGATCCCGTGACTTAGGTTAGCTTATTTCCATTTCCTCGTGACATGATTATGCGGAAAATTGCTACGAGGGTACTATCAGTAGTAGTATTTTGTTTTGTCTGTTCTCCACTGGTCATTTTCTATGCAGTTTGTTTTCTTTTATATTTGTGCTTGGTTACAAATTTTTGAGTACTTGTTATAGATCTTGAACAATGTGAACATGATGGATAACGAGTAGAGTAGTATTCGTGCATTGTTTTTTAATTGGGTTAGCACGTGGTGCAAGAAGTGGGGCTATTACTTCCTACCAGGTCATACAACATCCCACTTCATGCATGCGAATCTTTGAATCATCTACCACTTAATGTATGTGAATCTTTGTATGAGAAGCACCCGGTGTACCAATGCATTTGAAAATTTGAATGATGTGTCTGCTAATGTCCAGATCACATTTTGCTCTCCTGGGAGGTGAGCCAAATCCAACTCCGGTCAGAAGTTGCTCTTTTTTGTGTGGAACTAGGACGGTATACATTGCATTATCCTATGTAATCGTGCATTCAGTTCTTGGTCAGTATCAATATGTTCTTTCCATTCGATGAACTCATTGTCTCATAAATAAAGGTATGGAATATATATCTTAAAGTTTCCTCATAATATTCAGATAATATAGCCATTGAGCAAAAGTAAGCTTACCACTACAAAAGGAATAAATATAAATCCAATATTATTGTTTCTTGTGAAGTGGGTTCACTTTATTCCCTTCCTGTTGGAGCTACTGCTTGAGATCTAGGGCCTAAACAATTTGTGACCATAAACTGCTCGGAGTTGTACTATTTGATCTTCATGTGCAATCCTTCATTTGTTCTATTGCATCTCTGAGACATATTAGCATACATTTCCAATCAACAATTGGAATTCTTTCTGCATTCGCCCGGTAAACAATTAGATTCACTATCGGCCTTGAAGTTCACTGCAAGTTTGCTGCACATTTTTCATTTGAGAGGATTTTTTTTATTTTTTGTTTATGCTTGCTGAATATGAATTATTCATTTGAGAACACAGGCAAAACATGACAAGCAAGGGGAAGAACTAACCTACAGGGAACACAGGCAAATCAGTTGTTATTTCTAATGAACATGCGTTTGATATTTATCTGCTTGCCCAAGTCGTTGGGACTGGCACCCTCGCGCCAAGGCGCGTTGCCGATCTAGTATTGCACTACTAGGGAAAACCTTATACACAGGAGCTTACTAGTAGCGCTTTCTAAAAGGCAACGCTGCTACTAATATTAGTAGCGCTTGGCCGCAGAAAGCGCTGCTACTATGCACTTACCAGTAGCGTTGTAGTTATAAAACACGCTACTACTGTAATTGCTAGCAGGCCAGGCATACTAGTAGCGCTCGTGCGCAAAAAAGCGCTACTGCTATTGTACGTAGCAATAGCGATTTCCTCTGACCAGCGCTACTGCTAAATTTAGCCCCCTCCTATGACCAAAGTTTAGTCCCACCATGCTCCGTGAACAGAATTTTTACCACCTTAAATATGGTGCTTCCCAAACTATCACAACCAGTTGGTCTTCATTGAACTTTATGTGTAGGATTTGTGGCAATATGAATCTTCGCCTGTACCTATACAGGCGAAGATTCATACTGACAATTTAGATTCTACACAAAAAGATCGATGATGACCAGTGCATTTTTTAATTTGATGCCTTTTTTACATGCTAACGATCATAGCCTTAGTAGTAGCGCTGGTTAAGAAAAAACGCTACTGCTAATGATCGTAGCAATAGCGCTGTTTACGGACAAGCGCTACTACTACGGGTATCTTATCCACGCCGCGCGCGTCCCTCACTCTCCCTCACACACTCTCATCTCCACTCGCCGCACGTCGTCGCCCGCCGTCGCCGCCGTCGCCCCCAAGGTGCTGCCTCCCTCCCCTCCCTCCCTCCCTCCTCCTCTCGTCGCCCTCATCTCTCCCTCCTCCCGCAGCCATCCTCTCTCCTCCCTCTCCGCCGGCGGCCCCCTCCCATCCTCCTCCTCCCTCTCCGGCGGCCCCCTCCTCCTCCTCCTCCCTCCTCCTTTCTCCTCCTTCCCCTCCTCCTTCCCTCCTCCTCCTGGCCTCCTCCCACCTCCTCCTCCCCCTTTCTGTTTTAGTTTTTGTTTTTAGTAAATGTAGGTTTTTGTTTTTAGTAAATGTAGGTTTTTGTTTTTAGTAAATGTAGGTTTTTAGTATATTTTATTTTTAGAAAATTTGAATAAGTAATTTGAATAGAATAAGTAAATGTAGGTTTTTTTGAATAGAATAGGAAATTTTTAGAAATTTTGAATAAGTAATTTGAATAGAATAAATTATGAAATTGAAAAATAAGTAAATGTAGGTCTTTTGAATAGAATAGGAAATTTTTAGAAAATTTGAAAAGAATAGGAAATTATAAGTAAATTTGAATAGAATAATTCAATGTAGCTTATGGAGTTTCACTAAGTCCTAAGATGACGATAATAATGTTTTTGTTTATATTTTGTTTTTGCAGAGATCAAGGAGCCCCTACATCATCCCCGCCGCCGTCCCCGTCACCGACCCCCTCCGACCTCGATCGAGGTGAGACCAGCCACCCCATGTTGTTAATTTAATTTAGGTATTTTAGGTGTTTAATCTTAGAATAACATAGTATGAACCCTAGTTATGATCGAAGCATGTTTAAAATGTAGGTTTTTAATTAGGTGTAGTTAATAGAATTTAGGTGTTTTAGGTGTCACATTTGTTGTTATTTTTTTAGTTAAAACAATTATTCCCGCATCGAAGTCGACGATACCTATCTGCATCCTCGTCGTCGACTCGGCGGAGGAGGCCAGCTTGATCAGAGGGGCCATGTCCGGGACTGGGCTCCGCCGGGCTGGTACTGGGAGGTGCTACCTTCCGGGGGGCGCAGCTTGGTGAGAAGCCAGCCCGTCGTTGACCCGAACCTTATTTGGTGGTGGTCGCGTGGGCCAGTGACGGTGCCGAGGCTTTCGGACACCGCGGAGGTGGTACCTTACCGTGTCAGCGAGGAGGACGAGCACGTCCGTCTCTACATGCGTTGGAGGGCAGATTCAACAATAACTGGCAGGTTCTTCACGGATCTCACTGGAGCTATGATCCTGTGATGGTTCCTTCTCTTTGGGTGTCCACCGCCTGCGCCGATACCCGTCGGGCGCTACGGTTCTAGCTGTATTAGCGATGCTATATATATGATACTATTCGAGGTGTATTAGTGATAATATTTGACGATGTACGGACGCAAGAGATGATATAATTTTACTTATTGAATGCATGCTAATTTGAATAATAATTTATTTTACGATTTGGTTTTGCTTATTGAATGCTCATATGATGTAGATATAAACATGTATATCTTGTGTTGCTCAAATAGGATATGTGCTTGCCCAAGTGGCCGGCCATGTTTGCAGGTTACACCTCCTATAGTGGCCTATTTTTTGTCGGAGTGTTGATTAATTTCTGTTCCGGCAAATTTCAGGCGCTCGATATGTCTTTTTTTAGCAAAGGTCATGCCGGATTTTTCCATGAATTCTGGCATGACTTGTGCTAGCATATGTAGGAAATATCGAGTGGCATGGATTTTCTAGAAAAATAATTAAACGATATCTCGGGTTGACTTTAAGTCTGTCGAGGCTCCATCACCAAAGGTCGAAAAATCAGTGAGGGAGTGTATCCACCATATATGAGAGAGGACGAAGAAGCCCGACTGTTGTCGTGGGGGTCGTTTCTCCTTCTTCTCCGGGTGCTAGACCTTTGTTATGCACTAGGGGAAGGAGGAGTAACGACCATCACCAACAGTCGCAAATGTCAGAGAGGAATCAGTGTGTGAGAGTCTCCACCACATATGAGAGGACGAAAAATCCCAACTGTTGTCGTGGGGGTCGCTTCTCCTTCGTTCCCGTGTGCTAGACATTTTGGGGTAATGCACTCGGGAACGAAAGGAGGAGCTACCATTACCAACGGTCGAATGTATACACCACGCGAGCTGAGAGTTTTCAAGAAAAAGACTCGACAGACCGATAGTCAACCCATGATGAATAATAATGATCTAATTTCATTTTTGTAGTACATATATTAAATTGTACAAGTTTAATCTTTGAATTATGAACGTAGGAAATGTCGTCATCGGATGATGAAAGTCTCCCGGTGGAGTGCAGCTGGTGCAACGACGACCGAGGTCTGTGCAACAGGCCTCACCTGGACGAAGATCGGCGCTTCAGCATTAAGCTCCAGGAGACCTTCAATGTTGAAACGGTACGCAACGACGACAAGTGTTTTTTTCGTAATTAAGCATGACTTCAACTATTTCAACATGTAATTTTCATCTTTTACAATTCGAGTAGCTTATCCCATGCCATGCAAGACGCTATGTCTTGGAGAGGATGGATTTTGAAGACCATGAAAATTTCGAAACAAAGAAAATTCACCTAAGGACTCATCATGGTATGGATTTTGAAGTATATATGTATAATTCTGAGAGCGTAACCCATTTTGGTTGCAAAAATTGGGAAGCACTTTGCAAGTATGGTATTTATGAGGGTATGATTGTCACCATGGATCTTGGTGATCCTGACATCGACCAAGACAATATGGACATTTGGGTTCTTGTTGATACGCTTTCAGTTCTACCGCTATGTGAGTTTCTCAAACATAGTTATTAACTAATTTATATTGTTCATTTCAAAATAGTTGACAGCTTATTTTCATTGACAGCTTATTTTCATTGTTCAAACAATGTGCGGAACATGGTAGACAGAACGTACTACACCGATGGCTCCGAGTTAACTTATCAGCAGAAAAATCATCTAGTCGCATTTTGTACTGATCTTGAGAATTACAATATCTATTATAAAACTCCTCAACATTATGGTCAATACGTGCCACTAGTGCATGTGTTGAACTACGGTAACATCCATGGAGAAGCCATGGTAAGATTTTTTTAGTATTACTACATCTGTGCATCTTTTGCATAAATTCTTTTAAAACTTAACTACATTGCTAACTACGAAGTTATTACTATGTTTTTCAATAGAAAATCCCGAATGATTGTGTGCCTCATCTGATGTATCAGAATGGTCGTCTTGATGTTTTGAACATACGGCCAGGTCATCCTACGAATCTCACCTATCCATATCAGATTTCTAAAAGAAGTGGAGACATGAAAATCAAAGAATGGAAAAAATGTATGGACAGTCATAAGGAGGTACTTGGAAGCAACATTATGCGAAAGGCAAGAATTGAAGACATGATAATCTCCATTCTCCATAATGGAGAGTCGGGGCTTATCTTGTTTTATGCTATTTTACCTAAGAGAAGGTAGTAGGTCCTAGTTAATAATACTCATGATCATGTGCTAAGAACAACTAAGTAGGATTGGTTAGATGACTATGATGATGATGTGGTATCGAGTAGAAGTTGTATGATCGATGATGATGAGTATGACTTGTTATTATGATACCAATGATGAGTTATTTATTATTATGATCGATGATGCATGATGCTAAGTTGTTATATGAGCATGATTACTTATTATATATAACAGTGTGTGAAATGAACCTGGATTAGATTCAAGTGAAGCCAACATGTGGTGCACATCGAAAGTACTACTAATCCAAACTAGATCAAGTTTGGATTAGAGTAGTTCTTTCAACATGCACCACATGTTGCATCCACTTGAATCTACTCCACGTTCATTTCACACACTATTATATATAATAAGTAATCATGGTCATAAAATCATATGATGAAAGTACTGTATATAAAACCACACAATGAAAATAAGCTGTATTTTTTAAAATACAGAAAAATTTAGCAGCAGCGCCTTTTAGAACAAGCGCTACTGCTACTTACAAGTAGTAGTAGCGCTGCCCAAAGGAGAGCGCTACTGCTAACTAGGTATAGCAGTAGCGCTCCCTTTCCAACGCTACTGCTACTAGTTAGCTGTAGCGCCTTAGTGGTAGCGCTGGACCCAGCGCTACTGCTATGCATATTTCAAGCGCTACTACTAGGGTTTTCCCTAATAGTGTTGGTTGATTTTGGGAGACTAGCATGCACGAAGAAGCTAGTTAGATAAGCTTTCGACCATGCATTTTTTTCTTTTTCGAAAAGGAGGATGACCCCCGGCCTCTGCATCAGAACAATGCATGCAACCATATATTATTAATAATGCAAAATTCAGCAGCCCAACAAACTTGACTCGGAAATTAATAAAGCAGAAAACAAACCCTGAGGCTGTATACCTCGCGACAGTAACTCCCCAGATAGCCACTAACCCTATGTTACAAGAATCAGAAATAAAAAATACACAACTCCTAGGCTACGCCTTTAAGAAGGAATCACCACACGTGCGCCGATGATGGCGAGTCCACCACAAGGTTGAACTTCGGATTCTCATCCCCAAAGTCAAGCTTCAATCCACCACATTCAGCAAGGAAACGACGTAACCGTGCGTCAACATAGCCTGATTAGAGATCTTGTGTTTCCACCGGAGTGCATAAACTCGTCGTTGAAGCCGTCTGTACCATCCACCCTTATCCGTCCACCGACGCCTCGATAGTCGGATACCTTTGGAGAAGACAACGGAAGACAAAGACGTCCCATACCGCCTGCCTCCCGCTACTGTCGCACCACCTTCGATCCAACAGCAATAACCTAACATGACACCTCCGCCAGAGCCGTCGTGCATCACCTGCCGGTAGCAGGCATGAATTGACGTCTCCACATAAGACGCCATGCGATGCATCCGCCGGTAGCGCATCCACCGGTGGATTTACCTGCCGGTGGCAAGCTCTACCCGATAACTTCGAAAGAGGCACATGTGTCATCCTCCGAGCCGCATCGAACCCGATCTGTTTATGGAGGGGACGTTCCATACCGCCACCAGCCTCAGAAAGGCCGTCACCCAATTTAAGTAATACAGTCCCCTTCCCCCTGCAAAAAACATGCTAAGATGTTGTTTGTTGTGATTTGAAATATAGTGTTTGGATAGTGATATGCAAGGCAAAACACCTGCGCGGTGAACCCAACCATATGGAATGCTCTCGGCTGTGGGACCATGTGACCGCCTGGTTTTGTTCCAAAGCCGCCTTAACATAATGAAGATCATCCGCCGCTGAACCTGACGGTTGGATCGAATCAGCTATCCTTGTGGCTGCCGCCAAATTCTGCACTGAAGTGCTGAGAACAGGATAAGCTCCCGCATTGGCAGCCAGGAACAAACACCCCCGAGCCTGGCTAGTACCGGCAACGTCCTGGGCTTGTGCGAACGAGTTCTGCTACGTACAAGTCATATGTTCCCATTCAGACATCGTGGCCAAATGCGGAGCCTCTAAATGAAGGGCTTCGAGTGTGGCAGTGTAACCGGCATCAACATCGTCCGCTTAGACTATCACGCCAATGTTTCCAAATGCTCCCGAGTTGGAGCGCCAACACAGCAATGTGCACCATCACCACCACCGACAATATCTCGGTTGTCTCTCACAGGTCGCAGCCTCACATCGAAAATTCTACACATAGACTAGTTTATTGGGTTTTACGGGCGTATTCCAAACTAATCTTCTCTTACCCCCTTGATTTGCAGCGAGGGTGGGCCCCTCACCATAATTCTACCCAATCAAAATATGCCAACCAAGCCACTCCCTTGATCCCGTAAAAAGATGTCCGTGTGTGTAGCGTTGCTCGCTTCACACTCTCCAGCAGATGGCTCGGCATGAGGCGATCTTGCCGGTGGGGTATCTGCCATGAAAACCTCCGCTACAGAAGCAGGGCTCCCCGCAGATCTCCTCACTATCCGAGATGGACTCGAACAGGTTGTGTAGCAAGTCAGAGGGCTGATCTATCGCAACCTGCCGCATCATCGGGCAACACGACGAATGGTGATGATGGGGTTTCGGGGCTGGTATTTTTCCAAGAAATCTCTAGCCAACCTTCCCACAAGAGGTTTTTCTTAACACCAATGAATTCTATTAATGCTAGAGGAAAACGATAGCTCCAATAATTTCTTTGTTCTCAACGCCTCCTATTTAGAGGAATTAGCTACTTCAACGATCTTTGATGGTTATAGGGGTATCCAAAGTACAAATCTGATGGTTGTTTGTTATCCCAACCATTCTTCCCAGCCCTGATACCGATCAGGAAAGGGGTAATTTCTAACAAAGTTTTTCTCTTGTTGATTCCTATTTCTAGGTGTAGTGCTTTTCTCCCCTATGCTGCCTACGGATACTAATAGAGTAGGATTGGCTTGTAATCCATACCATACCATATCCTGTAGGTGTAACCTTTCGCTCAATACTCAAATCTACAATTGAAGTATCTGAAGCCGCATCAATCGAGGATACACGACGGAAGGAATTGTTAGTTCGCCTCACCTTCCCGAAGCGTTTCCTGAGCGCTTCTGGCGATGGCGAATAGCGAGCTTCCCCATAGCTCAGTACGGAACCAGCTCCTGGATGTACAACACGCTATAGTCGTCGGCGCGGAAGCGCTGCTGCTGCGAGCAGGCAACGAATCGCCAATCAGCGAGGCCCCGGGAAGCCACGCCAATCCATTAGCGGAGAAACCAATCGAAATGAAGAATATCGCCTCCCCCGGTATCAACTGAACACCGGAAATTGATGAAGAAACCATTTGCACAATGAATCGATAGATGCGCAGCCCCAAGGTGGCGCCAAGCCGCCAACTGTCGATGTGCTAAATATAATGGTAAGAGAGGTAGGAGAAACGAGTTGCATCTATTGAGACACGCGGGGTGTGTGCAAAGATGTATATAGGTTCGGGCCCTAGATGGAGGTTGAGACGTGTTCTTGCGTTTGAGTGTGAGATTACAATGGTCGCGAACCTATAGCCGGATGCCGGGGATAGGGTTATATAGATTGTGCTATACCCCCAGGGCACCTAAGTACCTACTTACATGGTTTCTTAAGATGTAGTAATTCGTGTCCACTACTAGGGTAAGAGACATTTTTAATCATCATTGGTAGTGGCCGATGAAGTCAGGCTTAAATGTGTAGTGGCATTGCTTCAAATAACGTCACCATTAATCTGGCCGGTTGCTGGCCTTCTGTATAACCCAATTGAAGGTAAACCAAGTGACAGTATACCACTTGAAACATAAACCGAGTGAATGTCATCCGTGTGACAAAATATCCCTTAATAATTAAACCGACGAACGATTTTCTGACAGGTTACATTATCTTATTCGATTATGCAGAAATTTACGAAGGCTTCGATACCATATCACTTCATTATTGACTGATTACATTATCTTACTATATTACTCACCAATAGCCACTGCATATCAAACATTAATGCTTCATGTCTATATATATCTTCACAAGTTCCTATTATTCTTTCGTAAAATACACAGGTGCCGCAATGCGCGCCATCATGGTCTAGTGTGTCATTGCCATCGTGGCATTCCAATTGCACGTGTTTAGCTCCAGCTAGCATTGTTTAGACAAAAACGAATGGTCGAGCGAAGTTTATGGGTTAGTTAATTGTATGGGTTTATTTGGCGTACTAAAATGAACCCACACGACAAGTTCATGCCATAACACTGGAATTACCCGATGGGAATGGGAAAAACTTATGAGATGCTTAATTTACTCAAGGCAATTGAGGATAATACTAAAACCATCAGTGACAATTAAGCCCCCTCTAGTTCTGGTTGTAAATATTTAGTTTCCATGCCATCAGGAGAACACGCTAAGCAAAACAAAATAAATACACAACATAATAAGATAATGTTGTTCCATACGTCCTCTTCGAAATGACCCCTAATTTCGTGATCACTCAACTTATAATTTGGAATCAATAAAACACATTAAGTACGTAGTTGCAATGTTGTCATTGATAACCGGAAATAAGCAGCACATGCTTGTCGCGACTTATCACCGGCAGTATTGGCGACAATAACCGCCGCGTTTATCATGTTGAACGTTTCATATTACTTTTTAATACCCCCTCCCTTTCTTGCACTCTATATAAGAGACCCATCCTCAGATGCTACATGTTCTTACATCTGAGAAAAAACTTGGGTACTAGTGATGACATATGTTGCAGTGTACAAACATGTGTTCCAGGTGGTTACCGCGCTGAAGATAGTTGTCAAGCCTATCATGACCTGAAGCCTATACACATCTAAGGTTCTTCTCTTCTTTCACACACTAGTAGAAAAAGGGTCAAATGTGAAGCACATTAGTGCCGGTTTGCTTTTGAGCCGGCACTAATGTGTGCATTAGTGCCGGTTCCAACGGCTAGCCGGCCGCTCTCATTAGTACCGGTTCATGGCGAACCTTTAGCACCGGTTCGTGCCACGAACCAGTACTAAAGTGAGTGGTGGCAGGATGTTGTCAGTCCGGGGCCCCTCCAGCACCTTTAGTACCGGTTCGTATCATGAACCGGTACTAAAGGTCGTCCTACATAAACCCTTCGTCCACCCGAGCTCGCTCTGTTCTTCCCCTTTCCCCTCTCCTCTCTGCTCTTCCCCTCTTCCTCTCAAGCTCATCACACATTTTGCCCAAAATTTGTCAAGATTTGAAGGCCCCCATCCATTCAAATGATCACAAATGTTAGCAACTTTGTCCTTTCATCTCTCATTGCTAGATTAGCTCTTGCAATGCTTTATATAGTGATTGATTTGTGAGTTTATTAATTTGGGAGGAATTATATGTGCTAGTAGTTGATTTATATGCAATTTGAGGTCAAAAACAACACTTAGTTTGCATATGTAGGTGTGGTTTACTTAGTGCCTTCTAAATCTCCGTCGTAACCACCGTCGATCGCCCGCACCGTCCCGTTGCCGGCACCACCTTGTGGTGAGCCTCTTGTTCATGAATGTTTTATATTACCAAATTGATGTTTGTGTGATTTGGATATATAGTTACTCGTATAATTATCTTACCCGTACGTTGTTTGTTATATATAGTGCTATGGTTTTGATATCCGTCCCCGTCGGCCCTCGTCCTTTTTATGATTCGGATGTGGTATTCTCTTTTAAAACTAGTTGTTGCATTTTGTGTTTATGACAAATTATGCCCATCAAGTTGACATAGATATTTTTATCTAGGAGGTATATGTGAACCGGAAATTCCAACCGACCCTATTGTCGAGAGGTTAAATTTAGTTGAAAGAGAAAACGAGTATTTGAAAGAAAAATTGAAAAGAATTAAGGGGGAGAAGATGGAATTGGAGTTGCAAGTTGCCGATGTCGTCAATGGTCACAAGATCAAGATGGAGAAAATGCGCTTGAAGATTAGAAAGATTAGAAAATATGCCATTGATAGTGAGGTTTGGTATCATTATGTTGTTGGATCAATTGTTACCTTAGTTGCGATCTTGATCGCATTTGTTGTTGCATTTAAATGCTTTAGCTAGAGAGTTATTTGTTTGTTGCATTTAAGTGTTGTATGAACTATATATATGTATGAACTTGTATTAATTTGGTCTTTCGGTGTTGTGTAATGAAGATGAGCCGACAATGGATGTATGATGAACGATGCTCTCCCGAGTTCATTAATGGCGTGCATACTTTTCTGCTTGCGGCTGAGGCAAACAAGCGGGCGGATGGTTTTATGCCTTGTCCATGTGCTAGCTGTAAGAATGATCACAATTACTCTACGTCAAGAACCATTCACGTCCACCTATTTGAGTCCAGTTTCATGCCCCACTATAATGTTTGGACCAAGCACAGAGAAAGAGGGGTTATGATGGAAGACAATGAAGAAGAAGAGGACGACGACAGCTATCCTGGCCATGGGTTCCCTGAATACGATGATACAACAATGGGGGAAGAAGCTGAGCCGGCAATGCGGGAAGAAGCTGAAGAAGAGGCATCAGATGAGCCCGCTGATGATCTAGGTCGGGCCATTGCCGATGCAAAGAGAAACTGCGCAAGTGATTTGGAGAAGAAGAAGTTGCAGCGCATGTTAGAGAATCACAAGAAATTGTTGTACCCGAATTGCGAAGCTGACAAGAAAAAGTTGGGCACCACACTGGAATTGCTGCAATGGAAGGCAGAGAATGGTGTATCTGACAAGGGATTTGGAAAGTTGTTGGTAATGATAAAGAATATGCTTCCAAAGGACAACGAATTGCCCGAGAGTACGTACGAAGCAAAGAAGGTTGTCTGCCCTCTAGGGTTAGAGGTGCAGAAGATACATGCATGCCCTAATGACCGCACCCTCTACCGCGGTGAGTACGAGGATTTGAACGCTTGCCCGGTATGCGGTGCATTGCGCTATAAGATCAGCCGCGATGACCCTGGTGATGTCGAGGGCGAGCGCCCCAGGAAGAAGATTCTTGCCAAGGTGATGTGGTATGCTCCTATAATACCACGGTTGAAACGTTTGTTCCAAAACAAAGAGCATGCCAAGGCGATGCGATGGCACAGAGAAGACCGTAAGAAAGACGGAAAGTTGAGAGTACCCGCTGATGGGTCGTAGTGGAGAAAAATCGAGAGAAAGTACAGGGAGGAGTTTGCAGGTGACGCAAGGAACGTATGGTATTAATCCTTTTGAGGAGCAGAGCAGCAACCATAGCACCTGGCATGTGACTCTATGTTTGTATAACCTTCCTCCTTGGTTGTGCATGAAGCGGAAGTTCATTATGATGCCAGTGCTCATCCAAGGCCCTAAGCAACCCGGCAACGACATTGATATGTACCTAAGGCCATTAGTTGAAGAACTCTTATAGCTGTCGAATGGAACAGGTGTACGTGCGTGGGATGAGCACGGACAGGAAGAATTTGACCTAAAGGCGTTGTTGTTCGTGACCACAATGATTGGCCTGCTCTCAGTAACCTTTCAAGACAGACAAACAAGGGATACCGCGCATGCACGCACTGTTTGGATGATACCGACAGTATATATTTGGACAATTGTAGGAAGAATGTGTACCTAGGACATCGTCGATTTCTTCCGAGCAGGCATCCCGTAAGAAAGAAAGGCAAGCATTTCAAAGGTGAGGCGGATCACTGGACGAAGCCTCGCCACCGTACTGGTGCTGATGTACATGATATGGTCAAGGATTTGAAGGTAGTCTTTGGAAAGGGTCCTGGCGGACAACCTGTTCCGAATGACGCTGACGGACGCGCACCCATGTGGAAGAAGAAATCTATATTCTGGGACCTGCCCTATTGGAAAGACCTAGAGGTCCGCTCCGCAATCGATGTGATGCACGTGACGAAGAATCTTTGCGTGACCCTGCTTGGCTTCTTGGGCGTGTATGGGAAGACAAAAGATACACCTAAGGCACGGGAGGACCAGCAACGTATGCACGGAAAAGATGGCATACATCAGGGTCATGCCAGCTACGCTCTTACCAAAGAAGAGAAAGAAATCTTCTTTGAATGCCTGCTCATTATTATGGTACCGTCTGGCTTCTCGTCGAATATAAAGGGAATAATAAACATGGCAGAGAAAAAGTTTCAGAACCTAAAGTCTCATGACTGCCACGTGATTATAACGCAACTGCTTCCGGTTGCATTGAGGGGGCTTCTACCGGATAACGTTCGATTAGCCATTGTGAAGCTATGTGCATTCCTCAATGCAATCTCTCAGAAGGTAATCGATCCAGAAATCATACCAAGGTTAGAGAATGATTTGGTGCAATGTCTTGTCAGTTTCGAGTTGGTGTTCCCACCATTGTTCTTCAACATCATGACGCACGTCCTAGTTCACCTATGCGAAGAGATTAACATTTTGGGTCCTGTATTTCTACACAATATGTTCCCCTTTGAGAGGTTCATGGGAGACTTAAAGAAATATGTTCATAACCGTCCTAGGCCAGAAGGAAGCATCTCCAAGGGCCATAAAAATGAGGAGGTCATTGAGTTTTGTATTGACTTTATTCCTGACCTTAAGCCGATTGGTGTTCCTGAATCGCGGCATAAGGGCAGACTGGATGGAAAAGGCACGCTAGGAGGGAATCAAATAATATGTATGGACAGACATTCTCTCACTAAAGCACACTACACAGTTCTACAGAATTCCGCCTTGGTGGCTCCGTATATGGACGAACACAAGAATTTTCTACGCTCCAAACACCCGGAGCGGTCTGATGACTGGATTACACGTGAACAAATCAGGAGTTTCGCCGGCTGGTTGCAGACACATACCATGCATGACGCCTCTATTGAAGATGACCTGTACTCGCTGTCCCAGTTACCATCTTCGAATATAATGACTTTCAAAGGGTACGAGATAAATGGTAATACATTTTACACGATCGCCCAAGATAAGAAGAGCACCGACCAAAATAGTGGTGTCTGCTTTGATGCAACAACCAAGACGGGAAAGGAAACATATTATGGTTACATAGAGGACATATGGGAACTTGACTATGGACGTGGTTTGAAGGTCCCTTTGTTTTGGTGCAAATGGGTCAATATGACACGAGGCGGGGTAACGGAAGACCCGCGGTACGGAATGGCAACAGTGGATCTCAACAATCTTGCGTATGCAGACGAACCATTCGTCCTAGCCAATTATGTGGCATAGGTTTTCTATGTGAAGGACATGTCTATCAAGCCGAGAAGAAGAAAAGATAAGGAAGCGAATGCATCATACGATGAGCTAAAGCGCCACATAGTTCTTTCTGGGAAGAGAAACATTGTGGGAGTGGATGACAAGACAGACATGCCAGAAGATTATGAAAAGTTTGATGAAATTGCTCCATTCACAATGAATATTGACCCGAGCATCCCGTTAAATGATGAAGATTTTCCATGGCTACGGCGCAAAGGGACACACGCGAAGAAAAAGTTTCACACCCAAAGATCTGGGATGTGATCGGCTTCACTATCATCACTTTCTTCTGTGTTTCACACCCAGGAGGGAATCTCTGTAATAGTTAGGGTAGTTATGTGTTTTGGCATTTACTGATTTTTTTCAGCTAAATGACCCTGAAATTGAAAAGCACTTCAAATGAACTCAGAAAAGGTTGAAAGTTGGCATGGTATCATAATTTCACCCACATAGCATGTGCAAAAAAGTAGAGAGGGTTACCGCAAAAACTGGATGCACTTCGTGTACAAAATGGACAATCTCTTTCGAAGTATCAGGATTTTGGACAAAAACTCATCTGTTACAAACGCATTTCATTTTTTAAATAACCTAAGCATTACCAAATTGAATATAATGATAAAACACACTAATACTAAACATAAGAAAAAAGAATCACTGAAAAACCTATTTTCAAAGTTAAGTTATTCACAAACTAGTGATTCACATAAATTTCAAATAATTCAAAATTTAAACTATTCAAATTTGAAAACTACCGGCACTAACAGAAAGTTTGTAATTTTTTGTACCTAAAGCAAAAATATTCACAAACAAACTCTAAATACAACAAAAAACAACTCAAAAATAAATAAAACAAAAAATAAGAAAATAAAAAAGCCCGCCTACTAGGCCAAAACGGCATGCATACGACTAGAAACCCAACATGTTATTGGGCCAGGATGCATGCCCACAAAGGCCCAGTAGGCCCACAGGACAGCACAGAACAGATAGGCCCAGTAGGCCTGCTTTGGAGAGGAGCTCGAGAGAGCTGCCGCACTGGGGCTTATAAACCAGTGCGGACGCCCCTCGGCTAGCGAGGTGGGACTAAACTTGCCGCACCGCACCTGCGCCAGCGCACACCCTTTAGTACCGGGTCGTAGCTCCAACCGGTACTAGGGGGGAGGGGGTCTTTAGTACCGGTTGGTGCCACCACTCGGTACTAAAGGGGGTGTGCTTCCCGCCGCTTCGCCTGGCCAAAACAGACCTTTAGTACCGGTTGGTGGCTCCAACCGGTACTAAAGGGGTCTTCTATATAAGAAAACCCTTCAAAAAAATCGTAAGTTCGTTCTCCCTCTGCTTCTTCTCCTCTGCCCCGTCGCCACCGCCCCTCGTCGCCGCCCCCGTCGCCGTCCCCGTCGCCGTCGCCGCCACCCCCGTCGCCGTCCCGTCACCTCGCCATCGCCGCCGCCCACGCTGTGAGCCCCTCTCCCCGGCCCCTATCCTCCCTCCAATCGAAGCCGCTGCGCCGCCGGCGCCGTAGGTGCACACGCGCACGCGCGCGCGCCCACACACACGCACACACACATGATTCTGTTTTCTGTTTTTTCTGTTTTTTATACAAATGTTTTAGATGAAATAATTAATTAGATTAGATTAATGTCAAATAGTATATATAGAAATGTTAGAAATGTTATAGAAATGTTAGAAATTTTAGAAATGTTAGTTTTAGCTAGATGAATTAGATTAATTTCAAATTGTTATAGAAATGTTAGAAATATTATAGAAATGTTAGAAATTTTAGAAATGTTAGTTTTAGCTAGATGAATTAGATTAATTTCAAATTGTTATAGAAATGTTAGAAATGTTATAGAAATGTTAGAAATGTTAGTTTTAGCTAGATGAATTAGATTAATTTCAAATTGTTATAGAAATGTTAGTTTTTAGTTTCTTATAATTTTAGTTATAGAAATTAGAATTTGCATATAAGTCACAATCCAGTAATTTAAAAAATGTTACTTTTGCGGCGTATAGTATTTTTTCTCGACGATGCCCGGCCGCATCCTCACCGTCGACCCGTTCGCGACGACGTCCTGCTTCGGAGGACCCATGTCCGGGACTGGGCTCCGCCGGGCTGGCACTGGGAGGTGCTACCTTCAGGGGCTCGCCGCTTGGTGAGGAACCCGGGTCCCGTCGTCGACCCTGATCTCCTTTGGTGGCGTTCACGTGGGCCACATTCGGTGCAGAGGGAGCCGGCCCCGCCGGAGGTGGTGCGTCGCCATGTCAGGGAGGAGGACGAGCACGTCCATCGCTACATGGCTGCTATGGACGTCAAGTTCTCCAATACCTAGCAGGTTCTTTGGGCTGATGACCGGAGATATGATCCTGTGATGGTTCCTTCTCTTTGGGTGTCCACCGCCCGCGCCCCAGGAACCGCGAGTGGCCTAGATTCTTCTGTAGTATTCGATCTTTATTAGCTACCTAGCCAGTGATTATTCGAGATGATGTATTCGAGATTATATATTATTCAAGACGATGTATTCGAGATTATATATTATTCGAGACGATGTATTCGAGATTATATATTATTCGAGACGATGCATATTATGTACTATATGATTCAGTTTTTCCTTATTGATTGCATCCATGCATTGTAATTTGAATACTAAATTGTTTTATATTTCTTCTGGATTAGTTAAATAAAAGCTATGGTGGACAATACCGGCAGAGAGGGAGAAGAGGCCCTGTTCGAGATCATACGCAGCCTTCGCAGGCCAGATGATCTGAATGAAGCAGATGACGGCTCCCAATATCTGAACAATACCGGGGAGGGTGATGATAAGATATTCAATCTCGACGACCGAACTATGATTATGATTATGATGACGCTGACAATGTTTATGATGACGCGGACAATGTTGATCTTGAAATAACAAAGACTACCAGCGAGGTATATTTATATAAGCAGGCGTTTGGTGATCATCACATGTTTTTATGATTTGAAGATATATTAACGAATCGATCTTTCTTCTTTCAGCCCTCCGGATCGAGCAAATCTGCTTCTACAGACAGCAGGACAAAGCGAGGCCCGGACAAAAAGTTGAAGGATGGTGTAAAGTACAACATCGATTCCATCAAAGCTAGTGGCGAACCCCTCACGCCTAAGAACATTGCGAACAAGTTCGTTCGTCGGTGCGGAGTTCTTGTGAAGGACCAACTCCCGATCTCCATTCAAGAATGGAAAGAGCCAAAAACTAAACGTCCAGATGTTACTTGGGTCGACGACAGAGCAAAAGAAAAGCTTTAGGAATCTCTGATGGAACATTTCACCCTACCAGATTATTTCATTGATGCAGATGTGCAGAAAGTCAAGGACGCTGCTCTTAAGAAGATGGTAATTGCATTCAACACCCACAAGAAAACTGTATGGGCCAACTACGTCGCTGCTGAAAGGAAGACTCCTGAATTCAAGGGAACACTGGAGAAGCAAAGAGAACACTGGCCCGCTTTCGTGAAATTCAAGGAATCACAATTATCTAAGGAACGGTCGAGAAAAAACAAGGCCAATGCCGCAAAAAAGACGCAGTTCCATAGGCTGGGGCCAGGTGGCTACACGGTGGCAATGCCTAAGTGGGATAAGTCTGAGCAAGAGATGGAGGATGCAGGGGTCACTCCGGTTACTAGGAGCTGGCCCCCCAGGTGCAGAACTTGGTTCTATGCGCATGGGGGGCGTTGGACCCGAAGACAGGCCTGGTTTCGAAGAAGGTAAGTCTAAAAGGAGCCGAACAAAAGTTACTTGATGCAATAGAAGATGCTCGAAAGGGGGTGTTCACGCCCAACAGAGAGAACGACGAGCTTACGCGCGCCCTGGGAAATCCTGAACACCCGGGAAGAACACGAGGCAAGGGCGTTATTCCCTGGTATGAGGGCTTTTCGGAATGGAACGACGACTACAGGTGACGTGCAAGAAACAAGATGGAGGAGGAGAAGAAGAGGAAGCTGGAGGAGGAGCAGAGGAAGCAGGAAGCAGAAGGCCTTCAAGGCCTAGAAGCAAGGCACGCGGACTTGGCACTCAAATTCCAGCGGCAGCAGCAGCAGATCGACTCACTTAGCCAGGAAAGGGGGTCTCAGCAGCGGCAGTAGCAAGCGGATGATCCAGCATTGGATAGCACCGTCCCATCCATGCCGAGAAGCAGCGTTGGTTCCGCCCCGGGCGACGCACTGCTGGATACATACCCTGTGGATGACATCATAGAGAACACTAACTGTGAGCTACACTTGAAAATGAAGAACATATCCATGAAGGTGGCGGACGCCATTGCTTTTACAAATACCCCCGAAGCAACCTTCCATTGCACCCCGATTCCAGCGGGCTATGCTCGTGTCTTGGTTGATGAGGTGGTGGACCAATATTCGGGGCTAGAGCTTGACATTCCTGGAGGTGACGACGAGCACACACTGGGAGAGGCCATACATCGTATCATCCTATGGAGAAAGGATTGCATCATCTTTCGAAGGCCCGACACCGCGTCAGCCGACTCCTCCTCGAAGTCCGCCACCGAGTCAGCAGACTCCCGCTCCTCCAAGTCCCCGAACGCGTGAGCCGACTCCTCCTCGAAGTCCGCCACCGTGTCAGCAGATTCCCGCTCCTCCAAGTCCACGAATGCGTGAGCCGACTCCTCCTCGAAGTCCGCCACTGTGTCAGCAGACTCCCGCTCCTCCAAGTCCACCAATGCGTGAGCAGACTCCTGCTCCAACTCAGCCACGTCAGCCGTCTCCACCGCCTCAGCAATCGCAGAAGAGACACGCCGCAGCTATGGTGCGTAGCGGTACGAGTCGAGGTAGTATAGGAGGTACAGGCGGAGGCAAGCAATATAAATATGGTCCAAGTCTCGCTCCTCTTCCTCAGAGGCCTTACGACATGACCGAGGAGCAAAACGAAGCCATAGTGAAGGCCCAAGTGGACGCCCTTTTTGGACCGAAACCGGCACCGCCGCCAAGGAAAAAAGTGCCTGGGGAAAAGATTGACCACTTCATTCGTATGGCTAGACCACCAGCTCCCAAGCCTGTTGACTCAGACTATGAGCGCCAAATCAGGAAGGCACATCAAGCACGACTACAAAAGGAAGCGAGCTCGAGCTCGAGCCAACAAGCAGCTGGCAAAAAATGTGGGAAAACCGTTCCCCAGCTGGGAGAACAGGCGGCGCAATCGATCCCCCCGCTTGTTGTGCCAACAACACATGAGTACACGCGCCCTATATTATTGTGGGCAAACCGTTCCCCAGCTGAACAATCTGGTAATAACCGAGGAGCATAAAAGCCAGGCTAAAATGCTCAATATCAGTGTTGGACAACTCCTCGAGATCGAGCCCATGTCTCCTCTTAGAGAGGAGGAAATAAAACGGAAATATGTCCGGGGCCAACCTTTGGTCAAGCCCGAGGAGGTCAAGAACCTCCCAACGAGAATGTATGAATTGCATCAGTGGTACATGAACATTACCAAGATTTCCAATCGAGAGTCTCTCATGGTGAATGTCAAGGAGGAGCATTACTTCCATGAGAAAGCTCTGTCCGTTGAGTATTCAGAACTATTTCAGTTATACAATCAAGACGCACTCGACAAATCTCTCGTCAGTTGCTATTGTCTGTAAGTGATTTCTTTCTGTAATTATAGTCTCAAGCTAGCTGTAGTGATCATTTTGATCAATCATTACCTGTAATTATCCTCACTATATTCTTTTCTGTGGTATTATGCAGGATGAAGATGTATGAAATGAAAAAATCTGGACGCTATGGCATTGGGTTCATTGACCCAAATACCGTTAATGAACACACATGGAATATTCCAAGTTGTCGAGCAAGTTTAGAGGAAAGCATGCTAGAGTTCTTCAAGCGCCTCAATACCAATGAAGATATATTACTTCCTTACAACTTCCTGTGAGTCACATTGTCTTGTACTACAAATTCTGTTTTTGCTTACTAGCTAGCTAGATGTTAGTAATTAAGTGTATAGGGTTTAGGTAGTTGATTAGTGTTGTGCACATGCCCGCTTAATTAAGACATGCAAACGTGTGCGCATGCAGTTACCACTGGATCTTGTTAGTCATTAAAGTTGATAAAGGAACAGTTGAAGTACTGGACTCACTACTTAAGGAAGAAAGTGACTTCGCCATCTTGAAGGGGATACTCGATAGGTAATTTCAATTATTATTAACTATATCTCGGCCTATTTAATTAGTTCGTCATTTCCTGATATCAACTATTTAATAACCCCTTTATTCATTTTCTTTCCTGCCGGCAGGGCTTGGGCAAAGTTCATCAAGGTGAGTCCAGGCAACTGGAAAAAAAAGCTGTATTGGTGGTGACCCAAGGTAAGTAATTAAGTAGTACTAGCTAGCTAGCTACCATCTCTTTAATTCTTGTTTCAATACCATTAATTAATTAGCATGCTTGATTAATCATTATCTGATTAAATTCCATTCTCGTAAAGGCCCTGAAGCAGGCGCCGGGGACTGATCTGTGTGCATACTACGTTTGCGAGAACATTCGCATGATGGCGTCCGAAAGGAGCAGATCTCAAAGACGGGACTGGGTACGTTTGTCAGAACACTATTCACAAATTTTTACACCATTATCAATATCTAGTCACACAACTAATACACATGCATATTGATCTCCTTCTTAACAGTTCAGAGAGGTGCCGGAGCAACTCCTACCAACGGAGCGCATACTAGCACTTCAAGAGGAAATAGCGGGATTTTTGCTCGACCAGGTCATAGATCCCAAAGGAGAATACTATTACCCGCTACCGCCCCCATGAACCACTTGTCATCGTGCTCCGAAGGCACCAAGGCAACATGTAGGAGAAATTGTATATCTTTATACATGTGTATGTGTGAATAATTAATGGTGGTTGTGAGACATTCGATGGTATATATGTGCATAACGTGTACAATATGTAGTATCGTAAAATACCAGCAACAAAAAAAGAATTAAATGGAAAACACAAAATTAATGGAAAAATAAAAAATAAAACCAACCCCCCCCCCCCCCAAAACATTTAGTACCGGTTGGTGTTACCAACCGGTACTAATGGTCTACCAGCACTCGGGCCTAACTCGTGCCACGTGGTGGCACTTTAGCGTCGGTTCGTGCCGACCGGTAGTAAAGGGGGGCCTTTAGTCTCCACTCTTTAGTGTCGATTGTAGAACCGGCACTAAAGGCCCTTACGAACCGGCGCTAAACACCGGTTCTGCACTAGTGACATACTAAGATGTTGTTTGTTGTGATTTGAAACATAGTGTTTGGGTAGTGATATGCAAGGCAAACCACATGTGCGGTGAACGCAAACATAATCATTGGATCGTATTTGCCTCACACAAACATTTATACTACAAACCAAATTATAGAGTTGACGGGGTTGATGTGAATTGTCCTTATATCTATTTCTGAGCAATGCTATTTTTATATGTAGATCTAGACCCCGCATGTATAGGTAACAAAGATCCATGAAAAAAGATCTAGATCTCTCATGTTCCATTCATTCGAATTTTAAGTGAGAAAGGCTATTCTCAACTGTAGAATATTACGTAGGAACCTGCAATTTTTGTGTGGAAAAGTATGTAGTCTATTTGCATGTTGAAGACACAAGAAGTGTCTAAAACAACATTATGCATTGTATATAGTTATTACAGCACTAAAACGGACATAATTGTGTGCCGTAAACTTCAGCTTCCTTGAATTTAGAATGTGCGAGAACAACAGTGACTAGCTTAATTTTTTATTTAGGCCAAGAAACCATGCGAACTCTCTCCTAGAATCTGGCTAAAATTTCAAAGGTTTCAGAAGACACTTTGGAAATTCAAAAGAACCCAGTGGCACCTTTTACATGCATCTGCAAGTGTTCTTTTCCTGAAATATATTTCTTTATATACTCAAAAAGAACTTTTACTAATGTAATACGTGGAAACAGCACATCCAACATTATTGTATACTCTGCATAATCTTTGGCAGTTTTTAATGGCATGACCTGTTCTAGAGGGTTTTTGCCTTGGCAATAAAACATCAGCTACTTAAGAAAATCAATTAATATGGGAGAAGACAACAACCAGCACCACCTTATCTCTTCTGAGGATAAGGCAGCACCGCAGCAGTTACTACTTACGAGCAGATATTAAGGAAAAGGGAAAGTTGGGGTTGTGCGGAGGGGAGGAGGAACATGTACATATCCCAAGCAAAACCATGATCTGTTTGTCTTCTTGAGTTCGATCATCACAAAGAACTATAGAGCCATCTTGAAGATGTAAGAATTCAGGTCATAATGCTCGTGTGTGGTTGTGGACATGAGGATATCCTTGCATCACAGAGCTATTATTATATTCGGGTTGTACAATACAAAACCAATATGAAACTGGCCCTGAAATCCAGTGAAAACTCCCACAGTTTTCGTTGGCATACTGTAAAGTAGTTTTTTATCAATAGCTCACATCTTCTCACAAGAAACAATCAAAGCAGCCTTTTGCTTTAACTAATCTTTATTTTGTGCTAAAAATATAAAGAGTGAGACCAACCTGATGGTGAAGTTCTCCTATAAATATAACTCATCATTCTTAAGGTTCTTACAAACTAGAACAACAAGCCCTCACCTAAACATTGATCATCTTGTATTTTGATATGGCTGCAGGTGGTAATAGAGATAATTCAGTAAGGGGGCACATCAAGGAATTCAAAACATGGGTAAATGGCATCATGATATATAACCAATGTTGATTTGAAGAAATTGATCATTTTGTGGAGTCTTTAGAGGTTTGACACCGCTTCGCCCACTCGTCCCCCGCGCGTCGTCTCTGGCGCACGGGGGAAACCCTACCGCGCCGCCGCTGCCCCTCCTCGCTCCGTCCCCGCTTCGCCGCCGCCGGAGGGGACACCGGCGAAGCCCGCGTGGTCCCCAGGGAAGGTGGCGGCGGGGCGTTCTCGTCGTTCTCGCGCAGATCTCGCAGCGGCCGATGGCGATCTCGCGGCGGCCGGTGGCGTGCGGGGAGTTCCGCCGGTGGCTGTCGCCTGCTGCCCGTGGGGCAGCGTCCCTCACGGCGGCGGGGCGGCCCCTGAACGGCGCTTGGTGGTGGCCACATGGCGGCGCGCGGGTGGGCCGGATCTGGGCTTCCGGTCTACGTCCTCGTCGTGGCAGCGCTTGCCGTTGCCCTCGATCATGAGGCGTGGTCCGGGACGGGCCGAGCGCCGGTGGTGCTGGCCAGGACGCACGCTGGCAGCGCCCTACTTCATCTCGCGTCGTCTCGCTGGCCAATGGTGGTGGTCGTCTTCTTCGTCAGAGATGGCCGGCCAGAGGCTTGGTGATCGGATCTCGGGATCCATCATCTAGTCCCGGCTGCGAGTTGGGAAAACATGGTTGCCGGTGAAAACCGAGCCATTGGCAGGCGATGGCGGCGTTCTACGCCGTTACCTTGATGGAGGCATTGTCGTGTAACTACTGTCGACCCACTCGTGCTGCTCTGGGGGAAACCCTAGGATCTGGTGTTCCAGATCGGACGATGGTGGCACTGCGGTGTAGTTTCTCTCTTGGGAGCATCGTTTGTGGAGCAGCGCTGGAAGTCAGAGGCAGGAGGTGGAGCGGCTTCGTCTTGCACGGAGCTTCGGTGGAGATGTCAAGTCATGCCTGACCGGCAGGTGCTACGCTTTGTCATGCCTGGTCGGCAGGTGCTACGCACGACAGATTCTCCAAAGGCTTCAAGCTGTGTCGGCTGGTGGTACTTGGCAGCATGGTGCTGAGGTGTATCAGTGGCGACCGCGACTTACTCAGCTGTTTGCGCGCAGGGAGGAGGTGCCGTTGGGCGCCGTGGTGGCGTCGACGATAGCTAGACCGAGCAAGGTTGATGCATCAGTACAGTTCTGAAGATGGAGCGGTGGCAGTTGGCGGCGGCGGCTTCTGAGAGCACGCTGGACCGGCGAGACCCATGCGCGGCAGGCGTCCTAGATGGGTCCTCAGGTCTTAGATGTTAGGTTTGGCTGTGATGTCTGTTTGGTATTAGGCCCAGGCTATCTGCGCCCCTTCATCATCTGAATAGGTGTAGCGACAGTTTGTTGCTTAGACGGCGGCTTTAGTCTTACTGTGGTATTACTTTGTAAGGTCTTATGAGAATAATTAATAAAGTGGCTGTATGCATCGCCCGCCGGGGGTCATCCCCCTTTTCTAAAAAAACCAATGTTGATTTTTGTACTTTCGTTACTGTGGGGAGTGTCTCAATGTTTAATTGTTTACGATCTTGTTGTTTCACAAATACCGCTCGACTGAGGCAGCAATTTTTCCTATCTATCAATCAGAAGAACACATATTTAAGTTAATTTTTAGCACAACTGTATCATATATACTTGTTCATAATTTCTGTATACGCTGACATTGTTGGCAGCTGGCAAGGCTAGAGACCATGTGTTATTTTATTGTGTTCCGAATCCCATACAAGTGTTGTACTATGGATGGAGTCTTACCGGACTACGGCATGTCAACCGTGCTAGACGTAGCATGACTACAACTCTGTTTCGTGTCCAGCAAGAAAGAGAGTTGTTTGCCCCTTTATATAGTACCAGCTAGTCATAGAATATAGAAAGAGATCTCCATCAGATTAGCACGTAGAGGGTTTGTCCTCTCGTGTAATGTAATACTCCTCCCAATTATAGTGATACGCCTTCGTGCGTCCGTGGTTTTCTCCCGCATGGGTTTTCACGTAAAAATCCATGTCTCTCTGTCTCGTTTATTTCTCGTTATTATCTAACAAGTGGTATATAGAGCCAAGTTTACGGATACAAATCGATTTGAGACGAGAGCTAGGGTTGCGGCGTGTTCGCCGCCGCCGCAGATCGCCGAGACCGACAGGTTTTTTCCGCTGCTGATCCGTTTCCTACCCGAGCAGTCACCGAGACGGACACATACTTCCGCTGCCCCGCTGCCAATCAAATCGCCAAGTCGCCAGACCAAGCTTTTCCGCTGCAGCCGTTCTTGACCAAGTCGTCGAGAGTTCCGACGAGTTGTGTCTGCGCTGCTCTGCTCGTGAGCTGCTATTGCTCCACGTCAAACCAGAAGGTTTCAAGTCCCGAAGGAATCAACCACATCACTGCTGCTAGTTTTTTCCTGACGTGAAGACAAGTACAGGAGCACTATTTGGATTTGGTATTACTACCTCACGTGAGGCATATCTGATCGCTAGTACTATTAGTACTGCTCAGATTTATTTCCTTTTCTTCGTCAACTGCTACATCCACTTGAAGCTACCAGGTGCTACTGTTTCTAGTTTCGTTTGATCCGCAAATTAATTCTTCAAGAATTTTCTACCGGCTTGCACTACTTTGTGTACACATATTTAATCTACCCATGGCATCCATGAAGTATGATGTTCCGATGCTGGATCATGACACAAAGTTTACCCTATGGCAAGTCGAGATGCGAGCGTTGTTGGCGCAAGCCGTTTATCAGGATGCACTCAGTTTTTCTTCAAGGTGGAGTTTTGGGGATTATGGCCCATCGGGATAATGGATGCAATATTGCTGCAGTTATTTGAAGAACACAATTCAGTTATCAAGAAAAAAAAGGGGTATGGAGGAGGTAATTATTAAGCCTGTTGGTAGCCAGCATATACTCTATTCTCTCCATAGTATTTTGCTGTTATGCATGTGAAGGTTTTGTTTGATATTCATGTTCGTGATGAGAATCAGTTGAGGTGCAAGAAGGAGATTGATTTGTTTCTGCTAGATACTACAACATTTAGCGCTGTTAAGTTTCAAGTGCAATTCAGTTGTCTTTGCTCTTTCAAGAGGGGTCTATTGCAGAGTTGAAACTTCGTTGCATGTTAAGATGGTTCCTTCATCCGACAGTTGTTCTACAAGGATAGTTTATGACCATGTCATGGATTTTCATTAACCACTACAAGTCGGCAGTTTTTTGGGTGCACGCGATGCCATCCGTACCACATGCTCTTGCATGAGTATTGTTTGCCGAGGTTTGTGCTTTCTGTTTTGAAGCACGTTCAAATTCCATGAGATGAGTTCTTCACAATGCGATGTACATCAAGATGTTGGAGGATCCCTTAATCCAATTAAAGGAGGATTATAAATGGATAGATGTCTTCGATTTCCACTGGAGATTGGGAATCGATGGACTTTCATTAGGATTCTATATCAAGATAGGGGCTTCAGTACTTGGCTGACCGCCCGGTGGAAGACCTGGTTCTACCACACAAGGGCAGCTTTCGTAGTCCAGGATTCCCATCGAACTCGACTCACATTTTGATCTCCTACGCTTGCTTTTTCACATGGTCAGATGGGAACACCTATGCACCCCTAAAGATTATGGTGGTGTGGGCTTCACTGATATGAGAGTCAGAAACATTTGTTTACTGTCAAAGTGGCTGCACTATGAGCTATGCGCTCGTTCAGGCACCACAGGAGATATGATGACTTATGTCATTTGATGATTGAGCAGTTTCAGTTTTTTGAAGTCAGTGGCACAGACTCGGACTTTTATTGGGAGACCAAGTTTTGTTAGTCTGCTTTGTTGATAGTTGTGCTATTTTCTAGACGACCTACTGATTGATTTGCTCAATATGACTTCATGAGAAGTTTATTAGTCCTAAATGGACGTTTCCAGGCACAAGGTTTACTTGTGATGACTTTAATTGAGGAGCTGGTGCTATCTATGATTATTGTAAGGGATTTCGTCTCAAGGTGGAGTGTTATTTTATTGTGTTCCGAATCCCATACAAGTGTTGTACTACGGATGGAGTCCTACCGGACTACGGCATGCCAACCGTGCTAGACGTAGCATGACTACAACTCTGTTTCGTGTCCAGCAAGAAAGAGAGTTGTTTGCCCCTTTATATAGTACTAGCTAGTCATAGAATAGATCAGAGGGATCTCCACCAGATTAGCACGTAGAGGGTTTGTCCTCTCGTGTAATGTAATACTCCTCCCAATTATAGTGATACGCCGCCGTACGTTCCGTGGTTTTCTCGCGCAAGGGTTTCCACGTAAAAATCCATGTCTCTCTTTGTCTCGTTTATTTCTTGTTATTATCTAACACCATGAATGCAAAAGAACTAATGTAGTATGGTAAGGCAAACATGGATATGCTTAGCAGTGAAATGAGAGCAGCATTTAACAAGGTAAGCCTTGTATATATTCTCCACTAGTTAATTTCTTGGAACTTAGTTTATTCATACAGATACCATAGTCCGTATATATGTGTGGATCCAATTAATTTTCTCAAGACAAAGGAATCCAGTTTTGCAGCTTCTTCAGCAAAAGAAACAACAACCACCCAAGAAGAAAAACAAGAGCACTGGGTTTGGTCCAATATTAGGTGCAGTGTTTAAGTTCCACAAGGACGATGATGACGATGACGATGGCGACGGGAACGCTCTAGGAGGAGCTCCTATTGCATGCTGAAGGGTCTTTATTACCCGCCTTGATTGGTTCTATAGGTCAGTACTGAAAGGTGCTTTACTAAATTATCCTTAGGGCTATCTATGTATCGTGGTAATAAACAAGTGTCTGCAGTTCGTGTTGTTCATGTTGACTCAGTGTGGCTATTTTGGTATGGCCTTGGATCTCATTCCATGTAAATGCATGTTTATGGTAATAAAAGAGGTGTCCTATTGTGTCCTACTGTAGGTACCTCTTAAGTTATATACATATTTCTTCCAGAAATAACCTTTTCAGAACTCGATTGTCTATTGTTTTTAGGCACATACAGTTCAATTGCTTTCATTGTCGATTTGCAGAAAAGGCTTACACGGAGCAAAATGAGTTCCCAGTTTGGTAAGAAAAATAACTGGTTCAATTTTTGGAAGATAAGTTGGGGTATGTTCGAGCTTGACACGTATTCATGCACAAAAGGCAGGATTTCTGAAATGGTGGACACGATGAGTATGGCTATTAATATGTTTGCGCGATTTTGTTGCTCCAAATACGATTCCAACGCGGTCGTTTGGAACAGAGCTGAGCCCAGGTAGCAATAGTTCGACCTTCCTTGCTGCTCTCCATCTGTGACGCCAATTGCCAAACGGCCAAACCACAACAGAAACTAAACTAATAAAGGATCTAATCGATAAAGAAACCAAGAACTAAGCACAGAGCAGGTCGATGGAAGCAATTCTATATATTACTCAGGAGTATGAGTTTCAGTCATACAAAGTTGGGGTACATCACCAGACCTGGAGCCGATTCATACAACCGGGGGATTGTCTACCCTACCATAGTTTGCCAAAGAGAAAGGTACTTTTTGCTCCCTCAAATTTACAAGAAGTCTGACATTTGGCCCCTCATATTTTTTTTGTCATTATTTAGTCCCTCATGCTCCAAATCACATTTCGCCCAAAAACCAGAAATGAGAAGAAAACGGCTGACATGCCATTTGTTTTCTGTCTCGTTCTTCCCCCTTTCTCACACGACAAAACAATCCGAACAAGTTAACAAGCACAGGAAGTGCACTAGAAGACACCCCCAACATGTCGTTGAGAAGAAAGAACAGGAGGGGCCGGACCACCTAGAAGCACACCCAAGGTCGTCCACGACATGCAACCACGCACCACCTGGAAGAAAGCACCAGACTTCTTCACACTATATGACCACTAACACGCCGCTGGAGAGGACACTCTACCCTCTCGCTCCGGACCGAGGAGTGCTAACCTTGTGGACAAGCAGAGCTGGCATAGAGTGGTCGTCATCACGTGTAAAAGGTAGGCAGAGACGAGACCGCTAGTCGCCAAAGCTGAGGCATGGCTGAAAGAAGCTGCAAGCCAACCCGAACAGGACACCGCGGTCGGGGGTTCACCCACAGTGTTTGACGATGCCCCCAAGAGAGACACAACACACGGCGCCAGCGCAGCCTCGTCCGTTCAACATGGACAAGGATTTTCACCTTGTGTGCTAACTAAATTGATAGGGAGGGAAGCCAAGGCGAGTCCCCAAAGGGACACAACACTTGGAAGCATCTCCATCATTGGTGCCTAAGCGCAAAGCTTTCGCTCGACACCTCCCACAAACCTCGCCAAAGGGACCCAAGCCAACATGGCCCCGATAGGGACCAACGACTACGAGCGGGAACTCCAGATCCTCATCAGCGAAACATTTCCGTCAATGAAAACCCCCTCTCAAGGATCACCTTACATCGAGTAAACCATCATCCACATGATGAAGGAACACATCCAACACCATTGCAGCACAGCTCACCGAATAGCCAAATGGGCAACCCACCATCCAAGGATATCGGCTCGACATCCATAGCCCCAAGCCTGCACTCCGTGCCACACCTATAGCTGTGAACCACTGGAGGAAAGGGAGGGAGCACAACTTCTTCCCCAGCACTGGACAACCCCAACCACGAGTACATCAAGGAACCTAGTCGGATCTAGATCTGAGGACTGACACACCCCGTTGATACCAACCCACTTGCTCTAAGTAGGGGAGGTCACTTCATACTACAAGGACCGCATCCCCACTAGCTACGGCTGGATCTACGAGATGAGCAACCCCACTGGCACCTTTGGTGGGTCCCACTCGAATCGAGGCAAGGACGACAAGTGGTGGCTCGCACCAACAAAAGGCCCAAATCTGGTTAGACCCCACCCTCCTGGCGCGAAACCACGTCGGAACGAGACATCTGCAACATGTGACGAGGACTGGGGTCACCGTCAGCTACACATTTGAGCTCGCTAGGCATGCACGGCGCGGGGGAAAGAAGGCCTCGAGCGGGTGCATGTTTCCCGTTTTTCAAAAAACCTACTACACACCTAGGAATCCCAAGCGAGACTTCTTTGCTTGTGGTGGCAACGAAAGCATTGTGTAATGAAAATATGTTTATGTTTGCAATTAGTTGTATATTGAATTCATGCTCTAGCCAACTCATCCAAAATTTCAAACTGATGGAGAGAGGCGAGTAATATATTTCAACAACACCCCCCCCCCCCCCCCCCTCACGTCTATACTTATTTAGTCCTTAGACGTGAGATATGTAGGACGTGAAATATTTTTTAATACTGTGTTTGTAGAGTCTTGAACTCAAGAGCACCTGGATCTGATACCATATTAAATTCATGCTCTAGCCAACTCATCCAAAAGTCTGAACTGATGGACAGAGGCAGGCAATATATTTCAACAGTGTATGGGTTTAGTCTCTGAAAATACTATACGCAAGCAAAGAGGATTCACTTGCAACACATGGATATAGGTCGATCTCGTAATGCTTTATGTAAATCAAATTCTTGACTACTACTATCGATCAAGGAGAGAAGCTAGATGATGTGCCCATAGATGCATGCGAGAAGCAAGCCCAAATCAACAAGAAGCAAGACTAAATGGACGAGAACCAATTCCAAAATGACAAGAAGCAAGTCAATAGGAGCAAATTTAAGAATCTTTGCCTTGCACTCCTAGTTGTTGCAATCATTTTTGTTCATTGCCTCTACCAAGATGCACATCGTGAGCTATTTGAATCACATTTCTGGTATCTTCTTCATCTTGTCGAAGTACACCTTCGGGAGCCCAACCCGAGTGTCTTGAATAACATTGATCCAAGTGAACATTGTCTCCTTAACTTGCTCTACCTGATGTTCGTCGTAGAGGCCCCCTCCCACAAAACTCCTGACCCCATCTGCCTTTATTAGCACATAGCAAAACTTGATATATCACATACATAGGTACACATCCATATATATGCATACATCAAAATTAGATTGATGACACAATAAGAGTATTAGTCAAGAAAAAAATGTCACAAGGAAGTACAGAAGTGCATGACATGCATGTTTGACGACAAAATGAAGAGTTTGACAAGTTTGAAAGGATTCTAGCTAGCGGTAAACGTCAGCAATCGAGAACAACTGAGGGATGTCATCCTATAGTTTATTTAGGTGAACATCCCATTCCTTGTCATCTCTCACATGTTATAGAACATCCCACCCTCCCTCACGATGTTCTTGTTGAGGGATGTCCTTTTTGAACAATGATTTAGAGTGCACATAGTCCTCAATGAGGAACATGACATAGTAGCTACACCGGAAGCTCAACCCATTGTGTGGTTCTTGCATGCAACAAAAGCTCGTGTGTTATTAGAACATCGTATGTGTTGTGCGGCTTCCTTCGGAGTGATAATACTTTTAGAGAACACGATCCAGAATGGTCTTCATTGGGTTCTAGTCCTTTTTTGTGTGTTTTTCTTCTAATCAAAGAAATAAGCATGTCCATGCACTGAAAACAGTAAGATTATGATCTAGTGTTCGCCGTTGTGCAAAGGATTGAACAAACCAATATGAGACGAACCTTGAATTTGGTATATGTGTAAGCCTAAAGGAGTGAATGACTTACATGGAAATGGTAGGGCACGAGTGCGTTGCCCTTGTACACATTCACAAGCATGCCTTCCTCGAGGTACTCCACTGTGAAGTCATGGTCATGTTTGGATCATATGTTGTTCACGTGCATGTGATAAGGATCAAGGATGGCAACATCTGACTTTCAGAATTTGGCCTCTATGACTTGATAAAACGCCCAGAGCCTTATGAAGGGTGGGCAGATGCCAAAGGAATTACAAAATATTAATGTGGAGCCCCTCAAAGGGAAGATATATTTTATGCATGAGGTAATCTTTGACGAAATGAGGCCCATCTTTAACCTTGGCTGTGTAGAACATGAAGTTTTTTGTTTCCAACGTCGCACGTCCTCGTGTAGAAGCTAAAGCTATATGGAGAGGACCTTCAACTCATGCACTGATAACATCGATTCACCGGGGAGATGCTCAGAGAACATACACCCACTAGGAACAACCACATGTTCTATTGGTGCATTTCCGACAACCAGATTCTTCGAATATCACTTTCTCTTTTTTTGGATTCTTTGTTGCTCTAATCGGTCATCACGTCTTTGGGCACAACTTCATCCCTTGTTAGTGGCGTATTGGCGGGGTGATTTTAGTCCATTGCTGGCGGCATATCTTGAAGTATGTCCATAGTCTCAACAAGGTAGATCAGAGGGTCAAGGCCTGCAAAGGTAGGATCGTTGTCATGATCAGTTGGCGGGGACCTGAATCACCTCTATGTCAGGATGCAACCACCTCAGCAGGTATGACATGCATTGTCCAAAATGGATCATATACATCATGCCAAGTTTCATATTTTCAAAAATTGTTTGTATTTTTCAGAATTTAATAAACACCAATAACCTCCATGTTCGGGGTCGGGTCTTGGCACCCTAATTTCAGAATTCCTATTTTCTTTTATAAGGCCTAAACATAGACTCCAAAAAAAGTATTTTCAAACCCAATTATGAGAACTTTTTCATGCACTTGCACTTCAAATTTGAACTATATTTATTAAATGACTAAAAATTCACCACATGACTTAAATATAGCAAACAACCCCCAAAAATCACAGATTTTGACATGTAACATGTAATGTTATATATTGAGTGCAGAAAAAGTTTCAAGGCCAACAGATGAAGCAGCGGTCGCGGTGCCTTCTAAACGGACATGTTCCCTCTGGAAACCCTGTTTGGGAGATGGTTTTGTTTATAAATAGTGTTCATCATAACTTGTGCCAAACCTTCTCAAATTTTTACCACAACATGTATATATTATATAACGACACCTTGCCAAGTGTCATGTTTTTTTGCCTTTGTTTGCATTATTTGGAATTAAGAAAACAAGAAATTCCATGTTCAGAATCGTGTATTGACACCCTCATGTTTGCAATTCCTTTCTTTTCCCTGTAGAGCCTAAAACTAAAATCAAGAACACAAATAAGACTTTCCAACCCAATTTTTTCAAACTTTTTTATGCACTTGCAGTTCAAGTATGCATTATGTTCACTAGATGTCTGGAAATGCACTTAATGTATTAAATATAACAAGCAGACCCCAAAAATGCCCAAAAAATTACATGGATCATGTAAGGGTGTATCTGGAGTGTAGAAAAACTTTCCAGACCAACAGATGACGCAACAATTCCATCGCCTTCAAATCTGACTCGTTCTGTATTGAAACACAATTTCTTCCTCGGAGGTCGTACGGACTTTTAAGCAGTGTACGCCAGATCTTCTGCAAAAACTTTTCAGCTTTTTACCACAAATGCTATATGTTATATAATGACACCATCCAAGTTTCATCTTTTTGCGACTTCGTTTGCATTTTTCGTAATTAAAAATTAGTAAGCTCCACGTTTGCTGTCAAGTCTTGACACCCTAATATTTGGAATTCCTTCCCTTTTCTTGTATAAGGCCTAACAATATAATAAACAACACAAATAAAATCATTCAACTCATTTGTTTCAACTTTTTCATGCTCTTGCAGTTCAAATTTGAATTATATTCACTAAAGCCTAGGAATGGACTTCATGGCTTAAATATAACAAATGGAACCCCCAAAATACCAAATTTTAACATGGATCATTTAATGGTGTATATTGTGCGTAGAAATATTTCAAGGCCAACGGATGAAGATGCGGTCACATCGCCTTAAAACCAGACCCATTGCTTTTTGAAACCCAGTTTTTTCCTCGACGATTTCGGTTTCTTAGTAATGTGCATCACAACTTTTGTGAAACCTTCTAATTTTTTGACCACAACCTCTATTCGTTAAATAATGACACCAAGCCGAATTTGATGTTTTTTGGACTCTGTCTGCACTTTTCGGAATTAAAAAACCAGCAAGCTCCTTGTTTGGGATTGATTCTTGGCATCCTCATGTTCCTTTATTTTTGTTTTATAAGTCCTGTACATAGACAAATAAGATTAGAATTTTCTCACCTAATTTTGCCAACTTTTGTATGCACTTGCAGTTCAGATTTTAATTATATTCATTAAATTCCAAGAATGCACTTAATGGCTTAAATAAAGATAATGAACCCGATAAATGCCAAATTTTGAAATGAATCTTGAAATTGTATATCTCGAGTGTAGAAAACAAGTCAAGGCCAACGAATGAAGTAGCGACTGCATCACTTTCTTGCCTGGGACTTTCCCTCTTGAAATCATGTTTCTTCCTCGGAGATGCTTCGATATCTAATTAGTGTATGTCATAAATTCTGTGTGATCTTCTAAAATTTGTATCATCGCCTCTAGATGTCATATAATGAAACCATGCCAAGTTTCATGTTTTTCAAACAAAAATGCACTTTTTAGAATTAAAAATAAAATAAAATCCATGTTCATGATTGAGTGTTGGCACCCTCATGTGTCACTGCCATTGTAGCATTCGATATGCATGTTTTTACCCTGAGATCACGTTGTTTAGAACAAAATTAACGCCTAAGAGAGTTTGTGGATTGTTGTATCCTATATACCTAAGCGAGTCATCACCACTAACTTATTTATCCCAAAATGCAAGCATGCCACATCATCATATAATTATAGATGGGACAAGGCTCACCTCGACATGCAACCATGCATGGGAAAAGACCCACCACCACATGCAACCATGCATGGGAAAATATTTTTCACTCTGTTATTCTAGTTATATTCAGTAAATATGTTACAACTACACATAATCAAATATAATAAGCCGCATGTATTTTTAATTTTGGTTCACGTGTTATTAGTCTAAATATTTATATTACACATAATCGAATCTCATTGAAATATACCGCAACTGATTCCCGCGGCAACACGCGAGGTATTATCTAGTTTAGAATGTTAGTGTACTAAAATGAACAGACACGACAAGTACATGTATTAACGTTGGAATTACTCCCACGAGAATGATAGAAACTTATGAGATGCTTAAGTTACTCAAGGCAATTAAGGATAACCTTGAATCCATCGATGAAAGTTAAGCTCCCTCTGCTTCTACCTGTAAATATTTAGTCTCCTTGCCATCAGGAAAATGCACCCCAAACCCCCATGTCGCTCCCATGAGCGACACGGGGGAAGCCTATATAGCAATGACGACACCCCCACTATCTCCACCCTCCCTTGCACGTGTAGTGGACAACAGTGGCGGGGAGTACTCCCTTGGCGCATTGCTCTCTTCCCTGAGTTTCTTGGTGAATGGTGGTGCTCTCCATTGATGTCGGTGTTCTTTCCCATCGGTGTAGTGGCCCAACTAGAGTGTAGCTCCTCCCCTTCTCATGGTGGCGCAACGGTATGGCATAGCTCCATAGCGAGGCAATCCAACCGACGGCGGATGAGGTTGTTGGTGCCCGGCTCCGGTGGACCAACACTATGGTGTCCTCGGCTTTTAGGTGGCGTCTTCAGTTAGCTTCCGGTGCCTTTCACGGCAAGGCCCAGGGCTGCATGGAGCTCTTGATCTGGGTTCCAGATCATGATCTAGGTTCCAGATCAAGTAGTTGTTGTCTCTTGGGTTGACGGGCCTAGGCGAGCTCTCTCTAGTGGGGCGTAGGCGTTGGTGCGGTGTTAGGTGCGCCGGTCAACCATGAATTTGGGAGATGTAACTACCAGCGAATGTTGGATCGTTTATGTTTGGGCAACGATGGTGGGACCCACAATCGTCTGACAATGGAGATGGTGTCATTGCTTTAGTCGTGTCTCTCCGCCCAAGTGCTCCTGAGAAACCCTATATCTAGATTATTTTGGATTGGATGATGGCTTCAGTCTGTGTTGCGTTTCCCTCTTGGGTACATCGTCCTGGAGTTGGATCCGGTTGGGGTGGGGTTGCGTTCGGTGGTGATTGTACGAACGACTCATGTTGCAAGGCAATGGGGCTGAGTGAAGATTGGGCCGCGACAAGGTGGTCGTAGTCGACTATTCGACATGTTTGCGTGGACATTGAGGCCTGTTTGTCGCCAAGGAGTCGGAGCTACGGCTGTGTGGTCCATGCGGTGATGATCATGTGCAATCAGTGGCTCGGATTGGTGATTCTTCATGGTGCCAACCTTGATATTTCCCCTTCGTAGTTTGCCCCTAGAGGTGGCACTTCCTTGTTGGCGACATATGTGCCCAAATGTTTGGCAATTCTTCATGTGCCATGTGTTTCAGTTGTGGTGAGGGCTTCACTGGTGTTCATCGGCGGTGGAGTGAGAGTCGCTCGCTCGAGGAGGAGTGATGACGATGATGCTACTATACTACCTCGTGGATGCCTTTCTTCTCGCCGCTTTGTGTGGCATCTTGTGTTGTGTGCCATCTCGGTTGGCGGAGCCCCCCAATGTGGGGTAGTTGCATTGGTTTTAACCTGGTTTCCTCAATTAACCAGGCAATTATGTTCTTTCCTAATTAATTTGTCGTAAGAGGCAGTTGCCTTTGAGTTTAAAAAAATCAGGAGAACAGCTACACAAAACAAATTAATACTCGGCCTAATAAGATTGTTGTTCAACATGTACTCTTTGGAATGACCTATTATTTCATGATCACGCAACTTATCTTTTGGAATCAATAAAGTGCAATAATCATATAGTTGGAATATTTTCATTGAGAATGGGGAACGAGCAACCCATGCTTTGTCGCGACTTATCACCGTCACTACTGGCGACAAATAACCGTCGCGATTATCACGTTGGACGTTTCATATAACTCTTTAATGTCCGCCTCACGCACTCTATATAAGAGACCCAAGCCTCATATGCTACATCATATTACATATGAGAAAAACTTGTGTGCTAGTGTTGATATATTGTTACAACATACAAACATGTTCTCCGGGTGGTTGCGCCGATGATAGTCTTCAAGCGTATCATGACCGGAGGCCTATACACATCTAAGGTTCTTCTCTCTCACATGCTAAGTTGTCCTTTGTTGTGATTTGAAATATATTGTAGTGTTTGGGTAGTGATATGTAAGGCAAACCACCTGTGCGGTAAGCCCAAAACATAATGGTTTGGTTGTATTTGCCTCACACAAAACTTACATATATACTACGAGAAAAAAAATAGAGTATACCGGGCAGATGTGAATTATCTTTCTCTCTATTTGTGAGCAAGGCTATTTCTATATGTAGATCTAGACCCCTCATGTATGTGTCAAAGATCCATAAAATGGATGGGATAAAGTATCATTTATGTGTTAAGTTCAGGCGAATTTTATGTATATGCATATCTAGATCTAGACTATCTCACGGATAAAGTGTGTCCATTTATGTGTTCGATTCATTACAATTTTAAGTGAGCAAGGGTATTCTCATAAGTAGCCAATTACGTAGGAACATGCAATTTTTTGGTGGAAAAGTAAGTATTTCATTTGTGTGTTAAAGAGACAAGAAGTGTCTAAAACAACATTATGCATTTTATATAATTTTTACTGCAATGAAATGAACATAGTGTGTACCACAAACTTTTACTTTCCTTGAATTCAGCATGTATGCAAAACAGCGGTTACTAGCTTAAATTTTGGTTTAGGCCGGGAACAACGCGAACTCCTTCCCTAGCATCTGGCTAAAATTCCAATGGTTCAAGAGACAGTTTGCAAACTGAAAAGAACCCGGTGCCACCTTTTACTTGTCCATGCAAGGTAAGTGTTGTTTTTTGTGGAATATATTTACATGTATACTTTTTATTTTCATACACGAGTATTCTTTCACAAGATATTCGCATGCTCGTGACCTATACACCGAAACAACACATGCAACCTTCTGCATAATCTTTGGAAGCTTTTAATGGCGTGACCTATACTAGAGGGTCTTATCTTTGGCAATAAAACATCATCAGTTACTTAGGAAAAAGCAATTAATATGGGAGAAGGTAACAAAACGCACCATACCTTTTCCGAGGATAAGGCAAGAGTTGCTAGTTACTACTAGCAGATATTACGGAAAATAAAGGGAGGAACTTGTACTTATCCCCAGCAAAACTATGATCTGTGCTAAAGGGCAATCCTGCAGATGTAAGAATTCAGGTCGTAAAGCTCGCGTGTAGTTCTGGACCCTGAAATCCGGTGAAAAGTCCTACATATAATTGGCATGTTGTAAACGGTTTATAGCAACAGCTCACATCTTCTGATAAGAAACAGTCAACAAGTGGCCTTTGGGTTTAATTAATCTTTATTTGGTGCTAAAAAGATAAGGAGTGAGAGAATTCTGATGGTGATGTTCTCCTATAAATACTCCTCATCACTCCTAACGATCTTGCAAACCAGAACAATCAGCCCTCACATATATAAGCAGTGATCATCCTGTAGTGATATGGCTGGAGGTGATAATGGAGATAGTTCAGGAAGGAAGCACACCCAAGAATTCAATTCATGGGTAAATGGCATCATGATATACTATCAGTGTTGATGTTTGTGCTTTCTATTACTGTGGGGGGTGTTTCAATGTTTATTGTTTATAACCTCCGCATTTCACAAATACCGTTTGACCGAGGCAGCACTTTTTCTAGCTAGGTATATTGAAGTAATTTTAGTACAACTGTATCATGTATACTTGCTCATCCTTTCTGTATACGATGATACTGTTGGCAGGTGGCATGGCTGGAGACCATGGATGCAGAAGACCTAAAGGAGTATGGTAAGGCAAACGGAAAGATGTTTAGCAGTGAAATGAGAGCAGCATTTAAGAGGGTAGGCCTTATATATATATTCTCCACTAGTTATTCTTGGAACTTAGTTTATTCCTACAGAAATCATAGTCTATATGGTTGTGGATCCGATTAATTTTCTCATGATTAAGTAATCTGCCTTTGCAGGTTCTTGAGCAAAAGAAACAACAACCACAACCACAACCACAACCCAAGAGGAAAAAGAAGAGGACCGCGTTGAGTCCAATATTGGGTGCAGTGTTGAAGTTCCACAAGGACGATGGACGATGAAGGGTCTTTGTTACCCCCAAAGGTTCTATAGGTCGGTACTGAAAAGTGCTTGACTAAATTATCCTTTATGGCTATTTATGTATCGTAATAATAAATAAGTATGTGTCTGGAGTTAGTGTTGTTCGTGTTGACCAAGTGTGGCTTGGATGTCATCCCATGTAACGCTAGTTTATGGTAATAAAAAGGTGCCCTATTGTGGAGCTCATGTTGCCATGTTAGCCATACTGTAGGTTCCTCTTAAGTTGTAAGACTTGGTTCCAGGTACCACCGGAGTTTGTGTGCTCAGTGGTGGCCTCGGAGTGTGTCGTGACTTAATTAATACTAAAAGGCAGCAATTTCCAACTAAAAAACAGATTCCTGTTAAGTTGTATTTCCTCCGTCTCAAAATAAGTGTCTTAATCTTAATACAACTTTATATTAGAGTTAGTATAAAGTTGAGATATTTATTTTGGGACGGAGGGAGTATATTATAAAATATTCTTCAACAAAATAACCTTTTGAGAACTTGAGTCTATACTGTTTTTGTAGGTGTAGAGTGTATACTGCTTAGGCGCATACAAGTCAATTGCTTTTATTGCCGATTTCTGGGAAAAAAATACACAGAGCAAAATGAGTACCCAGTTCGGTAAAAAGTAACGTTAAGATATTTGGGAGATAAGTTTGGTATGTTCGAGCTTCACATGAATTCATGCATGTGCAAATGGCAGGACTTATGAAATTGCTGGGTCCGCCAGCTCACACCGGTGTTGAGCAGCGCTACCACACGGAGTGGTGCCTTAAGTTCCTCACACAAGTAGCTATTAATATGTTGGCGTGGTTTCTAATTCCAACGCGGTTGTTTCCTTTTTTTCTCCTTTTTTTGCGGGGACCAACGCGGTCGTTTCGACCAGGCTGAATCCAAGTACTCCCTCTATACTGATACATTAGGCATCTTAGATGGTGCATCGCGACTAAGACGAAGAGAAAAACGACATAACTTAATGTTTATTTGTTAGTTAATACCACTGCATGCCATGCTCGATAGTTTGTCACTGAAGGCACACACGTCCCACATTTCCTATTGGCCGTTTTCCTTTTTCCTGTCAAGAAAGAAAGTACGAGGTCGGGAGTTAATGCATCGCGTCTAAGCATTTTGGCATTATTTGATTTTCTTAATGTGCCTAATGCACCGGTACGAAAGGAGTAGCAATTGTTCTGCAGCGGTGATGCCAATTGCCAAACCACAATGGAAACTAAACTAATGATTCAGAAACCAAGAACAAAACACAGAGCTAGCAGGTCGATGGAAGCGACCAGATTCGACTTCAACCTCGACTCTCGGTTGACTTTCCAGTAATTTTAGGGAGTGAGAGTGACTAAACATCACACGTTTGTTTTTATATTTGTTTCAGGCGGGTTTTTGTTCCAATCATGGGTTGACAGGTGTCTACACTGACTACTCTGCCTAAACTCAGTTAAAAAAGAACATATGTTTTCTTCCTGGGTTCAGGGCGAAAATGCGTGGGCCAGCTTCTTTGGTCATCTATTGATTAGCGCGTCCTCCTGTACCTAACGGGCCGCCTAGCTAACCCGTTAACACATACAATAGCTTCCCCTGTTAATGGGGTGCCTATAGCCCCCGACCTCCTCCCCTGGTACCCCAGTCCAAGGCTTGCATTTGCATCACTTACCCCGAAAATTCAGAAAAGAAAAAAAATATTGAAAACATAGAGGATAACCTTAATAGGTTGAGAAACATAGATGAAAAAATGAAAAAAAAAAGCAAAGTGAATTCCTCCCATTTCTTTACAACAAAAGAGAGCACATGAGTAACACCACTGCTATGTGCATATTTTCCCTATCAAGAAGATGTACAGAACTCAAAACAAAAACTGAAGAACACAAGAACTTCACTGCATGTACAGTCCCATTTCTTTTCAAACAAAATGATGAGTACAAGTGGCAGATTACCCATGTGGCAACAAAAATGTGAAGATTAAACTCAAAATGTTGTTACTACTTGTACTGCATACTTGTAAAACTCTAAAAAAAATAAAACATACAGAAACTGAAAACCTGACAATACCTCCAATAAGAAACAATGATGTGGTAACTAGATTTTACCAGCATAGCGGACTGAGGACTGGCACAAGGAGCATCCCAACTACTTCGCCTGAGCAGTTGAAACGTGTTCTTGCGTTTGAGTATGAGATTTCAATGGTCGCGAACCTGTAGCCGGATGCCGGGGATAGGGTTATATAGATTGCGCTATACCCGCAGGGCACCTAAGTACCTACTTACATGGTTTCTTAAGGTGTAGTAATTCGTGTCCACTACTACAGAAAGAGACATTTTTAATCATCACTAGTAGTGGCCGATGAAGTCAGGCTTAAATGCGTAGTGGCATGCTGCAAATAATGTCACCATTAATCTGACTGATTGCTGGCCTTCTGTATAACCCGATTGAAGGTAAACCAAGTGACAGTATACCACTTGAAACATAAACCGAGTGAATGTTATCCGTGTGACAAAACATCCCTTAATAATCAAACCGACGAAGGATTTTTTGACAGATTACATTATCTTATTCGATTATGCAGAAATTTACGAAGGCTTCAATACCATAGCACTTCATTGTTAACTAATTACATTATCTTACTCTATTACTTACCAATAACCACTGCATATCAAACATTAATGTTTCATATCTATATATATATATATATATATATATCTACACAAATTCCTATTATTCTTTCGTAAAATACACAGGTGCCGCAATGCGCGCCATCATGGTCTAGTGTGTCATTGCCATCATGGCATCCCATTTGCAAGTGTTTATTCTTTCGTAAAATGAATGGCCGAGCAAAGTTTATGGGTTATTTAATATGGGTTCATTTGGTGTACTAAAATGAACCCACACGACAAATTCACGCAATAACACTGGAATTGCCTGATGGAAATGGGAAAAACTCATGAGATGCTTAATTTACTCAAGGCAATTGAGGATAATACTGAAACCCTCGGTGACAATTAATCTCCCTCTATTTATGGTTGTTAATATTTAGTTTCCATGCCATCAGGAGAACACGCCAAGCAAAACAAAATAAGTACTCAACGTAATAAGATAATGTTGTTCAATACGTCCTCTTTGAAATGACCCACTATTTCGTGATCACTCAACTTATATTTTGGAATCAATAAAACACATCAAGTACGTAGTTGCAATGTTCTGATTGATAACCGGAAATAAGCAGCACATGCTTGTCGCGACTTATCACCGGCAGTATTGGCGACAAATAACCGTCGCGTTTATCACGTTGAACGTTTCATATTACTTTTTAATACCCCCTCCCTTTCTTGCACTCTATATAAGAGACCCATCCTCAGATGCTACATGTTCTTACATCTGAGAAAAAACTTGCGTGCTAGTAATGACATATTGTTGCAGTGTACAAACATGTGTTCCAGGTGGTTGCCGCGCTGATGATAGTTGTCAAGCCTATCATGACCTGAAGCCTATGCACATCTAAGGTTCTTCTCTTCTTTCACATACTAAGATGTTGTTTGTTGTGATTTGAAACATAGTGTTTGGGTAGTGATATGAAAGGCAAACCACCTGTGCAGTGAACACAAACATAATCGCTGGGTCGTATTTGCCTCACACAAACATTTATACTAAAAAACAAATTATAGAGTTGACGGGGCGGATGTGAATTGTCCTCGTATCTATTTCTGAGCAATGCTATTTTTATATGTAGATCTAGACCCCGCATGCATAGGTGACAAAGATCCATGAAAAAAGATCTAGACCTCTCATGTTCCATTCATTCGAATTTTAAGTGAGAAAGGCTATTCTCATCTGTAGAATATTACGTAGGAACATGCAAATTTTTTGTGGAAAAGTTTGTAGTCTATTTGCATGTTGAAGACACAAGAAGTGTCTAAAATAACATTAGACATTGTATATAGTTACTATTAGCACTGAAATGGACATAATTGTGTACCCTAAACATTAGCTTCCTTGAATTTAGAATGTGCTAGAACAACAGTGAGTAGCTTAATTTTTTATTTAGGCCAAGAAACCATGCGAACTCCCTCCTAGAATCTGGCTAAAATTTCAAAGGTTTCAGGAGACACTTTGGAAATTCAAAAGAACCCAGTGGCACCTTTTACATGCATCTGCAAGTGTTCTTTTCCTGAAATATATTTATTTATATACTCAAAAATAACTTTTACTAATGTAATACGTGGAAACAGCACATCCAACATCATTGTATAGTCTGCATAATATTTGGCAGTTTTTAATGGCATGACTTGTTCTAGAGGGTTTTTGCCTTGGCAATAAAACATCAGCTACTTAAGAAAAGCAATTAATATGGGAGAAGATAACAACTAGCACCACCTTATCTTTTCTGAGGATAAGGCAGCACCGCAGCAGTTACTACTTACGAGCAGATATTAAGGAAAAGGGAAAGTTGGGGTTGTGCGGAAGGGACGAGGAACATGTACATATCCCAAGAAAAACCATGATCTGTTTATCTTCTTTAGTTCATCACAAAGAAAGTATCGTGCTAAAGAGCCATCTTGCAGATGTAAGAATTCAGGTCATAATGCTCGTGTGTGGTTGCGGACATGATCATGCAGCTGTTATTACCTTCGGGGTGTACAATATGAAACCAATATGAAACTAGCCCTGAAATCCAGTGAAAACTCCCACAGTTTTCGTTGGCATACTGTAAAGTAGTTTTTAGCAATAGCTCATATCTTCTCACAAGAAATAATCAAAGTAGCCTTTTGCTTTAACTAATCTATATTTTGTGCTAAAAATATAAGCAGTGAGACTAACCTGATGGTGAAGTTCTCCTATAAATAAAACTCATCATTCTTAAGGTTCTTGGAAACTAGAACAACAAGCCCTCACCAAAACAGTGATCATCCTGTAGTTTCTAAAGGAGGCATTTGCCCGGCAATCATCCTGTTGTTTGATATGGCTGCAGGTGATAATGAAGATAATTCAGTAAGGGGGCACATCAAGGAATTCAAAGCATGGGTAAATGGTATCATGATATATAATCAATTTTGTTATTTGTACTTTTGGTTACTTGGGAGAGTGTCTCAATGTTTAGTTGTTTACAATCTCGTTGTTTCACAAATAACGTTCGACCGAGGCAGCACCTTTTCTTAGCTAGGAATCAAAAGAACATATATTTAATTTATTTTTAGCACAACTGTATCATATATACTTGCTCATCATTTCTGTATACAATGACATGGTTGGCAGCTGGCAAGGCTGGAGACCATGAATGCAAAAGAACTAATGGAGTATGGTAAGGCAAACAAAGATATGTTTAGCAGTGAAATGAGAGCAGCACTTAAGAAGGTAAGCCTTGTATATATTTTCCACTAGTTAATTTCTTGGAACTTAGTTTATTCGTACAGATATCATAGTCTGTATATATGTGTGGATCCAATTAATTTTCTCAAGATTAAGGAATTGACTTTTGCAGCTTCTTCAGCAAAAGAAACAACAACCACCCAAGAAGAAAAACAAGAGCACTGCGTTTGGTCCAATATTAGGCGCAGTGTTGAAGTTCCACAAGGACGATGATGATGACGATGACGATGGCGATGGAAACCCTCCAGGAGGAGCTCCTATTGCATGCTGAAGGGTCTTTGTTACCCACCTTGATCACAATAATGGTGTCCAGTGGCATTTTTTAGCAAGCATCTCACGGATCGATGGCATTTTTGAGCAGCTGTAACTTCTAATGGCAAAACTGAGTAGTGGGACACAACCGGTGGCATAAATGATAAAAACCCTTATTGGAAGCATAGTATATAGCAGTGTTTTGAGTGCTTTGAGTTAGAGGGGAACTTACTTGGGCCCTTTGGTAGTATATTGAATTTCCGATAATTGGAAGTTACTCCCAGCATTGAAATGCTCGGTCCGAAAATTCAAAAAGAAAAACAAAGCTGGAGAAAACTAAACACACAGCCCCTACTGTTGCAGCCCTCCACCAAGTAACTAAAGAACATAGAAAAAACTAAATACTGAAATTAAGAAAAAGAGGCTAATAATTGACCAAGGACAAAAAATTAAGGTCTGGATAAACAAAGAAATGGCATTTAGAACTTAAATAAAAAAGGAAAAAACTATGGCCATAGCAGAACTGAAGATACTAACATTATAGGAAAAAACAGATAACAAGAAATACTGATAACTTACAAATCAAGTACCACACGAAAAAAAGGGTAGCCCGTGTGCATGTAGCTCCCGCTTTCGCAGGGTCCGGGGAAGGGTCCGACCACTTTGGATCTATTGTACACAGCCTTTCCCTACATTTCTGCAAGAGGTTGTTTCCAGGACTCAACAACTTTACCACTACGTCAAGGCTCCCCTTCCAAGTACCACACGAAAGCACGACAAAAATTCAGACTTCATGGTTACATACTTCTTGACGGTGCATACCCCAAAATAACAAAATAAGAGAAAACACACATAGTTCGTCAAAATTGAGGCGCGACATAGTTAACTGACAGCAGAACAAAAGACGGCGACAAGTTAAGCATTGACCCTGATGGTCACCTTAGATTGGGTTGACAACAGCCATCATGTTCAATTCGTCCTGATAGAGGCAAAGGTGTTCCGTCTTTCGATGAGGTGGTGGCTATCATTTTGGAGAAAGTCGACTTTGACGATCCGACTACGAACGCGCGAGGACGTCGCGCCGTAGCAATCGCTAAACCAACTCCGAGAGGTTATTGACCACGCCGGAGCACGATCAACCTGACCACGAAGGTCTATTTCCTGCAGACAAACGAAGAACAAGCAAGAAACTAAGATTGCAATCTGGATATTGCGAATATAAGAGGAAAGCTTTATTGATCAAGGTGGGGTTCTGTGACGCCTTTGTCTGGTCGTTGAACACAAACGAAGTACGCGAAGTTGCAGCTATGGCGAACTTTAATCTAAACAAAACCCAAAGTCTAAACGGTACCCTAAGGGCTGTATATATGGAGGAAGAGGAGGGAATTTCGTGGCCCTTGGGGAAGGGGTCCGAAACCAACCCTATATCTTGTTTCCCCACACATACGGACTCTAAAAACAGCCCATACTTATGTATTTCGAAATTACATGGGCCTGGCCCAATAATAAGGTGACGCAGCATCTAGAATAGCCTCTAGACGAAATTTATAAAGTGGCATCTTGTATATTTCGTCCAAGGCTTCATGCACTCCTTATGGTGGCTTCAAAGTACTGAAATCATCACTTGTAACTCCGTTCTTATTCCCCTTGCGCATGCCATCAACTTCATGCTTGTTCTTGCTCCAATGTTCATCCTTCTCCAAGCTAGGCCCTTCATTTGTAAGCAAAACAAATGTATCCAATTTAGGCAGCATCATATTCTCATGAACATTAGAATCATTACCAAGAAACGAAAGTACCTGGTAATTTAATTGGCGTGCGCGAGCTCTAGTAATTGGTCCAGTATATGTAACAGTAGGGGCTGTGGGTGTAACAATGGTATTGATGTCCTCATCATCCTCCCCTTCTTGAAATGAAGTCGTCCTCGACGGAAGCTCATCTTCCTCACCCAAATAAGGCTTTAAATCTGCAATGTTAAAAGTGGGACTAACCCCAAAATTTGCAGGCAGCTCAAGTTTATATGCATTATCATTTATTTTCTCTAACACCTAAAAAGGACCATCAGCACGTGGCATTAGCTTAGACTAGTCGTCACCCCGTGCATCTGCACGGGCTAGCCTATTTTTAGATAGCTCTATATGAGTTATAGTTTAATTAACGTTCATTTCATTTGAAATCTAAAATAATAATTATAATACAAATTGAAACCATTTCATATTGGTTACCATGTTGCAAAAATAAACTATCATTTTGAGTATATTCATGATCGTATAATTTACATATATGTATGGTGTACCACTTATGTTACTCTAATATTTAATGATGTGTTACATTATTTATTTAGGGAGTGTTGATAGTTCTTTACTCGTACTATATATGAGCGAAAGAAAAAGTTAATATTCAACAATTCCTTCAGCTGTATATTTAATAATTGAGTCTCATCGAGCTCTAAACTATTAGGTAATACTTGCCTTATTGCAAAAATGTTAAATATATTTTTGAAGGAAAAAATATTTTTTGTATTTTCATTGATAGTGTGATTAAAATATGTCATGTGCTTGCCAAATTCATTGTATGAAACCCAATGATACAAATATATCATGATATTGTGCATAAACTCGAATGGATCCTTTGAGCTTGGTTAAAGATAAGAGAAGAAATCCATATAGATTTGTACTCCCTAACTTTAATGGTCATTAGAAAAAAAAACTATTTGTATGTTGCACTGCTAGGTCAATGGGTGGATGTTTAATATTTCACTTCCGCGCATACATATATGTTTTTTTTTGCATCAGTCACAAATATTTTTTTAGGAAATGCTACATAGATGAAGTTGAAATTTATATGTAGGGAAAATTCAGGATATTTCCAAATTTATTAAGGAGGCATTTTGTAAGCCAACAATGTACCACCCATAAAAAGAGAAGTATTGAAGTGTCCATGAGGTATTTTTTCTGCTAATGTACGCCAAATGCTAATCATAACTATCATAAATTTCTACTAATAGCATTTGAACCTAGTGTGCAGCTCGTCATATTTGGCAGAACACAGAGTGGGCACTAAGCAATACTCCCTCCTTCTATCTATATAGGGCCTATTGCGTTTTTCAAGACCGCCTTTGACTATCGATAAGATTAATAAGACATGAGATGTATAATGTGGAAATTATATCATTGGAAGCTCCTTTCACATACGAATTTGACGGTATACTTTGTGTAACTTGCATGCCATATATTATTGCTCTAAAATCTAGTCAAAGCTTGTCTCGAAAAACGTATTAGGCCCTATATAGATGGAAGGAGGGAGTAGTATTTTTTTAAACAATTAACTAAATACAATATTTTCCATAATGTCTACTCCAAAGGTAAAACTTGTGTACATTCATGTAGGTTTATGGCAGGGTAAGATCGACATAAATTTTGTAATTACATGAGCAACTAATGTCTAATGGCATAATGAAATTACACACGTTGTCGAATAAGATAAAACAAAACGTTGACCAGAAGATAGAACTTGAGATCCAAGCACAAAGCAAACTAAACATTCACTAAGTCACCATAAACCTTATTAATTTCTGGTTAGGTTCATTGGGTACCAAACAACTTCAGAAAGAAATAAATCATCATCACATAAAAGTAAAACTGGGTAGAAAAAAAGAACGTAATTGTAAAATTTCTAGGAACTTAGATGCATACCTTGATCCAGCAATATAACCTTGCTCTGTCCTAAAAAAATAACCTTTGCTCCACCATGTGACATTACACCATGGAGTTTCTCCGTTTATGTGTACAGTTATATAGCATAAGATCAGGAAGCGCAGCGAATAAAATTGTTGAAATTAACCATGATTAATTAGTCGGCTTGTCCGGCAGCGACTTTACACCATGGAGTTTCTCTGTTTCTGTGTACAGTTATATATATAGGATAACATCAGGAAGCGCAGCTAGTAATATTGTTGCAATATAGCCGTGATTAATTAGTGTCCTTGTCCGGCAGTGACTTGGGCAATCACCCGCATGTGCTCCATTCTTCCGGCCGGTCGATTCAGTAGCTAGCTTAGGCTAGCCAGCCTTGTTTCATGCTTTCTCCACGAATCAATCAAGGTGCCTAAATACTTGCAGTTGTGTCTCGTTGGAACATTGCAGACTGCCTGTAGGTGCGTGTTCGTGGAGAAAGAACTCCCCTCGGAGCTACAATCGGGTCCCACGCCAATATAAATTCCACCTTAGCAATTGCTTGTGCTAACATATTGGCCTACAAACTGGACTACAGGGAACAAACAAACTAACGGCCAATAAAAACTGCATGATAGTATCGTCCATTGCTGCCTGCACCTTACGCTTACAATTGCTTTTGCCACCTTGCTTTTTATGCCTCCGCAGCAACATGTAAGATCCATGAACCATCGTTGGCATAAACTGGCAATTCTCTCCTGGACTGAACAACTCAGCTGCTCAAAGGAAGTGTAGGAATAAGAACGTAGTGGTCGAGGAATCATCAATTTCAGAGATGGCAGCAGCGCCGTCCAGTCTGCCGGCCACAATTACCAGATCCATCGATCTGAACATTTGGGTTATCACAGAGAGGTGTCATGTCGCTCCTCCTGCCCCCGCGTCGCTCCTCTGGGGCGACTCGGGCGGCCCCAACCCTAGCGCCGCCGGCCCCCTTTCCCCTTCCTCCAGATCTCGCCGCCACCAGAGAGATAGCCGCCGGCAAGCCCGCGCGGCGTCGAGGAAGGTGGCGGCGGGGCTGGCTGCTCCTCGCGTGGAGAGCTTGGTGTGCCGGGGTGGCGGCCCCGGTCAAGGTGGGCGGCGCCTTCCCTGACGGAGGGTGGCTGCGGGTGTGTGGCCGGTCTTCCTCGGGTTGCGTGGGCGGCGAGGACTCGGTGGTGGGATCTCATGGCGGCCGTGATTTCGTCGGCCGGCCGTCAGATCTGGATCGATCTGCGCCAGCTTCATCTCCTTCACCTTATCCCGCTCGATCTGGGCTTCGGTGTGGCCTTGCTCGCCGGATCCGCGTGGTGGGCGGTGATTGGATGGTGGGGCTCTTGGGATCGGGGGAAACCCTTGGCCGGCGACGGCGGCCACAACGACGACGACGCCGCGGCGCCGATCCACTCCTTGGAGTCTTCGTTGAGATACCGGCAGGGATGGCGGCGGCCCGTGCACGAGATATGGAGGTCTTCGATCAGATCTGGGTGAAAACCTGCTATTGGCTATTGCCAAGGCCGGCGACGGCGACGCTGTCTGCGTCGTTCCCTTCCCGAAGGCATCGTCATGGAGAAGTTCAAGGCCACTCTCTGCTACCTCCGGGGGAAACCCTGGATCAGTAGATCGGATGACGGCGGTCTCTGGTGTCGTTTCCCCGTTGGGGGCGTCATTCTTGGAGGTGCACACGGGCTCGAGGGACCGGAGGACGGCGTCTTTGGTGGAGCGGTGCTTCATCTTCCACATTGATGGTGGCGGTTCTCAGCGGCGTGGCGTTGTGGAGTCTCGGCATCTGATGCGAGGAGATGGACTCGCGCAGGAGGAGGAAGCTGTCTGGCGTCATGGTGGCGTTGATGGTAGAGAGGCCTGGCAAGGTTGGTGCGTCAGTTATGCTCTAAGGATGGACCGAGGGAAGATGGAGGTGACGGCCCTTCCAGCGTGCGGTGCTCACTGGGAGTGTGCCAGACCGGTGTGGGACCCAATCCAGGTAGTGGCTTGGATGGGACACCCGGCTTTAAATGTTAGGCTTTGGTGCGATGTCTGTTTGGTATTAGGCCCGGACGTTCGGCACGCCTTCATCATAGGGATAGGAGTAGCAACGGTGTTGCCAAGATGGTGGCTTCAGGCTTATTGATGTATCACCTTATATGGTCTTTATGAATAATTAATAATATGGCTGCATGCATCGTTCAGATGCAGAGGCCGGGGTACATCCTCCTTTTTTAAAAAAACGGAGAGGTGTCATTGACGGAAACACTTAGAGCATGACACCATTGGAGGAGAGAGACGCGTATGAGGCACAGGAAAATAGATCGATCTAAAGAACGCGAATATTACAGAGGGGTTTGGTTGGCAGCAGCAATAAGGGCATGACGCCATTGAAGGAGAGAGACATGTATGAGGCATAGGAAATGTAGTAAAATAGATCGATCTGAAGAATGGGAGTATTACAGATGGGTGTGTATGGCGACAGCACCTAGGGCATGACGGGGATGAGGCAAAGGAAGCGTGTAATTGTATCATGACTTGTGAATTCTCGGTGGTCTATTGAGATAAAATAGATGTGTTTATATTGTTTACAGAATCTCTAATGGACACGATTTCAATTTTTTAAAACTAATGGACACGATTTAGTGACACCGGTGGGTAATTATTCAAATATAATGTCAAATATCTAATGGCTTCCGAGGAGGATTCCATGAGTCAATCTACACCGTAATAATTTTGTCACACCTGACGGCTCGTAAATTCTAATTAATGTGGGAATTTTTAGACAATCTAGAAATATTTTGTACGTTTTTAACTGGAAGATAATATGCACATTTTGACTACATAATATATCATATGAATAATAATTAGGAACTTATAACCCAAAAGACTCGTTCCACTTTTAGTCAGTTCATGACTTCAATTTTTTTTGGTCAAGCAATCAAGTAGACCAATTATCTTGCAAAGAAACAAACAAAAAGAAAGATCGAATGCTGATGTCTAGATGAGCTCTTGCAACAGGTACTTTAACAATGGTGTCATCTCAGTATCCACGAGAAAACCACCAGATTTAACATCAGTAGTTATAGAGAGAAGGAGCAGGATTTGAGATTTGCTGAGTTGTGATTCACATCCAAAGAACCCACATGCAGTCAAACACGCACACATAGCCAAGTTGACTTCCAAGCATGTTGATTGATTCTGGCTATAGATGCACCAGTACGTACATACGTATGCACGCGCAGTCGTACATGTAACAGAGATCTCTTCTGGCAATTAGCACGCGCACATGAGGCACACATCAAGACAAGAGATTCTTGATCGTACTGACCTGGATTAAGCTTTGCCGCCGCCGGCCGGAAACACAATGAACATGGCAGTAGCGGCCTGTGTCTATAGGCAATTTTGATGGATGTTGGCGGCGCCTGCATGACGTGAAGAAGAAACAGGTCGGGGAGAGATTGATTATTAGATATCGTTCTGGATTTTTCTCTTCTCAACATATCGTTCTGAACTCCAGGCCAATATTACGGTGGAAGGAGTCCTCCTGGTTATTCATATTTTAGTCCAACAGTAAATCTACACCGTTATAATTCGGTCCCACCGGATTAACGGCTGGTAAATTCTAATTAACGTCGGAATTTCTTGAGAATCTGTAATTAGTATAGGTATAGATTTGCGCAAATTAGGAAACATATCCTTACGCAAATGTAACCAAAGAAGATCTCCAGGTGCAAAGACAACATGTTTTCTACCCTTATCTCCAGCAAGTTTATATTTAGCATTCATACGCTCAATGTTTTCCTTAGTTAATTCATGCATTTTTAAGATTAAATCAGCACGTTGTTTAGCATCAAAATTTACCTTCTTCGAAGATGGAAGAGGCAACAAATCAATAGGTGCACGAGGTAGAAAACCATACACAATTTCAAAAGGGCACATCTTAGTAGTAGAATGCAATGAACAATTATAAACAAATTCAATATGAGGCAAGCATTCTTCCCACATTTTCTTATTATTCTTCAAAACAGCCCTAAGCATAGTAGACAAAGTTCTATTGACTACTTCAGTTTGTCCATCAGTTTGGGGGTGACAAGTAGTATTAAAAAGCAGTTTAGTCCCCAACTTAGCCCATAAACATCTCCAAAAGTGGCTAAGAAATTTAGTATCACGATCTGAAACAATAGTATTTAGCACACCATGCAAGCGAATAATTTCACGAAAGAACAAATCAGCAACATTAACAGCATCATCGCTTTTATGACATGGTATAAAGTGTGCCATTTTCGAGAGCCTATCCACGACAACAAATATGCTATCCCTCCCCTTCTTTGTTCGAGGTAAACCTAAAACAAAGTCCATAGATATATCCTCCCAAGGAACACTAGGAACAGGTAAAGGCATATATAAACCATGAGGATTGAGTCGTGACTTAGCTTTTTGACATGTAGTGCAGCGTGCAACAAAACGCTCAATATCCCGTCTCATCTTTGGCCAAAAGAAATGTGTAGCAAGTATATCCTCCGTCTTCTTCACGCCAAAATGTCCCATTAATCCTCCTCCATGCGCCTCCTGCAACAACAAAAGACGAACGGAGCTAGCTGGAATGCATAACTTGTTAGCACGAAACACAAATCCATCGTTAACGACGAACTTGTTCCATGTTCTCCCTTCTTTACAATTCTGCAATACATCTTTAAATTCAGCATCATACACATATTGATCTTTAATGGTCTCCAAACCAAATATTTTAAAGTCAAGTTGTTAAAGTATAGTATAACGACGAGACAATGCATCAGCAATAACATTTTCTTTACCCTTCTTGTGTTTAATGACATAAGGGAAAGTCTCAATGAATTCAACCCATTTAGCATGTCTACGGTTCAGTCTTGCTTGACTTTTAATGTGTTTCAAAGATTTGTGATCAGAATGTATAACAAATTCTTTGGGCCATAAATAATGTTGCCATGTTTCTAAAGTCCGAACAAGAGCATATAATTCTTTATCATAAGTAGAATAGTTCGGACTAGGCCCACTCAATTTTTCAGAAAAATATGCAACAGGTTCGCCATCTTGTAATAAAACACCTCCTAATCCAATTCCACTAGCATCACATTCAAGCTCAAAAGTCTTATTAAAATCAGGAAGTTGGAGTAAAGGAGCATGTGTCAACTTATCCTTCAACACCGTGAAGGCTTCTTCCTGTGCGGTACCCCAAACAAAAGGCACATCCTTCTTTGTAAGCTCATTGAGAGGTGCAGCAATGGTGCTAAAATCTCTCACAAAATGCCTATAGAAACCAGCGAGTCCAAGAAAACTCCTCACTTGTGTGACAATTTTGGGCTGCGGCCAACTCTCAATAGCTTCAATCTTGGCTTTATCAACTTCAATTCCCTGTGGAGTAACAACATAGCCAAGAAAAGATACTCGGTCGGTGCAAAAGATGCACTTCCCAAGGTTACCAAACAAACGTGCATCGCGTAGAGCAATAAAAACAGCACGTAAATGTTCCATATGTTCTTCCAAAGATTTGCTATAAATCAGTATATCATCAAAAAAGACTACCACAAATCGTCCAATGAAAGAACGTAAAACTTCGTTCATCAGTCTCATGAAAGTACTAGGTGCATTAGTTAACCCAAAAGGCATGACTAACCACTCATATAAACCAAACTTAGTTTTAAATGTTATTTTTTATTCATCTCCCAATTTCATACGAATTTGATGGTATCCACTACGCAAATCAACCTTGAAGAATATTGTAGAGCCACTCAATTCATCAAGCATATCATCTAGCCTAGGAATAGGATGACGATAATGAATAGTTATATTATTAATGCCTCTACAATCAACACACATACGCGACGTAACATCCTTTTTAGGCACTAGTATAATAGGAACAACACAAGGACTAAGAGATTTGTGTATATAACCTTTGTCGAGCAGCTCCTGTACTTGACGCATAATCTCCTTCGTCTCCTCTGGATTGGTACGGTATGGTGCACGGTTGGGTAGCGATGCACCGGGAATTAAGTCAATTTGATGCTCAATCCCTCGAATAGGTGGTAATCCCGGTGGCACGTCTTGTGGGAATACGTCAGCGAACTCCTGCAAAATGTTACTGACAGCAGGGGGAAAGAAGAACGCACGTCCTCGAATGAAAATAATGCCTCTTTGCACACAAAAGCATAGCAAACAGATTTGCTAAAATCTAGCTCATCAATATCAGATTTGGTGGCAAGTAAACATGCACTTTTTAATTTAATTTCAGAAGCAACACTAGATGGTTTATTGTTAGGCTTCATTTGTTGCTCAAATTCTTTTGCCACAATCTGATTTTCACTCTTATTTTTCTCCTATTTTGCTTTATTAGCTCTATTAATATCATCTTTCAAAATGGAATCATGAGTCATAGGAAGCAAAGTAATATTTTTATCCTTATGAATAAGAGTATACTGATTGTTTCTACCATGGTGTACAGAATTTTTATCAAATTGCCATGGTCTACCAAGTAACAAGGAACATGCTTGCATAGGTACCACATCACAATCAACATAATCAGCATATGTAGAGATACTAAAATGCACACGAACAGTACGTGTTACCTTAACCTTGCCGCTGTTGTTGAACCATTGGATGTAGTAAGGATGTGGATGTGGTCTTGTGGTGAGAGATAGCTTCTCCACCATCTTCATGCTAGCCAAGTTGTTGCAGCTCCCTCCATCTATGATGACGCGAATAGAGCGTTCCTTCACAACTCCCTTTGTATGTAACAAATTATGCCTCTGAGTTTGCTCAGCTTGTGTAATCTACACACTCAAAACACGTTGAGCAACTAAACATTCATACCTGTCAGCATCTTCAGGAGCCATGTATTGCGTCTCATGATCAGAATCATCTCCACCGTGTTCTTCACGTGTAATAAGAGTCAAAGTCTCCTCATCATAGTCACTAGCGGACTCATACCTACCATCCTCAGTAGCAATAATCACACGTTGAGATTTGCATTCTCTCGCATAATGATCTCTTCCCTTACAACGACGACAAATAATATCACTTGTGTGCCCTGTTGATGCCATGGAAGAAGAAGAGCTTTGTGCAGGCCCGGCAGGTGTGCTCTTGGCAGATAGTGGTGGTTGTGTCTGCTTTCTTGTATCATGGTTGGAGGTGGCACCTGATGGAGGTGATGGTGCAGTGGAAGTAGAGGATGCACGTGGTGTCCATGATGAAGGTCGACCTGCAGAAAAGTTAGCTCGCGCCAATGCATGTCGATCCTGCACTTCACATTCAGCTTTACAAGCAAGATGGAATAAACGAGTGATATTGTTATACTCCTTATACTCTAGAATGGTCTGAATCTCTCTATTTAATCCACCCATAAAATGTGCAAGCATAGCTTCATTCTCCTCAACAATACCACATCTAATCATGCCAATTTGTAATTCCTGATAATATTCTTCTACAGAATTTTTTCCTTGTCTTAAGTGCTGCAATTTTTGAAGTAATTCACGTTGATAATAAGGTGGAACCCAACGAGTACGCATAGCAGTTTTCAAAGCAGTCCAAGTAGCTGGAATGGGATACAATCTACAATGTTCAGACCACCAAACACATGCAAAACTAGTGAAAGCACAAACAGCAGCAGGAACACGTCTCCCCTCAGGATATTGTAAACATGTAAACCGTTGTTCAGTTTCTAACTCCCAAGTAAGATATATATCAGGAACATATCTACCCTCAAATGGTGGAATATTCAATTTTAGTTTAGGAAGATGGTCATGAGCTTGTACCTCAGGTGGTGCAGCCCTACTGTTGCGATGATATGCATGAGGACGACCTGGTGGTGGTGGTGCTGGTGGTTGCACGTAGTTCTGATTTTGATCAACCTCATCCTCGTAATGGTCCTCCACCTCTGCAGTAGCAGCAGGAGCTAAAGAAGCATCAACAGTATGTACAACGGCACCAGAAGTTTGACCAGGCTCAAGAGGAACGCGTTGTGCTCGTCCCACTTGATTTGGAAGGCGATGTTGTTGTTGTTGTTGTTGTTGTTGTAGAGGTGCAATAGGTGCAACGGGCGGTGGTTGTGGAAGACGCGCGAGCAATTCATTAAACTTGTTATCGAGCTTTGTTTCGAACGCCTTCTCAATGCCATCTATCTTCTCCATGGCCTCTTCAAATCTGTTTAGCACATCTTCTACCTGTCCACTCATCATTTGCTGAAACTTATCATGTAACTCTTTGTTCGTCATGTTCTCCCAGTCAGTCTCGTCGGCTTGTGATCCTGTCATGGTTAGCAGCAATAGAAACACACAAGAATATGATCCTACAGACTACTAGGAAGCGGTGGCAGTGATGTGGTGGACAGTCACAAATCCGTCAAGCTAATCTCAAATTCTTACCAGTTCTTACCAAGCAGCAGGTGGTGATCGGCAACCGTTGAGGTCGAAACTTTCAAAGCTTGGATAGAGCGATTACCAGGGAGAGTCAAACACACGGCGTAGATGTATATGGAGCTGGGAAGGCTTATAATATGGGTAGCAGGAAAGTTCGGGAGTCCTGTAAATGGCCTAAAAACTGCCTAGCCAGAATTTTCCACACTTAGTTTTTTAAAAACTGTAACTAGTTTTCTTGTACGGGTAGCAGGAAAGTTCGGGAGTCCTACTCTGTCACGACTCGGAGTATGGCGTGATATGGAAATCCAAAACAGAGTAAGAAAATACTGGACTCGGACTAGGACTGGTGGCGGAGATGAATCTGGTGGAACTCGGACTGGTGGCGGAGATGAATCTGGTGGAACTCGGACTGGTGGCGGATATATGTTGCAGGTGGACTCAGATTGGCGTGATGGCGGCGGATATGTGGTGGTGTATATGGAATCGGATTGGAGGTGAATATGTGGTGGTGGTATACGGCAACGGCGATGAAGTTGGTGCGGTGGTGGTATATGGCAGCAGCGATGATGATGATGCGGTGGTGATATATGGCAGCGGCGATGTGACAACCTGTGAACAGAACTCGAAACTCTAAAGGACTAGATGCTAAGACCAGCAACTTGACACGACGATGCAACCGCAAATTCAACAAAGCAAATACAGAAAAGATTATGCAAAGGCTCAGATTGGTTCGAATATGATGAACTAACCCTAAATTTTTTTTTGGCTTTTTCGTGGACTATAGGTATGAAGAACAGACTCGATCTAAACTACGAAAAACTGTAAAATCTCACCGAGCAACCTGGAAATCTGATACCACTTGATAGAGGCAAAGGTGTCCCGTCTTTCAATGAGATGGTGGCTATCGTTTTGGAGGAAGTCGACTTTGACGATCCGACTACAAACGCGCGAGGACGTTGCGCCTTAGCAATCGCTAAACCAACTCCGAGAGGTTATTGACCACGCCGGAGCACGATCAACCTGACCATGAAGGTCTATTTCCTGCAGCCAAACGAAGAACAAGCAAGAAACTAAGATTGCAATCTGGATATTGCGAATATAAGAGGAAAGCTTTATTGATCAAGGTGGGGTTCTGTGACGCCTTTGTCTGGTCGTTAAACACAAACGAAGTACACGAAGTTGCAGCTATGGCGAACTTTAATTCAAACAAAATGCAAAGTCTAAACGGTGCCCTTATGGTTGTATATATGGAGGAAGAGGAGGGGATTTCGTGGCCCTTGGGGAAGGGGTCTGAAACCAACCTATCTCTTGTTTCCCCACACATACGGACTCTAAAAATAGCCTATACTTATGTATTTCGAAATTACATGGGCCTGGCCCAATAATAAGGTGACGCAACACCTAGAATAGCCTCTGGACAAAATTTATGAAGTGGCATCTTGTATATTTCGTTCAAGGCTTCATGCACTCCTTATGGTGGCTTCAAAGTACTGAAATCATCACTTGTAACTCCGTTCTTATTTCCCTTGCGCATGCCATCAACTCCATGCTTGTTCTTGCTCCAATGTTCATCCTTCTCCAAGCTAGACCCTTCATTTGTAAGCAAAACAAATGTATCCAATTTAGACAGCATCATATTCTCATGAACATTAAAATCATTACCAAGAAACGAAAGTATCTAGTAATTTAATTGGCGTGCGCGAGCTCTAGTAATTGATACAGTTTGTGTAACAGTAGGGGCTTTGGGTGTAACAATGGTATTGATGTTCTCATCACGTCTAGTGCACTGTTCCTAACGGTGATTAGCACCGCTCTGCCAACCTTTAGGTCTTTCTCCCCGTCATTATTGTTGAAGGTGATATGACCTATGGCTACTCTCTTGTACGCGCAGTGCTTAGGGCATGGCCAATGGGTCGCCTCAACTGGGTGCTCCGCAGGCCAGCTAGGTTCGGGTGTCGGGAAGGGTTGCCTCACAGTGTACCAGTGCTGCCTGCAGAAGAGGCGGGTGCTTAAGGGAAAAAGCTAGAGAAAAAGGAAAAAGGTCTGGCTTAGCAGCAGCCCATCGTTTGTCTGCTGACTGATGCGTGTGTGAATGAGCAAGAAAAGGATGGGTAAAGTAAGAGAGAGGGAGCAACATGGGACCCACATGCTACTGCTGCTTTCGTTGGATGATATTATAGAAAGCGATGGCTTCGTACATACAAGCCTACATGGAGGGCATGAGACCACCGTATACTAATGCTTCCAGTGTACATGCCCTTACAATGCCTCCCCCAAGGCATAGTCCAGTCATGCCTGCCGTCGGGTGGCTGTCAGGCTGGAAGTTACCTTAAAAGGTAATTTCTGTTTTTTTTCCTGTCCATCCAAAAGGTGAAGTAAAAAAATAGAGAGAAAAAAAGACACAAATGTCAGTGGCCAACCCACATTTTTTTAATAAAATGGACAACACAAACACAGAAGGAATTGTGAAGAAACATGAATGATGCATGATACAAATAACTTAACACGCGCAAACTGATACTAAGAACTAAACCAAGCTGAGAGACAAAAGTAAAACAGTGCTCGAAATATAAATTAGAGACTAAACAATCATAACTAGATAATGACTAAATTGTCAAGACTGCACTGTGAATAGCTGGACACTAAGACTGAAATATGGGCAAGCCTAGATAGCGACAGGAACTAACACAGACCATAACCAATGATAATCTAGATTGACTAGTAGAACTAATAATGACTAAGCGTAGCAGATAAAGAGATTTTATGCCTGAACAATTGAATAACACAGAGAGGAAATCTGAATCAAAAAGAAGAGAAGAAACTGGTAAGGGAGGAAAACCGATAGGAAACGAATTTTCAGGCAAAATATAAAATGAGATTTTTTTTTTTTGAAATGGAGGAGGACCCCGGCCTCTGCGCATCCGGACGATGCATGCAGCCACTTTATTAATTATTCATATAAGACCTTACAAAGTCATACAACAGTAAGACTAAAGCCACCGTCTAGGCAACATCTGTCGTTACTCCTATCCAGTTGATGTAGGGATGCTGATAGTCTGGGCCTAATACCAAACAGACCTCGCAGTCAAACCTAACATCTAAGACCTGAGGTCCCAACCAGGACGCCTGCCGAGTATGGGCATCCACCAGTCCGGCGCACTCCTCAACCAGGACGCCTGCCGGGTATGAGGCCGCCGCAGCCACCTGCCACCAATCCATCTTCAGTGATGTACTGCTGTATCTACCTTGCCCGGTCTAGCTGCCGTCGACGCCACCACGACGGCAGACAACGCCACCATCCTGCGCTCGTCCATCACTAGACGCCGACCGGCGAGACCCCGCTGCTCCATGCCGCCGAGACCCGCCATTGTCTACGCGAGAGAAGGCACGCCACACCACCTCACGCCTCTTCCATCCAGCGCCGCTCCACAAACGATGCCCCCAATAGGGAACACGACCCCGCAACGCTGCCAACATCTGATTCGGAGATCTTATCCGGAGATCTTAGGATTTCTCCCGGAGCGGCACGAGCAGGTTGACGATAGTTGCTTGACGATGCCTTCATCAAGGTAACGACGTAGACGCCGCCATCGCCCGCCATGATCGGAGTCGGCTCGGTTTTCACCGGCGATTATGTCTTCCCAACTCGTCGTCGGTGCTAATAGTGGGATCCAAGATCCGTCACTACCAGCCTGGCCAACCGCCTTCGATGGAGAAGGCAGCCACCACCACCATGCCCGGGCCAAAGAGACCCGAACGTCCTCGTGCCGTGAAGATTACTCAGGGGGGATCTCCTCTTGCCGTTGTCGAGACGAGGCGCATCCGCAGTGGATCTCGATCTAGGCCCGAGCCGATCTAAACCCCTCGGGCCTAGATCAGATCTCATCGCAGCCAAAATCTCATCCGCCAAACGGCCGCCGGAGATCTCCTGGCCACCGCTAACCCGCTGCGCACTGCCGTTGGAGGAGGAGGGAGATGGACGCCGCTACCCCCATGCATTACCACCGGCCGAGGAATGCGTCGCCGCCGCCTCACCACATGGGCTTCGCCCCGCGGCGTCATCAACGACGGCGGCGGTAGTGGAAGGCGATGGAGGGGGAGGGCTGAAGGCGGTGTGGACGGGGACTCCCCGGGGGCGGCGCGGCGCCTCCGCCTCGGGGGAGAGAGGTCGGGGGTTATGGGTAAAATGAGATGTTCAACATACATCATAACTGACCTACAAAATAATTGTTAACTGAAAAAGTTTTCTCTGAACTATGCTATTGAACATGATCACCACTTAATTTCCCATTGAAAAAACTAAAAGGAGAAACTACAGCGAAGCTGCTTATGGTCTCTGAACTAAAAATGGAAAAACATGTACGCATAGCTCTCAACTTCCTGCTGAAAAACCATGTGTTCTAGCTCTGACCAGAACAGACGCGTCACCAAGCACTGGGATGCTTCTTGCCGGCCCCAACCCTGGTGCCCCCTTAGCATGAGTTGCCTGCATGAATTCCACTATGCAAGTATGCAACCATGCAAAACGAAAACAACACACAGACATGGTGCAGGACGTTCCAAAATATCCCAGGACTGAATCCCGATTCCCCATCGATTTTTGGCCTGAATGAAGGCAAACAACAGAGGGGGAATAAGCACCCCCGTGCGTGGAGCGGAGCACGAGTTAGCGGGCTGGTCGCCGGCCGCCAAGGACAAAAGAACACACAGGTGAAGGTCGCACTGAGCAGAGAAAATCTGAGGATAGGGAAACAGAGATCGCCGTACCTTACTCCCACAGCGACGATGGCTACTGGTTCCGCCCGACCGGCGCTCGGTGATGTCGTGCCTGACGGGACAGCTCCTGATTTCCATCGGCTGAGCGCGCTCACAAGCTCCTCTGGAAAAAAAATCTAGCACATTGACAGGACATTAATGTATGTTTTCACAAAAATTCGTATTAAAATTTGAAACATTTCTTGAGGGGAGCTCCTATACGACGCTAACTGCGGCAAATAGTTGGCCTCACCCACAGGAGCGTCTCCGACTGGCCCGGCCCATATATAGCAGAAAAAAATGGAAAAAAGAAGCGCGACCGCGACGTCGCACTAAATAACACGTACTGCCAGCCACAAAACCGTATGGCCGATGGTGAAAGATGATAGCGTGAATTGTATTTAACTATAACGCGATGTTCACTCTAGCGTCCTACTTATTGTAGCATACGAATTACTCAATTGTTATGAACACATTTTAAAAACACGAACAAAATTAATTTGAAAAAAAGAAATTTTAAAATAGTTTTTTTAATTCCAGGAACGAAATTTAGAATTTCCTCAGATTTTGAAAAAAAATAACATTGTTTGTAAAAGAAGAAAAAATTATTTTTAAATTTGAACATTTTTAAAAACAATTCAAAATGTTTTTTCCAAACTTGGGGACATTCTTTGAAATTGCGAAAAAAATATTGCAAATGCGAGCATTTTTTGAAATTCCTAGCCACTTTTTGAAACACCAATATTCTCTTACATTGTGAATAAATTTTGAAAACAAGAACAGTTTTTGTAATTACTGAACATTTTTTGAAAACAATGAAATCGTGAACAAGTTTTGAAATAAGAACATTTTTGAACTCCGTGAACGTTTTTTGAAACATGAACTTTTTTTGAAATCATGGACAAAATTTTGAAAACAAGAATATTTTTTGAAAGCAAATTTTTTTTCAAATTCCTAAACTTTTTTGAAACGCGATAATTTATTAAAATCTGTGAACAAAATTTAAAACACAAGAACAATTTTTGAAATTTGGAAAAAAAATATTTGAAAATTTCAAACAAAAGAAAAATGGAAAAGAAAAGGAAACATCACCAGGGAAAGAAAAAAAGAAATAGAGAAAATAGAAAATAGAATAATCTATCCAGGAACCTTCTAGAAGGTTCACAGAACCGATAAAAACTGCTGGGAAACCTCTAGAAGATTCATAAAACCGATACCTTGTACCTACTACAGATGGGCCGGCCCAATCGCTCGCTCGCAAGCCCCATCTGTGCGATTGCTCGACAGTTTGACGTGGTGTGTGTCAAATAGGGATTTCCGCTCTTGAGACACAAAAAAGACAAATTCGTCATCAATGTGATAATGGGCCAAATCTAAAGCCACTATCCAATGTTAAACCTATCATTTTTGTTTTATGAGGTATGTTTCGAATTTTGACTTAAATTTTTGTGAAAACCTACATTCATGTTGTGTGAATGTGCTAAAAAAATTCAGTAATTTTTAACATATTAAAATGTGTAACGTGAATTGAGTGGACCGGTGCATCAGATTTCCTTCCCCGATCGTCATCCCTCCACTACTCTGGCTCACTATAGCCGATCCTTTACCTAAAAGGACATAGAAAAGTAAGTAAAAATCTCTCGCTCCCTACTGCTCGTGATAGAATTGTTGGATTTTCCCAAAGAAAAAGGGTGAAACAGTATAGTAGCATATAGTGTAAAGAACCAAGGTTATCAAACCAGAAGGAGATGGCACACAAACAGCGTCAATAGTACCTGCACACACACACACACACACACACGCACGCGCGCACACACACAAAGCAAATGCTTGCTCCCAACAGAAGCAAGTAAATATCAAAGACCATGAAAACCACATCAAAACACTAGTGGTAGATCATGAGGCAGCCTCCAAACCTTCACAAACTATTCGGGGGGCAAATCACAAGTTGATTTCTCACCGGACCACTCCTACCGCCTAGGAGTCTCCAACCTCCAAGAGTAACAAACTCAAGGGGGAAATGCTCAAGACTCGCTCAAATCACAAATTTCTTTGGTCAAAAGAGAGAGGAAGAGTGGATTTATGCTTGGGTGAAATCTCTCTCAAGAACTCTCAAAATTCACCCGCAGATCGAAGATTTGGTGTAGGGGAAAGGAGAGGGGGCCTTCTCAATTTTCTAGGTCAGATATTTGTGTTACTCAACCCCTTCACGTGGTGAAGAGGTGTACATAGGCTAGAAGAAAAACGACGCATTTGGGACATTTTTCTGTAAGTGTCTGGATGACTTGGTAGCAACCCGGAACGTTCAGCCGATGTAGCTTTGCATAGGAAAGGCTAGAAACAGGGGAACAAAAAGGCCATGGGCCATACTTTTGGGAAGGAATCCAGACCATCCGGCCATAGCCCAGACGTCCAGCATGGAGCCCAAACCGTTGGGCAATGAGGCACAACCTGTTGTTGATTTTTGGCACCATACCCGGGCGGCCGAGTAGCAACCTAGACACCCGTCTTAGTCCGGATGAAACTCTCTGATACTCATCTGACCACTACGTCTGGTAGTGGTCAGATGTCCGGTAGCAACCGAGACCATGCGTCCATTGGATAAACGTCCAGATAGCAGCCCAGAAATTTTGTCTTACTGCAATCCTGGTTAGGTAAAAGGAATTCCGCAGCAGCGGGTACGTGATTAGTTACAACCAACGGAAAGACTTATTGAAATAATAGGGAATTTTATCAATGCCAACTAGGTATCATAAGTAAATGGATCCCGGTTGTTCAATCCTTTGATAACCAAGGTCATTCTTTGCTAAAGAGAAATGATCACTATGAGTCAGACTCAATAGAAGTGAGTTTGACCAAAATAGAAGTAGGAACAAGGTGGGTTTATATGGCTATGGAATTTGTGTGAATGATTTTAGTGGAATATTATATAGAACATATTGAATTGAGAAAATCCATCACGAACCCTTTGATCCTCTCTTAATAGTGCGGGATTCTTATTACTCAAGAATATAAAAGAGCTACACTAGATAGCTTCTGAGAATCCATTCTTGAGTGTATATCCTTCTTCGATGGTCGTCTATCCACACCACTAAAGCCAAGGGAATTAATACCTCTGACTAGAGCTTTCCACTTGAGATTGATGTTGACATTTCTGCATGGCTCAAGTCGGAAAGACAATCTTTATCATGTCTCTTGGTGAAGACTTCCAATAGCTCACCCATGTACTATGTGAAGCATCTTCTCGTATACTATATATCTTTACACGTCCATCACATGATCATCAAAAAGCTTCCCATCTTGAACTTGCCCTTTGTCAAACATGATCATCATCACTTTATGTCATCCTCTCATGGGCACTTGAAATCTTTTCTCTTGATGGAAGTCCATGAGAATCACCTAACACACATAGACATAGAAAGCACATAATGTGGGTTAGTGAACAAAGCGGAATTGTCAACTTCTTACCATACCACAAGATCCCATGTGGTACATGAATTTCACTGGAGTTTTGACCAATTATTCTATCTTCAAGCTTTATCTTGATCAACCTTTATCTTTACTCTATGATCAAAACTTGATGCTAGAAGGCCATTTGTTTTGATCATGATAACATCCTCAAAACAACCTCCGCTGTAAAAGTGTTCAACATGTCAATTCTTTGTTTCATTAATGCAAACAAATTTCTATTTGGATCATCTCAGTCCGAGGTCGTATGCAAATTCTACAACCCCAACAGTCCGACCTGACAATGAGGTGAAAGGTGACGTCCAGCCCCAGACATCCATGTCTGATGTTTGATACATGGCATGAGTTATTCGGACCCCAAAATTACCTCGAATGAAAAAGTGTTCAACACGAAAATTATTTGTCTCGTTGATCTAAACAACTCTTGTTTTTTAATATTTCAATCCGAGTTCGTACGCGGCATGTGGGTCTCAAGTATTGAACTGTTATTGATGGTATTCATTCCAAATTCATAATTGATGTTGATGGTCTTCATTCCAAAACTGAACCTGATTCACCTCATTATCCCAAGCATGACAACTTCTTAGATCCTCCATTGAATTTATGAATTTCATTTTGATCGTATCTTGTTCATCAAATGGAATACATCTTGATCATATTTGATTCAATCATTGAACTTAATCTTGATGCACAACAATAGGTACATGTCATTACTTCCGAATCCATCAAATCTACTTATTGCATCACCCATGGAACATATAATCATATATAGAATGTTGTCATCGTTTCTCTACGGGAATTGTCATTCATTATCTCAATGTACATTTGGAATTCATCCTTCAGTTCATCCAATATACGTCATGCATTGCCCATGAAACTTTCCTTCAAATATACGTCTCAACACAAATATTAGTCCATAAAAATTGGCATTAATTACCAAAACCACACATGAGGACTACGTACACTTTCAATGTGCTTTCGACGCTTAAGAAAAAGGCCTTATCTCAGTGTGCACTTATTTTGAACGTCGTGTGTACACTTTGGTTGAAGGATCTGTAATTGTTTGGCGGAAGGACTTTCTCATTGTTTAGCAGAAGGATGTGTAAGGCAGGCTGCTAGTACGAAATCACGGATCAAATCATCGAAGTTAAAATATCCGACGGAATGCAATTTCTTTTTCTTCGTTTGCTTCATTTCTGCTTCCGTCACTGGATCAAAGTTAAAATATCCGACGGAATGCAATTTTTTTCTTCAATTAATAGAAGCGAAAATTTGAGATGTATCCCTGGAGTGGGCAGCTCCCGTTCAGTATCTACGGACGCGCGCGCGGATGGATACTATATTCGTTTTAGGAAATACCGTTGAAGATGCCCTTATCTTACGTTCTTGTGCTGTGGCGGATGAGGATTTGTTTTGTAAGCTGATTGTTAGAGTAGACCACGATAAACTAAACCAACGACAATGGCGTTGCTCAGTCACCACCACGAACGTCAACCCCAGTCTTCACTCCAAAGGGTGCTCCAGCCTCCAGCTCCGGTGAAACAGACCTGGAACCGGCGCACCTGCCCCAAAGACAAACATCTTTCTTCAGAAAAATTCTAAATTCACCGTGAGCGTGATCTCAACACTGCATGTGGCCTTTTCTCCGAATCTTGGCGGCAGAGAAGATGCCAAAGCCGCCCATGTCATGCATTTTGAAGGACACGCACGAGAGCGGAACGGAAAAGGAATCCGGGGACGAAGCTAAGCTAGCCACTGACGGCAGATGCTGCTGGCCGATGAGACGCAAAGGCGCCAACAGCACACGGGGAGGACGGAGGTGGTTGCGTTGCGTGGCGTGGCGTGGTGACCGTGCGCTGGCAGGTGGGTCCCGCGTGAGCTGGCGGGGATTATTGCTGCCCCCGGCCAGGCGTGGCACCACGTGGGGGCCGAACCTGGTTGTTCGCCGCTGTCTGGCCCGTCTTGCGTGAAGACCCCCTGCGTCGTCCGTATTTGCGTTCCGGTCCATGTGTAGCTCTATGGCCATTCCTATGTTTTTTTGTTTTGCATTTGAGGTTGCCTTTGGCACGAGTTCTTTTTGTCACGGATATGATTAGTGTATGTAAGGATAGTTGTGTTAGCATGGGCCGCTATGCCGCTCAAAACATGAAAAGATGGCACAAATTTTACATTCTGTCCAAGAAGAAACGAGGGGAATGCGGACATGTGGCCTTCATGATTTTTGTGAGATTCCATGGACTCTTCGCTAAGCTTGACCGAGGAACATACATCTCTTGAGTAGTCGAGTTGGATCAAGTCTGAGTACCGTTAGCCTTTCTTTGGACGTCTTTATATTTTCAATGTTAATCGTAAATGAAAACCTCGCAAAATAAGCTTTGAATATTATAACACTATCCGTTTTGAAAAAATATTATAACACTATTATTGTTATAAACACAGGCGTCATGATTTTATATAAGTTCTCTTTGTTAGACTTGGGCATGTCGTCGCCCAAAACACTACATTTTCGGTCATGACTCATTTTTGCTGATGAACATGACAAGTATTTAGGCATTGCATTATGCCATCTTTTACACCAATATATGTCAACCCCAGCATGCTACGAATTCCCATTCACAAAAGTCAGCTCATTTTGTTCATCCCGAATGCAAGAAGTTTTCCCCAAATGAAGATCATGGAGGATGATAATACTACAATCGTAAACAAATAGAGAGTGACTGCATTGCAATATAAGGAACCATTGAAGGGGCTAAAGCCAAAACATTCACATCTCGCGCCACATATATTAACCTCAATGATTCTCCCACCCAACCCCTCGGAATCACAATTTAAACCCGAGAATTATCCCGACGAAATCTTACCAAAATGCCCCCAAAACTCCTCACTCACCTCATCCTGGCCCTCGTCGCCGTCTCCGGCGCGGCGGCGGCCCGGCGCCACCCGGCCCCGGCGAACTTCACCGCCTCGGGGAACCCCGTGTACATCTGGCCGCTGCCCAAGAACTTCACCTCCGGCACGCAGACCCTCGCCGTTGACCCCGACCTCGCGCTCGACCCCCAGGGCGCCGGCGGCGGCGCCGCGGCCGTCGCGGAGGCGTTCGAGAGGTACAGGCACCTCATATTCTCCCCGTGGGCGCACGCGGCCCGCCCCGCGTCGGCGGGGTACGACGTCGCCAGGCTCACCGTCGTCGTCGCCTCCGCCGATGAGACGGTACGGCTGTTCTTGTTCACAGTGTGCCTGCCACTGCGAGTTTTGGTTGTCACTTGCTTGTTGCTTCGTTTGGGTAAGGGCTCGGGTGTGATTTTTTTTCTCCATTTTTTCTGGGATGCAGCTCGAGCTGGGAGTGGACGAGAGCTACACGATCTACATCGCGGCGGCGGGCGGCGCAAATTCCATTGTCGGCGGAGCAACCATAGAGGTGGTGTTTCTTCTCTTCCACCAGATATGTACGTTTGGAGTGATTTTGCTGAAATGCTTTGAGAGAATTTTAGCGAAGGCAGCTCCATCCCCCCTTAATTACTTCTTGTTAGTGAGTAGATGTGGTGGTGCTCTGCTGCAGATGCAGCATAATCGTAGAACACAGTTTCCGTTGGGATTTGGGCTTGCACATATTTTCTTGTGTCGTGAAATGTGGAAGCGAACACTTGGGTCATTTGACAGACATTCAGTCAGTTAAAAACACACAAACTCTGGGCACAAAGCACTTAACCTTGGGTTATCTTACGAGCAACTGCCACGGGGAATGCTCACATTGCTATACATTACATCAGTTGCGGATTGGATTTAAGTGATGGTCAATGGTTGTGGATCACTTAGCAACTATGGTTAGTTTCTGCTAATAGTACAGTGACAGTTGTGTTCATCTCAACTTAAATTCTTCTAGTACGTAAGATGGTCTAACAGCTCTCTTAGATGCACAGGTTCTGACAATGAAAAATTATATTAAATTTATTGTATGTAAAATTATTTTATCAGGAAGAAACTTATTTATAGAATTGTTCCACCTTTCTTCTATATGCACAGGCATAGTGTCACTGAGGCTATATTTTGTCTGTCTTTGTAGGCTAATACGATATATGGAGCTATTCGCGGACTAGAGGTATGACCATGTTTTGCAGAATTTGAGATTTGAGGAACCCCATTTTGAATATATTTTTTGTTAATAATCCTGCCACTTTGTACATCTGTTTTATCATCTTTAAAGAGCTAGTTAGAGCTTATAGAATCTCCTTTGTCTGATCATTGATCATAAGCACTCATTTGAACATACCTGTGGTCTGATGTATCCATTCACTAATCAGCATTATGATTTCCCCCCTTGTTGAATTATTTGACAGACATTCAGTCAGTTATGTGTTTTTAACTACGACACAAAAAATGTCGAAGTGCGCTATGCACCATGGTACATTCAGGATGAACCACGCTTTGCCTTCCGTGGCTTGATGCTAGGTAAAGTATCAATTACTCTCAAGGCTTATGCTAATATGACCGGGTAATCGATTGCAATTTAAATGCAGAATGCCATGTTGATTAGTCTTCCCTCTGTCACTTCTATCGCAGACACCTCAAGGCATTACCTCCCAGTTGATGTGATAAAGCAAGTCATTGACTCCATGTCATTTTCTAAGCTGGTAACCTATTATCTCTGGGATCATGCTAGTAGTTTACCTGAATTACTTCTCCTTACTCCGTAGCTTCATACTCAAACTAGAGTTGTGTCCAGTAGAACGTTCTTCATTGGCATATCATCGACGAACAATCTTTTCCATTGGAGATACCATCATATCCAAATCTATGGAAGGGTTCATATTCAAAATCAGAGCGATACACAGTGGAAGATGCACGCTATATTGTCAGGTATGTAAAGTTTGTAATTTCACTTTGTATTTTATAACCCTCTTTATATTCTATTGTCAGGTTTTTTCACATATGTACCTGACTGATCTTCTCTAATTGATTTCACCGCGACTTCTCATCACCATGCTAAAGTTATGCTAAGAAAAGAGGTATGCTCCAGTTGATGAAATTTCTTGGCATCTTACATGTGTTCTGAAAAACAATTATGCAAGAAATACAGATATGCAAAGGAAAGTTGCACTAATTTTGTAGAAATTTAAAAGGGATCATATTTGTTAATTACATACTTACGTTTTTACCAGACTCATCAGCACATGTTCCTTAATGCTTATGCCAACAATTAGTCCTCTGCAAAGGCTTCACGTTTTTACTATTCTTTACTTCTCTCAGGTATTCATGTCATGGCAGAGATTGACGTACCTGGTCATGCAGAATCATGGTGAGTTTGCCTGTAGACTTCATGACATATTATGTTTGGTTGCTTTTTTTTCTCTCGGTTGCTCTAATGTAAACCTAGTTACTCCTGTGCAAAATATTAAAAAAAAAATCAGCATCTGTTGTTTTGTATATCATTTAGGTGCAAAGTTTTGTTTAACCAAACAGGTTGTTGCTCCAGGCTCCCATGATTGAGTACATCAATATTTAATCACTATTTGTGCTACCTGATTCAGTAAGTAGATGCATTGCACACTTGTGTATCCAATTACCCAAGCAACTGAAGGTTTAGTAAATAGGTTACCTGACTACGCAAGCAACCATTACAGATTAAGTGTCTTATTTTTCATGGTTCTTGTTATATGAACTTATGAAGTACCCATTTGTCCTTTGCTCTGCCAAATTTATGCACGCTTTTAAATATCTGCAGGGGAAATGGATATCCAAAGCTTTGGCCTTCTCTTAGCTGTACAGAGCCATTAGATGTTTCTAGTAATTTCACATTCGAAGTAATAACTGGAATCTTGTCTGGTTAGTTCCTCTTTTATCCCTTTTTTCTTACAAAGTTCAGTTAACCTATTGAATCAGAATGACCCATTGTCTTACTGACTAATACCATAGATGGTAGGCTAGCCAGCCTGGGTTCAAACGACAGCTTCCCCTTGATTAAAATTGAGGCGTAATTCCTCCTGGCATCACCCCAAGAAAAGTCAATCCATTAAGAAATTTAATATTATTACTATTGATATTAAATGTAAACTCCCTTGCGATTTATGTTTGAACTGGAATGTTATTTTTCTTCGAAAGTAAACAAGAAAATAGTAAAATGTGAAACGGGCAAGGCATATTATACATTTATATGCCCTTCAGCATATATATCACAATTCACATTTGTATTTGATGCTTTACCTAGTAGTGGTCCTTCACAGGTGAGTATTGAAATGGACTGAATAACTCAACTTTTCCTAAATTTTACCATTATAAGCTCACTCGTGAAGTTATTTTATTAACCATATAATTTCATGAACCAATAATTTGTTAGAAACATATGACATGCCTTCTGTAGGGCCTAGCCAGCCAATAATTGTATGTCCTATATTGGATTGGACATTTGAGTTCCGTAGAAGCATGTGCAGGCTATATTGACCACTGATAAACAGTGCAAGGCAGACATAATTCTGTATAGATGGAGTAGGACCATCATCTTGTACAGTATCTGCAGATCAAATAATCATAATAATGTTCCACAATAATGACCCCACTGTCAATGGCAGTTCTGGGACATTGCGTGTTTCCTGCAATACAACTGACCCTCTGCTTTAAATTTACTTTCCTTTTTTACAGATATGAGAAAAATCTTTCCGTTTGGGCTGTTTCACCTGGGTGGCGATGAAGTATATACAGGTTGGTCTGCTTCTCTTGCCTAGCAGAAGGCAGTTTGTTAGTAAGAACTTGAAAGTTACAAGTTCCGAGAGTGGAGCAATTATCTTCCAATTAAACTGCTACGTAAGAGAGAACCTCTTATAGGAATCTTGTGTGCTTGTACCAAATAGAAGTACCTCAGTTCGAATTTGTAGGTTGTATGTGCCTTAAAAGGGACACATGTTATTTGTGTGGGAGAAATTTAACCTGATCCAATGAAGTTGCCACATAAGTAGGTGTATACCAGTTCTACATGTTTTTGGGTACAGGATGATAGAATGATATATACTGTTATATAAATGTTCTGCCGTCTTACTGAGGCTTTGTTGTTTCTCTGAAAATTATCCACCTCATTCTGATGTCCATCGCAGGTTGCTGGAATCTAACACCCCATGTGAAGCAGTGGTATGAATTACTATCTGTGTACTAGATTTCATGAATTATTTTTCAATCTTGTGTTAGACGGTCATTTCGTTTAATTACTGAGCACCACCTATGCCAGGCTTGATGAACGCAACATGACTACAAAGGATGCTTACAAATACTTCGTGCTGAAAGCTCAGGAGATAGCAATTGATCTTAACTGGATTCCTGTAAATTGGTCTGCGCATTACATCCTTCCTTAAATTTATTTATTTTATTTAAAAGAGAAAGAGGTTTCATTTACCATTGGGACCCTCTTCATTCTGCAGGGAGGAAACCTTCAACTCATTCGGAGGAAGCCTAAATCCCCGGACTGTTGTGCATAACTGGTAATTCATATGTCTGTTTTGAGCAACTGAATCAGTTTGCGGCAACCATCTTCGAATACCCATTATCCAAGATAATTTGCGCGTAAGCTGAATCTTCCCATATTTCAGGTTGGGTCCTGGGGTCTGCCCTAAAGTTGTTGCAAAGGGTTTGAGATGTATAATGAGTAACCAAGGTGTATGGTACCTTGATCATCTCGATGTTCCGTGGGAACAAGTCTACACTGCAGAGCCACTTGCAGGAATAGACGACACAGCGCAGCAAAAGCTGGTACTGGGTGGAGAGGTTTGTATGTGGGGTGAGACGGCAGACACCTCTGATGTTCAACAAACCATATGGCCACGAGCAGCTGCGGCAGCAGGTATGAACTATACAAGTTGGGAGGCTTTCGTTGCATCCTCCTTTTTCTTTCAATTATTTCTGTAGGAACTTATGTGTCGCTATCAAAATAACGCAGAGCGTATGTGGAGTCAGTTGGAGGCCATATCGGCCCAAGACCTGGAAACAACCGTCCTGGCTCGTCTACACTACTTCAGATGCCTGCTGAATCACCGTGGGATCGCAGCAGCCCCAGTCACAAACTTCTATGCTCGGCGGCCTCCAATCGGCCCTGGCTCATGTTTTGTGCAGTAAACAGATCATGCAAAGCGTAAGATACACATGAGGGGGTTTGGCCGCGCCTCGATACACCCCCCCCCCCCCCCCCCCCCACACACACACACACACAGTACCAAAATGGTGTCGTCACCTCTACTGTATCATTTCTGTAAGTTCACTTGCATCCATATTACCCCATACACCTGTGACAAATAAAAGCCCTCGATCCTTTCCCGTGTATTTCACCCCGAAACTCCAATAAAACTCCAGCTTTGTTCGATCCGACCAGAGAAAAGGCGGTCGCCGATGTAAAAGTGTTATTCGCGCGCCTTTTCAACAGTCCTGTTTGTTGAACACGAGTTTCCGGATCAACATTTGCAACTGGCCAATAGGCCAAGCAGGGCTCCTTTGAACTGGTAAAAGATAGTCGATGTGAATCTCTCAGTGTGGATATTTCAACCGTCTCTGCTTACTCTACTTGCATTTGGATATTTTGGACCCCCACATCACTGTCATTCATCACCCTTTTCCTGGATTTGTCTTTGACCTGAAAACACACACCCTTGCTTGCCCCAGTGCCCTCGCTGGTCCAAGATCGCATTAATGGCGCGTGCGATCCACGACAACATGTTCGCCGTCCCTTGCTTGGAGATGAGAACAAAATTTCCGGCCATTTATCGCCCAAAAGGAAAAACCGTTCCTGAAACAAAGAAAAGTTTTGGTCATTTGTTACAGGTCGTTGTCCTACCATGTCACCATCCTTTGGCCATATGTATCTGCTGCCTTTGCCCCCCTCTGCCCATTGTTTAGTTTTGCAGTGACGCTGAAGCAAGGTATATGCTGCCATAAATAACTGGGCTGCTGTCTGAAGCCTTTTTCTGTGTACCGGAAATGAGAGAAAGATTGGCTCTTGCCTCCTGGACTACTGATGCTGACTGAAGAATTTGCTTGGGATAGTGGTATTTTTTTCCTGGTCTATGATTCTGACGTCCGTCTACTATTTGCTGCTAGTAGCTTCATTTCTCGCTCGTCCTACAGGAAAAATATTTGTTTTCTCTGGATGATGCCGAAAATTGTTTAGGGCTCGTTTCGAACACAGGAATTCGGACGTAGATTATTTTCTCCAAAATGTATTTCTGGTGAATTTTATGATAAATTACCGCCGTTCCAAGCACACCCTTACGATATCCACACTGAGATTCACATCATTTGCTACTATGGAAATGAGTAGTATCATACATCCTTTGTCTAAAGAATATATGGTTTTTTATGGTCACTGAGTGTGGAGTGAGCATGACAATTCACAACAGCGACAGCTGCGTGCACAAGGAGACAAGGGACCTTACGTATTGACCCAGATTGGTATTATTTCTGAATCAACAAACCAAAGGTATACGAACAAGTTTTAATTATTGGCCTTGACCAGCTGACCACATACATAAAACAAAACAAGAGCATGCGACCCTACAAAATGCTAGACTTACCATACGTTCCATGCATATCCGCAGTAGTTTGTTGATTTGACCAGCTCTCTTTTAAGAAATGGCGAAGTATTCTGGTCTCCTACACATCTTACTACGTTGCATGGAGTACAATAACATAACCATAATTTACTGCAAACACTGAAAATGGATAGATGAATACAGAACAATCCAACCCGCCAGATTGTTCGGTATTCAACCTGTGGTTGGATGGCTAGAGGGACTGTGGTATCCCAGCCCATCAGGGTTCAAATCCCGGTGCTCGCATTTATTCCTGAATTTATTTTAGGATTTCCGGCTATGCGCATTCAATGAAAGGAGACGTTCCCGTCCACGAGGAGGTCTTCGTAAATTTCAAGATGATATGTCGGCTTAGTCTTTCAGAGGTGCTCATAGGGATAGTGTGTGCGTGTGTTCATAGAAGTGAGTGTATGCACGTGTATATGAGCGCTTGCGTCTGTACTGTGTTCAAAAATCCAACCCGCCGGAAAAATGCATTGCAAACGAATTATCATGCTGTCAAAGTGAGCGTATGTGGATTCTAATACAAAATATTGATGTGATACTCCCTCCGTTTCAAAATACAGTGCGCCCACGCTTTCCGAGGTTCAACTTTGACCATAAATTTAATCAATGAGACCGACTGCGGCGTGACAAAAAATTATATAATTGAAAACTTTTTTAGAATACGAATTCACTGGTTTAATTTTTGGTCCCGCCACAATCAATCTCGTTGGTTAAATTTGTGGTCAAAGTTAAAGCACGGGAACAAAGGACGCACTATATTTTGGAACAGAGGGAGTATTACATAAGGAAAGGCTCGTGTCGACCACCGTGTGAGGTCTTTCATCCTCGACCCTCTGTGCGCTTTTGGCTTTGCGCCATCCGTTCGTAACGTGGCGGTATTAAATTTCACCCATTTTCCCCGTGTTTCCATATTATCGGTTCATTGTACTTGTGTAAGATAAACGATTGAGATATCATCCACACCGCATGAGGCCTTTCATTGTCAAACCTCTGTGCATGTTTCCGGCTTTGTGCCTTCCTCTTGTAGTGTGGTTCGATATTTAATTTTGTCCATTTTTCACCATGTGTTTCATTTTGAATTATGACTTTGTGCCTTCCTTACGGTTCTGGTATGGCCAATTCACATTACTTGTAACTTTTGTGATATCATGTGAGAAAAATGGCGCGTGTTGACACCATGTGAGGTTTTTTGTCGTCAAACCTCCATGCGCGTTCCTTCCTTTTTAAAATGTGGTGGTAGTTAATTCCGGCCGTTTCCATCATGTTTTTGTCTCCATTTTGGCTTTTGCACCATATCTTTAGTTGTGATACTATCAATTTTGACCAGAATTGTATGGTAAAACAGTTGCGATATTACATGAGAAATGGCTTGTGTCCACACCATGTGAGGTCTTTGATGGTCGAACCTCCATGTGCGTTTTCCACTTTGCGCCTTCCTTTCATAACCTGGCAATACTTAATTTTGTTTGTTTTCATCCCGGTTTCCGAATACACACCCGCCTTTCTATTCTAGGGGGACAAACTCCAAATAACTCGAGTCGGCATCGCGCCGGCACTTAATCTCACTGGTTTTCCACCGCCCTTTCATCCCGATTTTCGGCTTCGCGCCTTCCTCTCCTAGTATGGCGGTATCTAATTTCATCGGTTTCAACCCACCCTTTCATCCCGATTTCTGGCTTTACGCCTTCATCTCCTAATACGGTGGCACTTAATTTCGTCCGTTTCGACCTGATTTCCGGCTTTCCGTCCTCCTTTCTACTCTAGGGGGGCAAAAAGTTTGGGCACTAATGCTACAAATTAGCCGTTCCCCGTGGCCATTGCCCAAAGAGCAGGTGCACCTAACATTTTGTCCAAAGGGGCAGCCCAACTTGTCCCGTTCCCCTCTCGCGTCGAGGCCAGTCAACACGACCACTCCCGTCAAACCCGGGGCCCACCCCGCGCTCTCACGACCGTCCGATCCGCCCCCGCACGAATCTCCAGGCGCATCCGACGCCCTCCTCCTCAAAACCCTCACCCACTTTAGCTTCTGGCCTTCTTCTCTCCTCTTCCACCTTCCCCTCCCGTCCCTCCTCCCGAGACCGGCGCCGCCCGATCTCCCGATCTGCTCGCTCCGGCCCGCCGAGGATCCACGCGGGGCGCTCCCGATTTGAGGCGCCGGTGGTCTGCGCCTGGATCAGGTGCGCGTTTCTACGGATTTGTTTGGGAAATTTTTGGTTTTTTGGGGCGGAGGGATGGGGAATAATGGTGTTTGAATCTTGTGGTTTGGTCTGGCGCAGGTGGGCGTGGGGGCGCGTGGGATTCGCGGCCCATGGCCAACCCCGACGACGGCGGCGGGCGCAAGTTCTGGCGCTCCGCGTCGTGGTCGGCGTCGCGGGCCGCCGAGGCGGCGGGGCCGGAGGCGGCGCCGCTCCCGCCCCGGATGGGCCCGCCGCCGCTCACCCCGCGGTCGAAAGGCCGGGCCTGCCTCCCGCCGCTGCAGCCGCTCGCCATCACTCGCCGCAGCCTGGACGAGTGGCCCAAGGCGGGCTCCGACGACGTGGGCGAGTGGCCCAACCCCACCACCCCGGGCGCGTCCAAGGCGGGCGGCGGCGGCCCGGGCTCAGCCAAGCCCGGGGAGGGCCTCCGGCTCGACCTCTCCACCCTCCGCTCGCAGGGCCGCAAGGACCAGATCGCCTTCTTCGACAAGGAGTGCTCCAAGGTGGCCGAGCACGTGTACCTCGGCGGCGACGCCGTCGCCAAGAACCGCGACATCCTGCGCAAGAACGGCATCACCCACGTCCTCAACTGCGTCGGCTTCGTCTGCCCCGAGTACTTCAAGTCGGACCTCGTCTACCGCACGCTCTGGCTGCAGGACAGCCCAACCGAGGACATCACCAGCATCCTGTACGACGTGTTTGATTACTTCGAGGACGTGAGGGAGCAGGCCGGGCGCGTGTTCGTGCATTGCTGCCAGGGGGTGTCGCGCTCGACATCGCTGGTGATAGCGTATTTGATGTGGAGGGAAGGGCAGAGCTTCGACGACGCCTTCCAGTTTGTGAAGGCCGCTAGGGGGATCGCGAATCCGAACATGGGGTTTGCCTGCCAGCTGCTCCAGTGCCAGAAGCGGGTGCATGCCATTCCTCTGTCCCCAAACTCAGTGCTCAGGATGTATCGGTTGGCGCCTCACTCCCCCTATGCTCCACTGCATCTAGTGCCCAAAATGCTGAATGAGCCCTCGCCTGCCGCCCTCGACTCCAGGGGTGCATTCATAGTTCATGTGCTCTCGTCGATTTATGTTTGGGTTGGAATTAAATGTGATACAGTGATGGAGAAGGATGCGAGAGCGGCAGCTTTTCAGGTGGTGAGGTATGAGAAGGTGCAGGGGCAGATCAAAGTTGTCAGAGAAGGGTTGGAGCAACCTGAATTTTGGGACGCCTTTTCCAGTGCACCTGTTAATTCAGACAGCAAAATGAAGCTTGGCAAGGAGCAGATCGATTCGCCATCCAGGACTGGCGTGGGAAGCCGGAGAGTCGAATCTTATGATTCTGATTTTGAGCTCGTCCAGAAAGCGATAGCTGGGGGTGTTGTTCCAGCGTTCTCGTCTTCTGGTACTGGAGATGAGACCCATCTTCCAGCGAGGGAGAGTAGCTGGAGTTTACTAAGGCGCAAGTTTATCTCGAGATCACTATCTCGAGTTTATTCAGATTCTGCTCTGATAAGGGATTTGGATCCACGGGTACAGCACTTGACTGCAGAGGCATCAATATCACCGCCTTTCCTTTCTCCGAGCTCTCTATCATCAGATTCAACCATTAGCTCAAAGTACAGTTCAGACTCACCCTCCCTGTCACCTTCAACTAGCTCCCCACCGTCACTTGGTCTTTCACCTGCTTCATCTAATTTGCCACACGCTTTGGTGCCATCATCTAGGTCTCCTCTTCGCCAGTCATCTAATGCGGAACATTCAAAGCCTGTCCTGGGATCAATACGCTCTCCATCCAAGGTCTCATCTATAGCAGAAAGAAGAGGTGGATTTTCAGGTCTGAAGCTACCATCACTCCCAAAGGAGCTAGTATTGCCACCAAGGGCGCCATCTATTCACAAAGCAGAGGAAGTCACGGATAAGACTAATACCAATGGTGTGAAACAGCTTACTGGTGTTTCTTGCCCAGAGAAATGCACCGGAACTAGTTCAACAGCAACTGACAGCAACTCAGAGGCTACTGTCCACGGTGAGACCATATTAATTGAGCATACTAACTCAGAGGCCTGTAATTATGTTCAACTACTAGTCTACCGATGGCCCTGCATGGAGAAGCTGACTGCATTCGCTCGCAAGGATCTTGACCCAAAAACAGTTTTTATTTTTGTTGCTCCTAAAGCCAGCAGAAGTGCAGAAGAAGTTAAAACGGTATGCGTGTGGGTAGGAGGTGAATATGAGTGTAGCAAAGGTGTTGACAGTATTGATTGGCAGCAAGTTGCTGGTGATTTTCTTAATCAGAAGGGGTTCAGCAATACTCTTCCTGTTAAGGTGCGTGCATACTATACCATTTATTTTGTGTATTCTGGCCTGCTTGTTAATTTCTATGTTTAAGTGCCACTTGATATTTGTAAATAACATAGGAGATAGAAAACTACTTTGTTTAGTTTTAGGTCCTAGTTTTAGATTACTGCCAAACTTTTCACAAATTTTAGATGACCTGTATTTAGTGACAACATGCTCGGATGTTTTCACAACTGCCAAACTTATGGCAAGTGGCAATATTGAGTGAACTTTTGGCAAGTGGCATTGTAGATAGTACCATTAGTGTTTATTATTCAGGAAAAAGGCCATATGTTATGCTATCATTGTGTGGTACGATTGTACATAGGCTAATCATGTCATGGCACTTTGAAGAAATGTAATTCTATAATCATTACAAATTGCATAAATGCCTACATCTTAAAGTCCCAACTCTTGGTAACTGGTAATACTTCTAGTTCCACCATCTATCTTATTCATCTAGAAATTACCTGAATCAGAAAGCCAAACTGTTTTTCTTTCTGTAAGACGAATACACCATGGTAATGACTTTTTGGAGCTATCTTTTATCTAAAGTAATCACTAGACAGAGATGTTGGATATGTTCATATATGATTACCGATCACAAAATTCACAACCTCATATAGGAACAGAATGTTGAGGCATCTTAGCAAGGGGAAGTCCTGTCAGTTTACTTCTGCAGCTGTTATGTGTAATTAGCAGGTATACACTTTGGTTATAACCCTGCTGATCTTTGAACAATACAGGTTTTCAAGGAGCATGAAACCGAGAATCTTTTGGAGGTTCTGGATGCTCGTTAACAGTAGGTCAGGGTATTCTACTAGCTTAACAAACAGCCGCAAACTATCAATTCAATGAAGGCATTTCCTCCAGCATCGCTCCATGTAGTGGCGACTGTCAGGCGAGGTATAAGCCGTGACAACCGTTCCCTCCTGAACATATAGGCTACAGATTCCATTTTAGTAGAACAGATGGATTGGCAATTTGTGCCTTGCCTTTTTTTTTTCAGACTTGCTTGTGTCAAAATGGCAGGAGGCTGCCAGAGCGTTGTATCTGTGTGAATTAACACACAGAGATTGGGTTTTGGCGCAACCGGGTGTATATTATCTGCTTCACTGTAATGTAAGCCCATAGGCCGGGAGATCGCTGGTGTCGTTTTTACCCCCTGAAAATCATGTACATCTCAGGGAAGAACGGATTTGTAATCCTCTTGGCCTACAGGCGTCTCTGCTGCTGGTCTTAACTTTTAACCTTGAACCCGGCTATTTGCTGTCCTGGTCATGTCGTATTAGCAATGTACTTCAGACTCTGGTCATATTCATACTTGCTATCATCATACAAAGTTCCCAGTTTCCAAGAAATTGCCATTTAATTTTGTTATTGCTTGTCCTTGTCAAATTCATGCAGCCAATATTCCAAGGAACACTTGCACAGAATTTGTGTGCTGATCCTTTCAATTGCTATTCAGTTTTTCTTCTTCAATTTGTTAGTGACAGACAGGGTGCGAATTTGTTTGTGCTTTTCAGAAGCCTTCTTCCGTGTGGTAAAATGGGATAGTGTGGAGGTTGGAGACGGAAAGCAAAGCAAACACTGGTTCGGGAACATTTTTAGTATTTATTTTAGGAACATAGTTCATGTAAATTAAAGCAATTCAAAACATGTGGTGCCATGCAATTCCGAGAAAACCAAAATTACTTAAACCATGAAAGAATACCAAGGAAGGATTACATTAATATCGGCAAATCTGAACTGTGCCTATTAATTGAACTCCACATGAAACACAAAATAATAGTACGAACACTAGAACATACTGTAGAAAGTAGATCAAAGCTAAGCAGTACACCAGTCGTGAAGGACATAATTTCTGCATCCACTGTTACATCAAAGCAGTACACTAGTCACGAAGGACATAATTTCTGCATCCACTGCATTACATCAAAGCAGTACACCAGTCGCGAAGGACATAATTTCTGCATCCACTGCATTACATCAAAGCAGTACACCAATCGTGAAGGACATAATTTCTGCATCCACTGCATTACATCAAAGCAGTACACCAGTCGTGAAGGACATCAATTTCTGCATCCATTTGCATTGCATGGTTGTTGTGTTGAACTATATCCAGTTAAAGACAATGCCCTTTCTCTTTCTTAAAAGGAGGAGCAGCCAGAAGGAAATGTAGTTGCTTCAGTAACCATGAGAAACCTCACCAGGAACTTCGGTAATGGATGCAAAATGGGGCAATCACTGCGTAGTAGCACACATCTCTGGTCTAAGTTTGGGAGGCATCATGGAACGCAACAACAAGGTTGACTTGTTTTCCATTGCTTGAAATTCTGTTGACACGAGTTAGTGTGCCTCGCCTGTTGCTGCCTTCTTGTCGTCATCTTCTTTAGTCTTAGTGTCGAGGCTGCAGAGGTGGAAACTAAGACAATGGTTAGGGACACTGTCACGGCGGAGAGGGTAAATGACACATGAGTCAGTAACATCACTATGTACAAACGATCACAGAAAATGAAACATGTCACACAAATCATGAACTCTGGTAAATCATGGAAATTTGCACTCCAGTACCACCATGTAGGAAAATTAACTATTGAAAATGAACTTCAGGCCCTGCCCCCCAAGCAAGCCCAAGTGGACTTCCCATGTTGACCTGGCCTACCTTTTTTTTGAAAGATCCAGCTCAGCTGGCATTCGTTTCATTAAGCAGAGAGAAAGCAGAAACAATTGTTGATCAAGTGATGAGGGAGTGAAAGAAAAGGTACATGCCAGACTAGGTTAAGCCTGTGCTGGCAGGGGTGCTCTCATGGCACGTCCCCGAACGGGCGCACCATGCATTTTGCTCCGGCGATCCTCCATTGTTCCATGTCCAGCCTGCAGGCTTCAGTAATGCTTCTCTCGCTTGCTGTCTTTCCTCTGAAAGTGCATGCATTGCGCTCGATCCAAATCTGCCAACAGACGAGAGCCAACATCGATTTGGTCCCTTTCTTGTTGCCTAGGGTGGCGTGGTCGATGATCCTCTGAACGCGCTCGCCCGTAGTCCTTCCCGCGTTCCAGCAGGAGTGAGCTAAGCACCGCAGCCCCACCATGAGGCCACCTTGTCCCACACCTGAATGGTGATCGGGCACTCCCAGATCAGGTGAGAAGAGGTCTCGAGATTCCTTAAGCACAACTGACAGAAGTAGTTGTTGGTCCAGCCGTGACGTTGCAGCCTATCGCAGCACCAGAGCCTGTCCAAGTGTAGCAGCCAGAGGAAAACCTTGATCTTGCCCGGCGCCGAAACTTTCTAGATTGATCCTCTAAAGTTAGTTGCCGCCGGTGATGGAGTGCAGTCCTGGAACTGCATGTTGTAGGCTGATCGCGCAGAGTACTAGCCAGAGCTGCTAGGGGTCCATCTGATCGTGTCCTCCGCTCCGTCTTCTATCGTGATCCCGGCGATATGGATCTCCCTTGCCAACTGGAGTACCATGTGCATGATGCTCTCATGGTTGCTGTGGCGGAGATCAAGGATCCACCGGTCTCCGTGCAGCGTCTCCCGGACCAAATGGTTCTTCCTGATGGATTAAGCAAAGACCTCCAGATAGGCCAGACAGAGTTGCGTGCCTCCTAGCCAGGATGAGAGCCAGAAGGAGGTCGTGGCGCCATTGCCGATGGGCCGTGCAGGCTGCGAACAGGGTGCGGTCTGAGTCGTCGCACGGGGTGCCCGTGCCGACCCAGGGGCGGCCTGACTGCGTCCAAGAGAGCTAGAGCCACCGCAGGCACATCGCCCTTGCGAACTTATCCAGGTCGTGGATGCCCAGCCCGCCGTTGCGCTCCGGCGAGGTGACCATCGTCCAGCGCACCTTGCATTTCCCTCCTGTTACCTCTTCGTCCTGCGCCCAGAGGAACCACTGTCTTGCCTTGTCGACGTCCTTGAAGAACCTCTTTGGCGCCCGCAGTGCCGTGATGGCGAATGTGGGCATGGCCGAGAGGACACACCGCACTAAGACCCTCCCGCCCGCGATGTGCATGACCCTTCCTTTCCATCCCGCCAGGCATTCCCAGATCCTGTCTAGTATAATTTGGAGATGAACTAGCCTAATCTTGCCGAGGGTGATTCATACTTGCTATCATCATACAAAGTTCCCTGTTTCCAAGAAATTGCCATTTAATTTTGTTACTGCTTGTCCTTGTCAGATTCATGCAGCCCATATTCCAAGGAACACTTGCACAAAATTTGTGTGCTGATCCTTTCAATTGCTATTCAGTTTTTTTCTTCTTCAATTTGTTAGTGACAGACAGAGCGCGAATGTGTTTGTGCTTTTTTGTCTGTGTGGTAAAATGGGATAGTGTGGAGATTGGAGACGACATTAAAATTGGGAAAGCAAAGCAAACACTGGTTCTGGAACATTTTTAGTATTTATTTTAGGAACATAGTTCATGCAATTTAAAGCAATTCAAAACATGTGCTGCCATGCAATTCCAAGAAAACCAGAGTTACTTAAACCATGAAAGAATACCAAGGAAGGATTACATTAATATCGGCAAATCTGAACAGTGCCTATTAATTGAACTCCACATGAAACACAAAACAATAGTACGAACACTAGAACATACTGTAGAAAGTAGATCAAAGCAAAGTAGTACACCAGTGGTGAAGGACATAATTTCTGCATCCACTGTATTACATCAAAGCAGTACACCAGTCGCGAAGGACATAATTTCTGCATCCACTGCATTACATCAAAGCAGCACACCAGTCGCGAAGGACATAATTTCTGCATCCACTGCATTACATCAAAGCAGTACAACAATCGCGAGGACATAATTTCTGCATCCACTGCATTACATCAAAGCAGTACACCAGTCGTGAAGGACATCAATTTCTACATCCATTTGCATTGCATGGTTGTTGTGTTGAACTATATCCAGTTAAAGACAATGCCCTTTCTCTTTCTTAAAAGGAGGAGCAGCCAGAAGGAAATGTAGTTGCTTCAGTAACCATGAGAAACCTCACCAGGAACTTCGGTAATGGATGCAAAATAGGGCAATCACTTTGTAGTAGCACACATCTCTGGTCTAAGTTTGGGAGGCATCATGGAACGCAACAACAAGGTTGACTTGTTTTCCATTGCTTGAAATCTGTTGACACGAGTTAGTGTGCCTCACTTGTTGCTGCCTTCTTGTCGTCATCTTCTTTAGTCTCAGTGTCGAGGCTGCAGAGGTGGAAACTAAGACAATGGTTAGGGACAGCGGAGAGGGTAAATGACACATGAGTCAGTAACATCACTATGTACAAACGATCACAGAAAATGAAACATGTCACACAAATCATGAACTCTGGTAAATCATGGAAATTTGCACTCCAGTACCACCATGTAGGAAAATTAACTATTGAAAATGAACTTCAGGCCCTGCCCCCCAAGCAAGCCCAAGTGGACTTCCCATGTTGACCTGGCCTACCTTTTTTTTGAAAGATCCAGCTCAGCTGGCATTCGTTTCATTAAGCAGAGAGAAAGCGGAAACAATTGTTGATCAAGTGATCAGGGAGTGAAAGAAAAGGCACAAGCCAGACTAGGTTAAGCCTGTGCCGGCAGGGGTGCTCTCATGGCACGTCCCCGAACGGGTGCTCCATGCATTTTGCTCCGGCGATCCTCCATTGTTCCATGTCCTGCCTGCAGGCTTCAGTAATGCTTCTCTCGCTTGCTGTCTTTCCTCTGAAAGTGCATGCATTGCGCTCGATCCAAATCTGCCAACAGACGAGAGCCAACATCGATTTGGTCCCTTTCTTGTTGCCTAGGGTGGCGTGGTCGATGATCCTCTGAACGCGCTCGCCCGTAGTCCTTCCCGCGTTCCAGCAGGAGTGAGCTAGAGCACCGCAGCCCCGCCATGAGGCCACCTTGTCCCACACCTGAATGGTGATCGGGCACTCCCATATCAGGTGAGAAGAGGTCTCGAGGTTCCTTAAGCACAACTAACAGAACTAGTTGTTGATCCAGCCGTGACGTTGCAGCCTATCGCAGCACCAGAGCCTGTCCAAGTGTAGCAGCCAGAGGAAAACCTTGATCTTGCCCGGCGCCCAAACTTTCCAGATTGATCCTCTAAAGTTAGTTGCCGCCGGTGATGGAGTGCAGTCCTGGAACTGCATGTTGCAGGCTGATCAAGCAGAGTACTGGCCAGAGCTGCTAGGGGTCCATCTGATCGTGTCCTCCGCTCCGTCTTCTATCGTGATCCCGGCGATATGGATCTCCCTTGCCAACTGGAGTACCATGTGCATGATGCTCTCATGTTTGCTGTGGCGGAGATCAAGGATCCACCGGTCTCCGTGCGGCGCCTCCCGGACCGAATGGTTCTTCCTGATGGATTAAGCAAAGACCTCCAGACAGGCCAGACAGAGTTGCGTGCCTCCTAGCCAGGATGAGAGCCAGAAGGAGGCCGTGGCGCCATTGCCGATGGGCCGTGCAGGCTGCGAACAGGGTGCGGTCTGAGTCGTCGCACGGGGTGCCCGTGCCGACCCAGGGGCGGTCTGACTGCGTCCAAGAGAGTTAGAGCCACCGCAGGCACAGCGCCCTTGCGAACTTATCCAGGTCGTGGATTCCCTGCCCGCCGTTGCGCTTCGGCGAGGTGACCGTCGTGCAGCGCACCTTGCATTTGCCTCCTGTTACCTCTTCGTCCTGCGCCCAGAGGAACCACTGTCTTGCCTTGTCGACGTCCTTGAAGAACCTCTTTGGCGCCCGCAGTGCCATGATGGCGAATGTGGGCATGGCCGAGAGGACACACCACACTAAGACCCTCCCGCCCGTGATGTGCATGACCCTTCCTTTCCATCCCGCCAGGCGTTCCCAGATCATGTCTCGTATAATTTGGAGATGAACTAGCCTAATCTTGCCGAGGGTGATTCATACTTGCTATCATCATACAAAGTTCCCTGTTTCCAAGAAATTGCCATTTAATTTTGTTACTGCTTGTCCTTGTCAAATTCATGCAGCCCATATTCCAAGGAACACTTGCACATAATTTGTGTGCTGATCCTTTCAATTGCTATTCGGTTTTTTTCTTCTTCAATTTGTTAGTGACAGACAAAGCGCGAATGTGTTTGTGCTTTTCTGTCCGTGTGGTAAAATGGGATAGTGTGGAGATTGGAGACGACATTAAAATTGGGAAAGCAAAGCAAACACTGGTTCTGGAACATTTTTAGTATTTATTTTAGGAACATAGTTCATGTAATTTAAAGCAATTCAAAACATGTGCTGCCATGCAATTCCAAGAAAACCAGAGTTACTTAAACCATCAAAGAATACCAAGGAAGCATTAAATTAATATCGGAAAATCTGGACAGTGCCTATAAATTGAACTCCACATGAAACGCAAAACAATAATACGAACACTAGAACATACTGTAGAAAGTAGATCAAAGCAAAGCAGTACACCAGTCGTGAAGGACATAATTTCTGCATCCACTGCATTACATCAAAGCAGTACACCAGTCGTGAAGGACATAATTTCTGCATCCACTGCATTACATCAAAGCAGTACACCAGTCGTGAAGGGCATTAATTTCTGCATCCATTTGCATTGCATGGTTGTTGTCTTGAACTATATCCAGTTAAAGACGATGCCCTTTCTCTTTTCTTAAAAGGATGAGCAGCCAAAAGGAAATGTAGTTGCTTCAGTAACCAAGAGAAACCTCACCAAGAACTTCGGTAATGGATGCAAAATGGGGACAATCACTGTGTAGTACACGACTTAGTAGCAGCACACATCTCTAGTCTAAGTTTGGGAGGCATCATGGAACGCAACAACACAGTTGACTTGATTTCCATTGCTTGCAGCTCTGTTGAGTCAAGTTAGTGTGCCTCGCCTGTTGCAGCCTTCTTTTGTCCCTGCCATGCCCAGGACACTTGTCGAGCTCGTGTAATGACAAACATTGTGCAACATAGACCATATAGTTGTGTAACTATATTCCTAGTTTTTGTTCTTGTTGTCATCTTCTTTAGTTTCAGTGTCGAGGCTGCAGAGGTGGAAACTAAGACAATGGTTAGGGACACTAGCTGTCACGGCGGAGAGGGTAAATGACACATGAGTCAGTAACATCACTATGTAGAAACGATCACAGAAAATGTAACGTGTTACACAGATCATTAACTCCGGTAAATCATGGAAATTTGCACTCTAGTACCACCATGCAGGAAATTTAACTATTGAAAATAGATGCAGATACTAGTTGACCTGGCCTACCTTACCACCTTTTTAGGCTACAAAGGGTCTTTTCCATAGCTCCAATTCCGAAAGTCCTTCAAACACAAGGTAGCTCCATAGCGTCTTGACTCTTGAGGTACTACACTAGTATCTGCATCTATTGCATGTTTGTTTGCATTGAACCAGATCCAAATAACGACGGTGCCCTTTCTTGTTCTTAATTAAATGAAGCAATACTTTGAGGAAAAGATAGTTGCTTCAGTAATCAACAGAAAAGTCAACATGAACTTTGGCAAAGAAGGGATTGATACATATCCATGTACCATGCATTCCAGACATTTATGAAATTCTTTGGTATTATAAGGGATGTGAAACCGGGCAACCAATGTGTAGTAGTAGTACTAAAGTGTGTATTTGATTATATCTCTATCAACTTAAGTTAGTGCCATGCATGTTGCTTTCTTCGTCTCCTTTGGCCTGGGGAGTGGGGACACTTGTTAAATGTCGTCCTCCCTAAAGGGATGCCCTATGAGCCGACATCCATGCTTCAACAGGACCACAATTTCCGCTGCCAACCAACGTCACTTGTTGATGTTTATCACCACGATCCCATATGCTCGGCGAGGTAAAAATGGTATGCGACTGCCAAATTGTGTAAGTATAAATGAATTAGCACACACATACCGAGTTTTAGCACAACTGGTTCTATGGGTATCCGCTCCACTGTAATGTCAGCCCATATCTGCGAGATCACTGTTGTCGTTTTTACTGCTGAAAATTCATGTGCATCTCAAGGAAGAATAAATTTGTAATCCTCATGGCCCTCTGCTGTTTTTTTTGCGAGAATAATTTTCTATCTATTCATCAACTGTCAAGGTAGTACAAATAACACTAGAAGTAAAAAAATACAACTAGGTCCGTAGACCACCTAACGACGACTACTAGCACTGGAGCGAGCCGAAGGCATGTTGTCGTCTTCGCCCCTCCCTCATCGGAGACGTGCAAACCTTGTTGTATCAGACAGTCGAGAAGTTGTCGTGCTAAGGCCCCATAGGACAAGCACACAAAAACAGCAACCGTAGCTGATGAAGAGAAGCGTAGATCGGAAGGATCCAACCTGTAGACACACAAACATAGACGAACGAAGACATGATCCATGTGGATCCACCAAAGATAAATGCCGATCGAATCCCGCAAGATCCGCCAGAGACAAACCTCCACACACCCTCCGACGATGCTAGAAACACCACCGGGACGAGGACTAGGCAGGGAGAATCTTATTCCATCTTCAAAGAGCAACTGTCGCCTCTCCTCTTCGAGCAGGACACAATCCCTAACACGACAAAGAGCATGAAAAAACAGTCGGGATCCACCACGCCTCCATGGCCCTAAGACCATAGGAGACGAGGTAGACCGGCTGCGGCACCGGCGGGGGCACGAGAAACCCTAGCCAAAGGGCCTTCTTTCTCCCACGGGAAGAAACAAAACGGTCGCTTGTAGTCTTTAACTTCTAACCTGGAGCTCGGCTATTTATTGTCCTGTTCATGTTGGTGTTAGCAATGTACTCTTGGCGGTGGTTATATTCATACTTGCTATCATTTTTTCTTTGAAATGAAGGTAAAAGATTGATTTGCCTCATCGATTAATTAAGCAAAAGAGAACTTCCTAGTTAATTAACGGAAAACCAGGCGAAAATTGATACAAACCAACCTCATGTGGACTACTCACAAAGTATGCAACCCCATAAGCGCATGATCAGTCCGACAACCACACCCAACATGCAATGATCACCAACCCTCAGACTGATACATCACAAAGAAACTCCCAACGAGAGTACCTCGTCCGAAGACCACGAGCACCACCAAATCCACGGAGACAAACCATGCCATAAGGATAACACAAAGAGACTAATGGCTATCCATCAAGCAGCTGTGAACACCATTCCTGTGGTGCCACTCTTTTTTTTTTCTCCTGAGAGACTCCTCCACAATCGTCTTGCCAGACCCAGGGCTAGGCACCTCCAAACATGTGAGCAAGTTGTGAAGCTCTATTTGGAAGAGAATCTCATTGACCTTGTCACACAAAGACACCACCTGCCCAATGGTCACATGTGAGTGAGTGACCGCAACGTCGAATTACGACGCAATACAACATCATCAACCATAGGAACACCCGTAGATGCAACCCCCTCCTCATCTGCGGCCACCTAGATAGTCTGTAAAGGAGGCTTAGTGGGCACCCAAGCCACGGTTGAGGGCACAAGCGAGTCCACCTTTAGATACTCCATTGACGGTGGTAAAATCGGCCCTTCAAACATTCTTTGTAACTCAAGCATGGTCTACAACACCGGAGCCACAACGACGATAATGGGCTCACCCACATAGGCATCCGACACAACGAGCGAGGCATGAAGCATCAGTTGAATTGTCCTAGCACGAGGGGACTCGGAGCCATAGAGCTCTGCAACCGTCTCATCCACGGAGTCATCATTCGGCTGAGTCCTCGAAGGTGACATAGGAGCGGTCAATGCCACAATCGACGCAACAGAGAGAGAGAGAGAGAGAGAGAGAGAGAGAGTACCCAGAGCGGCCTCTGCTCGCTGAAGAAAGCTCCCAACTCACAACAACCATCCTCGACATCACACAGTATTGGAAATAGGCCATATAGACAATAATATTGTAATATTATATTTCCATTTTCATAATTAAGAGTTTATATTTCATGCTATAACTGCTATGATTCTGGAATAAGTGATTCAGTGGAAAACTCATATGCACGAGTGGAATGATAAACAGTAAAGTATAGGTTCCTAGTCTTACCTCTAAGACTAGCTCAAGTGTTGTTGGTGATCAAGTTTTCCGAATCTTAGAAGAACATTGAGAGTATGATGTTAGAAGAACAATCATATTGAATCGACCCAAACTTGTTTGTTATACTTTGAGATAATATCGTCTGAAATCAATTGTTATAACACAGAGTGTTAACATGTGGTTTTGTAGCGACCCGACCTCAGACGGTCAAGTCTCTGTGCATAAGTGTCATCCCTGGATCGGTAATGCTGACACACACAGTACTCGAAGGATTTATAACAAAGTAGCAATCACACACTTATTACATCGAATGTCTCAAAAGAGAACTTATTACAATAAATATGGCTTAAGGCCATCTAAATAAATAACAGCGGAAGGCTTGGAAGATAAAGTGAGTCCATCAACTCCAACGGCATAGCTGAGTGCACGACAACGACCTAGTGCACCTTACTCTTCGTCTGAAAAGTATGCAACATGATACGTTGCAGCCCGAAAACGGGTCAGCACATGGAATATGCTGGCATAGTAACACAGTAGAGCAATGAACAGAATAAATGCTATCACTACATGCATGTATGGCTGGTGGAGGCTCTACAGTTAATATGTTTTTGCGAAAAGCCAATTTTCCCTACTTCAAAGGAATATATTTTATTTATATCATGGTAGTTGAACAACATTGAGAAGGTTCCTCCAACTCAATCCCAATTAGAAAATAATTATCAACCCAACAAATTAAATTAGAGTGATGAGATCCATATGATAATCCAAGAACCAGATACTCAAGATGTCCATAACCGGGGACACGACTAACCATGATTAGTTTGTACACTTTGCAGAGGTTTGTGTACTTTTCCCCACAAGAATCGATCTCCTCCGTTGGATTTCTCGCACTACAGGGTGTTTGAGAAACGGATGACCGAGACACAGTCTTTCAGAAACATGAACTCTAACCCTGGGTAGACAGTACCAACCTACATCCCCTACATCTGCTAGCCTACCACTGGAAGTGGTCATGCAACATACTCAACTATGCTAGAGCCCATAATAGCTTGTGGCTGCACACGAAAGTTTCTAGCATGAAAAATCTTATGATCCCTTTGAGCCTGGGTGGCGGACCTTAGGATGATCACACGGGTACTCCGGGATATCCTAGGACAACACTGGATTCTCCAGGTGCCCAAAACCAACAATCCACCCAGACGTGTATTAAAGTAGCCACCTTAAGTTAACCATTAATTAACACTCACATCTGTCATGGATACACTCAAACCCAATCCACGTCTACGAGCATAGCATAGCAGTATAAGCATAATGTAGAAGTAACTCCCAAGGGTTTGATAATAAACAGGGCAATAGGTTCTACCTCATCAACTACTTCCCAATACCCACATGTTAATCGCATCCTAATCATGAAGTGTTTGAGGATTGAAACTAATGCATAAAAACTGGGTATGAAAAGAGTATGATCAATGTGTTACTTGCCTTGCTGACGATCCGCAAAACCTAGTGACTCGTAGTAGCACGCTTCGCACTCCGGGAATTCTATCGCAAACAAACAAAAGCATACATAAGCACTCAAGCATAGATGCAAGGGTAAAACTTCAAATAAGAAGATCAAATCTGAAAACTCAACTGAAGAGATTCCATCTGCAAAAAGAATCAATCAAATCGGAGCTACGGAACTGAAACTACGGTCGAAAGAACTTCGAAATCAAATCTGCTCGAAACCAAATTTTGAATTGTCAAAAACCATGTTCAAGTTGATTAAACAGAAAGAGGGTTTCGAGACGAAGACTTTGGCGTTGGTTTCACTGGATTTGGACAAACGGTTCAGAAACGGCGGGCGTTTGAAGATCAGGGGCTAATCTGTGATAAAAGAAATCGTGGATAGGTCCCTGTGCGAAAAAAAGAAAAGACTAACGAACGAACGTTCACTGTCAGAACCTTAACGGCGAAAAGCGTTCGTTAAAACGAACGAACGGACGAATGTCCGCTAAATAACTAAACCGAGAAAACCGAACCGATAAAAAAAACGCATCTAGGGTTTCTAAAAAAAGATTGGTTTTTATTACCTAAACCGGAAAAAAACGGCGGCTCGGATCCGGCGAACGGCGGCGGCGGCTCGGGCGTGCGGAACGGCGGCGAGCGACGGCGAGCCAGCGCGGGCGGCGGCGACTTGCGGCATGGGCGGCGGAGCTCGGCGGCGGGGTGCGGCGGTGGAGCGGGACGAGGTGAGGAGGGGCGGCGGCGGCGGGGTTAAATAGGAAAGGGGGGGGGTTCGGCGGCTTGGGGAAGGGGTCGAGGAGGGGGAGTCCTCCTCGGACTCGCGGCGGCGGCGGCGACGTGCGCCGGCCGGACTCGGTCGGGGCGAGGCGGTGCGGCGGCTGGGCCCTGGCCTGGCGCTAGATGGGCCGGCCCAGTTCGGCCGCGAACTCTCTTAAAAAAACAGATTTTGCCAGAAAAATCCTAATAAATAAAATAAAAATCTAAAAATGCCAAAACAAATTTTCACCATCTAAATAAAATATTTAGAACATGATGAACATTTTCATGGCCTAAATGCGATTTTAGAAATATGCATATTTTTCTAATTCAAATAAAATTGCAATAAAATCCAAATAAAATTATTTATTTGATTTTAATATTTTCCTCTAATATTTCATTTATTTTGAAGAAGTCATATTATCTCCTCTCATATATTGTAATATGAAATATTTTCGGAGAAAAAAATAATTAAAACCAAAATGATCCTTGTTTCGATATTTGAGAAAAATTCAAATATGAAAACGATGAAATCCCCAACTCTCTCCGTGGGTCCTTGTGAAGGAAATATGCCCTAGAGGCAATAATAAAGTTATTATTTATTTCCTTATATCATGATAAATGTTTATTATTCATGCTAGAATTCTATTAACCGGAAACATGATACATGTGTGAATACATAGACAAACAGAGTGTCACTAGTATGCCTCTACTTGACTAGCTCATTGATCAAAGATGGTTATGTTTCCTAGCCATAGACAAAGAGTTTTCATTTGATTAACGGGATCACATCATTAGGAGAATGATGTGATTGACTTGACCCATTCCGTTAGCTTAGCACTTGATCGTTTAGTATGTTGCTATTGCTTTCTTCATGACTTATACATGTTCCTATGACTATGAGATTATGCAACTCCCGTTTACCGGAGGAACACTTTGTGTGCTACCAAACATCACAACGTAACTGGGTGATTATAAAGGTGCTCTACAGGTGTCTCTGAAGGTACTTGTTGGGTTGGCGTATTTCGAGATTAGTATTTGTCACTCCGATTGTCGGAGAGGTATCTCTGGGCCCACTCGGTAATGCACATCACTATAAGCCTTGCAAGCATTGTAACTAATGAGTTAGTTGCGGGATGATGTATTACGGAACGAGTAAAGAGACTTGCCGGTAACGAGATTGAACTAGGTATTGAGATACCGATGATCGAATCTCGGGCAAGTAACATACCGATGACAAAGGGAACAACGTATGTTGTTATGCGGTCTGACCGATAAAGATCTTCGTAGAATATGTAGGAGCCAATATGGGCATCCAGGTTCCGCCATTGGTTATTGACCAGAGAGGTGTCTCGGTCATGTCTACATAGTTCTCGAACCCGTAGGGTCCGCACGCTTAAACGTTCGTTGACGATATAGTATTTTATGAGTTATGTATGTTGGTGACCAAATGTTGTTCGGAGTCCCGGATGAGATCACAGACATGACGAGGAGCTCCGGAATGGTCCGGAGGTAAAGATTCATATATTGGATGGTATGGTTAGGCCAAGGGGTCAGGCCCACGGGGCTATAAGTCGGTGCAAAAGGAGTTTTGCGGAGGCCAGGGGGCCAAACGCCGGAGACCCTGATGTCTGACTCTGGGCCAAACGCCAAGGCCCATGGCGTCTGGGCTAGACGCCATGGATTGTGGTGTTTGGTCCTGGAGTCCGAGTGGGACTCTTGCTTTTCGGGAAAAACCGACTTTGAGGAGGCTTTTGCTCCAGGTTTCGACCCCAGGGCTCAACATATAAATAGAGGGACAGGGCTAGCACCAAAGGCAGATCAAGAAACACCAAGCCATGTGCCGGCAACCCCGTCCCCTCTAGTTTATCCTCCGTCATAGTTTTCGTAGTGCTTAGGCGAAGCCCTGCGGAGATTGTTCTTCACCAACACCGTCACCACGCCGTCGTGCTGCCGGAACTCATCTACTACTTCCCCGTCTTGCTGGATCAACAAGGCGAGGACGTCATCTAGCTGAACGTGTGCAGAACTCGGAGGTGCCGTGCGTTCGGTACTTGGATCGGTCGGATCGTGAAGACGCACGACTACATCAACCGCGTTGATAAACGCTTCCGCTTTCGGTCTACGAGGGTACGTAGACAACACTCTCCCCTCTCGTTGCTATGCATCACCATGATCTTACGTGTGCGTAGGATTTTTTTTGAAATTACTACGTTCCCCAACACCTTGAGTTGCTTAGAATTTCGAGGATCGCCAAACGAATGCAATAAAATATGATATGCATGAATGACCTAGGTATAACAATCCAAATTGGAAATTTGGGATGTTATAGGTTTAGTTCTTTAGACCATGAGAGTATCGCAATCACTTCTTAACGTACGATCGACTTTCAGGTTGCTAAAGAGTCAGCTGTAACATAGTGATCATAACGACAACTTACAGGTTCATCAGAAAGTTTGACAAGGGACTAGATAGCTTGGGAGTGGGATTTTCTCCTCCAACGATGGAGAGACATTCTTAGGCCCTCTGGGTTGATGGCATCAATCATCGTCTGGCCAGACACAGGTGACTATGTCACGGGGATGCTGAAACTTCAACAAGAAAGAAGAACAAAACTGGTAACGAGGATAATGGTATAGTGAGTGTTAGTAGGATGAGAGTATCGAGGATTTATTTGTGGACTTGTTTCATTAATATTCGTAAGAGTCCTGAGAGGAACCGGAAGCATTTCGGGGTCACCGGAAGAGTTTCAGAGTTTATTGGTCAATACAGGGTATTTCAGATAAATAATATATAGGTGGAAAATGTTACTGGTGATATTAAATTAATAATAAAAGCCTCTAGTATTTTTAGGAGGCTTTATATTTAATTTAATATCAACATGCCTTAAAAGGCCAAGTGGTGGAAGGGGAATTGGGTCGCCATGGCCCATGTAGGGGAGGCACCCCCTATTCCCTTGTAGGGAGGCTGAATTGGAGTGGCAGCCATGGCCCATGTAGGGGAGGCACCCCCTATTCCGTTGTAGGGAGGCTGAATTGGAGTGGCAGAGGACTCCTCCTCCGCGACATCTATTTCTTGCATTAAGTGAGACTACTTGCAACTCTCGCATCAAGTGGTACAGTATCGGGCTGGCCCGTTCCGCACGCGCAGTGTTAGAAATAGAAAGAAGAAATTGGGGGAACCCAGGATTCGATCTCTGGTATCCAGGGCGTTGTGCAACCATCCTAGCCACTAGGCTACACTGAAGCTCGTGTTCAGGTAGCCGGGCGTGACATACTTGTTCCATAAAGTAGCTGGGCGCGCCCTATGTTTTTTTCTTTCCCCATTGTCTTCTATGTTATTCATTTTTTCTTCCTTTTTTTGCTTTTTTGTAATTTTTCTACTCCATTTTTTCATTGTTTTTATTTCTTTCTTAGTTTTTAGTTGATTTTCTCATTTTATTTTGTTTATTTTATTTTTTATTCTTCGGTTTTGTTTTGTTTTCATATTTTATTTCCTACATTTGTTTCTTCCATTTTTTTCGCTTTCTTTTGTCTTCTCCATTTTTTTATTCTTACTTCTTAGATTTGTTTCATTCTTTTTCGTTTTCTTTTCTTTCTTTCTTTTTTATTATCTGATTTTTTGATTCTTTTCTTTGTCCTTCTCCATTTTTTGTTTGGTTTTATTTTTTCTCTCTCCATTTTTTGTTTGGTTTTCTTTTTTCCTCTCCATTTTCCTTTTTATTTTCTGTTTTCTTATGTTTGTTTTTGTTTTCCCTCTAGATTTGTGTACATGTCAAAAATATTTTTGTAACAACTGATCAACATTTTTTGTATACATGTTCAACAATGTCTGAGGGATTATTCAACATTTTTAAATACTTGTTCAATATTTCAATTGTTATTTAACATTTTTTCAAATACTTGTTTAACATTTTGAATACTTATTCAATATTTTCAAATACCTATTCAACAATTTTCATATAATCGTTCAATATTTTTGAATACCTTTTTTGACATTTTTCAAATACTTGTTCAACATTTTTAATACTTATTTAACACTTTCAAATATACTTGTTCATCATTTTATCAAATTCTTGTTCAACATTTCTAAATATTTGTTCAACATTTCTCATATACTCGTTCAACATTTTTTAATACCTATTTCAACATTTCTAATACTTATTATTTTCAAATACTTGTTCAACATTTTTCAATTCTTATTCAACATTTTCGAATACTTGTTCAACATTTTTCGTATAATTGTTCAACATTTTTTTAATACCTATTCAATATTTTTCAAATACGCGTTCAACATTTTAAATACTTATTCAGCATTTTCAAAATATTTGTTCAACATTTTTCAAATTCTTATTCAACATTTTTTAATACTTATTCCACATTTTTTTCAAATTTGTTTTTTCTAAAAACCGTAAGAAAATAAAATAAAATAAGATAACGATAATTTCAGCAGCGTTGCCCAAACATTAATTAAAATAATAGAAACAACTACATTTATTTTTTATTTTTATTATTACAGCAAATAACATTTAATCTTGCACAACAATTCTTCTCCAAACCTCCCTATATTTTATAGACCCTTGTCTCATTTCTTCCACACAAAGTAAATGCCAACTAATGGCCAGCCAAGCAAGTTACACTTGTCCCTAGTACAACCCACAAGAGACACAAGTGGAGGCGTGCATGCAAGACTAACCACGCATGCATGCCAAATGTAATGCCTCTTGAAACCGAGGCAAAACACATATTGACCTGTGGACGAAAACAATTCAAAATGTGAACTGCTTTTGAAAAAAATTCACGCTGCTGACCCTTCCGTGTGGCGCCCGACAGCAAGACACCGCACCCAAGGCCCATGGCGTCTGGGCCAGACGCCAAGGATTGTGGCGTTTGGTCCTGGAGTCCGAGTGGGACTCTTGCTTTTCGGGCAAAACCGACTTTGAGGAGGCTTTTGCTCCAAGTTTCGACCCCAGGGCTCAACATATAAATAGAGGGACAGGGCTAGCACCAAAGACAGATCAAGAAACACCAAGCCGTGTGCCGGCAACCCCGTCCCCTCTAGTTTATCCTCCGTCATAGTTTTCGTAGTGCTTAGGCGAAGCCCTGCGGAGATTGTTCTTCACCAACACCGTCACCACGCCGTCGTGCTGCCGGAACTCATCTACTACTTCGCCCGTCTTGCTGGATCAAGAAGGCGAGGACGTCATCTAGCTGAACGTGTGCAGAACTCGGAGGTGCCGTGCGTTCGGTACTTGGATCGGTCGGATCGTGAAGACGCACGACTACATCAACCGCGTTGATAAACGCTTCCACTTTCGATCTACGAGGGTACGTAGACAACACTCTTCCCTCTCGTTGCAATGCATCACGATGATCTTGCGTGTGCATAGGATTTTTTTTGAAATTACTACGTTCCCCAATAGTGGTATCAGAGCCAGGTTTTATGCGTAGATGTTATATGCACGAGTAGAACACAAGTGAGTTGTGGGCGATACAAGTCATATTGCTTACCAGCATGTCATACTTTGGTTCGGCGGTATTGTTGGATGAAGCGGCCCGGACCGACATTACGCGTACGCTTACGCGAGACTGGTTCTACCGACGTGCTTTGCACATAGGTGCCTGGCGGGTGTCAGTTTCTCCAACTTTAGTTGAACCGAGTGTGGCTACGCCCGGTCCTTGAGAAGGTTAAAACAACACTAGCTTGACGAACTATCATTGTGGTTTTGATGCGTAGGTAAGAACGGTTCTTGCTCAGCCCGTAGCAGCCACGTAAAACTTGCAACAACAAAGTAGAGGACGTCTAACTTGTTTTTACAGGGCATGTTGTGATGTGATATGGTCAAGACATGATGCTAAATTTTATTGTATGAGGTGATCATGTTTTGTAACCGAGTTATCGGCAACTGGCAGGAGCCATATGGTTGTCGCTTTATTGTATGCAATGCAATTGCCCTGTAATTGCTTTACTTTATCACTAAGCGGTAGCGATAGTCATAGAAGCAATAGTTGGCGAGACGACAACGATGCTACGATGGAGATCAAGGTGTCGCGCCGGTGACGATGGTGATCATGACGGTGCTTCGGAGATGGAGATCACAAGCACAAGATCATGATGGCCATATCATATCACTTATATTGATTGCATGTGATGTTTATCTTTTATGCATCTTATTTTGCTTAGATCGACGGTAGCATTATAAGATGATCTCTCACTAAATTTCAAGGTATAAGTGTTCTCCCTGAGTATGCACCGTTGCGAAAGTTCTTCGTTCTGAGACACCACGTGATGATCGGGTGTGATAAGCTCTACGTTCAAATACAACGGGTGCAAAACAGTTGCACACGCGGAATACTCAGGTTAAACTTGACGAGCCTAGCATATGCCGATATGGCCTCGGAACACTGAGACCGAAAGGTCGAGCGTGAATCATATAGTAGATATGATCAACATAGTGATGTTCACCATTGAAACTACTCCATCTCACGTGATGATCGGACATGGTTTAGTTGATTTGGATCACGTGATCACTTAGATGATTAGAGGGATGTCTATCTAAGTGGGAGTTCTTAAGTAATATGATTAATTGAACTTAAATTTATCATGAACTTAGTACTAATAGTATTTTGCAAACAATGTTATAGATCAATAGCTCGCGTTGTTGCTTCCCTATGTTTTATATGTGTTCCTAGAGAAAACTAAGTTGAAAGATGTTAGTAGCAACGATGCGGATTGGATCCATGATCTGAGGTTTATCCTCATTGCTGCACAGAAGAATTATGTCCTTGATGCACCGCTAGGTGACAGACCTATTGCAGGAGTAGATGCAGACGTTATGAACGTTTGGCTAGCTCAATATGATGACTACTTGATAGTTTAGTGCACCATGCTTAACGGCTTAGAATCGGGACTTCAAAGACGTTTTGAACGTCATGGACCATATGAGATGTTCCAGGAGTTGAAGTTAATATTTCAAGCAAATACACGAGTTGAGAGATATGAAGTCTCCAACAAGTTCTATAGCTAAAAGATGGAGGAGAATAGCTCAAGCAGTGAGCATGTGCTCAGATTGTCTGGGTACTACAATCGCTTGAATCAAGTGGGAGTTAATCTTCCAGATAAGATAGTGATTGACAGAATTGTCTAGTCACCATCACCAAGTTAGTATAACTTCATGATGAACTATAATATGCAAGGGATAACAAAAACAATTCCCAAGCTCTTCGTGATGCTGAAATCGACGAAGGTAGAAATCAAGAAAAACATCAAGTGTTGATGGTTGACAAGACCACTAGTTTCAAGAAAAGGGCAAAGGGAAGAAGGGGAACTTCAAGAAGAATGGCAAGCAAGTTGCTGCTCAAGTGAAGAAGCCCAAGTCTGGTCCTAAGCCTAAGACTAAGTGCTTCTACTACAAAGGGACTGGTCACTGGAAGCGGAATTGCCCTAAGTATTTGGCGGATAAGAAGGATGGAAAAGTGAACAAAGGTATATTGGATATACATGTTATTAATGTGTACTTTACTAGTGTTTATAGAAACCCTTCGGCATTTGATACTGGTTCAGTTGCTAAGAGTAGTAACTCGAAACGAGAGTCGCAGAATAAAACAGAAACTAGTAAAGGGCGAGGTGACGATGTGTGTTGGAAGTAGTTCCAAGATTGATATGATCATCATCGCACACTCCCTATACTTTCGGGATTAGTGTTGAACCTAAATAAAATTTATTTGGTGTTTGCGTTGAGCAAGAATATGATTTGATCATGTTTATTGCAATACGGTTATTCATTTAAGTTAGAGAATAATTGTTATTCTGTTTACATGAATAAAACCTTCTATGGTTATACACCCAATGAAAATGGTTTGTTGGATCTCGATCATAGTGATACACATATTCATAATATTGAAGCCAAAAGATGCAAAGTTAATAATGATAGTGCAACTTATTTGTGGCACTGCCGTTTAGGTCATATTGGTGTAAAGCGCATGATTAAACTCCATGTTGATGAGCTTTTGGAATCACTTGATTATGAATCACTTGATGCTTGCGAACCATGCCTCATGGGCAAGATGACTAAGATCCCGTTCTTCAGAACAATGGAGCAAGCAACAAACTTGTTGGAAATAATACATACTGATGTATACGGTCCGATGAGTGTTGAGGCTCGCGGTGGGTATCGTTATTTTCTGACCTTCACAGATGATTTGAGCAGATATGAGTATACCTACTTGATGAAACATAAGTCTGAAACATTTGAAAAGTTCAAAGAATTTCAGAGTGAAGTGGAGAATCATCGTAAACAAGAAAATAAAAGTTTCTATGATATGATCGCAGAGGTAAAATATTTGAGTTACGAGTTTGGCCTTCAGTTAAAACAATGTGGAATAGTTTCATAAATTCGTGCCACCTGGAACACCACAGCGTAATGGTGTGTCCGAACGTCGTAACCGTACTTTATTGGATATAGTGCAATCTATGATGTTTCTTACCGATTTACCACTATCGTTTTGGGGTTATGCATTAGAGACAGCTGCATTCACGTTAAAAGGGGCACCATCTAAATCTGTTGAGACGACACCGTATGAACTGTGGTTTGGCAAGAAACCACAGTTATCGTTTCTTAAAGTTTGGGGTTGTGATGCTTATGTGAAAAGTTTCATCCTGATAAGCTCAAACCCAAACCGGAGAAATGTGTCTTCATAGGATACCCAAAGGAGACAGTTGGGTACACCTTCTATCACAGGTCCGAAGGCAAGACATTCATTGCTAAGAATGGATCCTTTCTAGAGAAGGAGTTTCTCTCGAAAGAAGTGAGTGGGAGGAAAGTAGAACTTGATGAGGTAACTGTACCTGCTCCCTAAATTGGAAAGTAGTTCATCACAGAAATCTGTTCCTATGACTCCTACACCAATTAGTGAGGAAGCTAATGATGATGATCATGAACTTCAGATCAAGTTACTACCAAACCTCGTAGGTCAACCAGAGTGAGATCCGCACCAGAGTAGTATGGTAATCCTGTTCTGGAGGTCATATTACTTGACCATGACGAACCTACGAACTATGAGGAAGCGATGATGAGCCCAGATTCCGCAAAATGGCTTGAGGCCATGAAATCAGAGATGGGATCCATGTATGAGAACAAAGTGTGGACTTTGATTGACTTGCCCAATGATCGGCAAGCCATAGAAAATAAATGGATCTTCAAGAGGAACACGGACGCTGATAGTAGTGTTACTATCTACAAAGCTAGACTTGTCGAAAAAGGTTTTGACAAAGTTCAAGGTGAGATTTTCTCACTCGTAGCGATGCTTAAATCTGTCCGAATCATGTTAGCAAATTGCCACATTTTATGAAATCTGGCAAATGGATGTGAAAACTACATTCCTTAATGGATTTCTTAAAGAAGAGTTGTATATGATGCAACCAGAAGGTTTTGTCGATCCTAAAGGTGCTAACAAAAAGTGCAAGCTCCAGCAATCCATCTATGGACTGGTGCAAGCATCTCGGAGTTGGAATATACGCTTTGATGAGTTGATCAAAGCATATAGTTTTACAGACTTGCGGTCAAGCCTGTATTTACAAGAAAGTGAGTGGGGGCACTACAAAATTTCTGATAAATATATGTGAATGACATATTGTTAATAGGAAATAATGTACAATTTTCTGGAAAGCATAAAGGAGTGTTTGAAAGGAGTTTTTCAAAGAAAGACCTCGGTGAAGCTGCTTACATATTGAGCATCAAGATCTATAGAGATAGATCAAGACGCTTGATAAGTTTTTTCAATGAGTACATACCTTGACAAGATTTTGAAGTAGTTCAAAATGGAACAGTCAAAGAAAGAGTTCTTGCCTGTGTTACAAGGTGTGAAATTGAGTAAGACTCAAAGCCCGACCACGACAGAAGATAGAAAGAATGAAAGTCATTCCCTATGCCTCAGCCATAGGTTCTATAAAGGTATGCCATGCTGTGTATCAGGTCTATTGTATACCCTACACTGAGTTTAGCAAGGGAGTACAATAGTGATCTAGGAGTAGATCACTGGACAACGGTCAAAATTATCCTTAGTGGAATAAGGATATGTTTCTCGATTATGGAGGTGACAAAAGGTTCGTCGTAAAGGGTTACGTCGATGCAAGTTTTGACACTGATCTAGATAACTCTAAGTCTCAATCTGGATACGTATTGAAAGTGGGAGAAATTAGCTAGAGTAGCTCTGTGTAGAGCATTGTTGACATAGAAATTTGGAAAATACATACGGATATGAATATTGCAGACCCGTTGACTAAACTTCTCTCACAAGCAAAACATGATCACACCTTAGTACTCTTTGGGTGTTAATCACATAGCGATGTGAACTAGATTATTGACTCTAGTAAACCCTTTGGGTGTTGGTCACATGACGATGTGAACTATGGGTGTTAATCACGTGGTGATGTGAACTATTGGTGTTAAATCACATGGCGATGTGAACTAGATTATTGACTCTAGTGCAAGTGGGAGACTGAAGGAAATATGCCCTAGCGGCAATAATAAAGTTATTATTTATTTCCTTATATCATGATAAATGTTTATTATTCATGCTAAAATTGTATTAACCGGAAACATGATAAATGTGTGAATACATAGACAAACAGAGTGTCACTAGTATGCCTCTACTTGACTAGCTCATTGATCAAAGCTGTTTATGTTTCCTAGCCATAGACAAAGAGTTGTCATTTGATTAACGGGATCACATCATTAGGAGAATGATGTGATTGACTTGACCCATTCCGTTAGCTTAGCACTTGATCGTTTAGTATGTTGCTATTGCTTTCTTCATGACTTATACATGTTCCTATGACTATGAGATTATGCAACTCCCGTTTACCGGAGGAACACTTTGTGTGCTACCAAACGTCACAACGTAACTGGGTGATTATAAAGGTGCTCTACAGGTGTCTCCGAAGGTACTTGTTGGGTTGGCGTATTTCGAGATTAGTATTTGTCACTCCGATTGTCGGAGAGGTATCTCTGGGCCCACTCGGTAATGCACATCACTATAAGCCTTGCAAGCATTGTAACTAATGAGTTAGTTGCGGGATGATGTATTACAGAATGAGTAAAGAGACTTGCCGGTAACGAGATTGAACTAGGTATTGAGATACCGACGATCGAATCTCGGGCAAGTAACATACCGATGACAAAAGGAACAACGTATGTTGTTATGCGGTTTGACCGATAAAGATCTTCGTAGAATATGTAGGAGCCAATATGGGCATCCAGGTTCTTCCATTGGTTATTGACCAGAGAGGTGTCTCGGTCATGTCTACATAGTTCTCGAACCCGTAGGGTCCGCACGCTTAAACGTTCGTTGACGATATAGTATTTTATGAGTTATGTATGTTGGTGACCGAATGTTGTTCGGAGTCCCGTATGAGATCACGGACATGACGAGGAGCTCCGGAATGGTCCGGAGGTAAAGATTCATATATTGGATGATATGGTTAGGCCAAGGGGTCAGGCCCACGGGGTTATAAGTCGGTGCAAAAGGAGTTTTGCGGAGGCCAGAGGGCCAAACGCCGGAGACCCTGGCGTCTGACCCTGGGCCAGACGCCAAGGCCCATGGCGTCTGGGCCAGACGCCAAGGATTTTGGCGTTTGGTCCTGGAATCCGAGTGGGACTCTTGCTTTTCAGGCAAAACCGACTTTGAGGAGGCTTTTGCTCCAAGTTTCGACCCCAGGGCTCAACGTATAAATAGAGGGACAGGGCTAGCACCAAAGATAGATTAAGAAACACCAAGCCGTGTGCCGGCAACCCCGTCCCCTCTAGTTTATCCTCCGTCATAGTTTTTGTAGTGCTTAGGCGAAGCCCTGCGGAGATTGTTCTTCACCAACACCGTCACCACGCCGTCGTGCTGCCGGGACTCATCTACTACTTCCCCGTCTTGCTGGATCAACAAGGCGAGGACGTCATCTAGCTGAACGTGTGCAGAACTCGGAGGTGCCGTGCGTTCGGTACTTAGATCGGTCGGATCGTGAAGACGCACGACTACATCAACCGCGTTGATAAACGCTTCCGCTTTCGGTCTACGAGGGTACGTAGACAACACTCTCCCCTCTCGTTGCTATGCATCACCATGATCTTGCGTGTGCGTAGGAATTTTTTTGAAATTACTACGTTCCCCAACACCTTGAGTTGCTTAGAATTTCGAGGATCACGAAACGAATGCAATAAAATATGATATGCATGAATGACCTAGGTATAACAATCCAAATTGGAAATTTGGGATGTTACAGGTTTAGTTCTTTAGACCATGAGAGTATTGCAATCACTTCTTAATGTACGATCGACTTTCAGGTTGCTAAAGAGTCATCTGTAACATAGTCATCATAACGACAACTTACAGGTTCATCAGAAAGTTTGACAAGGGACTAGATAGCTTGGGAGTGGGATTTTCTCCTCCAACGATGGAGAGACATTCTTAGGCCCTCTGGGTTGATGGCATCAATCATCGTCTGGTCAGACACAGGTGACTATGTCACGGAGATGCTGAAACTTCAACAAGAAAGAAGAACAAAACTGGTAACGAGGATAATGGTATAGTGAGTGTTAGTAGGATGAGAGTATCGAGGATTTATTTGTGGACTTGTTTCATTAATATTCGTAAGAGTCCTGAGAGGAACCGGAAGCATTTCGGGGTCACCGGAAGAGTTTCAGAGTTTATTGGTCAATACAGGGTATTTCAGATAAATAATATATAGGTGGAAAATGTTACTGGTGATATTAAATTAATAATAAAAGCCTCTAGTATTTTTAGGAGGCTTTATATTTAATTTAATATCAACATGCCTTAAAAGGCCAAGTGGTGGAAGGGGAATTGGGTCGCCATGGCCCATGTAGGGGAGGCACCCCCTATTCCCTTGTAGGGAGGCTGAATTGGAGTGGCAGCCATGGCCCATGTAGGGGAGGCACCCCCTATTCCGTTGTAGGGAGGCTGAATTGGAGTGGCAGAGGACTCCTCCTCCGCGACATCTATTTCTTGCATTAAGCGAGACTACTTGCAACTCTCGCATCAAGTGGTACAGTATCGGGCTGGCCCGTTCCGCACGCGCAGTGTTAGAAATAGAAAGAAGAAATTGGGGGAACCCACGATTCGATCCCTGGTATCCAGGGCGTTGTGCAACCATCCTAGCCACTAGGCTACACTGAAGCTCGTGTCCAGGTAGTCGGGCGTGACATACTTGTTCCATAAAGTAGCTGGGCGCGCCCTATTTTTTTTCTTTCCCCATTTTCTTCTATGTTATTCATTTTTTCTTCCTTTTTATTCGCTTTTTTGTAATTTTTTCTACTCCATTTTTTCATTGTTTTTATTTATTTCTTAGTTTTTAGTTGATTTTCTCATTTTATTTTGTTTATTTTATTTTTTATTCTTCGGTTTTGTTTAGTTTTCATATTTTATTTTCTACATTTGTTTCTTCCATTTTTTTCGCTTTCTTTTGTCTTCTCCATTTTTTTTATTCTTACTTCTTAGATTTGTTTCATTCTTTTTCGTTTTCTTTTCTTTCTTTCTTTTTTATTATCTGATTTTTTGATTCTTTTCTTTGTCCTTCTCCATTTTTTGTTTGGTTTTATTTTTTCTCTCTCCATTTTTTGTTTGGTTTTCTTTTTTCCTCTCCATTTTTCCTTTTTATTTTCTGTTTTCTTATGTTCGTTTTCGTTTTCCCTCTAGATTTGCGTACATGTCAAAAATATTTTTGTAACAACTGATCAACATTTTTTGTATACACGTTCAACAATGTCTGAGGGATTATTCAACATTTTTAAATACTTGTTCCATATTTTAATTGTTATTTAACATTTTTTCAAATACTTGTTTAACATTTTGAATACTTATTCAATATTTTCAAATACCTATTCAACAATTTTCATATAATCGTTCAATATTTTTGAATACCTTTTTCGACATTTTTCAAATACTTGTTCAACATTTTTAATACTTATTTAACACTTTCAAATATATACTTGTTCATCATTTTATCAAATTCTTGTTCAACATTTCTAAATATTTGTTCAACATTTTTCATATACTCGTTCAACATTTTTTAATACCTATTTCAACATTTCTAATACTTATTCAACATTTTCAAATACTTGTTCAACATTTTTCAATTCTTATTCAACATTTTCGAATACTTGTTCAACATTTTTCGGATAATTGTTCAACATTTTTTTAATTCCTATTCAATATTTTTCAAATACGCGTTCAACATTTTAAATACTTATTCAGCATTTCAAAATATTTGTTCAACATTTTTCAAATTCTTATTCAACATTTTTTAATACTTATTCCACATTTTTTTTAAATTTGTTTTTTCTAAAAACCGTAAGAAAATAAAATAAAATTAGATAACGATAATTTCAGCAGCGTTGCCCAAACATTATTTAAAATAATAGAAACAATTACATTTATTTTTATTTTTATTATTACAGCAAATAGCATTTAATCTTGCACAACAATTCTTCTCCAAACCTCCCTATATTTTATAGACCCTTGTCTCATTTCTTCCACACAAAGTAAATGCCAACTAATGGCCAGCCAAGCATGTTACACTTGTCCCTAGTACAACCCACAAGAGACACAAGTGGAGGCATGCATGCAAGACTAACCACGCATGCATGCCAGATGTAATGCCTCTCGAAACCGAGGCAAAAAACACATATTGACCTGTGGACGAAAACAATTCAAAATGTGAACTGCTTTTGAAAAAAAATTCATGCTGCTGACCCTTCCGTGTGGCGCCCGACAGCAAGGCACCGCACCCAACGTTGCAGCGCCCTTCCCTTAGGCGTCGCACATCCTGCCAGCGTTGCAGCCCGGGTCCAGGTGCGGCCCCACAGACAACAGTGCAATGCCTAAGCCTTGGGCGCCACACGGTGTAAAGTGCAGCGCCTATCGCTTGGGCGCTGCACTTTGACTTAAGCGGCATCGGGCCAGCCCCTCCCAGGCAGTTCTTCCCCCTCTCTAGGAAGTTGCTCTCTGTACAGAGAGCGACGCGGCGCCCCCTTCGGATCCCCCACACCCCTCTCAGATATGAAGATTTTAGGCCTGGATTCGATCTCCAATCCCTCCTACAAGGTATACTCCTCCGTTCCCTTTCTTTTCCTCCGTAAATTCGTTGCAAGTTTAGGGATTTGCCCAAGATTAGGTGGAACCTTTGATTTGCTTGGTTTGGATCTTTATTTGTCCAAGATTGGGTGTTGTGATGGAGGATGTGTAGTCATATCCGGTACTATATGATTCTTGTTAGTGAAACCTAGATTGTTTATTTTTTAGATCTATATGAGATGCCTAGTTTTGTAGATAATTATGAGATGTTGATTTTTGTGGCTATATCTGAGATGTTGAGTTTTTTTAGATATATATTAGATGTTGAGTTCATTTCAAATATGAGATGTTGATTTACTTGAACACATATGACATACGAGATATATATGAGAATTTACAATCATTTATTCATTGTGTGAGAAGGAGATGTTGAGATTCTTGTAGATAAATACATATGAGATGTTTAGATGAACACATATGAAGTGTTGAGTGTATACCGATATTTGAGATGAACTCATATATGTTTATTGTTTGAACTTTGTAAGGATGGTTTGGCTTCTCGACGATGCCATTGACACACAACACCGGGCCTACATGATGCGCGAGAAGGGGCTGGTAATAATGAGTAATCTAAATATTTAGCAACTTTGCCTTTAGTTGAAATTACATGCCCTAAGATTTGTCATTACTTGTTTTTTGCAGAAGCTTGAACCTCTAACGATTCGGTATCACGGGGTCTCTGGTCCTGCCATGCCTTACGATGAGCGGTACACACCGTACATCCAGCAGGCAGGACTACTCCCGTGGATTCAGTTGGTCAGCCGGACCACATCGAATCTCAACACTCCACTGGTGTCCGCTCTTGCTGATCGGTGGAGGCCGGAGACGCACAGTTTCCATCTTCGGACTGGGGAGATGACCGTGATGCTCGAGGATCTCTCATTGATCACCGGTCTTGCTATCGATGGGAGACCTCTCTGTATGAGCACCGATTCTGATGGGTGGCGCCAGCAGATGACTGCTCTTATCGGTGTGGTTCCTACCGAGGATGAGGCTGATGTAGAGGAGGGAGAAGAGAAGAAGAAGAAGGAAAGGAAAGCAGCCGGAGCTGCTTTCACGTGGATTCAATGTTGCGTTGTTGTCCTATTTCATAGGTGGAATGGCAGCCATATGGCGCCAATGACACAGTAGGGTACACTCCAGAATTTTCCATCAACCCGATGTGCTTGCGGGATAGGGATCTTTGGCTCATGCAGTGCCCACTAATATGCAACTGGGCGGTTGAGCTTCACTTGCCACATCGCGTGTATCGCCAGTTTGGTCTGTTCCAGCCTCACCCGCCAGTTTGGGTGGACACGGACAAAGCACTTCATAGGTAAGAGAGCATGAACCGTATTGACTAAGCATCGCCACTCCTTCTTGATTGTGCTAATGTTTGGTTTTCTACCATGCAGGTTGGACAGGAGAAAGCAGCGGAAGATAAAGGACTGGGACAAGCACCATGCTTCGTATGTTACCTGCTTCCATCTTTGTGTGGAGCAAGCTCGTAACAGTGCACGCGCCCAGCTTCGTGAGCATGACTCACTTGCTTTTGATAACTACATACGATGGCTTCTTGATAATACTCGAGTTGAGATATGCCCGCCGGTATACAATGAGGATATTCTTCAAGAACCCATAAACTTTGAGGATCTATTAAATGGGAAGTACAACAAAGATGTCAGGGAAGGGCAAGGAGTCCCTGCTGTTTCGGTGATTAACTATGTGGTAAAGTGTTCCCTTCTTTACTTTCCCATTGGCCGTATTACACATGTTTGAATGGCTAACGTGTTACTTCATTCTCATGCGCAGCGCAATGAGATCAAGAAATCAGCTGATGAAAGCCAGTCTATTCTGGAGCAGACACCGGTTGGAGAAGGCAATGATGAAGGTCCACTATGAAAATTTCTCAAGGTACATAACGCACTAATGTGTCCATGTTACATATCTTGCGGAGTTTGGTATCTTATACACTTGTTAATGTTACAGTGCCAGGCCAAGAAGTTAAGGCGGTTAACAAATCTTCTCAGTTGCCGTGACCCAGAATATGATGAACCATCTGCCTCCAGGTCTGGTACACCATCAGACCCATTATCTCACCATCAGGGGGACGATGTGAGTTCCTCATTTGCTTATCTGGATGATGAGGGTGTGGTCACCCAAGAGGTATGACTAATCTTTTTGATTTAATTCTCACTTGATTACGACGCCGGTCTTCACCATATTGTTTGATTGTGTGATAGATTGATGATGACATGACTTTGGCGGACGCTCAAGTTCGGTCCGCATACATGTTGAAGCCTAGGCAGCCCATAAAACGGTACACGTCCACCGACTTTGACAACAAAGGCAACCCAAAGATGGTCGCAGGTAGTTCGCGTATGACGAGCTTGGATGATGAGGCGGAGGAGGAAGTGGAGGAAGAGGAGGCTCGCCCTCATAGGAGGAAGAAGATAATCACCAGGCGTGGCACCAGGAGCACGCGCGCAAGGCATTAGTCATTGCCGTTTTCATTATGAAACTGAACTTGTCGCTGTTTCATTAGGTTCATGAACTTGTGAGGTTATTTGAGATGTTGGTGAACTCTTAGAAGTGTGCTATTTGTGTTTGTGAATTTGTAGTAATGTTTGGAACTGTCTTAAATGATGTGATGTTCAAGTTGCAACTTGTGTTTGTTCTGTTTCTGTAGATTTACAACATTGCACTATATTTGTGAATACAAATTGATGTCAAAACTGCTACTGTTTCTGAAGTTTTGCAGTTAACAGCACTGCAGCGCCCTTGCCTGAGGCGCTGCACTATACTATGCAGCGCCCAGGAGTCAGGTGCCACACAGTAGAGCACCGCGCCTGAGTTCTAGGCGCTGCACAGCTGGGCGCCGCACTGTCTAGTGTGGCGCCTGGCCCGTAGGCGCTGCACCCTGACTTAGCGTTTTTTCGATGGAAAAGTTACTGGAACTGCTCTGTTGCTCTCTGAACTGGTGATAACCCACAAGTATAGGGGATCGCAACAGTTTTCGAGGGTAGAGTATTCAACCCAAATTTATTGATTCGACACAAGGGGAGCCAAAGAATATTCTCAAGTATTAGCAATTGAGTTGTCAATTCAACCACACCTGGATAACTTAGTATCTGCAGCAAAGTATTTAGTAGCAAAGTAATATGGAAGTAACGGTAACGATAGCAAAAGTAGTATTTTTGGGTTTTGTAGTGATTGTAACAGTAGCAACGGTAAAGTAAATAAGCGAAGAACAATATGAGAAAATCTCGTAGGCATTGGATCGGTGATGGAGAATTATGCCGGATGCGGTTCATCATGTAACCGTCATAACATAGGGTGACACAGAACTAGCTCCAATTCATCAACGTAATGTAGGCATGTATTCCGAATATAGTCATACGTGCTTATGGAAAAGAACTTGCATGACATCTTTTGTCCTACCCTCCCGTGGCAGCGGGGTCCTAGCAGAAACTAAGGGATATTAAGGCCTCCTTTTAATAGAGTACCAGACCAAAGCATTAACACATAGTGAATACATGAACTCCTCAAACTACGGTCATCATCGGGAGTGGTCCCGATTATTGTCACTTCGGGGTTGCCGGGTCATAACACATAGTAGGTGACTATAGACTTGCAAGATAGGATCAAGAACTCACATATATTCATGAAAACATAATAGGTTCAGATCTGAAATCATGGCACTCGGGCCCTAGTGACAAGCATTAAGCATAGCAAAGTCATAGCAACATCAATCTCAGAACATAGTGGATACTAGGGATCAAACCCTAACAAAACTAACTCGATTACATGATAAATCTCATCCAACCCATCACCGTCCAGCAAGCCTACGAAGGAATTACTCACGCACGGCGGTGAGCATCATGAAATTGGTGATGGAGGATGGTTGATGATGACGACGGCGACGGATTCCCCTCTCCGGAGCCCCGAACGGACTCCAGATCAGCCCTCCCGAGAGGTTTTAGGACTTGGCGGTGGCTCCGTATCATAAAACGCGATGAATCTTTCTCTCTGATTCCCCCCCCGAACACGAATATATGGAGTTGGAGTTGAGGTCGGTGGAGCAACAGGGGGCCCACGAGGCAGGGGGCGCGCCCCCCACCCTTGTGGACAGGTGGAGGCCCCCCTGACGTGGATTCTTCTTCCAGTATTTTTAATATTTTCCAAAAATAAGTTCCGTGGAGTTTCAGGTCATTCCGAGAACTTTTGTTTCTGTACACAAATAACACCATGGCAATTTTGCTGAAAACAGCGTCAGTCCGGGTTAGTTCCATTCAAATCATGCAAGTTAGAGTCCAAAACAAGGGCAAAAGTATTTGGAAAAGTAGATACGACAGAGACGTATCAACTCCCCCAAGCTTAAACCTTTGCTTGTCCTCAAGCAATTCAGTTGACAAACTGAAAGTGATAAAGAAAAACTTTTACAAACTCTGTTTGCTCTTGTTGTTGTAAATATGTAAAGCCAGCATTCAAGTTTTCAGCAAAGATTATGACTAACCACATTCACAATAACATTTAGGTCTCATGTTTACTCATATCAATGGCATAATCAACTAGCGAGCAATAATAATAAATCTCGGATGACAACACTTTCTCAAAACAATCATAATATGATATAACAAGATGGTATCTCGCTAGCCCTTTCTGAGACCGCAAAACATAAATGCAGAGCACCTTTAAAGATCAAGGACTGACGAAACATTGTAATTCATGGTAAAAGAGATCCAGTCATAGTCATACCCAATATAAATTAACAATAATGAATGCAAATGACAGCGGTGCTCTCCAGCTGGTGCTTTTAATAAGAGGGTGATGACTCAACATAAAAGTAAATAGATAGGCCCTTCGTAGAGGGAAGCAGGGATTTGTAGAGGTGCCAGAGCTCGATTTTAAAGCAGAGATAAATAATATTTTGAGCGGCATACTTTCATTGTCAACATAACAACCAAGAGATGGCGATATCTTCCATGCTACACACATTATAGGCGGTTCCCAAATAGAATGGTAAAGTTTATACTCCCCCTCCACCAACAAGCATCAATCCATGGCTTGCTCGAAACAACGAGTGCCTCCAACTAACAACAGTCCCAGGGGGAGTTTTGTTTGCAATTGTTTTGATTTAGTTTGCATAAAGCATGGGACCGGGCATCCCGGTGACCAGCCATTTTCTCGTGAGTGAGGAGCGGAGTCCACTCCTCTTGAGAATAACCCACCTAACATGGAAGATAAGGACAACCCTAGTTGATACATGAGCTATTCAAGCATACAAAACAGAATTTCATTTGAAGGTTTAGAGTTTGGCACATACAAATTTACTTGGAACGACAGGTAGATACCGCATATAAGAAGGTATAGTGGACTCATATGGCATAACTTTGGGGTTTAAGGAATTGGATGCACAAGCAGTATTCCCGCTTAGTACAAGTGAATGCTAGAAAAAGACTGGGAAGCGACCAACTAGAGAGCGACAACAGTCATGAACATGCATTAAAATTAATAAACATTGAGTACAACCATGCGTAGGATATAATCCACCATGAACATAAATATCGTGAAGGCTATGTTGATTTTGTTTCAACTGCATGCGTGAACATGTGCCAAGTCAAGTCACTTGAATCATTCAAAGGAGGATACCACCCCACTATACCACATCACAACCATTTTAATAGCATGTTGGCACGCAAGGTAAACCATTATAACTCATAGCTAATCAAGCATGGCACGAGCAACTATAATCTCTAATTTTCATTGCAAATATGTTTATTCATAATAAGCTGAATCAGGAACGATGAACTAATCATATTTACAAAAACAAGAGAGGTCGAGTTCATACCAGCTTCTCTCATCTCAATCAGTTCATCATATATCGTCATAATTGCCTTTCACTTGCACGACCGAACGATGTGAATAATAATAATAGTGCATGTGCATTGGACTAAGCTGGAATCTGCGAGCATTCAATAAACAGGATAAGACAAGGCAATATGGGCTCTTGGTTAAATCGACAATAGTGCATATAGGAGCCACTTCAACAATTTAATTATGGTCTTCTCCTATCAACCCCCAAAGAAAAGAAATAAAACTATTTACACGGGAAAGCTCCCAACAAGCAAAAGAAGAACGGGAAATATTTTTGGGTTTTCTTTTAATTATTACTACTACAGCAAGAAAAGTAAACTAACTAAAAGCTACACTAATTTTTTTTGGTTTTCTTAAGGTTTATTAAACACATAAGAAGAAAGCAAGAAAAAGGAAAATAAACTAGCATGGATATTACAGTGAAAGAGTATGAGCACCGACAACTAGCAATGAGTGTGTGAACATGAATGTAATGTCGGTGAGAAATACGTACTCCCCCAAGCTTAGGCTTTTGGTCTAAGTTGGTTTATTGCCACGGATGGCCTGGCGGATATCCAAAGTTATAGTTGGTGTCGTACTGAGATGAAGAAGACTCTGATTGCCACTGGTTGGCAATCATCTCCGGATCCCACTGGTAATTAGATTGTTGTGGAGGATCAAATTGTGGTTCCGGCTCCGGCTCTGTGGCTGATGTAGGGTTCCGGTAGGCATGAATGGTCGCCAGCGGAACGAGATACGGACCTGCAGATAAATCAAACAAGGAAGGAGCAGGCAAGGTAATAGTCTCAGGGTGATGTCTATCAAAGAACAATTTGTATTTAAGCGCCCCTTCCCTATTCTTAACAATAAAGTCATGCGCTACCATACTCTTATAATCTAAATAAACAGTGGGCAGCAAGGCGTGAAGCGTAAATACCTCCAAAGATGGGGCCCTTTGTACGGTTCAGACTTAACCGTTTAGCAATAATACCGCCCATACTAACAGAGTCATCACAAAATAAACCATGGAACAAAATAATAATATCAGGAACACTAAGGTTTCCACAGTTTCCGCGACCAATTAAGCAACGACTAGCAAATATGGCAAAGTAGCGTAATACAGGAAAATGTATGCTAGTGATTCTTGCATCGAAAACCTTCCTAGTTTCCCCTACAGTAATAGTGTCAATAAACCCATCCACATCTTTACGATGTGGTTCCTCTAAACCACCCTCGAAAGGTATTTTGCAAACCCTGCAAAATTCATCTATTGGCATCTTCTTGACCACATCATATAAATGAAACTCTACTGAAGGAGGTGATTCCTTAGGATAATGGTAGAAGTTTTGCACAAAATTATTGGTGAGTAAGAGATACTGTTCGCGTTGGTCGCGGAGGAAGTTGGTGAGGCCTGCATTCTCAGCCAATTCATAAAAATCATCATAAATCCCGGCTGCTCTCAAGAAATCATTGGAAGGCCATTCACACGGCCGAACCTCCGCGGTGCGAGGCAGATTATATTTGGGCCTCTCTGCTTCCTCACTTTGCATTTCCTTCGAGCTTCGGCTCGATGAGCCCCTCAAAAATCTCTTCATTATTTTCTGAAAAATTCTGAAATTTTTAGTAACTTCAAACAAAAGTGAACCAAGCTCAGCAAAATTGATAGCAACTACTCCTACAAGTGCCTAGAGACTATATCAAGCACTAGAACTACTTGGAACCATATAAATTTGACATGCAAGCTCAAGAACATGGTCACCTAGGCAGCACAAATTTGCAATGAATAAAGCACTAGAACAAAAACTAATTGGACCAATGGAGGAGTCACATACCAAGGAACAATCTCCCAAAGCAGTTTTGTGAGAGGTGCTTTGAACAAGGAGATCGAAAATCACAGCAAAATGAGCTAGAACTCGTGCTTGAGCTGGATGGTGAATTTTTTGGGAGGAAGAAGAAGTGTGTGGGTGCAGGAATAAGTGGAGGGGAGCCACCGTGGGCCCACAAGGCAGGGGGCGCGCCCTGTAGGGGTGGCCGCGCCCTGGACCCTCGTGGCCAGGTGCTTGCTCCCCCTGCTGTGATCTCAATGCCAGATATTCTCAAATATTCCAGAAAAAATCATATTAAATTGGCAGGGCATTTGGAGAACTTTTATTTTTGGGGTATTTTTATATTGCACGGATAATTCAGAAAACATACAGGAAAATACTATTTTTGCTTTATTTCAACTAAATAACAGAAGGTAAAAGGAGGGTACAGAAGGTTGTGCCTTCTAGTTTCATCCATCTCATGCTCATCAAAAGGAATCCACTAACAAGGTTGATCAAGTCTTGTTAACAAACTCATTCTGAATTGCATGAAACCGGAGAAATTTCGAATAACAGTATGTTACCTCAACGGGGGTATGCACATCCCCAATAATAAGAATATCATATTTCTTCTTGACAGTAGGTAGAGGAAATTCAAAACCTCCAAAAATAATCGATGGAATTTTTCCAATAGAATTGATACTGTGGACCTAAGGTTGTTTCCTCGGAAAGTGTACCGTATGCTCATTACCATTAACATGAAAAGTGACATTGCCTTTGTTGCAATCAATAACAGCCCCTGCAGTATTCAAAAAGGGTCTTCCAAGAATAATAGACATACTATCGTCCTCGGGAATATCAAGAATAACAAAGTCCGTTAAAATAGTAACGTTTGCAACCACGACAGACACATCCTCACAAATACCGACAGGTATAGCAGTTGATTTATCAGCCATTTGCAAGGATAGTTCAGTAGGTGTCAACTTATTCAAATCAAGTCTACGATATAAAGAGAGAGGCATAACACTAACACCGGCTCCAAGATCACATAAAGCAGTTTTAACATAGTTTCTTTTAATGGAGCATGGTATAGTTGGTACTCCTGGATCTCCAAGTTTCTTAGGTATTCCACCCTTAAAAAGTGTAATTAGCAAGCATGGTGGAAATTTCAGCTTCCGGTATTTTTTATTTTATTAGTAACAATTTCTTTCATATACTTAGCATAAGGATTCATTTTGAGCATATCAGTTAATTGCATACGCAAGAAAATAGGTATAATCATTTCAACAAAGCGCTCAAAATCCTCATCATCCTTTTCCTTGGATGGTTTGGGAGGAAAAGGCATGGGTTTCTGAACCCATGGCTCTCTTTCTTTACCATGCTTCCTAGCAACAAAGTCTCTCTTATCATAACGTTGATTCTTTGATTGTGGGTTATCAAGATCAACTGCAGGTTCAATTTCTATATCATTATCATTACTAGGTTGAGCATCAACATGAACATCTTCATTAATATTATACACTAGGTTCATATTCATTACCAGATTGTGTTTCAACATCAGAGATAGAAATATCATTAGGATTCTCAGGTGGTTCAGCAATAGGTTCACTAGAAGCATGCAAAGTCCTATCATTTTTCTTTTTCTTCTTCTTAGAAGAACTAGGTGCATCAATATTATTTCTCTGAGAATCTTGCTCAATTCTCTTAGGATGGCCTTCAGGATACAAAGGTTCCTGAGTCATTTTACCAGTTCTAGTAGCTACTCTAACAGCAAAATCATTTTTCTTACTATTCATTCCATTGAGCAAATCATTTTGAGCTTTAAGTACTTGTTCTACTTGAGTGGTAACCATAGAAGCATGTTTACTAATGAGTTTAAGTTCACCTTTAACTCTAGACATATAATCACCCAAGTGTTCGATCATATAAGCATTTTGTTTTAATTGTCTACCAAAATAAGCATTAAAATCTTCTTGCTTAACCATAAAGTTATCAAATTCATCCAAACATTGGCTGGCAAACTTAGTAGGAGGGATTTCAGCTTTATCATATCTATAGAGAGAATTTACCTTTACTACCCGTGTCGGGTTATCAAGACCATGTGTTTCTTCAATAGGTAATGGATCAAGATCATATGTTTCTTCAACAGGCGGTAAATTAAGACCACATATTTCTTCAATAGGAGGTAAATTCTTAACATCTTCAGCTTTAATACCCTTTTCTTTCATAGATTTCTTTACCTCTTGCATATCTTCAGGACTGAGAAATAGAACACCCCTCTTCTTCGGAGTTGGTTTAGGAATAGGCTCAGGAGTTGGCTCAGGAAGTGTCCAATTATTTTCATTGGTCAACATATTATTCAATAGAATTTTAGCTTCATCCAGTGTTCTTTCCCTGAAAACAGAACCACCACAACTATCCAGGTAATCTCTGGAAGAATCGGTTAGTCCATTATAAAAGATATCAAGTATTTCATTTTTCTTAAGAGGATGATCAGGCAAAGCATTAAGTAATTGGAGAAGCCTCCCCCAAGCTTGTGGGAGACTCTCTTCTTCAATTTGCACAAAATTATATATTTCCCTTAAAGCAGCTTGTTTCTTATGAGCGGAGAAATATTTAGCAGAGAAGTAATAAATCATATCCTGGGGACTACGCACACAACCAGGATCAAGAGAATTAAACCATATCTTAGCATCACCCTTTAAGGAGAACGGAAATATTTTAAGGATATAAAAGTAGCGAGTTCTCTCATCATTAGTGAACAGGGTGGCTATATCATTTAATTTAGTAAGATGTGCCACAATAGTTTCAGATTCATAGCCATAAAAAGGATCAGATTCAACCAAAGTAATTATATCAGGATCAACAGAGAATTCATAATCCTTATCAGTAACACAGATAGGTGAAGTAGAAAAAGCAGGGTCAGGTTTCATTCTAGCATTAAGAGATTGCTGCTTCCATTTAGCTAGTAACTTCTTAAGATCATATCTATCATTGCAAGCTAAAATAGGTCTAGCAGCTTCTTCATCCATAACATAGCCCTCAGGCACAACAGGCAATTCATATTTATTAGGGGGAGAGTCTTCATCATCACTATCATCAATATTATCAGTTTCAATAATTTCATTCTCTCTAGCCCTAGCAAGTTGTTCATCAAGAAATTCACCAAGTGGCACAGTAGTATCAAGCATAGAAGAAGTTTCATCATAAGTATCATGCATAGCAGAAGTGGCATCATCAATAATATGAGACATATCAGAATTAATAGCAGAAGCAGGTTTAGGTGTCGCAAGCTTACTCAAAACAGAAGGTGAATCAAGTGCAGAGCTAGATGGCAGGTCCTTACCTCCCCTCGTAGTTGAGGGATAAATTGTTGTTTTTGCGTCTTTCAAGTTCTTCATAGTAACCAGAAGATATAAATCCCAAGTGACTCAAAGAATAGAGCTATGTTCCCCGGCAACGGCGCCAGAAAATAGTCTTGATAACCCACAAGTATAGGGGATCGCAACAGTTTTCGAGGGTAGATTATCCAACCCAAATTTATTGATTCGACACAAGGGGAGCCAAAGAATATTCTCAAGTATTAGCAATTGAGTTGTCAATTCAACCAAACCTGGATAACTTAGTATCTGCAACAAACTATTTAGTAGCAAAGTAATATGGAAGTAACGGTAACGGTAGCAAAAGTAGTATTTTTGGGTTTTGTAGTGATTGTAACAGTAGCAACGGTAAAGTAAATAAGCGAAGAACAATATGTGAAAAGCTCGTAGGCATTGGATCGGTGATGGAGAATTATGCCGGATGCAGTTCATCATGTAACAGTCATAACATAGGGTGACACAGAACTAGCTCCAATTTATCAATGTAATGTAGGCATGTATTCTAAATATAGTCATACGTGCTTATGGAAAAGAACTTGCATGACATCTTTTGTCCTACCCTCCCGTGGCAGCGGGGTCCTAGCGGAAACTAAGGGATATTAAGGCCTCCTTTTAATAGAGTACCGGACCAAAGCATTAACACATAGTGAATACATGAACTCCTCAAACTACGGTTATCACCAGGAGTGGTCCCGATTATTGTCACTTCGGGGTTGCCGGGTCATAACACATAGTAGGTGACTATAGACTTGCAAGATAGGATCAAGAACTCACATATATTCATGAAAACATAATAGGTTCAGATCTGAAATCATGGCACTCGGGCCCTAGTGACAAGCATTTAGCATAGCAAAGTCATAGCAACATCAATCTCAGAACATAGTGGATACTAGGGATCAAACCCTAACAAAACTAACTCGATTACATGATAAATCTCATCCAACCCATCACCGTCCAGCAAGCCTACGATGGAATTACTCACGCACGGCGGTGAGCATCATGAAATTGGTGATGGAGGATGGTTGATGATGACGACGGCAACGGATTCCCCTCTCCGAAGCCCCGAACGGACTCCAGACCAGCCCTCCCGAGAGGTTTTAGGGCTTGGCGGCGGCTCCGTATCGTAAAACGTGATGAATCTTTCTCTCCGATTTTTTTGTCCCCAAACACGAATATATGGAGTTGGAGTTGAGGTCGGTGGACCAACAGGGGGCCCACGAGGCAGGGGGCGCGCCTAGGGGGCAGGCGCGCCCCCCCACCCGCGTGGACTGGTGGAGGCCCCCCTGACGTGGATTCTTCTTCCAGTATTTTTAATATTTTCCAAAAATAAGTTCCGTGGAGTTTCAGGTCATTCCGAGAACTTTTGTTTCTGCACACAAATAACACCATGGCAATTCTGCTGAAAACAGCGTTAGTCCGGGTTAGTTCCATTCAAATCATGCAAGTTAGAGTCCAAAACAAGGGCAAAAGTGTTTGGAAAAGTAGATACGACGGAGACGTATCAACTGGCATGTCCAGATGTGCAGCGCCTATGGTAGAGGCGCTGCACTGTATAGTGTGACGCCTAGGTCTTGGGCGCTGGACACCTGGACATGCCAGTCCAGAGAGCACCAGATCACTTCCAGTAACTTTTCCAGCCCAAAAATTGCTAAGTCAGGGTGCAGCGCCCATGTCTGAGGCGCTGCACTATACTGTGTGACGCCCAGGAGCTGGGCGCTGCACTATGTGCTGTTTTCAAATACCAAGTGCATTTTATGTTTTGTGGTTCACATAAATGTCACATAATCATAGATTAGTCCAAAACACAGAAAGAAGACATAGCACATAGAGTAGTCCAAATCACATAGTCATACGCACATTAGCTCCAAAACATAGATTTGTCCAAAACACATTTAGGACTCATAGCACATAGTACCACACATTTTGGTTCACAAGGTCACATAGTAGCACACATTTTGCGTCGAGCAAGGTCCTCTCTTCTTCTTCTTCTTCCGGCTCCCACCACCCCGGCATCTCACCTCCCCCCTCCATGTCCTCCACCCCCTTCATTGTTTCCATACCTACAAAAATGGCAACTTAATAGTTAGTCACACTATGCAAAATGACAATGACAACATAAATAACAAGATAATAGTAAGTCACATACGGCAATGGTCCATTGAGCCAAGAAAACATTCCTCCACTACGACTACCGCCATCACTACGGCCTCTACCACCACCACCACGACCTCTACCATCACCACGGCCTCTACCACCATAACCATGGCCAAGACCGTCACCACAGCCTCTACCCACACCACGGCCAAGTCCGTCACCACGGCCTCTACTACCATCACCACGGCCAAGACCGTCAGCACGACCTCTACCAACACCACGGCCAAGACCGTCACCCCGGCCTGTACCACCACCACGGCCACTTCTAAGACCTACTTGACTCCCTCTTTGTTGCCTAGTTTCTCGTTGGCTTGGTTGATTTGATTGGCTTGGCACTTGGGCGCTTGTTTGACTTGGTTGGCTATCATTTACTTGGCTTGTGCTTGCATCATTTTTCTTTGATCTCTTTCTTGGTTTGGGACAAGTTCTTGTGTTGTGTCCCCCATGACTGCAGTCCCCACAACGGGATTGCTCACGAGGCTCTTGGAATTGGCCGGTGCCGTATTCTCCACCGCCACCACGGCCCCATCCGTCCATGTCACCTCTAAGACGCTTTGTCTTACGTCTTCCCCGTCTAACGACCTTCAATTCCGGGTCCGGCCATAGTTGAACTCCATGATACTCCGGCCATTGTGATTGGTCCAAGTATGGCTCAAACCAGGGAGCCCATGTATTCTGATTGAGAACTCGGACTCCCGCACGATAAGAGGGTGATTGACGTCAACATTCCTAACACGGGATGCGTTTAACAAGTGCGATCATGGCAGATGAAGCAACGATGGCCTCATGCAGCTGCAATCACACCGTGTTAGGGAGACCTTGAACGCGCGGCCTCCGTGTTGGTGGCCACCGTTTGAGGTTCCTCCAGGCTCTTTCACTTCATACTTCCACTCGTTGTCGTCATATAGAACAACTTCTTGGGAGTCTGCCTTTCGTGATTGAAATTCCAACCATTCTTCAACCTTTGGTGGAAAATTATACTTGTGCTTTTCCTTGTTCTCACCAGCAATCTGCTTATCCGTCTTCATTGAGTACTTTAAAAAGTACACATTCATCTTGTCAAATGTGTATTGAACTATTGGTGTCACGGGTAATGCACGTACACCCTGAGCACCTTATTGAAGCATTCTGCCATGTTGCTTGTCATTTGACCGTACCTCCGGCCATCTTCATCGAAAGCATGTGCCCACATATTCCTTTCGACAATGTTCCTATTGAGAAATTCAAGACCACCGGGGTCAAGTTTCTTGTGTCTGAGCAATGCATTGAACAATGTGGCAAACCGCTTGTCGGAGAAAGCGAGACAACAATCTTGAAGATGATCGGCCAACTCCTTGATACCACATGCCCTATAGAAGTTTGCACAAAAGTGCCTCATGCACCATCGATGGTGCAACTTTGTATGTCCGAGAATGTCAACCACAACCGTGTTTAGAATTCCTGGATGGTGATCCGATATGACACAAATTTCCCTTTCAGCCGGTAATACCCTTGTTCTCAATTGATGCAAGAACCACTCCTAGTTATCATTGTTCTCCACCTCAACCAAAGCGAAAGCCAAAGGCAACACCCAGTTATTGGCATCACTTGCTATTGCAACCAAAAGAGTGACCTTGTATTGTTCGGTCAAGAACGTGCCATCAATGGCGATGACGGGCCGACAATGCTCAAAAGCCCTCACGCATTGCTCAAAGGCCCAGAATGCACGGCCAAATGCTCGCACGGTCCTCCCGTTGTGAAGCAATGTTTGGTGCCCATGAGGCTCGACCACATGAACCATGCCTGGGTTTGTGGCGGCCATAGCTAACGACAACCTAGGGAGTCGGTTGTATGCTTCCTCCCAATTGCCATATAACATCTGAATGCGGCTTGCTTCGCCTTCCATGCCTTGCCGTACTTGATCTTGTAATGAAAGATGACTTTCACAATGTCAATGACACTCTTAATGCTCATTGTTGGAAGTGTGGATATTTGGTTGGAAAGCCTGTAAGTGATGAACTCGAACGTGAGTTGTCTGTGTTGTTGGTACACAAGATCGCGATCCGCATTCTTGTGCTGGCACATGTGAGTTGGTAGACAACTCACTATGCGCCAAGTGGGACCTATTTTCCATGGCCTTGCATGCACAATACGTGGACATCTTGGCACTTCACACTTAACCGTGTAACGCACATTGACATCCGAGTTGGCCACTCTATGTGGACGATAATGCGTAACCGAGTAGTTGTCGAGCCACATCTTCAGTTCCAAGAAAGAATCAAACTCACAACCGGGAAATATCCCGTTCTTTCCATCTTCCAAATCATGGTGAGAACTTGGCCTAGCTCCAAGATATATGCATTTGCCACCATCCACAACGGCTTCATCCGCGAGACTAAGATCCTTGAACAATGGTGTCTTGTGATCCCGCCCGAATACCTTCTTGAATGCTTGGGCCTCCTTCGGCGTGAACCCCTCCTCATCAACTTCTTCATCGGGACCATCGTCATCCGAGTCCGATGCATATGCATGGGAAAAAGGGATGGATTGGTCCATTGTCTCTTGCACATTATATTGGTCGAGATCACCCACATTGTTGTCATGAAGATCAACTTCGTTGTCATCCTCCCCGTACTCATCATTCTCCTCTTCAAAAGCTTCATTTTGATTGTTTGGAGTCGGGCTCAATGTTGGCCAATCTTGTTGCGTGAAATGAGGTTCACTTATTTGATCTTGGTTCATGGGTGGGGGAGTGCTAGCAACCAACGGGGGGGGGGGGGGGTCCGGTTCAAGTCCAAATGCAAAGTAGACTCAATCTTCTTGGAGGCAAATAAGTCAAGAGCCTTGTCTAGAGATTCGGCAACCATCTCCTTGTATGCAACCCAACGTTGCTCGGAGTTCACACGCAGTGTCTTCCAACGGATGTGCATTCCAAAACCAACATTATGCCTTTCCTTGAACTCAACAACGTCACTTGGGTCCATCCAATTCAAATCCTTCCTCACTTGTTCCAAGAGCTCCACATAGCTAGGACTCCTCTCAAACACCATGTCAAGCTCATCCGGGTCCGGCTCAACATTGTCTTTCAAAAAGGCCTCTTTATCCACATGATGAACATAAACACATGTTCTTCCCATCCCTACAATAATAAAAAACACACATATATCAAGTAAGTACTTAACCAAGTATTTGCACAAAATACATAAGCCCTAACATAGATATGAAACAACCCTAACCCCCACTTAACAATAACAACAACCCTAACAATAGCATAGCCCTAACCCTAACCCCAACATAAAAACACACATAACCCTAACCCTAGCATAGTATGAAACCTAACCCTACCAAATTAGCGAAGAAACATAACATGTTTGAAGACAAATTTCCAAATCCAAGCCAAAACTAGGGTTTCCCCAAACTAGCAAGATTTGAGCAAATGTGACAATTTCTATGGATGAAAAAGAGGGGATCGGAGGAGATTACCTTAAGGGAGGGGTTGGCTTCGAAATCCACGGACAAATACTCCGGATTTGCAAGATTTGAGAAGGATTTGAGAGGGGGGAGGGCGCTTTGCTTCAGCTTGTGGGTGGGGTGGGGTGAGGGGCCAGCCAAAGTGGCAAACTGATAGTGCAGCGCCCAAGAGCCAGGCGCTGCACATTACAAGTGTGACGCCCTAGAGATAGGCACTGCACTGCTGTCCGTGGGGCCGCGCCTGGCCCCGGGCTGCCACGCTGGCTAAATATGCGACGCCTTAGACAAAGGTGCTGCACAGTACGGTGCGGCGCCTTGCTGTCGGGCGCCACTCGAAAGGGTCAGCAGCGTGAATTTTTTTGAAAGCAGTTCAAATTTTGAATTGTTTTCGTCCACAGGTCAAATATGTGTTTTGTGCCCCAAACCGACATAGCTATTCACCCCACTATAAATAGAAGCCATCCCTTTCACCGTGGCCACACACAGTCATCCGCTGGAGAAACCCCTCTGCCTTTTTCACCTTGCCTTTTCATCTTCTGCCACACTGCTGTCCTCCACTGCTGTGAAGCTCTTTGGGTTGCATGCGCCACCAGGTACTAATCAAGTACCTTGTTGTGTTAGCCCTTCTTGCTTGATTTCTTATCTATCTCCACCTCGGTTTGAATCAGTCCATGAGCATCTATTCACCTTGATCTATTTACCTTGCTGTAAAAAGAACAAAATGTTTACGTAAACACCCAAGTTAGTCAAAACTAATTAAATCAATTGCAAAAGCTTGTAAAAGTTTCTGTGAATGACATCCGTGGCTTGTACTAGATCCAACATGCCAAGAATCAAATCCTAAGTACTAGCAACTTGCTAAGACATGTATGTGTGTATCCAAAAGATCAACCTTCCTGTGTATACTGCCTTGTCCTAATTATTAATCCCTGCCAATCTGTAGCAAACATTGAGTGATTGATGTTTATAATCTACTCACAAGTAATTATTTTTGGGTTTCACTGCCACTGTTTACTTCTATATGGTGTTCAAGGATGAGTAGCACTAGTTAGGAATAGCATTTAGATCTAATCAGTAGCAATACCATGACCACACCATAGATTAAATCTTGATTTATTTCGTGGCCTTGAGATAAACAAAGAGAAAGAAGGCAATATGGCTGAGTGGGGAATAGTAGGGCCTGAGATAAAATGAACAACATATGCACACCCACGTTCACATATAGCAGGCACTTGTTGTGAAATTTGGAGCACTTCATGGAGAAGGAATCAGGATTAGTACTTACCAGTTAGTAGCAGTAGGATGTGGCTAGTCCACACCGTTAGCAGCAGAGCCATGGCGACCGAGCAGCGCCGGTGAAGCCGCACGCGCCCGATGCCCGTGGCTGCACGCCTCGTGCGTGTGGCTGCGCTGGGGGAGGATGTAGGCATGGAGACGTCGTTGCCGCTGCAGCCGGCGGCACGCCCACCGGACCTAAATCAGGCGGCGCTAGGATTGAGTGGTGGCGACGTTTTTGGCGGCGGCGGATCAAATAAATAGGGGGATATGGTGTCCTCCGTGTCGCCGGAGATGCCCGGACGGGGCAGATCGAGGCGACGGCGGCCGTGCTCTGTTCTTGGGGGAGAGAGAGAGGTGAGCGGGCTGGTTCTGTTCGTGGGACAGCAAGAAGTTGAGTAGTCTTTTTGATAGACACGGGGCTGGGGCTCAACCAGCGAAGTACTAGTAGTGCAGTACTAGGCTACTGTTTCCTTTTTACTTACCATGTACTTATTCTCTGGGCTGGATGACGTGTGTGCATGCTACTCTGTTTTGGATGGCTTGATGCATTTTTATCTCTCAATAAAACACTAGGACGTATCACCACTTAGTTAATTACATGTGGCTTGCTCAAAATGGCTGTGTTGTTGGATGTTTAGATTTTTAATTAGGAATAATAATAATAATAATAATAATAATAATAATAATAATATAAACATGTTCCTGAAATAATTATCAGGAGTCGATCTCGGACCCGTAGGAGCCACGTCTGGTGGTTCCGAGTTGATCGAAGCACTATCCGGCAAGTCGTCATCTCCTTGACCATGTCTTGATAAATGTTTTTCGGGCTATGGGTCATTTCTAAAATTTTGCATAAGAATTAAAAATAAATATTTTTCATAAATAAAATGAAATTTTGGATCAGGTGGATCCACTGATTTGGCAATTAGACCAGATCAGGTGAGGTATGTGTATTAAGTAGTTGTGACTCGGGCAGTGTTACGTTATAAATAAATATTTGGAGGGTAGGGGAGCTCATGTTGGTGAAGGCAACCCAGGTAGGGTTGTCTTGGATGACGGGCTCCTCTATATAGGGTATCACATTAGGACACAACCAACTGTCGCTTACTTCAAAAGCGGCACAAACCGTACTGATCATAGACCTGGAATGGGACGGGCTGAACCGACTACCCATGCCAAGTTCTGCCTCTGCATGGGCGAGAAGGTGGCTGTAGCCGGGTAGGTACAGTCACCCTAGGGCGGGACCGCCGGTCAGGGGTCTCGACCCGTGGGCCTTTAGTAAGGCAAGGTGGAAAAGCAGAGGTAGTGTACGGGCTGGTTAAAGGTTCTGGTTCCTTGGTCTAGTCGTGCACACGGATAACGCATGGACGACTCGGACCAAGTGATGCTATGGGCAAAGTAGTACACCTCTGATCAGAGTAAATGTGATATCACTCCCAGCTTCCGGGTTTGGAAGTGCGTCGTGTGGGTTTTCCTCTAACACAGGATGTAAGATCCCACGTCGCTCTGCCACCAGTAGTTTTTATGAATAAAATTTGGTTTTCAACAAAATGGGTTAAGGGAAAATATGTTTTACCTACAAAGTATTTTGAGCTAATGGCTCGGTGGTGGTAGCCGTGGCCGATAAAGTTTTTCCTCTTTGAAAACTCATGCATCCATTTTCCCCGGCAACTTGGGGAGTACGTATTTTATACGTACTCAGCTGTACTTATGTTGTTTTTTAAAACAAGAAAGTTATGAGAACTCCGAGGCGATAGAGAATGGTACTTATGATGAGTCTGGTCATCTTGACGACTTCAGTTATTCTGAAGTGGAGTATGATTATGAGGAAGTCGACAATCAAGGCTATGAAGAGTAGATGCCCTCCATGGTTGGTCTAAAAGGCTCGTACTAGAAACGGGTGACGATCTATCGTCATGGCCGCTTAGGCTTAGTCGATACTTCAGGTGTCTATGTAATAAAAGCTTGCCTACTCATGGCAGCTGCTCCGTCTTATACATGATACTGTTCTCCTTAACTGATCCTGGCGCAACTCTGAAGTGACGGCTTCCGTTACTCCTGACTTTGTTGGACGTAACGGGGCGTGACATTTTTTAAGAGTGTTTTTTGGAATATCTGTACTCCTATAAAAAGTTGAGTTGGTGATGATGATGTGCCTGCCATCCTTCATTTACAACCGTTCGATTTACATCCGACGCATCTGAGATAAACTATGTCTGTTTTGCAAAAAGACCCCCACACTCCACTTCTCGTTTGTAGATAACCCCTTGCCTCTCACGTTCAGCCATCTCTACCTCTCACCTCATCTAGCCATCTCAGAAAAATATAAGAAGGATCAGGAGAGGTCGCTGCTATCGGCCCCGTCTACCCCAACGCCTCTCATGCCTTCTCTCAGACCGCATTGCCGACCACCACCACGACCCCCTCCTTCTCGCCTTCTCCTCCGCTCCCTTCCAACTCATCCCGAGTTACATTGATGGTGGTCTAGAAAAAATAAACAAAATCGATACTCAAAAAATAATTTTTAAATATCAGTTTTTGTGAAGCACAGCAAGTGTTATTTCTCCATGAAGTTTTGGATGCAGTTGAACACTTAAACTCTTTTATTGCAAACGATTTTTTAAAATCTGTTTTGCCTACATTTATTATTCACCCGAATGCTTGTGAACTTGAACACTTTTATTGGCAAACGATTTTTTAAATCTGTTTTGCCTACATTTACTATTCACCCGGATGCTTGTGAGCTCTAGAGAAGAATGAATATGCGAAGAAACCTATCGATATTTGTTACACATGGGATGACCCCACACACACTTTATCAAATAAACAACTCCTGGATCAATGCATTTCGGTGTTCCGTGCAACGCACATGCATCTTACTAGTGTGTGTATATATATATATATATGTGTGTGTGTGTGTGTATGTAGAATATTTTAAAGTATAAAGAAAAGTTCAAAAATAAAGCAAAAAATGACAACAGAAAATAGAAAAAAGCAAACAAAAACGGCTGTGGCTCCCGCGCGGCTGGGCCGGCCCATCTGGGGCTCCCCCGACGCGAGCGCATCCCCCTATCTCGCTTAAAGCGAGACATAGGGGCGCCCCTCCTTCCCCCTAGCCGGCACACGAAGGAGGGGCCGTCCCTCCTTCTTTGGCGCCCCTCCCTCTCCCTCCAACCTATATATACTAGAGGCTAAGGTGCTATTTGAATACACAAGTTTGAAGCCTCCTCTTGTTTCTCTAGTTCTAGTTCTAGTATCCTATTTGATCAGTTAGAGCTTGACCTAGATCCTCAAAATTAGAAGCCTAGTGTGGTTCTAATCTCCTCCTTCTAATTCTTTGGCGAAAATTAGCTGGCGGCGAAGCGATGCCGGATCATGAAGATCATACGCTTGCAAATAAGTAGAGATGTTGTTCTTTCGACCTTCCCTTTGTGGGATCATTCGTGGACGGTTAGCGGGATCGTTCATCTATGGTTCGAGGGACTCCGGGTATGATCTACACTGACTTGTCTACTTCCGCTGTTAGTCGGAGTCGATAACGACCGTGATCCAAACCATTTATGCATCTTCATATTGTTTCTGGGTGATCATAGGGCGATTTGTTTTTGTTTTCTTCCATGTTTCCCAATAGTGGCATCATGAGCGGTTCTATTTAGTGACAACATGCTCGGATATGTTTTCACAACTGCCAAACTTTTTGCAAGTTGCAATATTAAGTTAATTGCCGATTTATAGGTATCCAACCTTTATTATTGATCAATGCTCATTGTTCTCCTATATTAAACTCTTGCCTCTTATCCTTTCTATGAATAGTAGCATTATGTTTATTATCCAGGAAAACAGGTCATATGTTATGCTACTATTGTGTAGTACAATTGTACATAGGCGAATCGTTATATGGCAAACGGCAGAAATGTAACTCTACAATCATTACAAATTGCATAAACGACTGCATCTTAAAGTCCAACCCTTGGTAACTGGTAATAATTCTAGATCCACCGCCTTATTGATCTTTGTATGCTGTGTCATCCAGAAATTACTTGAATCAGAAAGTCAAACCGTTTTCCATCCTTAACACAAGTACACCATGTTAATGAGTTTTTGGAGATATCCTTTATTGAAACTAATCACTAGACATAGATGTTGGTTGTGTTCATATATGGTTATAGATCACAAAATTCACCTCCTCATGGGAAGTCATGTCCGTTTATTTCTGTAGCTGATATGTGTAATTAGCTGGTACTACACTTATGGTTATAACCCCTGATGATATTTGAACAATACATGTTTTTTGGAGGTGCTGGATGCTCGTTAACACTAGGTCAGGGTAATCTACTATCTTAAAAAACGGATGTGAACTATCAATTCAATGAATCCCGCAAAAGGGAAACACCTGAATTTTTTGGTGAAACAGAGAAGCTCTCCCTCCGCGTCGTCTCCCGCGAGGCGGCCCGGAGGCCATCCCCAACCCTCGCCGCCGCTCCCTCCTTCCCTCTCCTCCTCCCTCGCCGCCGCCCAGGGGCACGGTCGGGCGAAGCCCTGCTGCTGCCGGCGGTGGCGGGGCCCCTTTGTCTCCCTGCTCGGGCGGTGCTGGCGTGGGCCGGCGCCCTGGGCCGGGTCGTGGCGCTGCGGCCGGGCTCCATGGCGGCGCGGCGGGCTGGGGCGGCTCCGTGTCGTCCCTCCCCCCCCCCCCCCCCCCCCCGCGGCGGGCGGCTAGGCGGGTGGCGCGCGTGTGCCCGAGACGGCGGCGTCTCCTGCGCGGCCAGATCTGGCCCATGGCGGCGCGGGCTGCAGGTGGCCACCTCTGCCGTGGCCGCGGCAGGTGGTGGTGGCACCGCGGCAGTTGTTGGTGGTGGTGCGGGCTGGAGGTTGGAGACGGTGGCCGCGGCGGCTCTTCCGGATCTGGCCTCTCGGCGACGCGGGCCGCGACGGCTAGGGCTGCGGGTGGCGGCCCTGACCGAGGCCCCCTCGGCTGGTCGGGGTGGAGGCGCAGTGGCGATGGCTCTGGTGGTGCGTGCCCGACGGCTCCGGCGCTTGGAGCTCGCCGGGCGACGCGGATGGGCAGCGGCCGGGCGTGGCTGCTGCTCCGGCCGTGGGCGGCGGCATGGGTAGGTCTCGGTGGCCTACCGGTGTCGTGGCGGCTTCACGGTGGCTCGATGGATCTGTCCGCGGCAACGGCCGGCTTCTCCGGCATCGGTTTGTCTGCGTTCGGGCCGTCTCGACCTTCACCCCATCTCCTCGTCTCCCGGACGCTCCTCCCATCAAAGGGCTGGTCCTCTCCCAGCTGCGGTCCACCGCTCGTCTCGCGCCCGATGCCGAAGGACAGAGCTCGTCTCGCGCACGATGCAGCAGGACCGAGCTCGACTCGCGCACGATGCAGCAGGACTGACCTCGTCCCCCTCTCGTTGCTGCAGGACCGAGCTCATCTTGCGCTTGGGGCAGCAGGATGGGTCGGTGGATGCTAGTTTTGGCCGACCTATTGGGTCTCGACGCTGGGGGTCGCCCAGGGGCGCGAAAGGTGGGACCTTTCCGCTCGTCTCTTTCGTTGGGGTGTGGCGGGTCACGGGTGAGGTGGTGTCGAGGTCTTGGATGTTGGGGCGACGGCTCTGGTGGTGGTGGTTGCGCGGTGCTCTTGGACAAAGCCCGTGCCTTGGTGCTGCCCAATCACCATGGTCGTGTGGGCGGCATGGTTGCCGGGGTGTGGCGTTCGGTGGCGGTGATTGTTGGCCGAGGTGAAAACCTGCTCTATCTTCGGACGGACCGGCGGCGGCGAAGATCGTTCCCTTCTTGAAGGCGTCGTCGCGGCTTTCATTGCCCGTCATGCGGCTCCGGGGGAAACTCTGATCCTTGGATCGGGCGGTGGCGGCGCTCCGGCGTCGTATCCTTCCTGAAGGCGCCGCCTTGGAGCGCATGGTTCGTCATATGTAGCTTCATATCTTCAGGGCGGTAGTGCTAGGAGTGGTGTTGCTGCGCTCAGCGCCTTTGTATCCTGTCTTGGGTGTGTGCGTGTGCTGTGGTGGCGTGTGGTTGTACTGGATGCTTGTGGTTTGGTGCTTTATATATAAAGCGGGGCGAAAATCTTTTTTCGATAATCCCACAAAAACATTATTCAATGAAGGCATTTCCTCCGGCATCTCTCAATGCAGTGGCGACTGTAAGGCGAGGTATAAGCCATGACAACTGTTCCCTCCTGAACATATAGGCTATAGATTCCATTTAGTAGAACAGATGGATTTTTTCTTCCAGACTGGCTTGTGTCAAAATGGCAGGAGGCTGCGAGAGTGTTGTATCTGTGTGAAGACTATGAATACACACAGATTAGGTTTTGGCGCAACCGGGCCGGTGTATATTATCTGCTTCACTTTAATGTAAGCTCACAGGCCGGGAGATCGCTGTTATCGTTTTTACCCCCTGAAAATTCATGTACATCTCAGGGAAGATAAGATTTGTAATCCTCTTGGCCTACAGGTATCTCTGCTGGTCTTAACTTTAATTTTAACCTTGAATCTGGCTATTTGCGGTCCTGCTCATGTTGTATTAGCAGTGTACTTCTGACTCTGGTCATATTCATACTTGCAATCATCATATATATATATACAAAGTTCCCAGTTTTCAAGAAATCGCCATTTAGTTTTGTTATTGTTTGTCCTTATGAAATTCATGCTGCCAAGATTCCAAGGAACACCGGCCGTGAAGGACATAAATTTCTGCATCCATTGCCATTCAATTGTTTTTCTTTCAATTTGTTAGTGACACTGACACACACGGGGCAGGGCCTGTATTTGTTTATGCTTTTCAAAAGTCTTCTTCCGTGTGGTTAAATGGGATAGTGAGGAGATGTCATCTTATTTTTAATTTAGGAACATAATTCATGTAAATTAAAGCACCCCAACCATGTGGTACCATGAAATTCCAAGAAACCAAAATTACTTGAACCATCGAAGAATACCAAGGATGCATTACATCAATTTTTGGTAAATTAAAACAAAGCATATTAATTAAAAACCACATGAAAGACAAAACATCAGTACTAGAACATACTGCAGAAAACATTAATCAACTGTAGTAGATCAAAGCAGTGCAACGGCCGTGAATCAAATTAGATCAAGGCAATACACTGGCCATGAAGGACATAAATTTATGCATCCATTGCATGGTGGTTGTGTTGAATTTATATATCCAGTTAAAGACGACACCCTTTCTCTTCCTTAAAAGGAGGAGCAGCCAGAAGGAAATGTAGCTGCTTCAGTAACCAAGAGAAACCTCACCAGGAACTTTAGTAATGGAGGCAAAATGGGGCAACCAGTGCATAGCACCAACAGCAGCAGCAGCAGTGGTGTACATAAGTTTGGGAGGCATCATGGAACACAGCACACTCGACTCGTTTTCCACTGCCTAGATCTCTCTGGATTCAAGGTAGTGTGGTTTGCCTGTTGCTTCTTTATGGTCGTGCTCAGGACACTTGTCGAGCTTGTGTAACGGCAAACATTGTGTAACATAGACCATATGTTACACATGCAGGAAATATAAGGTAGTACCACCATGCATGAAGAACTACGTATTGAAAAATAAAGTTTATGCCCTGCCCTCCAACCAAGCCCAATTGGACTTCACTGTAATTGGTTGCCCCATAGCAAATTAGTACATCAGTCTGAGGTACATTCACTAGTAGAAAAATGGCTTTTAGTCCCGGTTTATAAGAGCATCTCCAGCCGCGCCCCCAACAGGCCCTCCCCAGGCGGTTTTTGCCGCGCCGACGCCGAAAAAACGGCCCAGTCGCCCCCCCCCCCTCGCAGAAGCCCGTTTTTGCCGGCTCGGGCCGAATCTGGTGCCGGCGGACCCAGGCAGAACCCGGTGCCCTGGGGGCGCCTGGGGCGCCGGCACAAGCGAAAAGGCGCGCGTGGGTCCGCCCTGTCGGCGAGTCGAGCGCCTCTTCCCGCCGTTTGTCCCGGCTTTTCCCCCCAGTTCCCTCCCATTTTCGCCTTTCCTCCCGCCATTCTCTCTCCCGCTCGCCTCCCAGCCGGCCGCCATGGCACCGAAGAAGTACGTCGTCCCCCGCGCCGCGGCAACCGCGACCACCTCCGTCGCCCAGCCGAAGCAGAGGAAGCCGAGGGCGCCGCCGTCCAAGCCGCCGGGAATGACAAACGCCGATTGGAGGGTAGAAGTACAGCGACGGGAGGCCGTCACCTCCGATCGGCGGAATAGGGCCCTCGCCAAGAAGGCCCGTGACAACGCGGCACGCGCGGCTGCGGGTGCCGCTGCCGCTTCCGCGGACCAGGCCGAGGCCGAGGCGGCACGCGCGGGGATGATGAATCCCCCCGGCAACCACGCGCCGTACGCGCCCTGGGGCCAGCAAGGTGTCGGGTCTCTGACGCCGCAGCCATGGGGATCGCCGGGCTACGCCGACGGGGACGTGCACGGTGGGTTCAACCCAAATGTCACGTTCCCCCATGGACACCCAGCCCAGCGCACGCCCTCGCGCGCCTTCACCGGCGTGCAGTACCCTCCATACAACTACTCGCCGCCCGCGTACGCGTCCTCCCCGACGCCCCCTCTCCGCCGTTGCGCACTGCCCTTCTCGCACCTCGGCGACGCCGACGAGACCGAGACCGAGATGGACGACATCATCGCGGAAGGATCGGCTGCGGCCGCCGCGTCTCCCGGGTTCACCGCGGATGAGGCGGTGGATCTCAGCGGCGGCATGGACGGCGAGCTCGGCTACATCTACGGCGACGAGGAGCAGGAGGAGCAGGAGGACGAGGACGAGGAGGAGGACGAGGACGAGGAGGAGCCGGCGAGGGGGCGCAAGAAGAAGAAGCGGATGGCCAGGTCAGCCGAGCCGCGCATCAAGTGGGCGTCCAAGGAGGAGGAATGCCTCGCCGAGGCATGGAAAATCGTCTGCCTCGACCCGACCACCGGCGCGAACCAGAGCATCGACACGTACTGGGCGCGCATCAAGGCCGAGTTCGACGAGCGCATGCTCATCGACCCCTACTTCAAAGGCGTCTACATGCAGCGCGGGTCGAAGGCGATGGCGAACCATTGGGGGCGCATCCAGGGGGCGTGCAACAAATGGCATGGTGTCGTCGAGGAGGTGGCCACTCGCCCGGAGAGCGGCGCCAGTATTGAGGATCAGGTATGCCACGCCGGTCTCCCGTCTCTCTTCGCCGTGTGTGCCCGTCAACTGTTTGTTCGTCCCCGCGCAGTTGCTGCGCATGTTCGGCCTGTATAGGCAGAGCAACAACCACACCGAGTTCAAGTACCTCCACGTTAACAAGCGCATTGACAAGTGCGACAAGTGGGCGGAAGTCCGGCGCACCCTCGAGAAGGCCAAGGAGACATACAAGCCGGACGCGCCGGCTCCGGGCGCGTCAGAAGGGCGGCCGGACGGCAACAAAGGTGCCAAGAAGGGGAAACACGCCGACGCGGCCACCGCTCGCGTGCAGGAATCCATCCAGCACTGCCTCGCCGACGCACAGGCCCGAGCCGTCCTTCGTGAAGAGAAGACCGAGGCGCGGTGGTCGGCGTTGATGTCGACAAGCGCCGTCAAGCTCGACCTACTCCGGACCAACGTCGCCGCGAAGAAGAGGAACACCGACCTGGCTTTCCTGCTGGGCGGGGCGGACATGCTCCAGAGCACCGACGGGGCGGTCAAGGCGTGGTACAGGGCGCATGTCGGCCTCATCCTGGACCAGCTTCCCTCGACGACGCCGCCCACGCCCACGCCCACGACGACGCCGCCCACGCGCACGCCGACGCGGCCAACAAGCCCGACCGATGATGCCGCCGAGACTGCCCGCAGCGCAGAAGCCACGCCGCCAAGCACAGAGACCCCGTCAAGCCCGCGCACGCCGACTCCGCCGACGCCGGAGGCCGACCTCACCGTCTGATGCGCGTTTCTATTCTGATTTTTGTACGCCGAACTTTTCATCGATCGCCGATCACCGCTTGATCGCCGGATTGTGGCGTTTATTTTTGGGCGCGGGAATGAACTACGTTTGAATTTGCCAAGGCGGGGGGGGGGGGGGGGGGGCTGGAGCCGTGGCTGGGAACTAGGCCGCCCCCAGGGGCCGAACTAGCGCCGGCTCGCCCCCAGGGTGCAGTTTTTCGGCGCCCTGGGGGGCCGAACGGCTGGAGATGCTCTAAGGGCCTTTAGTCCCGATTCTGGAACCGGGACTAAAGGGTCGTTACTACCCCCTTTAGTCCCGGTTCTTACACGAACTGGGACTAAAGGCCCTCCACGTGGCCGCTGCCTGAGGTCCACCTTTAGTCCCGGTTGGTAACACCAACCGGTACTAAAGGAAATTTTATGATTTTTTAAATTTTTTTTGAATTTTTTTGAATTTTTTTGATTTTCAAATTTCTGAATTATTTTAACCTCTAATCTCTAATCACCCCTCATCACTGCTCAATTTAACCTCTAATCTCTAATCACCCCTCATCATTCCAAATCATCTAACTTCCCGGACGGTCACCCATCCTCTCACTACTCCCGCCTGAGCACGCTTAACTTCCGGGTTCTATTCACTCTCGTTTCCAAGTCTGCACTTCTTGTTTTCCTGACAATAGTAAGATGTCAATCCTATTAACCATCAGGAATTTAGCTTGAGCATGAAGTCACACATTTCACTGTTTGAGTTTGAAACTATTGTTCTAAAAAACAATAATTATTTAGTAACACTAATATTTCTTGAATAAGTAGTTTGACCACAGTTTGACCAGATTTGACCAAAATTCAAAAAATGAAATAATTATTTAGTGACACTAATATTTCTTGAATAATTAGTTTGACCATTGTTTGACCACAGTTTGACCAGATTTGACCAAAATTCAAAAAAACTGAAATAATTATTTAGTAACACTAATATTCTTGAATAATTATTTAGTAACACTAATACTTCTTGAATAAGTAGTTTGACCATAGTTTGACCAGATTTAACAAAAATAAAAAAAATAGAAATTTGAGCATAACTTTTTTTCCTTTTAGAATTTGAGGATTCTAAAAATTTGCAAACAGGCCATAGGTGGTCAGAATCGGATGCGGATTTTCATGCTGAATATTTTGATATATTATACATTTTTTTCTGACATCGTATGCAAAAGTTATAGCCGTTTTACATTTTCCCTACACTTTTTGCAAAACATGTCCAAATTTAAGTTTTTAAATTTTCCTAACTAGTACATGTAGTAACATAACTACATCTGGAAGGATTTTAATTTTTGAAGTTTATATCATTTTCTTTTGCTTTTTAGAAAACTGAAAAGGCGATCCACGGGGGCGGGGGGGGGGGTAGAGTTTGAAAATGGGACCTTTAGTACCGGTTCGTGCCATGAACCGGTACTAATGCCTCAAACCCCATTAGTAGCGGTTGGTGGCTCGAGCCGGGACTAAAGGTCTAACCTTTAGTACCAGTTGGTGCCACGAACCGGTACTAATGGGCAACACACCCTTTAGTCCCGGTTCGTGGCACCAATCGGGACTAAAGGTCCCATTTGAACCGGGACTAATGCCTGTACGGTGCCCTAGCCGCTCGAACCGGGACTAATGCTCACATTAGTCCCGGTTCGTAATGCAACTGTGATTAATGCTCGTTTCTGGCCGAACCTGTTTTCTACTAGTGATTAATATCTGCAACCATTGCATGGTTGTTTGCACTGAACTAGATAGATTAAAGACCATGCCATCTATCTTTCTTAAAAGAAGCATCGTTTTTTAGATCAAAGCTGGCTCATACATTAATACAAATTTCAGAGTTTACAACCTCCTATATACAAGCAGGAATACACCGATGGAATGTCGAGTAAGCAACAAGCTTGCTTTCCCTTGCAAACAGATGAGCAACACCATTAGTGGAACAACTTATATGATGAAATGGAATAGAAACAAAGTTTTGAACTAACATTTTATATTAGCTACAAAAGGTCTTGTGATGGAATGGTCCTCAGTAGCATTCACTTTCTTGATCAACGACAAGCAATCAGATTGCATGATCACCTTATGGAGACCTTCATCGAGTGCAAGAGATACAACACAATGGAGTGCCAGACCTTCCGCAATCTCCGATATAGTGATGCCATGAAAAGACTGACGACAGCCCACCACTACTGAAAGTGCAAGTGGCACTTATACTATATTTTGGTGTGATGACAATGTGGTTAGTTGAACTAATATCGGTTACTAAAGTTTATCTCAGGATATTTGTTCCAAGTGCTCCGTGATGGAGATGTGCGACCCCCAATTCAAAAAGGTCAAAGGCATGGTCTTTCGGCAAATTGAAGGTTTAGTTTTTGGTTTGATTCGAGTCGTAGGAAAGACCGCACTATTAAGAGGGGTTTGTGTGGATGAAAGTTGTGTGGGAATGCCATTGCCGAACCTTATACCCTTAGCCTACCCACTCCTATCACCTAAAATCCTAGTGTGTGTGCTTGTGGTACTTAGAAAGTTTGTGACAAAAAGTTACTGGGTACCCCGTGCGCACGGGGTACTGCGTAACTCTCTGAGTACCCCGGGTGTTTTGACCCCTGTGCGCATGGGGTACTGTGTAAACTCTCTGGGTACTCCGTGCGCACGGGGTCTTTTGACCCCCGTGCGCACGGGGTGGTGTGAAACTCTCTGAGTACCCCGTGCGCACGGGGCTGACTTAGCCCGTGCGCAAGGGGCTGACTTAGCCCGTGCGCACGGGGTCCAATGGGCAGATTTCCCCACCCGGCCAAGAACACTATATAAAGCCCCTTCTTCCACCTCCAACCTAGAACCCTAATGTCTTGTTGAGCTCCACCATTTCTACACCTCATTTTGCTCAATACTCTTAATCCCTCCACCCAAACTTGTTGAAACTTTGGGGATTGGGAGAGCAAGACCCGATCTACATCTTGACCAAACCAAATCGCGTCCCCCGCAACATTTCTTCCCATTGACTTGTTACTCTTGGAGCTTGGGCTCCTAGGCGGTTAGAGGTTCCTCCGGAAGCTTCCTTGCTTGTGGTGTGCTCCGGAGAAGTTTGTAAAGGTGTGGTGGTCGCCTTCAAGACCAGCCCCGAGTGATTCGAGGCTCATCCGTTGGGGGTGACTCGAAGGAGATTATGGTGAGCCTTCGGTGGCGTTCCGCAAGCTTTGGCTCCGGCACCGCTCCAAACGGAGAGTAGCTCTTCCTCAAGGAAGAGTGAACTTCGGGATAAAATCCGCGTCCTCGTCTCACTTGTGGTTAATCCTTTCCCGCACCTTACTTTGCTTTGTATGCTTGTTGGCTTGCTACTTAGTTTGTTTCCTAGCATATTTAACTTGGAGCTTGCTTGTCATATATGTTGCATTCACCTAGTTGCATATCTAGTGAACCCTATTTATCTGCTAAGCCTTAAAATTGACAAGAACGATTAAAATTTGTAGTCTCCTATTCACCCCCTCTAGTCGACTGTATCGATCCTTTCAATTGGTATCAGAGCCTTGTGCTCTAATATAAGGTTTTACAACCTTAGGGGATATGGTTGATCTAGGGAATGAGGGAGGTGGCACACCTGTTGCGGGGGATGGTCAAAACCTACCCCCCGCCGCGACCGAGGCACTTGGTGCCCCGATCGTTGCTCCCGCCGCTCCTACTAACCTGGGTGCCCACTTGACCGCGACCGATATTCTTTCAATGTTTGCGGACCTCAAAGCCTCTATGTTGAAAGAAGTCCGGTCCTCGGTCAAGGAGGAAATTGATGCTCGCTTGAAGCCATCAACATCCGCATCAAACTCATTTGATCCAAATGCCGTTCATGATGCGGATGACTCGAGAGAACCTCTTGCATCTCCATCTCGTACTCAAGTTCCCAAGTACAATGCCGTGGAACCCTTTTACTCACCTAAACCTTTGCAACATCCTCGCATTAATCCTGTGGGGCCTCCGCCCCCTTTAAAAGCTAATGCGTTTGCTAAGTGGAAGCTAGATATGGAGTCTTACATGCGCATTGCTTCAACTCAACTGTGATGGATTGTGGTCAATGGATTCAACCCCAAGGACCCATTGAATCTCACTCCAAGGGAAGCCGTTGATGACCAACTCAATGCAAACGCACACAACATGTTGCGCGCCGCTGTGACCGCAAAGGAAGTTTGGGATTGTCTTGAGGAGGCTCTCGAAGGAGATGAAGCAATTCGAAGATCTCGATTGGCTTTGCTCAAGCAAGAAGACAATCTCTTTGTGAGGAATGAGGGTGAGTCCGCGGAAGAGGTTTACCGAAGGTTGAAGTCCCTTGTGCTCAACTTGAGAACCTTTGGGTGCACTTGGGCAAATGATGACTTCATCAAGGACAAGTTCATAGATGCTATGGTTCTCACGGAACATACCATGGTCATGATGATACATCAACGTCCGGATTATCACAAGTTGACCGCAGCTCAAGTTGTTTCCACGTTCTCAACTCATGTTCTTTTGGAAACCAAGTCCAAGAAGACCTTTGCAATAGCTCAAGCAACCAAGAACTCCAACCTTGCTTTGAAGGCCAAGAAAGTGATAAGCCAAACCTCAAGGGATGAAGAAGTGAGTGAAGAGATGGGTGAGGAGGATATTGACACCTCGTGCCCGGCAAATGATTTTGCGGAAGACTTGGCCCTCTTAGTCAAGAAGTACTCCGGGACCATGGCACACAAAGGGAAGAATCTTCAAGGAAGATCTTTTGGACGAAGGAAATGCTACAATTGTGATAGCCCAAGACACTTTGTACATGATTGTCCGTATGAGAGACGTGAAGACAAGTCCGAGAAGCTTGTGCTCAAGAAGAAGAAGTTCACCAAGTTTGCAAAGAGGAAGGATGACAAGGCTCTTGTTCATGAAGAATACATGTCCGGAGATGAAGATGACGGTGATGATGATCAAGTGGGCACGGCTGCCATTGCCATGCATGCCACTACCTCCTCCTCCACCACCGGCCTCTTCGATTCTCGAAATGAGGACAAGCCTTTCACTCATCGGTGCCTCATGGCCAAAGAGGTAAAAACAAAGTCCAAATCTAAGAAACCCGACATCTACACTCCCAATGTCTCATGTGAGATAGTGGTGGACGAGTGTGATGAGGGTGTGGATAATGATGAGGAATCCTTAACCGCTTTCATGAAAACTCTTCATGGTGAAGCTCGTGCTCGTTTTGGCGATCTCCTTAAGTCACTTGCCGAACGTGATGACTTTATTGAGAACGTTGAAAGCCTCCTTATAGAGGAAAAAGAGAGAGTTGATCTCCTCGAGCACGAACTTAATGAAGAGAGTGTCATGAGAGCATCACTTGAGGAAGCCTTGTCGGCTCATCAAATTGACTTTGTTAAAACCAATGATGCTTTGCAACTTGCTCTTGAGAACAAAGATGCTCTTAACGTTAGAGTTGAAAAGCTTCTGGTTGATCACACGAGACTTGTTGAGGAACATGAGTTCCTTGTGACTAGTTCCAAGGTTGTCAAAGGTGACCTCATTGCCCTCACCGAGTCTTATGCTCAACTAAAAGCTACAACCATTAAGGCTCTCACTTCCGTACCTCATATAGATTTAAATGATGATGCTTGTACGACTAACTTTGTTCATGATTGCATCTCCCTCCAAGAGGAGAATAAGAAGTTGAAGGCCCAAATTGAGAAAGGGCTTGTATCATGCATCCAAGGGGAGAAAAAACTAAACGACCTCTTGAGCAACCAAAAGGAGTGTGTTGCCAAGGAGGGAGTTGGGTTTGATCCCACATCTAAGAATGGTAAGAAAAAGAAGAAGAGCAACAAGAAGATGATCAGTCCGACTCCTTCCCCTCCCCAAAAGGTAGTGTTTGTGTAAGAAGGGCACAAGGAGAAGGAGAAGGAAAAGGAGGGTGTTGGGAGTGGCAAGGTCATTAGGGACAAGGCCATTCCCAAGAATTTTGCCGGCAAGAACAATCCATTATGTCCTCATGAGAGGAGATGATGGCTATACCTTTGCAAAATTTGTTGGCACTGACTATGATGATTATGCTTGGACTATTTGGGTCCCCAAGACCCTTGTTGCTAACTCTCCAGGACCCATTGCAAAATGGGTACCTATAACCAAATCTTGATTCTTGTAGGACTATGTCTCCGATGGAAAACAATGGGTGATCCATAGTGGATGCACCAATCATATGACCGGAGAAAGGGAGATGCTTGTGGAGTTCGTTGATTCACTCAAGGCCTCTTCGAACATCTCTTTTGGTGATAATAGCAAGGGAAATGTATTGAGTTTGGGCAAGGTGGTAATCTCTAATGATTCATCACTTTCAAATGTCATGCTTGTCCAATCCCTTCACTACAATTTACTTTCAACTATTCAATTGGCTCGTGCCGGTTATGATTCACATTTCGGTGAATTCCTGCTACCTCTTGAGCATGCGTTGGTTTTCCCTTGAAGAGGAAAGGGTGATGCAGAAAAGTAGCGTAAGTATTTCCCTAAGTTTTTGAGAACCAACGTATCAATCCAGTAGGAGGCCACACGCAAGTCCCTCGTACCTACATAAACAAATAAGAACCTTGCAACCAACACGATAAAGGGGTTGTCAATCCCTTCACGACCACTTGCAAAAGTGAGATCTGATAGAGATGATAAGATAATATTTTTGGTATTTTTATGATAAAGGTTAAAAGTAAAGATTGCAAAAAATAGATTGGAAACTTATATGATGGAAAATAGACCCGGGGGCCATAGGTTTCACTAGTGGCTTCTCTCAAGATAGCATAAGTATTACGGTGGGTGAACAAATTACTGTCGAGCAATTGATAGAAAAACGCATAATTATGAGAATATCTAGGCATGATCATGTATATAGGCATCACGTCCGTGACAAGTAGACCGACTCCTGCCTGCATCTACTACTATTACTCCACACATCGACCGCTATCCAGCATGCATCTAGAGTATTAAGTTCATAAGAATAGAGTAACGCATTAGGCAAGATGACATGATGTAGAGGGATAAACTCAAGCAATATGATATAAACCCCATCTTTTTATCCTCGATGGCAACAATACAATACATGTCGTTTCCCCTTCTATCACTGGGATCGAGCAACGCAAGATTGAACCCAAAGCTAAGCACTTCTCCCATTGCAAGAAAGATCAATCTAGTAGGCCAAACCAAACTGATAATTCGAAGAGACTTGCAAAGATAACACATAATACATAAAAGAATTCGGAGGAGATTCAAATATTGTTCATAGATAATCTTGATCATAAACCCACAATTCATCGGATCTCGACAAACACACCGCAAAAAGAGTTACATCGAATACATCTCCAAGAAGATCGAGGAGAACTTTGTATTGAGATCCAAAGAGAGAGAAGAAGCCATCTAGCTAATAACTATGGACCCGAAGGTTTGAGGTAAACTACTCACACATCATCGGAGAGGCTATGGTGTTGATGTAGAAGCCCTTCGTGATCGATTCCCCCTCCGGCAGAGCGCCGGAAAAGGCCCCAAGATGGGATCTCATAGGTACAAAAGGTTGCGGCGGTGGAAATAGGGTTTCGTGGTGCCCCTGGATGTTTTCGGGGTACATGGGTATATATAGGAGGAAGAAGTAGGTCGGTGGAGCTACGAGGGGCCCACGAGGGTGGGGGGGGGCGCGCCCAAGGGGGCAGGCGCGCCTCCCTGCCTCGTGGACTCCTCGTTGATTTCTTAACATCCACTCCAAGTCCTCTAGATCACGTTTGTTCCAAAAATAACTCTCCCGAAGGTTTCATTCCATTTGGACTCCGTTTGATATTCCTTTTCTGCGAAACACTGAAATAGGCAAAAAATAGCAATTTGCACTGGGCCTTGGGTTAGTAGGTTAGTCCCAAAAATAATATAAAACTACTTAGTAAAGCCCATTAAACATCCAAAATAGATAATATAATAGCATGGAACAATAAAAAATTATTGATACGTTGGAGACGTATCAAGCACCCCCAAGCTTAATTCCTGCTCGTCCTTGAGTAGGTAAATGATAAAAACAGAATTTGTGATGTGGAATGCTACCTAGCATATTTCTCAATGTAATTTTCTTTATTGTGGCATGAATGTTCAGATCCGAAAGATTCAAGATAAAAGTTTAATATTGACATGAAAATAATAATACTTCAAGCATACTAACAAAGCAATCATGTCTTCTCAAAATAACATGGCCAAAGAAAGTTATCCCTACAAAATCATATAGTCTGGCTATGCTCTATCTTCATCACACAAAGTATTTAATCATGCACAACCCCGATGACAAGCCAAGCAATTGTTTCATACTTTTGATGTTCTCAAACTTTTTCAATCTTCACACAATACATGAGCGTGAGCCATGGACATAGCACTATATGTGGAATAGAATGGTGGTTATGGAGAAGACAAAAAGGAGAAGATAGTCTCACATCAACTAGGCGTATCAATGGGCTATGGAGATGCCCATCAATATATATCAATGTGAGTGAGTAGGGATTGCCATGCAACGGATGCACTAGAGCTATAAGTGTATGAAAGCTCAACAAAAGAAACTAAGTGGGTGTGCATCCAACTCGCTTGCTCACGAAGACCTAGGGCATTTTGAGGAAGCCCATCATTGGAATATACAAGCCAAGTTCTATAATGAAAAATTCCCACTAGTATATGAAAGTGACAACATAGGAGACTCTCTATCATGAAGATCATGGTGCTACTTTGAAGCACAAGTGTGGAAAAAGGATAGTAACATTGTCCCTTCTCTCTTTTTCTCTCATTTTTTATTTGGGCCTTCTTCTTTTCTTTTTTTTCTTTTTTATGGCCTCTTTTCTTTCTCCCTTTTTTTTCGTCCGGAGTCTCATCCCGACTTGTGGGGGAATCATAGTCTCCATCATCCTTTCCTCACTTGGGACAATGCTCTAATAATGATGACCATCACACTTTTATTTACTTACAACTCAAAAATTACAACTCAATACTTAGAACAAAATATGACTCTATGTGAATGCCTCCGGCGGTATACCGGGATATGCAATGAATCAAGAGTGACATGTATGAAAGAATTATAAAGGTGGCTTTGCCACAAATATGATGTCAACTACATGATCATGCAAAGCAACATGACAATGATGGAACGTGTCATAACAAACGGAACGGTGGTAAGTTGCATGGCAATATATCTTGGAATGGCTATGGAAATGCCATAATAGGTAGGTATGGTGGCTGTTTTGAGGAAGGTATATGGTGGGTGTATGATACCGGCGAAAGGTGCGCGGTATTCACTACTAGGAAAAGGGCTATAGATGATATGGCCACTAATGGCGCACCAGACATGTGGTGTGCCACTACTATATACTAATGGCGCACCATGTGTCGGTGCGCCATTAGTGTCCAAATACTAATGGCGCACCACATCCACGGTGCGCCATTAGTAACAATTTTTCTTTCATTTTTTTTTCAAAACTAGTAATGGCGCACCAGTGGATAGTGCGCCATTACTAGTTTAACTAGTAATGGCGCACCACATCCACGGTGCGCCACTAGTAATTTTTTTTCAAATTTCTTGTCAATTTTTTTTCAAAACTAGTAATGGCGCACCACATCCACGGTGCGCCACTAGTAAATTTTTTTCAAATTTTTTGTCAATTTTTTTTCAAAACTAGTAATGGCGCACCACATCCACGGTGCGCCACTAGTAATTTTTTTCAATTTTTTTTATTTTTTTCAAAACTAGTAATGGCGCACCGTGTGTGTGGTGCGCCATTACTAGTTCAACTAGTAATGGCGCACCACTCCCACAGTGCGCCATTACTAACTTGGCCCAAAAATTCCACCGAATGCACCCCCCGTGGACCGCCTTTTCAGTTTTAGAAAAAATAAAAGAAAATGATGGAAATGTCAAAAAAATAAAAGAAAATAAGTTTCCCATGTGATATGTGGTCTAGTTGTTGGGAAAATTTACAAATATGAATTTTGACTTTATTTGCAAAATCTCTCTGGAATTTGTAAAATGGGCATAACTTTTGCATACGAACTCGGATTAAAAAGTTTTTTATATGAAAAATCATCTACTCGAAAAGTTACATCCGAATTTAATTGGGGGAACCCCGTTAAACATTTTAAAAATCATCAAAAACCTAACAGAAAAAAGTTACGGGGCTTTCAAGATCTAGAGGCAAAAAAATTCAAAAAAATTCAAACTTACTAGTGGCGCACCGTTTGCTAGGTGCGCCACTAGTAACAGAAAAAAAATTGGTGTTGAAATTTTTTTTGGAATTTTTTTTAAAAAAATGATACGTAATATGACCGGGAAGTTTGAAATATTTTTTCAAAATTTCATCATACTCATGAACATGAACAAAGTCCTAGACATCAACAAGGTTTAATAGGATTGATATGGTAGATATATCAACAAGTGCCTGTTAAGTGAGGTGGTGCTGGGGTTGGATAGAACTGCGAAGTTAAGCGTGCTCGGGCTGGAGTAGTGTGATACTAATGGCGCACCGTGGGATATACTAATGGCACACCTGTGGTGCGCCATTAGTATACCAGATACTAATGGCGCACCAGTGGTGCGCCATTAGTATTTAATACTAGTGGCGTGGTACTAGTGGCGCACCAGTAGTGCGCCATTAGTAGGCAAAACTGATGCGCCACTAGTAGGCCTTTTCCTAGTAGTGATTAGAGAGGCTAGCAATGGTGGAAGGGTGAGAGTGCGTATAATCCATGGACTCAACATTAGTCATAAAGAACTCACATACTTATTGCAAAAATCTATTAGTTATCGAAACGAAGTACTACGCGGATGCTCCTAGGGGGACAGATTGGTAGGAAAAGACCATCGCTCGTTCCCGACCGCCACTGATAAGGAAGACAATCAATAAATAAATCATGCTCCGACTTCATCAAATAACGGTTCATCATACGTGCATGCTATGGGAATCACAAACTTTAGAACAAGTATTGCTCAAATTCACAACTACTCAACTAGCATGACTCTAATATCACCATCTTCATATCTCAAAACAATCATCAAGTATCAAACTTCTCTTAGTATTCAATGCACTCATATGAAAGTTTTTATTATATCCATCTTGGATGCCTATCATATTAGGACTAATTTTATAGCCAAAGCAAACTACCATGCTGTTCTAAGAGACTCTCAAAATAATATAAGTGAAGCATGAGAGATCAATAATTTCTATAAAATAAAACCACCACCGTGCTCTAAAAGATATAAGTGAAGCGCTAGAGCAAAATTATTTAGCTCAAAAGATATAAGTGAAGCACATAGAGTATTCTAATAAATTCCGATTAATGTGTGTCTCTCCCAAGAAGATGTGTACAGCAAGGATGATTGTGGTGAACTAAAAAGCAAAGACTCAAATCATACAAGACGCTCCAAGCAAAACACATATCATGTGGTGAATAAAAATATAGCTCCAAGTAAAGTTACCGATGGACGAAGACAAAAGAGGGGATGCCTTCCGGGGCATCCCCAAGCTTAGGATTTTGGTTGTCCTTGTATTTTACCTTGTGGTGCCTTGGGAATCCCCAAGCTTAGGCTCTTGCCACTCGTTCCATAATCCATCAAATCTTTACCCAAAACTTGAAAACTTCACAACACAAAACTTAACAGAAAATCTTATGAGCTCCGTTAGTATAAGAAAACAAAACACCACTTCAAGGTACTGTAATGAACTCATTATTTATTTATATTGGTGTTAAACCTACTGGTTCCTACTTCTCTATGGTTCATAACCTCCGATACTAGCCATAGATTCATCAAAATAAGCAAACAACACACGAAAAACAGAATCTGTGAAAAACAGAACGGTCTGTAGTAATCTGTATCAAACGCATAATTCTGGAACTCCAAAAAATTCAACCAAATTAGGAAGACCTGGGTAATTTGTATATTAATCTACTGCAAAAAGAATCAGGGTAAAATCTCTTTTCTGTGATTTATGAAAATTATTCTCGTGAGCGCAAAGTTTCTGTTTTTTACAGCAAGATCAAACAACTATCATCCAAGAAGATCCTAAAGGCTTTACTTGGCACAAACACTAATTAAAACATAAAAACACATCTAACCAGAGGCTAGATGAATTATTTATTACTAAACAGAACCAAAAAGCAAGAAACAAAAATAAAATTGGGTTGCCTCCCAACAAGCGCTATCGTTTAACGCCCCTAGCTAGGCATAAAGGCAAGGATAGATCTAGGTATTGCCATAATAATGATAAGGTAAATCAAGAAAACTCATCTCATATTCCCTACGTTCAGAAGCAAGTTTTCTTTGTGGCAAGAAAAAGTAATCAAAAGGGCTAAATTTAATGGGACAAAAGTCCCCAAGATCAAGCTCGGGAGGTATGGGTTCCTCTTTTGGCCCCTTATATTGCACAACCAATTCATCATTATAAGCATTCTTTTGGCAATAAGTCATGAGCCTTTGTTCAAGAGAGAAACCTAACCCGTTGTTCTGAATAGCAAAGTCATCATTGATTTCAGAAATTCTATTAACTAGAACATCGGTAGGAACCTTTTTTCTAAGGTTTTCATTGTAAGCAACATGATCTAAAGATCGTGAACGCATTAAGTCTTCTTGATTAAAAAGGATAGCTTCTATGGGAGGACGACAAGCTTCCACCCTATAATGCGCAAAAATTTCATTGGCCTCTTTCATTATAAATCTGAACTCATGTGCCAAAAAGATAGTAGCCACTCGCTTAACAGAAGAATGCTCGATATTGGAAAACTCTAGAAAAATCCTTTGTATGCAAGGATGCAGATGGATAAAATCTCTTTCAAGTTCAACTACGAGTAAGGATATAGCATCCGCGAGACTACTAGTTCTATGAAGAATACACCCACCCATAGAGGGCAGGGCACCGACACAAGTAATGAAATATTGAATAACTCCTTTTCCAATAATATTACCGCTACCAATCCGAAACTTTTTATTAGTGTGTAAAATAGTAGGCTCTTCAAGAGGATCATCAAAAACATCAAAGTTTTCCATATTACTATCCTTATCAACAATAACCTCCCCAGTTTCAGACATGACGGCAGCACGGAAAACGAACACACAAGAAGCAAGCGAAAAAGAGGCGAACAGAGAGAGAGAGAGGGCGAGTAAAATGGCAAGGGTGAAGTGGGGGAGAGGAAAACGAGAGGCAAATGGCAAAGAATGTAATGCGAGGGATAAGAGTTTGTGATGGGTACTTGGTATGTCTTGACTTGTGCGTAGACTCCCCGGCAACGGCGCCAGAAATCCTTCTTGCTACCTCTTGAGCATGCGTTGGTTTTCCCTTGAAGAGGAAAGGGTGATGCCGCAAAGTAGCATAAGTATTTCCCTCAGTTTTTGAGAACCAAGGTATCAATCCAGTAGGAGGCCACACACAAGCCCCTCGTACCTACACAAACAAATAAGAACCTTGCAACCAACGCGATAAAGGGGTTGTCAATCCCTTCACGGCCACTTGCAAAAGTGAGATCTGATAGAGATGATAAGATAATATTTTTGGTATTTTTATGATAAAGATTAAAAGTAAAGATTGCAAAAAATAGATCGGAAACTTATATGATGGAAAATAGACCCGGGGGCCATAGGTTTCACTAGTGGCTTCTCTCAAGATAGCATAAGTATTACGGTGGGTGAACAAATTACTGTCGAGCGATTGATAGAAAAGCGCATAATTATGAGAATATCTAGGCATGATCATGTATATAGGCATCACGTCCGTGACAAGTAGTCCGACTCCTGCCTGCATCTACTACTATTACTCCACACATCGACCGCTATCCAGCATGCATCTAGAGTATTAATTTCATAAGAATAGAGTAACATATTAGGCAAGATGACATGATGTAGAGGGATAAACTCAAGCAATATGATATAAACCCCATCTTTTTATCCTCGATGGCAACAATACAATACGTGTCATTTCCCCTTCTGTCACTGGGATCGAGCAACACAAGATTGAACCCAAAGCTAAGCACTTCTCCCATTGCAAGAAAGATCAATCTAGTAGGCCAAACCAAACTGATAATTCGAAGAGACTTGCAAAGATAACACATCATACATAAAAGAATTCAGAGGAGATTCAAATTTTTTCATAGATAATCTTGATCATAAACCCACAATTCATCGGATCTCGACAAACACACCGCAAAAAGAGTTACATCGAATACATCTCCAAGAAGATCGAGGAGAACTTTGTATTGAGATCCAAAGAGAGAGAAGAAGCCATCTAGCTAATAACTATGGACCCGAAGGTTTGAGGTAAACTACTCACACATCATCGGAGAGGCTATGGTGTTGATGTAGAAGCCCTTCGTGATCGATTCCCCCTCCGGCAGAGCGCCGGAAAAGGCCCCAAGATGGGATCTCACGGGTACAGAAGGTTGCGGCGGTGGAAATAGGGTTTCGTGGTGCTCCTGGATGTTTTCGGGGTACATGGGTATATATAGGAGGAAGAAGTAGGTCGGTGGAGCTACGAGGGGCCCACGAGGGTGGGGGGCGCGCCCAGGGGGGGCAGGCGCGCCTCCCTGCCTCGTGGCCTCCTCGTTGATTTCTTGACGTCCACTCCAAGTCCTCTTGATCACGTTTGTTCCAAAAATAACTCTCCTGAAGGTTTCATTCTGTTTGGACTCCGTTTGATATTCCTTTTCTGCAAAACACTGAAATAGGCAAAAAAACAACAATTTGCACTGGGCCTTGGGTTAGTAGGTTAGTCCCAAAAATAATATAAAAGTGCTTAGTAAAGCCCATTAAACATCCAAAACAGATAATATAATTGTCGTGGTGGGCGCACGGCAGATGCCAAGGGATGGCTAAAGAGAGGAGGAGGCTCGAGGGCGCTGGTGGGCTCCAGAGGCGAGGTTGGCATGAGCGGGCGCGGGACGCCGGACATACCCAGGTTCGGGGCTCTCCGGAGAGATAATACCCCTAGTCCTGCCGAGTGTAGTTGGATGATCGATAGTACAATGTTGCTCCTGGAGCTGTATGAAGGAGGAAGGAAGCTGGCCAAGGCTTGGGCTGCTCCTTCTCTCCGGTCTTGCTGTTTTGTGGCTAGTCCTCCTGCTTCGCCTCCCGAATGATCATGGGCTCCCGGGGGTTTTATAGTCCAACCCCTCGGGGATACAATGGTAATGTTATAAGTCGGTGGGTCCGTGTAGTCGGTGTCCGGGGTCTCGGGCTGGGCCCCCCTGAGGGCTTGCGGTTCGCCGGGTTCCCCTAGGTGCTGGCCCCGCAAGCCTAGGGGGACTATGTGTCGTCTTGTCGATCGTCAGGGCGTGGCCGAGTCGAGCCGCATACAGTGCTCTCCGTCAGGTCGCCGCTTGCTGTCGTCAGCGGTGAGGGTGGGGGCACTGTTGCCACGCTAGCCTTGGTCAGCGGGTAGATGAGGGGCACTGTTGCCACGTTCCTGCTGACCAGAGGCATGGGCGGGGCACTGTTGCCTCGGTCATCGTTGATCGAAGTCTTGTCACCGTCATATGGCCTGGATGGGACGGGAGTTGACTCGCGGCTGGATTGCGTAGCACGCCATGGGTGGCGCTGGCTTGGTGAGGAGGCCTTGGCCATGCCGGGTTCGGCTGTCTTGCGCCAGTTGTTGGGGCCGAGTCGACGTGTCTTGCCGGGTCGGCTAGTCTGGCCGGCTTGGGGGGCTCGACCCGGCCAAGCGCGCGCCGGTATTGAGGGGCGGTGGCAGCCCCGTTGTTTTTGAAGAAGATCCGGGTTCCGTTGCCTGCCCGGGGTCCATCCCCCCGACAGTAGTCCCCGAAGCTGTGAAGGGCCGCCGTCTTCGGATGAGTGGGCCTTTGCAGTTTCCCCCTTAAGCAAGGTGGATTCTGCGAGCGCCGGGTCCGGCAACACCCACTGTGTGCCGGTTTTCTCAGAAACCGGATCGCGGCGTCTTGGTCATGGCGGGGACCGAGAAGTCCGCCGAATCTTGGGGCAATCCCTCGGGCTTTGCGCGGGCGCCACATGGTGCCCGGAAGCCGGAGGGGCCTGACAGGCCACGCGCGTGACGGGAACGGGCGACGTGCTGGGGCCTGCCTCCGCGCGCCCTCGGCCCAAGCGCGCAGATTTATTGCGGCGTCCGTGGGCCGGTTGCTCTTCCCCGGGTAGTTACTGCGCGTGCACGCACGCATTTATTGCGGGGCAGTGGAATGGGCGCATGCAGACGATCCCACATCCCCACTTCCCCACGTTCAAACCGAGGGTTATAAATCGGGGGGGGGGGGGCAGGGGGCGGCAGACATTATTCTCGCTCGCGCCCTCCTGTCCCTTTGCTCTCGCTCTGCTCTTCGCGACAGACGCACTGCGGCGCCCGCTGCTCTAAGCAGAACTCCTTTGCCATCCATCTTCCTTCTTCTTTCTTCGACCATGTCGCTGCCATCGGGCTCCTGGATGGGCTCGAACGTCACCCCCGAGGACGTCACCCAGCTTCGGGCGACGCGGCGCCTGCCGCGGGAGACGGACGTCGGCGTCCGCCTACCGCGCGGCGAGTAGAGGCCTCGGCCCGAGGGGCAGGAGCGCGTGGTCTTCCTCACGCACTTCGAGCGCGGGTTCGGGCTGCCGGCGAGCACCTTCATCCGCGCCTTTCTGGAGTTCTTCGGGCTCCAGCCGCATCATCTTGGCGCCGGCGCCATCGTCCAGCTCTCCGGCTTCGTCACCCTCTGCGAGGGGTACCTGGGGGTGGAGCCTACGATCGACCTCCGGGCCCTCTTCTTCTCCTTGAAGCAGCAGGGCCCGTCGGCCGGGGAGTTTGCCGATTGCGGCGCCGCCGTCATCTCGAAGCGGTCGGGGGCGGATTTCCCCAAGATCCCGCTGGAGGACTCTGCCAAGAAGTGGCAGAACTCCTTCTACGTCCGCAACCTTGGAGCGGATCGCATCAATCTTCCGGCCTTCGCCATCGCACCGCCGCGGGCGAAGACGAACTGGGGCTATTCGCCCAAGCGCCCGTCGCAGGAGGTCGTTAATCTCTGCGAGCGGGTGGCGGTGATGAAGACGCAGGAGGGGCTCACCGGCACCGACCTCCTCGCCGCGTTCATCATGCGCCGGGTCCTTCCGCTTTAGGGGCGCTCCTGCCTCATCGGCGAGATGGTCGGCCTTCAAGACCCCAACCAGATGGGGTCGACGCGGCTGACCGCGGAGCAGATCGCTCGCGGTGTGAACGACATCTCCAAGGCCAACCTTGGGGAGGACTGGCGGTTCGGCAAGGCGCCGTACAGCCAGTCGAACCCGGCACCGCAGGTGAGTGTATGGTCTTCTCACTTTGCTGCCGTGCACCTTCTCATCCGTCCTGACGCGACGCGGGGGGTACTTCTGAACGCGATTCAGCATCCTTACGCCCGGGCTCCGTCGCAGGTGGAGCCGGTGGCGCCAGAGGAGCCCGTGGCTCGTGGCGGGGAGGAGGAGGCCGAGTCCGACGCCGGCGCTGGGCGTCACGCAGGTAAGTCTCCCGTTTTTCTTCATGTGTCTTGAATTGCTGACCGTGGCACGGAACGGCCGGTGCTGACGCTAGTTGTTGGTGTAGTGGCGTTGGGCGGGGGAGGCGGCGACGCGCGCGGAGCTGGGTCCTCGCATGGGGCGGCGCTGAGCCGCCCGCATGGGAAAGACAGCGTCGCGCCGCGACCCCGGGCCCTGAAGCGCACGGCGGACCCGGCCGGGGCCGGGAGGCCGGCCAAGAGGAAGCGCGGCGGCGGGCACGGGAGGCCAACCCCGGTCCCGGTCTTGGCAGGGTGAGCTTCATCTCTTGCTTGCGCTCAGTTTTTTTTTTGCCTCTTGGGCTAGTCTTGTTTCTTTTCTGCTCATTCTGTCTTTTTCTCTAGGTCGCCAACTGCGCTGGCGAGGGCGGCGGCGGAAGCCGCGACCGCCGAATGGGCCGCGTGCCGCAGGAGCCGGTCCGAGCTTGCCGACCAGGCCGAGGCGGAGGGACGGGCCGACTCGGACCTCGGCCTAGATCCGAATGACGTCGTAGCCTTGGCCTGGCGGGACAGGAACTGTGCCGAGGCGGAGCTGGAGGCGGCGTCGGTCCAGGCTTGGACCGACGCGGCGGCGGCATGGGCGTGACCTGGTGCGGAGCCGGTCTGGCGCGAGGTGCCGGAGGGCACGGTGGTGGCGGCGACGGTCTTTGAGCCGTCGTCAGTGAGGGAGCGCGGCCGTGGAGGCCGGGCTGACGTGGTGATCCCTGACCGAGGGGTCGTGGAGGTGGAGGATGACACCCCGCCGTGGGCCGACGTGGCCGAGCGAGCGGGGACTGATGGTGGTGGAGGCAGCGTCGTTTTGGAAGAGACGCTGCGGGCGGCGGCGTCAGAGGCGCCACCGGTTTTGGAGCAGACACCGCGGGCGGCGGTGCCGGAGGTTACCCCGGCAGCTGGGCCGGAGATGGCGACGCAGGGCGTCCCGGCGTCCGGGTCAGGGTCGGCGACGTAGGCCGTCCCGGGGTCCGGGTCCGGGACGGCGGCGCAGGGCGTCCCGGAGGAGGTGCTGGCCGCGTCGCGAGCGGTCAGCGAGGAGCACGCCTTGGTGCCCCGGCAGGGAGAGCGCCGAGCTGCCGTGCCGCAGCCGGCGCGGAGCGGGGGCGCCGTTATCTTCGGGCCTCAGACCCAGGAGGAGGCGGCGCTGGACGCCGTCAGCCGCCGCCTGCGAGGCCGGACGGAATGGCTCGAGGCCTTCGCCCTGGCCGAGGTGGAGCGGACGCGCGACCTGGAGCGCGTCGTCCTGGTAAGTCTTCTTGCAATTTTCTTCTTTGTGGGGGCGCGCCAGTGCACCCACTGGGTGTAGCCCCCGAGGTTCGGGCCAACTATGTAGTAGTTGGGTCGAATCTTTAGAGTGTTGGCCTTGTTCTGATTTCTGCTTTCTTCAGCACCTCGACGCCTTCCGGGTCACCGCCTACAATCGTCTCCTGGGCAAGCACCTGGAGCTCGTGGAGCGGCTTGCCGCCAAGGAGGAGGAGCTCCGCGTCGCCGCAGGTATCCTTGTGCTCTTTTCTAGTGGGGGCGCGCTAGCGCACCCACTGGGTGTAGCCCCCGAGATTCGGGCCAACTGTGTAACAGTTGGGCCAAATCTTAAGTCTTGCTGTTTTCTTCTGCTGAGTTCTTCTTTTTCGCAGCCGAGGTGCTGTCCTGATGGGCTCGTCTGCTCCGGGCCGGTTATCACTACGACCGGCTCGTTGCTGACACCGGCCGTCTTGGCGTCGAGGCGGTGTAGGCGACCGCGGCTCGGCGGTCTCTTGACGAGGCCAACCGGCTGCATGAGCAGCTGGTGGGTCACAAGAGCTGCCTCGAGGCCGAGGTGGAGCTCCTTAAGGTGGAAGCCGCCAAGGCGGCAGAGGCGCAGCAGGCCCTGGTGGAGGCGGACCAGCAGCGCGGCCAGCTGGTCGACGACAAGGGCCGGCTCCAGGCCGAGGTGGATCGCCTGCGAGGGCAGGTCACCACGGCTGAGGGGGCCCGTCAGGACGAGGCCCGTCGGCGCGAGGTGGCCGAGAAGGCGGCCGAAGACAAGGACGCCGAGCTGAAGGCGGCCCTTGCCAAGGCGGCCGATCTGGAGTAGGCGCTCGAGGAGCGCAACCGCGCCATCGAGCGGGAGCGGCGTGGTACGTTGCGTGAGGCGCAGCACCTGGAAGAGTCCTTCTCCAGTAAGTGCTTTTTCCTGTCGTTTGCCGGGTCGGGATCCGGCCTTTCTTCCTTGTTGTTCTTCTTCTAACTCGCTTCTTTCTTTGTGGCAGGGGCCTTCCCGGAGACGCAGCGGCTGGCGGAGGAAGCCGTCCGCTATCAGCGCGACCCGGCCGGCGCCGTTGGGTCCGGGACGGATCCGCGGGTGGCCTGGACCTTCCCGGAGATCATCGCCGCCGCTGAGGCCCGCCTGCAGGTTCTGGGAACGCAGTTGGGGCGACTATCCCAGGCCGGCACCGCGATGACGGCGGCCCTATGGCCGGACTCCGTCCAACCGAGCAGCTTCTCGCGCCTGGCGCGTTGGTTGGAGATGGGGCCGGACCGGCTTGGCGAGTGGCGCGTCTCCACCGCTCGTGCCGGTGATGAGATGGCGCTCCGTTTCGCGCTGTCCTGGCACCCGGACCTGCAGCTGGATGCGTTGATGGGCCAGCGGGCCGGTTTGGAGTAGCTCTTGCAGGAGCAAGCCGGCCGGATGGCCTCCCGGGCCAGCTACATCGTCGAGTTCGCCTTCCACGATGAGTTCCATCCGGAGCGGACGGAAGACGGTGGGGTCGTGGATGGCGACGACTACAGCTTGCTCTTCCATGATCCGGAGGGCACCTTGGAGGAGACGGGCGTCTACCGTGACGCGGACGCTGAGGAGGGCACCGCCACCTCGCCGGACCCGGAGGCCGCGATGGGAGAGCCGTCGATGTCGCGATGCGGCGCTGGAAATGCATGAGACACTTTATGTAAAATTTGTTAAATAGCAGGTCCACCCACCCACTGGGGTTTTTAGGGTGTAATGAACTCGGGCCATGGGCCTTTTCTTAAGTACTTGTGTAGATGTCGTGGGTGCTTTTGCTTTTTTGCCTTCCGTTTTTTGGACCGATTTCTTGCGCTTTTCCTTTCTCAAACCTCCCCCCGCGAGTCAGACGGCCGAGGCTCTGGTCCGTGACAAGGAGTTCGGTTCTTTGAGAGGAGCGCGCAGGACTTGGGTCCCTCGAAACGTTGAGCGCGAGCGAAACACCCACTGGGCCGGCTGGCGGCAATCCGGCGAAGCCGGTTGGCGAGCAGCCGGTCGTGCGGCTGTTCATTTGATGAATGGCGGGCCGGGTTGATCGACCCGGCAACCTTTGGCTTAGTGTATGAAGCGTAAAGGAGCTTTGGCCCGTTGTGCTTGCCAGCCGACAGCCAAAGCTGGATCTGTGGCTTTAGGGCGAAGTGGGGGACCGCGGCATCCTAACTTTACCAGGAATCACCAAGTAAGGCGGCGGGGTGGCGACCGAGCCGGCCAGCCCCCGAGCCCCCGGGTCGAGCGAGTCGGACTGGTGGCCGGGTTCAGTGGTATAGTGATGCAAGAAAATAGGGACACAATAAATTGGTCGACAAAAGGCAGCCCCCGAGTCTCGTTCGGGGACCCCATAGTTTCATGCGTTTCAAAAGGCGATGATACATACGCTTGTGCGGCTAACTGTAAAACGGGCGGAGGAGTTCTGCGTTCCACGGCCGGGTCGTTTCTTCACCGGCGGTGTCCTTCTTGCGCTTCCTTGACTTGCGTGCGTCGATAAGGTAGTAGGCGTTGCGGTCCACAAGGCCCTACTCTAATGATGAATGGGCCCTCCCATGGAGGGGACAGCTTGTGCTGGCCTGCCTGCTCTTGGACGAGTCGGAGGACGAGGTCGCCCTCGCGGAACGCGAGGGGCTTGATCTTCTTGCTGTGGTAGTGCCTCAGGCCTTGCTGGTAGATGGCCGAGCGACTGAGCGCCAGGAGGCGTGCTTCTTCGAGCAGGTCGGCGCCATCTTCGCGGGCTTCTCTGGCTTCGGCTTCGGTGTACATTGCGACGCGCGGCGAGTCGAACTCGACGTCGGTCGGGATGACGGTTTCGGCTCCGTAGACGAGGAAGAACGGGGTGAACCCGGTCGACCGATTCGGCGTAGTGCGTAGACTCCAGAGAATGGCTGGCAACTCGTCAAGCCAGCTGCCGGGTGAGCGGCTCGACGAGTCGCGGCTTGACGCCAGATAGGATGAGTCCATTGGCCCGCTCGACCTGCCCGTTGGACTGCGGATGCGCAACGGAGGCTAGGATGAGGCAGATGCCGGAGACGGAGCAGTATTGCTCAAGCGCGCCCTTGGCGAAGTTGGTGCCGTTGTCGGTAATGATGCTGTTTGGCATGCCGTAGCGCACCGCTATGTCCTTGATGAACCGGACGGCTGTTGGCCCGTCTAGTTTCTTGATTGGTCTTGCCTCGATCCATTTGGTGAATTTTTCCACTGCCACCAGCAAGTGCGTCATGCCGCCTCGGGCGGTTTTGAAGGGTCCCACCATGTCGAGTCCCCAGACCGCGAAGGGCCAGGCGATCGGTATGGTGCGGAGTGCTGACGCCGGCTGGTGGCTGCGTTTGCTGAAGCGCTGGCATCCCTCACACTTGAGGACGAGTGACTCGGCGTCTTGGAGGGCCGTGGGCCAGTAGAAGCCGTGGCGGAACGCCTTGGCCACCAGGGATCGTGATGCGGCGTGGTGCCCACACTCGCCCTGATGTATGTCGAGGAGGATGTCAATGCCCCGCTCCTGCTCGACGCAGCACTGGAACACGCCGGTGGACCTGCGTTTGACGAGCTCGTTGTTGATGATGTTGTAGGCGGACGCCCGGCGCTGCACTTGCCGAGCTTCGGTCTCGTCCATGGGGAGAACCCCGTTCTCCAAAAACTCTGATATTGAGAGGGCCCAAGATGGAGCCGTAACCACAGCGAAGACGGCCACCAGGGTGGGTTCCGAGTCGGCAGCCCCCGAGCCGGGTTGAGCAGCCCCCGGGTCAGGGATGGCGACGGCCGGGTCCGGGACGATGGTGGCCGGGTCGAGCTGAGCAGTCCCCGGGCCGGGTTCAGCAGTCCCCGGGCCGGGTTGAGGTGCGGCCGGGTCGTCTGGAACGTGGATGGACTCAGAGTCCGGCGATGGCTTGACGGACGGCTTGTGCAGGTGCTCGAGGGAGACGTCGGACGGGATGGCTTGTCGTGACGAGGCGATCTTGGCGAGCGTGTCGGCTGCTTCGTTCTCTGCGCGCGGGACGTGGAGGAACTCGCAGCCCTCGAAGGATCCGGACAGCTTCTGGACGAGGAAGCGGTAGCTTGCCATGTTGGAGTCACGGGCGTCCCATTCGCTGGAGCATTCCTGCACCACCAGGTCCGAGTCGCCGTAGCACAGGATGCGCCGGATGCCGAGTTCCTTGGCCAGCCGGAGGCCGTGCACAAGGGCTTCGTACTCGGCGACGTTGTTGGAGGCGGCGAAGTAGATCTGGAGCGCGTAACGGAGCCGGTCGCCCTTCGGGGACGACAGTACGATGCCGGCCCCTAAGCCAAGTCGCATCTTGGACCCATCGAAGTGCATGCGCCAATGCGTCGAGTCGGGAGGCGGTGGTAAGTACTGGGTTTCGGTCCAGTCGACGAGGAAGTCAACCAGGGCTTGAGACTTGATCGCGGTGCGGGGCTCGTAGAGGATGGTGTGGCCGGCTAGCTTGATCGCCCATTTGGCGACTCGGCCAGAGGCATCCCGGCACCCGATGATTTCTTCGATAGGCGCCGTGCTGACCACGGTGACGACGTGCTCTTGGAAATACTGCTTCAGCTTCTTGGCGGTGAAGTACACGCCGTAACACATCTTCTGGCACTCCAAAAAAAGACACATCCATGACATTTTGGGCCGAACGAATCTTTTTCCTGTCATACATATGACACTTTTATGATGATAATTGTGACAAAACCCAGTATCATCATAAATGTGGTGGGCTCCTACTTCTATGACAAAAAATCATGACAGAAAATGGGCTTTTCGTCCTGGGCGGGCCGGAGACGCAGCTGCATGACATTCTTTGGGCCGTCCATGACGGAAAAAACCGTGGTAGAAGCGAGGGCGAGGAAAATTTCGGGGAGTTCCTGGTTACGGTGGGAGGTCGGGGGCCGAGCGATGCGCGTTTCTCTCGTACACGTACACGCGTGTGTGCGAGGCGTTGGCTCTAACTGAACCCGAGCGAGGCGTTGGGCTCTAACTGAACCCGAGCGATTACACTGCAGGCTACGCGTTACTGAACCCGAGCGATCGATCGATAGCTGTTAACTGAACCCGATCGAGCGATTCCTTCGCTACTGCTGCTAACTGAAGCCGATCGATGCTGCCTCTGGATGAACAGTGAGCGTTGCTGGGGGGGTTTAGATGAACAGTTCCCGGTGGGGGTGGATGAACAGGACCCCGTGGTGTTGCCTCTGGATGAACAGGACCCCGATCGATCGAGCCGGTTAGGGCTGGATGAACAGGACCCCGTGGAGGGCAGGATGAACAGGACCACCCTGTGGAGGGCAGAATGAACAGTAGACGGTGGAGGGTTGGATGAACAGTAGCCCGTGGAGGGGTGGTTGAACAGGAGCCCGTGGAGAGGGCTGGTTGAACAGTAGCCGGTGGAGTAGCGCGTGGTGGAGGCTGGATGAACAGGAGCCCGTGGATGAACAGTCGCAGGTGGAGGCTAGAGGAGGTCGACGGTGGATGAACAGTAGCCCGTGGAGGCTAGAGGGGGTCGACGGTGGAGATGAACAGTATCCCGTGGAGTCCCGTTTTGCGGTACGCCACACCCCTCCCGATGAACAGGACCCCTGTTTCGACCGTAGCGCTCCAACACAAATCCGTTTCCTCCGTTTTGCGGTACGCCACACCCCTCCCGATCAACAGGACCCCCGTTTCGACCGTAGGAGGTCCGTTTCCTCCGTTTTGCGGTACGCCAGACCCCTCCCGATGAACAGGATCCCGTTTCAAACGAGGCTAGTCGAACGCAAGGCCGTTTCCTCCGTTCTGCGGTACGCCAGGCCTCGTTTTCATCGGCTGTTCCGTCCATGCCCTCCCGATGAACATGACGACGCATTCCGTTCCGACCCAGCCGGTTGGCTCCCCATGAACACGACGACGGCGCTGTTTCTCCGTTCCGACCCAGCCATGTACACGAGCCCTGGCCATATGTATGCACGAGTAGGCGTTCGAGACCCCGCACGTATGTACACATACGTGGCCGTATTTTCTTTCTTGCACCCTGGCCACTGTACGTACGTGTACATGCTACGTGCGCGCCTCTACTACGACACGTACGCGCCTCTACTACGACACGTGTGCGCCTCTACATCCACCAGTATATATGTATGTACACGTTCGCGACCAGAATGACAACGCTACGTACGCTTCGACCAGGTGGGTCCCGACTGTCAGGCACTTCCTTGCCTGCGAAGATGTAGCTGGTGGGTCCCAGCAGTCAGGGGGCGAATCGTTTTTTTGCCCGGACGCACTTTCTTGCGTGCGAAGATGTAGCTGGTGGGTCCCAGCAGTCAGGGGGAAACGTTTTTTTCACGAAATACAGTGGCCCGTCCGGTGGGTCCCAGCTGTCAGGTGGAGGAATAATTATTTTCCGCGTAATAAGGAGGCACTTCCTTGCTGCGGCCGTGGACCCAGCTGTCAGCCTCTCCACGTACAGTCCACGTCCGATGGAAGTCGTTCCTTGACCACGTTGACCACGCCGCGCCGAGAGCACCAGGGCGGTGGACGACGGCGAGGCCTTGGAAGGGGACGACGGGGAGCCGGGGAAGACACGGCAGTGGAAGCCCGCGCGGAGAGGAGTACGAGGGTTCACTGGTTCGGCTGCGGCGTGAGGCTGCCGTCGCCGCAGGGCCTGGCCAGCGGTGGGAACAGTAGGGGGCGGTGAGGCCTCCGCGGCAGCACAGCCGACCATGGGAGGCAGGAGCATGCGGCACGACCGGCGCTGCTTTGGGCGGCTGGAGCAAGAAGACCATAGGTTGAAGAAGCACTACGGCCGTTGGATGGACATCGTACGGTCACTGGAGCTAGAATCGTGCATATTGACTTAGTTGACAAAGCCCTCCGTCCCCGTCAACTTAGTAGGCCCACAAGTCAGGCTGCCACTATAATTGGTCCTAGCTAACAGGGGGAGTATTCCTTTTTTTGTGCGTAATAAGGAGGCACTTCCTTGCGTGCGAAGATATAACTGGTGGGTCCGAGCTGTCAGCGGCGGTAACGTTTTTTTCATGAAATACAGAGGCCCTTTCTGTGGGTCCCTGATGTCAGGTGGAGGAATCATTATTTTGCGCGTAATAAGGAGGCTTTTCCTTGCGTGCGGCCGTGGACCCAGCTGTCGGCCTCTCCACGTACAGTCCACTTCAGATGCATGCCGGTCATTGACCATGTTGACCAGGCCGCGCCGAGAGCACCAGGGCGGTGGACGACAGCGAGGCCTAGGAAGGGAACGACACGGAGGCAGGGAAGACTCGGCAGTTGTTTCCGACGCGGAGGGGAGTACGACTGTACGAGGGTTTACTGGTTCGTCTGCCGTCGCCGGAGAATAACAGCAGGTGTGGGTGAGTAGAGGGATGGCTAGGCCAGCGATGGGAGTACGGTGGGGCGGTGAGGCCTGCGTGGCAGCAGAGCCGGCCGCGGGGAGGAGGGAGCAGGCTGTCCCGCCAGCGCTTGTTTGAGCGGCTGGAGCAGGACGATCAGAGATTGAAGAAGCACGACGGCCGTTGGATGGACATCCAACAGTCAGTGCTTGTGCGTCAACCTTTTTTTAGGAAAGCCTCAAATCTCTGGAAAACAACATACATCCCATCTGCCATTATTTCTAATAATTTACAGTCCATTTGCTAATTATTAAGGTTTTTTTTGGAGCCTGTATTCTTTTTGTTAGCATTACATGCCATATTGTGGCCACGGTTAAAAAATTATACGAAATTTTGCATATTTCGGTGCGGTCCGAACTGTTTTTAATCCCGAAATTTCGACTCACATTCAAGCTGATTTTAAAAATAAATGTATATCAATATAAAATCCAACAAATTCTCCACGCATAAAAATTAATGTAATTTAAAATCTCGAAATAAAAAAAAGATATTTGAAACTAATTGCCAGTTTGATGTGTTTTAAAAATGTACAGCCCATTTCTCATTACTGATGGGCCATTTTCTCGGCCAGCCGAATGAAAGCTCTCCTCGTCTTGAAAGATTTGCAGCCCAACAGGCCTGACAAAGCGACTTACTTGGCAAATCACAAAAAAACTGGGTTGTGGCCGTGGACCCAGCTGTCAGCCTCTCCACGTACAGTACCCTTCCGATGGAATGTCGTTGACCACGTTGACCATGCCGCGCCGAGAGCACCAAGGCGGTGGACGACGGCGAGGCCTAGGAAGGGGACGACGCGGAGCCGGGGAAGACGCGGCAGTGGATGCCCACGCGGAGAGGAGTACGAGGGTTCACTGGTTCGGCTGCGGTGTGAGGCTGCCGTCGCCGCAGGGCCTAGCTAGCAGTGGGAGTATTAGGGGGCGATGAGGCCTCAACGACAGCACAGCCGGCCACTGAAGGCAGGAGTAGGCGGTCTCCCCGGCGCTGATTTGGGCGGCTGGTGCAAGAAGAGCAGCGATTGAAGAAGCAGCAGGACCGTTCGATTCATATCCAACGGTTACTGCTGCTAGAATCGTTTGTTGACTAAGTTGACAAGCCCTGCGTACGCGTCAAGTTAGTAGGCCCACAGGTCAGCCTCCCAACCGGTGCGCCCCAGATGTCAGTGGGAGGAATCATTTTTTTCGCGTAATAAGGAGGCAGTTGATTGCGTGCGGCCAGGCCAGCGGAGGGAGTAGGGTGGGCCGGGGAAGCCTACGCGGCATCACAGCGGGCCACAAAAGGAGGGAGCAGGCAGTCCCGCCGGCGCTAGTTTAGGCGGCTGGAGCAGGAAGATCAGAGATTGAAGAAGCACGTCGGCCGTTGGATGGACATCCAACAGTCACTACTGCTAGAATCGTGTGTTCACTGACAAAGCCTTGCGTAAACAAGTCAGCCTCGAAATCTGTGGCGTGTACAGCCCATTTGCTATTATTTTTATAATTTTTACTTATTTTCTAATTCATATGGAATTTATTGCAGCCTGTTTTCCATTTTTAGAATTGCTGCCCATTTTCTCGTCAGTACCAGGGTCAAAAAATTAACTAAATATGTGGGAAATTTTGAAAATTTGCAAATTTTTGCTGGGGAACGAAATATTCTTAATCCAAAAATTAATAGCCATACTAAAACAAATTTAAAAATAAATTAGTACTATGTCATGTTAAATCCAATGAAATACGTATAAGATATCAGTGAAGAACAAAAACAAAAAAAAACTTATATCCCATTTGCTATAATTTTTTTGGAATTTTCAACCCCTTTTGATATTACTTTGAACAGACATTGACCATACTCTTAAGCCAGGCCGGAATGCATCCCTCCTCGTCTTGAAAGATTTGCAGCCCAGTAATTCGGAGAAAACAAATAGGCCTAGCTTGGGTATTCTTCAAAAAGAAATACTGGGCTACCTATTTTCCCAAAGAACTGGTGCATGAGCATTTGGCTTTATTTATTTATTTATTTACTTATTTATGTTTAGGGGACCATGAGCATGTACCTGGGCCGGATTCATGTGAGAGCCTCCCTTCCAGTTAATTATGGGTTTCTCTATTGGGCCTTCGTCAGTGGGCTGCATGTTATCAACAAGTGGAAAATGTGTTCCGTACGAAAAATAGTATGCGCTACGTACGGTACGGGGCACTAAAGGATCGAGCCGTGCAACGACTACCAAAACATTGTGTTTGTCGTTCTGACAACACATTTATTCAACCAACAGACGAAATATACTACTGATTGTACATTGAAAACAACAGCAGCAACCAGGGCTGGGGGTGCAACAGAAGCAGTAAGCAGGCCAGAAGAGTGAAGACGCATCTCTCTCTTCCAAACCAAACATCAGCCATCATTACAAAAGGGCTACCAAAAAAGAACAAGTGTATGCATCAAACTAAATAAAGATCCTACTACACCAAGTGTACGCATCTAACTAACTGGCTCAGTTAGACGTTACTATTTATTAAGCTGTGGAGATTGGCTGACGGCTTGAACCAGATGGGTGCCTGACGGGGGAAACTCTAGCCAGCAGGTCGAAGTCTGATACTTGCGACCCTCTCTCCTACTTTGGGCTGTAGAGCGTGGCGGCACATATCAGGGTATGGTGCATGCAGAGACGCATGATATGCTGTGTACACACAGTTTTTCCTGATGAACGAAACCGCGCTGCCATCATGATCCTTGCCGTCGATTATCTCCTGGTTAATCGGATAATTCAGTCCGACAAACAGAGAGCGTGTACCAAGGCTACTTACCAGCCTCCAGTCAAAAATTCCTGAAGGCCTAGAGAAGCTGGGATCCTGCTCAAAGACCTTGCAGTGACTGTGATTGTATTCCGCGAAACAACACGTCCGGTACATGCGAACAATCATCAATCTTTCGCCGTCGTCTGATCGAGCCAGGAACCACCTGCAACTGCCATGCCGCTTTTCTTTGAAAGGTTCTGGGATTAGGAAGGGTAGGGACACCAGGCGGCCTACAACATCATATCAAGTTGGAGTCAAATAAAAAAGGGCTCTTGATTTAGTCAATCTTAAGAACAGCATGTTATGAGCATGAATATTTTTTCAGCAAATGTTGACAGTAATATAAGCAAGCCATCATGATATCACAGAAAAGTAACATACTGCTGTAACAGCCGTTTGTAGCGATGACTGGAGTAGGCCAGCAATACGTCCAGCCATAGAAGGAGTCGACATCGTAAATGAAGCCCTTGTGTTCAATGGCATCAGAGAACCATGGAGGATGTATGATCCTGCGATGGACGTGCAGATTTATCCACTTACTGCAGTGACCTGTCAGATAGGCGAGACCGCGGTTGAAGAACGCAATTAGCCTGAAGTCTTTATAATTCGCAGATCTTGTGGGCACTTGGCAGATTACAACCTTGATCAAATCAAACTTGATATCATGTTGGCTACTGTAAGATTTCGAGTATTCTGGGCCGCAGTGCCAAAGCAGTGCAGTGTTAATCGAAGGAAGGGGGATCAATTGCCGGGTGTAGACCTCCACGAGCATCCAGCTGCCGCGACCGTTGACGAGCACAATCCAAGACGTGTTCATGCCGACCCAATACATACCGTTAATGTAGTTGAGACTGACGGGGATCGGATCGCAGTCAAGGGGGTTGATGCTCGCACTATAAGGATACCCTCTATAAAGCAACACAAGTTGTACAACATTTTGACTGTATGTTGCAAAATTCACAGTAGATACGCATATTGGAGTTGTAGCATATGCGTTGCAGATTTGCAGCTCATGACGCTATCGTGGTACATATATGGAAAAAAAGAAATAAACAGAGGAAAGGAGAAAGAGGCGCAAGAAACAGAGCCCCTATTCTCCCCTCATCTCCCTCAAATCGCCGCCACCCACCGCCTCGTCTCCCTCCTCTGATCCACCTCGTCGCGGGCCTTCCCCCTCCACTCCTCCCACCTTGCAGCTCCGGAGGTTGCTGGACCTGCCTCATCCCCCACCCACCCATCCCCTCTCATATCCCATCTCTCTCTTCACGTGGCTCCCCGCTGCGCCACCTGCGGCGGCTGATTCAGGCGACGTCCGGCGAATCCCACCATCTTGAAGCATAGCCTGAGGTTCCCTTGCATCACGGCGCCCTTCCATCCGGCTAGATCCGGCGCTCGCGGCCACCAAAGCCCACCCGCGACCCTCCCCCATGGCTAGGGTTTCCGTCATGGGCTCTGGCGCCGGTGGCCATGTCGTCATCCTCTCGTCCGGTGAGTGCATGCCCTCCCCTGGCTTCGTGCTCTCTCCCTCTCCCACCTTTCTCTAACATCTGTGTTTCTCTTCTCCTATAGACGTGCAGGGATGAACGACCAGTGGATAGCCTTGCCGCTACTCGGAATGAAGCAGCCATGGAGCTTCCTCCTCCTCCTCTGGTTTCAGGTGCGTTGGTCCACTCCTCCTCTCTGCTCCCAAGTCCTCGATCTGCCGCAGTTAAGACTGGTGCTTCGTAACTCCCTCATTGCGTTGCTTAGTCACTAGACACACCCAGCTAGGTTTTCTTTGGTTCATTGATATGGTTCGTCTTCATCGCCATGGATGTGCCCTCACAACCAAACGGACCAACATAGCTTCATGGATATTATTTAACCCAGGTAAGGATAAAACTGTGAATCTAAGTAGGACGCACCTACATTAAAGCACCAATATAGCGTCAGCATGCTTAAGTTCTGCACAGCGCGCGCATGTGGGGATTGTACGACAGATCAATGTCGTGCATTAAGCCTGCCAGTCACACTTCGCGCTTATCTTCACTGTAGTTAGTCTGACGAATTCCTATAATCTAATTAGTAATTAGGTGTGGACACCTATGTTCTGTTTTTTTTCTGTTCAAGGGAGCAGAATCTTCCGATTTGGCCTTCCGTAAGGACCAAATTAACAACAATAGCGAGGAAGATTAGGAGTTAATCCACTGCTACATATATTTCATTACTGTCATAGTTGGTATAATCATATTTTATAATAGAAATATTTAGCATAGATGTCAACACGGGCACAGATATGTCAAATCCACATGTATTTGCATGAGTACTACTTTTTTCTATGTCTGAAGTCTGAACGAATTAAGTAACGGCTAATGATTTCAGCGAAAGAACTCTTTTTTGTTCTTGGTGTATCCGCATATTGCACCATTTTGTTGTATGAGAGGCACTATTACAGCCTCCATATTAATTCAAGAAGAGAGTTACAAAGAATCATTGGATGTGCTAGGCAATGAAATGTAAGGCATTACATTGTAGATTGGTTCGAGAGAGTCGGTTCAGTACTATAGGCCTGTGCGTGACAAAAGAAATATATTAATCCAAGTGGACATTGTTTTCCTGCAAAAACGAGCCAGATCCATCTGGGATGTGACAACGAAGTGCTGAGCAAAGAAGTGGCTTGGTGGGGATGGCATGCTTGATTTGCTCTACTGTAAATTATCATGTGCCTTCTCTCCTTTTACTTACTAATTCTCTCCCTGAAGCTGGAAAGAGACCGTGACATGCAAATTTGATCTTGTGAACCTAAAAAAATTATGTTTTCTTTCTAAATGTCCCAGCAGAAGCTAAGATTTAGCTTCACTGATGTAAATAATTCATAAGAGGTTTGCATCCTTCCTTTTTATTTATGTACGTTATCGATAATGGTGCTGCTTATGCACATATTCAGGTTGCAGTCAATATTCATCGTAAGCAGAAGTTTTTTTTTGAAGAGCTATCTTTTGAGCACATGTTCAGGTTCGTTTGATATCTAAGCAAGGATAAAACTGATGGTTACTACCTGATATGTCTTTCTCTAAAAAAATAAAAGTATTTGATACTCTACCTTAATTATACATTAAAATTTAACAAGCATGGGAAAGTCTGAACGTCACATTTGTAGATTCTCACTTTTTAGCTTAAGATCAAGATTCCACAAGGCTAATTGATCTGTTAAATTGTATTCAGTTCTGGTGTGGAAACTCATTTACAAAAAATGTGTATTTTATACTTTTAGTTCCAATTGTCAATACTAGAAAGAGAACGCCGAGTTTGATCTTCAATCAAAATGAGTAACTGGAGCATCAGGCTCTTTTAACTAAAACATACATTAAGGTAATCATATATGTTATACTACATCATTTGTTCAGATGTCATACTTTAAGCTAATGACCCCTGTTTTCTTTGCTACACAAAACTATAAATCGTTCCCATCTGATTTATTAAACTTCTATTCCATCATATAATGAAGCTTATATTTTCAAAAGCTGTAGGTTTGTACCAAAGCGTGGTGAGCACCTGTAGGTTTGTATGTTTCGTGTTGGATGAGTCAAACCAACTAGAGCTAAATGTTTTGGTTCAGTTTTAGATGACTAAAACCGTTTTGGTTCAGTTTGCTAACTAACTGGAGAACATAAGAGAAGTGGTACTGTCACTCACATTTTAGTATGAAGTCGCAAAAACTGCAATACTCTCGGTAATGCAGAAAATACAAAGATTGCATTGCCTTCAACCTTAGTACATGTGTAATATCCTGCCTCTATCGTCAATGCATTGTGTGTTAACTGTTCATTTTGTTATTTTCTTTGTAGATTCAAAAGATATGTGGATGATTATATGGGTGCATGGCAAGTATAGTGCAATGATAATGACGATGTTCCGGTTCATGATGAAGATGATGGATGCTTTCAGTTTTGGTTATGTAGTAGGCATGTTGTTCCTGTTGGATGATGTTCCTCGACGAAGTTTTAGTTAAGGTGTAGGGATGTTGATTGATGCTTTCAGTTTGATCTTCGTTGTCAAGAAATTATTTAGATTATGCATCACATTTGGATGATGTTCCTCCTGTAATACCAACTATCGTAATCCGACAGTTTTATTCAAATATGGGTCCTTCCTCTTGCAAGTATATTCTCTTTTTCTTCCTTACTTCATATACATAATTATCATCATTATGTTGAGCATTAATTTAATTTCTGGCAATAAATAAATGTATATATAAAATATTATTCACATTATATATGTAAAAATAGCTGAAGCATTGCAGATTCTCTGTTGCCAAGTAATGAGATTTGTATTCCAGTACATTAACCACCAACATATATAAGGTGTTGTAAAATCGGTTTTATTTGTTGTACTCTTGCAACGGTCCCTTTTACCAATGGCCGTATAAGTGTTGCATTATGCGCTAGCAACACTGGATAAGGCAACGCATCCCAAACCGTTGGTAAAGACACGAGCAACACATATATGGACTTTTAGATACGGAAAAGAGCATTGCTATAGGTGAGGTCCTGTTGTAGTGCGATCGTTATGCTGCGTGACACGCCGTTTCTGAAGATCAGGCGGCATCAGCAAGCAAGGAGCTGGCTTAAAAAGCTCCGGCCTGAGGGCTTTGAGTAAACGGTACAGCCCCGACGAGCACGCGGCGAGCGGCATGGTACTAAGATTGTCCACACGCGAAACAATGAGCTTGATTACCTCTGTGGGGAGCGAATTCCAGCCACTCTTTCGGCAGACGCTGCTCGGTTCTGCCATTGTTAGCGGGGATGGAAGATTGGACGAGATTATGTGCGGACAAAGATGGAGAAGCGAATATGTGCTGCGGGAAGTGGACAGGTGATGATGACTACAGCACGCCGCTTGACTTACGAGACACATACCAGCATCGTAGGGTCATGTCGATGCCAGACAACTTGCTTGAGTGATCACAGTACTGGTACTCCCTACAGTGCTATGCCCTAACTTGCTTGAGTAGAGTAGTAGAGTAGGACTCTGCTCTACTACTAGCACCGGAGGAGTAGTATATTCTGATCTAAAATAGTTACAAACTTCAATGCCCGAGCGTGGAACGACTACGAACCATGCTCAAAGACCGTGTCTACGTGGTGTTTGGACATGGCGACAACCTCAACGCCAACGGTGCTGCTCCCGTTGCACCGTATGTGTTTCTGTCCTTCCTATTCGAAATCGTGGTAGAATGCATGTTTCTACTCTGTATCCTACTACTATGCTAGTCCACATGATTAGTTTCATCTCTGTTATAGCCGTCATGATTTATTTTGTGCTTATTCGGATTAAATCTCGTAGTAACTTGCTCATATATTCAACTGGCGCAACGTCCCCTACAGCCACTCCCGTTTCATGGACGGCCTGGACAAAACCCAACCACTCCCAGTAATAAGTGGCCTGGTAAAATAAACGGACAAGCAACCATCACATCCCTCTGTCTTTTTTGCATTTCATCTCTCTGCATTTACTTTCTCCGGTTCATCTTGCACACTCAATCCCTAGCTACTACTCCTAGGGCCAGTTCTTTTGGCGGCTTCCCCAGCTTTTCCCACAAGACTAGTCACAGTGGAGAGTAACAATAAGGCGCCACACTCATTTATTTGGGCTTCTAAACTACTACTCCGTCCTGGTTTATTCCTCACCATTGTAATTTGTGCTAAATTTTGACCAAAGATTTAACTGGTTTATTCCTCACCATTGTAATCCCTCCGTCTAGGTGTGTAAGTCATCTTTCGAAAACCAAATAATCACAAAACACTTAGGCGCGGTGCATTAACTTTTACCTCGTTTCTTGTTTCTTGACATATCAACCAATAAGAGATAAAGAGTGTGCATGCTTTTAATGACTTGAGATATCAAACACGACATGCAGTGGTTAGTTCATTGCATGCAATACTATTAATTAGCAAATAAAAATTAACGTTTCTCGTTTTCTCCTCCTCCTTGGTCACGGTGCACAACCTAAGATGACTTACTCACCTAGACGGATGGAGTAGTGCATGTGACATGCACTAACATTTCATTAGTTAAATTTATGATCAAAATTTGACAGAGATTACAATGGGGACCAATAAACCAGGACGGAGGTAGTAGTTAGAGCATGGTTAATAGTATAGCCAGCTGCTGGCTATAAGCTAGTGCCATGTCATCTACAACCCATCTTATAGCCAACATGTACAATAATAGATCAAAAGAGTGTACTACTTTTTTATTATGTGGCTCACTTCTCATTCTCACAAAGTGCCTAGGAGCACGTGCTAGAGCTGGCTCTTCACGAAGAGCCCGCTTACCTTCTCTCTCCTCTTCTCTTTCCTCCAACTAAGCAGAAATATACTAGTTTATTTCTTATAGCCCACTGACTCAGCTCTATTGTACTTGCTCTTATGGGATTACTAATCTAGAAGCCTAAAAGAACTGGCCCCTGGTACTCCTACTAGTATTAGTACTCAAGTTGGAATTCCAATTGCACGGCACAACTTGTTAGGCAAAAAATTCGATACAGGGTGTAGGAAGCGGTGTGGGAATTTGCATGCCTTTCCAACCAGTGAGATACTCCGTACAAAGTACGGCAGAGAAATAACCACAGGGAAGGAAGCTAAAAGTAAACAATCAAACAAGCATTTTTGCATTTGTTTTGCATTGAATCGTTTCACAAGCTTGACTAGTGCTGTTTTTCTACTTTTACAAAAACCGCATCGTAATGTTCAAACGTGCATTTGCACGTACATAAGTAATAGTAGTACTCCCTCCGTCTAGGTGTATAAGTCTTCCCTCCTTCATGGTCACGGTGCACAACCAAAGATGACTTATTGACCTGGACGGAGGGAGTAGTACAGTCTGCAAGCATATATCGAGAGAGACGTGTAGTGCGATAGTATATAGTAAAGTTTGTGCTATATGCACGTACTTGCAAAATGCGTACGAATACACAAGGTTTCCAAACTTTCCCTTTTACATACTTAATTAAGGATGCTAAAAATTCCTGAACGTTCGGGATTTATCATTTGCATCCCAAAACTAATGAGATCGCCTTACGAAACAAAAATTATTCTCCTCCTAAAAGCCACGGCGCTCGCAGGAGCGCTTGCGGCGCGCCACGAGTGCCCTGGTGCGCGGCCGTTTCCCAGCGCGCCGACACAACGCCTCTTCCTCAGCCTCGCAACTCGCGAGGTGCTGATTGGCGGCTTGCCGGCGGGCGAGCGCGATCTCACCGGTGTGGTGATCCGGCGCCAACAGGTACTCCTCCTCGCTGGAAGCGTGCACCCGGTCCATGTACCACCAAGCGTAGATGAGGCGCTTGGGCCCGACTGCACTCAGGGCATCGGCACGGGCGTCCTCCGCCACCCTCACGGCCCTCGCACGAGCCTTCTGCCAAAGAGCCAATTGCCTGACTCTCTCGGACGCGACATAGGCCTCCCAGGCAGCTTGTTCCGCGGTGCGCTTCTCTTCCTCGGCCTTCTTCTCCGCCTCTATTTTGGCGCGCTCTGCTGGAGGCAAATCCTCCCACAAGGCGACATCCATTTCTTTCCGAAGCTCCTCAAGGCTGGGGGGCTCGGCGGGCGGCGCGGCGTTCTCCTCGTAGCGGGGAGCCGACGCGTCCTCCGGCGCGCGTGCTGGCGAGATTGGGAACGCCGACGCTTCCACCTCGACGCGTTGCGGCGAGGAGCGGAACGCCGACGCGTCCTCCTCGACTAGTGACGGCGAGGAACGGAACGGCGACTAGTCGCGTCGCGGCGAGGAGCGGAACGCCGACGCGTCCTCCTCGACTAGTGGTGGCGAGGAACGGAACGGCGACGCGTCGCGTAGCAGCGAGGAGTGGAACACCGACGCGTCCTCCTCGACTAGTGGTGGCGAGGAACGGAACGGCGACGCGTGACCGTCCGCGCGGTGCAGCGAGGGGCTCCTTGGGCTTGGGAGGGGCGATGCCATGGTGGTCGACGTGAGAGGGAGGGGGAGTAGATAGCGATGAACGTGAACGTGAGGGGGAGGAGATAGCGATGTCGTGGGAGGCGCAATATTTATAGCGAGCAATGGCACACCTACGTAAGATATGGACTGAGCTGCACTGACTTAACTGCAGGTCCAGTTGCGTCACTGACATGTGGGCCAGACCCCTGTTGGGCCCATATGTCAGTGACCCAATGCAGCTGCAGTTAAGTAACAGCTACATGGGCATATTTGTTGGAGTAAATTACGGGGGAGCGAAGGGGTGGAAATATTGCTGGTCACAACGGATTGGACGAGCGTGGGGGGAGGAGAGTCATCCATGCAGATTTTTGCACACGGGGTGGAGTGGTGGGACCGCCGGAGGGAGAAGGAGAGTTTGGCAGGCATATTGTTTCCACACATGGAGAGGAAAAGATTTGGAGACGAACGGGCTTCCTGCAGGTATGGGGAACGGTGCATAATAAGTCATCTTGCATGCCGGGCTAGGTATAGTCTCAAGTCATTAAAAACATACACGCCCCACACATGTTCATATTTTAAGGTGCACTAAATTATTGCATGCGATGATTAAGGCTGGCCATAATGGTGGTATCTTAGCTGGTATCATGCACACAGGAATAGCAAACATGCTGATGTGGCAAAGAATTAAAGAAGAGAGGGGGGTTAGAGTAACTAGTGTTCATGCATGCATTGGTAAACACATTTTTTTGTGAAGAACGACAGCACTAGTTGAGTACTTTTGCAGACTTCAAAAACTATTCCACCGCCTTTACTATCTTGCTAAGAGTAGGTGAAAATTTTGAATCGAGCCCTTTAAACTAGAAGGGAGGTAGTGGTACTCTAAGGCTGGTCATAGTGGGGAGTAACTTAGACTAGTAACATGCATATGTTACTAGTCTATGTTACTACCTCTATAGTGCATAGTATCATAGATTAGTATCATAGATGGTCTCATTTATTTCCATGCATGACACATAGTAGCATCACATTTATTATGTTACGGTATCTACCTATGTTACAATAATCAGCTCTCTCTTATACTCATTATAATCAGTATTGTAGATATTGATATTTTTAGTATAAATTTGGTCGTGGGATTTCATTGATGCCTGTCAAAGCATGGAAGAAGCGGAGCTTAGGGCTTGCAGTGCCGTTCTCTACATAGGTATTTCTCTTCATAATCCTGTAATTTTAGAGACTGATTGCGCTTTTGTGGTAGCGTCTCTTGCATCGGGGGACTATGACAGGTCTGCTATGCGTGACCTGAAGATGAAAGCGTTGAGCATCTCGAAGTTTATCAACAATCTCAATTGTCAAAGATTAGCCGTTCGGCCAATAAGGTGGCACACTTGATCGCTAAGTATAGCTTTGACAATAGATTAGATGATATTCTTGTAAATAACGTACCGCCCTGTGTGGTGAATATTATATCGAATGAGTGTACTTGTGTGGCTGGTTAATTAATATAAGATGGTGTTAAAAAAAGTATAAATTTGGTCAAACACTTTGCAAACGGTTGACGGGAGTAAAAAGGACCAGAGGGAGTATCATGCATGCGGAGTAGGCAAAAAAATTGCTTGTCTAAAAAAGGCAAAAAATTGCTCATTTATAGCCGGTCGAAGTCTCAAAGGGTGCGACCGCGCGAGGGAGGCGAAGGTCGTGGGAGGCGCGACGTTTGACAAAATTAAGTGAAGTTACATCCACGCGCCGGCATGGCGTGCGAACAGGCAGAAGCTATACCGTCAGGCCTACGATATGGGTCTAGTAGACATGACATCTAGTGGGTCCCACATAGTTCTCGAGAACTCTTTGGGGGCTTGCAGCCGTTTATCCACCGGGCAAGCCAGCAACCCCACACCGTTCGCACGCCCTACTCGTCCCCGTCTTCTACCTTACAACAGTTCGCTCCCAGTCGTCCCGTCCTTTCACATTAGTTCGCTCCCAGTTTTTTTTGCGGGGTACAATAGTTCAACTTCTCCTAACCCTCCTCCAAAATCCATGGCCTCCCAAATCTCCATGGTCGCCGCTGAGTACCAGGTTAGAGCCATCACCGGGATCAGTTCATCATCATCTACACACGTGGATCCAAGACGGTGAAAGCATGGCTTGCTCGCTTCCTACGCATGTTCAACAGTTCAACGGATGCGTGGGTCGCTGGGCTAGATGTTGAGTACACCACAGTCCTGGGACGAGAGAAGTATCTAAATCATGAAGAGAGGAAGAAGCCCGCCGTGATCCAGGTTTGCGTGCATAATGTTTGCTTGGTCTACCACATATGCCATGCCGACGTTGAGTGCCAGGATTTTAAGAACTTCCTCAAGGACAGAAGAGTGAAATTCATTACTGTAGGCTTTAAGAACGACAGGGATGTCCTGCATCGGATAGATCTCGTTGTAGGCCAGCCCTTCGATCTCCAGAAGGCAAGCCTGGTGTCCTCCTCTCAACCTTCAATGCTGACCCTGGCAGCAGCCATGATTGATCCTTCATACGCTAAACTGAAGAAACCTCATCACGAGTTTCATCACGCATGGGAGTCGAAGACATTAGATGAAGATCACATCCTGTACGCAGCAATGGATGCCTACCTTTGTTTAAATATCTACAAGGGTTGGATGAAGAAGCAGAGCCCAGTGTCTGGTTCAAGCAAAGAAGCGTCGGCGAAGAGGAAGAGGGACGAGGACGAAGTCAAGGACGTGGACTCGAACTCCGAGTAGGTGGCAGTGCCGTCGCTCATGCTGGTTCTACTGCAGTGTCAAGCGGACTAGTTGTTTAGTTTATTTTCAACGGTGTGTTGTGCTGAGGCCCCAGCAGAACTATGTTTATGTTCTTTCTCGTTATTTGAACTCTTTAGTACGTACAGTAGTACTAGTACTATGTCTTACTACTGTTTTTCTTGCAGTTGGTACTACTGATCGTATCTTCGTGTTCCTACTGTACTTAATACGTTCCTACTAGTAGTATAATTTGGGTCAGTCGATTTGTGAAAGAAGTTCGACGGAGCGAAGGAAGGAGACGGCAGAAGAGGTGGAAGAAGCCCTTCTAGCCATCCAGGTTGCATCAAACGGCTCACATGAGTCGACTGACCCAAATTGCTCCTTCAGATTGCAGGATCCACGTGGCATTCAAGGTCTCGAAGGTAGATTGCGCGTCCGCACCCAGTTTGCGGGCTTGACGCGCGCGCGACCGGCTTCCGCCGCGACAGCCACCATGCGCGCCTCCTCCGCGCGGGCGGAGACGACAATGACACGCTAGTTCCTCCTCGCCGGCGTGCTGGAGCACGCGCTCGTCCTCCTCTTCGTACGCTGCGTGCATAGACGCGGCTCCACCAGCTGCTCGCGTGCTTGGCAGCGCGGCGGCATCGCGAGGAGGGACTGCAGACGACGTGAGCGGGCGGGCCTTCGGCTTCATGGCACAGGGATGGCGGCGACACGGCGGTGATGGGCGAGAAATTTTTGGCCGGAGCAGGCGGGCGCCGGCATGCGCAACGGCGGCGGCGGCATATTGATGAGTGCGCGTGTGGGAGCTTACTTTAGTTTACATATAAGGTTGGTCAAACTTAAAAGAAAACCGTACTAGTACACGTAAACATTAGACTTAGGCAACACTTTTATTAGTTAGTACCACAGCCACGATACGGAATCCTGTGCAAGCGCGTGAACCGCGGCCGCGCGGTCGATCGAACGGTGAGTCACCGTGTCGCGCTCGAAGGACATCCACCGAACCTTTTTGTGTGTGTGAAAACAATCCTCGAATATTACTCAACCTTTTTTTCCTGTGAAAGTTCTTGACGCTGCAATATTTCCATATATTTGAGTTTAGCTCCAGTTCGTGTTTATTTGGATTTGGACGTTTTAGGTGCGCCCTAGTTTTTTTAATACTGATTTTGTGTGTGTGACTGAGAGAGAACGTGTGTATGTGTCCATATGTGTGTTGTGGCGGAAGGGCAATGTGGAGACGGTGTGCGTGTGATACAGACATAGAGACGTGTGAATGTGCAAATGATCATGCATGAGCGAGACATAGACTGATGCCGATACGTTGTGTATACATAAGAGAACGGTCTTCTAGTTTACTTTGTGTGTGTGTGTATGTGAGTTTGAGCATGTTGTGAAGTACTATAGACCTTGTATACATCTTGGGATTCGACAATGATTGTAACTATTGAATTGTATAGACCATCACATTCGAAGTCAATAGCCTAATATATCTATTTCACAATTTCAACAAATGATTAGTTCACTACAAACTAAGAAAACAAATGTGTACTCCCTCCGTTTTTATTTAAGTCCGCGTATTAGCATTGGTCACAGTCAAGTTTTGTAAACTCTCAGAAAGCTTATAACAAAAAATATTAACATATACAATAACAAATAAATACCATTAGATTCATTATTGAATGTACTTTCACATCATACATATTTGTTATGGTAAATGTTTATATTTTTCTATAAACTTGGTCAAACTTTAGGAAGTTTGACTTCAGTCAAACCTAATATGCAGAGTTTACTACTGCTACTCGCTAGTTGCTTAGCCGAATCACTCAACACGCCACACGGGGAGTCCAGTGTCACAAAATTTTGAGGTCGGCGGGAAAATCTCCCGCGACCCTGATTCGAGCAGTGGGAAGTTACCATCATAGCCTTCGGAACAGGCCTACGGATGACGCTTGGTAGGGGGCTGTTTTCGTAACTTCAGGTTCACCCTACCCAGCCAACCCCATCCCGGTACCCAGAGTAGTACACCTGAATACTCCCCATTTTCTATCCCCACCGCAAAATAGACTTCTCCACGGCACCGCAGCCTTCGTGCTCCTCCCCTTTACATCGGCGCACTCGTCCACCGCAGCGCATCTACCTCATCGATGACCTCGTACGCCGCACTGGAGCCGGTCCACCGTCGTCGTCGTACACGGAACCTCTTCCCCAGCATCGTCTTCCACGGTCTCGGATCTGCTTCCCGGAAGCCGACGCCAAGCGCAGAAGTACCACCGTCGTGGACAATGAACTGACTCCCGTTGCCGACCATGACTCACAGAGGCCGCCACGACCATCGTTCTCCTCCTCGATTGGTAATGTGTGTATTGAATCACTTAGCAGTACATCTGCAGTTCCAATTTTGTTCATACCTACCCTTCAAATTTCCTGGGTGCTATTGTTCCCGTAAAAGTAATTGGTTATAGCCTCCATTGTCCAACATAATATCAGCTTGTAATTGTGCTTCGCTCCTGTATCGCACTGTGCTTGGGTAGGTTTTTCATCTGCAACCAGTAGTGTGGCAAATGATGGAAAGGTTTTTAGAACTAGCAAGATGCCCATGCGTTCATGCATCAAGATGCATTTGTATGAGTAGTTTATCTTGTGGGAGAAAAGGATGAACGAGGAAAGGCCTTATTTGCAAATGTGGAGAGGGGTATGGGTATCTTTTTGCAAAACTCCCATTTGTTTCCTTCCAATCTGTCAGATATAAATCGGACGGCCTATATTGCAAGAAAAAAAAGTATAGAGAAAAAAAGTAGACCGTAAAGAAAGTAGAGATAAATATTAAATATTAAATATAAAATAAATATAACAGTAGAGAAGAGAGTAGAGATAGCAGAGACGTCGGGAAAGGATCGCGCGCGCGGGGGAAAAAGCGGCCGGGCATGCACTAGTTTTGGCGCGCGGCGTCCGGCGCGCTTTATAAAATCCAACGCCCTCCCACCGCTCTGTGCCTTGCCACCGCTCTCTCCCCGCTCTGTGCCTCGCCACCGCTCTCTCCCCGCTCTTTTTCGCCTCGCCGCCGCCGTGCCACCATGCCGCCGCGTCGCCGGGAAACTTGGGGATACCGCGGCGTCCTCGCGCGCCCCTCCGGCGGCTTCTCCGCCGAGATCCGGTTCCGCGGGATGCTCCTCGGCCTCGGCAATTTCGACAGCACCAACGAGGCCGCCCGCGCATACAACGCGGCGGTGTGGCGCCTCCGGTGGCCTCATAGAACATTGAACTTCCCCAACGTGCCGACGCGGGAGCGGGCACAGGAGCTCGCGCCTTTGCCGTGGCTTAGCACCGACAAGGATCGTCGCGACAACCAGAGGCGGGAGCACCATCTCGGCATCGCCGAGATGGACAAGGAAGCCATGGCGCTGTGGCGCCAACACTTCCCGCAGGACATCATCAAAGAGCGTGAGTTCTACGCGCAAAGGAGGGCGGAGAGGGATAAGAGGAGGGCGGAGTGAGCCGCCTATCGCGAGGACAAGCGTAGGCGAAAAGCGGACGCTCAATTCAACATGAGGCTAGGAGCAGCGTCGCCCTGGGAATCCGACGACGATCGGTATCTTCACGCCTACAGTCAGACGTCGGAGGAGGACATCACTAAGGAGGAGTCGGATGACGAGGAGTAGTTGAATTATCTTTTCTTTTATCTATCTATGCTGAGAACTATCCTCTACTCTCTAGTATCTACTTCTCGATCTCAGCACTGTAAACGCTTTTTTAAAGCGCCGTGCGTTGCGATTCTGTTGGAGATGCTCTAACATGGCAGACGAGTGCTTTAATGTTGCCCACAAGATGTGCGAGTATTACTAGTAGTATATTTTTCTTGCCATGTTGAGATTTTAAAACCACGAGTGCGAACATGCAGAGGAGCAATGAAGACCAAACACGGGATATTCGGGACATCTTCAAGGAGCGTGGCAAGTTAAAGAGGAGCTGCACCGAACCTGTAAAACGAGCTTTGGTAAATAACACCCTTTCAATTACTTTCGTGTAGCCTCGTGTTCTTCGATGTGTATATGTTGTAGTTTCTGTTTCTCTTAAGCGTGGTGTTCTTCGATGTGTAATAAGAAGAGTCTTAATCGTCCTAATGCTTTCGTTTTTAGCTTGATGTAGGAAGTGGGTGTTCTCACCTTGTAGTCTGTTTTTATTCTTTCCTTTTGAATTCACTTCTCCGAGTTCTGTTTATCTGGTTTCTACTAAATGGATCTAGGTTGCTCTGAGTATTGATCTAAAAAAGAAGTAACTTCATGCCAGGATGCAGTTCCTGCGAGGAGGGAAGTATGGTCAACCTCGAGATCATGTTTCCAAAATGAGTCTGGATTACGCACAAGGTGCCAGTCCCTAATGATGCTAGATTAGACACAAGGTGCAAATTCCCAGATGATGCTGGATTACACACAAGCCAGGTGGAGTCGTCAGCTGTTCGTGTCCTTGTGGCATTAGTAAAGGCTGAAAGAAAGTGTGCAGCAGCCCTTGAGAATGTAGCTGAGTTCCTGAAGAAGCGAAAAGAGCAATCAGATGCTCTCTTCACCCAAGCCAAAGAAGAGATGGAAGAAGCCAGAAATAAGCTAGCAGAGGCAGAGCAGGCTAGGCATCTCCTGCTATCTAAAACTATTGTCAATACAAAATTTCCTTCATAATAGCTAGGTTCAAATGTTTATCCAGTCAGCATGCCTGTTGTGATGTCCGTGCATCTACTAATGTGGCACAAATGTTTTTTTCGGGTCATGTAATTACATCAATTACTTTCCAAACAATAACAGACGAAGCATTGGACATGGTATAGTTCACGCGCAAGCCCGACATTCCAAGTTCAACTTCCACATCAAACTCATGTTCACAGATATCTGCACATTCATACATAATGTCCACAACCATGATTCACTTCAAAGCCAAAAAAATGTGAGGAGAGTTATAAATAAAGAAAATCCTCTACTAGTTCCTGCTACCAGTGCGAGCACAACAAGTCAAGACCATGCGTAAATTAATTATATTTTAGTCATTTTTTGTGTTCTAAAATGCCTGTCGGCTCGCGGAAGGACGTGTTGCCGGCACACGCGCGGATTCAGTGAAGGCAGGCGGGGCAGTCCTAAGCTGGTTGCACGCGGCGAGGAGGCGTGCTTAGCCGGGCCTGCAGCGAGTGCGGCCCTCTTGGCCGGCGTGCCGGTTCAATGCCTGCGCTATGAGAGGTCGCGTCCGTGTCAGAGCAATCACTCCCTCCAGTCCTTTTTAGTTTGGGTATAACAAAATCTCGTTTTCCATTCACATTTTACAAGTAAAATTCGTCGACAAACTTTGACCCAAAGTACGATGGGGACTAGTAAACCAGAATGGAGGTAGTAGTTTTTTTAATCAAAGAAGGGTTTCCCCTTCCGATTTTCATTACTGAAAACCAGCATCTAAATCTAAACCATAGTATTTGCCCTAGAACTACCAGGTTCAACATCTCGCAACATAAACCCATACAACCTCCATCGTAAAAAAAAACATACAACCATACGCCAAGGAGGTATGTAGTACTATGAATTCCATTTTCGCTCCATACCAATCGTTCTAAAAACTACTTACTACTTATAACGCGCCATTGAAAATCGGAACTCTTAACCCCGCTAAAAAAACAATATTTTAAACGTGGCTACTCGATATGTGGCAACTGGCGAGCCACCGCGCTCCAAGTCGTTCACCTGTGGTCCCGACCATCAACTCCTATGGATCAAATTATCACGCGAGCTGACTATTCCTACAAAGGTGCTCCACCACGTACCCGGTACCCGCGAATCGTGCACCTAGGGTTTTAGGGTTTATTTGTTAACGTCGCCTTTACGTAACACTCATGTGTGCGAGACAGCAAGAGGCGAACTGCGTGCGTGCGCCTCTTCTCTTCGTATATGTACTCCACCGTTTGTCTGGTGTCCAAAAAATTATAATAACTACTGGCAATGTGCCAATGCGTTGCCACACGATCAAAGTAGATTAATACATATTCACCCATTTGATAGAAAAAAAAGTCTAGTTTTGAAATATGTATATCACTAAAAATATGTTATGTTTCACTCAAAATATATTCCTTTGGCGGTTTTGATGAGATAAGGGAGGAATGTTGTTGGTTTCAAGATTCGAGAAGTGGTATATGTCTAATTTCTTCTCTTACTAGCAAGATGCCCGTGCGTTGCACGGAACATCAAGATCTTGTGGGAGAAAAGGATGAACGAGGGAAGGCCTTATCTACAAATGTGGTGAAGAGTTGCGGGTAAATTGCCATATTTTCCTTCCTATCCGTCAGATATAAATCGGACGACCTACATTGCAGGATGGCAGGCCCACCATCATCACCAACTCTATTTTTTATCCCTACTCTTATAAAAAGCATTGTCCATGATGATCGTGTGCCTGCCATGCTGCAATATAGGCCGTCCGACCTATATCTGACGGATAGGAAGGAAACTATGGCAATTTTGCAAAAAGATACCCACACCCCTCTCCACATTTGCAAATAAGGCCTTCCCTCGTTCATCCTTTTCCCCCACAAGATAAACTACTCATACAAATGCATCTTGATGTTCCGTGCAACGCATGGGCATCTTGCTAGTTGTTGCAAAAATCCCATGTGTGTGTGAGAGAGAGGGAGAGTGGAGGAGGACGGAGTGCATGTGTGACAAAGACACAAGGAGTGTGTGTGCGATAGGTATGAGCTTAAAATGAGGCGATAGTGTGTGTGTGCACGATCGAGAGGGCGTGTCTCAAGAAGGGAAGAAAAATCTACGTAGATACAAGGAGCGGGAGAGAGACATGTATGCGATGGTGGAAGCACGAGTGTGCGGGTGTATAAACCTATCTAGAGGCTAGCTAGTCGATAAATGTTTGTGAGGGAAATACGAGTCGGGGTGCGAAAGCGAGAGTTTTGTGTGTGTGTGAGAGAGAGACGGTAGTCGGGAAGGGGAGTGGAAGCAGGAGTTGTGTGTGTGTGTGTCTGTGAGAAAGAGAGAGGAGACGGTAGTCGGGGTTCTCTGATCGGTAAACAAATGAATAATGTCAGTCTGGGATGGAGACGAAAAGGAGACCGCAACAAATGTTGTGTCTACAGGAGAGAGAGAGAGTAATTTTAGTGGTATGAGTCATATGTAGAGACATATAGGGTGTGTGAGAGAATCCCATAGAGAGAAAGACAAAGTGAAAGACGAGTGGAGACTGTGTGTGTGGCGGTGAAAAAGAAAGCTTAGGTACCGAGTGATACCAGAGAACAATAGAGACGTGAGAGATAATGAAAACCGTGTAATGTATAATGATAGGGAGAGTGTGACACTTCTCAAGGGAGACGTCGAGAGACCATGTTTGCGAGGATAGGAGAAACATGAAGTGAGCGTGCGGGTGAGCTGGAGAAAAGAGAGTGATAGCTACCTCAAGGAGCATGCATGCGAGAGAGATGGGCGTGAAAGGAGTGAACAAAAAAGGGACTCAAATATTTGAATTCGAGATGATGATACATGTAATCCATACTCGAACCAAAATTGATCTATCAAACATGCACACTCATATGAATTCACGCACATCTATGTTATTTAATATGTAGATATTACTGATCCATACATTTTAGTAGAACATAATTTGGTTAAATTTTTTCGAATTCAACCTTAAGATTTCGAGATCGTTGTATTTGTAAATCATATTATACATATAAAGGAGCAGAATTCTTTGTTGTGCTTTTGAAAGTATATATAAAAAATGATGTATATAGAATGTAATTCCAATTGAAAATGGATCCCGCCCGAAAAAAATAGAATACAAACGGGATTCGAATTGAGTTGGCACGGTAAACATGCACTCTGCAAAATTTGAACGAAGCGGGGAAAGTCGCAGTAACCGCCCGAAACCAAAATCTGCGAGATGGAAATCACTACTGCCTATCCCTGCCATGCAAAGCCTATGTGCTGGATTTCTATAGGTTTCGATAGGGGTAGGTTTGTAATTTCACCCAAACGTGACGTGACCGCCTCTCACCCGGATTCATACACGGTGGGTGCCAAAACACAGTGTGTCCTCGGCCGAAATCGACTCCCTCCCCGATTCATATTCATACACGGTGGGCGCCAAAAACAAACTCTCGTCGGCAAATATTCGGTGTATGTGAGATTACCGTCCTATCCCCAACCAACTAATGTTGCTGTGATGTAGTAGAAATTTGAAATGGGGGCTACGTTTGTAAATTTCCTCGCATTTGAGACAAGCGCGCCCTGAATACATGGTTCCCCCCTTCCTCTCTACCTCCCTTTTCCCCATTCGTGCTCAGTGGCCGCCAAAACACCCTCTCCACCCCACCCTCCCCCGTCCGCCGCCGTCTGCCACCCCATCCACCGCCGTCCTCCTCCACCATGCCGGAGCTGATACCCCCACGTCGCCGTCCATTACAAGAGATCGACCTCTCTCATCCACGGCTTCAGACCGGGATCCTTGCATCCCGTCCTCTCGGTTCATCCCCGCCGTCGTCCACCTTGCCGGCGCCGCTCCTACGACCGTCTCGTCCACCGCGCCCCGCCGCCACCGTCTACCCTCCTAGATCTGCTTCCACACTGCCGACAGCCATCGCTACCGCAGCACCGTCAAATTCTCAGGAGATGCGTACACGGCGCCGCACCAGAGGCGGTACTCTTTCATATCTGCTCAACTTATTTATCGCAGCAAGAAAATAGATCGCCACTGCTTTACACTAATTTCTTGTCTTGGTTGCGAAGTTGCCTTTGTCCGGTTTGCACCTTCAGATCCGCCATGGCACGCTCAACACTATACTGCCAATGCTTATGGTTTTCCCCTTTTATATTCCACACTAGTTAAATAACAGTAGACTAAATTTCAAAATTGGGTCAGTCGATTTTTCAAAGCTCGCCGGAGTTCGCCGGTGCGATCGAAGGGGCTCGGGTGGTTGTGGGGCCTCCCCGAACGAAGAAAACTCGACGCGAGTGGGGGTTGGGGCGGGGGTGGGGGGTGGGGGTGGCGGAGGAACACAGGCGGTGGGGGCCGGTGGTCCGGCCGGCGGCCCGTGCGGTGTTCTGTATGGGAAGAATCAGAGACGAGGAAGAAGAAGGCTTAGGAGACGTAGGATCTTCATCCAACCGCCTGAAATTGTGGAGAGACAGCTGGGAGTTGCATTCTTAATGCGCTCTGGTTCATCATGTGTGGGCACTGCGCAACCAACATTTTATTATCCAAAATCTGCTTGCTCTTCTTTACCATGTTCCTCTTCCGTTCTTCTTTAATATGTACTCTCTCCGTTCCTAAATACATGTCTTTGTATAGATTCCACCATGGACTACATATGGAGCAAAATGGGTGAATCTACACTCTAAAATCTATCTGGATACATCTCTATGTGATCCATAGTGGAAATCTCTACCAAGACTTATATTTTGGAATGGAGGGAGTATGATAGTAGTACAGTATGTTCCTTGTACTGAAGATGAGCAGAGACATTTGCAGTGTAGAGGTCTATACGGTCGGTTGTGATGGACACTTTGAGCCTCTTTGATTCGTAGGATCTTGTAAACATAGGAATAGGATTTGTAGTGGCCTGCCCAAGAATAGCAAGGAAATGCGGGGAGCTGTGTCGCCTTTGAGAGTTACACTGATATTAACAGTACCGCACCTTCACTTGAAGAGAGCTGGTATCCGAAGCCTTTCTAGCCGTACCGGCAATACTAGCACATATATTCCAGCAAGTTCCACTTTGCTAATTTTACTCTGATGCTTAAGGTTTTCCCGTTATATCTACACTATGATCTGTGTAGCTGCTTTGTGTCGCACTAGCAGCAGTCCACTCTTGAAGCTAAACACTGCAATGACTTACAAAATTGGCACCAAGGCATTGAGTGCCATTCTGGATGCAATGAAACTCATATGCTCCCCACCTGTTGATTCTTGTTCAGAATATGATCCTAATGACTATTCTAACCTCGAGGAGTCAAAGGCAGATAGCCTGTCCTGTTCACCCATCAAGGTGCCTGTTCTAATTTGGCAATGTTTTATTGATTGCGGGTATCTTGCATATGTTGTCTTGCAGTTCTTCTACTTTGTTGCACCGCCATCTGCTTAGTTTACTCATCATATATGTCGAGATGCCATGCCCATCCATTATCAATACATATTCCATCTGTCATCATACCATGTTTTTCCACTCAAATGCTGCTCTTGTGCATCAGACATCAAAAAGGAAGAGGGTGATTGCCGAACCTGAAGGAGCACCAGCAAAGTTCTTGAAAAACGTGGTGGTGCCGGAGAAATCAGACATCACCCCACTTATATTGGCTGTACAACCAGTGACACAAAACGTAGGACCGACTCCAGCAGACTGTACCCATACTTCATTGGCCACACCACTAGCCCCACCATAGAGGACCTGCACTCCAGCAAAAGGTATACCGATTTCATTTGCCATAGCACCAGCTGTACCACAGGAAAGTCCCACTCCAGCAAAAAGTACAGCAAGTCCACCGGCCGAAGACCTATCCCAACTGCAGAGACGGCCAATTCCTGAAGATTGGAACCCCATTCCATTTATTCCCAGTTTAAAAGACAATGCTTTCAATGTTGTTAGGGACTACGTGCATATATTCCCATCATGGGAAGATTATTGTGAAGACAAACACCATTTTCACATCTTCCTGTCCAACTTACGTGTAAGTGCTATTATTCATGGTTATTATTTTCCTGTTTTCTGCTGATTGAACACATCAATGATTTACATTACATTGTTGTAACTAGGCGAGGGTCAATCTGGATAGTCATGAAGAGCAAAGCTTGCTTGTGCTTTTGAAGGAAGCATTGTAGCAGTATCGGTGTTACCTGAGGAAATCACACTTTGATGGCAAGTCTATAAACGAATTTCCGGTGAAGTCTGCTGTGCTAAATTTAGAAGACATTGAATGGAAAAACCTTGTTATGCACTGATCTCGTTCCCAGGATGAGGTACTGTCTATGAAATCACATGACAATTTGAACTTCTACTTTTCCGCATGTGCCTTACGGATCTTTTTTGCAGGAAATCTGCTCGAAGAAGAATTCCGGTTTGACAAGAACGACAGGATATCGCAAATATGCTGCCCGCTGCTTTGCTCTTGTTAGTACCTGTTGTCCTGTATCACTGTACTTGCATACATACTTGGTTCATTATGTGACAACAGTATGCATGATAGCTTGCTTATCAATTGTTCGCTCCAAATTATCTGATCTGTATGAATGGTTACATTAGTGTAGAATATAGCCAATGCCAATGTTTTTTTAGCTCTGCATTGTTCTTGTAAGTACATGCTGTCCTTTATCTGTGTACTTATAATGACAGGTAGTTGTTCATGTACCATCACTCTGCAGCTTATTTTCCTTTGCCCTCCATTTTCTAAACATCAGATCTATATTTACTCTTACCATAAGGTTGGTACTGAAGAAGTTTAGCTGTGCATTGCTCTTGGCTGTACCTTTTGCCTGTATCGCTGCACTTACATTTATAGCTACTTGGTTATGTAGCATCACTCTTCATATTATCTTAAATATTCTCAATTTTTTCGTATATTATCACATCTATATTTACTCTTAACAAAATGTAGAATAAAGGCAATGCTTTTGAAGAAGATTTTGTGGTAAACTTCTTGAATTCCCCCCCCCCCATCAGCATGGACAAGGCCTTTATAGAGCCTGTCTTCACCAATAATGTAAGTTTGTCCATCTCAAGCCTTCAAACTTTGTTGTATATATTTGGTTAGGCATGACTGCAACAGCTGTTTATTTTTGGTGTTTGCATCAAATTGCTTGTTTAAAGTTTATTATGTAGTTCATAAACAAAAGTTTGTGCTTTCTCAATTTAAGTTTTCAGTTGTACAACCAAGTTCCTCCTTCATACCATGTAAATTAAACTATACAGAGCAAGTGATCTTCTTTTGCACTGCATGTATGCTTCTGTTCTTCATCCGTAATCCAGTGGTGTGGTGAACCTACCCACTACAGCACAATGTCATATTCTGCAATGTCTTAACTATGAACAATGTCATATCATTCTACTATTATTTAAACCGTCTCTTTATTTGCCAATCTGAAATGGTATAAATTGACAGCACACTAACCATTGATACTTATGAGTTCTTGATCTGTAATCCAGTGGTGTCGTGAAGCTGCCAACTCCTTCACAATGTCATTTCCTGCCATGTCTTGACCTGAACAATACCATATTGTGTTAATGCAATTTTAAACTGTGTCACTTTATTCGTCAGTAAGAAATGTGATGAATTGTCAGCACTGATACTTTTATGTGCAAAACCTGTCATTTGTCTGCTTGTTTATCTTTCAGAGTGAGGAAGATATAAGTGTTGAACAAGCGCAGTCTCATCATCTTGCTCAGCTGCTTGCGCTGCAGCTCCCCAGCAGGGCTAACCTTTCTTGAACTCTATTGAAGTGCTGTCGGTTTTGTATAATATTTTGTCGGCGTGTTTATTTGCACTGGTGGCGATCTTTGATGCCCAGTGTATGTAATCTGCTGTCTGCTTGTGCTTTATTATCATAGTGGCGAACTTTGTTGCCTAGTGGATGCAATATGCCTAATTTCTTTATTGTATAGTCTAGGTTTTTTCTTATTCGTGATGCTGCAGTTATTTTACTGTATATATATCCTGTCTTCGCAGTAAACCGGCCAAACCATAAAATTACGGTACATAATCGGGCCGTCATGCAATCACGATGTAGGTTGGGCCTGAAACGTGCCAAACAGCTCACAGGCCGGCAGCAGCCCGAAATGAACCCCGGCCCATGATTGTGGGAATCAAATCACGGGCTTTTAACAGGCCAAAATTGTCTCGGTCCTTGTTTGGCCCAATCAGATATTGGCTGCGAGCAGGCCGGATGCAAACCGGGCCGTAGTTAGGCCCAACTATATGACGGGCTTTTAACAGGCCGAAATTAATATAGGGCCGAAATGTTAAACCGGCCCTTAACAGGCCAAAACTAATATCAGGCCGAATTACTAAGTGGGCCTATAGCAAGTGGGCCCAAAAGCATAGTGTCCAGTTGACGGGCTGAATCTGATATGGGCCATAATTGAGCCCAAAGCCTCTTAAAGGGCCGGACCTGATCTGGGCCGTAATTTGGCCCAGAACGTGGTAGGCTTTTAACGGGCCGGATCTCATATGGGCCACTATTAGGCCCGGAGCGTGGCAGGCCATTAATGGACCGGATCAAATATGGGCCGGCATTTGGCCCAAAACATGGCAGCCAGTTAATGGGCCGGCCTACTAGGGTCCTCAAAATCTTGTGGGCCTACAGCTAGGCCGGCCCATTAATGTCGGCGAAATCTCGTGGGCCTTTAGCTGGGCCGGCCCATCATGATCCGCAAGAATCTTCTGGGCCTTTACCTGGGCTGGCCCATTATGGCACACAAAAATCTTGTGGGCCTTTACCTGGGCCGGCCCATTATGGCCCGCAAAATCTTGTGGGCCTTTAGCCGGGCCAGCCCATTATGGTCCGCAAAATCTCGTGGGCCTTTAGCTGGGCCGGCCCATTATGGTCCGCAAAATCTTGTGGGCCTTCAGTTGGACCGGCCCATTTAAACTTGATGGGCCGGTCCACGTGTGAACATATCATAGGCGCGTCTCGCCCATTGGATGAGTGACACCTGTGCCAACGCGGACCTGACACGTGTCTCCTCCAGCCAATGATGATTTTACACGTGGAAAATCCCCATTGGTCGGGGCTGTTAACGGGTTATCGGATCCAAAACCCGACCCGATAGCTTAACGGTGTTCCGTTACGGTGGATGCCACGTGTCGGTCACCCTTGACGAAAGCACTTCTGTGACGCGCGATTTATCGTCATGGAAGTGGACACTTCTGTGATGATAATTTTGGTAATGTCATGGAACACTTATACGACAGCACAAGTATGACTATCTTGATTCTGTCATAAATTTGTCATGGATGTACATGCATGACAAAAAACGCGACCTACTGTGACAAACACGTATCATCACGGAAGTGTATTTTTTTGTAGTGTGGTAGTGCGGGTAGTTCTGTTTGGAGATACAGAGCACCTCGCTCAGGTAGTCGACTGGGCGCTGGACGGCTTGGATCTTGCCCTTCTCTGGTTGCTCGACCACCAGCACCGTGCTGACCGCCCGCGAGGTTGCGGCTATTTAGAGCAACAGCGGCTCCTTGTCGGTCGGCGCGGCCAAGACTGGCGTGGTGGAGAGCATGCGCTTGAGGTCTTGGAAGGCCTCATCTGCCTTGCCATTCCATTCGAATGGGCTCGTCTTCTTCATCAGCTGGTATAGGGGTAGCGCCCTCTCGCCCAGTCGGCTTAGAAACCGGTTGACCGAGGCCAAGCATCTAGTGAACTTCTGGACATCGCGCAGCTGAGCCGGCTTGCGCATGCGCTCGATGGCCTTGATCTTCTCCGGGTTCGCCTCAATGCCGCGTTCCGAGACGAGGAAGCCGAGTAGCTTTCCGGCCGGGACGCCGAAGACGCATTTTTTCGGGTTAAGCTTGACCTTGTATTCGCGGAGGTTGGCGAAGGTTTCCTTCAAATCGTCGAGGAGCGTGAGGTGCTGCTTGGTCTTCACCATGATGTCGTCCACGTATACGTGGATATTGCGGCCGAGTTGCGGCAGCAGGCATTTCTGCATGCAGCGCTGGAAGGTGGCGCCGGCGTTCTTCAAGCCGAACGACATGGTGATGTAGCAATACGCCCCAAAGGGTGTGATGAAGGACGTCTTCAGGGCGTCGGCCGGGTCCAGCTTGATCTGGTGGTAGCCGGAGTAAGTGTCCAGGAAGGACAGGAGCTCACACCCGGCGGTCGAGTCGATGACTTGGTCGATCCGCGGGAGGGCGAACGGATCCTTGGGACAGGCCTTATTGAGGCTGGTGTAGTCGATACACATGCGCCAGGTCTTGTTCTTCTTCAGGACGAGGACTGGGTTGGCCAGCCACTCGGGGTGAAACACTTCCATTATGAAGCCGGCCGCCAAAAGCTTGGCGACCTCTTCACCAATGGTTCTTCTCTTCTCTTTGGAAAATCGTTGTAGGGGTTGACGGACAGGCTTGGCGTCCTTGCGGACGTGAAGTTTGTGCTCGGCGTACTTCCTCGGGATACCCGGCATGTCCTTGGGGGTCCATGCGAAGATATCCCGATTCTCACGGAGGAAGTCGACGAGCTCGCCTTCCTATTTGTTGTCGAGGCGGGCACCTAAGACAACGTACTTGCTGCAACTGGGGTCTTCTGGGTTGAGCTTCACTTTCTTGGTCTCCTTGGAGGGCTTGAAGGCGGCCTCGTCGGCCGGGTCCGGGGTCGGGATTGGCGCGGTGGAGGCCTCGCCTGCCAGGGCGACGATCCGGTCGAGCTGGCGCCGCTCCTCGGCAATGACCAGCGACTCGGCCAACTTGGCGCCGTCTCGGGCGCACTCCAGGGACATGCGGTAATCGCCGGCGACGGTGATGAGGCCCTTGGGACCCGGCATCTTCATCTTCAGATATGCGTAGTGGGGAACCGCCATGAACTTGGCGAGTGCGGGCCGGCCCAGCAACGCGTGATACGCGCTGGACAGGTCCACCACCTCGAATCAGACCGGTTCGCGCCGGAAGTGGCCGCTGTCACCGAGTAGGACATCTAGCCGGACCCGGCCAATGGGGGAGCAGGAGAGGCCAGGTACGATGCCGTGGAAGATCGTTCGGGTTGGCTCCAGGTCCTCGGCCTTGAGGCTGAGCTTGGTCATCATGTCGCGGTAGAGGATGTTGATGATGCTGCTGCCGTCGATGAGGACTCGGGAGAACTTGCATGTGCGCCGCGCGATGATGGTGGGGTTGAGGACGAGGGCGTAACCACCCAGACTTGGCATGACTGCCGGGTGATCCTCCCGGGTCCAGGTGATCGGGCGATCCGACCAATGCATGAACTCCGGTTTGGCCGGGACGACGGTGTTCACCTCCTGCCGAAGGAGGCGCTCGCTGCGCTTGTCGTTGCCGAGGCTAGTGAAGACGACGTAGGCCGCGCTCTGGTCCGGGTAGGCGTCGTCGCGCATCACGGCGCCAGCTGGAGGCGACGGTGGAGGCGGAGGTGGCTGTCCCGCGCCTGGAGCCGGAGTCGGAGGAGGCGGGACATCGCCCCTCATGATGTGCTTGGTGATGGCGCACTGCCGAAGCGTGTGCGTGGAGGGTGTTGCACTGCTGTGGTGCTTGCAGGGGGCGTCGAGCATCTGCTCGAAGGTCATGGCGGGTTGCCATGCCGTCTTGCCGGTTTGCCAGCGCTCCGCCGTCGGGTCCGCCGCGGGCTCGGTGGCCGCGACGAGCCAGTTGTCGTGACGCGGCGCCGGCTGGTCGGCCTTGCGCTTGTTGTTTTGGTGATGTTGTTGCCGGCTGCTTTCGCCGGCCGGCTTCAGAGGGGGAACCGGCTTCGCCTTGCCGGCTTCATCCAGCACCACCTGGATCTTCATGGCGGAGTCGGCGTTGGCGTACTTGTTCGCCGTCACCATGAGCGCGGCCATGGTGGCCGGCTCGGAGCGTAAGAGCTTGTGCTTGAGGAGGGTGTCGTCTCGGCACCCGGTGATGAAGTACTGGATCGCCTGGACTTCATGGACGCCCTCACAGCTGTTCCGGAGCTCGGTCCAGCATGCGAGGTACTCGCGACCGGTCTCCGTAGGCCCTTGCACGCACATGGCGAGCTGGCTAGGGTGGCCGGGTCGCTTGTAGGTCCCCGTGAAGTTGCGGACGAAGGCTTCCTCGAAATCCACCCACGTGTTGATGCTGCCCATCGGCAGGCTGTTCAACCACGTGCGGGCCAACCCTTAGAGCATGAGCGGTGCGTAGCGCACGGCGAGACGACGATTGGCACTGGTGATGCCAATGGCCGTGGTGTAGTCGGTGATCCAGTCTTCTGGCTTCACCGTCCCGTTGTACTTGGGGGTGTCGCGGGGGAGCATGAACTCTTTGGGGAAGGGCTCCTCCCGGATGCGCGGGCCGAAGCACGCTGGCCCGATAGCGCCGCTCTCCTACACTTCCAGGGAGCAAGCGAGCTGATCGAGGCGGTGGCGAGCGTCGGTGTCGTCGATGGCGCGCGGGCCGAGTCGACTTGCGGCCAGGCCACAGGGGGCCGGGTCGGTTGAAGCCGGATGCCGGCCATGCTGGCCGGGTCCGCGCTGGGTCTCCAGGACGGGCTCGTTGCCCAATCCGCCGGGGCTGTAGCGGCCGGAACGCGCCGAGTCCGGGCTTCGCCGGAGTGCGCCTCGCCAGGTGGTGAGGAAGCGGTGTGCAGAAGTTCGCCGGGCCTGCCAAGGCGGGCGGAGCCGGATCCTGCCGGCTTGGCGAGCTGGTTGAGGCGGTCCTGCTGGGTGTTGGCGGCGTGGAGGAGTTCATGCATCCGCCCGATGCACTCTTTTAGCTCCTCACCCGCGAGCTGGTCCAGGCCGACCGCGGCTGCCTGGGCCGCGCGCATGTTCTTCACTGGGGTCTCGTAGACGGTTGGGATGGCGCCGAGGGCCCGGCCGATCGCTCCTCCCCGGGCATGCACATCGGCGACCCGGCTTGGCTCTGCCGCGGCGGGCGTGAATCCCTAGGCGGCGTCGCGCTCCACCTGAGCGGCGTCCAGGCGACGCCGAGTGGCGGCGAGCGTCTCAGATAGGTCCAGCATCTGCTGGCGCCTTTCCTCGAGCTGGGTTCGGGCCTTAGCGACGTTGGCGGTGTCGACGTCGGTGCCGATGGGGATGCGGAGGCTCTGCATCGCGGCGCGCAATGGATCGGACGGCTCGATCCGATCCGCTGCGGCCCTAGCTTCGGCAGCCTTCCTCATTTTGCTCGACGAGGTGGAGGCACCATTGCTGGTGACGAAGACCTCCACGTGGACGCCCATTGCCCCGGCGGAAATGCCGCCGCCGAGGGAGAGGGGAGAGTCAGAGTAGCTGAGCACCTCGCTGGGTTACTCGCCGGCCGCGAACGCATCGGAGATGCGCAACGCGGCGAAGGAGGCGGCGAGCGCACCGACGACGTCATCCGCCAGAGCGACGGACTCGTCGGCGTAGGAGAAGGGCCTCGTCCGAAGCATGCTCCCGGCCAGCTCCTCGAGCTGCCCCACGGTGGGCGCCAACTGTCGTGGTGGGCGCACGGCAGATGCCAAGGGATGGCTAAAGAGAGGAGGAGGCTCGAGGGCGCTGGTGGGCTCCAGAGGCGAGGTTGGCATGAGCGGGCGCGAGACGCCGGACATACCCAGGTTCGGGGCTCTCCAGAGAGATAATACCGCTAGTCCTGCCGAGTGTAGTTGGATGATCGATAGTACAATGTTGCTCCTGGAGCTGGATTAAGGAGGAAGGAAGCTGGCCAAGGCTTGGGCTGCTCCTTCTCTCCGGTCTTGCTATTTTGTGGCTAGTCCTCCTGCTTCGCCTCCCGAATGATCATGGGCTCCCGGGGGTTTTATAGTCCAACCCCTCCGGGATACAATGGTAATGTTATAAGTCGGTGGGTCCGGGGTCCCGGGCTGGGCCCCACTGAGGGCTTGTGGTTCGCCAGGTTCCCCTAGGTGCGGGCCCCGCAAGCCTAGGGGGACTGTGCATCGTCTTGTCGATCGTTAGGGCGTGGCCGAGTCGAGCCGCGTACAGTGCTCTCCGTCAGGTCGCCGCTTGCTGTCGTCAGCGGTGAGGGTGGGGGCACTGTTGCCATGCCAGCCCTGGTCAGCGGGTAGGTGAGGGGCACTGTTGCCACGTTCTTGCTGACCACAGGCATGGGCGGGGCACTGTTGCCTCGGTCATCGTTGATTGAAGTCTTGTCCCCGTCATACGGCCTGGATGGGATGGGAGTTGACCCGCGGCTGGATTGCGTAGCACGCCATGGGTGGTGCTGCCTTGGTGAGGAGGCCTTGGCTGTGCCGGGTTCGGCTGTCTTGTGCCAGTTGTTGGGGCCGAGTCGACATGTCTTGCCGGGTCGGCTAGTCTGGCCGGCTTGGGGGGCTTGGCCGGGTTGAGCGACCCAGCCAAGCGCGCGCCGGTATTGAGGGGCGGTGGCAGCCCCATTGTTTTTGAAGAAGATCCGGGTTCCGTTGCCTGCCCGGGGTCCACCCCCCCCGACAATAATAGCATGGAACAATAAAAAATTATAGAGACGTTGGAGACGTGTCAATTCCATGTGACCGTCTTTAAGAGAAGCAATCTCAAAGTGGTCTTTGTTTGGCATGTTGAATATAACCTTTACCTGGTTAGTTTCTCAAAAGAGAAAACTCATCTTGCAACATGCCTAATGGCCAAGGCCGACGTGGGGTGGCTATGGCACCGTAGGCTAGCCCACGTGGGTATGAGAAATTTACAAGCTCTCTTAAAGGGGGAGCACATCCTTGGACTAACCAATGTGTCTTTTGCCAAAGATCGTCCTTGTAGTGCTTGCATTGCAGGAAAGCTTCATGAAAAAGCTCATAAAGTGAAGACTATCATCACCACCTTGAGGCCCCTTGAGCTTATCCATTTGGATCTTTTTGGGACTCCGACATATTATAGTTTGGGAGGGAGGAGGTATTGCCTTGTCATTGTTGATGACTTCACAAGATATACTTGGGTGTTCTTTCTCAAGACCAAAGATGAAACTCAAGAAACCTTCATCAACTTTGCCAGAGAAGCTCCACGTCAACATAATTGTGAGATCAAGGCAATTCGAAGTGACAATGGCACCGAGTTCAAGAACTATACAATGGATGAATTCTTGAGTGAAGAGGGGATAAAGCACCAATATGGCACACCATATACTCCCCAACAAAATGGTGTTGCGGAGAGGAAGAATTGGACTCTTATTGAGATGGCTAGGACCATGCTTGATGAGTACAAGTCTCCATACTAGCTTTGGGCCGAAGCCATCAACACCGCATGCGATGCTTCAAATCGGCTTTAATTATCTTCACAAGCTCAAGAACAAGACCCCTTATGAGCTCCTAATCAGGAGAAAACCTAATGTCAAATACTTTCAGGTATTCGGTTGTAAGTGTTTCATTTTAAACAAGAAATCCCGGTTAGCTAAGTTTTAGTCTAGAACTTATGAGGGCATATTTGTTAGATATGCATCAAACTCTCATGCTTAACGAGTTCTCAATAAATCCACCGGGTGCATTGAGGAAACGGTAAATGTGGAGTTTGATGAAGATAACGGCTCCCATGTGGAGCAAATTTTTCCTAGTGTTGTAGGTGATGAGGCTCCTTCACAAGCTATAAGGACAATGGGGATAGGCCACATTCTTCCACAAGAAACACCCCAAGTCCAAGTAGAAGAAGAAGGAGTAAGAGCCCCTCTTGTGGAGTCTCCACAAGGGAAGTCATCACCGACACCGCTTGTACAAGATGCTACAGGAGATCATGAACCTATCCAAGAACAAGATCAAGTCCCTCATATTCCCGAGCAAGGTCAAGAGCAAGCTCTTTCAAATGATGAAGAACCAATTATTGAGGCTCAAGATCAAGCTTAAGTTCATGATCAAGATCAAGATCAACCCCAACCACAAGTGTCTTCATCTTCATCACTTCCAATGAGCAAGAACCTATGGTGGCGAAGAGAAGGGTGTCTCCGAATCTAAAACAATCTCAAGGGCAAGCTTCTTCATCAAGTCCAAAACCAAGTGAAGAAGAGCTTGACATCAAAGAGCAAAAAGTGTCCGCCGAGCTAAAGAATCTTCAACCTCTCACCGAGAACATGTATGGAAGCATAGAAAAGGGGGTAACTACTCGTAGACGTTTGGCAAACTTTTGTGAGCATCACTCATTTGTCTCTTGTGTTGAGCCCCTTAAGGTGGAAGATGCACTTGACGATCCGGATTGGATAGATGCCATGCATGAAGAACTCAACAACTTCCCCCGCAACGAAGTGTGGACCCTTGTGGAAAGAACCAAGGAATATCATAATGTGATTGGGACAAAGTGGATTTTCAAGAACAAACAAGATGAACATGGACAAGTAATAAGGAACAAGGCAAGGTTAGTGGCACAAGAGGTTTCACCCAAGTTGAAGGTTTGGACTTTGGTGAAACTTTTGCCCCCGTTGCCCGTCTCGAATCCATTCACATCTTGCTTGCTTATGCCTCTCATCATGATTTCAAATTATATCAAATGGATGTGAAGAGTGCATTTCTTAATGGTCCTCTTAAGGAGTTGGTGTATGTCAAGCAACCTCCTGGTTTCGAAGACCCCGATCACCCCTCTCACGTTTGTGAACTCCATAAGGCACTCTATGGACTCAAAGATGCACCTCGTGCTTGGTATGATCACCTTACGGCGTTCCTAAGCGAGAAAGGGTTCCAGATTGGGGTAATAGATTCCACCCTCTTTACGAAGAGGGTAAAAGGAGAGTTGTTTGTCTGCCAAATGTATGTTGATGATATTATCTTTGGGTCCACTAACCATGCTATTAACATTGAGCATGGTAGGAGAGTTGAAGTTCTTCCTCGGTTTTCAAGTGAAGCAATTGAGAGGAGGAACCTTCATCAATCAATGTCGTTATATTCAAGACATGCTCAAGAGGTTCATAATGCCAGATGTGAACCCAATGAAGACACCCATGCCCACAAATGGTCAACCTCATCTTGATCCCGATGGTAAAGAAGTGGAGCAGAAGGTACATCGCTCTATGATCCGTTCCTTGCTTTACCTTTGTGCATCTAGGCCAGATATTATGTTGAGTGTGTGTATGTGTGCAAGATTTCAATCTGCTCCTAAGGAGAGCCACTATTCGGTAGTGAAAAGGATCCTTTGATATTTGGTTCATACCCTAAACTTGGCCTTTGGTATCCCAAAGGATCATCATTTGAGTTAATGGGATACTCGGATTGGGCCGGAGACAAGGTTGACCGCAAGTCCACTTCCGGTTCATGTCAATTCCTAGGGAGATCGTTGGTAAGTTGGTCTTCAAAGAAGCAAAATTGTATATCTCTCTCTACGGCCGAAGCCGAGTACATTGCTACCGGAAGTTATTGTGCTAAATTACTATGGATGAGGCAAACTTTGATGGATTATGGTGTAAAATGTGACAAAGTGCCTCTTTGGTGTGACGATGAAAGTGCAATCAAGATCGCCGATAATCCGGTTCAACATAGCAAATCCAAGCATATTGAGATTCGCCATCATTTCATTAGAGATCATGTGGGCAAGGGAAACATTGAGTTACTCCATGTCAACACTGAGAATCAACTAGCTGGCATCTTCACCAAGCCACTTGAAGAAGCAAGATTCCGCCAGTTAAGGCATGAGCTAAATACCATGGATATAAGTAACTTGGGATGAAATCCTTGCTCACACACACATACTCTTGTATTATCTTGCTTAGATGTAGGCACATGTCTAGGGGAGCTAGCTCAACTCATGAGCTACCTTATCCTAGAAGTGCATAAATCAAACAAAATCTTTCGCATTAGCCACTTTATGTGGTACTTGTGCTTCAAAGATGAGTATTGGTCTTGGGCCCAAGGTTCATATCTTCGCGGTGCCATACCAAATAAACTCAAACATGGTGGCTTCAGCCACTGCCCTCTCTTGAGGGCTGTGTCCGTGTTTGCTTCGTGTGTGTGGTGTGTTGGCTTTCTTGTCTTTTCTCTCCAGTTTTTTTGGGTTTTTGTTTCTCATTTCTCTTCCGGTACAAGTGCTCCACATATACCCTTCTTGTAGTGATAGGACTTCTCTTGCAGCGTATTCAGAAATATAGACCGAGTGCTTTGTGAAGAAGGGGTAAGAGTTTACACTCAGCCGTACCTTCAAAAAGGCCCTCATGTCAAAATTCCTGAATATCCCGTGCCCACGGGCTTGTACCGTGCGCACGGGGCCCCCATGCCCACGGGCTCTGTACCGTGCGCATGGGACCCCCGTGCGCACGGGGCTCACTTAGCCCATGCGCACGGGGTTTGCGGTTTCTGGCCCTGAAGATGCGGGGCATGGGGGGGGGGGGCTTGGGTTCATTCCCACACATTCGCCCCCTCCACTCCCCAGGAAGCCTCCACCGCCGCCGCCGTTTCCTCCGCTCGCCGGAGCTCCTCCAGGCTTCATCGGGCTTCTTGCTCTGTGGATCTTTATCACGATGGGGTCCTCCTCCGGTTGATTCTGTGCCCCTGTTCTCCCTCCATGGATGCCTATCAAGTTTTCTAGTTCTACGGTTTCTTTGTTCCTTAGATTAGTTTGGCCACACCTCCACTCTAGGTAGTAATCAGGTGCTTAGATCCTCTGGATTCCCTGCCGCACCCACTCCTAGATCTCGATCTGGAAGTGGCTGCCGCTGGGAGACCCCCGTGTCCACGGTCTTGTACCGTGCGCACGGGGCCCCCTTGCCCACGGGGTCTAAACCCCCGTGCGCACGGGATATCTAGGAGCTTTTTACCTGCTTATCTATCTATCTCTTTACCATCTATCATGCACTTGTACTCATTTGTGTTTTGTGCTTTGTGTTGTTGGGTGTTCGTGTGTGTTTCAGACTCCGCTGACAAGAGGGCTGAGCTTCATCGCAAGCGCCCAAACGGAGGATCCAAGGAGTTCATAGTTGCTCGTCGCCAGCCGTCTGAAGGCATGGGACAGGGGTGTGGGTCTGGGCAGGGCCGTGTTCGCCGGGCTGCCTCCAAGCGGCCTGTTGTTGAGGCCTCCGATGATTCTGAGGAAGAGTATGACTCACAAGATGATGCTCACTATGTTGACCCCAATGATGCTGAAGAGATAGAAGAAGAGGATGATCATGTTGATGAGGATGAAGAGGAGGAATAGGAGTCTAGTCCCGAGCAAGCCATTCCGGGTGGGCGTGACCTCCGGAATGTGCCTCTTGCCAGGTGGACCAAGCCAGAGCTTTGGGCTGAGAGACAGAGCCATCCTTATGCATCTGCCACTGGTTTGGGTGTGGATCCCCGTTTCAAGAACGAGTTTCAGCAAAGAGTTTATCATGAGCTCATCATGACCAAGTCGAAGAAGTTTGCACTGCACAAGCAAGTGAACACCGAGAGTCTGCGCGACAATAATCAGTTATATCCTGGTGTATATTCGGCTCTTGGGAGCTTGGGACTCATTCCGTTCGTCACATTCAACCATCCATACAATGAAGATTTGGTGATGCAGTTCTTTGCCACTTTGTTTTTCTCCAATGACTCTGCTCGCACCCTCACTTGGATGTCAGGGACTCATCGGTGCTTGTAGGATCGAAAGTATGTCTAGAGGGGGGGGGGTGATTAGACTACTTGACCAAATAAAAATCTAGCCTTTTCCCAATTTGAAGTCTTGGCAGATTTTAGCAACTTATCACAACTCAAGCAATCAACCTACACATGCAATTCTAAGAGTATAGCAGCGGAATGTAAATCATTGCATATGAAGGTAAAGGGGAGGAGTTTGGAGGGAGAAAATGCAATATATACATGGAGATTTTTGGCGTGGTTCCGATAGGTGGTGCTATCGTACATCCACGTTGATGGAGATTGCAACCCACGAAGCGTAACGGCTGCGCGAGTCCACGGAGGGCTCCACCCACGAAGGGTCCACGGAGAAGCAACCTTGTCTATCCCACCATGGCCATCGCCCACGAAGGACTTGCGTCACTAGGGTAGATCTTCACGAAGTAGGCGATCTCCTTCCCCATACAAACTCCTTGGTTCCACTCCACAATCTTGACGGAGGCTCCCAAGTGACGCCTAACCAATCTAGGAGACACCACTCTCCAAAAGGTAATAGATGGTGTGTTGATGATGAACTCCTTGCTCTTGTGCTTCAAATGATAGTCTCCCCAACACTGAACTCTCTCTCATAGATTTGGATATGGTGGAAAGATGATTTGAGTGGAAAGCAACTTGGGGAAGGCTAGAGATCATGATTCTTGTGGTTGGATTGGAATATCTTGGTCTCAACACATGAGTAGGTGGTTCTCTCTCAGAAAATGAATGCTGGAAGTGTAGGCACATTCTGATGGCTTTCTCCACGAATGGAGGATGGGTGGAGGGGTATATATAGCCTCCACACAAAATCTAACCGTTACACACAATTTACCAAACTCGGTGAGTCCGAATAGTGAAACTCGGTCAGACCGATTTAGTTCAAAATGTGAACGTTAGGCTTTTCGGTGGGACCGACATGATCAACTCGGTGGGACCGATTGTGTTAGGGTTAGGGCATAACGTAATCTCGGTGAGACCGATCACATGAAATCAGTGAGACCGATTTCTGGAATAGGCAAACGGAGAGTTGTTCAGGCAAACTCGGTGGGACCGATTCGCTCATTTCGGTGAGACCGAAATGTTACGAAAAGGAAACAGAGAGTTTGCATTGTGAACTCGGTGGGACTGATTGCTCATCTGGTTAGACAGAAACGTTACGAAGGGAAATAGAGAGTTTGCAATCCCATCTCGGTGAGACCGAGATCCCTATCGATGAGACCGAACTGATTAGGGTTTCTGGCTATGGTTATGTCAAATGAACTCGGTGGCGCCGGATAGATCAAATCGGTGGGGCTGAGTTTGACTTTTGGTTTGGAAAAAATGTGGATATGAGAAAGTGGTTGAGGGCTTTTGGAGCATATCACTAAGCATTTTGAGCAAGCAAGCCATTAAGCAACACCTCATCCCCTTTTAATAGTATTGGCTTTTCCTATGGACTCAATGTGATCTTGGATCACTAAAATGAAAATGTAGAGTCTTGTGCTTGTGCCAATATGTGTCCTTAGCATTTTGATGGGTCCACATCTCTAGTCCATGCCATGCCAATCATTCAACTTTCGGAAATGATTATCTTTAAAGAATATTAGTCCAATGAGCTATATGTTGTTAAGAATTACCAAAACCACCCAAGGATTAATTGCACTTTCAATCTCCCCCTTTTTGGTAATTGATGACAACATATAGATCAAAGCTTTGACAAATGATAATAAGAATGAAATACATCATTGCTTTGAGAAGTATGTGATAAGGAAGAGCTCCCCCTAAATTTGTGCATTATTTAAAATTTGCTTTTGAGTGCAAATGCACAATCGATTAGGATCATGGGTTACACTTCCATGTGTCACATACATCTTGGTGGAGCGCTCAAAATGATAGTATATGAAATATGCACTCATCACCAAGGCAAGATGTGAATGATCATACATGAGAGATAGATAATATCATCATCCCAGCACAAGCATTAACGTAAGATATGATCAAACACATGACCATACAAGTATCTCACACACACATAAAGTATCATCCAAGCAAGCAAACAAATAAGTAGCAAACAAGATAGCAAAAAGAAGAAAAGCTCTCTCTCTCTCTCTCAGCCTATGATCTGTACACTTTCTCCCCCTTTGGCAACAAGTTACTAGAAAGCTTGAAAATGCATAGTGCTATGCGGCTCTCTAAGCTTGATCTTCGGGAGGTGGCGTGGAGAGGAGTCCTGCAACAAATGCATCTGATGAGGTTGTAGGAGCTGGTGGAGTTGCAATCGGAGGGGCAATTGAAGCTGTGGCTGCAGGTGCTGAAGTAGTAGCTCTAGTGTTTGTCACTGGCACAACTGCAGACCTATGTGCCCTATAGGCACTCTATGAAAAGCATCAGTGGTAGCTTTCCCTCTCCTCTCTTCAGCTTCATCCTGGAGCTGCTCAACTGCTGTTTGCATCTCAGTGACCTACAAGTCTAGATCATAAAATTTTGTTACAAGGCTCTCTTGATTCCGAGTCAGGGTGGCCAATCCTTTCTCAATCCTCAAAGCTCCCTTTTCTCTTGAGCCTCTGCAGATGTAGGATCTGAAGCATCCTTAACAACTGTGTTGTCCTCACGATCAGGCCTCAAGGGAAGGTGGTCTTTGTCCAACAAGTATATGCCTTTTCCCATCTTGGAGTTGATGAGCATCTGGATGTGTGGAGCATACCCACATGATCTCTTTTGGTCTGCTGGAGTTCTCTTGATGGTTTCAACAATCAAACTCATCACTTTGAATTTCTGGGGCACATCAAACATCTGAAGCAAGTTGATGGAGTGGCCTCTGATCATCCTGTGGTCTCTTGATTTGGGCAGCAAGGTGTGCCTCAAGATGATGTTCATGGTGGCCAGTCCAGACAACAGATAATACACCGAGCCTAGCTTGTGTGTCTCCAAGGCCTTGTCAGGAATTTCCTTGTACATGTTGGCCATGGAGTTGTGACCCTTCCTAGGTTTAGCATAGACATCAATGTCATCCTCATGCTCTTCAGGGGCATTGATCAGCTTGGCCCACTCAGAAACAGTAGACTAATATCTTGTTCCTTCAGTCATCCATACAATCCTTCCATCAGGGTAGAAATGAGCTGTTGAATAGAACTGCATAATGAGCTCATCATTCCACTCGGTCAACTTCTGACCCACAAATTTGTCAACTCCATTGAGTCTGAAGCTTTCATGCACTCCAGGGAAGTGGTCTTCATTGTTGTCGATGTACTCCCAATCAACCCACTTCATATCACACACTATGGGCTTCTTATCTAGGAGCACAGTCTCATAAAAGTCTTGCTGTTCCTTGGTATGACATCTATAGTCCACAACAGTCCTTCTTCTCACAGCATAAGGGTCTGGTTGTCACCACAATTTGAGAGGTTTATCCTTCCTCTCCATCATGTTTTCGGCCACTGGGTGATTGTCATCATGATCAGGGATCTTGGGCTTCAACTTTCTGAGCACTTGGTCATCATCATCATCTTCTTCTATTTTAGGCACTGGGGCCTTGTTCTTTTCAGTAGCTGGTATATTTCTGGTGCTCCTCTTTGGTGCAGACTTGGTGGCTGGAGCAGTAGCTTTGGGGGCAGTCTTGGGCTTCGATGGAGCAACCGCAGACTTGATGGCATCCCCCATCAGCTTCTGAGCTTTAGGTGCTGGTGCAGCATCCTCTTCTTCATCTTCTTCCTCATCCTCAGCTGAGTCTTTCATCATAGAGGATATACCAATTACTCTGGCCATGGTCTTCTTGACCCTTTCCTTCCTCTTCTTGCCTTCACCAGCAGCCTCTTCTTCAGTTGATTTGGAGGCTTCAAGGGTTGAGGCTCTGGCCTTTGACATGGGCACTCTCTTGGCAAGAGCCTTCTTGTTCAGACTAGGCTTGGTTGAAGTTGTTGTGCCAAATTCCTTCTTGACTACTTTATTCTTGGAGCTGAGCTCCTCCTCAGCAGCAACATAGTCTTCATCCTCAGAGTCTGAGTTTCTCTTCATCCTATGCCTAGTAGCAGCCTTAGGCAGGTTGCTAGGAGTACTTCTGCTTCCATCATCATAGCTGTCAGAGGGACTAGTGCCCTCACTCATGTTAACTTGCTCCTCAGACTTGTTCTGGCTGTCACTTTGATCAGACATTTCTGACACTGCAAACTGAAAGCTGACCCTGTGAATAGATATAGTTGAGATAGAGTGGATGAGCATCACAAAGTGCAGAGATTTTGCAAAACAATTGAGTCAAAAACTTAGTTTTAGTTTTCCACAGAAAGCATTTCGGAGCTACCGATTTGTTAAACTCGGTGCCATCGAAGCAATATTGGAGTCTGAACTAGTGACATTGGTCAGACCGATACATAGTTCGATGAGCTCGAGATTGCTAGGGTTTCACTGAGAGTTGAACTCGGTCACACCGATTTGCAAGTTTCGGTCAAACCGAAAGTTACAAGTGCAATGGCCTAAGCCAAATCGGTGAGTCTGATTTCTACAACTCGGTCGGTCCGAGATGAGTTCGGCGGAAACCTAACACTAAATTTTTGAATCAAAACTAATCTAAAGGGAGTTTTTGCTGGATAGATTGATCTCATATGTGGTAGGAATCATGGCATTGACTTTGTGCTAGGAATCAACGATAAAGATTGCACAAAGGATCAAACTCATACCCTAACTTGGCGATGAGCTCGCAACGGCGGCAACGGCGGTGAATATTCCCTTTGACGGCGGTGGAGAACAGCGGCGGGAGGTCGCTGGCGATGAGGAGATGATCCGGAGACCTGAGTCGGCAGAGAAGGACACGCGCGGGCGAAAAGGATTCGACGGAATTTACAAAATTTGACCCGTGGGTATATATATCCTGACCCTGTCGGTGTGACCGAGTGGAACGACTCGGTGGCACCGAGATGCAGAATCGCAAGCGGTTACTGCAACTCGGTGTGACCGAACTGTTCTAATCGGTTGCACCGAGATTGAAAACCTAGATCAACTCAATGAACTCGGTATGACCGAAAGAGATGAATCGGTCAGACCGAAATACATAGAGAGGTTTTGGAAGTTTAAGTCTATGACGAATCGGTGAATCCGAGTGCTCCTCACCTAGAGGGTTCGAATCTGACTTGATCACACTTTGTGATGTAACATGAATAGAGTTTGAGATGAGAAAAGCATAGATAGCTAGAATTTCTTAGGCATTCTTGTCCATCCATTTGGCAGAAGAATAAGAGCCAAACAATCAAAGCAACTAATGGATGTCCTCGAATGAGAAAAATATGCAATCAACATGCTCACACAATAAGATGGCAAATGAAATATGTGGCAAAGCATGCACAATTACTCTAGCATCTATCAAGCAATTGGCGATGACTAGGTCATCTATATATGAGTATATTGACTTAGGAGTCAAATGAGAACATTTGATCATAGGTCATACTCATCGTTTAAGCGCAAGTGGGGTTACCACTTTTACATAAAGCATTGTTGTGTTCACACCATTAGAGTTGCTTTAGCTCAACTCTTAGAGTAAAGCTCCCCCTAGATGTGATATCCCCCCTAAGAGGGATGAACTAACCTTGGGTTTTGTCGATGATGACTTCATGTAGATGTTGAAGATGTGGATGCTCAATGTTGATGTAGATCACTTAGAGCCATCCATTGGAGTGAGTTGCACTTTCAATACCTACATGGGTTAGTCCAACAAGGAACAAACAAGGATATCCATAGACATAGAGTGAAGTACACACAAGATGATGTCCATGAAAACATTAGATTACCTTGTCCCTTGTCTTACCAACAAGAGGGTTTGTGACTCCTTGAACTAGTGCAAGATGTGGAAGTTGTTTGCAATTGTTCTCGCCAAAATGATATGAGTGAAGTATGTTGGCGGAGTCACCCTCAGGAACTCCCTAGTTCTTCTTCTTCGGGATCCACATCATCTTGATGGGAATCCTTGGAGTTGTAGTCGTACTTGATGAAGCAGAACTTGATGTGGTCTTGGGAACCCACTTGACCAAAGCCTTAGGAGCTTCTTCAAATGCATCAATATCCTCTTGAATCTTGTCGTTGCCTTTTTGCTTGTGGTTTTGTGGTGGAAGATCATCTTGAGCTTGTGTCCCCTCGAAGGAAGTAGGATCATACTTCTCTTGTTGAGGAACAAACTTCGCCTTGGGGTATTGATCTTCTTCCCACTCAACTCCATTGGCATCAAACTTTCGTTCAAAACCAACACCTTGATTCTTCTGGTGCCTTGCTTGCGTACAATTTCCTCAAATTTCTTACTTCCAGCAAGGCTCTTGTAAACACCTTTCTCTATAATTCCCTTCAATAAGCTATTTTCTTGCTCAAGTGTAACTTGGCTAAGAGAATCGTTAGTGGAATCAAGAGAACAACTAGAAGCAACAATATTGGATTTGGCATCATTATTTTACTACTAGAAGAAGAATCTTTCTTACCCTTGTTGCTAGATTTTACTTGTGGCATGTAAGTAGACAAGAGTAAATGCTTGGCAATGTAAGAAGAACTTTTCTTACGAAGATCATCATTGATTGCTTTTAAGAACCCATGCTCTTGCTCTAGGTTGAGCTTTTCAAAGCGTAGCTTCTCATGAGTCTTTAAAAGTTCTCGATGATCTTCTAAGGTAGTTTCATGAGCTAACTTAAGAGTGTTTAGTTCTTTAGTTAGACGCTCAATCTCCCTCTTATCATCGTCATTCATTTTATCTTGATTATCATGATTAATAGCAAGTTCATCATAGTTTTCATCACTAGAGTTGTCAACAAGTAAATCATCATCACCGCAAATCATCTTCATCACTATTGAGATCAACATACTCGGTGTGTGATACCTCTGGGCCTTTATCCATGAAGCATCTTCCAATTCCTTCATTTGGTGAGTCAAATATGTCATAGGAGTTGGTTGACACAAGTGCTAGACCGGCAACACCTTCATCTTCAGTATATTCGGAGTCGGAGTGATAACTTCTCTCAGAGTGATGGTCGGAGTCGGAGCCGGATACCCATTTTTCGCCAACATGAGCTTGATGTCTTCATTTTGTGTAGCTCCTTGATGACTTGTCCTTCCTTTCCGAATCCTTGCTTCTGCGAGAGGTTGTTCGTTCATAACGATCATCTCTACTCCTTCTCTCTCTTGGAGGTGATTCTTCTCTTTCGCCTCTCCTTTTAGGTGAGTCTTCTCTTCTTTTGTAGGGAGCCGTACACTCATTGGAGTAGTGTCCGGGTCTTCCACAATTGTAGAAATTACGCTCATGACTAGAAGATCTTTTGTCATTGTAGGACCTTGACTTGGAACTTCTTTCCTTGCTTCTACTCTTGTAGAACTTGTTGAAGTTCTTCACCATTAGGCTCAATTCTTCATTGAAGGCTTGTTTCTCACTTGATGATGTAGGAGCATCACATGAGGCTTTGTAAGCACCACTAGACTTGTTGTGAAGCTCTTCTTTATCCTTGAGTGACATCTCATGAGCAACAATTCTTCCAATGACTTCGGTTGGCTTGACATCTTTGTAATTGGGTATCATCTTGATCAATGTGCACACGGTATCATATTTTCCATCCAAGGCTCTTACGATCTTCTTGATGATGAATCTTTCGGTCATCTCTTCACTTCCTAAGCCGGGAATCTCATTTGTGATGAGAGCAAGCCTAGAGTACATTTCAGCGACACCTTCACTGATACGTCTCCAACGTATCTATAATTTTTGATTGTTCCATGCTATATTATATTCTGTTTTGGATATTAATGGGCTTTATTATACACTTTTATATTATTTTTGGGACTAACCTATTAACCGGAGGCCCAGCCCAAAATTGCTGTTTTTTTGCCTATTTCAGTGTTTCGTAGAAAAAGAATATCAAACAGAGTCCAAACGGAATGAAACCTTCGGGAACGTGATTTTTGAGACAAACGTGATCCAGAGGACTTGGACCCTACGTCAAGAAAACAACCAGGAGGGCACGAGGTAGGGAGGCGCGCCTACCCCCCTGGGCACGCCCTCCACCCTCGTGGGGCCCACGTTACTCCACTGACGTACTTCTTCCTCCTATATATACCTACATACCCCCAAACTACCAGATACGGAGCCAAAAACCTAATTCCACCGCCGCAACCCTCTATACCCGTGAGATCCCATCTTGGGGCCTTTTCCGGCGCTCCGCCGGAGGGGGCATTGATCACGGAGGGATTCTACACCAACACCATAGCCTCTCCGATGATGTGTGAGTAGTTTACCTCAGACCTTCGGGTCCATAGTTATTAGCTAGATGGCTTCTTCTCTCTCTTTGGATCTCAATACAAAGTTCTCCACGATTCTCGTGGAGATCTATTCGATGTAATCTTCTTTTGCGTTGTGTTTGTTGAGACCGATGAATTGTGGGTTTATGATCAAGTTTATCTATGAACAATATTTGAATCGTCTCTGAATTCTTTTATGTATGATTGGTTATCTTTGCAAGTCTCTTCAAATCATCAGTTTGGTTTCGCCTACTAGATTGATCTTTCTTGCAATGGGAGAAGTGCTTAGCTTTGGGTTCAATCTTGTGGTGTCCTTCTCCAGTGACAGCAGGGGCAGCAAGGCACGTATTGTATTGTTGCCATTGAGGATAACAAGATGGGGTTGATTTCATATTGCATGAGTTTATCCCTCTACATCATGTCATCTTGCTTAAAGCGTTACTCTGTTCTTTTGAACTTAATACTCTAGATGCATGCTGGATAGCGGTCGATGTGTGGAGTAATAGTAGTAGATGCAGGCAGGAGTCGGTCTACTTGTCGCGGACATGATGCCTATTTACATGATCATACCCAGATATTCTCATAACTATGCTCAATTCTATCAATTGCTCAACAGTAATTTGTTCACCCACCGTAATACGCATGCTCTCGAGAGAAGCCACTAGTGGAACCTATGGCCCCCGGGTCTATTTTCCATCATATTAATCTTCCAACACTTAGTTATTGCTTTTGCCTTTTATTTTACTTTGCATCTTTATCATAAAAATACCAAAAATATTATTTTATCATATCTATCAGATCTCACTCTCGTAAGTGACTGTTGAGGGATTGACAACCCCTTTATCGCGTTGGTTGCGAGGTTCTTATTTCTTTGTGTAGGTACGAGGGACTCGTGCGTGATCTCCTACTGGATTGATACCTTGGTTCTCAAAAATTGAGGGAAATACTTACGCTACTTTACTGCATCACCCTTTCCTCTTCAGGGGAAAACCAATGCAGTGCTCAAGAGGTAGCAAGAAGGATTTCTGGCGCCGTTGCCGGGGAGATTCGCGCCAAGTCAATTCAAGTCAAGACATACCAAGTATCCATCACAAACTCATCTCCCTCGCATCACATTGTTTTCCATCTGCCTCTCGTTTTCCTCTCCCCCACTTCACCCTTGTCGTTTTATTCGCCTTCTTCCCGTATGCCTTTCTGTTTGTGTTTCCACGTGCCTTCTATTTGCTTGCATCTTTGCTTGCTAAAAATCTATTGATATGGATCCATTTAAAGTGTTCTACTTGGATCATCTTCGATCCTTATGCGCTCGTGCTGAAACCCCAACTAGCCTAGTTGATGGGAAATCTTTAGATGAGCATGCTCATTTTGTGCGTCACCGTTTGTCTGAAAAAGGGAGACTCTTATGGAATCAAATAAACAAATTGACGTGTTATGCTTGGAATCTTTGTGAAATTTATGATTTTACTTGTTGCTCTGAAAAAATTAAGAAACACCTTCCCTACCAATGTGAGTTTAGTGATAATGGAATCGTATCTTCATATGCTAGGGTTGTTTATAATTACTATGATGTTCAACAAATTGAAGAATTTGTTGCTTTTAAGGGTGCTTATGAAATTGCTTCTTTGATTGAAACGTATGGTGCTACTCTTTACAAATCTGAAAATTTTGCCATACTTAAATATTGTTATGATAATTATGCTTCCAATGCCTGTCTTAAACCATATATTGAGGACTTCTCTGCTGTCCAAGAAGAAGCTAATATTTCGCAGGAGTCTATGGAGGAAGAAAATAATGATATGCATGAATCTATAGATAATTATGATTCCGATGATTTGATTGAAATATCCCTTGATGAACATGATGCTTGCTATTCTTGTGGCCATGATGCTAATATTTATGAAGATGAATTTGCTATAGTTCCTTATGTTAAACATGAGATCGTTGCTATTGCACCCGTACTTGATAGTTCCTTCGATGAAAAGCATGATTGCAATGATTTTACTATAAATTCTCTTGATGTCAATTGTGCTAATAATATGCAAAACCCTAAGCTTGGGGATGCTAGTTTTGGTATGTCTACTACTTGTTGCAATGATCATGATTGGGGTGATTCTTTTTATGATCTTGAAAATTTATTTAAGCCCCATGATGAATATGAGATTGATAATAGTGTTTGCAATAATATTGAAAGTGGGTTTGGAAGAGTGTCAACTTTAGATCCCACATATTTGGAGAATGTTCAATCTTATGGTATTTTTGATAAAAGTGGGTTTGGAGAGGTCATGACTTTAGTTAATGTTAATCCCACTATTTTGGAAGAGTGTGAACTTTGCATGCATGTGGATCGTGTTGAAAATATTTATTGTGATAGCTATTTTGTTGAATTTTCCTATGATCCTACATGTAATTATTATGAGAGAGGAAAATATGGTTGTAGAAATTTTCATGTTGCTAAATTACCTCTCGTTATGTTGAGATTGCTATTGTTTCTTTCCTCTTCCTTGCATATGCTAGTTTTTGCTTGCTATGATAATTTGTTTGCCTATAAAATACCTATGCATAGGAAGTATGTTAGACTTAAGTGTTTTTGTCACATGCTTTATGATGCTCTCTTTGTGCTTCAATTCTTGTCTTTCATGTGAGCATCATTAAAATTATCAATGCCTAGCTAAAAGGGCGTTAAACGATAGCGCTTGTTGGGAGGCAACCCAATTTTATTTTAGTTTTTTTGCTTTTTGCTTCTGTTTAGGAATAAATATTTGATCTAGCCTCTGGTTATATTTGTTTTTCTGTGTTGATTAGTGTTTGTGCCAAGTTAAACCTATAGGATCTTCTTGGGTGATAGTTATTTGATCTTGCTGAAAATTCCAGAAACTTTCTGTTTACGAAAACACTTGTTAAAAATTATCAGGACGTGATATAATATTGATTCCAATTGCAGCAGATCAATAAACAAATTTTTTAGGTCTTCCTATTTTGGCGGAATTTTTGGTGTTCCAGAAGTTTGCGTTAGTTACAGATTACTACAGACTGTTCTGTTTTTGACAGATTCTGTTTTTCATGTGTTGTTTGCTTATTCTGATGAATCTATGGCTAATAAAATAGTTTATAAACCATATATAAATTGGAATACAGTAGGTTTAACACCAATATAAATAAAGAATGATTTCATTACAGTACCTTGAAGTGGTGTTTTGTTTTCTTTCGCTAACGGAGGTCACGAGATTTTCTGCCAAGTTTTGTGTTGTGAAGTTTTCAAGTTTTGGGTAAAAGATTTGATGGATTATGGAACAAGGAGTGGCAAGAGCCTAATCTTGGGGATGCCCATGGCACCCCAAGATAATCTAAGGACACCAAAACGCCAAATCTTGGGGATGCCCCGGCAGGTATCCCCTCTTTCGTCTACTTCCATCGGTAAATTTACCTGGAGCTATATTTTTATTCACCACATGATGTGTGTTTTGCTTGGAGCGTCTTGTATTATTTGAGTATTTATTTGTTAGTTTGCCACAATCATCCTTGCTGTACACACCTTTTGAGAGAGACATACATGATTCGGAATTTCTTAGAATACTCTATGTGCTTCACTTATATCTTTTGAGCAATATAGTTTTTGCTCTAGTGCTTCACTTATATCTTTTAGAGCATGGTGGTGGATTTGTTTTATAGAAACTATTGTTCTCTCATGCTTCACTTATATTATTTTGAGAGTCCTACAAAACAGCATGGTAATTTGCTTAAATTGAGAAATTAGTCCTAAAGTAATAGGCATCCAAGATTAGTAAAAATTATCTTATGAGTGTGTTGAATACTATGAGAAGTTTGATGCTTGATAATTGTTTTGAGATATAAAGATGGTGATATTAGAGTCATGCTAGTTGAGTAGTTGTGGATTTGAGGAATACTTGTGTTAAAGTTTGTGATTCCCGTAGCATGCACGTATGGTGAACCGTTATGTGATGAAGTCGGAGCATGATTTATTTATTGATTGTCTTCCTTATGAGTGGCGGTCGGGGACGAGCGATGGTCTTTTCCTACCAATCTATCCCCCTAGGAGCATGCGCGTAATACTTTGCTTTGATAACTTGTAGATTTTTGCAATAAATATATGAGTTCTTTATGACTAATGTTGAGTCCATGGATTATACGCACTTCCTTCCTTCCACCATTGCTAGCCTCTCTAATACCATGCACTTTTCGCTGGTATCATACACCCACCATATACCTTCCTCAAAACAGCCACCATACATACCTATCATGGCATTTCCATAGCCATTCTGAGATATATTGCCATGCAACTTACCACCGTTCCGTTACTATGACACGCTCCATCATTGTCATATTGCTTCGCATGATCATGTAGTTGACATCGTATTTGTGGCAAAGCCACCGTTCATAATTCTTTCATACATGTCACTCTTGATTCATTGCATATCCCGGTACACCGCCGGAGGCATTCACATGGAGTCATATTTTTTTTCTAAGTATTGAGTTGTAATTGTTGAGTTGTAAGTAAATAAAAGTGTGATGATCATCATTTTTTAGAGCATTGTCCCAAGTGAGGAAAGGATGATGGAGACCATGATTCCCCCACAAGTCGGGATGAGACTCCGGACGAAAAAAATTAAAAAAAGGGAAAAGAGGCCATAAAAAAGGAGAAAAGGCCCAAATAAAAAAATGAGAGAAAAAAGAGAGAAGGGACAATGTTACTATCCTTTTACCACACTTGTGCTTCAAAGTAGCACCATGATCTTCATGATAGAGAGTTTCCTATGATATCACTTTCATATACTAGTGGGAATTTTTCATTATAGAACTTGGCTTGTATATTCCAATGATGGGCTTCCTCAAAATGCCCTAGGTCTTCGTGAGCAAGCGAGTTGGATGCACACCCACTTAGTTTCTTTTGTTGAGCTTTCATATACTTATAGCTCTAGTGCATCCGTTGCATGGAAATCCCTACTCACTCACATTGATATCTATTAATGGGCATCTCCATAGCCCATTGATATGCCTAGTTGATGTGAGACTATCTTCTCCTTTTTTGTCTTCTCCACAACCACCATTCTATTCCACATATAGTGCTATATCCATGGCTCACGCTCATGTATTGCGTGAAGATTGAAAATGTTTGAGAACACCAAAAGTATGAAACAATTGCTTGGCTTGTCATCGGGGTTGTGCATGATTTAAATACTTTGTGTGGTGAAGATAGAGCATAGCCAGACTATATGATTTTGTAGGGATAACTTTCTTTGGCCATGTTATTTTGAGAAGACATGATTGCTAAGTTAGTATGCTTGAAGTATTATTATTTTTATGTCAATATTAAACTTTTGTCTTGAATCTTTCGGATCTGAATATTCATAGCACAATTAAGAGAATTACATTGAAAATTATGCTAAGTAGCATTCCACATCAAAAATTCTGTTTTTATCATTTACCTACTCGAGGACGAGCAGGAATTAAGCTTGGGATGCTTGATACGTCTCCAACGTATCTATAATTTTTGATTGTTCCATGCTATATTATATTCTGTTTTCGATGTTAATGGGCTTTATTATACAATTTTATATTATTTTTGGGACTAACCTATTAACCGGAGGCCCAGCCCAGAATTGCTGTTTTTTTTGCCTATTTCAGTGTTTCGCAGAAAAAGAATATCAAACGGAGTCCAAAAGGAACGAAACCTTCGCCAACGTGATTTTCGCAACAAACGTGATCCAGAGGACTTGGACCCTACGTCAAGAAAGCAACCAGGAGGGCACGAGGTAGGGGGCGCGCCTACCCCCTGGGCGCGCCCTCCACCTTCGTGGGGCCAATGTTGTTCCACCGACGTACTTCTTCCTCCTATATATATACCTACGTACCCCCAAACTACCAGATACGGAGCCAAAAACCTAATTCCACCGCCGCAACCTTCTGTACCCGTGAGATCCCATCTTGGGGCCTTTTCCGGTGCTCCGCCGGAGGGGGCATTGATCACGGAGGGCTTCTACATCAACACCATAGCCTCTCCGATGATGTGTGAGTAGTTTACCTCAGACCTTCAGGTGCATAGTTATTAGCTAGATGGCTTCTTCTCTCTCTTTGGATCTCAATACAAAGTTCTCCACGATTCTCGTGGAGATCTATTTGATGTAATCTTCTTTTGCGGTGTGTTTGTTGAGACCGATGAATTGTGGATTTATGATCAAGTTTATCTATGAACAATATTTGAATCTTCTCTGAATTCTTTTATGTATGATTGGTTATCTTTGCAAGTCTCTTCGAATTATCAGTTTGGTTTGGCCTACTAGATTGATCTTTCTTGCAATGGGAGAAGTGCTTAGCTTTGGGTTCAATCTTGCGGTGTCCTTTCCCAGTGACAGCAGGGGCAGCAAGGCACGTATTGTATTGTTGCCATCGAGGATAACAAGATGGGGTTTATTTAATATTGCATGAGTTTATCCCTCTACATCATGTCATCTTGCTTAAAGCGTTACTCTGTTCTTTTGAACTTAATACTCTAGATGCATGCTGGATAGCGGTCGATGTGTGGAGTAATAGTAGTAGATGCAGGCAGGAGTCGGTCTACTTGTCGCGGACGTGATGCCTGTATACATGATCATACCTAGATATTCTCATAACTATGCTCAATTCTCTCAAGTGCTCAACAGTAATTTGTTCACCCACCATAATACTTATGCTCTCGAGAGAAGCCACTAGTGAAACCTATGGCCCCCGGGTCTATTTTCCATCATATTAATCTTCCAACACTTAGTTATTGCTTTTGCCTTTTATTTTACTTTGCATCTTTATCATAAAAATACCAAAAATATTATCTTATCATATCTACCAGATCTCACTCTCGTAAGTGACCGTTGAGGGATTGACAACCCGTTTATCGCGTTGGTTGCGAGGTTCTTATTTTTTTGTGTAGGTACAAGGGACTCGTGCGTGATCTCCTACTGGATTGATACCGTGGTTGTCAAAAACTGAGGGAAATACTTACGCTACTTTACTGCATCACCCTTTCCTCTTCAAGGGAAAACCAACGCAGTGCTCAAGAGATAGCATTCACCATCCTTCATTTTGAACTTGTCAAGCTGGCTTTGAAGCACATCCAATTTGGATTCCTTGACGGAGTCGGTACCTTCGTGCATATCAATTAAACTATCTCAAATTTCCTTTGCATTCTCAAGACGACTGCTTTTGTTGAATTCTTCGGGGCACAATCCGTTGAAGAGGATATCGCAAGCTTGAGCATTGTAATGCATCATCTTCAATTCTTCTGCGGTAGCTTCACGATTTGGTTCTCTCCCATCGAAGAATTCACCTTGCAAGCCAATACACACAATAGCCCAAACGGCAGGGTTATGTCCAAGAATATGCATTTTCATCTTATGCTTACAACAAGCAAAATTAGTACCATCAAAGTAAGGACCTATACGGTGATAATTTCCCTCGCTAGACGCCATACTCTCCTAGGTTGTGAAACCAAGGCTATGATCACCAAAGCTATGGAAATCAAGGCAAATGGAGACCAAAGCTCTGATACCACTTGTAGGATCGAAAGTATGTCTAGAGGGGGAGGGGTGATTAGACTACTTGACCAAATAAAAATCTAGCCTTTTCCCAATTTTAAGTCTTGGCAGATTTTAGCAACTTATCACAAGTCAAGCAATCAACCTACACATGCAATTCTAAGAGTATAGCAGCGGAATGTAAATCATTGCATATGAAGGTAAAGGGGAGGAGTATGGAGGGAGCAAACACAATGTAGACACAGAGATTTTTGGCGTGGTTCCGATAGGTGGTGCTATCGTACATCCACGTTGATGGAGACTTCAACCCACGAAGGGTAATGGCTGCGCGAGTCCACGGAGGGCTCCACCCACGAAGGGTCCACGAAGAAGCAACCTTGTCTATCCCACCATGGCCATCGCCCATGAAGGACATGCCTCACTATGGTAGATCTTCACGAAGTAGGCGATCTCCTTGCCCATACAAACTCCTTAGTTCAACTCCACAATCTTGACGGAGGCTCCCAAGTGACACCTAACCAATCTAGGAGACACCACTCTCCAAAAGGTAATAGATGGTGTGTTGATGATGAACTCCTTGCTCTTGTGCTTCAAATGATAGTCTCCCCAACACTCAACTCTCCCTCATAGTTTTGGATTTGGTGGAAAGATGATTTGAGTGGAAAGCAACTTGGGGAAGGCTAGAGATCAAGATTCTTGTGGTTGGATTGGAATATCTTGGTCTCAACACAGAAAATGAATGTTGGAAGTGTAGGCACGTTCTGATGGCTTTCTCCACAAATGGAGGATGGGTGGAGGGGTATATATAGCCTCCACACAAAATCTAACCATTACACACAATTTACCAAACTCGATGGGTCCGAATAGTGAAACTCGGCCAGGCCGATTTAGGTCAAAATGTGAACGTTAGGCTTTTCGGCGGGACCGACATGATCAACTCGGTGGGACCGATTGTGTTAGGGTTAGGGCATAACGTAATCTCGGTGAGACTGATCACATGAACTTAGTGAGACCGATTTTTGGAATAGGCAAACGGAGAGTTGGTCAGGCAAACTCAGTGGGACCGATTCGCTCATTTCGGTGAGACCGAAACGTTAGAAAAGGAAATGGAGAATTTGCATTGCGAACTCGATGGGACTGATCGCTCATCTCGGTTAGACCAAAACGTTACAAAGGGAAACAGAGAGTTTGCAATCCCATCTCGGTGAGACCGAGATCCCTATCGGTGAGACCGAACTGATTAGGGTTTCTGGCTATGGCTATGTCAAATGAACTCGGTGGCGCCGGATAGATCAAATCGGTGGGGCTGAGTTTGACTTTTGGTTTGGAAAAAATGTGGATATGTGAAAGTGGTTGAGGGCTTTTGGAGCATATCACTAAGAATTTTGAGCAAGCAAGCCATTAAGCAACACCTCATCCCCTTTCAATAGTATTGGCTTTTCTTATGGACTCAATGTGATCTTGGATCACTAAAATGAAAATGTAGAGGCTTGTGGTTGTGCCAATATGTGTCCTTAGCATTTTGAGGCATCCACATCTCTAGTCCATGCCATGCCAATCAGTGAACTTTCTGAAATGATTATCTTGAAAGAATATTAGTCGAATGAGCTATATGTTGTTAGGAATTATCAAAACCACCCAGGGATTAGTTGCACTTTCAGTGCTCTGCTCCTATGGCTATGTTTTTAGAGGTCATTCCTTATCCTTTTATTGATGAAGAGGCTGCATCTGATGAGTTTGGCAGAGTTCGTGGAAGTGGGCAACACAGTAAGGATGAGATCGCATTCGCTTACAAGCAGGAGAAGTCGTTTGTCACCGGGTCCATCAAAGACCTTGTGCTCCTATATGACACCATGCACCATATCTTGAGGTATACACTCACTCCTAAGGCTGGTGATTCCCACAACATTCGAAGCTCCATGTTGGATGTGTTTGTGTACCTGCATCAGAAGAGGAGGGTGGATGTTCTGGATTTCATGTTCTATGCGCTCCGTCAGTGTGTTCAAGAGAACAAGTTGTTGATCTATGCTCCATTCATTCAGGCTTTGATTGAGACCGTCTGCCCAGCCAAGCACATTGCTTCATACAAGACTTATGTTCCCAAGTGCAACTCCAACTGGACCCCAGCTGCTCCAGCTCCATATGTGCCTATGAAGAAGGGGCACAACCCTAGGCCTGAGGATCGTGCTACTTACACTCCAGGCATGTCCACCACTTCACGGATCCCTCGTGGTAAGGCCAAGTCCATTGGTTCTGAGGCTGTCTTTGCGAAGGGAGAAAAGAAGTCCCTGTTCAAGACCTTGAGCAACATGTTCAAGATGTGCGAGTCTATCAAGCACCGTCAGATTAAGGACATCAACCGGGAGAAGCTAGTAAGGCGTGAGTAAAAGGCAGCGAGGGCTGCAGCTGGTGAGGTGGTTAGCCCAGGGTTAGAGGACCAAGATAGTGAGGCTACAGCTCGATCCTTTCCGATGGCAGGATGTCGCTTTGATGATGATGATGATGCCTCGAGTGCTCCTCCCCTTGTCTAGTGGGTCTGTGTGTCGCCATTTGTCTCCTTTTTGTTGTCCTGATGACAAAGGGGGAGAAGTGGTGGGTGTTTGTGTTCGTGGGTGTGTTCTGAGTGTGTGTTCAGATCTCAAGCCTCGTGTTTCTCGTTGTTGGTTGGTTTTACCTGGCTTGAGATACTCTTATTTACTTTCCGCTTGTGTGGTTGTGAGAGCTACTAGGTTATGCTTGTGAGACTCTAGTTTTATTATTGAACTTATTGCTATGATCATATCTTGCTTATTATGTGTCTCACAATATTTGCTCACCACACCATTTCATGAGATCTAGCACCGTTATAGGTTTATTATGTTGATCTCATGTCTTGACAATATTGATATTGGAGGAGCCTCCTATGTGTGTACTTGATGCATTCTCAAGCATTAATTTTATCCACGCACACATATAGGGGGAGCCACCATGATCATTATTTGTCCCATGTCTATTCAATCCTTTTATCCTCTATGCCATGCTCTAACCACGTTGTCATCAATGCACAAAAAAGGGGGAGATTGAAAGTTCAAGTGGCACTTATACTATATTTTGGTGTGATGACAATGTGGTTAGTTGAACTAATATCGATTACTAAAGCTTATCTCAGGATATTGGCTCCAAGTGCTCCGTGGTGGAGATGTGCGACCCCCCCAGTTCAAAAAGGTCAAAGGTGTGGTCTTCCGGCGAATTGAAGGTCTAGTTTTTGGTTTGCTTTGAGTCATAGGAAAGACCGCACTATTAAGAGGGGTTTGTGTGGATGAAAGTTCTGTGGGAATGCCATTGCCGAACCTTATACTCTTAGCCTACCCACTCCTACCACCTAATATCCTAGTGTGTGTGCTTGTGGTACTCAGAAAGTTTGTGACAAAAAGTTACTTGGTACCCCATGTGCACGGGGTACTGCGTAACTCTCTGAGTACCCCATGCGCACAGGGTCTTTTCACCCCCGTGCGCACGGGGTACTGTGTAAACTCTCTGGGTACCCCGTGTGCACGGTTTCTTTTGACCCCCGTGCACACGGGGTGGTGTGAAACTCTCTGAGTACCCCGTGCACACGGGGCTGACTTACCCCGCGCGCACGGGGTCCAACGGGCAGATTTCCCCACCCGGCCACGAACACTATATAAAACCCCTTCTTCCACCTCCAACCTAGAACCCTAATGTCTTGTTGAGCTCCACCATTGCTACACCTCATTTTGCTCAATACTCCCAATCCCTCCACCCAAACTTGTTGAAACTTTGGAGATTGGGAGAGCAAGACCCGATCTACATCTTGACCAAACCAAATCGCGTTCCCCGCAACATTTCTTCCCCATTGACTTGTTACTCTTGGAGCTTGGGCTCCTAGGTGGTTAGAGGTTCCTCCGGAAGCTTCCTTGCTTGTGGTGTGCTTCGGAGAACTTTGTAAAGGTGTGGTGGTCTCCTTCAAGACCAACCTCGAGTGATTCGAGGCTCATCCGTTGGGGATGACTCAAAGGAGATTACGGTGAGCCTTCGGTGGCGTTCCGCAAGCTTTGGCTCCGGCACCGCTCCAAACGGAGAGTAGCTCTTCCCCATGGAAGAGTGAACTTCAGGATAAAATTCGCGTCCTCGTCTCACTTGTGGTTAATCCTTTCCTACACCTTACTTTGCTTTGTATGCTTGTTGGATTGCTACTTAGTTTGTTGCCTAGCATATTTAACTTGGATCTTGCTTGTCATATAGGTTGCATTCACCAAGTTGCATATCTAGTGAACCCTATTTATCCGCTAAGCCTTAAAATTGACAAGAAAGATTAAAATTTGTAGTCTCCTATTCACCCCCCCTCTAGTCGACCGTATCGATCCTTTCAACTACACCAACTGCCGGACTCGATGAAGATGAGAAGATTGTTGCATCCACGTTAAGGCAAAGCAAGCCAGCTAGCTGTCGGTGTGGAACGACACCTATGGGATCACAAGAATCCCTACTACGGTTGCCGGCGCGTAGGGTTGCAAGAAGAGGAGGGCTAGTAGACAGCACAAGAGTCGTTTACCAAGGTTCGAGCCACGAGGATGCGTAAAACACTAGTCCTGCTTTGGTGGGTGTATTTCAGAGTGTTCTTGAGCTCTCGAACTAGCTGTGTTGAGTGCGTCGTTCGAAAGAGCCGAATCCTTCTCCAGTATGCCATGGGCATCCTTTTATAGTCGGAAGGGGCTGCCACAGTGGCACACAGGAGGTGGAAAGGCGTACAGTGCCCTGAGCTTATCGCTCGTATTACAGGACAAGACGCATTTAATGCGTAGCTTAGGTGTCCCCTTGCTTTATTGGGGACGGGGGCGAGGCCCGTCCTGTCCGTCGCTGCTCCTCCTCGCTTCGACATGCGCCTCGGCCAGTGATGCGCGCGGCGCCATGTAGGCAGGCAGGCAGCTGAGGTGGCGCGGTGGTGGAGCCTTCATGAAGATCTACATGCCGCCATGCAGGCGCTCGATGAGTTGGTCTGGGAGCTGCTTGTTCCCACGCAGGTGCCCGTCCAGCTGGTTGGGCTGGCAGCTGCATGTGAATGGCGGTGGAAGCATGGTTGACGTGGGCCTGGCGGTGGCCCTGCTGGCGTTCTTGGCGAGGGCCTTGCCGGGTGGCCCGACAAGGGTCTTGCCGTGTGGCCCGGCAAGGGTCTTGCCGTGGCGCGCTGTCATCCCCGGCAAGGGCCTTGCCGGGGGTCTGGTGGCCTTCCTCGGCAAGGATCTTGCCGAGCATCGTCGTCTTCTAATCCTCATCTGATCTTGAATATGTCTTCACAAAGATCTGCATGCCACCACAGAGGCGCCTTCCCGAGCCCTGGCCCCATGTGGATGATGGCATTGGGGACTGTGGGCTCAAGGGTGGCTCGCTCTGTTGGTGTGGGGCGAGCTTCCCCGGCAAGGGTCTTGCCGGGGCTGCTGAGGCTACCCCCGGCAAGGGTCTTGCCGGGGGAACCTGCTTCGTCCCTCTGCTCTTTGTGGTCTTGGTCTTGGCCTTGCTCTGATCATCTTGGGCTTCGGTCTTACCTTGGCTCACCTCCCCTTTTCTGCTTAGTGTGACCGTAGGCGCGGCTCCGACTGCCCGTGCACAGGTATAGGGGTACAAAAACGCACCCCTCTTTTTGTACACCGACGGGAGCCCCCGGGCCTGGGCCACACACATAAGCGCGACACGTTGTTGGGTCAGGCCCAAAACGGTGCGCGGGCAGGCGGGGCGGTTTTTACCGCGGTAAAACTCTTCGCGCGCTTTGCTCCCCACAACCTGCGCGCGCGGCGTGGCGTGGAGGGGTGTGCGTGATGTGGGTGGCATGCGTGGGGCGGTTTTCGCACGCATGCGTCACATCGCAGTAAAGAGGCGGCTCGCGCTTTCCCCGTAAAAATAGGGAGGCGTGGAGGAGCCGCTCATTTACTGAATGGGGCCGGGCTGCGGTCTTCAAGGCATCCACTCCCCACGATCACGGGGTGGGGAGATGTCACCTCACCCGTCCCCTCAGTTCTGCACGTCCGCCACGCGTCCTTCATGCGCCTGGGGTGGCAAGCGGTGGAGGCGGGAAACCGGGCCGTCGCAGGTTGGGGCAGCGGGTCGGTCCTGATTTCCTGCGCCTCCAGTGGCTGGATTGGCCGAGCGAGGTGGCCGAGCCCCGACCCCGCCCCTTTATAAGGAGGGGGAAGGGGGGATGGCGTCCCGCATTCTCCTGTCATCTATCTCTTATTGCTTCTGCTTCTTCCTTTCACTCGCCATGGAAAAAGGGAACCCGGGTCCCTCGACGGTGGCGGCGAGAGTCGCCGCTCGACAGCGCGCCCCTCCTCCTCCTGAGCCCGTGGTGGTGGAACCGGCCGCGAGGGGAAGGGGGAGGGGGCGAGGCCGGGGCAGAGGTCGTAGTGCTCGGGGAAGAGGAGGACGGGGCGGCGCGCCGGCTTCGCCCCCGCCAATGGTGCCTTTCCCGATGGAAGGCCATGTCGGAGACCAGCCCCGCGAGTTCTTCATCAGGCTGCGCCGGCCTCCACGTCGTCGTCTCCGTCTTCCTGCCCCGTTCGCCCGGGAGATGGAGCGTGACCGGCCCCAATCCCTCAGATTGCATATGAGGGGTTGTGGGAATGGGGGCACGCGGGTCGATGTTGACTTCCCGACTCCTCGGGTCATGTACCTCCGTCGTGGGTGGAAGACGTTCGCTCGCATCCACAGCCTAACGGCGGGGCTCGTCCTCTACCTCAAATTAATGGAGGACGGCCTGCTCTCCGTCAAGGTCTTCGGAGAGTTCGGGACTCGCCTGAAGTGCTGCATGAAGAGCTCCTCCGATGGAGATTCTGATGATGGAAGCTCTTCCTCGAGCGAAAGTGACGAGGAGGACAGCAGGCAGATGGCGGGGACGAGTCCGACTAGGCGTCGGACGCCCCGCGCCTGGGCAGGTGCGGCAGCAGCAGCATCTGCACCTGGCCGCTCCTCCGGCAGATGTTTACCGGGGGCGGGGCCAGCTCCTTGAACTTCTCGGGGCCGTCTCCTTGGGCGGCTGGCGTCGGGAGGCTGCGGAAGAGGAAGAGGGTGGGCAGCAAGGCCGTCAACTCGGAGTACGCGGGCACCGACGCCTTCATCGCGTATTGCCGGTCCTGCCGCCTCGTCTTCCAGCTCCTTTCCCGGCACCGTCATCACCGGCCTACCCGTGGGCGGCCATCAAGGTGTTCTCTTGGTGCTTCCTACTGCTCGTAGCTCGCCTAGGCGCCCCTTTTGCCCTTTCGCCTCCTTGACCTGCCTCCTGAGGAGAGGGACAAGAAAGGGATTACGGGCATCTTATCTCTTTTTTAGTTTGTAAGCCTGCGGGCCTTCGTTAAATTTAGAACTTGTAATCCGGCCCCTTGCTCATGTTTTTCATCTCGCACGAACTGTACTTGTATGGGATGTTTTTAATGAAAAAGGGAAGCTTGCCGGGTTTTTCGTTCGTGGGTAAATCCCACGACAAGGAGCGAATGCTTGTTATTGTTTAAGATAAACGTTTTTAGCCCGGCAACAGGCCTTGCCGTCCCCCCACTCCACTCGACCGTTCTCGCGCTCTTGGCGGAGGCAGGGATGAGGCGGGCTTTAGGCTCCTCATTCTACCTCCTTGCTGCCGCGGCTACAACCAAATCCGGACCCAGGAAATAATCCTTAGGTATAGGAAAAAGGGGAGCACGGCATCCTAGAGATAAAAACGAGGTTTCACATACCCAGTTCGATTCCGAAAGGCATGACAGAGGACAAAAGACTTATCTGGATCTGCAGCCCCCGGCAATCTCATCTTGCCGCGGTTGGATCCTTGTGCTTGCAGCCCCCGGCAACTCTGGTTTGCCGGGGTCGGGGCGCCGGTCCGTTTCCTTCTTTCCATGTAGCTCAGCAGAAGTGCTCACGTGCCCTGCGAACCAAAGGAGGACAGAAAAGGAACAGATAGACGCGCACTCGACCTCTAGGCTAGGGGTTAGTCGCCGCTAAGCACTATCAACCTTAACCAAGGAAGAGACTCGACCTAGCATGCATGCTATAACTTAGGGCGCCAGCGCTTCATTTATTTATGCTCAGGGTCTGCGTCTGGCTTTGTACAAAGGGTCACATGCCTTGCTGGCAAAGCTTGTACAAAAGGTGGCTTGCCGGGAGGCCCGGCAAGCCGCGCCTTATGGTTAAAACTTGCAAAGATGCTCGATGTTCCAGGAGTTCCTCTCTAGGACGGCATCTTCGGTCTCCAGGCGGACTGCGCCGGGCCTGGTGAGTCATATTACCCGATAAGGGCCTTCCCACTTCGGCGTCAACTTGTTGGTATTCTTGGCCGACTGAACGCGCCGAAGAACAAGGTCGCCTTCCTCAAAGCTTCGGGCATGATCCTTCCGGCTATGGTAGCGGCGCAAGGGTTGCTGGTAGCGCGCTGCTCTCACAGCCGCCCGAAGACGATCTTCCTCAAGGAGCGTCGCGTCATCTTGGCGCAACTGCTCTTGCTCAAGCTCATCATAAGCGAGCAGTCGAGGTGACCCGTATATGAGTTCCGTGGGGAGAACTGCTTCTGCCCCGTAGACTAGGGCAAAAGGTGTCTGGTTGGTGGCTCGATTTGGCGTCATCCTGATCGACCTAAGAACCGCGGGCAATTCATCAATCCAGCGCCTTCCGCTCTTGCGCAGCTTGTCAAAAGTCTTTGTCCCTAGGCCTCGCAACACTTCAGCATTTGCCCTCTCCGCTTGGCCGTTGCTCCATGGGTGTGCCACGGAAGCGAAACAGACCTTGCTACCGAGGTCTTGAATGTATTGCATGAAGGTGTGGCTCGTGAACTGCGTGCCGTTGTTGGTGATGACTCTGTTTGGCACACCAAAACGGCAGACTAGTCCCTTGAAAAACTTGACAGCTGACTAAGCAGTCACCTTTCTCACTGCTTCCACCTCCGGCCACTTTGTGAACTTGTCGATCGCAACGTACATGTACTCAAAGCCCCGGACAGCGCGGGGGAAAGGGCCCAGTATATCGAGCCCCCAGACCGAGAATGGCCAGGAGAGAGGGATTGTTTGAAGGGCTTGAGCTGGTTGATGAAGCTTCTTTGAATGGAACTGACACGCTTCACACTTGGTCACTAGTGCCGTTGCATCCTGGAGGGCGGTGGGCCAGAAGAAACATTGCCGGAACGCCTTCCCGGCAAGGGCCCTCGACCCTATGTGGGAGCCACATATGCCTCCGTGTATCTCCGCCAACAGCTCCAGTCCTTCCTCCCGGGGGATGCACTTCAATTTCACACCGTTTGGCCTTCTCCTGTACAGGACGTCATCGACGAACTGGTACAGGGCTAACCGACGGGCTACTTTTTCCACTTCTTCCTGCTCCTCGGGAAGCTCCCCTATTTGGAGGAAATGGACGGTATGCTGCGCCCATGCCGGAGCCTGGGGCTCGACGGCAAGGACCAAAGGCATTTCTTCCGCCATGGGAGCGGCTGTCTCTACGGCCAGGGCTTGACGCCCTGCCGGAGCCTGTTGCTCTTGGGCAGGTTCAGCGTCCACGGCAGCACCCTTGCCGGCGGCCCCGGGGGCTCGGTAGGAAAGTACTTGCCGGGACCTGACTTCCTTCGCTTGTTCTGCCCCGCTGATGGCTCGACGGATGGTTGAGTTAACCGGAGCAAAAATGTACCTAGTTCCGCAGGTAGCTTGAATGCAGCACGATTTGACAGGTAATCGGCGATGTCGTTCTCCATTCGGGGGACGTGCTCCGCTTGAATACCGTCAAAGCGCTCCTCCAGCTTCCTCACCTCATCTACGTAGGCCTCCATCAATGGGCTCTGGTAATCCTTGTTGACCTGCCTGACAACAAGCTGCGAGTCACCCCTAACGATGAGCTTCTTAACCCCGAGGTCTGCCGCGATCCTGAGACCGGCAAGCAATCCCTCGTACTCAACAGTGTTGTTTGTGGACATCTCCCTAGGGAAGTGCATTTGGATCACGTACTTGAGGTGCTCTCCGATGGGCGCGACGAGTAGCACACCGGCGCCGGCGCCTTGCAGCAAGAAAGCCCCATCAAAGTACATGATCCAGTCGCGGTCTGCTTCCTTGCCGGGGAGAGTGGTCTCCTGGATTTCTTCGTCAGGAGTCGAGGTCCATTCTGCAATGAACTCCGCCAAGACTCTGCTCTGAATTGTCGAGGTACTTTCAAACCTTAAACCAAAGCTTGACAACTCCAAGGCCCATTGCACAATCCTTCCGGTTGCATCTGGGTTATGCAGTATCTGTTGCAACGGGAGGCGGTGACGACAGTGATCTCGTGGGCTTGGAAGTAATGACGCAGCTTCCTCGAGGCCATAAGGAGGCCGAAGAGCAATTGTTTACACACCGGAATACCTCGACCTAGCCCCCTGCAAGAGGGAGCTGACAATGTAAACCGGGTGCTGCATCATTTTCTACTTCTGCACCACTTCACTCGACTGCGCGGGCACTGCATTGGTGGCATCAGACTTTGCCGGGGGCCGTGCCTTGCCGGCACCAGGCCCTGCCGGGGGAATCTTTGGCTTGCTATCCGCTGGTTCTGCCGCCGCCACTGCCTCCTGGTCGACCTCCCTCTGTGCAACCAGTGCGGCGCTGACCACTTGATTCGTCGCCGCCAGATATAGCAGCAACGGCTCTTGTGGTTTAGGCGCAACCAGTATTGGTGTGGAGGAAAGGTATTTCTTCAGATCCCGCAATGCTGCCTTGGCTTCTGGGGTCCACTCCATTGGGCTCGCCTTCTTCAAGACTTGGAAGAAAGGAAGGGCGCGCTCAACGGACTTGGAGATGAACCGGCTCATGGCGGCGACGCAGCCGGTGAGCCGTCGCACATCTTTGATTCGCTTGGGCGCCTCAATCTGCTCAATAGCGTTGATTTTGTCTGGGTTTGCCTCGATCCCGTGCTGTGACACAAAGAACCCGAGAAGCTTGCTGGACGGAACGCCGAAGACACACTTCTCAGGGTTCAGCTTGAGGTTGATCTTGCGTAGGTTGGCAAACGTCTCTTCCAGATCTTGCACAAGAGTTGGCCCGTCTTTGGTTTTGACCACTATGTTGTCCATGTAGGCCTCCATATTTCTATGGAGCTGAGGTTCAAAACCAATCTGGACTGCTCTTGCAAATGTTGAGCCAGCGCTCTTCAACCCGAAAGGCATCCGTAAAAAGCAATATGTACCACGTGGGGTGATGAACGCTGTCTTTTCTTCATCCTCTCTTGTCATGAAGATCTGGTGGTAGCCTGAGTAGGCATCGAGGAATGATAACAGATCACACCCGGCTGTGGAGTCAACAATCTGGTCGATCCGCGGCAGCGGGAAGGGGTCCTTAGGACAAGCCTTATTAATATTTGTGTAATCAATACACAGCCTCCACTTCCCATTTGCCTTGCGCACCACTACCGGATTGGCCAACCACGTCGGGTGGAGCACTCCTCTCACCAAACCAGCCGCTTCCAACTTCCTGATCTCCTCTGTGATGAACTCCTGCCTCTCCAGAGCCAGCTTTCTGACCTTCTTCTTGACGGGCCGCGCGTGGGGGCAGACAGCTAGGTGGTGCTCAATCACCTCCCTGGGAACAGCGGGGATGTCGGACGATTGCCATGCAAACACGTCGACATTTGCCCGCAGGAAGGTGACGAGCACGCCTTCCTATTTGCTGTCGAGGGTGGAGCCTATGGTGAAGGCCCCTCCCGTGCCATCCTCCCCAACAGGCACCTTCTTAGTCCGCGGCGGCTCGGCTCTGGATCTCTTCCTCTTGCCGGTAGAGCTCTCTAGCACGTCCTCAACGGTGGCACAACACTCCGAGGAGGTGCGCTTGCCGGAGTGGGTGCGAGAGGTCTTGTCGGGCTCCTTCTTCCCTCCCGGGTCTTCAGTGGCAGGAGCAGGTGCCTTGACGACAGCTGCTGCAACTGCTTCCCGGTAGAGTTGGTCGGCGCAGATCAGCGCTCCCTTCTTGTCGGAGGGGACGGAGATGATGGTCAACGGCCCGGGCATCTTTAGCATGTTGTAGGTGTAGTGCGACGCCGCCATGAACTTGGCTTGTGCCGGGCGGCCGAGGATCCCGTTGTAGGGCAAGGGGATCTCGGCCACGTCGAAGACGATCCTCTCCGTCCTGTAGTTCAACTCTCCTCCGAATGTCACGGGCAGTGTGACCTTTCCCTTTGCCCGTTACCTCGAGGTCTCCATTAGGGATTTGCAACCTTTTGATCACGACAGGCGAGATCAGGTTCAGGCTGGCCCCGCCGTCAACCAACATCTTGTTCACCCCGAGGTTGCGTATCATTGGTGAGACCAACAATGGCAAACACCCGACCGCGGTAGTGCAGTCAGGGTGGTCCTCAGCGTCAAAGATGAGGGGCGTGTTGGACCACTTCAGCGGCTTCTGAGCGTCGAACGAGGGCTCTGCTGCTGTAATCTCACGCGCCCACTGCTTGAGCTGGCGGTGAGAGGTATGCAGTGAGACGCCGCCATCGACGCACATGGCCTCCGTAGACTTCTGGAACCCTTGCCCACCAGACTCGTCATCCTCGTCGTGATCATCGTCTTCTTGTTTCTTTTCGCGCCCCCGGGCGGGCCTCTCTTGCTGGTTGTCCTTGCCGGGGCGGCCTCCTTGGCCGCCACGCTTCTTGCCGGATCCCTCAGCACCGTCCTGGTCCTTCTCCTTGTCTCGCCTCTCGTAGTCAGCCTTTTCTTCTCAGCAAGCAGCTCGACTTGTCGGCAGTTCTGGAGGTCGTGGCCCTTGGTGCGGTGGATCTTGCAGTATTGCTTGCCGGAGCTTCCTGGCTTGTCGGTAGCCGCGAAGGCCCGGCAGGCAGCGCACCCGGCAATCTCCTTGCCGGGGGCGTCTGCCCTGACCTTCTTGCTGGCACCGGTATCGTCAGATCCCTCAACGGCAAGCACGGCCTTGCCTTTGCGTTTCTTGTTGCGACGCCGGCCCTTCTTCGTCGGGGTTGCGGCGTCTTCATCGGTAGAGTCAGTTTCTGCGCCGGCGTCTTCGCCGGGGTACTTCCTTCCCTCTTCAGCCCAGGCGCACCTATCGGCCAGAACGTAGAGCTCGGCCACATCCTTAATCTTGGTCATCGCCAGCTCCTCGCGCATCTTGCGATTGGGCACGTTCTGGTGGAACGCGCTAATCACAGCGGCGGGATGAACGTCGGGGATGTTGTACTGCACCCGGCTGAATCTCTGGATGTACCTGCGTAGGGTCTCCCCTTCCTTCTGGGGAATGATATGCAGATCAATGGCCTGGCCATGAGCTTGGTGGCCTCCCGTGAAGGCGCCAACGAACTCATGGCACAGATCCGACCAAGAAGAAATGGAATCCACCGGCAAGTGCATCAACCAAGACATCACATTGGGCTTGAGCTCCAGCGGGAAATAGTTGGCGAGCACCTTGTCTTCGCGAGCTCCAGCAGCCTGCATCGCGATGGTGTAGATGCTGAGGAACTCGGACGGATGGGTCTTGCCAGTGTACTTCTCGCCGACGTCGGGCTTGAACGTGCGGTGGGACGGCCACTGGAACTGCCGCAACTCACGGGTAAAGGCCGGGCAGCCCACCTCGTAAGGTAGCCCCCCCGGTGCGGGTGGTCCATAGTGGGTCCTGCCCGCTTGTCGGACTGGCGGCGCGTTTCGCGCCGGCGCTCGACGGTGGTTCAAGCGTCTTCGTGAGCTCGCTCCCGAAGGACCTGGCGCTGGTCGCGGAGGGTCCGCGGGTCGGACGACGCTATGGAGATGTTATCACAAGCGTCGTCGCGACAGGCCGACGCCCGCGGCGGCTGGCAAGGAGGAGGAGAGTGCACCGTGGCCGCAGCTCCCCCGGTCCTCCCAGCGCAAGCACGTGGTGGCTCGATGGAGCGCCGACCCGAGGGCCCCGCCGGTTGCGGATCGTATTTGTTTGCGACGGCGACGAGGCTCCGGATGGTGGCCCTCCACTCGTCGAGCTTCTCCGCAGCAGGAGGGAAGTCGAGGAGCAGTTGCGCGCGCGCCAAAGCTTTCGCTGGCGTGGGCTGCGGCGACAGCTGCGTGGATCGCGGCGCGCTTCGACTTCTAACTACGTTAGAAGGAGCTCCGTTACGACCCAGCGGCTGCGTGCCATTTTCGCCAGCGCTTCGGCGAGCATGCTGAACCCCTTCATCTTGCGGATGACGCACAGGGCTCTTCCCACGGCGGTGCTCAGGGTCACCAACGTGGTGACGCTGCTCGGCGCACACCATGGGAAGAGCGCGCGGTGGTCGCCGGCGTGAGCATCTTGGAGGTCGTTGCGCTGCCCGGAGGTGGCACAACGACACCCCTGGGGCACCCCGCGCCGCCTGCGGGGGCCCCGGCTCCGTCTTTGGATCTGGCGACGGGCGGCCGGTCGTCTGGCGCGCGAACGACGCCGCTCGCCAGGCTCTGACTTCCTAGGCGATGCTGGCGCTCACGGACCGCGGCCCGGGTCCTGTCTACGACCGGTCCACTGCGCGTCCATACCAGCACGGGCCGTTCGGCTCCCAACCAGCCGATCGCCATGGCCATCTTCTTCTTAGGAGCCATGGCGACGAAGAACTGCTAGGCTAAGTACTAGACCAGATTCTCACAATTGTGCCCCCTACCTGGCGCGCCAAAGATGTCGGTGTGGAACGACACCTATGGGATCACAAGAATCCCTACTACGGTTGCCGGGGCGCAGGGTTGCAAGATGAGCAGGGCTAGTAGACAGCACAAGAATTGTTTACCCAGGTTCGGGCCGCGAGGATGCGTAAAACCCTAGTCCTGCTTTGGTGGGTGTATTTCAGAGAGTTCCTGAGCTCTCGAACTAGCTGTGGTGAGTGCGTCGTTCGGAAGAGCCGAATCCTTCTCCAGTATGCCATAGGCCTCCTTTTATAGTCGAAAGGGGCTGCCACAGTGGCACACAGGAGGTGGAAAGGCGTACAGTTCCCTGAGCTTATCGCTCGTATTACAGGACAAGACGCATTTAATGCGTAGCTTAGGTGTCCCCTTGCTTTATTGGGGACGGGGGCGAGGCCCGTCCCGTCCGTCGCCGCTCCTCCGCGCTTCGACACGCGCCTCAGCCAGTGATGCACGCGGGCCTTGTAGGCAGGCAGGCAGCTGAGGTGGCGCGGTGGTGGAGCCTTCACGAAGATCTGCATGCCACCACGCAGGCGCTCGATGAGTTGGCCTGGCAGCTGCATGTTGCCACGCAGGTGACCGCCCAGCTGGTTGGGCTGGCAGCTGCATGTGAACGGCGGTGGAAGCTAGGTTGTCGTGGGCCTGGCGGTGGCCCTGCAGGCGTTCTTGGCGAGGGCCTTGCTGGGTGGCCCGGCAAGGGCCTTGCCGGGGGTCTGGTGGCCTTCCTCGGCAAGGATCTTGCCTAGGATCGTCGTCTTCTAATCCTCATCTGATCTTGAATATATCTTCACAAAGATCTGCATGCCACCACAGAGGCGCCTTCCCGAGCTCTGGCCCCACGTGGATGATGGCATTGGGGAACGTGGGCTCAAGGGTGGCTCGCTCTGTTGGTGTGGGGCGAGCTGCCCCGGCAAGGGTCTTGCCGGGGCTGTTAGGCTGCCCCCGGCAAGGGTCTTGCCGGCGGAACCTGCTTCGTCCCTCTGCTCTTTGTGGTCTTAGTCTTGGCGTTGCTTTGATCATCTTGGGCTTAGGTCTTACCTTGGCTCACCTCCCCTGTTCTGCTTAGCGTGACCGTAGGCGCGGCTCCGACTTCCCGTGCACAGGTAGAGGGGTACAAAAACGCACCGCTCTTTTTGTACACCGACACTAGCGGTGGAGTCCATTTAACAATTTCCTTTGGAACTGCACACCTAGATGACTGACTCGGTTTCAAACAATGCAAAGCGACCAACCCCACATAGGCTTCAATTAATTGTCACACGGAAACACACCTTAGAGCATCTCCAGCCGTTGGCCCCCCAGGAGGCGCTAAAAATCACCCCTGGGGGCGCAATGGCGCTAACCGCGTGCTGGGGGCTTGATGCCCCCCAGTCGCGGCGCCCATGTTTTTTTTGAAAATTTAAATTCCGGCACAAACATGGCGCAAATTCAACCAAACTTCGGCGAGTTCATTCATATTTAAAATATTTTACAAAAAAGGAAAAAAATGCTACTAGGCTGCTCCTCGCCGTCTCCCTCGCCGCTCCTCGCCGCCTGCCGCCCTTGAAGTTCTACATGCTGAGGAGGCTGTAGAACCGCGTGTAGTCGCCGTCATCGTCGCGTCCACCGCGGCCGCCGTCCCTGCTGCAACCCTCCCCCGGTTGGCGCGGCGGGTTGGACGGTCCGGGGGCGTCCCCGTCATCATCGCTGTCGAGGATCACGACGCCGTGCTCGTCCTCGCACCCACGGTTGCAGGCGACTATCTCCACCAGGGCCCGGCGCTGCCGGACCATCTCGTCGCGGAGGTAGTGGTCCCGCGCCCACTGTTGGGCGTCCTCGTCGGAGAAGCCGCGCCGGGCTATCTCCTCGTACTCCGCGGGGAGGCCGGGCTTCGGCTTGGGCGCGACGAGGACGAGGCAGCTAGAGGCGGGGGTGGAGTCGCCGATGCGGACGCTGGAGCTGCGGGTGCGCCGGCTGACAGGCGTGTCCTGGGGCTCCGGCTTGACGGGCAGAGGCAGGGAGAGCCGGACGAGCGGCCGGACAAGGAGGAGGACGCCCCGGGCTCCATGCGTCTCGGCGTCCACAAGCTCCCACGTCGGCGAGAGAAGGACGAGGGAGCGGGGTACTCCAGCCTCGGCGTGTTGCCACCCTCGATGTACTCGAGGACGGCCTCCAGCGTGCGGCCGGACACGCCCCACCATGGGCGCCGCCCCTCGGACTTGAGCCTTCAGGAGGGCATGACGCCATTGGTGGCCTCGAGCTCCTCGGCGTGGCAGCGGCGGAAGTATGGCTCCCAGAGCGGTCTGTCGGGGACGTACCGTGGCCCTTCCCTCGCCACCCGCGGCAGGGAGGCGCAGGTACGCGCGATCTCCGCACGCCGCGCCACCCCGGTGGGCGGTGGTGGCACCGGGACCCCGCCGGCGCTGATTCTCCATGCCCCGGGCACCCGCATGTCCGGCGGGACCGGGTACTCGGCCTCGAAGAGGAGCCGAGCTTCGTCCTCGTGAAGGTGGTGGCGACCGAAGCCGTTCGCCGCTGTGCCGTCGCCTAGGAAGCGCTCGGCCATGCTTTGAACTGGAGACGGCGAGAGGAGAGGAAGGAAGGGCGAGAAATGGCGCGTCAGCGGTGGAGACTCTGTGCGTGTCACCGGTGCGCCGGGGGTCGGCTTATATAGGCGGAGGCACCGCGCATACGCGTGGCTGCCGCGTGTACGCGTGGCGGGCGAGGGGACGCGCATCGTCCGGTCTTCACTGCGCCGCCCGTGAGGCATCAATGGAGGAGGCTGACCGGCGCGGCAGCTTTGGCATTGATTGGCCGCGGGAAACGAGGCGATGAGGACGATGAAGCGGCGAGAAGAGAGACGAGTCGCTGGCAAGGAGGCCCCGCGGCTCTTTCGCGCCAAAAATGATTCGCCCGGCGCCCCCGAGCGCCCCCCAGCGCGCCGGGTTCGGGTTGGGTCCGCCGGCGCCAATTTCGGCCCGAGCCGGCGAAAAATTGGCCCTTGGGGGCGCGACTGGGCCGTCGCCTGGGGGGCCTTGTTGGGGGCGCGGCTGGAGATGCTCTTAGATTCAGAGTTCTTGGTTTCATTCCATGCCTCCCATATATGCCAGAAAGCAACCATGACCACCACATTTTGCACCTCATTGCAGCGATTCAATAGATCAAACAACCACGCTTAGGATTATGCATGTATTTCCTCTGTAAGTAAATGTCATATTGTCCCTTGATAGTGTTGCAAACAGATGTTACAAAAGGGCACAACAAAAAACAATGTTCAACTGTTTGTTCACACCACATAAACAACACAAAGGACTAGTCGGGATGTGATGTCTTTGTAACTTATGTCCTGTAGCTAAACAATCATGAGCAAAGCACAAAAAAATAATTTTCATCTTACTAGGTGCTTTAGTTGTCCAAAGTTTCTTCCAATTCTTCTCCTCACCGGAAATGTCAGACATGAAACCAGAACCTTTCTTACTCTGAAAAAGAGCAAAAGAGGAGGCTCTAGAAAAATTATATGCTGACTTGACAGTGTAAACACCAAATTTATTATGAGGCTATATAACAAAATCCTCCAACTCACGTCTAGGTAATGGAATTTACAGTATTTTCTCTGCCACCTCTAGTGCAAAAAAGGCATTGACTGTGTCATGGTCCCAATGTCGAGAATCAGAATCGATGAGCGCATCAATAGTTTGTAGTCCAGGCATAGGCAACATCAGGCTAACACGTCCCAACAATACATCAGGAACCCATTTGTCATGGCTAATACAGATAGATTTATCATTACTAATTTTCCACACAATACCTTGATCCAACAACCTTTTTCCAAACATAAGGCTACACCAAGTATAAGAAGTGGATCTAGCATAGGATGCGTGCCAAAAGTCAGAGTTGGGAAAATACCGGCCTTTGAGGACTCTCACACATAAGGAATTTGGTTCTGTCAGAAGTCGCCATCCCTGTCTACCTAGCATGGCCTTGTTAACGAGTTGAAGATCTCTAAATACCATGTCACCTAGGAACTTTGGTGAGGATAGCCAATCCCAAGAGCGCAAATGCATCTTTTTTCTTGCTTGTTCAACACCCCACCATGCATCAACAATATACTTCCTCATTCTTTCAAAAATAGCAACTGGGATCTGACAACTCATGACAATTGGGATTGATTGAATTAAAGATTAAGAAGAATCTCTTTCCGAGCTCTAGACAGAGGTCTATCAGGACAACTATTAATCCGTTTCTAGACCTCTCTGGTAAGAATTTGAATACTTCAGTAGTAGAGCGACCCACTTCAATTGGCGTACTCAAATAAGTAGAATTCAGTGCAACATTCTAAATTTGCAAAGTATTCATAAAATTGTTCCTTGTGGCAACTTGTCAATGAGGACCAAAGAAGACTAAACCATCACAGTAAATTTGTAAAATTGATTTCAAGGAATCTACACTCGTACTATCACTCTTGTCAAAAAATGTGCTATCATCGGCGAAAAGCAGGTGAGATATAGGAGGGCCAGTGATGCCACTACGTAGACCTTTTCAATCACCTCAAAATTCCTTATTTTGAAGCAAGCAAGAGAGACCCTCCATACAAAGAAGAAATAAGTATAGGGTTGATGGGGTGACCTTGTCGAAAGCCACGAGTTGGTATCACAGGATCTGTATATTTTCCATTGACCCTGATTGCATAACGTACCTCAGTTACACACCTCATAACAGTCTTAATCCATGTGTCAGAAAAACCAAGTTTGGTCAAACAACCCTTAAGACAAGACCACTTCACCCTATCATACGCCTTCATCATGTCAATTTTAAGAGCAAAGTATGGTTTCTTGGTACGCTGTCTTCTGATTGTCTGCAGGCATTCAAAAGCAGTTAGTGCATTATCAGTAATAAGGCGTCCCGGGACAAAAGCACTTTAATATTCAAAAACAATAACATGCAAAGAAACTATCAACTTGTCCGCAGGGACCTTGGAAGCTATTTTGTATAGAACGTTGCAAAGACTGGTAGGGCGGAAGTTGGTTAGATGATCAGGTTTTGATACCTTGGGTATAAGGAGGAAGTTGGTGAGATGATCAGGTTTTGATACCTTGGGTATAAGGACAATTGTGGAATCACGAAATCCAAGTGGAACTCCGCACCATTCAGAAAGCAATGAATTGCATCACAAATTTCATCACCAAAAAAATCCGAATGTGTTTGATAGAATAAAGCCGGGAAACCATCAGGTACCGTTGGTCCCATCTAAAAATAGAGCTTTTCTGATTTCTTCATTGGTATAAGGTTTACACAATTCTGAATTTATGTCATCAGTGACTTTATAAGGTATGGCATTCAGAACCCGAGGCATATTGGAATAGTCCTCTGAGGAGAATAAATCAACATAGAAATTCTTGATCATATTTCTAGTCTCAGGGGGGTCCTCACCAATTTAACCATCTGCGCGTTTAAGCAAAGAAATTCTATTTGTTCTTCTACGTGCATAAGCTCGAGCATGGAAAAAACCAGTGTTACGGTCACCCTTGTTTAACCAGTCCACTCTAGAGCATTTACGAGCCATAATTTCGTCTCTTTCAAACAACTCACACGACGTATTTTCCACACTGAGTTCTTCAGCAATAGCCTCTGCTAATCTAGGCTCCGTTCTCAATCTCCTTAACAGAAGTTCCTTTTTGTCTGGTTTCTTCTGTACAACCCTAAATGAAGTGTCACTCCAATCTTTTAGAGACCCTGATAACAAATTCAAGTTGGACCAAGTATCACCAAGAGAAGTGTGTCGTGATCTCTTCTCGGTCTAGGCCTTTTCCATGGTTTCTGTCATGGAATTGTCACGGCAGATGTCCTAGTGTGACGACTTAGTCATGGAGCCATCGCAACGAGATTTGCTTAAAGGGGTTAAACAGGACAAATGACACGGGGAGTTTATACTGGTTCGGCCCCTTGCGGTGAAGGTAAAGACCTAATCCAGTTTGAGGTGGTATTGCTAGGGTTTCGATGACCAGGGAGCGGATACGCTTAACCTGGCTCTCGATCTGTTCTTTCTTGCCCTAAGCCACCGCCGGGTCGTCCCCTTATATACACGGGTTGACGCCCTGCGGTCTACAGAGTCCCGGCCGACTCATATAACGTGTCCGGCTCGATGACTTATCTTACTTGCCTTATAACACAAGTCTACATATACATGGCGGTTTATAACCGTGGGCCTTAAGCCGCCTTTGGGCTTGGGCCCTCTACTCAGCCTATCTATGAACCTCCATTCTGATTACGCTTTTGGGCTTCATGGAGATGAATTGTTATAGGGATGACCCGGCCCCTCCTGGTGGGTCATGCTTGATAGTCATATCCCCAACATTAGGTCCCGGGTTGATTTGAACTTGTTCATTCAATCTTCAATATTTAGAAAAATCCTTCCTCACCTTGACTGTGAAAAATTGTAACCCGCCATGACGTCATCTGTTGAATTTTCAGTGATCCGCCGTGACGTCACCTGTCATTAATGCTTCATAGAACCCAAATCTTAATAAATTTCTGACTTTACTGTCTTCCCGAAAATCGAGGCGCCCGCATCGTCACTTATCCATTTTTGCCTCCTCGCTTTTCGCGCATGTCGTTTGTCCTTCCAGGCTTTATAAATAAGACCTCGGGCTCTCCTCTCATTCCCCCTCTTTCCTTCTCCTTTTCTTCTTCCTCCTTCCGACGCGCTGACCTGCACGAGCTCCGCCGCCGTCGACCTCCGCCTCCGTCTTCAACTCCGGCCGTTGCATCACCCTGAACAGACCAGAGAACCGTGGCACCTCCCCGCCTTCTCATCAGCACCGGTAAGCCCTTCTTCCTCCGCCATAGATCTGGCATTAGGGTTTCGGTGTTCTTCAGTGTTCGTCGGTGCTCGTCAGTGTTCATCGCCGCCATCTTTATTCTTTGTCTACATCCATGGGTTAGATCCACAAACCACACAAATCTCGCACGGTAGTAGTTTAGCATTTATTTTTAATACTAGAACATCTCCTCATCGCTGCAGATCCCTTTAGAACACCTATGCACTTGCACTGTCGCCTCTGTAGGTTTTAGATTTATTCCCTTTTTCTGCACAACTTCAGATCCAAATTTCTAACTATAATATGTGAAACCTGTTTGTCCAACACTTAGTAGAATTTTACCCTCTGTCAGATTTTGAATACTTGTACCCTTCATGGCGGCTTACACACCCGGCTTACAATTATTCATATACCAGTAGTCCTCACTTAAGCCGCCATCCCGATTGTATACTGTCAGCACTTAAACTGTGATTTCACCAATTTAACTTAAACCCGCAATTTTTCTTTCCTTTAGGTTTTCTTCCACAATGCCACCCAAAACAGTGTACACATGCAATTGGATTCCTTCCATCGTCACCGAGAGCACTTTCAAGGACTTTTTCAAAGTCGGGTATTTGCCCGCCAAGAGTGTGATGCATTATCGTGCTCCTAACCTGGGCGAAGAGAGACCTCAGCCGAAAGACGGCGAAGTCATCGTTTTTACTGACCACATGAACCGGGGCTTCTCACCGCTCGGCTCTAAGTTCTTCCGGGACGTTCTGCACTTTTTTCAACTCCACCCTCAAGACATCGGACCCAATTCCATGTCAAATATTTGCAACTTTCAAGTCTTCTATGAGGTGTACCTTCAAGAGGAGCCCAGCGTTGAACTCTTTAGAGAGTATTTTTACTTAAACCGCTAGACTGAATTCACCAATGGTCCTAGCTTGCAACTCGGCGGAATTTCAATTCAACGTCGCAGAGACGCCATCTTTCCTTACGCCTGCTTGCCGAGTCACCCCAAAGACTGGAACCAGACATGGTTTTATTGCAAGGACACTTCTCTCGCTGATGAGAATCCCCTGCCGGGTTACCGTGTTGAGCGCCTGAACCCAAAACATAACCTTCCTGAAAAGCTTACTGCTGCTGAACGGAAGAAGATTGCACCTACTATCGTAAAGGTCAAAGCTCTGCTAGGAAACGGGCTGACCGGTGTTGATTTAGTCAGGTGTTGATTTTCTTGGCGGATCATCCCGTTGACCCATCGTACCAGCTTAATGTGTACCTATACTGGTGTTGAGAAAGATCCACTGCGCCACAGCTCCGCACCATTAACTGAGGAAGCAATCAATGAGATGGTGAAGTCTCTTCTGAATGAAGACCCGGAGGATTGTGTCAAAGTTGGTCTGGCCCCTTTCAGCAAACTTAACCCGCCAACAGATGTAAGCCTTTGAACTTACTTTATCTTCACCTCATCATTTGAATATCTGATTAACTCAACCTTTGACAACCTTTGTAGGCTAAGTCGGAATTCTGGAAAGTGGAATATGACCACGAGGCTGCTAACAAAGCCAGGGCTGCCAAGAAGGCTGCTAGGAAAACTGCCAAGAAGACCACCACCAAGAAGAAGAAGAAGCCAAGCGATTATTTCCTCCGGCTCAGAATCTTTGCCAAGGCAGAAACTTCGACAAGTAACCCGGAAAGTAAGGTTTTCACACCCCTTGGCTTATTTAGATCCTCACTTTCTTTTGAAATGACAGCAACATGAAAGCCGTCGCCAGACCCGGACCAATGGAGGTGATGAATTGTCCTCCGGCTTACCGAACACCCCTGCTCCTCGGAAACGTCGAAATGAGGTGCTTTCTTAAACTTTAAAATTCTCTCATCTGCTCACGGGTCTTACTTGTTTGTCACTTAACTCTTTTAATGATCATTGACCAGGAACTTGCTCGTTCTTCTTCTGACAGCTCATCACAAACTGAAATGTCAGCTTTCAAGACTGCCCCTGGATAATAACAATTAGTTTTACTCTATAACCTCATATACTCTTATATTAATACTGACTTGTCATAACCTCTGCAGCGGTCTAGCAAAACCAAACAAGAAGGCCAAAATGATCAGGCCAACAGAAGCACCTGAAGTTACTGAGCCGGAACAACAAGTCCATGTCGCTGAGGCCTCTGAAAAACATCCGGAAGAACCGGTTACTGTCACCCCGCCTGAAATTCCAGATCTTAGCGTTGGTGGTACTGCTATTAATCCTTCAACTTCTGCCCCCCTCAGGTTCGCCTAAGCTGTCAGAGACTCAAAATGATGATGTGTTGATTACGGGCACCAGCTTTGTAGAGCCGGGAAATCCAATAGCTCTGGCCAAACATACTGCCAAGCAACAAGTTATTGAGAGGCATAAACAGAAGTTTGATATTTCTCATTACGCACAACTGAGCAGCAATGAGATCCTCTCCGGCTATCTCAGCCAGGTCCACTCCAGCCGCGACCTTGAAATTGATATGGTGAAGCAGATGCACCAAAAATATGAGGTGTGACTTCCAGCTTTAAGTAATTTGTATACATATCCTACCAGCCCCCAAGTCTATTGGCTATGACAAGATTGTATAGGTTGTAGACTTTAGAAGAATCCACAACTTCTGTCCTAGAATCCTTCCTTGACCGGTTTAAATATAAACCGGATGTTTGTACAAATTAAGTTTTCCGTCCGTAGCCCCCAAGGGCCGGTTTAATCCACATGAATGAGTCGGTCCTATTTGTCTTTGTTAAAGAAGAAAGATCTTGACTGCATACCCCCCATGAGTCGGTTGGGACTGTTACGTCGCTTCCGGCTCATGATGAAGAAAAAACAAACGGTATGCATTAGCCCCCAAGTGCCAAGTAGTCTTTCTTGGAAAGTAATTGGGACTTAATTCATGAGAGCCGTTATCTTGATTTTTTTTTCGTTGATATACATTAGCCCCCAAGTGTCAAGTGTTGTTGCTGGCAAAATACTTGAGACTTGTACTCTTGTAAGCTTGATAAAAATGTTGATAACTCTTTACTTTATATAGGCTGCCACTGCTGAACTAGAGTGCCAATTGAATGATGCTAAGACCTGGCTAGCGACTCAGGAAACTGAGACCCGGAAGGCAGAGTCAAAATTTCAGTTCAGTGTGACTGAGTCGGAGAAACTGAAGACCAACTTTGAAGCTGAGATAAATACCGATTTAAAAAGCCGTGTGAATCAGATGGTTTCAGCTATCTTAAGTGAGTCGCCTTATCAAGCATCAGAAATGAATCATTATTTTGATCATCTAACCCACCATTTAATCATTCTGCAATATACTCAGGTCCCAGGAGCAGCAATCTCAATCAAGACATATTGGTGAAGCTTAAAGCTGTCTATACACTTGTTGAGCAGCTGTACGCCGGGGCTCAACGTGCTCTAGCCTCTATTTCACCAACAGGTCAAGCACCAACTATGCTGATAGATGTTTTGAAGAAACTCTCTGTACTGCCTGTTAGATTTGATGAAATAAAGCGATCATCTGCAAGAGCCAGCGCCGTGACAACTTTGAGTTGGGCCAAGGCATGGGTACCAGAGCTTGACCCGTCTGAGGTAGGTACTGGTTACCAAAGTTTGAAACAAGATGGTACTCCTTTCAATCAGAAAGACCTCGCAGCCTGTGTAAAAGAAATTCGTCCAATGGCCACAATGATTGCCAATGACTCGGACCTCTCCAAGTACCATCCGGCTTATGATCGGGAGCATAAGAAGATGCCAACTCCGGCTAACAAAGTGATGGACTTAATCCCACCAATCCTTAAGCACACCTTTGCTCCTGAAGTCGATCCGTCTGAGCTTATAGATGATGAAGCTGAATTTGAAGCTTTATCTGGTATCGATTGGTCATCACCAACTTTTCAGCCAGCGGAAGAAGACGAAGAGCCGGCAAAGGATGACGCAGAAGACTCCGAGCAACAAGGCCAAGAAGATTGACCCGCCGGGCGGCTCTAAACACTTGAGCTTTTGAAAAACACTTTGGCCTCATTTAGCCCATGGAGGCTTGTAATAGAGTAGTAAAACTTCGAATCTGCCGTGCACGTTCCACTTTGCATGATACTGCCAGTTGAATATCTGCCACTGATGTTTATAATATCAGTTTTTTGAATCTGTTCCTATATACAAAAAACAGATCACGAGTGTCCCATGGTTTACCGCAGGATGGGTCATAATGCCAAATGGAGAAATAATCATAAGTTATAACCAAAGCTGGACTTAGGAATAATCATATATTTGAGCATATAGCATACCTGTGATATTTGATCACATTGTCGGTTTATCAAGCCAGTGAAATAAGGGTGATAACCAAAACTTCGAGCACTGGTAAGTATATATTGCCGGCTTAAAAACAAGGCCAGGTTAATAAACACCGGATTTATCTCATACTGGTGACTTATAGTCGATAGCCAGACCGGGTTAATAAACACCGGATAATGTCATATATGACTCAGAAGGCATTATAAGCCTTATTGGTTTTCAACCATGTATTACTATGTCACAAGAAAAAATCTCAAAAAGACGTTCAAATCAAACAACAGAAAATCCAAGGCTTTCATAGGCCGCCAAGACAAAATATCTTCTTCAATGAAACTAGCATTAGACACTAGAAGGTACGCGCTTTCCGTGAGCCGGCACTCACATTACCCAATCGACATTTTAACCCAGATAAGTTCAGTTCTTATTTAAAGATAGACTTATCAGGAGTACACGGGGTCAGAGTAGCATCGTGCATCACAGGACGATTTATCCAAGTTTCAAGGAAGGCCGCTTTATCAGCCTGAGCTTCTCCTTGCTTTCCGTAAACCGTGCCCTCACATGACAAACCGACGTTTTAACCTTAACCAGTTCAGGGTCTTGGTTAAAAGATTGACTGGTAAGAGTTCGGCGGGTCAATTAGGATTAACTGATGGAGAAGCATCTGGCATACATGCATGATAACCCGGGGTTTTAGGTGAATACACCTGGCTTCCAAGCCTGGCTTTTAAGCCTATCACAAGGGTTATAGCAATTCTTGTTCTTTAGACCAAAAAGAGCCCCCAAGCGATATTTCTGAGCTATGCTCAATGGGTATGTATGTTTGAGTTGTGCTTTTGCAACAGACTCTCTTTGGTCCCTTTAACCTGGGTAGCAAGCCCCCATGTTTTTTATATATGTGGCCTATAAGCCGGGTCAAAGGGTAATCATAACCTTGCTCTATAAAGCAGAAGCCCCCAAGTGACTAAAACTCATTTTTAAGAGAAAACGACAGAGGCCCTGCTTTAACAGGGATGTTGGTTTTATTATACTGATCATAATATATACATTGTCAAAAATATGTACATCAGAAGAGCCTATGGCTCAAGTGTAGTAATGCCGAAGATGAGCAATATTCCACGGCCGGTGGGTCTCCTCCTCTGACTTGCGTGAGTCTTTGTGCTCTCGAACATCGATAAGGTAGCAGGACCCATTGTTGAGATTCTTACTGACCACAAAGGGCCCTTCCCAAGGTGGGGATAACTTGTGCATATCAGTTTGATCCTGGATAAGCCGGAGCACCAGATCTCCTTCTTGAAAGGCTCTGGTCTTAACCCGGTGACTGTGGTAACGGCGCAGATCCTGCTGATAAATCACCGAACGAGCCGCTACGATGTCACTCTCTTCATCCAACAGGTCAAGTGCTTCCTGACGTGCTTTTTCATTGTCAGCTTCAACATAAGCCGCCACTTGAGGCGAGTCATGATGGACATCACTAGGCAGAACCGCCTCTGCTCCGTAGACCATGAAGAAAGCCGTGTAACCCGTCGATCTATTGGGGGTTGTATTAATGCTCCATAACACAGAAGGTAACTCCTCCACCCAACAACCCGGCGTCCTCGGTAAGGGAACCATAAGCCGGGGCTTGATGTCTCGCAGGATCTCTTGATTGGCTCTCTCAGCCTGACCATTAGATTGGGGGTGAGCGACTGATGATACATCAAGCCGGATATGCTCACGTTGACAAAATTCTTTCATAGCACCCTTGGAGAGATTAGTGCCATTGTCTGTTATAATGCTATGTGGAAACCCAAAGCGGAAGATCACCTTCTTCATAAATTGAACCGCCGTTGCTGCATCACACTTACCGACTGGCTCGGCCTCAATCCACTTAGTGAACTTATCAACCGCCACCAAGAGGTGGGTCTTCTTATCTTTGGACCTCTTGAAAGGCCCACCATATCCAGCCCCCATGTTGCAAATGGCCAAGTGATTGGGATCATCCTTAGCTCCTGAGCCGAAACATGAGCTTGACGCGAAAACTTCTGACAACCGTCACACCTTTCGACCAAATCCTCAGCATCAGCATGAGCCGTCAGCCAATAAAACCCGTGACGAAAAGCCTTGGCCACTAGGGATTTAGAGCCAGCATGATGACCACAATCTCCTTCGTGGATCTCACGCAGAATCTCACAGCCTTCCTCAGGAGAAACGCAACGCCGAAACGCTCCTGTAACACTACAATGGTGCAACTCCCCATTGTCAATTGTCATTGACTTAGACCGATGGGTTATCTGCCTGGTCAAGATCTCATCCTCAGGTAACTCACCCCAGTCATGTAAGCCTAATAGGGCACTGTCCAATCAGGAATAGCATGAAGAGCCGCCACCAATTGTGCCTCTGTGTCAGGAATAGCAAGGTCCTCCTCCGTAGCCAACTTGACTGAAGGATTGAGTAGTACATCCAGGAACGTATTCGGTGGCACCGGCATATGCTGAGAGCCGAGCCGGCTTAAATTATCAGCCGCCTCATTCTTCCTTCTATCAATATGTTCAACTTGGTAACCCTTGAAGTGACCTGCAATGGCATCGACCATAAGCGGATCCTTTGAATACCAAGTACCAGAGACCTGTTGGGCCACCAGATCTGAATCACCAAAGCATCTCACCCGGCTTAAATTCATCTCCTTAGCCATCCGAAGACCATGGAGCAGGGCCTCGTACTCAGCTGCATTGTTAGTACAAGGGAACATTAGTCGGAGGACATAAGAAAATTTGTCACCTCGTGGGGAAGTCAAGACAACTCCAGCCCCCGAGCCCTCCAGCTACCTGGATCCATCAAAGTGAATAGTCCAATATGTGCTATCTGGCTTTTCCTCTGGTGCCTGCAACTCTGTCCAATCATTGATAAAATCCACAAGTGCTTGAGACTTGATAGCCGTACGAGGCACATATTTTAACCCGTGAGGTCCAAGTTCAATGGCCCACTTAGCAACCCGGCCAGTTGCTTCCCTATTTTGGATGATGTCCCCTAAAGGAGCAGAGCTAACCACAGTGATCGGATGACCCTGAAAGTATTGTTTAAGCTTCCGGCTTGCCATGAAAACTCCATACACAAGCTTCTGCCAATGTGGGTACCTCAACTTGGACTCAATAAGGACCTCACTGATCTAATAAACCGGCCGTTGGACCGGATATTCCTTGCCTGCCTCCTTCGTTTCTACCACAATGGCTACACTGACGGCCCGGCTATTAGCAGCCACGTATAACAATAGAGGCTCCTTATCAACAGGGCCCGCAAGCACGGGCGGCTCAGCCAAGTGTTTCTTCAGATCCTCAAATGCTTGGTTAGCCGCATTACTCCAAACAAAATGTTCTGTCTTCTTCATCATTTGATAAAGGGGGATAGCCTTCTCACCCAGCCGGCTTATGAACCGGCTCAAAGCTGCAATACGACCTGCCAAGCACTGAACATCATTAATGCACGCCGGCTTAGCCAAAGAAGTAATAGTTTTGATTTTCTTCGGGTTAGCCTGAATGCCTCTGTTAGAAACCAAGAAACCCAAGAGCTTGCCTGCAGGCACATGATACGTCTCCAACGTATCTATAATTTTTGATTGCTCCATGCTATTATATATTCTGTTTTTGGATGTTTAATGGGCTTTATTATACGCTTTTATATTATTTTTGGGACTAACCTATTAACCCAAGGCCCAGTGCAAATTGCTGTTTTTTTGCCTATTTTAGTGTTTCACAGAAAAGGAATATCAAATGGAATCAAAACGGAATGAAACCTTTGGGAGCGTGATTTTTGGAACAAACATGATCCAGAGGACTTGGAGTGAACGTCAAGAAACCAACGAGGAGGCCATGACGCAGGGGGCGCGCCTACCCCTCTGGGCGCGCCCTCCACCCTCGTCGGCCCCTCGTGGCTCCACCGACCTACTTCTTCCTCCTATATATACCTACGTACCCCAAAACCATCGTGGAGCACCACAAAAACCTAATTCCACCGCCGCAACCTTCTGGACCCGTGAGATCCCATCTTGGGGCCTTTTCCGACGCTCCGCCGGAGGGGGAACCGATCATGGAGGGCTTCTACAACAACACCATAGCGTCTCCGATGATGTGTGAGTAGTTTACCACAGACCTTCGGGTCCATAGTTATTAGCTAGATGGCTTCTTCTCTCTCTTTGGATCTCAATACAAAGTTCTCCTCGGTCTTCTTGGAGATCTATTCGATGTAACTCTTTTTGCAGTGTGTTTGTTGAGATCCGATGAATTGTGGGTTTATGATCAAGATTATCTATGAACAATATTTGAATCTTCTCTGAATTCTTTTATGTATGATTGGTTATCTTTGCAAGTCTCATTGAATTATCAGTTTGGTTTGGCCTACCAGATTGATCTTTCTTGCAATGGGAGAAGTGCTTAGCTTGGGTTTCAATCATGCGGTGCTCGATCCCAGTGACAGTAGGGGAAACGACACGTATTGTATTGTTGCCATCTAGGATAAAAAGATGGGGTTTATATCATATTGCTCTAGTTTATCCCTCTAGATCATGTCATCTTACCTAATGCATTACTCTATTCTTATGAACTTAATACTCTAGAAGCATGCTGGATAGCGGTCGATGTGTGGAGTAAAAGTAGTAGATGCAGGCAGGAGTGGGTCTACTTGTCACGGATGTGATGCCTATATACATGGTCATGCCTAGATATTCTCATAATTACGCACTTTTCTATCAATTGCTCAACAGTAATTTGTTCACCCACCGTAATACTTATGCTATCTTGAGAGAAGCCAATAGTGAAACCTATGGCCCCCGGGTCTATTTTCCATCATATAAGTTTCCGATCTATATTTTGCTATCTTTACTTTCAATCTTTATCATAAAAATACCAAAAATATTATCTTATCATCTCTATCAGATCTCACTTTTGCAAGTGGCCGTGAAGGGATTGACAACCCCTTTATCGTGTTGGTTGCAAGGTTCATATTTGTTTGTGTAGGTACTAGAGACTTGTGTGTGGCCTCCTACTGGATTGATACCTTGGTTCTCAAAAATTGAGGGAAAAACTTACGCTACTTTGCTACATCACCCGTTCCTCTGCAAGGGAAAACCAACGCATGCTCAAGAGGTAACAAGAAGGATTTCTGGCGCCGTTGCCGGGGAGACTTACACCAAGTCAAGTCAAGATTTGATCTCCCGTCAACGAGCCATTTCTGGCGTCATTGCCGGGGAGGCTTACACCAAGTCAAGTCAAGATTCGATCTCCCGTCAACGAGCCATTTCTGGCACCGTTGCCGGGGAGTCTACGCACAAGTCAAGACATACCAAGTACCCACCACAAACTCTTATCCTTCGCATTACATTATTTGCCATTTGCCTCTCGTTTCCCTCTCCCCCACTTCACCCTTGCCATTTTATTCACCCTCTTTTTCCGTTCGCCTCTTTTTCGCTTGCTTCTTGTTTGCTTGTGTGTTGGCTTGCTTGCTTGTCACGATGGCTCAAGATAATACTAAATTGTGTGACTTTGCCAATACCTACAACAATGATTTTCTTAGCACTCCGATTGCTCCTCTTACCGATGCTGAATCTTGTGAAATTAATGCTGCTTTGCTGAATCTTGTTATGAAAGATCAATTCGCCGGCCTTCCTAGTGAAGATGCCGCTACCCATCTAAATAGCTTTGTTGATTTATGTGACATGCAAAAGAAGAAAGATGTGGACAATGATATTGTTAAACTGAAGCTATTTCCGTTTTCGCTTAGAGATCGTGCTAAAACTTGGTTTTCGTCTTTGCCTAAAAATAGTATTGATTCTTGGAATAAGAGCAAAGATGCTTTAATCTCTAAGTATTTTCCTCCCGCTAAGATCATCTCTCTTAGAAACTATATTATGAATTTTAAGAAACTTGATCATGAACATGTTGCACAAGCTTGGGAGAGGATGAAATTAATGATACGTAATTGCCCTACACATGGTTTGAACCTACGGATGATTATACAAAATTTTTATGCCGGATTGAATTTTGCTTCTAGAAATCTTTTAGATTCGGCCGCGGGAGGCACTTTTATGGAAATCACTTTAGGAGAAGCTACCAAACTCCTAGATAATATTATGGTTAATTATTCTCAATGGCACACTGAAAGATCTACTAGTAAAAAGGTGCATGCAATTGAAGAGATTAATGTTTTGAGTGGAAAGATGGATGAACTTATGAAATTGTTTGCTAATAATAGTGTTTCTTCTGATCCCAATGATATGCCTTTGTCTACTTTGATTGAGAATAATAACGAATCTATGTATGTGAATTTTGTTGGTAGGAACAATTTTGGCAACAACGCTTATAGAGGAAACTTTAATCCTAGGCAGTATCCTAGTAATTCCTCTAATAATTATGGTAATTCCTACAACAACTCTTATGGAAATTTTAATAATATGCCCTCTGATTTTGAGACTAGTGTTAAAGAATTTATGATTTCTCAAAAGAATTTCAATGCTTTGCTTGAAGAAAAATTGCCTAAGATTGATGAATTGGCTAGGAATGTGGATAGAATTTCTCTTGATGTTGATTCTTTGAAACTTAGATCTATTCCACCGAAGCATGATATCAATGAGTCTCTCAAAGCCATGAGAATTTCCATTGATGAGTGCAAAGAAAGAACCGCTAGGATGCGTGCTAAGAAAGATTGCTTTGTAAAAGCGTGTTCTTCTAGTTTTCATGATAATAGGGATGAAGATCTAAAAGTGATTGATGTGTCCCCTATTAAATCTTTGTTTTGAAATATGAATCTTGATAATGATGGGACTGGAGATGAGTCAACTTTAGTTAGAAGGCGTCCCAATGATTCGGAGTTTTTAGATCTTGATGCAAAATTTGGTAAAAGTGGGATGGAAGAGGTCAAAACTTTAGATAGCAATGAACCCACTATTTTGGATTTAAAAGAATTTAATTATGATAATTGTTCTTTAATTTATTGTATTTCCTTGTTGCAATCCGTGCTAAATTCTCCGCATGCCTATAGACAAAATAAGGCTTTTACTAAACATATCGTTGATGCTTTGATGCAATCTTATGAAGAAAAGCTTGAATTGGAAGTTTCTATCCCTAGAAAACTTTATGATGAGTGAGAACCTACTATTAAAATTAAAATTAAAGATCATGAATGCCATGCTTTGTGTGATTTGGGTGCTAGTGTTTCCACGATTCCAAAAACTTTGTGTGATTTGCTAGGTTTCCGTGAATTTGATGATTGTTCTTTAAACTTGCACCTTGCGGATTCCACCCTTAAGAAACCTATGGGAAGAATTAATGATGTTCTTATTGTTGCAAATAGGAATTATGTGCCCGTAGATTTTATTGTTCTTGATATAGATTGCAATCCCTCATGTCCTATTATCCTTGGTACACCATTCCTTAGAACGATTGGTGCAATTATTGATATGAAAGAAGGAAATATTAGATTCGAATTTCCGTTAAGGAAAGGCATGGAACACTTTCCTAGAAAACAATATATAATTACCTCATGAATCTATTATGAGAGCCACTTATGGATTGCATGCCAAAGATGGCAATACGTAGATCTATCCTTGCATTTATGCCTAGCTAGGGGCGTTAAACGTTAGCGCTTGTTGGGAGGCAACCCAATTTTATTTTAGTTTCTTGCTTTTTGGTTTCGTTTAGTAATAAATAATCCATCTAGCTTATGTTTAGATGTGGTTTTGTGTTTTAATTAGTGTTTGTGCCAAGTAAAGCCTTTAGTGTCTTCTTGGACGATAGTTGTTTGATCTCGCTGTAGAAAACCGAAACTTTGCACTCACGAGAATAATTTTCATAAATCACAGAAGAGAGCTTTTACCATGATTCTTTTTGAAGTATATTAATATACAAATTATACAGGTCGTCCTAATTTGGTATAATTTTTGGAGTCCATAAGTTTGCGTTAGTTACAGATTACTACAGACTGTTCTGTTTTTGACAGATTCTGTTTTTCGTGTGTTGTTTGCTTATTTTGATGAATCTATGGCTAGTAATGGCGTTTATGAACCATAGCGAAGTTGGAATAAATTAGTTTTAACACCAATATAAATAAAGAATGAGTTCATTACAGTAACTTAAAGTGGTGTTTTGTTTTCTTTCGCTAACGGAGCTCACGAGATTTTCTGTTATGTTTTGTGTTGTGAAGTTTTCAAGTTTTGGGTAAAGATTTGATGGATTATGGAACAAGGAGTGGCAAGAGCCTAATCTTGGGGATGCTCAAGGCAACCCAAGGTAAAATCTAAGGACAACCCAAAAGCCTAAGCTTGGGGATGCCCCGGAAGGCATCCCCACTTTTGTCTTCGTCCATCGGTAACTTTACTTGGAGCTATATTTTTATTCACCACATGATATGCGTTTTGCTTGGAGCGTCTTGTATGATTTGAGTCTTTCCTTGTTAGTTCTCCACAATCATCCTTGCTATACACAACTTTTGAGAGAGACACACATTATTTGGAATTTATTAGAATACTCCATGTGCTTCACTTATATCTTTTGAGCTAATTTTTTTTGCTCTAGTGCTTCACTTTTATCATTTAGAGCACGGCTTTGGTTTTATTTTATAGAAATTATTGATCTCTCGCGCTTAACTTATATTATTTTGAGAGTCCTTTAGAACAGCATGGTAATTTGCTTTGGTTATAAAATTAGTCCTAATATGATAGGCATCCAAGATAAAAATTTCCATATAAGTGCATTGAATACTAAGAGAAGTTTGATACTTGATAGTTGTTTTGAGATATGGAGATAGTGATATTAAAGTTGTGCTAGTTGAGTAGTTGTGAAATTGAGAAATACTTGTGTTGAAGTTTGCAAGTCCCGGAGCATGCACGTATGGTAAACGTTGTGTGATAAATTTGAAACATGAGGTGTTCTTTGATTGTCATCCTTATGAGTGGCGGTCGGGGACCAGCGATGGTCTTTTCCTACCCATCTATCCCCCTAGGAGCATGCGCGTAGTGCTTGTTTTTTGATGACTTGTAGATTTTCGTAATAAGTATGTGAGTTCTTTATGACTAATGTTGAGTCCATGGATTATACGCACTCTCAACCTTCCATCATTGCTAGCCTCTTCGGTACCGTGCATTGCCCTTTCTCACGTTGAGAGTTGGTGCAAACATCGCCGGTGCATCCAAACCCCGTGATACGATACGCTCTATCACACATAAACCTCCTTATATCTTCCTCAAAACAGCCACCATACCTACCTATTATGGCATTTCCATAGCCATTCCAAGATATATTGCCATGCAACTTTCCACTGTTCCGTTTATTATGACACGCTTCATCATTGTCATATTGCCTTGCATGATCATGTAGTTGACATCGTATTTGTGGCAAAGCCAACATGCATATTATTTCATACATGTCACTCTTGATTCATTGCCCATCCCGGTACACCGCCGGAGGCATTCATATAGAGTCATATTTTGTTCTAGGTATCGAGTTCTAATCATTGAGTTGTAAATAAATAGAAGTGTGATGATCATCATTAATAGAGCATTGTCCCAAAAAAAGAAAAAAAAAGAGAAAGGCCAGAAAAAAGGAAAGGCCCAAAAAAAGAGAAAAAAAGAGGAAAAAAGGGACAATGCTACTATCCTTTTTCCACACTTGTGCTTCAAAGTAGCACCATGATCTTTATGATAGAGAGTCTTTTGTTTTGTCACTTTCATATACTAGTGGGAATTTTTCATTATAGAACTTGGCTTGTATATTCCAACGACGGGCTTCCTCGAATGCCCTAGGTCTTCGTGAGAAAGCAAGTTGGATGCACACCCACTTTGTTTATTTCGTTGAGCTTTCATACATTTATAGCTCTAGTGCATCCGTTGCATGGCAATCCCTACTCCTTGCATTGACATCAATTGATGGGCATCTCCCTAGACCGTTGATTAGCCGCGTCAATGTGAGACTTTCTCCTTTTTTGTCTTCTCCACACAACCCCCATCATTATATTCTATTCCACCAATAGTGCTATATCCATGGCTCACGCTCATGTATTGCGTGAAAGTTGAAAAAAGTTTGAGATTACTAAAGTATGAAACAATTGCTTGGCTTGTCATCGGGGTTGTGCAAGATGAGAGCATTCTTGTGTGACGAAAATGAAGCATGGCCAAACTATATGATTTTGTAGGGATGAGCTTTCTTTGGCTATGTTATTTTGAGAAGACATAATTGCTTGGTTTGTATGCTTGAAGTATTATTATTTTTATGTCAATATTAAACTTTTATCTTGAATCTTTCGGATCTGAACGTTCATGCCACAATAAAGAAAATTACATTGAAGAATATGCTAAGTAGCATTCCACATCAAAAATTCTGTTTTATCATTTACCTACTGGAGGACGAGCAGGAATTAAGCTTGGGGTGCTTGATACGTCTCCAACGTATCTATAATTTTTGATTCCTCCATGCTATTATATATTCTGTTTTGGATGTTTAATGGGCTTTATTATACACTTTTATATTATTTTTGGGACTAGCCTATGAACCCAAGGCCCAGTGCAAATTGTTGTTTTTTGTGCCCATTTCATTGTTTCGCAGAAAAGGAATATCAAACGGAATCCAAACGGAATGAAACCTTCGGGAGCGTGATTTTTGGAACAAACGTGATCCAGAGGACTTGAAGTGGATGTCAAGAAACCAACGAGGAGGCCACGAGGCAGGGGGCGCGTCTACCCCCCAGGCGCGCCCTCCACCCTCGTGGGCCCCTCGTGGCTCCACCGACCTACTTCTTCCTCCTATATATACCTACGTACCCCGAAACCATCGAGGAGCACCACGAAAACCTAATTCCACTGCCGCAACCTTCTGTACCCGTGAGATCCCATCTTGGGACCTTTTCAGGCACTCCACCGGAGGGGGAATCGATCACGGAGGGCTTCTACATCAACACCATAGCGTCTCCGATGATGTGTGAGTAGTTTACCACAGACCTTCGGGTCCATAGTTATTAGCTAGATGGCTTCTTCTCTCTCTTTGGATCTCAATACAAAGTTCTCCTCGGTCTTCTTGGAGATCTATTCGATGTAACTCTTTTTGCAGTGTGTTTGTCGAGATTCGATGAATTGTGGGTTTATGATCAAGATTATCTATGAACAATATTTGAATCTTCTCTGAATTCTTTTATGTATGATTGGTTATCTTTGCAATTCTCTTCGAATTATCAGCTTGGTTTGGCCTACTAGATTGAGATCTTTCTTGCAATGGGAGAAGTGCTTAGCTTTGGGTTCAATCATGCGGTGCTCGATCCCAGTGACAGTAGGGGAAACGACACGTATTGTATTGTTGCCATCGAGGATAAAAACATGGGGTTTATATCATATTGCTTGAGTTTATCCCTCTACATCATGTCATCTTACCTAATGCGTTACTCTGTTCTTATGAACTTAATACTCTAGATGCATGCTGGATAGCGGTCGATGTGTGGAGTAATAGTAGTAGATGCAGGCAGGAGTCGGTCTACTTTTCACGGACGTGATGCCTATATACATGATCATGCCTAGATATTCTCATAATTACGCACTTTTCTATCAATTGCTCGACAGTAATTTGTTCACCCACTGTAATACTTATGCTATCTTGAGAGAAGCCACTAGTGAAACCTATGGCCCCCGGGTATATTTTCCATCATATAAGTTTCCGATCTATATTTTTCTATCTTTACTTTCAATCTTTATCATAAAAATACCAAAAATATTATCTTATCATCTCTATCAGATCTCACTTTTGCAAGTGGCCGTGAAGGGATTGACAACCCCTTTATCGCATTGGTTGCAAGGTTCTTATTTGTTTGTGTAGGTACGTGGGACTTGCGTGTGGTCTCCTACTGGATTGATACATTGGTTCTCAAAAACTGAGGGAAATACTTACGCTACTTTGCTGCATCACCCTTTCCTCTTCAAGGGAAAACCAACGCATGCTCAAGAGGTAGCAGCACACCAAAGACACATTTAGCCAGATTAAGCATCATCTTGTAGACCTGGAGATTATCAAATGTCTCCTTCAAATCATCAATCAGGGTCTCCTTCTCTCTTGACTTCACCACAATGTCATCGACATAAGCATGAACATTGCGCCCAATCTGATTGTGAAGGCAATTTTGCACACATCGCTGATAAGTTGCCTGGGCACTCTTGAGCCCAAAAGCCATAGACACATAGCACAAGGCTCCAAATGGAGTAATGAAAGTTGTCTTCTCCTGGTCCTTAATTGCCATCTTGATCTGATGATAACCAGAATAAGCATCCAAAAAACTCAGACGCTCACAACCCGCCGTAGCATCAATGATTTGATCAATACGAGGGAGAGCAAACGGATCAGCCGGGCAAGCTTTGTTCAAATCCGTGTAATCGACACACATCCGCCAAGTGCCATTCTTTTTGAGAACCAGCATCGGGTTAGCCAACCATTCAGGATGAAAAACTTCAACGATAAACCCGACTTCCAAGAGCCGGGCCACTTCCTCACCAATGGCCTTCCGCCTCTCCTCATTGAATCGGCGAAGAAATTGCTTGACCGGCTTAAACTTTGGATCAATATTAAGATTGTGCTCAGTGAGTTCTCTCGGTACACCCGGCATGTTTGAAGGTTTTGATGTAAAGATGTCCCGGTTCTCACGGATGAACTCGATGAGCGCTCTTTCCTATTTCGGATCTAGATTGGCACTGATGCTGAACTGTTTTGATGAATCGCCAGGAACAAAATCAACCATTTTAGTGTCGTCTGCCGACTTAAATTTGAGCGAAGGATCCTGCTCTGTGGTTGGCTTCTTTAGAGATGTCATGTCCGCCGGGTCAACATTATCTTTATAAAATTTCAGCTCATCCATTGTACAAGCATACTCAGCATAAGCAGCGTCTCATTCCTCACACTCCAAGGCAATCCTCCGGCTCCCATGCACTATGATGGTTCCCTTGTGACCCGGCATCTTAAGCTGTAGATACACATAACAAGGCCGGGCCATGAACTTGGCGTAAGCCGGCCGTCCAAACAGAGCGTGATATGGGCTTTGGATTTTGACCACTTCAAAGGTCAATGTCTCCGACCTAGAGTCTTGATCATCCCCATAGGCAACCTCCAGCGCTATCTTACCAACCAGATAAGCCGACTTACCAGGCACCACGCCATGGAAAACAGTGTTTGACGGCTTAAGGTTTTTATCTGTCAACCCCATGCGGCGGAAGGTTTCATAATAAAGGATATTGATGCTGCTCCCTCCGTCCATGAGTACCTTGGTGAACTTATATCCTCCAACATGAGGTGAGACTACCAGAGCCAAGTGACCCGGATTGTCAACCCCGGGCGGGTGATCTACCCGGCTCCATATGATGGGCTGCTCAGACCAGCGCAAGTAACAGGGAACCGCCGGCTCAACGGCATTGACTGCCCTTTTATGAAGCTTCTGGTCGCGCTTGCATAAGCCAGTAGTAAAGACAATACTGTCCACTATTCAACTGCTTCAGGTTGCTCTGATAACCAGACTGTTGCTGCTGTTGATTCCCCTGATTATTCTGCTGGTTGTAACTACCTTGGTTGAAATGATTACCTTGATTTCCTTGGAACCCGGAGTTAGAGCCGCCACCGCCGTAACCCGGTCCATGAAAGCCGGATCCTAAGCCGCCACCTGGCCCATGACTGCCCACTACTAGGAAAAGGGCTATAGATGATATGGACACTAATGGCGCACCAGACATGTGGTGCGCCACTACTATATACTAATGGCGCACCATGTGTTGGTGCGCCATTAGTGTCCAAATACTAATGGCGCACCACATCCACGGTGCGCCACTAATAACAATTTTTTTTCAAAACTAGTAATGGCGCACCAGGGGATAGTGCGCCATTACTAGTTAAACTAGTAATGGCGCACCACATCCACGGTGCGCCACTAGTAATTTTTTTTCAAATTTTTTTATTTTTTTTCAAAACTAGTAATGGCGCACCGTGGGAACTAGTAATGGCGCACCACTCCCACGGTGCGCCATTACTAACTTGACCCAAAAATTTCACCGAATGCACCCCCCCCCCACCCGTGGACTGCCTTTTCAGTTTTAAAAAATATAAAAGAAAATGATGGAAATGTCAAAAAAATAAAAGAAAATAAGTTTCCCATGTGATATGTGGTCTAGTTGTTGGGAAAATTTACAAATATGAATTTCGACTTTATTTGCAAAATCTCTCTGGAATTTGTAAAATGGGCATAACTTTTGCATACGAACTCGGATTAAAAAGTTTTTAATATGAAAAATCATCTACTCGAAAAGTTACATCCGCATTTAATGAGGGGAACCCCGTTAGACATTTTAAAAATCCTCAAAAACCTAACAGAAAAAAAGTTACGCGGCTTTCAAGATGTAGAGGAAAAAAAATTCAAAAAATTTCAAACTTACTAGTGGCGCACCGTTTGCTAGGTGCGCCACCAGTAACAGAAAAAAATTGGTTTTCAATTTTTTTTTTGGAATTTTTTTTCAAAAAATGATACGTAATATGACCCGGAAGTTTGAAATATTTTTCAAAATTTCATCATACTCATGAACATGAACAAAGTCCTAGACATCAACAAGGTTTAATAGGATTGATATGGTAGATATATCAACAAGTGCCTGTTAAGTGAGGTGGTGCTGGGGTTGGATAGAACTGTGAAGTTAAGCGTGCTGGGGTTGGAGTAGTGTGAGGATGGGTGACCTTCCGGGAAGTTTGAGCACTCAGTGCGATTTGACTTGACATTAAGCATATTGACCCGAGATTAAGCCATAGTGACCCGAGATTAAGAAAAAACGAAAAAAATTTGAAAAAAAAAAGTTCTGAAAAAATATTTGAAAAAAAATTGTTACTAATGGCACACTTCTATGTGGTGCGCCATTACTAAGTCAGATAGTAATGGCGCACCGTGGGCTATACTAATGGCGCACTGCCTGGTGCGCCATTAGTAAAAAATTCTAATGGCGTGGTGCTAGTAGTAGGCAAAACAGGTGCGCCACTAGCAGGCCTTTTTCTAGTAGTGGTCCTGGAAAAGATTTGAATTTTTGAACTCCTTCATAATGAAACAATCCTTCCAGAGGTGCCCAGACGGTGTTTCTCGTGTCCCGTGTTTTGGGCAGGGCTGATTTAACAGGTGCTCAAGATTGATGCCTGATCCACCATTCTGTGGGGGTGGTTTACCCTTACGACGCTGACCATTATTCTGCGCATTGGTGTTAGCCACAAAGTCAAAACTATTATCAGCCTTACGCTTACCGTTGCCTCCCTGGTTCGTCGGGTTATGCTGCTGCCCCTTGGCGTTGCTGCTCTTCTTTCCCTTTCCCGGCTTCTCGTCGTCAGACTCGGGGTCCTTGGTACCATCAGAGTCAGCATACTTAATCAGAGCTGCCATGAGTGTCCCCATGTCATTACAATGGCGTTTAAGCCACCCCAATTTTTGCTTCAGGGGCGTGAAACGACAATTGCCTTCCAACATTAAGACTGCTGAGTCGGCATTGATACAATCCGATGAATGCAGAATCATTGAAACCCGGCGCACCCAATGAGTTGTCGATTCACCTTCTTCTTGGACGCAGACGGCTAAATCCACAATTGACATGGGCTTCTTGCACGTGTCTTTAAAATTCTGGATAAACCGGACCTTTAACTCGGCCCATGACCCAATGGAGTTGGCAGGGAGCCCCTTTAACCAAGTACGGGCCATCCCTTCCAACATCAGGGGGAAATACTTAGCACACGCGGCTAGCCAACAATTCCATGGACATCTCATAACTCTCAATCCATGCCTCCGGAGCTAAGTCAGCTGTGTAGTTAGGCACTTTGCGAGGACCTTTGAAATCCTTGGGCAGGCGCTCATTACGTCACTACAAAAAAAGACACATCCGTGACATTTTGGGCCGAACGAAAATCTTTTCTGTCATACTTATGACACTTCTATGACGATAATTGTGACAAAACACGGTATCATCATAGATGTGGTGGGGTCCTACTTCTATGACAAAAATTCATGACAGAAAATGAGCTTTTCATCCTGGGCGGGCCGGAGACGCAGCTGCATGACATTCTTTGGGCCGTCCATGGCGGAAAAAAACATGGTAGAAGCGAGGGCGAGGAAAATATCAGGGTGTCCCCGGTTACGATGGGTGGTCGGGGCCGAGCGATGCGCATTTCTCTCATACGTACACGCGTGTGTGTGAGGCGTTGGTCTCTAATTGAACCCGAGTGATTGCACTGCAGGCTATGCGTTACTGAACCCGAGCGATCGATCGATGGCTATTAACTGAACCCGATCGAGCGATTCCTTCGCTACTGCTGCTAACTGAAGCCGATCGATGCTGCCTCTGGATGAACAGTGAGCGTTGTTGGGGGGGTTTGGATGAACAGTTCCCGGTTGGGGTGGATGAACAGGACCCCGTGGCGTTGCCTCTGGATGAACAGTGAGCGTTGCTGGGGGTTTGGGTGAACAGTTCCCGGTGGGGGTAGATGAACAGGACCCCGATCGTTCGAGCCGGTTGGGGCTGGATGAACAGGACCCCATGGAGGGCAGGATGAACAAGACCACCCCGTGGAGGGCAGGATGAACAGTAGACGATGGGGGGCTAGATGAACAGGAGCCCGTGGAGGGGTGGTTGAACAGGAGCCCGTGGAGAGGGCTGGTTGAACAGTAGCCGGTGGAGTAGCGCGCGGTGGAGGCTGGATGAACAGGAGCCCGTGGATGAACAGTCGCAGGTGGAGGCTGGAGGAGGTCGACGGTAGATGAACAGTAGCCCGTGGAGGCTGGAGGGGGTCAACGGTGGAGATGAACAGTATCCCGTGGAGTCCCGTTTTGCGGTACGCCACACCCGTCCCGATGAACAAGACCCCCGTTTCGACCGTAGCGCTCCAACACAAGTCCGTTTCCTCTGTTTTGCGGTACGCCACACTCCTCCCGATCAACAGGACCCCCGTTTCGACCGTAGGAGGTCCGTTTCCTCCGTTTTGCGGTACGCTAGCCCCTCCCGATGAACAGGTTCCCATTTCGAACGTGGCGGGTCGAAGACAGGGCCGTTTCCTCCGTTCTGTGGTACGCCAGGCCTCGTTTCCATCGGCTGTTCCGTCCAAGCCGTCCCGATGAACACGACGACGCATTCCGTTCTGACCCAGCCGGTTGGCTCCCCATGAACACGACGACGACGCAGTTTCTCCGTTCCGACCCAGCCATGTACACGAGCCCTAGCCGTACGTATGCGCGAGTAGGCGTTCGAGACCCTGCCCATATGTACGTACGTGGCCTTATTTTCTTTCTTGCACCCTGGCCGCTGTACGTACGTGTACATGCTACGTGCGCGCCTCTACTACGACACGTGCGCGCCTCTAGAACGACCAGTATGTACGTACACGTTCGCGACCAGAATGACAACGCTACGTACGCTTCGACCAGGTGGGTCCCGATTGTCAGGCACTTCCTTGCCTGCGAAGATGTAGCTGGTGGGTCCCAGTAGTCACGGGGGCGAATCGTTGTTTTTTGCCCGGACGCACTTCCTTGCGTGCGAAGATGTAGCTGGTGGGTCCCAGCAGTCAGGGGGAAACATTTTTTTCGCGAAATACGGTGGCCCGTCCGGTGGGTCCCTGCTGTCAGGTGGAGGAATAATTATTTTCCGCGTTATAAGGAGGCACTTCCTTGCTGCGGCCGTAGACCCAGCTGTCAGCCTCTCCACGTACATTCCACGTCCGATGGAAGCCGTTCCTTGACCACGTTGACCACACCGCGCTGAGAGCACCAGGGCGGTGGACGACTGCGAGGCCTAGAAAGGCGACGACGCGGAGCCGGGGAAGACGCGGCAGTGCATGCCCACGCGTAGAGGAGTATGAGGGTTCACTGGTTCACTGCGGTGTGAGGCTGCCGTCGCCGCAGAATAACAGGGGATGTGGGTGCGTAGAGGGATGGCCTGGCCAGCGGTGGGAGTAGTAGGGGGTGGTGAGGCCTCTGCCGCATCGCAGCCGGCCACGGGAGGCAGGAGCACGAGGCACGACCGGCGCTGGTTTGGGCGGCTGGAGCAAGAAGACCAGAGGTTGAAGAAGCACTACGGCCGTTGGATGGACATCGTACGGTCACTGGAGCTAGAATCATGCATATTGACTAAGTTGACAAAGGCCTCCGTCCCCGTCAACTTAGTAGGCCCACAAGTCGTCCTGCCACTATACTGGGTCCCTGCTAGCAGGGGGAGTATTCATTTTTTTTGTGCGTAATAAGGAGGCACTTCCTTGCGTGCGAAGATATAGCTGGTGGGTCCAAGCTGTCAGCGGCGGTAATGTTTTTTTTCACGAAATACAGAGGCCCTTTTCGGTGGTCCCCGATGTCAGGTGGAGGAATCGTTATTTTGCGCATAATAAGGAGGCATTTCCTTGCGTGCGGCCGTGGACCCAGCTGTCAGCCTCTCCATGTACAGTCCACTTCAGATGCATGTCGGTCGTTGACCACGTTGACCAGGCCGCGCCGAGAGCACCAGGGCGGTGGACGACGGCGAGGCCTAGGAAGGGAACAACACGGAGGCAGGCAAGACTCGGCAGTTGTTTCCCACGCGGAGGGGAGTACGACTGTACGAGGGTTTAATGGTTCATCTGCCGTCGCCGGAGAATAACAGCAGGTGTAGGGGAGTAGAGGGATGGCTAGGCCAGCGATGGGAGTACGGTGGGGCGGTGAGGCCTGCGCGGCAGCACAGCCGGCCGCGGGGAGGAGGGAGCAGGCAGTCCCGCCGGCGCATGTTTGAGCGGCTGGAGCAGGAAGAGCAGAGATTGAAGAAGCACGACGGCCGTTGGATGAAAATCCAACAATCACTGCTTGTGCGTCAACCTTTTTTTAGGAAAGCCTCAAATCTGTGGAAAACAGCATACAACCCATCTGCCATTAGTTCTAATAATTTACAGCCCATTTGTTAATTTATAAGTTTTTTTGGAGCCCATATTCTTTTTGTTAGCATTACAGCCCATATTGTGGCCACGGTTAAAAAATTATACGAAATTTTGCATATTTCGGTGCGGTCTGAACTGTTTTTAATCCCGAAATTTCGAGTCACATTCAAGCTGATTTAAAAAATAAATGTATATCAATATAAAATCCAACAAATTGTCCACGCTTAAAAATCAATGCAATTTAAAATCTCGAAATGAAAAAAAGAAATTTGAAACTAATTGCTGGTTTGATGTGTTTTAAAAATGTACATCCCATTTCTCATTACTGATAGGACATTTTCTCGGCCAGCCGAATGAAGCTCTCCTCGTCTTGAATAATTTGCAGCCCAACAGGCCTGACAAAGCGACTTACTTGGCAAATCACAAAAAAACTGGGCTGTGGCCGTGGACCCAGCTGCGGCCGTCGACCCAGCTGTCAGCCTCTCCACGTACAGTAATCTTCCGATGTAAGTCGGTCGTTGACCACATTAACCACGCCGCGCCGAGAGCACCAAGGCGGTGGACGATGGTGAGGCCTAGGAAGGGGACGACGCGGAGCCGGGGAAGACGCGGCAGTGGATGCCCACGCGGAGAGGAGTACGACGGTTCACTGGTTCGGCTGCGGCGTGAGGCTGCCGTCGCCGCAGAATAACAGGGGGTGTGGGTGAGTAGCGGGATGCCCTGGCCAGCGGTGGGAGTAGTAGGGGCGGTGAGGCCTCCACGGCATCACAGCCGGCCACAGGTGGCAGGAGCACGCGGCACGACCGGCGCTGCTTTGGGCGGCTGGAGCAAGAAGACTAGAGGTTGAAGAAGCACTATGGCCGTTGGATGGACATCGTACGATCACTAGAGCTAGAATCGTTCATATTGACTAAGTTGACAAAGCCCTCCGTCGCCGTCAACTTAGTAGCCCCACAAGTCAGCCACCCACTATGGTGGGTCCCAGCTAGCAGGGGGTATACATTTTTTTGTGCGTAATAAGGAGGCACTTCCTTGCGTGCGAAGATATAGCTGGTGGGTCCGACCTGTCAGCGGGGGGAACGTTTTTTCATGAAATACAGAAGCCCTTCCCACGTACAGTGCATAATAAGGAGGAACTTTCCGTGCGTGCGACCATGGACCTCGTGGGTCCCAGCCGTCAGGCTCTCCACGTACAGTCCTCTTCCGATGACTCTCGTATGTTGACCACGCCGCACCAAGCGCACCGAGGCGGTGGACGACGACGAGGCCCCAGACTGGAACGACCCGAAGATGGGAAGACGCCGCAGTGGAGTCGCAGACGGAGAGGAGTGGGAAACTTGACTGGTTCGGGTGCGGGCTGGGCCTACACTCGGCAGAGAATAACATGAGGTGTGGAGTGGAGGGATGGCCTGGTCGTTGGCGGGGTAGCGTTTCGCTGAGGAGCGCAAAACCACGGCCGCTGGACGCCGGAGGCTGGAGTAGGCGGTCCCGGCAGCACTGGGGGAAGAAGACGAGAGAATGAAGAAGAATGCCAGCCATTGGATGTAAATCCAACGCCTTCTTAGGCTTCAACCTACTGGCCCACATGTCAGCCAGTCCATTTGTTTTTTTAGTCCATTTGGTGGGCTGGGTGAAACAATGATGTAGCATCTATGCAACCCGTTTATATGTATGGTAGAATTTAAAGCCCATTTGCATTTTTCTCGAAATCCGCAGACTTGCTAGGCTGGGTGAAAATATCATGTTGGGCTAGACGGAGAAATGTTATAAAAATATAAACACATGATTGCACGTCTATTACTGCATTGGTCAGTAAAATCTTTGTAAGCTTATGTACGCAATCACTAGGAGTTAACTTGCCAAGTTATATATAAACAATCATTATTATTATTATTTTGTAAGAACTTTCAACTTACGAAATAAAATATCATTTAAATTTGATGAGTTAATAGTACGTGGGGTATTATTATTTTTTAGGCTAGACGTGGGACAGTTGAGTTGGTTCTAGGGAAAAGTAATGGGAGAAAACTCAGTTTACATCAAAAAGAAAGTGGGAGAAAATTCAGATATAGGATTAATGAAAACGAAAAAATAGAACTCAGCTGTATAGGAAGAGGATGAAAGATTCAACAAAATAAAGAAATACAAATGGATAGGTGGTTGGTCGCATATGTCTAAGTACGAGACCTGCTGGGACCACCTGAGGAGGGGAATATGTTGGGAGGAAGGAGATTCAAAGCACGGCAGCCGAGTGAACTAGTTTTTTTAACGGACAAGTGAACTAGTTACATAGATAAGCAAATAGCCACTAAAAAAAGAAAACAGGTTAATGTGTTCTTAAAAGAAAAATTTCGGACAAAACAGATAATTACGACACTTAGGCTAATGCATGAAACACTCAGATGATAAAGGTGCTTATAAACAGATAAAGTACAACATCTAGACCTTCCTGGCACGCTTGATCATGACTCTGCGGCTGTCCGTGTACTCGTCAGTTACGGGAAGCAGACACGCCGCCATGTCCAAGATCTGCCTGTACATGTCGTAGCATGCGTATGCGTCCTTGGCCGCGTAGGTTATGTAGGCTAGATTCAGAGGTACCTCCCACGTGTTCAGGTCCTTGGTATCATTGTCTTCTTTCATGTTGGCATATTAGGGGTCGATGATGGTCTCGGCGAGGTCAACCACGGAGTCCTTCTCCTGCCCGTTGCTGATGATCTTGTATTGCTTCTGGATGTCGACAAGCTTGTTGCACCAGATGGCCGAATCGTCGCGTTCTTCCTTCTCTCCACCGTAGTGAAGGTGCAGTCGGCGCTGCCGATGAAACGGGCGAATGCTCCAGAACCTATGATGGCCCTACAGAAGTGGTAGATGAGAACCTAGTCCCGCACACATACCTGGGCGACGGTGATCCGCTGGTCCCTGTCAGGAGACGAATGGATCGGCACAAGGTCTAGTCCTGCAACCTTGTGCTTTCTCGTCCTGTAGGTACTGCTTGAACTCGGCGAGGCAGAGCTTCACCGAGTCTGGATCGTTGGTGTACATCACATTCAACTTGGTGCAGCCATAGGACTAAACGGCGAACTCAAAGGGGAACTCCTTGCTGAAGTCCATATCTAGCCGGCTCACCCCTCGGATCGCCATTGGAGTCTCTTCAAGTGAACGACTGTGTAGGCGACGGCAGCAGTTCGTTTTTCAGATCATGGGGAACTGGATTCAACACTAAACTGAGTGTGTACAGGCGACAACAGTTACTACCCCTCCCTCGTCTAGTGCACGCCCGACAGAAGATGCACCCTCGGCGCATTCAAACGCCTCCATTAAGAAACCTACTCCGGCCACACGTCGGTTCACGAGCGGGTCTGTATTGGTCCTGTAATAATAGGAGTTAGTGGTCACTTTACTTAAATTTAATTAGCTTTAATAGAAATTGATACTTAAAACAAGCAATGCATTGGCTCGTTCTATCAGTGCCATAGGATCAACATGCACAACAATTAGAATTATTATTCTCAGGACGCACACGATCAGCACATTTGTCGCACTTTCAAAAAGATAATACTACCAAGTTTGAACTGTTTGTTATGGTTGTTGTCCTCTGCATCATCATGCCGTGTTTCCCAGCTTGCAAGATTCAGAACCAACAAGTAAGATCCAAATAATAAGTACAACAAAGATGCCTACACATCTCATTGATTCCCAGCTTGCAAGATTCAGAACCAACAAATAAGATCCAAATAATAAGTACAATAAATATGCCTACACATCTCATTGATTCCCAGCTTGCAAGATTCGGAACCAACAAATAAGATTCAAATAATAAGTACAACAAAGATGCCTACACATCTCATTGATTCCCAGCTTGCAAGATTCAGAACCAACCCATTAGAGCCTTTTGATAAAGTGAATATCGGGATTAAATCCATCTTGGCTAGCCATGTCATACAATCGAAGAACTTGGCGAATGCTCTTGACCATCACAACATCTGTAGTTGAGTATTCCTGTTTGCACACCACAAACCAGGAGAGCATGATTTCACTTTAATAGTGGCCTCCTTTACTCAACCTGCAGCTCCACTAGGATGAGGCCTGCCTGGAGTTCCATGATTCAATTCATGCGCCTTTTTCTGCGTTTCACCTGAAATGAAGCAAAGATTGCATCATTCATCTAGCAAGAAGTACTCGCTCTCGTGAGCTGCCAGGTTCTTCTTTAGTAGTTGCACTAAAATTGAGGAACATTAAGGTTGGTTGTCCGGCTCATGTAAGGTGCCACAAAATAAAGTGACATTGTGGTGACAGTGACGGCTCATCTTGCAAAGGCTAATAAAATGTTGCACGAGATTACCAGCAGAACTTGACAGAGATTTTGGAAACTCCAATCACCATTTTGTGCAGTTCCACCAAAATTGAGAGATGTTGCCCATGTGACATTTTAGTTGAACTGCACAAGACACTCATCCCAAAAAAAACTGTTTTGTGCAGTTCACCAAAAGGTCACAATAGCAACAAGGTGAAATGGATATCCCTATCTGCACAAAAAGATAGAAAGTAAACAGTTGTTGGTCAATAAGAATATACGAAACATATACGAAATGAAAAGAAGCATCTTAATTATGTTCATGGCAATCACGCAAGGACAGTAGAAATTTTAAAACGTCAGCAATGCTTCATGTTACCAGAAGCATTACGATCAACAATGAGATTCCTCAAATATGGGATAACTTTAATGGTGGCATTACTTGTTTACCAGATACAGTAAATCAACAGCAGCTAAAGAGTTGGTTTAAGGGCATGGGACCGTGGGGACACCAGAACACTAAGCAGCGTAAAGGAGCAACTTACTTATCATACTGGGGAAAACAGCAGGAGTGCCATTTGTAAGACAGTTTAATTGCATCTTATCACTGGAGGCATTAGATTAACAATAACACTGGTTAGGCATGTCCCTAAGGTAACAGTGTGATCGCTTCATTTTACATGCGCCCTTACATTAACAACAGCAAAAGGTTGGTATAAGGACATGCGATAGTGGACGCATCAGCACAATGTACCTACAAGGAGGCATAAAGTGGTGATGTAGAGTTCGTTCATGCTATGTGAGGGCAGAAAATCTAATCCTAGGGACCTTTTACTATGTGAGGGCAGCAAACCTAATCCTGGAGACCTTGTACTATGTGAGGGTAGCAAATCTAATCCTGGAGACCTTTTACTATGTGAGGGCAGCAAATCTAATCCTGGAGACCCTTTACTATGTGAGGGCAGCAAATCTAATCCTGAGACCTTTTACTATGTGAGGGCAACAATTCTAATCCTGGAGACCTTTTACTATGTGAGGGCAACAAATCTAATCCTGGACATACTTTGTTGACTTGTCCACCAGCCGCCACTTTCTATCCTTTTTTCAACCAATAATAGATCTGTTCCTTATCCAGTTTGTACTGTGTTTTCCCATTATTTCCCTTTTCAACCAAGAGACCGGTTGGGTATCTGGTCTCTACTACTTTCACCATGTTATTTCCTCTTTGAATCAAGTCCTAGATTCATGCTACAACTTTCCCCCCTTTCTACGTTGTTTGAACAAAGCCCTAGATTCGAATGCATGAAGTAGCTTTACCTCTAATAATACTTAAAATTTAGGTGGCTTTGGAAGAGCTGATGGGAGTAGAAAAAGATGCACATGCAGACACGTGGGGAGCTGGGGCAGTAGAGCAATGCCGCTTTCGAAGAACTTATACCTGAGGGTCGTCGGGATGTCGGCGGCGGCAGGTCGGATCTGCGGACAATATGGCAGGGAGGAAGAAGGGTCGGAGGACCTCCCGAGCCGGCGCTGTGTCAGAGAGAACGGCACGGGCAGAGGATCGGGCCCGTCCGGCAGCTGTGGGTTTCTTCCCTCGCCGGCGATGACCGCGTGAACGATGCACCTAGTCCTCTACACACACCAGCCGAAGGGATCCGGCCGGATCTTTGACCAGCGGTGAATAGAGAGAAAATGTCGCTACCGCTGTCTTGTTTATATCTGGAGAGGATGAGAGAATGAAGAGAGCAACGCTAGTAAAGCAAGCGCTCAGGCCCCTGCGTACATATATAGTGGAGTGATTATCTTTTTCTCTCCACAACAAGCGTTTCAATTTGTGTAGGTGGCATTAAAGAAAAGAAACTCTCTATTTAAGGTGACTACCTGTACGACTCCTACTTACTACTACTAGTAGTAGTATTGTTCACTTGTGCTCCACGGCCCTCCATTCATTGAACAACCCCACGGGTGAATAAACATACAGTACTAGTATTTATATAGAACGAACAAGCTCGAACTATTTTCGCGTAGTTAAAAGTTGAGGGCGGGGCTTTTCCCGTCCAGTACGCGCGGCAGTTTTCGCGTAGGCGGCCTGACAGAGAGGCGAGGAGGGTGAGGGAGTAGCGGATTCAACTTAATTACTGCTGGAAAGGTCGGGCTGTGCGATTTGAACTCAACTAACCCAAAAATATCCAAACAGGAGGGTTAGTTTGAACTCAACTAACCCAAAACTATCCAAACAGGAGGGTTAGTTTGGGTTACTGTTTGGATCCACGTGTTAGAGTTAGTTTGGGTTAGTTTGAACTCAACTAACCCAAAAAAATGTAACCCACCCAAGAGGTGCTTATTTGGGTTAGTTCTTCTCGGGACACTAAAAAACACATTTTTCTCTCGCTCTCCCCGCAACAGATCCCTCCCCACTTTCTCGAAGCTTCTCGTCCTCTCCCTACCTCCCTCCCTCTCGCACCGCCCGTGAAAGCACCTCGCCGTATCCGCACTCCATCTAACCCTGTCATCCAAACACCTCTTTCGCTAGAGTTACTTCAGGGTTAGTTCAGGATTAGAATCTAAGTCTAACCTTTAACTGAGTTAGAGTATCCAAACAGGGCCTTTGAGAGAGACGAGGAGGGAGAAGCGATACGGGTTGCTGGATTACTAGAGATAGGTGTCGCACGGAAGCCAAGAAATATGGTGATAGCGTGGGTTAACCATGTACTAGTATGATGTAACTATACTGGGCTGTCGTGTTTCGTACTCTTGTAGTCCACTGTGGAGATGATTGGTTGATTTTATATCGCTGAATAATATAAAATATTATGAGTGCAGACGCTCCACCCCGAGGTTCCTTGCTCCTTCTCGGTCGTCGGGAATCTATGTTCTTCCACTCTATTTTTTTACGTGAGCTTTGTTCATCCTTTTGCCAACACGCGACACATCTAGCATCAAGGTGCACGTGTCATGCAAGGATAGTTCCATCTATATGAGGAACACATGGGACTGGAACTACGAGATAGACATGTACCCAAGAGTGGACGTGCGAACCAGTGTAACGTAGCACAGTAAGTGAAGTAGAAAGGCACAAATAGTATGAACATGCGTGGCATACAGCCATTTGTCTCTTACTACCACTAAATGTTGTACGTGCAATGCCCGGTGATGTTATGGAGTACGTGACTAAGTACTCTACTACTACTATATTAATTGGATGCACATATTAGGTTTTATATTTGTTTACGTGTATGCCCCGAGACCTTCCAACTAGACGTGTCTTTCTCTCCGGGTCGCACTTTGTATCATTCATACCACTAGTACAGTAGTACTACTACGTGTGGTCTCCAACCCAGAAGTGGAGACGCTCTACCACGTTGTTCATGTCCCACTCCTTGCGCTGACGTGTGCGACATCCAGCACGTGCCGTGTGTTTGGCACTCCTACGTCGTAAGAGTTGAAACGCTAGCATTCATTAGAAATAATAAATAAATATAAATCACCAGTGATACTATACCAGGCGGTTTCCTTGCTCCTCGATATCGGAAAGAATACTTCCGCTCGCCGACATGTGGGACGTCGACCATCCTGGTCCACTTGCCATGCCCGCAGAACTCCAAGGGAGACTCACCCCGGTCGTCGCACCGCAGTAATTACTAATGAGCCGTCAAATCACAGGCCCAACCTTACCCACTGTGAAGTTGCTCGGACGAAGGAACCATCATGACTTTGAATTCCACTTCTTGAAGAACACTACTGTACCAGCAGTACTGCTAGCTACAGTAGTTACTCCAGCAAACGCCTCCTTTGGTTCATAGGATAGGAATATGAAAATCATAGGAAGTGAGATGACATGCATCTCAATTCCTATAGAGAAAGATATGCCATTTGATGCATAGGATAGGAATTTTTCCATTGTGTCTAGGCTAATGTACTGGTAATTTGCTCTAAAAACTACAGTAGTAACTAGTAGTACTGTTACATGCTCGTAATTAATTAAACAAACGTACGGGCGACACAGACACACACACTAACTACTAGTACTACTTCTTCTCACATGCTGGCCAGACGTCGTCGTTCTCCTTCCCGGCTTTGTCGGCGACACCCCACCGTGCATGGATCTCCATCGACCTCTCCGCAGCAGCGCGTGCATCCTCTTCTTTCTTGCGGCGGCGGGCCTCTCTTTTCTTGAGTGCTTTCTGACTTTTCCGCTCCCTCTGTGCGGCTTTGGCCGCCTCCTGCTCTACCGCCCATTCGGCCTTCGCAGCTTCAAATTCCGCCCACATAGGTGTGAGGACAAGAGCGGCGATGAACTCGGCACAGCGGGATGCCACCGCTTGCCTACCATTCTGTGTGCGGTCGTGGGCGGCGAGGAACTCAACGCGGCGGGATGCCATCGCTTCCTTACCGGTTAGTGTGCGGCGCGGTGGCATGAAGGACGCTTGGTGACAGCTCTGGGGTGGAGTGGCCGAACAACCGTAAAGTGCATTGGTTTGTCAAGAGCTCAAGGACAGAAGACGAAGGAAAGTTAGATTCCCCTTCAATCCTGGTCATTTATTACCGAGTAAAATGCATTGGCGGTCATTGAACTTGTCTTGATAGCTCACTTTGATCATTGTATACGAGATATGGTGATTATACGGTCACTGGCTCAGCATATAGCTCCGTATTTGTCTGGTTGACCAGTCAAACAGTCCGCATGCGCCTCGTCAACTCGTGTTCTTTATCTATCTATCTATGCGGGCCTACCTGTCAGTGGAGAAAGAAATAAAAACCAAAATTATGCGTATGTGACATTACTGTTTAGACGTTTGCTGGAGGCCTCCGCGAACACCGAGCATGTATTCACCTGGATCAACACCAACGGTCATACTCGTGACTCGGTGCCTTGCTCATGTATATCGTCCATCACAACGACAATCTATAAAACAGCCTAGCTAGAGAGGGTACTATGGTGCGGAGTATGTACTATCGTGAGCAACCGATCATAGTGCCACTGCACACGAGTGTGTGTCTGATCGATTCGTCCATTATTCGTAAGTTATGTATGGTTGTGTGGTGTCTAATGGTGGCCGTCGAATGCTAGCTCGCGACAAAAGCGGTTGCATGAACGCCTGGTGTTCAATACGTGCCGCATACGCTTCAAAGGCTCGTCATCCATGAGTTCACATTTTACCACCATGCCAGCGTCTGACCGCCTTGGCCTACCGAAACCCCTTCCATCGCTAGCGCGCGCTTCCCGCCTGAAACGATTACCGTCTCTCCAGAACGTCAATGCCGCATTCACCGGCCTTAACTGCAGGTGCAGTTGGTGTGTCACTGACATGCGGGCCTGATGCCCGTTGGGCCCACATGTCAGTGAGACAAAGCACCTGCGGTTAAGTCACTGAAGCAGCGTCCGCATTCACGCCCGACGCGACCTCTCACTGGCGCCAGCATTGCAGCAGCACGACGACCGAGAGAGCGCCACCTGCGCGACATCCCGGTGCAAGTGATTGCTTCGTGTTACACCACGGTTATCGACGAACCTACTCCGGTGCCAGCCGTCCATCCGTCTGCCACGGCTCATTGCCATTCGCCCGCTATATTAACTTGAGGCCTAGCTCCCAGCCATAGCCAAAGACACTCACTCATTCTCCTCCGGTCCCTTCCTTCTGTTGGCACCACTCCAACCATGGCCTCCGGGCACTCCAAAGCTCTCTTGGACGTATTGTCGCAGGAGCAGACAAAGGACATCGGTGGCTCCGCTCCGGGCGCGCTCCAAAGCTCTCTTGGACGTACCCTCGCAGGAGCAGACGAAGGAGATTGCCGGCTCCCCCCGGCCGCCCTCCGCCGCCACGACCACGAAGCCGGCGCGCGTGCGCGGGCGCAGCCGGCAGCGAGGAAGAGTAGTACACGGTAGGTCGCCACCGCTCTGGTCCTAGGAAGGCCACCACTCCTCCACTCAGTCGACGCCAAGCTTGGTGGGATAAAAATCGGCGGCCGATTAGCCGCTTGACAGCGACGTGGAGGCGGAAATCTACATAACCTTGAGCTCCGGAGGAGGAGGTTATCGAGGCGGATAAGGAGGAGGCAAAGGCAATGACCGGCTTTCTTGGGTTCAGGGCCGGACATGGTGGTCGGGGCCCGGCGATCGTTTAGATTAGGTTTACAGTAGGTTTTAGTACGGTTTGTACGAAATATGTAATGAATTTCGTCCAGTTTATAGGAAAAGTTCTCGAAATGTAATGAATTTCATCCGGTCAATTTGAAATTTGCTTTGTTTGCACGAATTTCGTCCGGTTGGTTCATATAGTTGTCGAAAGGTATGCGGGCAGCATTGGATGGCATCCACCAGTGTCCTCGGATAGATGCCGGTGTAAATTTGAGGGTCAGCGCTGGAGATGCCCTAACTATCATGCTATAATCGCTAATAGTGCTCCATCATTTCGCAGGGAACAGTTATCCCTCGATCAAAATCAGATCCACCGTGTTTCGCACTCCTCCCACGTAAGAGTGTAGACTCGTGCTTACATAAAAAAGGAGCAAGTGGACGGCACTGTAGCACGTCATATCACTCAAACTAGCCCGCCTAACGCGCGGGAAAGCACCGCCCTCGTCATTTTGTTCTGGATTTCTATCAATCGGTCGCACGAAAATGTTACGCTTCGCAAGTTCAAAAGGAAAAGGTGGCACACTTACAACTCGTACGCATCGCATTCACGTCGCACCCCCGACAGTCTGGCTCGCACGCCGCTCACCAGAGGGGACACGCGTAGTCTTGCATTTTCACTGACATGTGGAACTACAATTGAATAAACCGTCGATAGCCGAAATCTAATTGCTCGGCGGGCATCGGCTGAGAGGAGAGAGACGGGGCAGGGAGAAGAGATCGCCCGCCCGCCGTGCACGGACTCCAAGAAATATGTGGTGATAATGCGAGGTGGGCCATGCGGGAGTCCGCATCACTTCCAAGCCCGCTTCTTACCGCCCTGGCCCACCAGAACCCCTCCCCCACCCCGCCACCTCCCCGCGCGCGCTCCCCCCTCAGAGGCCAGCTGCCCGCATTCATAGCAAGTACTACCAGTAAAATTCTGGGCTATAAAGGGCATGTACAATGGTTGATAAGATAGTCTTATCATCAGTCTTGCATGTAATTTAGAGATGACAAAAAAACATGTGTACAATGGATCATCACTTGGCCTTATCTTCAATAACTAGTTATTCCTAAAAACATGGGGAAACATATTGTGCTAAGAGATCATCTCTTGTCTTCTCGACAAGCCCGCTTATGTGGAGGAGAGAGAGGCATTGACAAAGTCAAGGAGTGGGATCTGCAGGAGCTCGTCTCTACACGTGCTCCTAGGTATAAAAAACTAATTCTAAAAAAAGAGGCATAAAAACAATTGTGTCTAAAAAGGAAAGGTAAAAAACATTTGAGAGGAAATAGATACAGAGAAAGTGAGAAAAAGTTCTAACCTTATAGTCAACACTATGGTAGTATTACATGAGGAAGGAGGGAGTGGTGCACATGCCAAGGTCACTGGGCTGCCTTGTTTCACACTCCTCCGTCGTAACAGTGGAGACAATAGGTTTCATAAAAAATAAACAATGAATACTCGTTGCTAATCCACTATATCGGAAAGAATACTTTCATTAGCCGACATGTGGGACGTCGACCATCCTGGTCCACCTGCCATGCACAAAATTATCCTGGTCCACCCCGGTCGTATCGCAGGCTCAACCTTTCCCACTGTAAGTTAGTCGGACGAAGGAACCATCATGAGTTCGTTGAATTCCGCTTCTTCAAGAAAACTTACTCTACCCGCAGTACTGCTACCACACGCGAAGACTGGACGTCACTGTACCACGTCATATCACTAAAACCCACTAGGCCAAACTAGCCCGCCTAGGATCTATACTCCCTCTGTTTCAAAGTTAGTAGTACAAAGTTGACTCATCTATTTTGAAATGGAGGGACGTCTTTGTACTACTATGATTTTGTGTTCTACGTCTCTGTACTTTTGCTATGATTTTCCTAACCTATGAACCAAATGAGGCCTGAATGTATCCGTGTCGACTATTGTCTGATCGATCGCTAAGCCTACAATTTTAGGAGCTTGGGCCATTGGCCGATCGACGAAGGATCAGTATAAGCATACCACGAGCTCATCAGCCCCAACATTTCTCTTCGGTGAGTGTTTTGCAAGTACTATAGCTCGCACAGTAGCTAGCCTACTAACACCAAGAATCATTAAATAAGCCCTGCTGATATGTTAAACAGTTCAAACTTACATCTAAGCATGCCATATATTACATCAAAAGCTGGTGAGGATACATCTGTTTCCATAACTCGGAGAGGGTTCGCATGATTCACTATCAAACAAAAGTACTAGCAAGTACCGCCCACACAAGACAGTGCACTAGCCCTAAGATGGTTTGATAACACACATCGTTCTGGTAATTAAACATAGGGCAATGCAAACTACCCTGAAGGATTAGCGTGACCAACTATTTCTTGTCATCGATCTCTCGGGCAATGACCACAACACGGACAGCGGCATGGGAATCGATCTCTGGCGCGATGTCCACAGGACTGACTGCGACATCATAATCGATCTCTGGGGCGATGTCCATAGGATGGACATCGGCATCAGAATTGATCTCCGGGGCGATGCCAACAGGACGGACCGCGACATCAAAAACGATCTCTGGGGCGTTGTCCATAGGACGGGCCACAACATCGGAATCATCAAGGACGTCCACCGGCACCTGCACAACCCTAACATATTAGCAAGCACATTGCAAATAATCAAAAACCACAACTTTCATTTTTTACCTTGTGCAGCTCACCGGGGGATCCCATCCCTCCGGGGGCCATCTCCTCGTCCTCGATGGGGGTCATCACCTTGCCAGGGGAATACTGCTTCTCAACGGTGACTATCTCCTCAAACTCGGCCTTGAGCCGCGCAAAGGTGGCCACCAGAGTTTCTGGGGTAGGCACGGTGGGGCCCTTGTTGTTCTTCCAACTTTCTTTGAGGAGTTCGTCCGCCAACATCGTCAACTCTTTGGCTAGTGCTTGTTTCTTGGAGTTCTTCATCTCCATGGGTTGGACCGCCAACATGGTCAACTCGTTGGTCGGTGCTCGCTTCCTGGAGATCCCTGTCTCCAGTGGGTTGTCCGGCGGCAACTCTTTGCCTAGTGCTCCAGGATCCATCAATGAACTGACAAACAAAAAGCAATCAAAAGGAAACCACAATCGCAATGAAAACGGGAAAAGAATAGGCTGTGAGAATCGGTCGGTGCTTTGCAAAAAGAAGATTCTTGGAATGAAAATATAGCAACATCACTGATTCGCCCACCTTTCCTTCATGGGTACAGAAGAAAAATGGAAGAAGTGAGTAGCCTGGAGTGAGGTTTTCTTCAAGAAAGGGGAGAAAGGGCTTCAACGAGCATTCCACTGAAATGACGGTTGCTTCGTCCAGTCCAACTTCGAGGCCACTTTACCACTGCTGGTAAAGGTGTGGGTTTTGTGATATGACGGGTCATGACGGCCACACCGGGGTGACCGGTGAGTTTCGACTGTAGCACCTCGCTCTGATTTGGTGGATGACACGCGGGCCCAGATGCTTTGATGTCCCGCATGTAGATAGAGCGGCTAGTCATATAGGAGTGGTCAATATTGTGCACCGCGACCAAGGCGGAGAGGAAAACGAGAAAACTATGTAATTAATGCATGAGTTTACATAGGGTAGTTTTGTAAAGTACGAGATACATTCCTCCAATCGCGAAATGCCTTGGTTGATAAGATTTGAGATTTGAGCCCTATAAACCGGAAGGGAGATTTGAGATTTGAGATACTGCACGCGGTGTAGTCTAGTCACTTGTTGGAATCTCTAGTATACCGCATGATTCTATGCTTCTTCTTACTACTACGTACTACTTCGCCGACATGTGGGACAGCCAGCAGCATCCGTGTCAACGTAATACGTGTCATCCAACAGATTAGAGTGCGGAATGGAAGGGGGGAATCACCCCGGTCGATGGCCAGCCTCGACGCGGAGCAGCCGGTGCACCGGGAAGCGGCGCTCTCTTGGCCGTCGCGCCGCTTCAAAGCCGGCGCGAGTGAGAGGTCGCCTCCGCTCTGGCCAGGCATTAATGTGGCACTGACGCTCCAGGGCGACGCTGACCGTTTCACGCGGGAAGCGCGCGCTGGCAAGGGAGTATAGGTTCTGAACTGTTTCATGTGTAGTACTGGTAGTTTGCAAAACTACTCAATTATTGCACTCAGATTCCTAAGAAATTGTGGTAAAAAACGTTACTCCACAGCCCGCTTCCCTTCTCCTTCCTCTTCCACCGCCCGCGCACGTCCGCGGGAAGCGACCGGTCAACCCTTATATATGAGTGCTAGCACAAAAAGATGCATGCATCACCACTAAAATTTCCAGATTAAATAGCAGGTCTGGCGGGAGTATGGCGTATGTTGTCACCTTCGGTCGGGCCATGGCTACCGGGCGACGGCGACCAGAGAAGAGGCGGCGGGAGGGGAATGAATGCAGCTACTGTTTGGGTTCGCCGTCCGGCTTAAATAAATGCGCAGCATCACGTGTACCCGTGGGTGCACAAATTGTAACATACGTGTCTGCTTAAGTGGGCGTCACGTACTGGTGTGTGTGTCTGTGAGATTCTGAGAGACAGAGTGCGTGTGTGCGACTCTACTATTCGGACATGTACTCAACCTTTTGCATCGGGATATAAGTATAATGGTATTTACTTTAGCTAGTGATTTACGTGGCCATGTTAACGTGGTTGTGTAAAAAAAGTCACTTCCTGCTTGTGATTTGCGTTATATAATTACAAGCAAGATGCCCATGCATTGCACGGAACATCAATATGCATTTTTTTATAAAACACATGTTGTGATTTACCCATGCAGGGGTAATCCCATGTGTAAAAACTAATGATATTTCGAGAATTTTATCGGAAAACTGGTATCTCGAGTATGTCATCAAAAAAATGAAAGATGAGAGATAAGGTGAGGAGGAGTGGAGCGTGGTGGTGACTGGTGGTCGGAATGGGCGGAGGCATGGGGATGGACGGTGCCGGCAGGCGGCAGCGGCCACCATGCTTGATTGTTCCGGAGACTTTCTTTTTTAATTGCTCAGCAATGAGGTGTGGGAGATAAGGATGTGGAGAGAGGCGGCTATCTTTTGTAAAATTATCATAGTTTGCTTTCTATCCGTCAGATATAGATCAGACGTCTATATTACAAGATGGCAGGCACACCATCATCGCCAACTCGGTTTTTTATAAGGGTACAATTGATAAGTTTGCTAACTACTAAAGTAAAGTGGAATTTGTCCATGTTATACAAGTAAATTAAGGTGATTGTTTATCATACGGGTAAGGGTGGATGAAGGGTGGTAGGAACAAATGCTCCGCCTAGAGCATGTGTGTGTGAGATGGAGTCTCAATGTGTGTGTGTGGGAGAGAGAGAGAGATGGAGTCTTAGTGAGTGTGTGTGCATGTGTGTGTGATGGAGTCTTACTGTGTGTGTGTGTGGGTGGGTGGTGGGTGGGTGGGTGCGTGTGTGTGTGTGTGTGTTGCGGGGTCTTCGGTGGCGGATGTAATTTTAGTGTGCATGGCTTCATCATAGAGAGGTGATGTGTATGGCAGAGGCCACCAACGATGGGGTGCGAGAGAGAAAATGCCCGTAGAGAGGGGAAGAGAAGGTGTGTGCGCGTGAGAGTAGTCGACATCGAGAGAACGTGTTTGTTCGAGAGACACCAAGGAAGACTACTATATATCGATGGTGCATGTAGGCGGGAATTACGAAGGGATGGTCTTATTGGTTTCGGGGATATAGCGGAAGAGTGAGAGGGGGGTAGCTACAAGGAGATTGTTAAGTGTGAGTGTGTGTTTTACCCATCCAGGCGGAAGTTATGTGCACACAAGAAGAGAACGATTCGATGTGGCGTTAGGGTTGAGGGTAATTAACTACGTATGGAGACATAGAGACCTTCAATGTGCATGTGTGAGAGGTATACATGTATACGTGGGATGTGTGTGTGTGTGTGTGCACGCATGATCGAGATAAAACAAAGAAGACATAAGTCATAAGCTAAGATCAATGACATGGGAGAGATGGATCGGTATGACAATATGCATGCATGCGAGAATGCAGGGAAGAAGGCCCGACAATTGAGCATGTGTTTTTGTCTTTAAGAGATAGTGGCGTGGGCTGGAGCATGCATCTATGGCGAGCAGAGGGAGTGGGGCACAACGATTGTGCAAAAGAGATCAACCTATAAATGAAAGAAGGTTGATGGAGAAATAGATAAATAGAAAGATAAAGATGCTAGCTAGTGTGCGTTAGAGATAGGAGTCAAGTGGATCAGAAGGCTGAGTTATGGGTGTGGGTGTGAGAGCGATGAAGAAAGGGTGCATGTGACTCACGTACAAACAAATATCGGAGAGAAATGAGATCCCGAGAGACGGAGTTTTGTGTCTGCGAGAGAGAAAGATATTTCAAAACGAGAGTGATAGCTAGACAAACATATGAGGGAACGCAAGATATCTCTAGGGAGAGACAGTGTGTGTGAGCGACATGCAAGAGAACAATGGAGAAATATGAGACCCTGGGAGACAGAGTTTGTGTTTGTGTGTGAGAAAGAGATATTTAAGAGGAAGAGTCGTAGGTTCTCATACCTAAGGAGCGAAAGACATCTCTGTATTAGGGGTGTGCGAGTTGCACACAGGGGAATAGTACAGAGAAATGAGACCCCGGAAGACAAAGTTTTGTGTTTGTGTGAGAGAAAGAGATTCCACATGGAGAATCATAGTTAGAGACACATAGCAGGGAGCGAGATATACTTAGAGAGAGATAGAGTGATGAAGGTCGAGGGAGAGAGTACCGTCAGTGTGTTACGAAGATAAAAGATCATTGTCGACATACAGGTAGCACGAGAGATACCCGAGAGACGATGAACGCGTATAGGTCTAGAGAGATAGTCCTATATAAGCATGAGTGATAGTTATATGAGACGAATATCTGGATTAATTGGGATTCAAATATTTAAACTGGAGATCACGACATCGATAATATCATAACGCAAATTGGTGTATCAAACATGCATATTCATTTGAATTTCGGGACACGTGTAATGTTATATAGTTTATTAATATTGGTGATCCATAGATTCTTCAATTAGAAACAATGCATGGTTTATATGCAATTAATGTCTAAACGGGATACACTATATGTTGGGTGTGTGAAACACATTATACATGTTGGAGAAGTAAAAAAACCCCGCATGAAACACACATTAATTGGAGATAGTTAGCGAGGAATGCATACATTGGATTTCAACAAAAAGTGGTTTCAAATATTTGAAAATCCAAATTGATGGATACAACCTTATGAATCTGAGATCATGCCATTTGTAAACCATATTTATGTATAAAGGGTGTTGTGCTTTTGAAAGTATATATAAAAAATGATGTATACATAATTTTATTCCAATCGAAAATGGATCCCGCCCAAAAAAAATAGAATACAAACGGGATTCGAATTGAGTTGGCACGGTAAACGTGCACTCTGCAAAATTTGAACGAAGCGGGGAAAGTCGCAGTAACCGCCCGAAACCAAAATCTGCGAGATGGAAATTACTACTGCCTATCCCTGCCACGCAAAGGCTATCTGCTCGATTTCTATAGGTTTCGATAGGGGTAGGTTTGTAATTTCACTCAAACATGACATAACCGCCTCTCACCCAGATTCATACACGGTGGGCGCCAAAACACAGTGTGTCCTCGGCCGAAATCGACTCCCTCCCCGGTTCATACACGGTGGGCGCCAAAAACAAACTCTCGTCGGCAAATATTTGGTGTATGCGAGATTACCGTCCTATCCCCAACCGACTAATATTGCTGTGATGTAGGAAATTTGAAATGGGGGCTAATTTTGTAAATTTCCTCGCATTTGAGACAAGCGCGCCCTGAAGACATGGTTCCCCTTCCTCTCCACCTCCATTTCCCCATTCGTACTCTGTGGGTGCCAAAACACCCTCTCCACCCCAGCCTCCTCCGTCCGCCACCCCATCCACCGCCGTCCTCCTCCACCATGTCGGAGCTGATACCCCAACGCCGCCGTCCACTACAAGAGATCGACCTCTCTCATCCACGGCTTTGGACCGGGATCCTTGCATCCCGTCCTCTCGCATCATCCCCGCCGTCGTCCACCTTGCCGGCGCCGCTCCTACCACCGTCTCGTCCACCGCGCCCCACCGCCACCATCTACCCTCCTAGATCTGCTTCCACGCCGCCGACAGCCATCGCTACCGCAACACCGTCAAATTCTCAGCAGATGCATACACGGCGCCGCACCAGAGGCGGTACTCTTTCGTATCTGCTCAACTTATTTATCGCAGCAAGAAAATGGATCGCCACTGCTTTACTCTGATTTCTTGTCCATCACTTACTTGCTAGTTGAGAGCAAACATTGGTTGCGAAGTTGCCTTTGTCCGGTTTGCACCTTCAGATCCGCCATGGCACGCTCAACACTATACTCCCAATGCTTATGGTTTTCCCCTTTTATATTCCACTCTAGTTAAATCATAGTAGACTAAATTTCAAAATTGGGTCAGTCGATTTTTCAGAGCTCGCCGGAGTTCGCCGATGCGAACGAAGAAGCTCGGGTGGGGACTTTGGTTGTTGGGGTGCGGTGGTGGGGCCCCGCCGAATGAAGAAAACTCGACGCGGGTGGGGGCGGGGGTGGGGGTGGGGGTGGCGGAGGAACACAGACGGTGGGGGGCGATGGTCCGGCCGGCGGCCCGTGCGGTGTTCTGTATGGGAAGAATCAGAGACGAGGAAGAAGAAGGGTTAGGAGAGTAGGATCTTCATCCAACCGCCTGAAATGGTCGACTGACCCAAATGCAGACATGCCTTTATATTCAGTACCATCATCGTACCTGTTAGCACTGCTCCTGAATCCATCAAGCTAAATAACGTGCCACTCATAATTCCAAACTTGTTGCTCAAGTACGAATCTGATATGATGCTGATATTACTAAAACAGATAACATTTAATTGGTCAGCTAATGTTCCTACTTTACTTTTGAAAAAGCACGTGCACCACATATAGTGAGACAGCAGGGAGTTGCTTTCTTAATGCGCTCTGGTTCATCATGTGTGGGCACTGTGCAACGAACATTTTATTATCCAAAATCCGCTTGCTCTTCTTTACCATGTTCCTCTTCCGTTCTTCTTTAATAAGTACTCTCTCCGTTCCTAAATACAAGTCTTTGTATAGATTCCACCATGGACTACATATGGAGCAAAATGAGTGAATCTACACTCTAAAATGTATCTGGATACATCTGTATGTGATCCATAGTGGAAATCTCTACCAAGACTTATATTTTGGAACGGAGGGAGTATTATAGTAGTACAGTATGTTCCTTGTAGTGAAGATGAGCAGGGACATTTGCAGTGTAGAGGTCTATACGGTCAGTTGGTATGGACACTTTGAACTCGTCGGGCCTCTTTGATTCGTAGGATTTTGTAAACATGGGAATAGGATTTGTATTGGCCTGCCCACTTGAATCCTATAAGAATAGCAAGAAAATGCGGGGAGCTGTGTCGCCTTTGAGAGTCACACTGATATTAACAGTACCGCACCTTCAGTTGAAGAGAGCTGGTATCCGAAGCCTTTCTAGCCATACCGGCAATACTTGCACATATATTCCAGCAAGTTCCACTTTGCTGATTTTACTCTGATGCTTATGGTTTTCCCGTTATATCTACACTATGATCTGTGTAGCTGCTTTGTGTCGCACTAGCAGCAGTCCACTCTTGAAGCTAAACACAGCAATGACTCTTACGCTCCCCACCTGGATGCAATGAAACTCATATGCTCCCCACCTGTTGACTCTTGTTCAGAATATGATCCTAATGACTCTTGTTCAAAATTGCCACATATAGAGACACAACATGGAATTGCATTTCTTTGGGCGCTGTGATTCATCATGAGTGGGCAACCAACATTGTATGCAATTAAGCGGAACCTCGAGAATATGCTTCCTCTTATGTTCTTTAACATGTTCCTCTTTTGTTATTCTATACTTAGTACGTACAGTATGTTCCTTGTCAGGAAGGGGAGCAAGGACATCTGTAGTCAACAGCTGACAGAGCTGGCATGTACTTGATCGATAGGCTTTCAATTACTAGTGGCAATACAACACCGTATTTTCAAGCCAGTTCCACTTTCCCGATTTATATATCGTGGTTATGGTGTACCCCTTTTATGTACACCATGATCTGCCTAGTTGTTGTGTGCTCTTGTTATCATGGTTTGGCAATAAACTCTCTATACAGTATATTTTGAACCTATCATCTGCCAACTATCCTTACTTCTGGAGCCTTTTTTTTGTGTACTTGTGCCAGATTATATAAATGCACGCACCATATTACAACACACATGAGCTCTCTCATTAGAATCCAATGATAGCACACAAGTGTTTACAGGGGCGCCCCTATATTAGAATATCCTCTGCATTACAAAGATAATCTCACAACTATTTATGTTTTCATGGTTCTCATATATTATACGTAATTACAGTGAATATCAGAATCCGCGCATCAGAAGAATATTGTGGAACACTGCAATGACTTACAAAATTGGCACCAAGGCATTGAGTGCCATTCTGGATGAAATGAAACTCATACGCTCCCCACATGTAGATTCTTGTTCAGAATATGATCCTAATGACTATTCTAACCTCGAGGAGTCAAAGGCAGATGGCCTGTCATGTTCACCCATCAAGGTGCCTGCTCTAATTTGGCAAGGTTTTATTGATTGCGCGTATCTTGCATATGTTGTCTTGCATTTCTTCTACTTTGTTACACCGCCATCTGCTTAGTTTACTCATCATATATGTCGAGATGCCATGCCCATCCACTAGTAGAAAAAGGGGCAAAGGTCCCAGGGCAGTTTTCACATTAGCCCCGGTTCAGTCACGAACCGGGACCCATGGGGGCATTCGTCCCGGTTCGTGAGCCCAGGGGGCCGGCCGGGGCCTCGTGGGCATTGGTCCCGGTTCGTATGGAACCATTTGTCCCGGTTCGAGCCACGAACCGGGACTAATGGTCCTCGCTCCTGGCCCACAACCATTTGTCCCGGTTCTTGGCATGAACCGGGACAGACGGCCCAGATTTAGTACCGGTTCATGCCACGAACCGGGACCAATGAGGTGCCTATATATACCCCTCGCCCGCGATCAGAGCACTCCAGTGCTCTGTTTTTCTCTGGCCGGTGAGGGGAGGGCTTTGTGGTGCTCTAGCTCACCTCCTATGCACATGAGGTGTTCGATGAAATGCTCGAGCCACACTAGTTAAGCTTTGTCCTCTCGAAGCTCGACCTCAAAGCTCCATTTTCCTCGAGATTTGTCTAGGTTTAGCGGCCCGTCACGTCCCATTCCCGTCTTCACCGCCGTCGACCGCCCGCGCCGATCTCGTCGCCGGCAACACCATGGTGAGCCTCTTGTTCTTATCTTCTTTTTGAAAGAAAAAAATTCTTACTTTAGATAGATACTTGTCTAATTTTCTTACTATTTTATTCCTTCTTATTACATAGTGCGATGGTTTTGGTATCCGCCCCCGTCGGCCCTCGTCCTGTCTATGATTCGGATGTGGTATATATTATCTTTTTATAACTATTTGATTCATTTATTGTTTATGACAAATATACCGACCAGCGTGACATAGATTTTATTTATCTAGGAGGTGGTTGAACCGGAAATTCTAACCGACCCTATTGTCGAGAGGTTAAATTTAGTTGAAGAAGAAAACAATTACTTGAAGGAAAAAATAAAAAAATTGAGGAGGAAAAGATGATATTGGAGTTGCATGTTGCGGATGTCGTCGATGATCACAAGATCAAGATGGATGCAATGCGCTTGAAGATTAGAAAGATTAGAAAATATGCCATTCATACCGAGGCTTGGTATCATTATGCCGTTGGATCAATTGTTACCTTGGTTGCGATTATGATCGCATTTGTTTTCGCATTGAAATGTTTTACATAGTTTCAATGTATGGTTTAATTAATTAAATGCTCTGGAGAGCTATATATATGTTGTTAGATGAGAACTATGTATGTACTTTGGTTCTAATGTGATGATGAACTTCTATTAATTTGGTCACTTAATTATCTATTCATGATGTTCTGTAATGGTTTTTGACACACTTAATTTTATATAATGCACGCAGATGAACCGGCAATGGATGTACGGTGACAGACACACCTCCGAGTACATTAAGGGCGTGCATGATTTTCTCGAAGTGGCTGAGGCAAACAAGCAGAATGGTTTTATGTGTTGTCCATGCCCTACATGTGGGAATACGAAGTCTTACTCTGACCGGAAAATCCATCATGCCCACCTGCTTTACAAGGGTTTCATGCCACACTATAATGTTTGGACGAGGCACGGAGAAATGGGGGTTATGATGGAAGACGGCGAAGAAGAAGAGGACGATGACAACTATGTGCCCCCTGAATACGGTGATGCTGCAACGGGGGAAGCTGCTGAAGATCAAGAGGAACCAGACGATGTGCCCAATGATGCTGCAAGAGGGGAAGCTGCTGAAGATCAAGAGGAACCAGTGCCCGATGATGATGATCTCCGCCGGGTCATTGTCGATGCAAGGACGCAATGCGAAAGTCAAAAGGAGAAGCTGAAGTTCGATCGCATGTTAGAGGATCACAAAAAAGGGTTGTACCCCAATTGCGAAGATGGCAACACAAAGCTCGCTACCGTACTGGAATTGCTGCAGTGGAAGGCAGACAATGCTGTGCCTGACAAAGGATTTGAGAAGCTATTGAAAATATTGAAGAAGAAGCTTCCAAAGGATAACGAATTGCCCGACAGTACATACGCAACAAAGAAGGTCGTATGCCCTCTAGGATTGGAGGTGCAGAAGATAGATGCATGCCCTAATGACTGCATCCTCTACCGCGGTGCGTACAAGGATCTGAACGCATGCCCGGTATGCGGTACATTGCGGTATAAGATCAGACGAGATGACCCTGGTGATGTTGACGGCGAGCCCCCCAGGAAGAGGGTTCCTGCGAAGGTGATGTGGTATGCTCCTATAATACCACAGTTGAAACGTCTGTTCAGAAACGAAGAGCATGCCAAGTTGATGCGATGGCACAGTGAGGACCGTAAGAAAGACGGGAAGTTGAGAGCACCCGCTGACGGGTCGCAGTGGAGAAAAATCAAGAGAAAGTACTGGGCTGAGTTTGCAGCTGACCCAAGGAATGTATGGTTTGGTTTAAGCGCGGATGGCATTAATCCTTTCGGGGAGCAGAGCAGCAATCACAGCACCTGGCCCGTGACTCTATGTATGTATAACCTTCCTCCTTGGATGTGCATGAAGCGGAAGTTCATTATGATGCCAGTTCTCATCCAAGGCCCTAAGCAACCCGGCAACGACATTGATGTGTACCTAAGGCCATTAGTTGAAGAACTTTTACAGCTGTGGAATGGAAACGGTGTACTTACGTGGGATGAGCACAAACAGGAGGAATTTAACCTGCACGCGTTGCTGTTTGTAACCATCAACGATTGGCCCGCTCTTAGTAACCTTTCAGGACAGACAAACAAGGGATACCACGCATGCACGCACTGTTTAGATGACACTGAAAGTATATACCTGGACAAAAGCAGGAAGAATGTGTACCTGGGCCATCGTCGATTTCTTGCGACCAACCATCAATGTCGAAAGAAAGGCAAGCATTTCAAAGGCGAGGCAGATCACTGGAAGAAGCCCGCCATGCGTACCGGTGATCACGTACTTGCTATGGTCAATGATTTACACGTAATCTTTGGAAAGGGTCCCGGCGGACTAGCTGTTCCGAATGACGTTCAGGGACACGCACCCATGTGGAAGAAGAAATCTATATTTTGGGACCTACCCTACTAGAAAGAGCTAGATGTCCGCTCTTCAATCGACGTGATGCACGTGACGAAGAACCTTTGCGTGAACCTGCTAGGCTTCTTGGGCGTGTATGGGAAGACAAAAGATACACTTGAGGCACGGGAGGACCTGCAACGTTTGCACGAAAAAGACGGCATGCCTTCGAAGCAGTATGAAGGTCCTGCCAGCTACGCTCTTACGAAAGAAGAGAAAGAAATCTTCTTTGAATGCCTGCTCAGTATGAAGGTCCTGACTGGCTTCTCGTCGAATATAAAGGGAATAATAAATATGCCAGAGAAAAAGTTCCAGAACCTAAAGTCTCATGACTGCCACGTGATTATGACGCAACTGCTTCCGGTTGCATTGAGGGGGCTTCTACCGGAAAATGTCTGATTAGCCATTGTGAAGCTATGTGCATTCCTCAATGCAATCTCTCAGAAGGTGATCGATCCAGAAATCATACCAAGGCTAAGGAGTGATGTGGCGCAATGTCTTGTCAGTTTCGAGCTGGTGTTCCCACCAGCCTTCTTCAATATCATGACGCACGTCCTAGTTCATCTAGTCGACGAGATTGTCATTCTGGGGCCCGTATTTCTACACAATATGTTCCCCTTTCAGAGTTTCATGGGAGTCCTAAAGAAATATGTCCGTAATCGTGCTAGGCCAGAAGGAAGCATCTCCATGGGCCATCAAACAGAGGATGTCATTGGGTTTTGTGTTGACTTCATTCCTGGCCTTAAGAATATAGGTCTCCCTAAATCGCGGTTTGAGGGGAGACTGACTGGAAAAGGCATGCTTGGAGGGGAGAACTCAATAATATGCAGGGACGGATATTCTTGGTTTGAAGCACACTACACAGTTCTACAGAACTCTACCTTGGTGACCCCGTATGTCGATGAACACAAGAACAGTCTGCGCTCCAAACACCCGGAGCAGTGTGACGACTGGATTACATGTGAACACATCAGGACTTTCAGCAGTTGGTTGGAAACACGTCTCAGAGGTGACACCACTGTTTGTGATGAGTTGTACTCGTTGTCCAGGGGACCATCTTCGACTGTATTGACTTACAAAGAATATTCTATTTTTTCTTCTTCTCCTCTATTCCTTTCTTCTTCTCCTCTTTCTTTTTCTTCTTTTTTTCTCTTCTTTTTTTTTCTTCAATCCTCTCCTCTATTCCTTTCTTCTTCTCTCCTCTTTTTATTTCTTCTTCATTTTCTTATGTTTTATCGGGTCTGTCGTCGTCGATATATACCCCCTCCTGATAACTTCAACACGTGGGGGGGGGGGTCGATATACCCCCTCCCCGATAACATTATTTTCCCATGTATGTATGTTGTCGTTGTCGATATTACCCCCTCCCGATAACTTCAACACGAGGGGGATATAACTTCAACACGAGGGGGGGTCGATATACCCCCTCCTCGATAACATTATTTTCCCATGTATGTATGTCGTCGTTGTCGATATAAAACCCCCTCCCGATAACTTCAACACGTGGGGGGGTCGATATATACCCCCTCCCCAATAACATTATTTTCCCGTGTATGTATGTCATCGTTGTCGATATATATAACTCCCTCCCAGATAACTTCGACATGATGGACGGTCGATATGTATACCCCCTCTCGACCGTGATAACTTATACCACGGGAGCACCCCCCGGCCCTCTCGCTCGACCAAAACTCTCGAGGACACCCAAACCCTAGAAGAAAATGATGTCGGTCTCCTACCCCCTCCCGCCGCGCCCCTACCCTTGAAGCATTGCCTAGGCCACCCCAAACCTGGAATAAGCTAGGTCTACGTTTGCACTAATATATCCACCTGCTGTCATGTTTGTGTAATAATTGCCATGTTGTAATATTTGCAGAAACAATGGAGCACGGACGAGATGAGCAAGCAGAAGAGGTGTTGGGGGACATAATCTTAGCCGGAGGTGATATCTTGTCATATCTTGACGACAATGATGGTCTGGAAGAACAGGGTGAAGAAGCTGGCTGCGGTGATCGAAGAGTGGAGGAGGAAAGACATGATTATGATGGCTCCGATGACCCAATGCTGGTGCAAGAAGGAGCCCGTGGTGACGGCTCAGGTGACCGAACAGAGTCCGGCCAGGTAAATATATTAGTTAAGCCTGTGCTGACTAGCTAATTGATGCATTCATTGTTTTGGTATGTACACATATTAATTAACACTCGTCTTTCTTCTTTTTTCTAGCCCTCCGGATCGAGCACAACTGCGGTAAAGAGACGAGGCCCGAAGAGAAAGCTGCGCTCGGATGAAAGGTTTGAGATCACAGCAATCGCGCGCGACGGCCAAGCGATTGAACCCCTCCGGACAAAGGATGCTTTTGCTGCTCAGTGCGGGGTTCTACTTAGGGACAAGATCCCGATCAGCATCCACCAATGGTATAAGCCTAAGAAGGAAGACCCTGAGGTGTCTTATGTCAATGATATGCAGAAAGATGATCTTTGGACTGAGTTAAAGGCAAATTTCACCCTACCGCCAGAGGAGGATCCGGAGAAGCCAGTTATAGAGAAATTAATCAAGTCTCATGCTCTTAAGAAGATGGCAGACCTATTCAGGAGGTGTAAGAATGAGCTGAAAACGTTTGTCGACAAAGAAGAGACACCTGAATTCATCGGCCGGTATGAGAAGATCAGAGATCACTGGCCCGCATTTGTGGCCCACAAGACATCGGAAAAGAGTAAGAAGATGTCAGCAACAAACAAGATGAATGCTGCGAAGAAGAAGCTTCACCATCGCACGGGGTCAGGTGGCTACCTCAAAGCCCGGCCTAAGTGGGCCAAGTCTGAGAGGGATCTGCTTGATAAAGGGATCGAACCACAGACAATGAACTGGCCAGACCATTGCCGGACTTGGTTCTTCGGGGCTGGCGGAACCTTGGACCCTGTATCAGGGAGGTGTCGTTGGATGGATGAGCAACTTGCAATACCCGTCAAGAAGATTCAGCACTATATCGATGCAGCGCAGCAAGGGACGTTCGTTCCAGACAGAGAGAACGACGAGCTCACAATGGCCCTCGGGAATCCTGAGCACCCTGGACGGACACGAGGCACGCCAGGCTCTGTTCCGTGGAAGGCTGGTTTTCCGGACGCGGGCGGTTACAAAACCGAGGAGAGGAGGAAAAAAGTGGAGCAGATCCAAATTCAGCGTCTGCACGAAAGGGTTCAAGTGCTAGAGGAACGAGACAGCAATAGAGATGCCGAAACTGCCCCCGAAGCTACACAGCCATCTCAGCGTAGAAGCAGCGTGGCTTCCACCGAGCTGCCTCAGCTGGAGCATGCGGCTACTCCTAGCTACCCCGTGGATGCTATCACGGAGTCTCAACATTGCCACCTTATGGCGGAATGGCAGAACTTGAAAGTCAAGGCGGCTGTTGGCTCTGTTTTACCTACTGAACCCGGCGCAACCTACCACTGCCGGCCGATTCCAGAAGGATATGCTAGGGTGATGGTGGATGAAATAACGGAGGGATTTGAGGACCTCCGGCTTGACCACCCTACCGGTGAAGGGGAGACTCGGCTGGGTTTAGCTCTGAAGACTCCATGCCTATGGCGGAAGGAGCTCATCAAGCTTCCGAACTGGACGGCTCCGGCGAGTAAGGGCACTCCGCCTCCTCCTCCGGCGAGTGATCAGGGCACTCAGCCTCCTTCTCCGGCGCGTGGCGGCACTCCGCCTCCATCTCCGCCAGCACCGGCGCGCCAGAGCAGCCAACCTCCTCCTTCTCCGCCTCGTCAGCAAGGGCGGAAGAGACCCGCCGCCCCTGCGGCTGCTCCAGCGCGTCGTACTCCTTCTCCTCCGCCTCGTAAGCAAGGAAAGAAGACAGCCGCTCTGTCTGCTCTGCCGGCGTCTAGCAGTACAGCTGCCAGAGGCGGGAGGCAATACAGATTCGGTCCTTCTCTGAAGACTCCAGAGAAGTTACCATATGAGAGGACCGAGGAGGAGAACGCGAAGATCGTGCGAGCCGAAGTGAAGAACTTCTTTGAAGGGGTCAAAGCAAAGAAACATCCACCTCCGGAGGAGAAGGTAGATCCGGTGAAAGCAAAGCGCACTCTGGCTGCCCTGACAAAACCACCAAAGTCTCCGCCAAAAGGCAACTATGAGCGCGTTCTTGCGAAGGCATATGCCGAAGCGGAGCGGTCGGGAAGTACTGTCAGTGATAAAAGGATGAAAGAACGACGAGCTGGGAAAAAAATTGCCCAGCTCGGCGAACAAGAGAACCAATCATGCCCCCCGCTCAAGGTGTCAAAAGACATTGTCGCTAATGATCCGGGTATGGTCCCCGGTTATACCGATCTTGGAGATTACCTGCCCGACGATGTACATTATGAAATCATGGAGGTGGACGAACACAAATACCATTACGGGAAGCCTCTCGTCAAAGATGTCAAATCTCTAAGCACGATGATGCGAAGACTACATGATTGGTACATGAAAACCTGCAGAGAGTCTGATGGGATGAGTACTTTAACGCTGAGAGTTAAACCGGAGCATGACCTCGTTGGAATTGAACTGCTGAATGTTCCATTTGAGGATTTCTTCCAGTTTTACAATCTAAAGTCCCTCGATAAAACCACGATCACTTGCTATTGTTTGTAAGTAGTACTACTTCTGTCATTAAGTCTCTCTATATAGGTCAGCTCTTTCATTGCATGTATTTATACTTATCCTCACTATATTATGCAGATTGAAGATCGCCGAATTGAAGAAAAGACAAATCGGTGATATTGGGTTCATTAACACAAATCTCATAGATGATTATCAGGTTAAATTTCATGCCAAAGATACCGAGGCCAACTTGCTACAATCGTTGGTAATAAATCAAAACAAAGATATAATACTCTTTCCTTACAACTTCAAGTGAGTGTTACTGTCTTCTGCATATTCGGTTTCCCTTATTAGTCCTGGTTATGCTAATGTAATTGATGACTTATGCATGCATGCGCAGCTTCCACTATATTCTTCTAGAGATTAAGCTTGAGCCGGGAGTAGTAACCGTCTTAGACTCGAGACGAAAAGATCCCCAGGACTATGCAAACATGACTCAAATGCTCCAGAAGTAAGTTAAATCGATCATTATCCACCATATCAGCAACTTTGTTCATTTCCTGATATCAAGTAATTGTTTTCTTTGTCTGGCAGGGTTTGGAGAAAATTCACCTCAAAATCCCCGGGACTGCCGAACCAGCTGCAATTTAGACACCCGAAAGTAAGTACTATAGTAGCATGTTCCGCGCATCTCCTAGTGATTCAAGCGCTAGTTTGATCAATACCATTTAGCATGCTTGCTTATCAGTTTGATTGACCTCTATTTCTTGTAAAGTGGTTGTGGCAGCAACCCGGGAATAATTACTGTGGATACTACATTTGCGAGTCCATCTGCTACCATACCTGTGAGCGGGGCTACACTGAAGAACAATATGAAGTGCGTAAGCAATAATATTCACAATTTTATTTTATTACCATCATTTGTGTTGAGTTTCATTTATTCATATATATATGTATTGACCCCCTTCTTCAAATTAGATTTTTCGGAAGCGGGATCAACTCCTAGCACCAGATCGTATGCGAGGAATTCAAGAGGAATTGGCGGCATTCTTCCTTGACCACGTGATCGCTGAAAACGGAGAATACTATGTGCACCCTGTGTTCCTACAATATAATTAGGAGATTGTATTGTAAGAGATAATTATTGTATTTATGTAGCCGGTAGTGTCGGATAGATATACGAGAACTTGTTGTTCGACCAATATCTCGGAGAAGGAGAGGTGGTTGATATCACTTCTCTCTGTATGCATATATATATATATATATATGTTCATGACGATCTTCTGTTTCCTTCATTTGATTACTAGCTAGCGTGTCTACTCCTCTCCATACGTATATAGTACGTAGCGTCGACAAAGCACGGAGATAAGAGAGGACACTTCTCTCTATTAATTAGCTAGCTAACACAATATATGAAACACCTAAATTAACCCCCCAAAACCCCTAAACCACCCCCTTTCAAAAAAACAAAAACCTCAGCTCCTGCCAGGTGCTGACGCGTGGATGCCTATTGGTCCCGGTTGGTGGCACCAACCGGGACCAAAGGCCCTCCTGCCTGGGCTCCCCGCACCGGCCACGTGGACGTCCTTTAGTCCCGGTTCGTGTAAGAACCGGGACTAAAGGCCTAGGGCATTAGTAACGACCCTTTAGTCCCGGTTCCAGAACCGGGACTAAAGGCCCATATGAACTGGGGTAAAAGCCCCTTTTCCTACTAGTGATCCATTATCAATACATATTCCATCTGTCATCATACCATGTTTTTCCACTCAAATGTTTTTCTTGTGCATCAGACATCAAAAAGGAAGAGGGTGATTGCCGAACCTGAAGGAGCACTAGCAAACCTTGAAAAACGTGGTTGTGCTGGAGAAATCAGATAGCACCCCACTTATATTTGTTGTACAACCAGTGACACAAAATGTAGGACCGACTCCAGCAGACTGTACTCATACTTCACTGGCCACACCACTAGCCCCACCACACAGGACCTGCACTCCAGCAAAAGGTATGCCGATTTCAGTTGCCATAGCACCAGCTGTTGGGGATATTACCATTGGGCGTAAACTGGCCAGGAGATGCCGGGTTAACCCCATAGTGGTTCACTATACCTGAAGCCCATGAAGACAAAGACGGTGACGCTTTATGAAGGCCCAGGGCCCAAAGCCGGTTTACGGCCTGTAGACATAAACCGGCATGGATATGTAAACTTGTGTTGTAAGATAGAAAGAGCAGAGACCGAACCGGACACGTGTATGAGCCGGCCTCGGGATTCTGTAAACCGACGGGCATCAACCCATGTATATAAGGGGACGACCCGGCAGCGGTTCAGGGGGACAAACAACAACTCGAGACTCAGGCAAAGTGTATTCGCTCCCTGGTCATCGAAACCCTAGCAATTCCACAACAACTGGATTAGGCTTTTACCTTCACCGCAAGGGGCCGAACCAGTATAAAATCTCTGCATCCCTTGTCCGCTTTAACCCCTTTAAGCTAACCCGTAGCGATGGCTCCACGACTAAGTGCTTTCCTTAGGACATCTGCCGTGACAAAACCACGACAGTTGGCGCCCACCGTGGGGCTATCGCACGATGGTTTCGAGTTCTTAGAGGACAGCTTCGAAGGACTCAAGGGCTACGCTGTGGGCCAGATGACCAAGAGTCGTCGTGGCAAGCTCTACATCGACGATGCAGGCTGGGGCCCCGAGGCCGGCTCAATCGAGTATGGGTACCGGGTCCCCTTTGGCAGCATACACGTTTTCGTTGGCAAGATCGGTGAACCGGGCCCTGAGCCGGACATCTGCACCGACCTCGTCGAAACGGCTCAGCGTGCGAGATCTGCCCTGGTTAAGCCTGTCATGAAGCGTGCCTTCATGGGAGTCATCCACTGAGTGGAATCTGAGGATAGATCGGAATCTGGTGGTGAGACCGTCGTTTATTCTGGCGATGAGTCATCGACCGGAGAAACCGAGTCCTTGTACTAGTTGCAAGATGGCCGGATTGGGGGCTGCTCCGATGCCGACAGTATTCCGGACCCCTTTGATCCGCCAAACCGGGTTGCGATCTTCATGGCTAGTACGCAGCCAGCACTCCACTCTTCGACTGCAGCGGCGATGATTTCCGGGTCAGTGGCGGCAACGGCAGCCGGGGCAGGAGGCCCTGTACAACCGCCGGCTCAGGTTCTATCTGATTTATTTGACGCTTTGGCGACACTGATGGCGCAGGTTAACCCGGCGGATCAAGATGCGCATAATGCGGAAATCGCGAAGGTGAAAGATCAGATCACCTAGGCCAAGGCCGACTTGGCAGCCGAGGATACCAGGATGGCTGTGGAACGGGCCGCATTGGATGCACAGGCTTACCGGCTTATGCTGGATCAGAGTGCGTCAAACGATGTCCTGAAGAGGAGGTACCGATCTCGCCTGCCGCCGGTTTATGAAGCCAGGAACCTCTTTAATAGCCCAGGAGCAGGGACCAGTAATCCACCGGTGGTAAACCGGGCGGAGGCACCTGGAGCGGGGGCGCCGGTTCAGCCACGTTTGGTGGATTCGCCTCACCAGAACAACGTTTCAACACAGCATGTCCCAACACCGCCGGGTCATTACTCTAACCCGATGGACAACATTGTTGCTGCCGCTTCACGGCTATCGGCCCTCCCGATCGAAGGCGAGTCTCCGGTGGCAGTCGAGACGCGACGGGCTAGGGAGCTTCTTCAGACAGCTCTGGTTCAGCAGCAGGCTTATTCATATAGTCGCGAGCGGATCCATTCTACTCCCCGCCCAAGCCGGAGCTACAGCAGGCGTATTGATGAACCGACCGTGTCAAGCAATGCGCGAAACCATGATCCGCCCCGTGTCCATAACCCGGCGGGTGGTGGCGGTGATGCTCAGGATGTGGTGGATCGCGCTAGAGTTCGTCGAGAGGCCGAGTTAGCAGCACAGCATGAGGCCCGCCAACTTACTCCGGTTCGCCCGACCACGTCGGTGGAACCAGGAGTTACTTCTAGCTCTTTGGGAGTACCGTGTCTCATCCCAGCATTGCGCAACATGCGCCTGCCCAAGGATTTCAAAGGCCCACGAAAAGTGCCGAATTACACCGCCGATTTATCCCCCGAGTCATGGGTTGAAAGCTATGAGATGGCAATGGAGATGCTGGATGTGGACGATGCAGCGTGTGCTAAATACTTTACCATGATGTTGGAAGGAACGGCTCGCACTTGGTTGAAAAACTTGCCAGCTAACTCCATTGGGTCATGGGCCGAGCTGAGAGCCCGGTTTATTCAAAATTTCAAAGACACGTGCAAGCAGCCCATGTCGATTGTGGACTTGGCTGCCTGTGTACAGGAGAAAGGAGAATCAACAACCCATTGGGTGCGTCGGGTTTCACAAATCTTGCATTCATCAGACCGCATCAACGCTGATACAGCAGTTTTGATGTTGGAAGGAAATTGCCGGTTTACACCACTGAAGTTGAAATTGGGACGGCTCAAGCATCACTGCAATGACATGGGGCCTCTTATGGTTGCTCTGGTGAAGTATGCCGACTCTGATAGTACCAAGGATCCCGAGTCCGACGATGACAAGACAGGGAAGGGAAAGTAGAGCGGCAATACCAAGGGGCAGCAGCATAACCCGGCGGGTCATGGAAACAATGGTAAGCGTAAAGCGGATGCCAGCCTGGATTTTGTGGCTAATACCAATGCGCAGGACAAGGGTCAGCGGCGTAAAGTTAAACCGCCCCGGCGTAGTGGAGGACCAAGTCCTAACCCGGACCGCCTGTCTTATCTGTTGAACCAGCCTTGCCCAAAACACGGAACGAAGGAGACACCGTCCACGCACCTCTGGAAAGATTGTTATATCATGCAGGAGTTCAAAAATACTGATTTCTTTCGGTATGATCATGGACCGGGTGGCGGTTCAGGCCTCGGATCTCATGAGCCGGGTTATAGTGGAGGCAATTCCGGTCCAGGCTTCCACGGTAATCAGGGCGGACATAACATTCAAGGCAATCAGGGCACCAAGGTGGTTATAATCACCAGGGCAATCAGCAGCAACAGCAGTAGTCGGGTTATCAGAGCAACCCGAAGCAGTTGAATAGTGGGCAGTATCATGTCTTCACCACTAGCTTGTGCAAGTGCGATCAGAAGCTTCATAAAAGGGCAGTGAACTCCGTTGAACCGGCGGTGCCCCGTTACTTGTGCTGGTCTGAGCAACCGATTGTGTGGAGTAGAGAGGATCATCCACCCCGGGTTGACAATCCGGGTCATCTGGCATTGGTGGTGGTGCCTCAGGTTGGAGGTTATAAGTTCACTAAGGTACTCATGGATGGGGGGAGTAGTATCAATATCCTTTATTACGAAACCTTCCGTCGCATGGGGTTAACAGATAAAAATCTTAAACCGTCCAATACGGTGTTCCATGGTGTGGTACCTGGTAAATCGGCATATCCTATTGGTAAAATAGCTCTGGAGGTGGCTTTCAGAGACGAGTATGACTCGAGATCAGAAACATTGAACTTTGAAGTGGTGAAAATCAAAAGCCCGTATCATGCCCTGTTTGGACGACCGGCTTATGCTAAGTTTATGGCACGGCCTTGTTATGTCTATCTGCAGCTCGAGATGCCGGGTCACAAGGGAACTATAACAGTGCATGGGAGTCGCAAGATCGCTTTGGAGTGTGAAGAAGGTGATGCGGCTTATGCCGAGTCGGTTTGTGCAATAGAAGAGTTGAAGTTTTACAAAGACAATGTTGATCCGACAGATATGACTTCATTGAAGAAACCAACTACAGAGCATGATCCGGCCCTGAAGTTTAAATCGGCTGATGAGACTAAGCTTGTTGATTTCGTTCCTGGCGATTCATCCAAACAGTTTAGCATCAGCGCTAACTTGGATCCGAAATAGGAAAGCGCGCTCATCGAGTTCATCCGTGAGAACTGGGACATCTTTGCGTGGAAGCCTTCTGACATGCCAGGTGTACCGAGAGAACTCGCTGAGCACACTCTCAATGTGGATCCCAAGTATAAACCGGTCAAGCAGTTTCTTCGCCGGTTCAATGAAGAAAGACGCAAGGCTATTGGTGAGGAGGTTGCCAGGCTTTTGGCAGCCGGGTTCATTGTTGAAGTATTTCATCCTGAGTGGTTGGCTAATCCGGTGCTGGTACTTAAGAAGAATGGCACTTGGTGTATGTGTGTGGACAACACAGATCTCAACAAAGCTTGTCCAGCAGATCCTTTTGCCCTCCCTCGTATTGATAAAATCATTGATGCTACGGCGGGTTGCGAGTGTTTGAGCTTTCGGGATGCTTGTTCTGGTTATCATCAGATCATAATGGCAGTTAAGGACCAGGAGAAGACAGCCTTCATAACTCCTTTTGGAGCCTTCTGCTACGTGTCTATGCCCTTTGGGCTCAAGAGTGCCCAGGCAACTTATCAGTGGTGTGTGCAGAATTGCCTTCATGATCAAATCAGTCGCAATGTTCATGCTTATGTGGATCATATCGTGGTAAAATCTAGAAAGGAGGAGACATTGATTGATGACTTCAAGGAGACCTTTGATAACCTCCGGGTTTATAAAATGATGCTTCATCCGGCCAAGTGTGTTTTTGGTGTACCGGTGTCGGAGTAAGTGGCCACGGGTAGCAAAACCGGCTACCCCTGGCTCTTCAGAAAATTTATCAGGCCTTTGGGCCTTCAAGCACTCCAAGCATTTGGGCCGCCTTCCCGGGCCGGCTACCACTAAAGCCGACTCCCGGAAGGCGTCCCAGCCTCACCGACTCCAAGAAGCCGGCCAAGAAGGACGCCGACTCCTGGAAGCCGGCCAAGACGACAACCACTCCTACATAACGACGACCTGACGGGGCGTGGCCACAGTGCGGCCCACGACCCCCGACGCCCGAGGCGGGCATGGCTACAGGAGGCCGTACGGGAGGGATGTCTCCCGTGCGGCCCGGCACTGTAGCCACGCCAGCCACGACGTCATCCACGACCCCCTCCTGTACGGCCAAGGACTGCGGGCCCCTTCAGCTAGAGAGAGGCGTGAAGGCGGCCCGGCTTTCCCTAGTCGGCCGGGAGCATAGCCGGCCTCCGGAAGCCGGCTACTCCCTTCCTCGAAGCAGGAGCCCCATTAAGGAGACAAGACGAGGTGAGGCTACAGTGATAGCCCCCGAGGCGGCCCACTGTAGCCATGCTCACCTCGACAAAGCCCTCATCATCAGAGGCGCGGCTACAGTAAGCAGCCACCGACAAAGCCCTAGGCGGTGGGGCCGGCCTGTCGACCAAGTAACCGGCAGCCGGCGGGACCCACCAGCTGGCGGGACCCAGCAGCCGGCGGAGAAGCCGGCGAGCGTAGACACTGACGGCTGGGACCAGATCCCAGCCGGATTACCAATGTACCCCCGGGGGGTAGGCCTATATAAACCCCCCGGAGCACCCATGCAAAGGGTTCGCACCCAAGCATAGTTGGCACCTCTGCATGTTTGGCTTCCAAGCATAGCTCACGCACACACACAATAGATAGAGAGAAGCAAGAGCTAGCCTTGTTCTTCTTCTCCCTTGATCCCAACAGCTCTAGGAGCGATTGTAGCTACTCTTTATCGAGCTAGTGATCATGCGGAGACCCCGTAGAGCAGGACTAGGGGTGTTATCTCCTCGGAGAGCCCCGAACCTGGGTAAGATTCGCCGGCGTGCATGTCTTCGCCTCATCCCGTTTCCAGGCACCGGCGACGTTTTATTGGCTCCCACAATGATAAGCCATCCTTTGGCATATGTCGCACCAACCACCCGACATTTGGCGCGCACCGTGGGGCCAGGTGCACCGTCGTCCGGAGACCTGTTCTGGACGGGAACCTTCTTCCTTCCCCGCGAGCGCAGCCAGCCTGCTGCGCCCGATGGCGCTTGCCCCGACGCGCTGCAAGGCGTCGACGACGCCTGTGCAGCGAGCCGCCTCGCCGATCTGCTCGGCGAGACTCGCATCTCCGACGAGCCTGCGTCCGACGCAGGCACCGACTACCCCGAGAGCCGCCTCGTCAGCCTCCTCGACCAACTTCACGTCTCCAGCGAGCCTGCTGCGGACATGGAGTCTGTCGGCTCCACCGACCCGATGCTCATCGACTCCGACACCGCGTCGCTCGACGCCTACCCCTCCGACGTGGTGGTCTTCGACGACCCACGCCCTCGAGCTGACAGCGGCAGCAGCGCTGTCACCGAAGTGCTGGTCATCAGTCACGTCTCCAACTCGGGCGGGAGCGCCCGCGACGCTCAGCAAGCAGCGATGCACGACCTCTCCATCCCCCTCCCGGCCGACGCCGACGCCGAGACCCTGGAGGCACGCCGTCTTGCCCTCATCACGGAGAGCAAGAAGATAGCCTCGATGAGACGCCTCACCGAGGCCCACCAGCGCGAAGTCGACCGCGCCGCCTTCGGGACGCCGCCGCCGAGCGGCCCGAGCCGAGCCGGCTTCGTCCAGAAGCGCGGCGCAGCCGTTGCCAGCATGCTGGGCGCAGATCGCCCCGTCTACGCCACCCCGCTCGAGAATCTGCGAGCCGCTCGGGCGGCAGCAGAGGAGCTCAATGGGCTGGGAGCCGATGAGCTCCCCTACATGACAAGACGGATCCAGCAGCTGATCGACGCGGCTGCAGAACGGCACGAAGCCGGCGCCCGAGCTGATAGCCATCCCCCGCGCCGGGAGCACGCCGCGACGTCCCGCTCGCCAACTGCGAGCGGCACGCGCCAGAAGAAAGACAAGGAGCCGGCTGCCAGCCGCAGCCGGACCCGCATCACTATCGAGCGCGACGCGGAAGGCCGCCCTCGGGCGGTTGAACATCAGGGAAACCTACCTCCTCCTCCGCCTCGAAGAGAAAGACGCCTCACTCCACCGCCCGTCACCCATCCGACTCTTGGCGACCGACTCGGCCGCCGAGAAAGAATCGGCGAGAGTGACGCCTGCCACAGGATCGACCGCCTTGCTCGGTCCCTGGCGTTAGAAGAAGAAGACGATGTCGGCCCGCCATGCTTTGGCCCCCGCATCCGCGACGAGCCCTTCCCCAAAGGGTTCTCGCTCCCCAGAGACACGCCCAAGTACAACGGCTCGGTGAAGCCGGAAGATTGGCTCATCGACTACTCCACAGCCGTCAGCATCGCCAACGGCAACCGGCGCGTTGCCGTGAAGTACGTCCCCCTGATGCTGCAGGGCACGGCGCGCACATGGCTCAACAGCCTCAAGCCATACAGCATCAACAGCTGGTTGGACTTCACCGAGGTTTTCGTCCGCAACTTCACTAGCACCTACAAGCGGCCTCCCAAGCCTCGCCAGCTCTCCCTCTGCGTCCAAGGGCCCAACGAGTCGACCCGCGACCACCTCACGCGATGGGCCGAGCTCCGCAACTCCTGCGAGGGAGTGCATGAGGTCCAGGCCATCGAGTACTTCACTGCCGGGTGCCGAGAGGGCACCCTCCTCAAGCACCGACTCCTCTGCGACGAGCCGGCTACCCTCGATGAGTTGCTGATCACCGCCGACAAGTACGCCACTGCCGACTCCTCCATGAAGACCGAGCTCCGAGTGGACGCCTCGGGGAAGGTAGTCGCTCCGGCTCCCAAGCAGCCGGCTGGCGACTCAAACCGGCGCCCCTACCAGAACGACCACAAGCGCAAGGGCCCCATGCCGACTTCCTCCAGTCGGCAGGTGGCCACAATTGAAGACGAGCAGCCCGAAGAGCGGCCTGCTCCCAAGAAGAAGGGAGGCCGGCCGCCCTGGCAGCCGTCCTTCTCCTACGAGCAAGCACTCGATGCCCCCTGCAAGTTCCACAGCGGCGCGAAGCCGTCCAACCATACAACACGGAAATGCCACTGGCTCACCCGCATCACCAAGGGCGAAGGGATCGTGCCGCCTCCGCCTCCCGGCCCGCCGCCTCCAGCTCCCCAGCAGCCGGCGGCCCGGCCGGCAGTCGGCGCCATCCAAGACGAGTTCCCCGAAGCGCACGACGCCTACGTCGTCTTCACGATTCAAGTCGACGACAAGCGCAGCCGACGCCGGCAACACCAAGAAGTAAACGCAGTCGCCTCTAGCACCGCCGAGTTCATGCATTGGTCGGAAAAGCCCATCAGCTGGAGCCAGGCCGACCACCCAGAGGTGATGCCTTCGCCTGGCTCCTATGCTATGGTCTTGGACGTCACCCTTCCGACGGAGAGGCGAGCTGCCAGATTTTCCCGCGTCCTGATAGACGGCGAAAGCAGTATCAACATACTGTACCGCGATACCATGGACAAGCTGAACATCAAAGCAAAGCAGCTCATGCCGAGCCGCACTGTCTTCCATGGTATCGTACCCGGCCTATCTTGCTCTCCAATCGGCAAGATCAAAATGGATGTTCTCTTCGGAGACAAAGATCACTTCCGCCGGGAAGCAATATGGTTCGAGGTGGTGCACCTGGAGAGCCCCTATCATGCACTACTTGGCCGACCTGCTTTGGCCAAGTTCATGGCTGTGCCCCACTATGCCTACCTGAAGATGAAGATGCCGAGCTCGAAGGGGATCATCACGGTAGCCGGCGACTACAAGAAGTCCATCGAGTGTGCCATGGCCAGCAGCCGGCTGGCCGAGTCCCTCGTGGTGGCGGAAGAGAAGAAGATGCTGGAACGGGTTGTGGCCATGGCCGGCAAGCAGCCGACCTTGTCCCCCAACCCCAAGGACTGTGATGCGCAGGGCTCCTTCCAGCCTGCGAAAGAGACGAAGAAGATACCTCTAGACCCGGAGCACCCGGAGAGGTTCGCCGTGATTGGGGCGAACTTGGACAGTAAATAGGAAGGCGAGCTCGCCGACTTCCTCCGTGAGAATAGAGACATCTTTGCATGGTCCCCAAAGGACATGCCGGGTGTCCCGAAGGATTTCGCCGAGCACAAATTACATGTCCGAGCTGATGCGAAGCCGGTCAAGCAACCCCTCCGCCGACTATCAGAAGAGAAGCGAAGAATCGTGGGAGAAGAGATAGCCCGGCTCCTCGCAGCCGGCTTCATCATGGAAGTGTTCTTTCCAGAATGGCTTGCCAATCCAGTTCTGGTTTTGAAGAAGAATAACAAGTGGCGCATGTGTATAGACTACACAAGTCTGAACAAGGCCTGCCCAAAGGATCCGTTTGCTTTGCCACGGATTGACCAAGTGATAGACTCTACAGCCGGATGCGAGCTGTTGTGTTTTTTGGATGCATACTCAGGGTATCATCAGATCAAGTTGGACCCAGCTGACCGCCTGAAGACTGCCTTCATCACACCCTTTGGAGCTTTCTGCTACCTGACAATGACATTCGGCTTGAGAAACGCCGGTGCCACTTTTCAGCGTTGCATGCAGAAATGTCTCTTGAAACAACTCGGCAGAAATGCCCACGTCTATGTAGACGACCTTGTGGTGAAGACAGAGAAGTGCGGTACCTTGCTGGAAGACCTGAAGGAAACATTTGCCAACTTGCGCCGATTCCAGATCAAGCTCAACCCCGAGAAGTGCGTGTTCGGAGTACCAGCCGGCCAGCTGCTAGGCTTCCTGGTCTCCGAACGCGGCATTGAGTGCAACCCTGTCAAGATCAAAGCCATCGAGAGGATGGAGATTCCCACCAAGCTGCGAGATGTGCAGAAGTTCACTGGCTGCTTAGCCTCCCTGAACCGTTTTATCAGCCGACTAGGAGAGAAGGCCCTCCCTCTGTACCGACTCATGAAGAAGTCCACTCACTTTGAGTGGAATGATCAAGCCGACCAAGCCTTCCATGAGTTGAAAAAAATGTTGACCACTCCGCCTGTCCTGGCCGCGCCGACTGAGAAGGAGCCCATGCTCCTCTACATCGCCGCGACAAGCCGAGTCGTCAGCACTGTTGTTGTGGTCCAGCGCCCGGAGGAAGGCCGAGCCCAGCTGGTCCAGAGGCCGGTCTACTATCTCAGCGAAGTACTATCTAGCTCGAAGCAAAACTACCCGCACTACCAGAAGATGTGCTATGGGGTGTACTTCGCTGCCAAGAAATTGAAGCCCTACTTCCAAGAGCACCCCATCACGGTCGTGTGCACTGCCCCGCTCGCCGAGATCATAGGCAGCCGGGATGCATCCGGCCGGGTGGCCAAATGGGCCATTGCCTTGGTGCCCTACACGATCTTCTACCAACCCCGCACCGCCATAAAGTCGCAAGCATTGGCCGACTTCCTCGTCGACTGGGCCGAGACCCAGTACTTACCGCCGGCTCCCGACTCTACCCATTGGCGGATGCACTTTGACGGGTCCAAGATGCGCACCGGCTTGGGAGCCGGCATCGTCCTCACCTCTCCCAAAGGCGACAAGCTCAAGTACACGCTGCAGATCCACTTCGCCGCCTCCAACAACGTGGCCGAGGACGAGGCGCTCGTACATGGGCTCCGGCTAGCCAAAGAGCTCGGCATACGCCGGATCCTGTGCTACGGCGACTCCGACTTAGTAGTCCAGCAATCATCTGGCGATTGGGACGCCAAGGACGCGAACATGGCGAGCTACCGCTTCCTCGTCCAGCAGATGAGCGGATACTTCGAAGGGTGCAAGTTCCTTCATGTGCCAAGGGCCGACAACGACCAAGCAGATGCCCTAGCACGGATCGGCTCCACCCGACAAGCCATACCGACTGGCGTCTCCCTCCAACGCCTCCTCAAGCCGTCCATCAAGCCGTCTCCAGAGTCGGACTCCATCTTCGTACCGCCTGCGCCAGAAACAGCCGGATCCGGCTCAAGAAATCCCGTAGGCGGCACGGGGACTTCGACGACTGCCCGGGAACCGACGTAGTCGCACCCGGCCCAGGGACCTCAGAGCCCGGCCCGGGGACTGCAGCAGTCGGCCCGGGGACTACAACGACGCAAGAAGTGGTGGTCGACCCCAACGCAACACCCAACCCACCCACCCGAGTCATGGTGGCCACGATAACAGCAGAAGAAGTCACAGCTCCCTCATGGGCCCAGCCCATCCTCAAGTTCCTAGTCAGCAGAGAGCTGCCGCCTGATGAGATCGCAGCAAGACTAGTGCAACGACGAGCCGCAGCATACACAATAATCAACAGGGAGCTTGTGAAGCGCAGCGTCACTGGAGTCTTCCAGCGTTGCGTCGAGCCAGAAAAAGGAGTGGCAATCCTCAAAGACATCCACCAAGGCGAATGCGGCCACCATGCCGCCTCAAGATCCCTCGTGGCCAAGGCTTTCCGCCATGGGTTCTTCTGGCCGACTGCCTTGGAGGATGCTAAAGAAATAGTCAAGACCTGCAGAGGATGTCAAGTCTTCAGTTCCAAACAACACCTGCCGGCTTCTGCCCTCAAGACCATTCCCCTCACCTGGCCTTTCGCCGTCTGGGGACTGGACATGGTGGGCCCTTTCAAGACGGCCCGCGGTGGCATGACACATCTACTCGTTGCTGTGGACAAGTTCACAAAGTGGATCGAAGCAAAGCCGATTAAGAAGCTGAACGGGCCGACTGCCGTGACATTCATCACCGACATCACTACTCGGTACGGCGTGCCGCACAGCATCATCACCGACAACGGCACGAACTTCGCCGAAGGCGCACTGGCACGTTTCTGCACGACACAGGGCATCCGACTGGACTTAGCGTCCGTTGCCCACCCGCAGTCAAACGGCCAGGTCGAGCGAGCAAATGGACTTATCCTCTCCGGCATCAAGCCCCGACTGGTTGTACCACTGGAGCGATCGGCCGGCTGCTGGCTCGAAGAGCTGTCGGCTGTCCTCTGGAGTCTGCGCACTAAGTCAACCGGCTTCACTCCATTCTTCCTCGTGTACGGTGCCGAGGCTGTCATCCCAACAGACATCGAGTTCGACTCGCCTCGGATCACCATGTACACGGAGGAGGAAGCCAAAGAAGCAAGAGAAGACGGCGTCGACCTACTGGAAGAAGGCCGGCTGTTAGCCCTCAGCCGGTCCGCCATCTACCAGCAAGGCCTGCGCCGCTACTACAACCGCAAGGTCAAGCCAAGATCCTTCCAAGAGGGCGACCTTGTGCTCCGGCTGATCCAGCGAACAGCCGGCCAGCACAAGCTCTCGGCCCCTTGGGAAGGCCCCTTCGTCGTCAGCAAGGCACTCGGCAACGACTCCTACTACTTGATCGACGCGCAAAAGCCAAGAGCACGCAAGAGAGACGACTCCGGCAAGGAGTCGGAGCGACCATGGAACGCAAACCTCCTAAGACGATTTTACAGCTGAAAAGCAGTATGTATCACTCTACCCCTTTTGTATTAAAGTTACAAACCAACAGGCCCCCCGAACAGTACTAGGGGACTGCCTTTTATTTATCTATGGATGACGAGTGTCATATCCATGAATGTATTATTACATTTTGAATTCTTGTCCGGCACCGGGTCCGACTAGTCGGCCCGGGGACTGGCCGCCTTAAGCTATATTATAAGTTCTTCCTGAAGCCAGCAAAGTAGTGCGCCGGCTCCCCAGTCCTCTCTTGTTGAAAGTCGCGGCTCAAAGAACTGACTGTCCGACTAGCAAGAGAGAAGACAGAAAGGACGCCCACACGAAAACGGCTAAGGAACAACTAACCTATATAGCAAAAAGACGGCCTCCATATACGCCTGCCAACTGTCACAACAGCCGGCTGGCCGGTTTCCTAAAAACTTAGCTTAAGTCCGACCGAGCTAAAAGTACTTCCCCCTCCCCAATCGGCCAGGCACTCCCCGGCTACAGATTGGAGAGCAACTGTTTGACTAGGGAGACGGCAACCAAGGGAGGGCGGCAAAGGAAAAAAGCAGAAGGACAAAAAGCAAAAGTACAAGGAAAGACCGATTGCATAACTTATATACATAAAAGCCCCCGATGGGCGGCAACAGACTTGAGTTTCAATACACCCAGTGGGTGGAACTGCGCAGACTTAACCAAAAACATTGTTCAAAAGTAACAAGACAGGAAACAAAAGAAAGAAGACAAAGGCGCGAAGGCCGAGTTGGTCGGTGAAGGCAGCTCGCCGGCTGAAGGAGTGGCCGCCTAGCTGGTCCCGACTTGACCGCCTCCCGCAACAGGAGACGCACTCGCACGCAGCGTAGTGCTGGAGGCGCGGTCAGGCTGGCCGGCTGCTCCACCAGCCGGCTCGACGTCTTCACCCTCCTCCTCCTCCTCTTCGCCCTCGTCGCTGGAGTCGATCTCCTCCGCCGAGTCCTCGCTGTGCGCCGGGTCCTGCCCGAACCAATCTTCCGGTTGGGCGACTCGATTGTCGTCCACCTCGAGGGCGAAGACGTTGGTGTCGGTGTAGTCGGCGATCGCCGAAGCTCGCCGAATGATGGCCGGCCGCGCCGGCTCCAGCTCCGCATCGGCTTGCTGCCGCCAGGTGGCCAGCTGGTCCAGATTCAGGCCTGGGTACCAGGCCTTGACGAACTCCAGCGCCCGCCCGGCGCCGGAGCGAGCCGCTGACGCTTTCCAAGCCTCGAAGCACCCGACGGCCACCTCCAGCCAGTCGGCGGTCCGACTGGGAGTGCGCGGGATCTCTTGGCCAGGCCAGAGGGCGGCCAGGACCTGCGACCCGGCACGCTGAAGCCGGCGGAGCAGCCTGTGAGCCGGCTGGATACGAGCCTGGATCGCCAGGAGCTGCTCCGCCAGCGAGCGGCCGGCAGTCGGCGAAATCTCGAAGCCGGCTTGCCTCTTCGCCTGGCGACGAGCTTCGATGGCCTGGTTGGCGGCAGTGGAATAGCCGGGGAAGTACTCTGCGCAGAAAAGAAAAGAAGAACCCCAAGTCAGAAAAACAAGTCGAAGTAGCAGATGGCAAGAGAGGATGAAGGGGCAGATGACTTACCGTCAACCAGATCCTCAATCTGGCCATAGCCGGAGACCAGAGTCTGCCTGGCCTCTACCGAGCCGGCCGCCTCCGTCTCGAACTCGGCCTGGAGGGCGGCTTCACGGTCCTGCGCGGCCTTCAGCGCCGCCTTGTGGCTTTCCTCCTGGTCGGCCAGCTTCTTTACCAGGCGGTCGCGCTCCTGCACCAAGGCGGCGAGCTCCATGTCCTTGGCACGAAGAGCAGTCTGGGACTCCCCCAGCTGTGCCCTCAGACTGGCGTTGGCCGCTGCAGAGACAGAAGAAGAAGAACAATGAGAAATCATCAAGGAAGATCCGAGCCGACTGCTCAGCAGTCAGCCCGAATCTCGGGGACTACACCCAGTGGGTGCGCTGACGCGCCCCCACATGAGATAGAGATCAAGTCACATACCTCGGCTTTCAGTGAGATCGGCGGTCCTCTGCGTCAGCTCCCGAGCCTGGGAGTTGAAGGCGGCCGCTCGGAGGTTGTGATAGTCCTGCAAGATGGACAGAAGATCGACGTGAGAACGAAAGCAACGATGAGAAATCATCAAGGAAGATCCGAGCCGACTGCTCAGCAGTCGGCCCGAATCTCGGGGACTACACCCAGTGGGTGCGCTGACGCGCCCCCACGAGAGAAATCAAGAAGAAGATGAGAATACTAACCCGGATGGCAGCCCGCGTGGCGAGGAATTCATCGGTGAACTGCCTCAGCGCCGCGGCTTGGCCCTGGAGCCGGGTCCGGACGTCTTGCGCAGCGATGTTCACCACGGCTGTCCCTCCGCCCGGCGTCCACCCTGAGGTAGCGCTGGCCGCCTCCGCGTCTCGGGCCGACGAGCTGGAGCCCACGGCCGGCCGTGGCTCCGACGCCGCCTTATGCGGCTCCGACGCGGCCTTCCCTGCGCGCCGGCTTGGCGGAACCCGGACTACCACCTCAGCTCCCGCGGCCGGCTCGCCTTCCGCCAACCGTGCGAGTGCAGGCTTGGTCTGACCGCCTTGGGCCACCCTAGTCAGAGGAGTCGGCCCCCGCGCCTCCCTCACGAAGATGATGTCGTCGCCGCTCCCGCCCAGACCCGGCTGGGAACCGCTGGCTCCCCCTGGCGAGGGATCCGCGTCCCCGGGCGCCATGGCGCGCAGGGGGGTGACCATCAAGGCCTCCCCTGCCGCCGTTTCAGCCTCGGCCTCTGCCTGGGCCTTGGCTGCAGCCTCGGCGAGCGCCTTCGCCGCCTCCTCGTCCCGAGCTGCCTGGGCGGCGGCTGCCTTCCGTGCCTCCGCCTCCCGCGCTTCCTGCTCCTCCCGCACCTCCCGCGCGTTCCTTTCCGTCGCCTCCAGGAGGGCGGCGCGGGGATCTACGCGGCGGGTGGTGCTCCCAGAGCCCCCTGGCGACTCGACAACAGAGCCGGCAGCCGCCCGCTCAAGTGACAGTGGAGCTCTGATCAAAGAAAAGAAGACAAAGGTTCAGAAGACCAGCCAAGAAAAGAAAGAAGGAGAATACACAGAAAGAAAGAAAGCTTACGCTGACACAGCCTGCGGCTGCTTCACCACTTTGCGGAAGCGAGCCGCCTTCGCGGCCGCTTCTTCCCGCCTGGTGGCTTCCGCCCCACCCCTCGGCTTCTTCGTCCGGCTACCGAACATGCCCTGGGTGGCGCGACGTTTCTGGCCTCTACCCCGAGCAGGCTGCGCGCCGGAGGAGCCCGCGCCGCGTCCGGAGGCTGGCTGGCGGGGCGGGACGACTTCGGCTTCGTCCTCGTCCGGCCAATCGTCGAAGGTCGTGGAGAACCCGGCGCCGCCTGCTTCGCCGCCGGCTTGGCCACCAGCCGGCTCGGCGGCTTCCTCCATATGGACCGCCCCCAGATCGGGGTCCTCCTGGTCGTGCTCGGTCCGGTCGGGGACGAAGCGGCGCTCCACGTCCGCCCCGCTGGCCGGCCGAAGCAGAGGATTCTGTCGAAAGAGCGAGCCGACTGAGTTAGAGTCGGCCCGGAGGAACTCGGCGACAAAGAGAAAAAGAGAAGGGGAGTGTACCGTAGGCGGAGGATTGGCGCGGCTATATGGCTCCTTGCCGAATTGCCAGTCGTCGGGAAGCTGGCAGTTGGCGAGGTAGTTCACCATGTCGGCCGCGTCGGCCTGCGGCATCTCCTTGGTGCACATCCGGCTCAGATCGAGCTGGCCGCTCATCTGACAGATCAGATGAGGCCGGCTCTGGAGCGGGAGGACCCGGCGTGTGACGAACGCGGCCAGGAGGTCGGGCCCCGTCAGGCCCTCCGTCTGGACCATCACCCGCAGGCGGGCGATGGCGGCGTTTCCTCCCTCCGACAGCGTCACCGCCCGGAAGGACCACTGGGGCAGCCTCCCCGCCGGCGGGCCGGCTACGTAAGCCGGCAGGTTGACGTAGTCGCCCCGTGGAGCGATGTTCCGCACATAGAAGTATGATTTCTGCCACTTCTTCACCGATTGGATCAGCGTGATGACGGGGAAGGGGTTGTCGGCGCCCGATCTCCGCGACGCGATGAAGGCGCCAGTGTGGGCTGGCACGCCCTGGCTGCGCGTACCCAGCTTCGACTGGAAGAACTCCCCCCAGAGCTCAAGGGTGGGGAGGACGCCGAGATAGCCCTCGCACAGGGTGACGAAGGCCGACAGCAGCACCACCGCGTTGGGGGTGAGGTGGTGCGGCTGGAGCTGATAGAAGTCCAGCCAGGTGCGGAAGAAGGCGCTCACTGGCAAGCTGAAGCCGCGCAGGAAGTGCGAGCGGAAGACCACCCGCTCGCCATCCCGCGGCACCGGCCTGATTTCTTTCTCCGGCGCGAGGCGGACCTCCACTTTGTCCGCACTGGGAAGACGCCGTGTGTCGCGGAGGAAGTCGATGTGGTCGTTGTGGATGATGGAGCCATCCCAATCCCCGCCACGCTGCTCTACGTGGGGAGACATGGCGGAAGCTAGCACGGCGGCGGAGGAGCGTGCGGAGGAAGAGCGCGGCGGCGAGGCGCTCTTGCGAGAACGAGCAAGGCGAGAAGACGAAGGAAGTAGGAGGAGCGTGCGAGGGTCTGGCGCCCTCCACCTCCCCCTACTTATAGCCTCACGCGGCCGAAGAGGCCGGACGTGGGGGGGAGACGTGGGATTAACTGCGCCCACTCCCCCCACGTCTCGCGTTTATTACGCATAAGTGCGAGCCAAAACTGCCGCACGGAACGTGCGGGCGGTTCCGGGATACAAAAGATCCGCGCCTGGGCCGGGGCGCGGACGTGGCGGGCCCCCTCTCTGCGGCAACGTCCCGTCTCGCGCGTGGGCTGGCAGGCTTTCCGGCTACGTGGCGCGCCGTCGGCCCGCGGCCGGCCCGCGGCCCGGCGCACATGCCAGCAGATTCCCGTCCTCCGACTCCAGAAGATTTCGGCTCAGGCGACGTGCCTGACCAAGGCCGGCTCCCAGCTGCCGGCTTGTCACGATGGGAAGCTGTTCGAGCTTCTCAAACCCTACTCCACCTCGAAGCCCGATCAGCTTCGGGGACTACTGTCGGAGTAAGTGGCCACGGGTAGCCAAACCGGCTACCCCTGGCTCTTTAGAAAATTTATCAGGCCTTTGGGCCTTCAAGCACTCCAAGCATTTGGGCCGCCTTCCCGGGCCGGCTACCACTAAAGCCGACTCCCGGAAGGCGACCCAGCCTCACCGACTCCAAGAAGCCGGCCAAGAAGGACGCTGACTCCTGGAAGCCGGCCAAGACGACAACCACTCCTACATAACGACGACCTGACGGGGCATGGCCACAGTGCGGCCCACGACCCCCCACGCCTGAGGCGGGCATGGCTACAGGAGGCCGTACGGGAGGGATGTCTCCCGTGCGGCCCGGCACTGTAGCCACGCCAGCCACGACGTCATCCACGACCCCCTCCTGTACGGCCCAAGGACTGCGGGCCCCTTCAGCCAGAGAGAGGCGTGAAGGCGGCCCGGCTTTCCCTAGTCGGCCGAGAGCATAGCCGGCCTCCGGAAGCCGGCTACTCCCTTCCTCGAAGCAGGAGCCCCATTAAGGAGACAAGACGAGGTGAGGCTACAGTGATAGCCCCCGAGGCGGCCCACTGTAGCCATGCTCACCTCGACAAAGCCCTCATCATCAGAGGCGCGGCTACAGTAAGCAGCCGCCGACAAAGCCCTAGGCGGTGGGGCCGGCCTGTCGACCAAGTAACCGGCAGCCGGCGGGACCCACCAGCCGGCGGGACCCAGCAGCCGGCGGAGAAGCCGGCGAGCGTAGACACTGACGGCTGGGACCAGATCCCAGCCGGATTACCATTGTACCCCCGGGGGGTAGGCCTATATAAACCCCCCGGAGCACCCATGCAAAGGGTTCGCACCCAAGCATAGTTGGCACCTCTGCATGTTTGGCTTCCAAGCATAGCTCACGCACACACACAATAGATAGAGAGAAGCAAGAGCTAGCCTTGTTCTTCTTCTCCCTTGATCCCAACAGCTCTAGGAGCGATTGTAGCTACTCTTTATCGAGCTAGTGATCATGCGGAGACCCCGCAGAGCAGGACTAGGGGTGTTATCTCCTCGGAGAGCCCCGAACCTGGGTAAGATTCGCCGGCGTGGATGTCTTCGCCTCATCCCGTTTCCAGGCACCGGCGACGTTTTATTGGCTCCCACAATGATAAGCCATCCTTTGGCATATGTCGCACCAACCACCCGACAACCGGCAGGTAAGCTCTTGGGTTTTCTGGTATCCAACAGGGGCATCGAAGCTAATCCGGAAAAAATCAAGGCTATAACTTCTTTGGCTAAACCGAAGTGTATCAATGATGTTCAACGCCTGGCAGGCCGGATTGCCGCGTTGAGCCGGTTTATCAGTCGCCTTAGCGAGAAGGCCATCCCTTTATATCAGATGCTGAAGAAAACGGATAACTTCATCTGGAGTGACGCTGCTAATGAAGCATTTGAGGACTTAAAGCGGCAGTTCGCTAATCCGCCGGTTCTCGCTGCTCCAGTTGACAAAGAGCCATTGTTGCTATATGTGGCAGCTAACGCTAGGGATGTTAGCGTGGCTGTTCTGGTGGAGTGCAAAGAGGCCGGAAAGGAGTATCCGGTTCAACGACCGGTTTATTATATCAATGAGGTACTTATTGAGTCCAAGCAAAGGTACCCGCATTGGCAGAAGCTGGTGAATGGAGTTTTCATGGCAAGCTGAAAGCTTAAGCAATATTTCCAAGGACATCCCATCACGGTAGTCAGTTCTGCTCCTTTGGGGGATATAATCTAGAACAGGGAAGCAACTGGTGAAGGAAATATGCCCTAGAGGCAATAATAAAGTATTATATATTTCCTTATATCATGACAAATGTTTATTATTCATGCTAGAATTGTATTAACTGGAAACATAATACATGTGTGAATTCATAGACAAACAGAGTGTCACTAGTATGCCTCTACTTGACTAGCTCGTTAATCAAAGATGGTTATGTTTCCTAGCCATAGACATGAGTTGTCATTTGATTAACGGGATCACCTCATTAGGAGAATGACGTGATTGACTTGACCCATTCCGTTAGCTTAGCACCCGATCGTTTAGTATGTTGCTATTGCTTTCTTCATGACTTATACATGTTCCTATGACTATGAGATTATGCAACTCCCGTTTACCGGAGGAACACTTTGTGTGCTACCAAATGTCACAACATAACTGGGTGATTATAAAGGTGCTCTACAGGTGTCTCCAAAGGTACTTGTTGGGTTGGCGTATTTCGAGATTAGGATTTGTCACTCCGATTGTCGGAGAGGTATCTTTGGGCCCACTCGGTAATGCACATCACTATAAGCCTTGCAAGCATTGTGACTAATGAGTTAGTTACGGGATGATGTATTACGGAATGAGTAAAGAGACTTGCCGGTAACGAGATTGAACTAGGTATCGAGATACCGACGATCGAATCTCGGGCAAGTAACATACCGATGACAAAGGGAACAACGTATGTTGTTATGCGGTCTGACCGATAAAGATCTTCGTAGAATATGTGGTAGCCAATATGGGCATCCAGGTCCCGCTATTGGTTATTGACCGGAGAGGTGTCTCGGTCATGTCTACATAGTTCTAGAACCCGAAGGGTCCGCACGCTTAAAGTTACGATGACAGTTATATTATGAGTTTATATGTTTTGATGTACCGAAGGTTGTTCGGAGTCCCGGATGTGATCACGGACATGACGAGGAGTCTCGAAATGGTCGAGACATAAAGATTGATATATTGGACGACTATATTCAGACACCGGAAGTGTTCCGGAGAAGTTTCGGATTAAACCGGAGTGCCGGAGGGTTACCGGAACCCCCCGGGGAAGTATTGGGCCTTAGTGGGCCTTGAGGGGAGAGAGAGGGCAGCAGCCAGGAGGTGGTGCGCCCCCTCCCAGGAGGAGTCCTAGTTGGACTAGGAGAGGGGGGCGCAGCCCCCTTTCCCTCTCCCTTTCCCTCTCTTTCCTTCTCCCCCTCTTTTCCTAGTAGGACTAGGAAAGGGGAGTCCTACTCCTACTAGGAGGAGGACTCCCCCCCTCTCTTTGGCGCGCCTAGGGCAGCCGGCCTCCCCTTGCTCCTTTATATACGGGGGCAGGGGGCACCTCTATACACACTTGATATACGATATTTTAGCCGTGTGCGGTGCCCCCCTCCACCATATTACACCTCGATAATACCGTTCCGGAGCTTAGGCGAAGCCCTGCATCGGTGGAACATCATCATCGTCACCACGCCGTCGTGCTGACGAAACTCTCCCTCAACACTCGGCTGGATCGGAGTTCGAGGGACGTCATCGAGCTGAACGTGTGTAGAACTCGGAGGTGCCGTACGTTCGGTACTTGATCGGTCGGATCGTGAAGACGTACGACTACATCAACCGCATTGTGATAACGCTTCCGCTGTCGGTCTACGAGGGTACGTGGACAACACTCTCCCCTCTCGTTGCTATGCATCACCATGATCTTGCGTGTGCGTAGGAAATTTTTTTGAAATTACTACGTTCCCCAACAGTGGCATCCGAGCCTGGTTTTATGCGTTGATGCTATGCACGAGTAGAACACAAGTGAGTTGTGGGCGATATAAGTCATACTGCTTACCAGCATGTCATACTTTGGTTCAGCGGTATTGTGAGATGAAGCGGCCCGGACCGACATTACACGTACGCTTACGCGAGACTGGTTTCACCATTCGGAGCACTCGTTGCTTAAAGGTGACTGGCGGGTGTCTGTCTCTCTCACTTTAGTTGAACCGAGTGTGGCTATGCCCGGTCCTTGCGAAGGTTAAAACAGCACCAACTTGACAAACTATCGTTGTGGTTTTGATGCGTAGGTAAGAACGGTTCTTGCTAAGCCCGTAGCAGCCACGTAAAACTTGCAACAACAAAGTAGAGGACGTCTAACTTGTTTTTGCAGGGCATGATGTGATGTGATATGGTCAAGACATGATGTGATATAATTTATTGTATGAGATGATCATGTTTTGTAACCGAGTTATCGGCAACTGGCAGGAGCCATATGGTTGTCGCTTTATTGTATGAGATGCAATCACCATGTAATAGTTTTACTTTATCACTAAGCGGTAGCGATAGTCGTAAAAGCAATTAGTTGGCGAGACGACAACGATACTACGATGGAGATCAAGGTGTCGCGCCGGTGACGATGGTGATCATGACGGTGCTTCGGAGATGGAGATCACAAGCACGGTGCTTCGGAGATGGAGATCACAAGCACAAGATGATGATGGCCATATCATATCACTTATATTGATTGCATGTGATGTTAATCCTTTATGCATCTTATCTTGCTTTGATTGACGGTAGCATTAAAAGATGATCTCTCACTAAAATTTCAAGATAAAAGTGTTCTCCCTGAGTATGCACCGTTGCGAAAGTTCTTCGTGCTGAGACACCACGTGTTAATCGGGTGTGATAGGCTCTACGTTCAAATACAACGGGTGAAAAACAGTTGCACACGCGGAATACTCAGGTTAAACTTGACGAGCCTAGCATATACAGATATGGCCTCGGAACACAGAGACCGAAAGGTCGAGCGTGAATCATATAGTAGATATGATCAACATAGTGATGTTCACCATTGAAACTACTCCATCTCACGTGTTAATCGGACATGGTTTAGTTGCTTTGGATCACGTAATCACTTAGATGATTAGAGGGATGTCTATCTAAGTGGGAGTTCTTAAGTAATATGATTAATTGAACTTAAATTTATCATGAACTTAGTACCTGATAGTATCTTGCTTGTCTATGTTAATTGTAGATAAATGGCCCGTGCTGTTGTTCCGTTGAATTTTAATGCGTTCCTTGAGAAAGCTAAGTTGAAAGATGATGGTAGCAATTACACGGACTGGGTCCGTAACTTGAGGATTATCCTCATTGCTGCATAGAAGAATTACGTCCTAGAAGCACCGCTAGGTGCCAGGCCTCCTGCAAGAGCGTCGCCAGAAGTTATGAACGTCTGGCAGAGCAAAGCTGATGACAACTCAATAGTTCAGCGTGCCATGCTTTACGGCTTAGAACCGGGTCTTCAACGACGTTTTGAACGTCATGGAGCATATGAGATGTTCCAGGAGTTGAAGTTAATATTTCAAGCAAATGCCCGGATTGAGAGATATGAAGTCTCCAATAAGTTCTATAGCTGCAAGATGGAAGAGAATAGTTCTGTCAGTGAGCATATACTCAGAATGTCTGGGTATAATAATCACTTGATTCAACTGGGAGTTCAACTTCCGGATGATTGCGTCATTGACAGAATTCTTCAGTCACTGCCACCAAGCTACAAGAGCTTCGTGATGAACTATAACATGCAAGGGATGGATAAGACAATTCCCGAGCTCTTCGCAATGCTAAAGGCAGCGGAGGTAGAAATCAAAAAGGAGCATCAAGTGTTGATGGTCAGTAAAACCACTAGTTACAAGAAAAAGGGCAAAGGGAAGAAGAAAGGGAACTTCAAGAAGAACAGCAAGCAAGTTGCTATTCAGGAGAAGAAATCCAAGTCTGGACCTAAGCCTGAAACTGAGTGCTTCTACTGTAAGCAGACTGGTCACTGGAAGCGGAACTGCCCCAAGTATTTGGCGGATAAGAAGGATGGCAAGGTTAACAAAGGTATATGTGATATACATGTTATTGATGTGTACCTTACTAATACTCGCAGTAGCACCTGGGTATTTGATACTGGTTCTGTTGCTAATATTTGCAACTCGAAACAGCGGCTACGGATTAAGCGAAGATTCGCTAAGGACGAGGTGACGATGCGCGTGGGAAATGGTTCCAAAGTCGATGTGATCGCCGTCGGCACGCTACCTCTACATCTACCTTCGGGATTAGTTTTAGACCTAAATAATTGTTATTTGGTGCCAGCGTTGAGCATGAACATTATATCTGGATCTTGTTTAATGCGAGACGGTTATTCATTTAAATCGGAGAATAATGGTTGTTCTATTTATATGAATAATATCTTTTATGGTCATGCACCCTTGAAGAGTGGTCTATTTTTAATGAATCTCGATAGTAGTGATACACATATTCATAATGTCGAAGCCAAAAGATGCAGAGTTAATAATGACAGTGCAACTTATTTGTGGCACTGCCGTTTGGGTCATGTCGGTGTAACGCGCATGAAGAAACTCCATACTGATGGAATTTTGGAATCACTTGATTTTGAATCACTTGGTACTTGCGAACCGTGCCTCATGGACAAGATGACCAAAACACCGTTCTCCGGAACTATGGAGAGAGCAACAGATTTGTTGGAAATCATACATACAGATGTATGTGGTCCGATGAATATTGAGGCTCGTGGCGGATATCGTTATTTTCTCACCTTCACAGATGATTTGAGCAGATATGGGTATATCTACTTAATGAAACATAAGTCTGAAACATTTGAAAAGTTCAAAGAATTTCAGAGTGAAGTTGAAAATCATCGTAACAAGAAAATAAAATTCCTACGATCTGATTGTGGAGGAGAATATTTGAGTTACGAGTTTGGCCTACATTTGAAACAATGCAGAATAGTTTCGCAACTCACGCCACCCGGAACACCACAGCGTAATGGTGTGTCCGAACGTCGTAATCGTACTTTATTAGATATGGTACGATCTATGATGTCTCTTACTGATTTACCGCTATCATTTTGGGGTTATGCTTTAGAGACGGCTGCATTCACTCTAAATAGGACACCATCGAAATCCGTTGAGACGACGCCTTATGAACTATGGTTTGGCAAGAAACCAAAGTTGTCGTATCTTAAAGTTTGGGGTTGCGATGCTTATGTGAAGAAACTTCAACCTGATAAGCTCGAACCTAAATCGGAGAAATGTGTCTTCATAGGATACCCAAAAGAGACTGCTGGGTATACCTTCTATACAGATCCGAAGGCAAGATATTCGTTGCTAGGAATGGATCCTTTCTAGAGAAGGAGTTTCTCTCGAAAGATGTGAGTGGGAGGAAAGTAGAACTTGATGAGGTAACTGTACCTGCTCCCTTATTGGAAAGTAGATCATCGCAGAAATCAGTTTCTGCGACACCTACACCAAGTAGTGAGGAAGTTAATGATAATGATCATGAAACTTCAGATCAAGTTATTACTGAACCTCGTAGGTCAACTAGATCAAGATCCGCACCAGAGTGGTACGGTAATCCTGTTCTAGAGGTCATGTTACTAGACCATGACGAACCTACGAACTATGAAGAAGCGATGGTGAGCCCAGATTCCGCAAAATGGCTTGAAGCCATGAAATCCGAGATGGGATCCATGTATGAGAACAAAGTATGGACTTTGGTTGACTTGCCCGATGGTCAGCAAGCCATTGAAAACAAATGGATCTTCAAGAAGAAGACTGATGCTGATGGTAATGTTACTGTCTATAAAGCTCGACTTATTGCGAAAGGTTTTCGACAAGTTCAAGGGATTGACTACGATGAGACTTTCTCACCCGTAGCGATGCTTAAGTCTGTCCGAATCATGTTAGCAATTGCCGCATTTTATGATTATGAAATTTGTCAAATGGATGTCAAAACTGCATTCCTGAATGGATTTCTGGAAGAAGAGTTGTATATGATGCAACCGGAAGGTTTTGTCGATCCAAAGGGAGCTAACAAATTGTGCAAGCTCCATCGATCCATTTATGGACTGGTGCAAGCCTCTCGGAGTTGGAATAAACGCTTTGATAGTGTGATCAAAGCATTTGGTTTTATACAGACTTTTGGAGAAGCCTGTATTTACAAGAAAGTGAGTGGGAGCTCGATAGCATTTCTGATATTATATGTGGATGACATATTACTGATTGGAAATGATATAGAATTTCTGGATAGCATAAAGGGATACTTGAATAAAAGTTTTTCAATGAAAGACCTCGGTGAAGTTGCATATATATTAGGCATTAAGATCTATAGAGATAGATCAAGACACTTAATTGGACTTCCACAAAGCACATACCTTGACAAAGTTTTGAAGAAGTTCAAAGTGGATCAAGCAAAGAAAGGGTTCTTGCCTGTACTACAAGGTGTGAGATTGAGTAAGACTCAATGCCCGACCACTGCAGAAGATACAGAGAAGATGAAAGATGTTCCCTATGCTTCAGCCATAGGCTCTATCATGTATGCAATGCTGTGTACCAGACCTGATGTGTCCCTTGCTATAAGTTTAGCAGGGAGGTACCAAAGTAATCCAGGAGTGGATCACTGGACAGTGGTCAAGAACATCCTGAAATACCTGAAAAGGACTAAGGATATGTTTCTCGTTTATGGAGGTGACAAAGAGCTCATCGTAAGGGGTTACGTTGATGCAAGCTTTGACACTGATCCGGACGATTCGAAATCGCAAACCGGATACGTATTTACATTGAACGGTGGAGCTGTCAGTTGATGCAGTTCTAAGCAAAGTGTCGTGGCGGGATCTACGTGTGAAGCGGAATACATAGCTGCTTCGGAAGCAGCAAATGAAGGAGTCTGGATGAAGGAGTTCATATCCGATCTAGGTGTCATACCTAGTACATCGGGACCAATGAAAATCTTTTGTGACAATACTGGTGCAATTGCCTTAGCAAAGGAATCCAGATTTCACAAGAGAACCAAGCACATCAGAAGACGCTTCAATTCCATCCGGGATTTAGTCCAGGTGGGAGACATAGAAATTTGCAAGATACATACGGATCTGAATGTTGCAGACCCGTTGACTAAGCCTCTTCCACGAGCAAAACATGATCAGCACCAAGACTCCATGGGTGTAAGAATCATTACCATGTAATCTAGATTATTGACTCTAGTGCAAGTGGGAGACTGAAGGAAATATGCCCTAGAGGCAATAATAAAGTATTATATATTTCCTTATATCATGATAAATGTTTATTATTCATGCTAGAATTGTATTAACCGGAAACATAATACATGTGTGAATACATAGACAAACAGAGTGTCACTAGTATGCCTCTACTTGACTAGCTCGTTAATCAAAGATGGTTATGTTTCCTAGCCATAGACATGAGTTGTCATTTGATTAACGGGATCACCTCATTAGGAGAATGACGTGATTGACTTGACCCATTCCGTTAGCTTAGCACCCGATCGTTTAGTATGTTGCTATTGCTTTCTTCATGACTTATACATGTTCCTATGACTATGAGATTATGCAACTCCCGTTTACCGGAGGAACACTTTGTGTGCTACCAAACGTCACAACGTAACTGGGTGATTATAAAGGTGCTCTACAGGTGTCTCCAAAGGTACTTGTTGGGTTGGCGTATGTCGAGATTAGGATTTGTCACTCCGATTGTCGGAGAGGTATCTCTGGGCCCACTCGGTAATGCACATCACTATAAGCCTTGCAAGCATTGTGACTAATGAGTTAGTTACGGGATGATGTATTACGGAACGAGTAAAGAGACTTGCCGGTAACGAGATTGAACTAGGTATCGGGATACCGACGATCGAATCTCGGGCAAGTAACATACCGATGACAAAGGGAACAACGTATGTTGTTATGCGGTCTGACCGATAAAGATCTTCATAGAATATGTGGGAGCCAATATGGGCATCCAGGTCCCGCTATTGGTTATTGACCGGAGAGGTGTCTCGGTCATGTCTACATAGTTCTAGAACCCGAAGGGTCCGCACGCTTAAAGTTACGATGACAGTTATATTATGAGTTTATATGTTTTGATGTACCGAAGGTTGTTCGGAGTCCCGGATGTGATCACGGACATGACGAGGAGTCTCGAAATGGTCGAGACATAAAGATTGATATATTGGACGACTATATTCGGACACCGGAAGTGTTCCGGAGAAGTTTCGGATTAAACCGGAGTGCCGGAGGGTTACCGGAACCCCCCGGGGAAGTATTGGGCCTTAGTGGGCCTTGAGGGGAGAGAGAGGGCAGCAGCCAGGAGGTGGTGCGCCCCCTCCCAGGAGGAGTCCTAGTTGGACTAGGAGAGGGGGGCGCAGCCCCCTTTCCCTCTCCCTCTCCCTCTCTTTCCTTCCCCCCTCTTTTCCTAGTAGGACTAGGAAAGGGGAGTCCTACTCCTACTAGGAGGAGGACTCCCCCCCCTCTCTTTGGCGCGCCTAGGGCAGCCGGCCTCCCCTTGCTCCTTTATATACGGGGGCAGGGGGCACCTCTATACACACTTGATATACGATATTTTAGCCGTGTGCGGTGCCCCCCTCCACCATATTACACCTCGATAATACCGTTGCGGAGCTTAGGCGAAGCCCTGCGTCGGTGGAACATCATCATCGTCACCACGCCGTCGTGCTGACGAAACTCTCCCTCAACACTCGGCTGGATCGGAGTTCGAGGGACGTCATCGAGCTGAACGTGTGTAGAACTCGGAGGTGCCGTACGTTCGGTACTTGATCGGTCGGATCGTGAAGACGTACGACTACATCAACCGCGTTGTGATAACGCTTCTGCTGTCGGTCTACGAGGGTACGTGGACAACACTCTCCCCTCTCGTTGCTATGCATCACCATGATCTTGCGTGTGCGTAGGAATTTTTTTTGAAATTACTACGTTCCCCAACAACTGGTCGGATTGCTAAGTGGGCTATTGAGCTTGGGCCTCAAGGATTCAAATATATGCCCAGGACGGCGATCAAATCTCAGGCACTTGTGGATTTCATTAATGATTGGACAGAACTACAGCCGCCAGAAGAGAAGCCGGATCATACTTATTGGACCATTCATTTTGATGGGTTCAGGCAATTGGAGGGCTCGGGGGCTGGAGTCGTATTAACTTCCCCACGAGGTGATAATTTTTGTTTTGTTCTCCGTTTAATGTTCCCTTGCACTAACAATGCAGCTGAATATGAGGCTTTACTCCATGGTCTTCGGATGGCTAAAGAGATGAATCTCAGCCGACTTAAGTGCTTTGGTGATTCGGACCTGGTGGCTCAACAAGTGTCCGGCACTTGGGACTCCAAGGACCCACTCATGGCGGCATATCGTCGTGAGGTGGATATTGTTGCAGGTCACTTCAAAGGTTATCAGGTGGATCATGTGGACCGGCGGAAAAATAAAACGGCGGACGCTTTAAGCCGTTTGGGTTCCCAATGTAAACTGGTTCCACCTAATGTCTTCCTGGATGTGCTGCATAATCCGTCCGTCAAGCTCCCTGGTGAAGAGGATTTGGTTGTTCCTGATCCGGAGGCTCAGTTGGTGGTGGCTCTCCATGTTATTCCGGATTGGACGGTTCCATATTTGGCGTATATGAACCGGGGCGAGTTACCAGAAATTAAACTTTGGCCAGGCAGATAATCCGGCGGTCCAAGTCCATGACTATTATCAATGGAGAGTTACATCATTGCAGTGTGACAGGGGCGTTTCAACGCTGTGTATCCCCTGAAGAAGGCCGTGAAATTTTGCGTGAGATCCACGAAGGAGACTATGGTCACCACGCCGGTCAAAATCGCTGGTTGCCAACGCATTTCGTCACGGTTTTTATTGGCTGACGGCTCACGCTGATGCCGAGGACTTGGTCAAAAGGTGTGATGGATGTCAAAAGTTCTCACGACGGGCTCATGTACCGGCTCAAGAGTTGAGGATGATTCCAATTACTTGGCCGTTTGCGACTTGGGGGCTCGATATGGTTGGACCCTTTAAGAGATCCAAGGATAAAAAGACCCACCTTCTGGTGGCGGTTGATAAGTTCACTAAGTGGGTAGAGGCAGAGCCAGTTAGTAAGTGTGATGCAGCTACGGCGGTTCAATTCATCAAAAAGGTGATCTTCCAGTGTGGCTTTCCACACAGCATTATAACAGATAATGGTACCAATCTATCAAAGGGTGCCATGAAGGAGTTCTGTCAACGTGAGCACATCCGGCTTGATGTGTACTCAGTGGCTCACCCCCAGTCCAATGGTCAAGCGGAGAGGGCCAACCAAGAGATCTTGAGAGGTATAAAACCCCGGCTTATGGTTCCATTGCAACGGACGCCGGGTTGTTGGGTTGAGGAGTTACCTTTTGTGTTATGGAGCATCAATACCACACCCAACAGATCGACGGGGTACACACCGTTCTTCATGGTTTATGGAGCGGAAGCGGTTCTTCCTAGTGACATCCATCATGACTCACCCTGTGTAGCGGCATATGTTGAAGCTGCCAATGAGAAGGCACGGCAGGAAGCTCTTGACCTGTTAGATGAGGAGCGTGACATGGCAGCAGCCCGTTCGACGATTTATCAACAAGACCTGCGTCATTATCACAGCCGCCGGGTTAGAACCAGAACCATTCAAGAAGGCGATTTGGTGCTCCGACTCATCCAGGATCAGACGGATATGCACAAGTTATCCCCCCCCCCTTGGGAAGGACCCTTTGTGGTCAGCAAGAATCTGCACAATGGGTCATACTACCTAATCGATGTTCGAGAGCGCAAAGACTCGCGTAAATCGGAGGAGGAGACCCACCGGCCGTGGAATATCGCTCATATTCGACCCTACTATACTTGAGCCATAGGCTCTGCTTATGTACGTAGCTATGACAATGTATATATTATGATCAATATAATAAACCGGAACCTCAGCTAAAGCGGGGTATCTGTTGTTTTTCTTACATCATGTGTGGTTACATGGAACTTCTGTTTGTAAAGCGGCATCTCGTTTACCCCTTGATTCAGCTTATCAAAGCTTTATACAATATCACTTGGGGGCTTGGTCGTTTCCGAACCATAGCTACACCTCTTGATCGGCGCAATGCCACAACATCACTTGGGGGCTTGGTCATATCCGAACCATAGTCACACCTCTTGATTGGCTTAAAGCCAAATCAATCCGGGGCCAAAGAGAGTGTTGTAAAACAACAACTCAAACATAGGCACCCACTGAGCACAGCTCAAAATGTTACTTGGGCATTCTTGCTGTCGAAATGAACAAAGAATCTACACTTGTAATAGGCTATCAAGCCATGGCTTGGAAGCCTGGTGTATACACCTAAAACCCCGGGTTAGCCTGCCTCTTTAAGTAAGTCACTCCGCCCAGGTAAACCTGGTATGACCCATCGAACTTTGACAAGTTACTCTGATAAGACTCTGAACTTGTCAAGTTAAAATGATGATTGGTTAAGGATTGAGGACCATCTTAAAAGGCTTTTTTAAATGGTTTAACTCAGTGGCCTGGCAGCCCATGAAAAGCCTCGAATTTGGGGCCTGGCAGCCCGTGAAAAGCCTCGACTACAAGGTTTTCATTTGCTTTTATTTGCTAAGTTTTTCTCTTTGGATGAGATTTGTAATGTTTTGCTGAACCGGCGTTCATTTACCCGGCTTGACTTTCAACTACAAGTTGTCAGTATATGATCAGTTATAATCCGGACTACCAGCCCAGTCTGGTTTTGACCATACGTCGCCAGAAATGAATATGGTTAAACCGGTGTTTATAACAACCCAGAACGGTTTTACAGTAAACCGGCATAATATAACAGGAGTTATTGATACTCCGGATTAGGGTTGTTACCCTCATTACAACAAGTTGGTCAGCCAACATTATGACTCAAGATCACAGGTATCAATTATTTTCATATTTGATTATCTTTTTTGCAGCCTCGGTTATAAAACCATGGCTATATATCTGGGCATCATGACCCGTCCGGCGGTAAACCGCCAAGACATTATATATTTCTTGTGTGCAGGAATGGCTTGAATAAATCGCTACGGTTTATGAGCATCATATGTCTTAAGCATGGCGGATTAACAAGTGTCAGGCACAAATAAGTATGCACGAAGGCATAACAGACCAAGTGTTTTAACTAACTTATTACAAGGCGTCTCAGTGCCCAAAAGGATAATTGTTTCTCAAATAAGTGTTGCAGCAAGTGGAAGGCTAAACCAGCCTCTGGATTATGACTGGTCACCAGCTTGACCTGACGGCTGCGGATCATCTTGCACCGTTCATCCTCTTCGTCTCTACCCGGCGGCTGGAAGTCAATAGTTGTCCAGTCAATCCCAGTTAATGCTTGGAACACAACTTCGTCGCTTATAAGGGTGGACGGTTCAATGTCAGGGGCATAAGTGTGCTTACGGATTGGAGGGATCACGTTTTGAGCCTCAGGAGTTGGTGCAGCAACCCGTTTGTTATTGGTGTCGTAACTCGCCTGGTAAAATGACAGATCAGCCTCTTCAGCAAGTTGACAAGCCAGTGGACGTACTTCCCGGTTTATGGCGCGGAGATCTTCATTGCCAAATTCTGATCCGTCTTCTTTTAAGCTTGGGTAGCCTTTAGCCACATCCGCCGGATCAAGATCAGGCACCCATGCTTTTGCCCGGGTTAGTGCGGTCAGAGCGCCAGCCCTTGCAGCAGATCTCTTTAACTCTTCTACCCGGGCAGGCAGCATAGATAGCCTGTCTAATGCATCCTTGATTAACGTTGGAGGAGGTTTATTGTGAGAAGCGCTGCAGATGATCCGTTGCGCGCCGGTATACAACTGCTCTATCAGCGTGTAGGCAGCCTTCAGTTTCTTCTGTACGTCAGAGCCCAGATGGCTAATGCGAGTTCCTGCATCATTGTAAACATCAGTAAACCGACAACTCATGGGAGGATATGTTGAATAAGGAAAAGATGTGTACCGAACATAGCAGCAGTCATGGCATGTATCTGCCTCTTTACGCCAGTCAGTTCATCTACCACCGGTTTAAGAGCTGCTTCTGCGTCTTCGGCTCTTTTTCGCAAAGCGGATTTTTCTGTCTCCCAATCCGCCCGCTCTTTGTTGAAGCTTTCTTTCAGTTTCTCCATAGTGGCTAAAGCGCTCGTCAGCTCATCCTTTGCCTTGGAAGTTTCGACTTGCTGGGACTTGATATTTTCTTGCAGATCGGCAAAGCATTACTCTTGGCACTTGGGGGCTAATGTATGTTTGCTCTAATTGCTCATCTGGGAAGTCTTTTTAAAGTCCCGGTTCATCTTTATAAAGTTAAACCGGCCCTTGGGGGCTACACCAGTGAAAAAGATGCGGTGTTGCAAATATAAAGTTATTACTAAGTCCCGGTTTAGATTGGCATCATCAACCGTCACTTGGGGGCTACTGGAGTTGATATTTGAAATGGACATAAGAGACAGTTGTGTGGTTACCTCATATCGCTCCTTCATCAGATTTACTAAACCGGCTTCATAGTCACGACTGGTGTACATACGGTTCAAGAAGCCAGAGTGAATGTCTTGGGCGTTGAGATGAGCATAGTTGGACAAATCGGTGTTCCATTTGCCTTTGCCCATAGTAGAAAGTTCATCCTTGGCGCTATGTTTTGATAAAGCGGCCGGGTTGCCCGGAGTAGTGTGGCTGACACTGGTAATCATAACATCATCCTCTTTATCATCAGCAGCCTTCGTAGCAGTTGGCGGTTTATCGGTAGCCTTAGCCGGGCTGGCCGATTTGTCATCAGGTCGCACCGGGCTGGTCGGTTTGTCAGCACGGCCTGTGGTGTCAATTTCTACTTGTTCAGTAAACAAGTCATGGTCTTCAGGTGGTGGGTCATTAAGCATGGCATCAGCATTGTTTTCTTCTGGATCTGGAGTCTTTTCCAGTTCAATAGCCACGTTATCATCAGCCGGTTTACTCAACTGAGCCTTCTTGCTGGGTCTAGGCTTGGCACTGAGAAAAATAAACATGAGGATCAGTACAGTATATAAAAATAACACATCAAGGATAAAGACAAGTGCATAGCTCACCCAGGAACTGTTTTGAGGGGTGGAAGCTTTGTGGCCCAGGACTCGCCAGAAGATGAGTGGGAAGTGCCCTGATAATTTGAATCAGACGGATTAAGAGGCTGTTGGAAACAACCCGCCTTAGGGCAAGAAATTTCAAGAGTATAAGAGACCTCTGATCGGCGTTTCCGAACCGGAGTATTCGGTAAACCGGCCGAGGTAACTATCTGGCCGCTGTGCCGGGTTGTGCGGCGAGCTTCGTGTTGCTGCGTCTTCAAAAGAAAGTTGGGGTCCAAGTAAGCAAGAGGGTGAGAAAATTTTACTTTCCGGTTTGCTCGACGGATTTCTGATGTTGGCAGAGGATCTGAATCGGAGGAAAGAATGATTACCTCTACGTCATCAGCTTGACTGCCTTCAGCGTCGTCCTGATAATAGTCATCGTCAATGAGGTGTATGAAAAATGAACCAAGAGAGTCAAGTTCTACCTCTAAGTCCAGATTAGCCATATCGTCATCAGCATTTAGCTCGGAAGATGCAGTGGTCTTTTTCTTGGCAGGTTTTTTAACAACCTTGGTCTTCGGGCGAAGTGGCTTGGCCGGTTTATCTTGTGGTTTTTTCTTCCAGAACGGATCATCACCCTGTCAAAGTTGGACATGATTTTTCATAAGATATTTTGAAAGAAGCAAGTTAAAGTAAAAAAGGGGTATATGGTCCTTACCTTTGGCGGTTTATTGGAAACACAGAAAGGGCTTAATCTGGTCTAGCTACAAACAGCCTCCGGTTCATTCAGCATCTTCTTCACAGCCTCAGTAACTTCCGCATCTGTAAACTAAATATCAATGTGTCGTTGAGGATCCTCCAAACTCCCTGTGTATTCACACATCAAACCGGGGCGCCGGCTTAAGGGCAGAATACTCCAGCTTATCCAACAACGAGCAAAGTCAACACCTGTTAAACCGTTTGCCATGAAGGCTCTAAGCTTTGACAGTTGTGGAGCATAGTTGGACCTTTCCTTTATAGTCAGCCTCTGAGGAAAGGGATGTGTATTGCTAAGACGGTGAGGCCGGTAACCCGGCAAGGGGTTTTCCTCAGTTGGAGATGTGTCTTTGCAGTAAAACCAAGTTTGATTCCACTCCTTGGGGTGACTGTGAAGCTTTGCGTGAGGGAAGCTGCATTCCTTCCTTTTTTGAACCGCCATACCGCCCAATTCAGTATTGGGTCCATCTGTGAACTCTGTGCGACGGTTTAAGTGGAAGAAATCTCTAAACAACTCAACTGTGGGCTCTTCTTGAAGGTAAGCCTCATAGAAGACTTGGAAATGGCAGATATTGGTCACAAAGTTTGGACCGATGTCCTGAGGGTGAACCTGAAAGCTAGCCAGCACATCTCGGATGAATTTTGAACCGGGAGGGCTAAAACCTCGACTCAGATGATCAACAAAAATGACTACCTCTCCGTCCTTGGGTGTAGGAGGATTTTCCGCGCCAGGGGCCCTCCAGTGGATGACATCTTTCTTGGCAAAAGCGCCCGTTGCGACGCATCTGTTTAACTGATCTTCGGTGACCCGAGAAGGAACCCAGTTGCATTCATAGACTTGCTTGGCCATTGCAATGAGCAGCTGGAACATGATTATGGACGGTTTAAGATTCACAGTGGACAACTATAAAGTGATGCAAGTTAAAGCAGAGATGTACACATATTATTAAACCGGAGTCTGATATTGTTAAACCGGAATCAGAAATGGGGATGTACAAAGATAAAGCGGCTTGGCGGTTCAATAGGGGACTAATGGTACCTACCAGATTGTCAATTTTCTATGAGATTAAACCGCCTAGTCTGGTATTGAAGATACAAGTCTAAGGATGCGTAAGTAAAGGAAAAATAAGTTTCACAGCTTGGCATGATAATTTCAGATCTGCCGTACGTTGGAAAATCAAAATATATTCTGATCTAATTTCAAGTGTTCAAAGAGTTTAGTAAGATCAGATGAGTTTCATATAAAGCACATCCTTAACAAAAGAAAAAGGAGTTTAAACTACAAGCGCATTGGAAAAATCAGATCTAACTAGCCATTCGTAATACTGAAGAGGAACAAGGAAGAACATCTTCAAGAACTTTGAAGAACTATGAAGAACACTGAACCCTAATGGTGGATCTAGAGTGAGGAGAAGAAGAACTTACTGGTGCTGAGGAAGCAGCGGAGGATCGCCGCGTTACTCTGGTGCGGTCAGGTTGATGCAGCGGCCGTTGTTGAGTCGGATGCGAAGATCGACGGCGGAGGCAGAGCTCGAGGGTTCGGTCGGCGCGAGGAAGAAGATGACGCGAAGAGGCGCGAGGGGGAAAAGTGAAAGCGACCCCTCGACCTTATTTATAAGATGAATGGATAAATGGCAGGCACGAGAATCGAGGAGCCCAAAAAATGGGATATGTGACAGCTCTGTTGCCTCGATTGTCGGAGGCCCATTAATAAAAGTGGGTTATGCGCAGTTCTTAATAACAGATGACATCATGGCGATTTATCATGGTCCTGGAAAGTGACGTCATGGCGGTTTACAGGACTATGTGAAGGTGCTGAAGAAGAAATTTTCTTAAGTATTGAGGATTGACATGAACCAGTTCAAATCAATCTTGGGCCTAATGTTGGGGATATTACCATTGGGTGTAAACCGGCCAGGAGAGGCCGGGTTAACCCCATAGTGGTTCACTATACCTGAAGCCCATGAAGACAAAGACGGTGACGCTTTATGAAGCCCCAGGGCCTAAAGCCGGTTTACGGCCTGTAGACATAAACCGGCATGGATATGTAAACTTGTGTTGTAAGATAGAAAGAGCAGAGACCGAAGCGGACACGTGTATGAGCCGGCCTGGGGATTCTGTAAGCCGACGGGCATCAACCCATGTATATAAGGGGATGACCCGGCGGCGGTTTAGGGGGACAGACAACAACTCGAGACTCAGGCAAAGCGTATTCGCTCCCTGGTCATGGAAACCCTAGCAATTCCACAACAACTGGATTAGGCTTTTACCTTCACCGCAAGGGGCCGAACCAGTATAAACTCTCTGCGTCCCTTGTCCGCTTTAACCCATTTAAGCTAACCCGTAGTGATGGCTCCACGACTAAGTCCTTTCCTTAGGACATCTGCCGTGACAAAACCACGACACCAGCCGTACCATAGAAAAATCCCACTCCAGCAAAAAGTACAGCAAGTCCACCGGCCGAAGACCTATCCCAACTATAGAGACGGCCAATTCCTGCAGATTGGAACCCCATTCCAGTTATTCCCAGTTTAAAAGACAATGCTTTCAATGTTGTTAGGGACTACATGCATATATTCCCATCATTGGAAGATTATAGTGAAGACAAACACCATTTTCACATCTTCTTGTCCCACTTACGTGTAAGTGCTATTATTCATGGTGATTATTTTCCTGTTTTCTGCTAATTGAACACATCAATGATTTACATTTCATTGTTGTAAGTAGGCGAGGGTCAATCTGGATAGTCATGACGAGCAAAGCTTGCTTGCGCTTTTCAAGGAAGCATATTGCAGCAGTATTGGTGTTACCTGAGGAAATCACACTTTGATGGCAAGTCTATAAACGAATTTCTGGTGAAGTCTCCTGTGCTAAATTTAGAAGACATTGAATGGAAAAACCTTGTTATGCACTGGTCTCGTTCCAAGGATGAGGTACTGTCTATGATATCGCATGACAATTTGAACTTCTACTTTTCCGCATGTGCCTTACAGATCTTTTTTGCAGAAAATCTGCTCGAAAAAGAATTCCGGTTTGAAAAGAACGACATGATATCGCAAATATGTTGCCCACTGCTTTGCTCTTGTTAGTACCTGTTGTCCTGTATCACTGTACTTGCATACATACCTGGTTCATTATGTGACAGCAGTATGCATGATAGCTTGCTTATCAATTGTTCGCTCCAAATTATCTGATCTGTATGAATGGTTACATTAGTGTAGAATATATCCAATGCCAATGAGAATTTTCAGCTCTGCATTGTTCTTGTAAGTACCTGCTGTCCTTTATCAGTGTACTTATATTGATAGGTAGTTGTTCATGTACCATCACTCTGCAGCTTATTTTCCTTTGCCCTCCATTTTCTACACATAAGATCTATATTTACTCTTACAATAAGGTTGGATAACACCGATGGTACTGAAGAAGTTTAGCTCTGCATTGCTCTTGGCTGTACCTTTTGCCTGTATCGCTGTACTTACATTTATAGCTACTTGGTTATGTAGCATCACTCTTCATCTTATCTTAAATATTCCCCATTTTTTCTTATATTGTCACATCTATATTTACTCTTAACAAAATGTCGAATAAAGGCAATGCTTATGAAGAAGATTCTGTGGTAAACTTCTTGAATTGCCCCCCCCATCAGCATGGACAAGGGCTTTATAGAGCCTGCCTTCACCAATAATGTAAGTTTGTCCTTCTCAAGCCTTCAAACTTTGTTGTGTATATTTGGTTAGGCATGACTGCAACAGCTGTTTATTTTTGGTGTTTGCATCAAATTGCATGTTTAAAGTTTATTATGTATTCCAGTTCATAAACAAAAGTTTGTCCTTCTCAATTTAAGTTTTCAGTTGTATAACCAAGTTCCATCTTCATACCATGTAAATTAAACTATACAGAGCAAGTGATCTTATTTTGCCAATCTGAAATGGGATAAGTTGACAGCACACTAACCATTGATACTTATGAGTTCTTGATCTGTAATCCAGTGGTGTCGTGAAGCTGCCAACTCCTTCACAATGTCATTTCCTGCCATGTCTTGACCTGAACAATACCATATTGTGTTAATGCTATTTTAAACTGTGTCACTTTATTCGTCAGTAAGAAATGTGATGAATTGTCAGCACTGATACTTGTATGTGCAAAACCTGTCATCTGTCTGCTTGTTTATCTTTCAGAGTGAGGAGGATATAAGTGTCAAACAAGTGCAGTCTCACCAGCTTGCTCAGATGCTTGCACTGTAGCTCCCGAGCAGGGCTATCCTTTCTTGAACTCTATTGAAGGGCTGTCGGTTTTGTATATTATTTTGTCGGCATGTTTAGTTGCATTGGTGGCGATCTTTGATGCCCAGTGTATGTAATCTGATGTCTGCTTGTGCTTTATTATCATAGTGGCGAACTTTGATGCCCAGTGGATGTAATATGCCATAATTTCTTTATTGTATATTCTAGGTTTTTTTCTTATTCACGAAGCTGCAGTTATTTTACTGTATATATATCCTGTCTTCGCAGAAAACCGGCCAAACCGTAAAATTACGGTACATAATCGGGTCATCGTGCAAATCACCATGTATGATCCGCATCATGGGCCCCTTCATCTTGGTCCGTTAACAGGCCTAAATGTAAAATGGCCCACTAGTAGATTCGGACCTTTAATAGGCCGAGTAAACCGCCGGCCCTATTTTCCCAAGAAAACTCAATGGGCCTTTAGGAGGCTGAAAAGTAGGTTGGGCCTGAAACGCGCCGAACAGCTCATGGGCCGGCAGCAGGCCGAAATAGACCCCGGCCCATGAATGTGCCAATCAAATCATGGGCTTATAACAGGCCAAAATTGTCTCGGTCCTTGTTTGGCCCAATCAGATTATCGGCTGCGAGCAGGCCGGATGCAAACCGTGCCATAGTTAGGCCCAACTATATGACGGGCTTTTAACAGGCCGGAATTAATATAGGGCCGAAATGTTAAACGGGCCCTTAACAGGCCGAAACTAATATCAGGCCGAATTACTAAATGGGCCTTTAGCAAATGGGACCAAAAGCGTAGCGTCCAGTTGACGGGCCGAATCTGATATGGGCCATAATTTAGCCGAAAGCCTCTTAAAGGGCCGGAACTGGTCTGGGCCGTAATTTGGCCCAGAATGTGGTAGGATTTTAACGGGCCGGATCTCATATGGGCCATTATTAGACCCGGAACGTGGCAGGCCATTAATGGACCGGATCAAATATGGGCCGGCATTTGGCCCAAAACATGGCAGCCAGTTAATGGGCCGGCCTACTAGGGTCCTTAAAATCTTGTGGGCCTAAAGCTGGGCCGGCCCATTAATGTCAGCGAAATCTCGTGGGCCTTTAGCTGGGCCGGCCCATTATGGTCGACAAAAATCTTGTGGGCCTTCACCTGGGCCGGCCCATTATGGCGCGCAAAAATCTTGTGGGCCTTTACCTGGGCCAGCCCATTATGGCCCGCAAAATCTTGTGGGCCTTTAGCTGGACCGTCCCATTATGGTCTGCAAAATCTTGTGGGCCTTTAGTTGGGCCGGCCCATTTAAACATTATGGGCCACTGTTGGGCCGTGCCACGTGTCGACGTATCATAGGCACTTTGGATCCAATGAGTGGATGACATCTGTTCCAACGGTGAGCCGACACGTGTTTCCTCCAGCCAATGATGATTTTACACGTGGAAAATCCCCATTGGTCAGGGCTGTTAACGGGTTATCGGATCCAAAACCAGACCCGATAGCTTAACGGCGTTCCGTTACGGTGGATGCCATGTGTCGGTCACCCTTGACGAAAGCACTTCTATGACGCACGATTTATCGTCATGGAAGAGGACACTTTCGTGATGATAATTTTGGTAATGTCATGGAACACTTCTACGACAGCACAGGTATGACTATCTTGATTCTGTCATAAATTTGTCATGGATGTACATGCATGACAGAAAATGTGACCTACTGTGACAAACACGTATCATCACGGAAGTGTATTTTTTTGTAGTGCGTAAAGCTGGCACTAAACATGGCACGCCCAGATTCTTAAAGGTTACACCTGGCTCCACCGAAGTTGTTGAACGAACCGGAGTAGGCTGACGGGCCGCGTACTATGCCTCTAACTCGGCTTCTCGACGTGCTCTACCTTGATCCACCACACCCTGAGCATTAGCACCTCCGCCTGCTGGGTTATGCCCACGTGGCGGGTTATGATTCCGTCCACTGCTTGACACGGCCGGTTCATCGATATGCCTGCTATAGCTCCGGCTCAGGCGAGGGGTGGAGTGAATCCTGTCCCGGCTGTAAGAATAAGCCAGCTGCTGAACCAAAGCTGTTTGAAGGAGCTCTCTAGCCCTCCGTGTTTCAACCGCCATTGGAGACTCGCCTTCAACCGGGAGAGCCGCCAATCGTGACGCTGCAGCGATCATGTTATCCAAAGGGTTAGAATAATGACCCGGTGGCGTCGGCACGTACTGCGGCGGGTTACTGTTCTGATGAGGCGGGTCCGTCGTGCGTGGTTGAACCGGCGTCCCTGTTTTGGGTGTCTCGACCCGGTTTACCACTGTCGGGTTACTAGTTCCTGCTCCTGGCGTGTTAAAGAGATTTCTTGCCTCATAAAACGGGGTAGATGACTCCGATGCCTCCTTCTCAGGACATCATTTGAAGCGTTCTGATCTAGCATGAGCCGGTACGACTCCGACTGAATCCGCTGCGCCTGAGCATCTAAAGAGGCTCCCTCCTCAGCCATCATTGCGTTTTCCGCGTTCAGCTCCTCCTTGGCCTATGCTATCTCATCACTCAATTTCGCAACCGTTGCATTGTGCTGATCCTGATCCACTGGGTTAACCGCCGTTGTCAACAAGGCTGTCAGCTTATCCAGCAAATCAGTTACGGCCTGAGCCGGCAGACGCACAGGGCCTCCTGCCCCGACTCACGTCGCCGCTGTTGATCCAGAAATCAATGCCGGCGCAGTTGAAGAATGTTGTACCGGCTGCGTACCGGCCATGAAGATCGCAACTCGATTCGGCGGCTCATAGGGGTCCGGAATACTGTCGCCATCGGAATAGCCCCCAAGCCGGCCATCTTGCAGTTGGTACAATGACTTGGTCTCACCGGTGGATGACTCGCCATCTGAATAGACAACCGTCTCACCATTAGATACCGATTCAGATTCCGCACTGTTAATGAATCCCACGAAGGCACGCTTCATGGCGGGCTGAACCCGGGCAGGTCTCGCACGCTGAGCCGTCTCGATGATGTCGGTGCAGGTGTCCGGCTCAGGGCCCGGTTCGCCGATCTTGTCGATGAAGACGTGAATTTCGCCGAAGGGGACCCGGTACCCGTACTCAATTGAGCCGGCCTCGGGGCCCCAGCCTGCGTCGTCGATGTAGAGCTTGCCGCGACGACTCTTGGTCATCCGGCCCACAGCGTATCCCTTGAGCCTTTCGAAGTTGCCCTCTAAGAACTTGAAACCATCGTGCGATAGCCCCATGGTGGGCGCCAACTGTCATGGAATTGTCACGGCACATGTCCTAGTGTGAGGACTTACTCGTGGAGCCATCGCAACGAGATTAGCTTAAAGGGGTTAAACAGGACAAAGGACACGGGGAGTTTATACTGGTTCGGCCCCTTGCGGTGAAGGTAAAGGCGTAATCCAGTTTGAGGTGGTATTGCTAGGGTTTCGATGACCAAGGAGCGGATACGCTTAACCTGGCTCTCGATCTGTTCTTTCTTGCCCTAAGCCACCGCCGGGTCGTCCCCTAATATACACGGGTTGACGCACTGCGGTCTACAGAGTCCCGGCCGGCTCATATAACGTGTTCGGCTCGATGACTTATCTTACTTGCCTTATAACACAAGTCTACATATACATGGCGGTTTATAACCGTGGGCCTTAAGCCGCCTTTGGGCTTGGGCCCTCTACCCAGCCTATCTATGAACCGCCATTCGGATTACGCTTTTGTGCTTCATGGAGATGAATCGTCATAGGGATGACCCGGCCCCTCCTGGCGGGTCATGCCTGATAGTCATATCCCCAACAGTTTCCTTGTAATCAGGAGCTCTCAACCAAGCAGCCTCAAATTTGAAAGAGCTCTACACTGGTAGCTTTCGACGAGAATTCCCGACTTGTGTAGATCCAACAAGACATTTAGCCTCAAATTTGAAAGACGCATCATTTTGAGGAAAAGATAGTTGCTCGATTAATTCATAGAAAACTCTACATGAACTTTGCCAAAGAAGAAACTAATACATAACCATGTACCATGCATGCCAACAATTTATGCATTTCTTTGGTAATGGATGTGAAACTGGGCAACCAGTGTATAGTGGTACATCATATTATAGGTGTAAGTTAGGGAGACATCGAGGAATGCAGTAGTATTAAAGTGTGTTTTGTCATTGACTATATCTCTCTATAGACTTAATTTAGTGGCATGCATGTTGCATGCTTCTCGTCTCGGTGTCTCCTTTGGCCTCTCAGGACACTTGTTGAATGCCCCCCTAAAGGCATGCTATATGGCCGACAGCCGTACTTCAACTCACCCACAATTACCGCCGCCACCCACGTCAATGCTAAGGTCACCTGGTTGATGAATATCACCACGTTCGCATATGTACATCGAGGTAAAAATGTCATGAGACTGACAAAACATTGTATATGTGAATTAGCCCATATAGATCCAGTTTTAGCTCAACTGGGTCTATAGTATCCGCTCCACTCTAATGCAAGCCCATATATGTGCGATCATTGTTGTCATTTTTACTGCTGAAAATTCGTGTGCATCTCAGGGAAGATAAATTTGTAATCCTCTTGTCATACAGTTGTCTTTGCTGGTCTTTAACTTTTAATCTGGAACTTGGCTATTTGATGTCTTTCTCATATTGGTATTAGCAATGTACTTTTGGTTGTGGTTATATTAATTCATACTTGCTAACATCATCATACAAGGTTCCCAGTTTCTGGGAAATCACCATTTAGTTGTGTTATTACTTGTCCTTGCGAAATTCATTCAGCCAAGTTCTTAGGAACACTTACATTGGAATTGTATGTTGATCCTTTCGATTTCTGTTACATTTTTAGCAACAAGCAGGGCCCCAAGTGCCAGGTTCACTTTTTTTAGATGCCAGGTGCACTTTTGGTTACGAAGCAGGATGCAACCTCTGATCCGAAAAGAAAGGGCCCCACATCTCTCCCTCACTAGGGAGACATGGGCAGCGGTGGGGCGCCCCTACACCTCACAATAAGCGAGTCGAGTCATCCGACTCATTGAAGCGGACGACGATATGGGACGGCCTAGTTCGCGGTAGGTACACCGCCTCCTTTTCTATTTTTGTTTTTTTTTCATGTTTTTATTTCATTTTTTGATTCCATTTTTTACCTTTAGTTACACTTTTAAATATTCTAAACATATATATTACAAAAATTACTTCACAAAATATTTTAATAAGTTCTTAATCATGCTTTGGAATATGTTGAATGTGTATACAAAAAATGTTGACCCATGTATTAAAAAAATGATGGAATTTCTTGATCATGTATATAAAAATGTTAATCAAGCATTAAAAAAATTTGAACAAGTATTTGATTTTTTTTAACAAGTATTTGGAAAAATATTGAATAAGTATTAAAAATGTTGAACACGAATTCAAAAATGTCCAAAATGTATTAACAATGTCGAACAAGTATTGGGAAAATGTTGAATAAGTATTAAAAAATGTTGAACGAGTATATGAAAAATGTTGAACAAGTATTTGAAAGATTAAGTTTAAAAAATGTTGAACCAGTATTTGAAAAAAATATTGAATAAGTATTTGAAAAATGTTGAACAAGTATTTAAAAAATATTGAAAAAGTATTGAAATGTTGAATAAGTGTTCGGACAATGTTAAACGTGTATACAAAAACTGTTGATCACTTATTAAAAAAATGTTCTTGACACTTACGAAAATGTTGAGTGGAAAAAGAACACAAAAAATTGAGAAGAAAAACAAAACCAAACAAAAAATGGAGAAGAAACAAAATGCAAGAAAAACGAAGAAACAAATGCAAGAAAGAATGAAAAAAGGAGAACAAAAAAACAACAACAAAAAACAGAAAAAACCCAGATCGAATAACAACAAGTAGGACGTGCCCTATAACTTACCACGTGAGGGATCCTAGGCGGAGTGGCTAGCAGCACCCAAGTACTACAATTTCCTGTCCTGTATTTTTAATCCGTACGCTCACGCCAGTGGGCTGGCCCAATACGATGGTGCTTGGCATGTGGCTGCACGCGCCACGGGTCTCGGGCCCAGATCGGGTAGTGGCGGGCATCGAAGATTAGATCGGGCCAGATGCATGCGGATTTGGCCCCTCGTCATGGCCTGCAGCCATGGCCTTCTTGCTGCACGGTGGCGGATTCTGGGGCGGCTGCCCCGAGCTGTGGATCTGGAGGCGGCCTGCTAGTCAGCGCATCGGCTGGCCGAGCATGGCTACCTTGGGGCGGGGCGTAAGGGATTCCGGACCAAGTTCCTGGACTTGACGGCCGAGATGACGATTGCCATTGTATGGGCGATGACGGCAGCTGGCGCGATGGTGGGTGCAACCAGTAGCGCCTGTATTTTTAATCCGTACGCTCACACTAGTGGGCTGGCCCAATATGACGCTGCTCGACATGTGGCTACACACGTGACGGGTCTCGGGCCCAGATCAGGCAGTGACGGGCATCGAAGAGCAGATCGGGTCAGATACATGCGGATTTGGCCTCTGGCCATGGCCTGCAACCATGGCCTTCTTGCTGCACGGTGGCGGATTCCGGGGCGGCTGCCCCGGGTTGCGGATCTGGAGGCGGCCTGCTAGTCAGCGCAACGGCCAACCGTGGATGGCTGACCTTGGGGCGGGGCGCAAGGGATTCCAGACCTAGTGCATGGATTTGACGGCCGCGATGATGGTTGCCATTGTATGGGCGACGACAGTAGCTGGCGCGATGGTGGGTGCTCCCTGTAGCACCCAAATCGGGGAGGCGGCCCCTCTTCTTCGAAGGAGGACCTAGTGCCTGGATCTGACGACCACGATGACGGTTGCCATTGTATGGGCGACGGCAGCAGCTGGCGCGATGGTGGGTGCTCCCTGTAGCACCCGAATCGGGGCGGCGGCCCCTCTTCTTCGACGGAGGCGGATTCCATGGTCGCATGGACAACTCGGAGTCTAGATCTCGAGGTGGTGGCGGCTTTCCGAGGCTGGTGGTAGTATGGGACGCCCCCTTCATCAACAGATTGGGTTCAATGCGGCTCGGCAGATGACACATACTTCCCTTTCGGAGTCGTTGGATAGTGTTTGTTGCCAAAAAGTGAAGCCTCTGGTGGATGCTACGCATGACGTCAAGTCATTCCTTCTACCGGCACATGTTGCATGGTGGCTCTGACGGAGGTCTCATGTCTAGCCTGTTGCTGCTGGATCGAAGATGGTGCGACGGTGCGGGAGGCAGGCGGTATGTGACGTCTGTCTTCTTGTGTCTTCTCTAGTGGTATCCGGTTATCGAGGCACCAGTTTAAGATAAGGATGATGGTACATACGGCTTCAATGGAAAAAATTTGCACTCTGGTGAAAACACAAGATCTTTGATCAATCTATGATGACACGTGCGTGTGTCGTGTCCTTGCTGAAGGTGGTGGATTAAAACTTGGCTTCGGGGATAAGAATCCGGTGTTCAACCTTGTATTGGACTCGCCATCATCAGCGCACGGTGATTCTTTCTTGAAAGTGTTGCCTAGGAGTTGTGTATTTTTTGTTTTGATGTCCTCTTGTAACATAGGGGGGTTAATTATCATTTTGCCCTGAGTGGTGTCCATGTGCTCAGTTTTGCCCTCAGATGTAAATTGTGGTCAGTTTTGCCCCTAGTCCATGCACAGCTACTATGACGAGGCCAAACGGCCATATTTGAGTCCATTCCGTCCGCCGGCGTTAGTGGTTGTGGGTCCGGAGTTTACATGTGGGACCGCGTGGACGTGGGTCCAGAGCTGACATGTAGGCCCGTGCAACTAAATCCCCAAATCATTTGTAGGATTCTAGCTCACTCTGCCCATCCGCCGGCCGGCTGTCCTGCGCCGCCGCCGCCGCCACCTGCGCCGCGGCCAGCACCTGCCCCGCCACCAGTTGCACGGCCTGCCCCGCCGCTACCGTCCTGCGCCTACGCTCCACGGCTACCTGCGACGCCACAGGTGGGGCGCCCGCCACCTGCTCGACCCGCATGATTTTGACGATGATCCAAAATATCCTCCAAATAATGATTCAAGTGAGGCTTCAAATGGTGATCTAAGTGAGGCTCCAAATAGTGATCATGGTGATCCAAGTGAGGCTTCAAATGGTGATCATGGTGATGCAAGTGAGGCTCCAAATGATGATCCAAGTGAGGCTCCAAATGGTGACCAACCTTCTGTTGTTGTGAGTTCTGCTAGGTATGTAAATCTTGCAAGGGTCAAATACTACTGTACATTTATCACTTGACATGATCTCATTACCCTTTATGTTTTGCACAGCTCTATGATAGGTTTGAAGAAGACGCGCAAGTTACCGACAACCAAGAGGAGAAGAGAAGAAGCAATGAGCACAAGGTGCTAGAGGAGCAAAGTGATGGCAAGAAGCTCAAGGAACAGATAGAAGCCCCAACGCTATATATGAATAATTATGAAACATTATGAATAATGTTGTATTTCTGTTGGATGATGTTGGACCTATGTTAGAACTACGTTTGACATGATTTTTAAATCGTTGAATGATGTTTAAATGAGCACATGGTTTTTCCTTTTTTGATTTTTTTAATTGTGTTTTGCTCATTTGAATTCTGGTCAAACCTAACTTTGACCCAGATTTAAACAAGTCTAAAACGTCAAAATGAAAAACTAAGTCTGGATCCTTCTTAGTCAATCCAAAATGAAGCTGTGGTGAGGTTTTTGAAATTTTCATGAAAAATGTGCTAAAAAGAGGGGTCCAAAGGTAGGGTAAACGGCCTCATTTCTAAGCAAGGTTTTTTTCGACCTTGTCTAAATCAGCCAAATAACTTTCCTACACATATATACAGACTATGTGCGCTGGTTTTTCCATTTTTTTATTTTTTTAATTTGTTTTGCTCATTTGAATTCTGGTCAAACTTAACTTTGACCAAGATTTAAACAAGTGTAAGACATCAAAATGGAAAACTAAGCCTGGATCCTTCTTAGTCACTCCAAATTGAAGCTGTGGTGAGTTTTTTGAAAATTTCATGTTCATTTCCCCAAAACACTTCTCTTCACTTCATACAAGAGAGTTTGAGATACTCGAGATATCACACAATACACATGAACTTATCGTTTAAATGTATGTAAACCTTGTTTATCTACTTAAATCGTTAGTATATGACATAAGAAGACTACGTGCGCAGGTTTTTTATTTTTTTATTTTTATTTAATTTATTATGCTCATTTGAAATCTGGTCAAACATAGCTTTGACTGCTCCAAACCCCTCCGAAACCCCGCTAACCCTAGTGCTGAACAAGGACCGTCCATCTAACCCTAGCGGCGATCAAGGGCCGTCGATCTAACGCTTCTAGAAGGAATCTGCGGGGAGGAGGGGGCGATCCGCGAGATGCAATCTGATTGGCTGGGAGATTGTTTTTTTAAAACAAATACTAGGCGTGCTGGATGGATCGTTGCGCCGTCTCATTGTCTGGGCCTGAGACCGCAGTAAATAGCCCGTCTCAGCCTTTCCAGGCCTTGCATGCATGGGAGGCAGCGACGTGGGTTTGCATGCGCGGGAGGCGGACGTGCATGCATGCGAGCGAGGCGAGCGAGGCGCGGTAGGCGAGCTAGGCTAGCGAGGCGAGCTAGGTGGCCATGCACGTATTGTTTCAGAGTTAGGCAGTGGTTCAGGGTAGCGAGTCAGATGCACCGCCCGGTCAAAGAGCTATGCAATGATTCAGATGTTACGCACGCGCCCCATGCATCGTTTTCGTGCAAAAATTAAAGAGTGCAAAACGTAACAAATACACACACGCGTCCGGATTCACACACGCACCGTTCTCATCCTTTATCTCTTCCTCTCCCACCCACAGGCCTATAAATGGGGATGCCTCTCTTCCTCTCCCACCCACAAGCCAGATCCGATCCATTCTCTCCAACTTCAAACACCCAAGCGACCGAGCCCTCCCCAAGCGAGACCAAGTGAAGATGCAGTTCAACGGGCCGACCTTCAACGGTCCGCCTGTCATGCCGGAGCTGCGCTACCCACCGGGTGTGCTCGTGGAGAGGGAGCTCCGTGTGTGGGCTATTTCAAGGTGGAGGGGTTCCGTCGAACTCACCCGCACCTTCCTCAGAGCTGGCTATGCCCACCTCCCACGGGGCTCGCCTAGGATGTTCACCCTCAACGAGGTTTGTGACCGCGGCGGCATCCTCCTACTACTCACGGTCACCTTCACCAACCCATTTGACGCGCGCGAGCTCCTCGGCCAAGTCTTTTGGTGCGGCTGCGAGGCAATCTTCTTCACCGTGTACAACATCTACACCAACTACGAGAGCATCTTCCCCACTCCAGGCCAGATGCACTCCCTTCCCTACGACGAGGAGCAGGAGGTGCGAAGATGAAGACGGTGTTGAAGGGGCGCGCGGCCAAGGTGGAAGAAGGAGGTCAAGATGAAGATGTTCAAGCCCGGAGTCAAGCTCGTCATGTTTCATTTTTATTTTGTTGCTTCTCTATGTCGTGTCGTGTCATGTTTTGTCATGTGTCCGTGAACTTATTATTGTAAGGGTACGGTGTGTTGCATCTTATCTAAGTTATTAGGGTTTATTATGTGTGTTAAAAAATGTCCGTGCCCAAACATATCATTTCTTCCCTAAACCAAGTCATGAAGTTCGAGAACTTGTGGTTTTCATGAATGAAAATCGGAGGGGGTGAGAAGCCCTCTGTTTCATTCAAAAAAAACAAGTCATGAACTAACATGCAAATTTATTCCCTTTAAATCCTAAACCAGGTGCCACTCTAACCCTAAACCAAGTGCCACTCTAACCAAAATCATGTGGCAATGCAAACATACGTTTTCAACTTTCCAACCCTCCAAAATTTCAGTGCAAAACAAAGGAAAACCACTCTCACGCGTGTGCAAACATTCACGGTCCCACTATGTATACCTTCCTTCCCTACCCATGTCAAAGTCATGCCATCTGTCCTAGCGGTTACCAGCGCAGCCCTAAACACCACAAACCCACGCAGTCCTGGGTTCGAGTCCCCAGCCGCACCAATTTTTTGTGCATTTTCCACCCTTCATCTTTTTAGACAAATTATTTTTTTCTGAATGTAATGCCCTTAAAAAAATTTCATTTATTTTGGCACCAGGTGTAAACCTCTACCAGAGCTGAGGCACATTTTCCATGACATTTTGGTCTTTGATTTAAATCACATGGTGTATTTGAATTGGATTAATTAAATTGCTATTAAATATTTAACAGCTCCAAAAAATTTCTAACCTTAATTGTTTGGCTCTGGAATAATTCAATTAGCTTCCACAAAAAGTTTCAGCATTATGATTTACTGCCTAAATTAAATCAGAACAGAAAACAGAAAAACATGCAAGAGAACCCCCCCAATGGGCCTAATTAGATGTAGTTGGCCCATTAACCTAGCCTGCACTTGGCTCTACGCTCTGAATTTGGCTCAAGAGCAACCTTTTTTTGATAGAAAGGCAGAGCAGAGAGCTGCATTTCATTGATCAAAAGTTTCTGAATTCCTCATTTCTTCTCCTTTTTTCAACATATTTAAATGTTGGTCACTTCTTCTCTTTTTTTCAACATTTAAACAACTTTGACCAACATTTAAAATAGGTGAATTTCTCATACAATTTCAAGATTACAAATTCCTCCATAATTCATGCCTTTCCATACATTTTCAACATTACAACCAGTGCGATTACCATACCTACAAATGCCCAAAAGTATTTGCAAATGGGTATTGGTAGTGCTTGATCTTCAAGCTTACTAACCTTCTTCTTCAACATCCTAAGCTCAACAGCTAGCTCTCTGTCAGTGCGTGCTTCGCCCTCCATCTCTTCTTCCGGAGCTCGTGTTGCGGCCACTGCCGTTCGTGGCAGCATGCGCAACCATTCTTCATGCTCTTCTTGCAGTTCATTCATCAGAGTCTTGGCCAGAGCATCGACCCAAAGAAAGAAGCATGTCACCTGCATGAACACCAAACAGATCAACCCATTGCTCAAAGATCCCGACCACGAAAATGGTGCAATTGCCCCGATTCTTACCCCATTCTCGCTGCACATGTAGAACGGACGATTCTGGTTCCTCGGTGTGTGAGAAACCCTCCGATCAACGCCCGCCCGGCACTGCGGACAGACGAAGACAGGCATGTCCACACGCGCCCGGCTCTGCATCCGCGAGGTGGCGCGGGAGCTTGAGGAAGACATGGAGCTCGGAGCCGAAGGGGATCTCAACGCCGCCGCCCTCCACAGCTAGCTTCCCACCGCCGTGCTCTCTCTCTCTCTCGCCGTGGTCACCGTCGTGCTCTCTGTCGCCGTGGTCACCACCGCTGTCGCCCGCTTATATAGCACACCCGCAACGGCTCTCTGCTCAACAGCTCTCTGCTGGGTCCCACAAGCCACGCGTGCAACGGTCTGAATAAAATTGGCCGTCTCTGCCGCTTGGTCCCACCTGTAAGGGCCGAGTCAAAAGGTTGACCTGACGGAGACGGCAGAGTTCACGGAACGTGCCGGTGCACACGGACTAGGGACAAAACTGCGCACAATTCACATCTGAAGGCAAAACTGAGCACACGGACACCACTGAGGGCAAAAGGATAATTAACCCAACATAGGGTTAGTGGTTATCTAGTGGAGTTACTGTCGCAAGGCATGTAGCTTCGGGTTTGCTTTTTGTTTTATTTCCAGGCCAATGTTGTTCGGTTGCTGAATTTTGCATTCTTAATAATATATATCTGCATGAATGGACCTGGTGCAGAGAGCGGGGTTACCTCCTTTAAAAAAAAAAAACTTTTAGTGACGAAGCACGCAGACCGAATTTGCTTTTCAAAGGCCTTGTTCAGCGTGGTAAAATGGGACAATACACAGATGGGGCATTTCCGAAAGCCCACTTATCTTACGAACACACGGCTAACAACCTAATCCAAAACGGAGAATGTTGATGTGGTCTGCCTAGCCCACTAGGCTAGCATTGGAGTCCTTTCTTCTAGGTGAGTTCCTTTTATCTCCAACGGCAAGACGAAAGCGGTTTAGATAAAATGCACCTCCATAGTGGACAAGTGCACATAGGTCTTGAGGCACATTAATTTTTGCATTAATTACATGGTTGTTGCATTGAACTACAACCAATATGATGGTGCCCTTACTCTTTCTTATAAGGAGCAACAGCCCAGAGGTCAAGATGGTTGCTTCAATAAAGGAGAGCAACCTCAACATGAACTTTGGCAAAGAGGAGACAGTTAACCTGGACTGTCTTTGCTAATGGATGTGAAACTAGGCAGCCACTCTGTGGTAGTAGTGCACATTTCGGGTCAAAGTTTGGGAGGCATCGTGGAAGGCAGCACCACCAGGTTGTCCTTTTTGACCGCTGATGTCCAAATTGACCCAGGGTAGTGCCTAGCCTGTTGCTACCTTATCGTCTCATGTCGCACAGCGGAGAGTCTTTCAGATTCCATTTAGTAGAATGTCGCTAGCTTCCTGTCTCATGTCACACACCGGAGAGTTCTTTAGATTCAGTTTAGTAGAATGTTGCTAGCTTTCTGCAGTCTCATATTGCTCACCGGAGAGTTCTTTGGATTCCATTTAGTAGAACAGATGGAATGGCAATTTGTGCCTTGCCTTTTTATTTCTGACTTGCTTGTGTCGAAATGGCAGGAGGCTGTCACAACTTTGTATGTGTGTCAATTGGGTCAATTAACACACACAGATCGAGTTTTGGCGAACTGGGTGTATATTATCCGCTCCACCTATAATGTAAGCCCATATGCTGGGAGATCTCTGCTGTCGTTTTTACCCCCTGAAAATTCGTGCACATCTCAGGGAAGAACATATCTGTAATCCCTTGGCCTAGAGGTGTCTCTGCTGGTCTAAACTTTTAACCTGAAACTCCTATTTGTTGTCCAGCTCATGTTCGTATTAGCAGTGTACTTTTGGCAGTGGTCATATTCATATTTGCTATCATCATCTTCCCAGTTTCCAAGAAATCGCCATTTAGTTTTGATATTGTTTGTCCTCGTGAAATTCATGCAGCCAAGATTCTAAAGAGCTAATCTTTTCAAATGCCACTCATTAAAAAAATACAAGAAAAGCAAGCCCTGGGTCTTGAACATTTTACTTTTTATTTTAGAAACATAGTTCATGTAAATTAAAGCAATTCGAAACATGCGGTACCATGCAATTCCAAGAAACCAAAATTATTTGAACTATCGAAGAATACTAAGGATTGCATGGTAAATCAAAACAAAGCAGTTTTTTTCAAAAAGAAGGATTACCCCTGGCCTCTGCCTCAAAATGGTGCATGCAGCCATATTATTAACCAAAGTATCCACCAAGTACGCTGTTCGATACAAGTTCACAATCAAGTTGAAAAAAAATGCAAATTGCCACAATCCTTCTTTTTGAAAAAAAAATGCTTTGTTTTTAACCTATTTGATGAGTCAGATACACTACACTAGAAACTTTCAGTGACAGGAGTATTCTCAGTGAAATCTATGTATATGGATTTGATAAACACTGATCTAATCCCAAAGTCGCTTGACATTTGGAAAACTAAGGTAACTTTAAAAATAAATGTCTTCATGTGGTTTTTTCACAAGGAAGTGATCTTGACTAAGGACAACTTGACAAAGTGTTGTTGGGAGGGTAGTAAACGATGTTGTTTCTATAATCAAGATAAATCCATCCAACATCTTTTTATCGAATGCCCACTAGCCAAGTTATTGTAGTGTGCAGTTCATGTGGCCTTCAATATCAGTCCTCCTAATAGCATTGCCACTTTGTTTCGGACATGGCTAAATGGGGTAGAGCCTAAAACAGCGGCGCATATTCAAGTCGGGATGTGTGCATTACTTTGGGCGATATGAAACAAAGCATATTAATTGAACTCCACATGAAACACAAAACATTAGCACAGGAACATATACTGTAGAAAAAATTAATCAACCATAGTAGATCAAATCAGTGCAACGGTCATGAAGCACAGATCAAGGCAGTACACCGGTCATGAAGAACATACATTTCTGCATCCATTGCAAGGTTGTTGTGTTAACCTATATCTAGTTAAAGAGTAAAGACGGTTCCCTTTCTCTTTCTTAAAAGGAGGAGCAGCCAGAAGGAAATATAGTTGCTTCAGTAACCAAGAGAAACCTCATCAGGAACTTTGGCAAAGGATGCGAAATGGGGCAACCTCTGCGTAGTAGTAGGCCAGTAGTAGCACACATCTCTAGTCTAAGTTTGGGAGACATCATGGAACACAACAACACACTTGACGTGTTTTGCATTGCCTTGACCTCTGTTGACTCAAGTTAGTGTGCCTCGCCTGTTGCCTTGAATCACTCTGTAGGATCTCTCTCTGTATTACTAAGTTTGGGGTTGGAACAAAGTAGCAGTAGTTCAGATTACACTTGATACAAGCACAACTGTCCCAAAAGGAGGACAGCAAGAATAAGTTTCGGATTCTAGAGCCAAGGTGGGAGAGAGATAGCCGTCGCCGTCCTTCCGGATCGATCTTCGATGATCTCCTCATTGGCTCCCCTTCTTCTTATCTCACCGCTGTCACCCACTCGTCCCCAATCACACGCGTGCTTGCCTTGGCGTGTGACGGCTGACTCGGTGGGCTGCTTCTGGCTTGGGCTGGGTTGTTTGATGGGCCCTCCAGCTCATGGCACTTGTCGTGCTCATATAACCGCAAACATTGTGTAACATAGACCATACTAGCATAGCCCACGCGGCGGCACGCCACGCCCATCGATACATTGTATCCATATGAAGTGTGTTTATTATTTACAAGAAATGTTATTGGTTCAAAACATGGAGAATCATGTACGTAGGAAGATAAATGGAAAGAGGCGTATTATTGGCATCATGGATGCTGCATGTTGCTAAACAAGGAAAATACACGATGATACATCTCTAATAAGTTTCATTTATTCTTTTTTGCCGCACCCATCTAATAAGTTCCATTTATTCTGGCCATGCCATTCTATAAGACAAAGGGTATGCTATGATGATTACTTCATGCCATTAGTTTCAGTATATGAAGGCACTCATTTTAAAAAAAGTATATGAAGGCCCCATTAGCCGAGGGAGTGTCATATCAGTAGTTAACATGATAGAGTTCATACATGGCGCAAACAATGTGCATGAACCTATGCCTGAATCAATAATTTATGACCATATAGACTTCAGCTATACATCAAGATAATGTTTGTGTATATTGAACGTACAAATTTTTATGTATACGAAAAAATACCAATAGCTATGCCCATCGGTTGCAGTTTTTTTTATCTGACTGGTGACTAACTTGCATTCATGACATAGCAATTGAAAAAAAAATCTCAGCCTTAGCCAGGCAAAAGTAGACACAATTCAGTCAGGTTTTAGACTGGTCATTATCTTACAACACATAGAAACATAGCTAGTGCGTTGGGAACACACCACACAAAGAAAAAGCACAATGATCGTTGTATAAACCAAGTAGACCGCACATACAAATCTTGATCCATGAACTAAGTTGTTTTCTCTCCAAATATACACTGGGAGAGAAACATAAGATTTCAAAATCATACACTGCGAGAAAAATGTAAGATGTCTCTGTAAAGTTGGCGTGCTACAGAAATGAATAATGAAAATGACAACTCACAACAACACCTTGCATTGTCCTGTTGATATGGTAATCATTTTAACAGCTAGAACATGACAGTACAAACTTTACATTTTTCATATGAACAAAATCCGGACCAACCTGAATCTAAAATATGCCGCAGCTCAATAGGGCCATTAAAATGCATCATGTTGTTCAGCTTCGCGAAGAAACATGATAAAAATGGATTGTCAATACCTTGTCATTGCTTGCGTTTTTTCACCCTTAAGGATCTTATTATATAAGTTAATAGTGTGTCATCCAAATTCATCACAGTTTGATGCCTTCCAGACTTGTGTCGATACTTTATGTTGAAATTACATACATTGGTAAAAGGAAGACTCGTGTGAGCGTTTTGATTGTTCGATTAGTTGCTAGTTTGGACATCATTTCTTTGCTCAAACATTCAGTAATCGGTGATGTTGGTCGGTTATTTGAAAGCATAGATTTGCGGGTTTTTTTCTTTTTTTAACTCTGATGTATTAGCGTTTCTTTCTCTTATTTAAGAAACCCTGAAAAAGCACTATTCGATGAAGCATCTATCCACATTGTCCCCGCTTGCGCTTATTACATATGAGGGAATTAAACTAACTAGAAGTGTAACCCAAGTAGTTGTGTACTCCCTCCGTTCCTAAATATTTGTCTTTTAAAGATTTCAAATGGACTATCACATACGGATGTATATAGACATGTTTTAGAGTGTAGATTCACTCATTTTGCTCCGTATGTAGTCACTTGTTGAAATTTCTAGAAAGATAAATATTTAGGAATGGAGGGAGTATGTAACATGATGGAGAACTTAGGTGACCAACAGCAACAGCCAGTGTCAAACCCTTGAACTAAATCTATTTAGCTCCATGACGTGCTAATGTTTCTGTGAGAGAATACACACCAACAAGAAGATGTCAACAACCGCCTATGTATACAACCACAAGTCATGTTTGAAAAAAAAAAACTCCAAAACGGTGACATGCATATGCTTATCTCAACCAGCACGACCAATGCATGCAAACAGCCAAGATAAACTCCTAATTAAACGGCCCATATCGCGATCAACAACCGCATGCCCGCATGCAAACTGAGAAATAAAACAGCCATGGTAACCAGTGCTCACATGGTCCATTCCTGCAGTTCATAACTCAACGACCATGCAAAAGGAATGTGACATAGCCCATGCAAATTCACATACACCCAAGCATTGCATGCATGCAAATCAGGCCGATTCTGGTTCCATCATGTAGCCTAAGACAATTTAGGCTCCATCATCCCAGACGGATTTGAGCGCGCTGCCGTCGTACCGGATGCGCGACCTGATGCAGCTGGGCCGGCACCTCGACCCGACGTGCAAGCTGCTGGAGCCCATCGTCGCGGGCCTCGCGGCCGTGAAACCATCCACCAGCATCACCTTTAATACGTTCGACGCGCTGGAGCAGCGGGAGCTGTAACCTCCGGCGTAACCTCCCCATGCCGGTGTTCAACATCAGCTCGCTACCCCGCTCCACCTGTTCTCCTCCCCCGCGGCTGCCGCTGAGAGCAGCCTGCTGCGGCATGACCGGGGCTGCTGAAGTGACTGGACGCGCGGCCAGCAACGGTGGTGTTGTACGTGAGATTCAGCAGCCTGGCTTGCATGCCCACGCAGGGCCCGGTGAAGACGGTGTGGGCATCGCTGGCAGAGGCAGGCCTGTCCTTCCTCTGTATCCTTGGTTCCAGCCGGCAGCCCTGGCTGACGGGCTAATGCGGCTGCCAGCCGGCTTCGAGGTGGCGACGCGCGGCACGGCATCGTGGTTGAGTGGGCGCCACAGGAGAAGGTGTTCCGGTATTGCGGCCGTGGCCGAGTTCTGCACGCAAGACGGGAGGAACTCGACGACGGAAAGCGTGGGCGAGGGCTTGCCGATGTTGTGCCGCCCGGACTTCGACGACCATATTCAATGGAGATGCAAGGTAAACACGGAGACATACCATGTGCGGGCCTTGCGAGAGGTGCTTTGGTCGCTGCGTCCGGAGTGGTGGCGGCATGATTGTTCATGCGCCGAGCCGTAGCTGCAGCTCCTGCGAGGCATCGCAAAAGTAGGCACGGGCGAGTGCAGCAGAGCGATCCATGGACGCGAGGGGCTTCAGGATGATCCTATGAAACGACGGTGATGGCATCAGCAGCAGCTACGCTCCCGCGACTTCCCTGTCACGTCTGGAACGGCATCTTAGCCGCGCTTCGTCGCTCGCGCTGCAGCACCACGCCGAGACGGCCCGCCACCATGGCCTCCAAAGTCACCGGCCGGCCCAAACTACTACGGTGGGTGCCCTGGATCGAGAAAGAGGGGTGCCTTTTATAGGTATATAATAAAGCGGTGGATTGCCATGGCAATAGTAAGCGGCAAGGCTTCCAGATTGAACACAACAGCGGCAACGATCACGGAGCGGCCACGCAAGCAGCAAACGGCAGACTTCGGCGGCACCGATTACAGGACGATCACGCAGGCAGTAAGCGGCAGACCATGGGAATCAAGCCATAGCACCGGCACCGCCCGGAAACACCAGCGAACGCCATACTTTACGGTCAAAGGGGCATGCACAACAGACAACACGAGGCGCCGCCGCCTTTTGAGCGTAGAACGGCACCAGCAGAAATCACGTATGCACCGAAGTCAAACCTGGGACACTGGGCCACGGATATCCGAAACTACTAACTGCACCCACGATTTGTGCATCCAACTTAACAAAATGATTACGACGTAACTACAGTTACCTTGCAAATGTACACAGCCATATCCCAATTAAATGCACGTGTCAAGACACATCGTTCTACCACATCGCCATCAACCAAGTGGATGAACCTGGTACTAACAAAACCATCCCCTGAAGTAGGGGCTTGGTTATGTTAACGATGCAGGAATTAAAAGGTAGTACCACCATGCAAGAAGAATTAATTATTGAAAATAAAGTTCAGGCCCTGTCCCAACCAAGTCCAAGTGGACTTCACTGTAATTGGTTGCCCCATAGCAAATTAGTACATCAATCTTGAGGTACATTAATATCTGCAACCATGGCATGGTTGTTTGCATTGAATTAGATCCGATTAAAGACCACACCCTTTATCTTTCTAAAAAGAATCATCAGTTTAAGGCAAAGATAGTTGATTCAATAATCCATAGAAAACTCAACATGAACTTTGGCAAAGAAGAGATTGATGCATAACCATGTAATGGATCTGAAACTTGGCAACCCGTGTATAGTGGTACATCGTATTTCAGGTGTAAGTTTAGGGAGACCCTCGCCCGACGTAGCCTCCGACCCACCCCCTCTCTCTCTCTCCCGCGCCGCCCCCGAGCGACGGCAGGGAGGGCTTCCGGCGCGGCGGCCCCCGAGTCCCCTCCTCCTCTCCCGCCACCGCCAGAGGGCCTGGCCGGGCAAAGCTCACCCGGGCCGGCAGCAGTGGGGCCTTCTGGTTCCCTCGCGTGCAGAGGAGCGACACGGGTCCTTCTCTTTCACTGGGGCGCGACGTGGGCGCCGCGGGGCGACGTCGCGCTGGTGTGCTGATCGGCGCTGGGTGGTAGTCGCGCTGCTGGTGACGAGGATGGTGGTGGGTCACGCGGGGTCAAGGCGTGGCGGCGGATCTGGCGCGTAGGGGCTCCTGCGGCGAGTGCTACGGGCGATGCAGCCTCGCGGTCCTGGGCATCGGGCGGCTGCTGCTGACAACAAGGGGATCGGTGCAGCGACGGCTTGGTGTCAATGGTGGCGGTGTGTGCCAGCTGGATCTAGTGTTTTCCGGCGGGTGGCGCGGGTTGAGGCATCAGCCCAGCGTGACTGCTGCTCTAGCTGTGGGAGGCGGCTCAACCCTTTAGGAGTGGCGGCTTCCATTCGTCGCGCCGGCATCACGGCGGCTCGGCTGTGGCGGCGGCTGGATTTCCGGCGTCGGCTCGTTTGTAGGCGGCGCGGTTCGACCATCAATCCATCTCCGTGGCGTCTGACCCTATCTTCGTCGAAGGGTTGGCCCCCCAGCTGCGGTCCATCACTCGTCTCGTACCCGACAGCAGGACCAAGCCCGTCTCGTGCCCAGCAACATGACTCGGCAGTAGGACCGGCTTGTCTCGCGCCCGACTACAGGACCATGCTCATCTCGCGCCCGGTTGCAGGACATGCTCATGTCGCGCCCGGTGATGCAGGACATGTCGATGGAGGCCAGTTTTGGCCGGTCTACTGGGTCTCGGCACGGGGGGGGGGGGGGGCGGGGGTGCGAATGGCGGGTCCTTTCCGCTCGTATGTTTCGTTGGGGTAGCGGCGGGTCTCGGTTGAGGTGGTGTCAATGTCTTGGATGCCGGGGCAGCGACCTTGGTGGTGCTTCCGCAGTGCTCATGGGCAGAGCCCATGGCTTGGTGCTGTCCGGTTGTCACGGCCGTGTGGGCGGTGTGGTAGCCGGGGTGTGGCGTTTGGTAGCGGTGAGTGGTGGCCAGGGTGAAAACCTGCTCTATCTTCCAACAGACCGGCGGCGACGAAGCTCGTTCCCTTCTTGAAGGCGTCGTCGCGGCTCTCATTGCCGTCTTGCTCCAGGGAAAACTCCGACCCTCGGATCGGGCGGTGGTGGCTCTTCGGTGTCGTCCCCTTCCTGAAGGCACCGCCTTGGAGCCCGTAGTTCGTCATATGCGGCTTCACTTCTTTGCGGTGGCGTGTTCACGGTTGTAGACCGCGCTACTCTTGTAGTGCTAGGGATGGTGTTGCTGCGCTCAGTACCTATGTATGCTGCCTTATGTGTGTATATGCATGTGTTGTGGGGCCGTGCGCTTGTACCAGGTGCTGTTGATCGTTACTTTATATATAAAGGGGAGGGGTAGGGGGAGGGCGAAAGCCTTTTTCAGAAAAGTTTAGCGAGACATCGAGGAATGAAGTATTAAAAAGTACGTTTTCTCGTTGATTATATCTGTATCGACTTAATTTAGTGCCATACATGTTTCTTGCTTCTTATCTCATTTGGGTTGTCCGGACACTTGCTGAATAGTGTCCTCCTCAAGGTGTGCCCTATGAGCTGACAGCCCTGCTTCAACCCGGCCACAACTCCCACCTTTCACACGTATCGATGTGTATCACCATGGTCCCATATGCGCGGCGAGGTAAAAATGGAATGTGACTGCCAAATCACTATATGTGATTAAACACACACAGATCGAGTTTTGGCGCAACCGGGTCTTGTATAGACATGGTTATCACCTAAATTTATAGAAATCCACAAGGTCCACTTACCATATCCTAGGGACTGCGCATAACTACATTCATACGACATCAAAGGAAGGGCATATAGAATCAAAACGATGAGAACCCTAAAGCTAACACCATAAAAATCTTTTTTTTTTACATTATTTTCGAAAAGGATACTAGTTTTTGTAGTTGTTACAGCGAGATCCCTATTTTCGTTTTTATGTTCTTTTTTTTCTAGCTTCAGTGATGATGCTACCGAGGTGGAAATTAAGGACACGATTCTAATTATCCTATGCCTAGTAGAAATTAATACCTCGAGCCTCTATATAGGGCTTTGGAATCTTGTGCAGTGAGAGGTTCTCGACATTATTTTTTAGTTTGCTTCTTCTTTGCACTTTTGCCGGACTTGTTATGCAGAACATCATTGAAACGGTCGAGTTGCCGCTTGAATTGGTGAGGCGGTCGTGACCATTTAGTAGAACCATTGTAGTACTCCCTCCGTCCGGAAATACTTGTCGGAGAAATGGATGTATCTAGATGTATTTTAGTTCTAGATGCATCTATTTTTATCCATTTCTTCGACGAGTATTTTCGGACGGAGGGAGTACTTGCTTGAGTCAAAATGAGAAGATGCCACCAAAGCATTGTATCTGTGAATTAACAGTTGCGGATCAGGTTTTGGCGGGCATAATTATACGCTCTAGTGTAATGTAGTAAGCCCAGAAGCCGGTAGGTCTTGTTGTCGTTTTTACCCCTAGAAATTTGTGTGCAATTCAGGGAATATAAAAATAGTAATCCTCCTGACCTACAAGTATCTCCATCCATATTTTAACTTTTAACTGTAGCTCGGTTGTTTGTTGTTCTGCTTTTGTTGGTATTAGCCGGGTAATTCTTACAGACATTCGTGTAAAGTCATACATACTTTTGTAATTCTGGCTGTAAGTTCCCAGTTTTCTAGAAATGAACTTTTTTGCGTTGAAAACCAGGAGCATTATTAATTTAGAATAGGATTATAATCTGCAGCTAGCTAATAGAACTGCTACATCACTTGGGACAGGCAAACCCTATTTGGCGCTGCAAGCGCCCGTTATAGGCCATTTTGCTAACGGGCGCCGGCAGCGCACACCCCCCTGCCGCGATTTGGGCTGTGTGCAATTCAGCGAATATAAAAATTGTAATCCTCCTGACCTACAAGTGTCTCCATCCGTATTTTAACTTTTAACTATAGCTCGGTTGTTTGTTGTTCTGCTTTTGTTGGTATTAGCAGGGTAATTCTTACAGACATTCGTGTAAAGTCATACATACTTTTGTAATTCTGGCTGTCAGTTCCCAGTTTTCTAGAAATGAACTTTTTTGCGTTGAAAACCAGGAGCATTATTAATTTAGAACAGGATGATAATCTGCAGCTAGCTAATAGAACTGCTACATCACATGGGACATCCTGAATGTCAGGGGCCTTATATCTCCTCCATGTCATGTGGGCTAGTCCTTTGGGCCTCCGGGTGGGGCCTGGCCCATGTCACGATCAGGGGCAGCTAACTACAAGCATACGGCAGGAGGCTACGAGGAGATCATCCAGTGGATCGACGAACCGGCGGTGGCGGCTACCTCTCTCTCCCCTATCTCCCTCCTTTTCCTTTCCTCCAGTTCATTTGTTCTTCCTCCATTAGTACTAGTAAGCTCGCACGTGCAACGCACGTCTATACTAAAACACATTGTATCAAATATTTGTAGTTCTAAAAAGCTATCTTCAAAAATCAAACAAGGTTTCCGATCAACCGAAACAAAAATCCAGAACTAAGATAACATCATCCATTAGCTGCCATAAACATCTCATCACTTATCCTCTTTCTCCGCGTCGACAGCCTTCTTCATCCGGGCTCCCAACAGGTGTTGGTTAATAATCTCGACACAGAGCTTGCCGTATGCATGTGCTTCTCGCCGCCGCGAGTGATGGGCATGTAGTCGCCCTGGACCTCTGGGTGGCTGTAGCAAGGCTGTGTTAGGATCAAATCACCATCTTTGAAGCAAAAGAGGTGTAAACACGAAGAAAAATAAACAGATTCAATAGTTGCAAGCGCACCTTATAGGAAGATAAAGCTTGCCAGGTTGGCGTTGTATCTCGCGCCTGTCGACATTAGACTGCATAACCTCCAGTTACATGTTCTTCTGTCGGTGGTCCATGAAAATGCCAATGGTCAGAACAAGTTTCTTTGGGATGCCCATGACTTACATTTACAGTACATAAACATCAACAAATAATAAAAGAAATCTGTATAATATAAGCCGGTGTCTCTACATATAATCTCATGTAGCATCCTAACCAAAAGTCTGAAATCTGCCATTCTGCAAACTAAAGTTTTTGCATATTATATAGACATACCAAGTTCAGTGTTGTGAGTTTAGAAAGACGCTGCAGTAAAATTTCAGAACCACTGTCAGTTATTTTCATCAAGGCTATTTTTTTGGCTTTATCATTTACCATGTTCCCACGGGCTGGAAATATTCATAAGGATACAATTTCACAAGAACATCAACGGATAAGCAGATCAATCATTCTCTGAAGTTTGCATGACAGAAATGCAATTTCTAACCCAGGTGTATGGTGCATGATACGCCCACCTAAATATAATAAATCAGAATCGTTATGTCTAATATTTCCTTGCTTTTATATATTAGTTTTTTAAATTGCACTTTTAAGAGGAGAAATATTTCATGGACAGTTAAAATCCCCAGGCATTGGAACTGCATTTGCTCGATCCTTGAGTGGATACCTTCGTTGTTACCTCTTTAGCATCCTAATTACTACAAATTTTAGTGGGGGTAGTTAGAGAAACATGCAGAAAATAGGAAGTAAATTATACTCCCAAGAAAAGAAAAAACAGAAGATAAGAGTAATCTGGATGTGGCATACCTGGAAAGTAGAGCTGAGACTGACTAACCATTTTGCATTAAGGTTTGCAAATACATCATCTCGATGTTGGAAAAAGGGTCCTTATAATCAGAACAATCTATTTGGCAATAGCAGTTTCACCCAAGTTGGTTTTGCGATGCAAGAACAGAAACAAAATTCAGTTATTGTCTACATCAGGCTAATACAAGAGAAAAGTACACGCATAATCAATGGGGACAGATTGATGATATAACATACGCACATAGCTGAACCTAGCTAATATGCATAACAATGACAAGTTATTTATTTCATCATATTAAGGCCAAATGCAGGGCTTATCGCCCCTGATTATGCATACAAAACGCGTAGCTAAGTATATGCATTTTAGATTTGGAATAAACATTTGGTAGGCTTGTCATTCTTACCATGCTCTTCAACAGATAACATGCATTTCAACAGATAATAGTAAGAAAGCAAAGCATCATCGAATTATTTGATCTGCTAAAAGTAAGGAATGCTCCTCCGCGTTTGGAAGGATACGATAGGATTTCTTGCCCTCAAGTGATAACCTCAACCTCTTGTTGCTACCTCTCTGTTGGACTGATGGTGATCCTTGTATTTGCAATGCAACTGCTCAATGCTTCCTAAATCATAAGACAATGAAAAAGAATAAAAATCAAAAGGTATGGACAGACAAATCATAGAATAAATTGGTAGGGCATTGGATAGTATCACAATAAATAGAACACAAAGTAACTTTCAGACAGAACCAACATAGTAGCTACTTGCTCAACACAAATCAGATGATCTTTGAGCATACTGAACATAGAATGGCATTGTAATATACAGGAGAAAGCATAACAGGAAGTTATTCATTATGAACTTTTGGATACAAAAAAGGTAAACCAAAGGTAAGAAGTCATACCTTGAGAAGGAGAACAGGTTCTTGCATCTCTCATAGATACTGAAACTTCAGTCCACTCCAGATCTAGATGAATAGGTAATTAGGAAAATTACGGAAGAGATTAACAAAATGCAGAAGGGATGTGTTTTAGTATCTAAAATCAAACCTCAAACAGGTTCAAGGGCATGCATTGATATCTATACATCAGGGAAGATTGAACCAAAAAATGGTTTCTGACAAGTGCGTGTAAGATAAAAATAGGTGCACAGGAAGAGATAAACATTATGGGTTTATGCTTCTATGGCCAACCTCAGTGTGGCGGCAGGTGTCCAGAAAAGAGCAATCTCCGACATTTGTATCAATATGTGGAGCAATAATAAGGCGAAAGTGAACCTGCTCCAAATGAAAGTAAAAGTTGGACCAAATTATTCATTATAATAGCTAAAAAATATGTACTGAAAACAGTACCGTTTCAAGCATATTATAAAGAAAATTTATATAAAGAACTTAAATAGAAAAAACCAAACTGGTATTCTATTGGCATCTCTCAACTGAATAAACATTTAATAACTATATTATTTTTCAGTTCAAAGACATGTGTTGAATAATGTCCATCAGTAGTCAGAACAGGTCAGTGAGTACACCTTGATTTTGCACCATCAGAAAGAGTACGGAGATCCTCTTGTCTAGGAAGCTCGTCGTCGTGCACCATCAGTTCCGCGCTGGATAGAACAAATTAAACCAGCAACTTAGTGATCCTAAACTATTAACACTACATTCTTTGAGGCAATACCACAAGCACCTGGTGCAGCCGAGAGTGGTGTGCGTGTGGGTCACCTGCTCGGGGAGGTGTCAACAAGGCCACGGGGACCGTGTCGGTGCTGTGTACGGGCAGCTGGGAGCCGGGGAGGTCCGGCAAGGGGGCAGGGAGGGAGCTGAGGAAGCCCGGCGATGTCGGCATCCGTGAGGCTGTCGGCGACGTTGATTGGGAAGGGGCACGACACACCAGTAGCAATGGGGTGCCGGATGGCTGTTGGAGGTAGATGGCGAAGCTCCGGCCGACGGCCGTCCTCCGGGGACCCTTTCGATCGGCCAGCACAGATCTGGCGACTTGGCCTCCCGCATCCATGGAGGCCACCAAGCAGAGGAGGACGGCATCGATGGGCCACACCCTTACCTCTGGGCGCGCGGAGTAGGGGCGGCGACCGGAGCAGCCGTCGGCCGATGCGCTGCGAAGTTCTCCGTCGTGAGCGCACGAGGGGCCTGGGTCCCCGAGCGGACGGGCTCTGGCCTCTCACGGATGCTAGCGCTAATTACGCGGCCTGGGATCCCTTCCTACTCTTGCGGGACGTGAGAACGACAGAGTTTTCGTCCGCCCACTAAAAATGCTAAACGCAGTTTTGGACGTGGATTAGGGTAATCTGGACGGTTAGATAAAATTATGTGAACGGATCGGGAGGCTGTAATTCTTCCGTGTTGTTTTGTGTAGGCTAGGTTGGGTATACTTAGTGTGAATATATTTGCTTGTTTAATAGTAGTAGAGATAATCATTCCTCTGTAATCACCATCATGTACTGAACCTTGTGTTGGAGTGAGATTAATCTAGAGGGAGATCGCTACTCTTACATCTGGTATACATAGCCAGGCAGTACCCTCCCCCAAATTCTTCCCCCAATTTTGTTTTTCCACCACCACCATCCGACGGAATCGACCATGGATCCGTTCCTCCAGGAGTATCTCGAGCGGCTCGGCGCCAGGCTCGACGCCTACACCAACGCCGCGAGGTCCCTCGCCGAGAAACTGAACGCCCTTGACGTCAGTTGGGCCACCAGTTCACCCGCCGTCGTCCACAACCCACCATCAGCAACAACTCCACCGGAGAGCACAACCAACGCGTCGGCGCCCGTCCCGGACGTCTCCGGTTCCACCACCAAGGCCTAGGAGATTCCCACGGTCGCCCATGATGCAGCCCCGGTGTGCATCACGATGGTGCCCGTCACCTGTTCGACGGAGTGCTCGACCCAGGTTGACACCATCGACAGCGTCGACGAGGTCCATGACGCCGCTACCGCCGTCCACCTCGAGCCCACGGTCGATCCGATCCACCAAGCAGTTGAGCAGCTCGCTCCGGTGCAGGCAACGGCCTCCATCGGCACCAACACTCCCTCTTGTGACGAGGTCGTTTCTCCCGTGACGACCACCACCGACGTCGACCCCAAGGCCGGCGTGCAGGAGCTTGATGCCCTCTCCGTCGACACCTCCACCCAACTGACGAGCAAGGCGGACCACGACGTCGCCCTCATCATCCGCAGTGACCCTGCTCCGCCGGTGCTGACCAGATGTTCGACAGACGGTCTACTCCAGGATGGCGAATGGGTGAAGCCTGTTCATCTGGTGGACAGGAGCAAAACCTCGTGCCTACCACCGATACAGCAGGGAATCGGGCAGCAACCATGGCCGTCACCTGTGCAAGTGAGAACCAGACACAACGGACACCTATTCAGGCCTAGGCCATGGCCGTCTTTCAAGTTTCATTCAGATGCAAGTTATCAGGAGGAGCCATGTTCAGTTTCTTGTTGTGAGGTAATTGTCGCAGAAGATGATGTTGTTTTGTGCCTTGGCATTGTTGGCGGATGCGTCACTAGTGCATCTGATTATGTTTGGTGGCCACCGGACCATCAGGCAAAGATGAGGAGCACATTGCAGCAATTTCTACATGACACTCAGTTGCATATTTCCATGGGATTATCAGTGGAGCAGCAGTCCTGGCCTATTGAGCAGCTTACTTTCTTGGTTTCCAATGAGCCGAGGGATTGTCTTGATGGGACTAGTGCACATGCTGGAACAAAGAGAATGGAATTCAACATTCAGTCTGCTTTTCCTAACTCTCTTGAACAATTCCAATGGGAAGTTGCATGGCCATTTGGTTCTGGGAGGAAAACATCTCTTGCTAGGCCCTGCCTTATGCATAATATGCAGTTTCCCTTACCACCCGACAAGCCTCGAGCAGTGCAGGGAATACTTCATATTATGCCTATCTTAGTGCACTGGAAATTTTGAGCCAAGAAGAATTAACAGGGAGTGGTCATGCTTCAATCAACTCTCACATTAGCAATATAAGAGAATGGTGGCTCGGTCTACTGGAAACTGCATAAGGGTACGCCCAGGTCATCTCTTGTGCTTGTGGTTTTTGAAACAGAACAATGATGATTCGGGTTTCAGTACACAGCTCTTTCATGAAGATCAATTTCAGAGCATGCATAAAATAGGTGCTCTAAGCACAGAACATTCGAGTAGTGCTTCCCTTCGGTTCATGCATTCTAGACCATATGAACTAGTCTGCTGTGGTGAAATCAATTGTCCATTATTCAGTACACTTGACCTTTGCATGGATAAAAATTCACTCAATATTTTTATGCTGCCTTGTGAGACTTTGCTGGACACGGGATGTCGCTATCACATGGTGCATGGTGAAATAGATCCAAAAATGTTGCAACCATCATGTATTCATTGTGATCAGTCAACAGGTTACTTTGAGAGTGGCTCTGCTCGAGCATATCTGAAATTGGATGAAACTTATGCTGCTGTTGTTCACGAGTGCGCGCAGAGAACTTCTCAAGACTGGGGTATGCTACTCTCTTTCAATCAGAGACCACCTGGTGTGTATTTTGGACTAATGGCAAATCTGCGTACTCCTGCTCTATCTGTAGATGCTTCATTGCAGCCGTCGGTGATTCCCACTTATGCAAGCATACAGATTGGTAACACTCAATGCAAGTGCGTGTGCACTACCCCAGGCTTATTTGGCAAATGGTTAGAGAAGTCTGGGAGCAGTAAAAACAGCAAGGTTGTCTGGCAAACATCTATGGAATATTTTTGGAGAATGTGTGCTAATCAGGCCCTAAATATGCCATTTCTAATTAGCCTCATGAGTAACTCATGCTCAGCTGGAGGGATCATATTCACCTCATGTGATCCTTTTAATTCTTTGAGAAATGGTGACCAGCTTAACAGTCGGGAGAGCACCACGGCTACTTATACGTTGGCATTAACCACTTCCATTCAGTTCATGTCCTCTGTGGGAGTTGAGCGCTCGCATTCATCTAGTGATCAAGGTGCAGGCAAAGGTACTGACAAGAAAAAAAAATCTGCTGACTGCTCCGTATGATGTGTGGCCTACAAGATGTCTGAAGTTTGTCACTGAAGGACCATCTGAGAGTTGGCGAGTTTTTCGGCTGAAACCTGCCCGGCATCATTATGACCTGGACTGCACTATTAGAAAGCTCCTGGTTGTTGCAAGAATATCGACTACTCCCTCCGTTCCTAAATACTTGTCTTTCTAGACATTTCAAATGAATATCACATACGGATGTATGTAGACATATTTTAGAGTGTAGATTCACTCATTTTACTCCGTATGTAGTCACTTGTTGAAATGCCTAGAAAGACAAGTATTTAGGAACGGAGGGAGTAGAAGTGTTCAGTTTACTTTCATGGAAGCAACGACATGGACTTGCTCTGAAGTGTTGCACTGCAAAAATGGCCAACTAGACTTACTCTGTTACAAAAAGGTGCGACACAGTTTTGATGCAAAAATGCTCCAAGGCCAAGAAATGGCGTTATGCACTAGAACTGGAGATTTGTTGCTCCTTCCGAATCAAAGATGGCACTATTTATGCTGTGATTGCTCCTGTGATCTTACCAATGCTTCGGTCATTTTGTGGGTCGACTACCCTGCCGATGAAGTGCAAAAGTCAGTGGATCCCAGGAGCATCACCATGACTTCTTCTGACCTTCAGCCGCAAAAGATTCTACTGGTGCTAGTAATCAGCAAGAGAGCGCCGGCCATGAGTGGTACAACGTCATTTACATGGTACAATAAAGATCATTTTCAAGAAGGGAGGGGTGTCATTGCCGTCGCCATCGTCTCCGCGCAAGGCTTCGTCAGCCATAGGACCTACTTCGGCTTCGACTGTGACGGCTACTTCTCCGTCGCCTTCTTCACCAAGGTTTTCAACAACCACAGCAACTACTTCAACCGGGTCTCAGTCGGCCATGACTACTACTACCCCAGCTCCAACTGCTTCTCCAAGCTCCTTCAAGTCCAACCCAACTATGGCTGCTACCGCGACAACCACCATGGCGACCCCGGCACGATCAAGGATCTTCAAGTTCCATGGGATCCTGGTGAACTCTTCGTGCTAGCAGCTTGGGGGCAAGCCGCATTTCAAGAAGGGAAGGATGTCAGGGGCCTTATATCTCCTCCATGTCATGTGGGCTGGTCCTTTGGGCCTCCGGGTGGGGCCTGGCCCATGTCACGATCAGGGGCAGCTAACTACAAGTATACTGCAGGAGGCTACGAGGAGATCATCCAGTGGATCAACGAACCGGCGGCGGCGGCTACCTCTCTCCCCTATCTCCCTCCTTTTCCTTTCCTCCAGTTCATGTGTTCTTCCTCCATTAGTGTAACCATTCCTCTGTAATCACCATCATGTACTGAACCTTGTGTTGGAGTGAGATTAATCTAGAGGGAGATCGCTACTCTTACACTGAAACCAAACATTGGTTAGATGTTCCTTCCTTGCAACTAATTTTAGCTAGCTTAAGTTCCCGATCTCCCATTACTACGTCCTTTACTTCCTCCACAAAGTGGCCGAGATACGACTGATCAAACATCTTATTTGTCAGCGTCAATACACCTTTGACACTATCAGTTTCAACAATCATTGGCAGGGGCGTGTGGTGAGTACCTATCTGTCTGCCTTCCTAGATTGCCATTAACTCAGCTTCGAAAGCATCACCACAACTGGGTAAGTATCGGCAGGAACAAACAATCAGCTGCCCCATGTGATCCCTGACTAACGATAAGTACCAAAAATGGAAGTCCAGAACCAGTCCAGAACCGGTCCAGATGGACTGATGTGGCCTGCCTAGCTCATTAGGCTAGAATTGGGATCCGTTTCGCCTAGGTGATTTTTTTGGGCCCAAATGGTAGATCCCGTCAGTGCTTCAAAGGCAATGCAATTGCATGTTAAATTAGTACTTTGTCTTGGGCACATTAATTTCTGCATCCACTACATGGTTGTTGCATTGAAGTAGATCCAATTAAAGATGATGCCCTTGCCCTTTCTTAAAAGGAGTAGCTAGCGGCTGGAGCCAAAGATAGTTGCTTCACTAACCAAGAGAAACGACGGAACTTTAGCAAAGAAGAGATAGATACATATCCATGTACCATGCATACACACCATACCTGCAAAGATAATTCAGAATTTCTTTGGGAATGGATGTGGAACATCGCAACCATTGTGTAGTAGTGGTACACATTTCAGTTCTATGTTTGGGAGGCATTGAGGAATGCAGAAACACAGGATAGATCCCTCCCACTCCTTGATGCTCTGATTATCCAGTGTTGTGAAACGTCCGTTCCTTGCTCTCTCTCTTCTGTCGTGCTTCAGGACACTTGTCTGGTGACTCTACTTTCACCACTGTATTTTCTATCTACTAGTATTAGATAAGAGCACAATTTTAATTGAAATCATCAGAAGTTTTATCTGATCGTTTTTTTAGAAACCACCGTTAGTGTTTTACGGTACTGTAAATAACTTCTTTAGCAAAACGAAGGTTTCTTTCGTTTAAATAATTCTCGCACAAAGGAGATAGGCCAATCTCAGGCCCATTTCCTTCCACCCTGAGCTCACGCTATTATGTCTTGCCAGTGGCCGACCTCATCAAAAGAAAGAGAAAAGAAAGTCCTGCCGGCCGCCGTGCTAGCCGCCCTCACTCTCTCTCGGCTCTCTCTGGCAGTCCGGCTTGTTGCAAAATGCTAGGAGTCTGCCAGAGCGTTCAATTAACAGGCATGAACTAGGTTTTGGTGCAACTGGGTGTATATTATCTGGTCAACTGTAATGTAAGCCCATAGCCGTGGAAGCATATTCTTTTTCAAGAATGACGAGGTGACTGGGTACCCCATCGGTTGTTGTATTACTTGAAGGATTTGGCAGTCATATAGTGTTTTCATCGAAAAGATAAAAATGTACAAATGTCTTATGGGACCACCCAATTGCCATCATTTGTTTAACTCTGTGGAAATCCTCGACTATGCTCAGGCACAAGATCTTCCTCTCGCTTCTTCTCTATGACAGAATCAACACAAGGAATTTGTTGAGAAGGAAAAGTATGGACCTAGAATCCTACAACTGCGTACTCTGTGGTGAACAGACAGAGGAGACTGCCCTGCATCTTTTCTGGGACTGCCAATTTGCTCTTAGCTGTTGGGATGAAATTATCAATGATAAGAAGAGAGGCACATCTGGCTTCGATGAAATATATTAGGCGATCAGTGCACTCCCTTCCGGGATAGCCCTAGACATCGTTCTGGCGAACTGCTGGGGCATTTGGTGTGTGCGCAACGATAAGATCTTCAGACGAGCTGTTGTTCACATTCAAGGCTGGAAATACTACATGACTGAAGGACTCACCAGGGTACAGAGCTAAAACCTCCGAGGCCATCAAGATACAGAGCTGGATAGATACCTTCCTATAAATAATTTTTATGATGTTATCTAAAGCTGGTATTGGCTAACCTCCTTTTGAGGCCCGTTATACTTATTTTTTTGACATTAATGAAAATACCGTAGAACATCGTTCTACGGTCAACAGATCAAAAAGGAAGATAAACATAATAAGATAAGAAGGGAGAAATAAAAAAAGAGGGAATAAGCTAGGTGGCCGAAAGAAATAAAGCGCGGATTGACAGAAGCCGATCCGGGGAAGGAGCATTGAAGCATAGGCTCCACAACAGGAGGTCGTCTGCCGCCTTGGAGATGATGTCGCAAGCACGGCAGCTAACATTGTTGGAAGTGCCGTCGTTTCTGCCCTTCCAAATCTATACCAGAGAAGCCGAAAGACCCTGTCTTTCCAAGAAGCGGCCGTGGCTGAGGCCTGCGGCGGCGAAGAGAGGATCTGGTAACTGAATGGAAAGGTCCCATCCCAGGACAAGTCCATGTTGAGGCCGCACGACTGCAGGCGGAGAAGGTATGGGCAATAGACTCGTCAGCGGTGCATGAGGCGCAAGTGCTGGACGAGGCGCCGTTTTTTGCATGCAGGTTCATCCGGGTGCTGAGGCGACCACGGACAAGCAGGCAAGCAAAAATCTTGATCTTCCTGAGGATAAGGGAGCTCCAAATGTCGATGGAGGACTGGAAGAGCACACACCATTGGGGGACAGCACACGGAACGCCGCCCGCAAGGTGAACTCAAGGTCCTCGCCCCAAGCCATGAACCGGCGGCCCGGAGCGTCCGCCAGCTCGAGGCCACGAATGAGAGCCTTCGCCACACCGAGCTGAGCAGCCACTATGACGAAGAGGCGCCTCTGGAGCAGCAGAATGGTTTGCGCGACCGCCGCAACCAAGGCGTTGGTCAGCGTAGTGTGAGAGTAGAGACCCGCGTACTCGAAGCAGAGGGTATTGCCGGGGCACCACCGGTCATGCCACAAAGAGATGGCGCGCCCGTCCTAGGTCCACGCTCGTGATAGCCATGTACGTCGGGAGGCCCTGTCGAATGGTGACCTCAAGGAACCAAGGAGCCGAGGAGTGGTCGCCGACATCCCCCTTGATGTTGCCGAGAAACCAACTCTTCCACGGCGGCGCCAGTCGGGCCGGTGAAGTTTAGGAGTACGCACATGTTCCGTCAGTGGAGATCACGAATCCCGAAGCCACCTTCCTGTGTTGGAGCTGCCCTCCGGTGACATACGCGAAGCAGCCCTCCGGCAAAGAACGCCCGCTCTCATGTAGTCATGTGCCTCCGGCGACACGAACACCGGATGGAAGATACGAACTCGAGACACGAGTATTTACGGTGACATACCCCTCTTCTATATTCATGACACACCGAGAACACATATACATGGTGACTGCACCTAAAACAGACTTGCCAAGCCCTCACAAAAAAAAAAAAATGCAAAGGCACGCACAGCCTAGCCACCACGATCGGCCACCAACGCGTGCCATGCACTAACTAACCTAGGTAAGAACATGTACAATGGTTGATAAGATAATTTTATCTTAAATTTTGCATGTAATTTAGAGATGATAAAAATAATAATAATTACAATAAGTCATCTCTTAGCCTTTATCTTCAATAACTAGATATTCCTAAAAACACGGTGAGACAAATTGTGTTACGAGATCATCTCTTAAGAGAAGACAAGTCTCTTCTTATGAGTTCTCTCTTCTCCACCTCATCATTTATCCTACGTGGCACTCTTAAGATAACATCATTGTACATGCCCTAACATGCAAGCACAATTACACCACTTGTGTAGCTCACCTTCAACGTCCACACGACTCAGTCAATCAGCCACACACAGCTGTGCGTCCGGCTGCCCAACTGCCTAGAGAGCGGCCGGACGACTCGGCTTCATTTGCATGTCAAGATTATGCCTAATAATTTCCCTTTTATCTTGACACGGCCTGTGCCGAAGCTGCTGCGCGCGACGATCGTGGAGGCACAATGGCGCGTAGCACGGAGACACGGCACGGCGATGCACGGGACTGCGGGCTGCTGCAATGGCAGCTCATGCTGGAGGAGCGCGGTGCCATCAGGTGGACGGGACGACGACAACGAGCCACCATCCCCTAAGCCATGACATCGCCGCACGGCCTCCCGACAGGAGCCCTTACTCGTAGTCTTAGTCTGGTCTGCCCAATGCCACCGTGCAGCTTTGGCACGAGCCGCCACTGCAGCAGCCCGCAGTCCCGTGCGCCGCCGTGCCGCGTCTCCGTGCCACGCGCCATTATGCCTCCACAGTCGTCGCGCCGAGCCGCCATGGTCTTTGTGCCACCATGCAGGTCCTCCGCAACGTCATGCTCGTCGTGCCTTCGTGACCGCGGTGCTCGTCACGCTCATGACATCACAAGGCATCGCGACGAACTCACCACGCGTCACTGTCGCCACAGGCTCGCCGTGCGCCGTAGCCGAGACGTCCATGTCCACCGCGCTCACCGCGGACGCCACAACACGCCACGGCCCCGAACCTAGTCGCTCTGCTACCAATTGTTGATTTTCCTCAAATCCTAGCTAGCCCTAGCTCGCCCCTCTCTCTCTCTCTCTCTCTCTCTCTCACTGGCACGAACCGAGGAAGACGAAAGGAGGGACATATGTAATTTTCTGGCATACGAACGCCCAGCCGCACATACGGCAATCTATCCTTGAGCACAAACTTAGGCCACACGATCCACGGATCAGACATGGCGTGCCCGACGCCTGTCACCACCGCAGGATATGGCTTATTTGCGCCAATATCCTGCACATCTACACACTTTATCCCAAATAATTGGACACAAGCACTGGAGCAAATTCCTTGTAGGTCCAAAAAGGGCACGACGCCTATGATCATTCATCTCAATCACAAGAGGGGGTAACATGTAATAGCACATGTAGTAAGTGGAGAGGTTATTAAGAATTGCATTGCATAGGACCATCCTGCCGCCGGAAGAAAGAAGCAAAGCGCACCAAAGGTAACAAAGAAGCAAAGCATAACATCCTGAAAGGTAATGAGCATAATTGGTTTGATGCCAAAAGTTGGCATGTCAAATTTTGGCAAGTGCCAAATATTGACTAGAGATTGGTTGCTTGCCAATTTTTATTGTCAATCTCACAAAAAGTTGCCAAATATTGGCAACTTCTGATTTTGCCAAATGTGGGCTTGCCAAATATTGGCAATGCCAAATGTTGGTAGCAAACCAATTATGCTCAACGTTCGAACGATTGGATGATGGGGTCATAAGAGGAAATAGCTAGTTTTAATGGCGAAAAGAGTAGCCCCAAGTAGGGTTGGGGGAAGGAAGAGATGGGGCTGCCTAAAATGCCAGCTATTGCAGACGACAAATCGGCAGTATGGTGCATGGGGACAAACCCAGACTTATGGAAGTTGACCATGGAAGCATGTTAAGGAAGCACTACACTATTTTTGTGAAGTCTAAACAAAGCAAATTAATTCAACTGCACATGAAACATCAGTATAACCATAGTTACTCTTTAATTCAACTGCACATTAAGTGTAATGGATGCACATGAAACATCAGTATAATCATGAGTATAACAATAGCAAATCAATTCAACTGCACAAGCGGTACATCGGTCTTGAGGCACATTAATTTATGCATCCATTACATGGTTGTTGCATAGACCCAATTAAATAAGGCACGGTTTCTCTTTCTTGAAAGGAGCAACATCTAGAAGAAAGGATAGTTGCTTCGATAACCGAGAGAAACATTACCGTGAACTTCGGCCAAAAAATAAATAGATAGATACATATCCATATACCATGCATACCAACAATATATGCAGAGATAATCTAGACTTTGTTTGGTAATGGATGTGAAACTTGGCAACCACTATGTAGTAGAAGTACACATTCCAAGTCTAAGCTTGGGAGACATCGAGGAATGCAACAACACTTCCAATCTCTCTAGACCGATGGTATTGTGCTGCTTGCTTCAATGTAATGTAGTAAGCCCATTAGCCTGGAGGTGCTCTTGTTGTCTTTACCCTAAAAATTCATGTACAATTTAGGGAAGAATAAATTTATTACCCTCCTGGCCTACCAATGTCTCCACTGGTCTTAAACTTTTAACCGTAACTTTTCATCGACCACCTAGCAACGACAACAAGAACTGGAATGAGCCAAAGGCACGTCGTCGTCATTGCCCTACCTCGTCGAAGTCGGGCAAACCTTGTTGCAGTAAGCAGTTGGGAAGTCATCGGCTATGCCCCATACGACCAGCGCACCAGAACAACAACTGTCATCGATGAAGAGAAGTATATATTGGAAGGATCCAACCTGCAGACACACGGACACAGACGAACGACGAATGAATCTGAGCAAACCCACCGAAGACAACATCGACCGGATCCCATGATATCGGCAGGAGACACACCTCCACATGCCCTCCGATGATACTAGAAGCACCGCTGGGACGGGGCTAGGATGGGAGAACCTTATTCCATTTTCAGGAAGCCACCGCCGCCTCGTCTTCCAGAGCATGGCACAAACCCTAACAAAACTTAAAAAAAACACTTAAAATGGAGCTCTCCAGTCGGCAAGGGCCGAGATCCACCGCGCTTCATGGTCCTAGGACAAATGGAGAAGAGGCGGATTGACGGCGGCACCGGCGAGAGGCAGGGAAAACCTAACCCAGCGTCCTTAGGTCACCTGAGCAAACGGGTACAAAGCTTTGTGTACAGAAGTTCACAGGTTGTTTGTTGTTCTGCTTATGTTCGTATTAGCAAGGTTATTCTCACAGACATTCATCTACTCATACATACTTCTGTAATTGTAGCTGCGATTCAGTACAAAGTTCCCAGATTTCTAGAAATCAACACTTAAGTGTATTATACTTTTGTAAATATATACCACAATTTGAAACATACTCTCATTAACTATTAAGTGCCACAACAGGAAGTCCATCAGGAAGTCCAAAACTTGTCCTGATGGACTTCCCATGTTGATGTGGCTTGCTTAACTCACTAGCCTAGCATGATTTTTTGGCCCAAATGGTGGATCCCGAATTGCTTCTAACACAATGCGGTTTCATGGTACTAAATTATTACAATGGTCTTGAGGCACATTAATTTCTGCATCTACTACATGGTTGTTGCATTGAAGTAGATCCAAATAAAGACGTTGCCCTCTCTATTTCTTAAAAGAACTAGCAGCTAGAGCCAAAGACAGTTGCTTCAGTAACCAATCGAAACGTAACCGGAACTTTGGCAAAGAAGAGATAGATACATATCCATTTACGATGCATATGAACCATACATGCATGTCGAACATGGCTACCATTGTGTAGTACTGGTACACATTTCAGGTCTAAGTTTGGGAGGCATTGGGGAATGTGGAAACACAGGAAAGATCCTATCAGCTCCATTTAGTCAATGTTGTGCAGGGGCGGAGACATTCCCCCATACACACATGGATCGTCCTGCACCATGGATTTCTAAGGGGGGCTGGTACAAATCTACGGTGTAATTTTCACTCAGAGCAAAGACATAGGCCTTTATTCTATGTATCCATTATTGATGGCTGGCCCAAAGCCAAGAAAATTAGCCCAAATGACCTTTTCCCCCATGAGTGATGGACGCAATCCAAACACTCATTGATCGTTGACCATGTGCAATAGAAGCGTCGACATATATATATATATATATAGTTTCGTTCCACACTGTTTGACCTAATCTACAATCGATTTGCCTTCGCCGTCGCCACCCACGCCCAGGAGAGGGCTAATCAAGTCATTCCCATCGGTTTGTCGTCGCCACGCTAGGGCATTCTAATCGATCTGTCTGCCTATACCGACCAGCCCTTATGATGACAAAAAGGGGGCGGGGGAGGGGCTGGATTTGATATGCAGGGTATCTATTTAGGCGACCTTGATCAATTTTGTCTAATATTGCATGCATCATTCTGATGAAGAGGCCGAGAGCTATCCTCCTTTTGAAAAAAGAACCTACACAAATTGATTTTATATGTGTATGTATGTCTTCACTAGCTATCAAGTGAATTTGAGTGTTGTTACAAGATTTGATGATTTCCCGTTAATAACTCTATGAGTGGAAGCTTAATCAAGTGATTTAGTTATACAATGATAGGTCATGTTCGTATATCTTAAACATGTATATCTTATACTCTATTTTGGAATGGTTGATTATCAATTTCATCTGCGATGAAGCATGTGGAAATGCTCAGCAGTATTAGCTATAGGTAGACATGGCCACGCTGCAAAATGTCCAAGCAAAGTCAAATGTGAGTGATATTTCGATATTATGTGATGAGAAACAAAACAAATATTTCTAGCCCCCCCCCCCCCCCCCCCCCCCGCGCCAATGTATTTACTTTTGAAGGTTGAACTTCTAATTTTGAAGCTCATTAGTGCTCTCAGTTTCTAGAACGGGGCCAGATCACTATTAGAAAACTGGGCTTTGGTCACAGGGCAATATTCACATTAGTCCCGGTTCAGTCACGAACCGGGACTAATGTGAGCATTGGTCCCGGTTCATGCGGCCAGGGGCCTGCCGGGCCTCGTGGGGGCATTGGTCCCGGTTGGTGGGACAAACCGGGACCAATGGGCCACGCTCCTGGCCCACCACCCTTTAGTCCCGGTTCCTACCACAAACCGGGACTAAAGGGCTGGTCCTAGTTGCGGCCAGTGTTTAGTCCCACCTCGCCAACCGAAGGGCGCTCAAACCAGTTTATAAGCCCGTCCCTCTCTGCCTTGTTGAGCTCCTCTTAAAGTGAAAATAGATGCCCTTATACAGGGATTTTGACCTAAATTCACAGTAAATTCCATAGAAATTTATTATTAATTTAGGTTGAATTTTCTCTATAAGCGCATCTATGTTCATTTTTTTATATTTATAAAATAAATAAACCTTAATAAAATAAATAAAACTAAATAAACCTTAATAAAATAAAATAAAATAAACTATAGTAACTAAAATAAATAAACCTTAATAAATTAAGTAAAAATAGCAGCAGTAAAATAAATAAAAATAGCAGGAGTAAAATAAATAAAAATAAAATAATTAGAGTAAAATACATAAGTAATTAGAAATAAAATAAATAAGTTTTTTGTTGTAAGTAGAAACAAAACAAAACAAATAAAGCAAAATAGAAAAAAAACAGAGGAAAAAATTATGCCACCTACTAGGCCACCACGGCCTGAATACGACTAGAAACCCATCCATGGGCCAGGATTCAGGCCCGCAGAAGGCCCAGTAGGCCCCACAGGCAAAGAGAACGGTTAGGCCCGAAAGCCTGCAGTTGAGAGGAGTTCGAGAGGGTGGGCGCAGCAGCGCTTATAAACCACTCTCGAGCCCTCTCAACTAGCGAGGTGGGACTAAACTTTTGACACGGGGCAGCACAAGGCCTTTGGTCCCGGTTGGTGCCACCAACCGGGACTAAAGGGGGCATTGGTCCCGGTTCGTGGCACCAACCGGGACCAAAGGCCTTTAGTCCCGGTTGGTGCCACGAACCGGGACCAATGAGTTCCCAACCGGGACCAAAGGCCTTTAGTCCCGGTTGGTGCCACGAACCGGGACCAATGAGTTCCCTATATATACCCCATCGCCACAGCAGAGCACTCCAGAGTGCTCTGTTTTTTCTGGCCGGCGAGGGGAGGGCATTTGGGTGCTCTAGCTCACCTCCTATGCACATGAGGTGTTCGATGAAATGTCTGAGCCACACTAGTTAATCTTTCTCCTCTTGAAACTCGACCTCCGAGCTCGATTTTCCCCGAGATTTGTCTAGGTTTAGCGGTCCGTCACGTCCCGTCCCCGTCTTCACCGCCGTCGATCGCCCGCGCCGATCTCGTCGCCAGCACCACCGTGGTGAGCCTCTTGTTCTTATCTTCTTTTTGAAAGGAAAAAATTCTTACTTTAGATAGTTACTTGTCTAATTTTGTTACTTTTATTATTCCTTCTTATTACATAGTGCGATGGTTTTGGTATCCGCCCCCGTCGGCCCTCGTCCTGTCTATGATTCGGATGTGGTATATATTATCTTTTTATAACTATTTGGTTCATTTATTGTTTATGACAAATATACCGACCAACGTGACATAGATTTTATTTATCTAGGAGGTGGTTGAACCGGAAATTCTAACCGACCCTATTGTCGAGAGGTTAAATTTAGTTGAAGAAGAAAACAATTACTTGAAGGAAAAAATAAAAAAAATTGAGGAGGAGAAGATGATATTGGAGTTGCATGTTGCGGATGTCGTCGATGATCACAAGATCAAGATGGATGCAATGCGCTTGAAGATTAGAAAGATTAGAAAATATGCCATTCATACCGAGGCTTGGTATCATTATGCCGTTGGATCAATTGTTACCTTGGTTGCGATTATGATCGCATTTGTTTTCGCATTGAAATGTTTTACATAGTTTCAATGTATGGTTTAATTAATTAGATGCTCTGGAGAGCTATATATATGTTGTTAGATGAGAACTATGTATGTACTTTGGTTCTAATGTGATGATGAACTTCTATTAATTTGGTCACTTAATTATCTATTCATGATGTTCTGTAATGGTTTTTGACACACTTAATTATATATAATGCACGCAGATGAACCGGCAATGGATGTACGGTGACAGACACACCTCCGAGTATATTAAGGGCGTGCATGATTTTCTCGAAGTGGCTGAGGCAAACAAGCAGAATGGTTTTCTGTGTTGTCCATGCCCTATATGTGGGAATACAAAGTCTTACTCTGACCGGAAAATCCTTCACGGCCACCTGCTTTACAAGGGTTTCATGCCACACTATAATGTTTGGACGAGGCACGGAGAAATAGGGGTTATGATGGAAGAACGCGAAGAAGAAGAGGACGATGACAACTATGTGCCCCCTGAATACGGTGATGCTGCAACGGGGGAAGCTGCTGAAGATCAAGAGGAACCAAACGATGTGCCCAATGATGCTGCAAGGGGGGAAGCTGCTGAAGATCAAGAGGAACCAGTGCCCGATGATGATGATCTCCGCCGGGTCATAGTCGATGCAAGGACGCAATGCGAAAGTCAAAAGGAGAAGCTGAAGTTCGATCGCATGTTAGAGGATCACAAAAAAGGGTTGTACCCCAATTGCGAAGATGGCAACACAAAGCTCGGTACCGTACTGGAATTGCTGCAGTGGAAGGCAGAGAATGCTGTGCCTGACAAAGGATTTGAGAATCTATTGAAAATATTGAAGAAGAAGCTTCCAAAGGATAACGAATTGCCCGACAGTACATACGCAGCAAAGAAGGTCGTATGCCCTCTAGGATTGGAGGTGCAGAAGATACATGCATGCCCTAATGACTGCATCCTCTACCGCGGTGCGTACAAGGATCTGAACGCATGCCCGGTATGCGGTGCATTGCGGTATAAGATCAGACGAGATGACCCTGGTGATGTTGACGGCGAGCCCTCCAGGAAGAGGGTTCCTGCGAAGGTGATGTGGTATGCTCCTATAATACCACGGTTGAAACGTCTGTTCAGAAACGAAGAGCATGCCAAGTTGATGCGATGGCACAGTGAGGACCGTAAGAAAGACGGGAAGTTGAGAGCACCCGCTGACGGGTCGCAGTGGAGAAAAATCGAGAGAAAGTACTGGGCTGAGTTTGCAGCTGACCCAAGGAACATATGGTTTGGTTTAAGCGCGGATGGCATTAATCCTTTCAGGGAGCAGAGCAGCAATCACAGCACCTGGCCCGTGACTCTATGTATGTATAACCTTCCTCCTTGGATGTGCATGAAGCGGAAGTTCATTATGATGCCAGTTCTCATCCAAGGCCCTAAGCAACCCGGCAACGACATTGATGTGTACCTAAGGCCATTAGTTGAAGAACTTTTACAGCTGTGGAATGGAAACGGTGTACGTACGTGGGATGAGCACAAACAGAAGGAATTTAACCTGCACGCGTTGCTGTTTGTAACCATCAACGATTGGCCCGCTCTCAGTAACCTTTCAGGACAGACAAACAAGGGATACCACGCATGCACGCACTGTTTAGATGACACTGAAAGTATATACCTGGACAAAAGCAGGAAGAATGTGTACCTGGCCATCGTCGATTTCTTCCGACCAACCATCAATGTCGAAAGAAAGGCAAGCATTTCAAAGGCGAGGTAGATCACCGGAAGAAGCCCGCCATGCGTATCGGTGATCACGTACTTGCTATGGTCAATGATTTACACGTAATCTTTGGAAAGGGTCCCGGCGGACTAGCTGTTCCGAATGACGCCGAGGGACACGCACCCATGTGGAAGAAGAAATCTATATTTTGGGACCTACCCTACTGGCAAGACCTAGAGGTCCGCTCTTCAATCGACGTGATGCACGTGACGAAGAACCTTTGCGTGAACCTGCTAGGCTTCTTGGGCGTGTATGGGAAGATAAAAGATACACCTGAGGCACGGGAGGACCTGCAACGTTTGCACGAAAAAGACGGCATGCCTCCGAAGCAGTATGAAGGTCCTGCCAGCTACGCTCTTACGAAAGAAGAGAAAGAAATCTTCTTTGAATGCCTGCTCAGTATGAAGGTCCCGACTGGCTTCTCGTCGAATATAAAGGGAATAATAAATATGCCAGAGAAAAAGTTCCAGAACCTAAAGTCTCATGACTGCCACGTGATTATGACGCAACTGCTTCCGGTTGCATTGAGGGGGCTTCTACCGGAAAACGTCCGATTAGCCATTGTGAAGCTATGTGCATTCCTCAATGCAATCTCTCAGAAGGTGATCGATCCAGAAATCATACCAAGGCTAAGGAGTGATGTGGCGCAATGTCTTGTCAGTTTCGAGCTGGTGTTCCCACCATCCTTCTTCAATATCATGACGCACGTCCTAGTTCATCTAGTCAACGAGATTGTCATTCTAGGGCCCGTATTTGTACACAATATGTTCCCCTTTGAGAGGTTCATGGGAGTCCTAAAGAAATATGTCCGTAACCGCGCTAGGCCAGAAGGAAGCATCTCCATGGGCCATCAAACAGAGGATGTCATTGGGTTTTGTGTTGACTTCATTCCTGGCCTTAAGAAGATAGGTCTCCCTAAATCGCAGTATGAGGGGAGACTGACTGGAAAAGGCACGCTTGGAGGGGACTCAATAATATGTAGGGACGGATATTCTTGGTCTCAAGCACACTACACAGTTCGACAGAACTCTACCTTGGTGACCCCGTATGTCGATGAACACAAGAACAGTCTGCGCTCCAAACACCCGGAGAAGTGTGACGACTGGATTACATGTGAACACATCAGGACTTTCAGCAGTTGGTTGGAAACACGTCTGAGAGGTGACACCACTGTTTGTGATGAGTTGTATTCGTTGTCCAGGGGACCATCTTCGACTGTATTGACTTACAAAGGATACGAGATAAATGGGAATACATTTTACACGATCGCCCAAGATCAAAAGAGCACCAACCAAAACAGCGGTGTCCGCTTTGATGCAGCAACCGAGAGGGGAAAGGACATATATTATGGTTACATAATGGACATATGGGAACTTGACTACGGACATGATTTTAAGGTCCCTTTGTTTAAGTGCAAATGGGTCAATCTGTCAGGAGGCGGGGTACAGGTAGACCCACAGTACGAAATGACAACAGTGGATCTGAACAATCTTGGGTACACTGACGAACCGTTTGTCCTAGCCAATGATGTGGCACAGGTTATCTATGTGAAGGACATGTCTACCAGACCGAGGAAAAGAAAAGATAAGGAAGCGAATACATCATACGATGAGCCAAACCGCCACATAGTTCTTTCAGGAAAAAGGGACATTGTGGGAGTGGAGGGCAAGACAGACATGTCTGAAGATTATGAAAAGTTTCATGAAATTCCTCCCTTCAAAGTCAAGGCTGACCCAAGCATCCTGATAAACGATGAAGATTATCCATGGTTACGGCGCAATAAGCAAATGACACAAGCGAAGAAAAAGTGAAGACTTTCTCCCGCAACTATTATGATGATACCATGCCAACTTTGTAATAGACGAGTATGATACCATTGTCCGTTTTGTACAAGAAGTGCATCTAGTTTTTGCCGTAACCCTCTCAACTTTCTTGCACATGCTATGTGGATGAAATGATGATACCATGCCAACTTTCAACCTTTTCAGAGTTCATTTGAAATGCTTTTTCAATTTTAGGGTCTTATAGCTCAAAATAATTAGTAAATGCATGAAAAATAACAGGTCAAAAATTGAAAATTATGCCACCTACTGGGCCACCACGGCCTGAATACGATTAGAAACCCATCCATGGGCCAGGATTCAGGCCCGCAGAAGGCCCAGTAGGCCCACAGACATGTACAGAGAGGTTAGGCCCGTAAGCCTGCTTTAGAGAGGAGCTCGACAGCTCAGGCGCACCGCACCTTATAAACAGGTGCGGCTCTCTCTTAGCTAGCGAGGTGGGACTAAACTCACCACCACGCCGCTGTGCAAGGCCATTGGTCCTGGTTGGTGGCACGAAACGGGACCAATTCCACACTTTGGTCCCTGTTGGTGCCACGAACCGGTACTAATGAGGCTGTGGCCCCACGAGCACCTTTAGTACCTGTTCGTGGCACGAACCGGTACTAGAGTTTCTTACTAAGCAGTTTTTTAGTCCCACCTCGCTAGCTGAGAGGCACTAGGAGCGGTTTATAAGCCCTGAGTGAAGAGACGATGAAGAAGAGGCGCAATGCTCACGTTGTTTAGCTTCAAGCCTTGAGGAATAAGGTAGACTGCATGGAGCTATGTGCAGTGCAGTCTACACTATTCCGAAAGGCTTGAAGCAAATCAACGAGCATTGCGCCTCTTTTTTATTTTTAATAACTTATTACAACTCCGGACTTCTTGTGTTCCGACAAAATAAAATAAACTTTAATAAAATTTATGAAACTAAAATTAACAAAGTATTTTCTGTTCAAAACATTATAAGAAACCTCTATTATTATTGAAACTAAAATCATATAAAATTGATGCAACTAAAATTATCGAAGTATTTTCTGTTCAAAATCATTAAAAGCAAAAAGAATTTTCATAAAGAACTTTTTTTGATAGAAACTTTAATAGCAAAAAGAATTATCATAAAGTAAAATAAATAAGTAATTAGAAACAAAATAAAATAAAATAAATAAGTTTTTTGTTGTAAGTAGAAACAAAACAAAATAAATAAAACAAAAAAGAAAACAAAAAAACTAAATACAGCAAAAAGAATTTTCATAAAGAACTTTTTTTGATAGAAACTTTAATAGCAAAAAGAATTATCATAAAGTAAAATAAATAAGTAATTAGAAACAAAATAAAATAAAATAAATAAGTTTTTTGTTGTAAGTAGAAACAAAACAAAATAAATAAAGCAAAAAAGAAAACAAAAAAAAGGCAAAAAATAAAAATTGTGCCACCTACTGGGCCACCACGGCCTGAATACGACTAGAAACCCATCCATGGGTCAGGATTCTGGCCCGCAGAAGGCCCAGTAGGCCCAAAGAGATGTACAGAGAGGTTAGGTCCGTAAGCCTGCTTTAGAGAGGAGCTCGATAGCTCAGGCGCACCGCACCTTATAAACAGGTGCGGCTCTCTCTCAGCTAGCGAGGTGGGACTAAACTCCCACCACCACGCCGCTGTACAAGGCCCTTTGGTCCCGGTTCGTGGCACCAACCGGGACCAATGCCCCCCCTTTAGTCCCGGTTGGTGCCACCAACCAGGACCAAAGGCCGCCGGTTCCTTTGGTCCCGGTTGGTGGCACCAACCGGGACTAAAGGGTGGCATTGGTCCCGGTTGGTGCCATGAACCGGGACCAATGCCCTTGCTATATAACCAGGACTTGTGAAAATTTCACATCTCCCTTGCCTCCCTCGCCAGTTGCCCCCGCCGCCAGGCTGCCCAAATCGCTCGCGCGCTCCTCGTCGCCGTCGCCGCTGCCGGCCGCCATCCCCGTCTCCCCGTGCCTCTGCCCCGCGCCCGAGCCCACGCCGGCCGCCACCCCGTGCCCCTGCCCCGTCCCCGAGCACGCACGGCCGCGCCCCTGCGCCCCGGCCCGCCCCCACCATTGTCGTCGTCGCCGGCGCCCGCCCCCACTGCCGCCCCTGCCTCGACGCCGCCCCTTCTCCCCGTTCGGTCCGGCTCCGGCGACCACCTTTCCTCCCTATCCCCTCGATCCTCTTCATAAAAAATTTTCATATAATTTTTTTTCATATGCATATGTTGATTATATGGATGGATGGATGATGTATATGTTGATTATATGGATGGATGGATGATGTATATGTTCATTATATGGATGGATGGATGATGTATATGTTCATTATATGGATGGATGGATGATGTATGCTTTTTTTCATATAATTTTTTTAGGCAGATTTTTAGAATTTTTTGTGTATGTATTTATGTTTATATGTATGTATGTATGTATGTTATATGTATGTATGTTTATATGCAAAGCATATGCAAAGAAAATGTATGAATGGTCATATGCAAAGAAAAATGTATGTATGGTCATATGCAAAGAAAATGTATGTATGTATGTTCATATGAAAGAAAAATGTATGTATGTATGTTCATATGCATATGCAAAGAAAATGTATGTTCATACGCATATGCAAAGAAAATGTATGTTCATATATATGATGATATGTCATATAAAAGGGAAAATAAGAAGAGGAAGAAAGGAGAAGAAGAGGAGAGGAAGAAGAGGAGAAATAAATAAGAAGAGGAAAAAAGAAGAAAAAGAAGAGGAGAAGAAGAAAGGAATAGAAGAGAAGAAGAAAAAATAGAAAAAATTCTATTTTTTTTCTTCTCTCCTCTATTCCTTTCTTCTTCTCCTCTTTTTTGTTCTTCTTTTTTTCTTCGATCTTCTCCTCTATTCCTTTTCTTCTTCTCCTCTTTTTATTTCTTCTTCGTTTTCTTATGTTTTATCGGGTCTGTCGTCGTCGATATACCCCTCTCCCGATAACTTCAACACGAGGGGGGGTCGATATACCCCCTCCCCGATAATATTATTTTCCCATGTACGTATGTCGTCGTTGTCGATATAACCCCCTCCCGATAACTTCAACACGTGGGGGGGGGGTCGATATACCCCCTCCCCGATAACATTATTTTCCCATGTATGTATGTCGTCGTTGTCGATATATATAACTCCCTCCCAGATAACTTCGACATGATGGACGGTCGATATTTATACCCCCTCTCGACCGTGATAACTTATACCACGGGAGCACCCCCCGGCCCTCTCGCTCGACCAAAACTCTTGAGGACACCCAAACCCTAGAAAAAAACGATGTCGGTCTCCTACCCCCTCCCGCCGCGCCCCTACCCTTGAAGCGTTGCCGAGGCCACCCCAAACCCGGAATAAGCTAGGTCTACGTTTGCACTAATATATCCACCTGCTGTCATGTTTGTGTAATAATTGCCATGTTGTAATATTTGCAGAAACAATGGAGCACGGACGAGACGAGCAAGCAGAAGAGGTGTTGGGGGACATAATCTTAGCCGGAGGTGATATCTTGTTGTATCTTAACGAGAATGATGGTCTGAAAGAACAGGGTGAAGAAGCAGGCTACGGTGATCGAAGAGTGGAGGAGGAAAGACATGATTATGATGGCTCCGGTGACCCAATGCTGGTGCAAGAAGGAGCCCGTGGTGACGGCTCCGGTGACCGAACAGAGTCCGGCCAGGTAAATATATTAGTTAAGCCTGTGTTGACTAGCTAATTGATGCATTCATTGTTTTGGTATGTACACATATTAATTAACACTCGTCTTTCTTCTTTTTTCTAGCCCTCCGGATCGAGCACAACTGCGGTAAAGAGACGAGGCCCGAAGAGAAAGTTGCGCTCGGATGAAAGGTTTGAGATCACAGCAATCGCGCGCGACGGCCAACCGATTGAACCCATCCGGACAAAGGATGCATTTGCTGCTCAGTGCGGGGTTCTAGTTAGGGACAAGATCCCGATCAGCATCCACCAATGGTATAAGCCTAAGAAGGAAGACCCTGGGGTGTCTTATGTCAATGATATGCAGAAAGATGATCTTTGGACTGAGCTGAAGGCAAATTTCACCCTACCGCCAGAGGAGGATCCGGAGAAGCCAGTTAAAGAGCAATTAATCAAGTCTCATGCTCTTAAGAAGATGGCAGACCTATTCAGGAGGTGGAAGAATGAGCTGAAAACGTTTGTCGACAAAGAAGAGACACCAGAATTCATCGGCCGGTATGAGAAGATCAGAGATCACTGGCCCGCATTTGTGGCCCACAAGACATCGGAAAAGAGTAAGAAGATGTCAGTGACAAACAAGAAGAATGCTGCGAAGAAGAAGCTTCACCATCGCACGGGGTCAGGTGGCTACCTCAAAGCCCGACCTAAGTGGGCCAAGGCTGAGAATGATCTGCTTGAAAAAGGGATCGAACCACAGACAATGAACTGGACAGACCGTTGCCGGACTTGGACGAACGAGCTTTTGAGAATACCAGTCAAGAAGATTCAGCAATATATCGATGCAGCGCGGGAAGGGACGTTCGTTCCAGACAGAGAGAATGACGAGCTCACAATGGCCCTCGGGAATCCTGAGCACCCTGGACGGACACGAGGCACGCCAGGCTCCGTTCCGTGGAAGGCTGGTTTTCCGGACGCGGGCGGTTACAAAAGCCAGGAGAGGAGGAAAAAATTGGAGTGTTACTGTCTTGTGCATATTCGGTTTCCCTTATTAGTCCAGGTTATGGTAATGTAATTGATGACTTATGCATGCATGCGCAGCTTCCACTATATTCTCCTAGAGATTAAGCTTGAGCATGGAGTAGTAACCGTCTTAGACTCGAGACGAAAAGATCCCCAGGACTACGCGAACATGACTCAAATGCTCGAGAAGTAAGTTAAATCGATCATTATCCACCATATCAGCAACTTTGTTCATTTTCTGATATCAAGTAATTATTTTCTTTGTCTGGCAGGGTTTGGAGAAAATTCACCACAAAAGCTCCGGGACTGCCGAAGAAGCTGCAATTTAAACACCCGAAAGTAAGTACTATAGTAGCATGTTCCGCGCATCTCCTAGTGATTCAAGCGCTAGTTTCATCAATACCATTTAGCATGCTTGCTTATCAGTTTATTGACCTCTATTTCTTGTAAAGTGGTTGTGGCAGGAACCAGGAATAATTACTGTGGATACTACGTTTGCGAGTCCATCCGCTACAAGACCTGTGAGCGGGGCTACACTGAAGAACAATATGAAGTGCGTAAGCAATAATATTCACAATTTTATTTTATTACCATCATTTGTGTTGAGTTTCATTTATTCATATATATATGTATTGACCCCCTTCTTCAAATTAGATGTTTCAGAAGCGGGATGAACTCCTAGCACCAGATCGTATGCGAGGAATTCAAGAGGAATTGGCGGCATTCTTCCTTGACCACGTGATCGCTGAAAACGGAGAATACTATGTGGACCCTGTGTTCCTACAATTTAATTAGGAGATTGTATTGTAAGAGATAATTATTGTATATATGTAGCCGGTAGTGGGTAGATATACGAGAACTTGTTATTCGACCAATCTCTCGGAGAAGGAGAGGTGGTCGATATCACTTCTCTCTGTATGCATATGTTCATGACGATCTTCTGTTTCCTTCATTTGATTACTAGCTAGCGTGTCTAGTCCTCTCCATACGTATATAGTACGTAGCGTCGACCAAGCACGGAGATAAGAGAGGACACTTCTCTCTATTAATTAGCTAGCTAACACAATATATGAAACACCTAAATTAACCCCCGAAAACCCCTAAACCACCCCCTTTCAAAAAAAACAAAAACCTCAGTTCCTGCCAGCTGCTGACGCGTGGGTGCCTATTGGTCCCGGTTGGTGACACCAACCGGGACAAAAGGCCCTGCCTATTGGTCCTGGTTGGTGGCACCAACCGGGACCAAAGGCCCCCCTGCCTGGGCTGGCAGCAGCGGCCACGTGGAGGACCTTCTGTCCCGGTTCGTGTAAGAACCGGGACTAAAGGGTTAGGGCTTTAGTAACGACCCTTTAGTCCCGGTTCGAGAACCGGGACAAAAGGCCCTTACAAACCGGGGTAAAAGCCCCTTTTCCTACTAGTGGATAACTCCAAAAAATGCAAAACTTTTTCACGCACACCCTGAGACGGAGCCTTCTGGCGTTCCCGAACACACTTAGTTGAATATGGTCTAAGTTTTTGAACATTCTTGAAATGACCCCAACTTTTTTCGGCAGGTGGAAATGCCCATGGTAGGCATCCATGCCAGGTTTGAATGAATTGTGACACCATATGCAAGTTGCGTCACATCCGACCATTTATCAATCTTTTTTTCACCGAGAAAACTCTAGAAAATGCAAAACTTATCGTAAACCCGAACAACTTGGCATGGTGCCTTTAATTGGTCATATAACCTCATGAAAAAAATGGGTCATTTGACGGATGCCGGAAAAATGTGCTCTCTAAGGGAGCCTTCTGGCCTACAAGGACACCTTACGTTGGACATGGTGTTGTTTGGAGATCCTTGAAATGACCCCAAGTTTTGCACTCAGTCGGACATGCTCATGGTAGGCATTCATGCCATGTTTTGAACGATTTCCGATATTGTATGCAAGTTGCGACACGTCCGGCCATTTATCGGGCTTTTTTAAATGCAAGATTTGTCGAAAACCCGAACAACTTGGCATGGTGCCTTTAATTCGTCATATAAGCTTATGCAAAAAATTAGGGTCATTTGACAGATGCACAAAAAAGTGCTCTTAAACGGACCCTTCTGACCTATAAGGACACTCTACAGTGAACATGGTGTCTAGGCCAGGTTTGGCAAGCAGGTTGGCATGCCCATAGTAGGCATCCAAACCAGGTTTGAACAAATTCTAACACTGTATGCAAGTTGCGTCACGCCCGGTCATTTATCGGTCTTTTTTCACCCAGAAAACTCCAGAAAATACAGAACTTGTCGAAACCCGAGCAACTTGGCGTGGTGCCTTGAATTGGTGATACAAGGACATGGAAAGCATTTGGGTCATTTCAAGAATGTCGAGAAACAACGTGCTCTCAGACGGAGCCTTGTGACGTACCTAGACACCCTCCATTGAATCTGGTCTAGTTTTGGACATGTTAAAACAACCATAACTTTGTAAGCAGGTGGGCATGCCTATGGTGGGCATTCATGCCTGGTTTGAACAACTTTTGACATTGTATGCAACTTGCGACACGTCCGTTCATTTATAGGCCTTTTTAACTGAGAAAACTTCAGAAATGCAAAACTTGTCGAAAACCCAAACAACTTGGATGGTGCTTTGAATTTTTCATACAAGTCCATGAAAAATAATTGGGGTCATTTAAGGGATGTCGAGAAACGATGTGCTACCAAATGAACCCTTCTGGCCTACCCAAACACTCCTCGTTGAACATGGTATTTTGTGGAAATCTCAGGACTGACCCCCAACTTCTGCAACCAGGTTGGCATGCCCATGGTAGGCATCCATATTAGTTTGAACCATTTTCGACACCGTATGCAAGTTGCGACACGTTCGGCCATTTATCGGGCTTTTTTAACCGAGAAAACTCCAAAAATATATAAAATTTATTGAAAATCAAAACAAATTGGCATGTTGCCTTGAATTGGTCATACAAGCCAATGGAAAAAAATGAGGTCATTTCAATGATGTCAAAAAACAAAGTGCTCTCAGACGAAGCCTTATTTCCTACCAGGACACTGTATGTTGAACATGGTATTTTTTCTACACAAATAAGAAAATTATTTGGGGAACTAAAAAAATGGTTTCATTTTTTTCATATTTTTTTAAATTCCAAATTTGTTAGTGATTTTGAAAAGATGTTTGTGTTCAAAATGTTGCTTGCTATATTTTAAACTGTGCGTTTTGACATTCTGAGCAATTTCAAAACGGACATTTTTTAAATTTCTTTACCAAATTTTAAAGTATGAATATTTGTATTTTATGAACATAATTTGAAAAGGCAATTTGTTTTGAAGTTTTGAACAAAATTTTAAATCACGACCATTATTCGGAAAAGCAAAAATAAACAACAAATGAAAAAAATACAAAAATAAACAAAATCCAAACGGAAAAAAGATAGTGGGAAAAACACCGGCTCGCTACGCTAAACCAGTCACTAAGGGATAGTTCTAGTAGTTTGGGTTTTTGTAGTTAGACACCAAATTTATCAGCTCGTGTGCCTAGTGAGGAGCGGTCAACAGCAAGAGTTACAAGGTTTGATCCCTCGCACTGCCATTTATTTCCTGATAATTTTTCCCCTGTTTCCGTGCACACGGCAATGTGCCACCTCAGTCGGGCAGCCTCTCTGAGCATGGCGCCATCTATATGACTCTACTCCCTGAACAGCGAACCCTATTTGCCGTGCGCGAGTGTCAAACTGTCGTGGCTTCAATGATGCGAAGTGAGCGACCAGCGCGACATGGGCTGGCCCACTTCAAGCAAGCAACCATTTCTGTGAAATTCTAGAAGGTTCCCTAAGTTTTTCTACTGTTTGTTTTATTTCAAAGATTTCCCCGGTTTTCTTCATGTTTTTATTTTTGGACCGAAAACCGTAGCGTAATCGTTCTAATGTATCTATTTATATATATTAGAAAAACAAAAAAAATCAATTTATTATTTTCGTTTTCTTTTTTCTGCTTATTTCTTCATTTTCTTTTCTTTTTTACCTTATTTTATTTCTTTTCGTTTTCCTTTTTGTTTTCAGCAAACTCAAATATTTTAAAGAAAGTTCAGAATTTTCTAAAAAAACTGAAGTTCCAAAATAATTTAACTTAGTTACTGTTCACATTTTTATTATTTATTCATGTTTCAGAAAAAGTTCGGAATTTTAAATTTCAATAAAATTTCGAAATTCCAGTTTTGTTCATTTTCAAGAAAAAAATCATGTTAAAAAAAGTTCATCGCATTGAAGAAAAATGTTCATCTTACATTGAAAAAATGTTCACCATTTATATCGTGTATAGAAATGTTGTTCATCGTGCATTTAAAAAATGTATACAATATTTTGAAAAATATTCAGTGTGTATTTGAAAAAAAAATCACTTTATACCAAAGACAAAACAGAGGAAGAAGAAGAAAGGGAGGGCACTGTGGAGAACATATCTGTAATCCTCTTGGCCTGGAGGTGTCTCTGCTGGTCTAAAATTTTAAACTGAAACTCCTATTTGTTGTCCTGCTCATGTTCGTATTAGCAGTGTACTTCTGGCAGTGGACATATTCATACTTGCTATCATCGTACAAAGTTCCCAGTTTCCAAGAAATCGCCATTTAGTTTTGATATTGTTTGATAGAATAAAGCCGGGAAACCATCAGGTACCGTTGGTCCCATCTGAAAATAGAGCTTTTCTGATTTCTTCATTGGTATATGGTTTACACAATTCTGAATTCATGTCATCAGTGACTTTACAAGGTATGGCATTCAGAACCCGAGGCATATTGGAATAGTCCTCCGAGGAGAATAAATCAGCATAGAAATTCTTGATCATATTTCTAGTCTCAGGGGGGTCCTCACAAATTGAACCACCTGCGCGTTTAAGCAAAGAAATTCTATTTGTTCTTCTACGTGCATAAGCTCGAGCATGGAAAAAACCAGTGTTATGGTCACCCTTCTTTAACCAGTCCACTCTAGAGCATTTACGAGCCATAATTTCGTCTCTTTCAAACAACTAACACGACGTATTTTCCACACTCAGTTCTTCAGCAATAGCCTCTGCTAATCTAGTCTCCGTTCTCAATCTCCTTAACTGAAGTTCCTTTTGTCTGGTTTCTTCTATACAACCCTAAATGAAGTGTCACTCCAATCTTGTAGAGACCCTGATAACTAATTCAAGTTGGACCAAGTATCACCAAGAGAAGTGTGTCGTGATCTCTTCTCGGTCCAGGCCTTTTCCATGGTTTCCTTGTAATCAGGAGCTCTCAACCAAGCAGCCTCAAATTTGAAAGAGCTCTGCACTGGTAGCTTTCGATGAGAATTCCCGACTTGTGTAGATCCAACTAGACATTTAGCCTCAAATTTGAAAGAAGCATCATTTTGAGGAAAAGATAGTTGCTCGATTAATTCATAGAAAACTCTACATGAACTTTGGCAAAGAAGAAACTAATAAATAACCATGTACCATGCATGCCAACAATTTATGCATTTCTTTGGTAAAGGATGTGAAACTGGGCAACCGGTGTATAGTGGTACATCATATTTCAGGTGTAAGTTAGGGAGACATCGAGGAATGCAGTAGTATTAAAGTGTGTTCTGTCATTGACTATATCTCTCTATAGACTTAATTTAGTGGCATGCATGTTGCATGCTTCTCGTCTCGGCGTCTCCTTTGGCCTCTCAGGAGACTTGTTGAATGCCCCCCTAAAGGCATGCTATATGGCCGACAGCCGTACTTCAACTCACCCACAATTCCCGCCGCCACCCACGTCGATGCTAAGGACATCTGGTTGATGAATACCACCACGGTCGCATATGTACATCGAGGTAAAAAAAGTCATGCGGCTGACAAAACATTGTATATGTGAATTAGCCCATACAAATCCAGTTTTAGCTCAACCGGGTCTAGTATCCGCTCCACTCTAATGCAAGCCCATAGATGTGCGATCATTGTTGTCGTTTTTACTAAAATTCGTGTGCATCTCAGGGAAGATAAATTTGTAATCCTCTTGTCATACAGTTGTCTTTGCTGGTCTTTAACTTTTAACCTGGAACTTGGCTATTTGATGTCTTGCTCATATTGGTATTAACAATGTACTTTTGGTTGTGGTTATATTAATTCATACTTGCTAACATCATCATACAAGGTTCCCAGTTTCTGGGAAATCACCATTTAGTTGTGTTATTACTTGTCCTTGCAAAATTCATTCAGCCAAGTTCTTAGGAACACTTACATTGGAATTGTATGTCGTTCCTTTCGATTTCCGTTACATTATTAGCGACAAGCAAGGCCCCAAGTGCCAGGTTCACTTTTTTAGATGCCAGGTGCACTTTTGGTTACGAAGCAGGATGCAACCTCTGATCCGAAAAGAAAGGGCCCCACATCTCTCCCTCACCAGGGAGACATGGGCGGCGGTGGGGGCTCCCCTAAACCTCACATTAAGCGAGTCGAGTCATCCGACTCGCTAAAACGCACGACGATATGGGCCGGCCTAGTTCGCGGTAGGTACACCGCCTCCTTTTCTAATTTTTTTTCATATTTTTAATTACTTTTTTGATTCCATTTTTTAGTTTTAGTTACACTTTTAAATATTCTAGACATATATATTACAAAAATTACTTCACATAATATTTTAAAAAGTTGTTAATCATGCTTTGGAATATGTTGAATGTGTATAAAAAATGTTGACCATGTATTAAAAAAAAGATGAAATTTCTTGATCATGAATATAAAAAGTGTTAATCAAGAATTTAAAAAATTTGAAAAAGTATTTGAAAATATATTGAATAAGTATTAAAAAATGTTGAGCACGAATTCAAAAATGTCCAAAAATTATTAAAAATGTCGAACAAGTATTTGGAAAATGTTGAATAAGTATTAAAAAATGTTGAACGAGTATATGAAAAATGTTCAACAAGTATTTGAAAGATTAAGTTTAAAAAATATTGAACAAGTATTTGAAAAATATATTGAACAAGTACTAAAAAATGTTGAGCAAGTATTTAAAAAATATTGAAAAAGTATTAAAAAATATTGAACATGAATTTTAAAAATATTGAAAATGTATTAAAAATGTCAAACAAGTGTTGAGAAAATGTTGAATAAGTATTAAAAAATGTTGAACAAGTATATGAAAAATGTTGAACAAGTATTTTAATGATTACGTTTTAAATGTATTGAACAGTATTTAAAAAAATATTAAATAAGTATTTAAAAAATGTTGAACAAGTATTTAATAAATGTTTAATAAGTATCGAAATGTTGAATAAGTGTTCGGACAATGTTAAACGTGTATACAAAAACTGTTGATCACTTATTAAAAAAATGTTCTTGACACGTACAAAAATGTTGAGTGAAAAAAAAAACACAAAAAATCAAGAAGAAAAACAAAACCAAACAAAAAATGTAGAAGAAACAAAATGCAAGAAAAACGAAGAAACAAATGCAAGAAAGAATAAAAAAAGGAGAACAAAAAACAACAACAAAAAACCAAAAAAACCCGGATCGAATAACAACAAGTAGGACGTGCCCTACAACTTACCACGTGAGGGATCCTAGGCGGAGTGGCTAGCGGCACCCAAGTACTACAATTTCATGTCCTGTATTTTTAATCCGTACGCTCACGCCAGTGGGCTGGCCCAATACGACGGTGCTCGGCATGTGGCTACACGCGCGACGGGTCTCGGACCCAGATCGGGCAGTGGCGGGCATCGAAGAGCAGATCAGGCCAGATGCATGCAGATTTGGCCTCTGGTCATGGCCTGCAGCCATGGTCTTCTTGTTGCACGGTGGCGGATTTCGGGGCGGCTGCCCCGAGCCGCGGATCTGGAGGCGGCCTGGTAGTCAGCGCATCGGCCGGCCGGGCATGGCTACCTTTGGGCGGGGCGTAAGGGATTCCGGACCAAGTTCCTGGATTTGACGGCCGCGATGACGATTGCCATTGTATGGGCGACGACAGCAGCTGGCGCGATGGTGGGTGCTCCCTGTAGCAGCTGTATTTTTAATCCGTACGCTCACGCTAGTGGGCTGGCCCAATATGACGCTGCTCGACATGTGGCTGCACGTGCGACGGGTCTCGGGCCCAGATCGAGCAGTGGCGGGCATCGAAGAGCAGATCAGGCCAGATACACATGGATTTGGCCATTGGTCATGGCCTGCAGCCATGGCCTTCTTACTGCACGGTGGCGGATTCCAGGGCGGCTGCCCCGGGTTGCGGATCTGGAGGCGGGTTGCGGATCTGGAGGCGGCCTGCTAGTTAGCGCAACGGCCGGCCGTGGATGGCTGACCTTGGCGCGGGGCGCAAGGTATTCCGGACCTAGTGCCTTGATCTGACGGCCGCGATGATGGTTGCCATTGTATGGGCGATGACTGTAGCTGGCGCGATGGTGGGTGCTCCCTATAGCACCCGAATCGGGGAGGCAGCCCTTCTTCTTCGACGGAGGACCTAGTGCCTGGATCTGACGGCCACGATGACGGTTACTATTGTATGGGCGACGGCAGCAGCTGGCGCGATGGTGGGTGCTCCCTGTAGCACCCGAATCGGGGCGGCGGACCCTCTTCTTCGACGGAGGCGGATTCCATGGTCGCATGTACAACTCGGAGTCTAGATCTCGAGGTGATGGCGGCTTTCTGAGGCTGGTGGTAGTACGGGACGCCCCCTTCATCAACAGACTGGGTTCAATGCGGCTCGTCAGATGACACATACTTCTCTTTCGGAGTCGTTGGGCAGTGTTTGTTGCCGAAAAGTGAAGCCTCTGGCGGATGCGCCGCCGACGGATGCTATGCACGACGTCAAGTCATTTCTTCTACCGGCACATGTTGCATGGTGGCTCTGATGGAGGTCTCATGTCTAGCCTGTTGCTGCTGGATCGAAGATGGTGCGACGGTGTGGGAGGCAGGCGGTATGTGACGTTTGTCTTCTGGTGTCTTCTCCAGAGGTATCCGGTTATCGCGAGGCGTCGGTTTAAGATTAAGGATGATGGTACATACGGCTTCAATGGCAAATTTATGCACTATGGTGAAAACACAAAATCTTTGATCAAGCTATGATGACACATGCGTGTGTCGTATCCTTGCTGAAGGTGGTGGATTAAAGCTTGGCTTCGGGGGTGAGAATCCGGTGTTCAATCTTGTATTGGACTCGCCATCATCAGCGCATGTGCGGTGATTCCTTCTTTAAAGCGTAGCCTAGGAGTTGTGTATGTTTTATTTTGATGTCATATTATATTATAACATAGGGTTAGTGGTTATTTGGTGGAGTTACTGTCGCGAGGCATGCAGCCTCGGGTTTGCTTTTCGTTTTATTTCCTGGTCAATGTTGTTCGGCTGCTGGATTTTACATTCTTAACAATATATGCCTGCATGAATCGACTTGATGCAGAGGGCGGGGTTACCCCCTTTCGAAAAATAACTTTTGGTGATGAAGCATGCAGACCGAATTTGCTTTTCAAAGGTCTTGTTCAGCGTGGTAAAATGGGACAATACACAGATGGGGCATTTCCGAAAGCCCACTTATCTTACAAACACGGCTAACAACCTAATCCAAAACGGAGAATGTTGATGTGGCCTGCCTAGCCCACTAGGCTAGCATTGGAGTCCTTTCGTCTAGGTGAGTTCCTGTTATCTCCAACAGCAGGACGAAAGCGGTTCAGACACAATGCACCTCCATAGTGGAAAGTGCACATAGGTCTTGAGGCACATTAATTTTTGCGTCCATTATATGGTTGTTGCATTGAACTACAATAAATATGATGGTGCCCTTACTCTTTCTTATAAGGAGCAACAGCCCAGAGGTAAAGATTGTTGCTTCAATAAAGGAGAGAAACTGTTAACGTATAACTTTGTATAGCTAATCTTGTGTATTCCGTTTGCATACGGTTGTACATATACGCGTATAGGGTTTGTTTCTTGGTCTCCAAGACTTGTAACTCTGCTATAAATATATGAGCCGATCGCCCCTTGAGAGGCGTCTTCCCTCAAACTGTTTCACGTTTATATGGTATCAGCCCTAGGTCCTAAAACCTAGCTTCCGCCGCCACCAAAACCCTAAGCCGCCGCCGCCATCCTCCCTCTGCGCCGCCGCAGCTCCTTCCCCCTCCCCAGGCCGCCGCCATGTCGACCTCCCCCTCCACCTCCTCTGACTCGGGGCCTCCACCTCATCAACGCTCGGGACGCAGACCGCCGGGGCCATGATCCCATCCATCGCGTCGCCGGCGTCCCAGGTCGTCCATGTCGCCAGCGTCAAGACGCATGTCCCCGTCATCCTCGACCTCCAGAAGTCCAACTACGCCAAGTGGCGTATGCTCATCACCGTCCTCCTCGGCAAGTACGACCTCACCGGCCACATCTCCGTCGTCACGCCGCCGGATGCCCGCACGGCCGACTGGCAGCGTCAGGACTTCGTCGTGCGCTCGTGGATCTACGGCTCCATCAGCGAGGACATCCTCGACACAATCATGGCCCAAGAACAGACCGCGTACGAGGCCTACGCCCTGATCCGGAACCTCTTCGTCGACAATCAGCTCACCCGCGCCGTCTACCTCGAGGCGGAGTTCCGAGCCCTCGTCCAAGGCGACCTCACCATCACCGCCTACCGCCATCGCCTGAAGGCCCTCTTCGACGCGCTCGCGGACGTGGGGCAGCCCGTGACCGACCAAACCCTGGTCCTCACCTGTCTGCGGGGGCTCAACCCCCGCTTCTCCGACATCACCACCCTCGTCACGATGCAGGTTCCGGCCCCCACCTTCCTGCAGACGCGCTCCATCCTTCTCCTCTGCGAGAACCAGCTCGCCAACGCCGCCCCGGGCGGCCCCGTGCCATCCCAAGTCGCCCTCTACGGCAACACCACCGGTGGCAATTCCGGCGGCAATGGCGGCCAAGACGGCCGCTGGTCGAAGAAGAAGAAGAACGGCGGCGGGGGCGCCGCCAACTCCAACCCTGCCTACCCCGCCGCCGCGCCCGGACCGTGGATCTGCTTCAACCCCTACACTGGGCAGGCACAGCAGATGCAGCCCACCTGGCGCCCCTACGGTGCTCCGGCTACTCCCGCCGGGGGCGCCGGCCTCCTCGGGCCGGCCCCGCGGTCCACCGCCCCGACGCTGCCGTCTCGCCAGTCCACCTGGGTGCCCCCAGGCCAGGTCGCCTACACGACCCAGCTGGCGCCCCTGCATGGCCAGGCTTGGGGCACCAACCCGCCTCCACCCGCGGCTCCCTACCACCCTGCCGGCTCCGTCCCTGCTCCTGCATGGGACTGCTCCGCCCTCGTCGCCGCCCTCAACGCCACCGCCGGGCCCTCTGCCGCCGGCTCCTCCACGTAGGGCGCATGGGTGACGGATTCCGGCGCCACCTCGCACATGGTCTCCGACCCTGGTATACTCTCCACTTCCTCCCATCTGCCTCCCTCTCTTCGAGTCACTGTTGGCAATGGTGTTCCCCTCCCTATCACCGCCACCGGCCACGTCACTCTCCACACACCTAGTCACACCTTTTACCTCAACAATATTCTTGTTGTTCCAGATATTATCAAAAATCTCCTTTCTACTCGTCAATTTACCATCGATAATTCTGTTTCTGTGGAATATGACCCGTGTGGTTTTTCTATTAAGGATCTGCACACTCGGCGCGAGATCATTCGCTGCAGTAGCCCCGGACCGCTCTACGAGTTCAACGCCAACACCAACACCACCATCTCTCCGTTTGGACTCGTCGCCACCACCACCGCATCGGAGCTATGGCATCGTCGCTTAGGACATCCCGGTCGTGACTCTATGTCACATTTATCTTCAGAATTTGCTATTCCATGTAATAAAAGTACTCAAGTGTGTCATGCATGTCAACTTGGCAAGCACGTGCGTTTACCTTTTTCTAGATCATCAACAGTTTGTGTTGCTCCATTCCAATTACTTCATTGCGATTTATGGACATCACCTGTTGCTAGTAATTCTGGTTTCAAATATTACCTTGTCATTGTTGATGACTTCTCTCATTTTATGTGGACGTTTCCCCTTCACCGGAAATCCGACACATGTGATATTCTCATCAACTTTGTCGCCTACGCACGCACACAATTCAACCTCCCCGTCATGTCCTTCCAGACCAATAATGGTACCGAGTTTGTTAACTCTATCTTCATCGAGTTTCTTGCACGCAACGGCATACATCTTCGCATGTCCTGCCGTACACCTCCCCTCAAAACGGCAAGGCCGAACGAGCACTTCGCACGCTCAACACAATTACTCGCACCTTGCTGTTCCAAGCTTATATGCCTCCTGCATACTGGGCCGAGGCCCTTGCCGTCGCAACCTTCTTGCTTAACCGCCGTCCAGGCCAAGCCTTGGACTTGCGGATCCCGTATACCCTCCTCTACCAAAAACCGCCCTCCTTCTCCGACCTCCGTGTCTTCGGGTGCCTATGCTACCCTAACCAGTCCGCCACGACACCTCACAAACTCGCCCCTCGCTCCACCGCATGTGTCTTTCTTTGGTATCCTGCATCGCATCGCGGCTATCGGTGCCTCGACTTCACGTCACGCCGCATCATCATCTCGCGACATGTCATTTTTGACGAACACACCTTTCCATTCGCCACCACTCGAACCACTCAGTCTCCGGACGATCTCGATTTTCTCCTCGACTTGGTCGCCACGCAGCCAGCTCCCGCGGTCGTCGCGCCTCCCGCAGGCCAGCCCAACATGGCGCCGGCCTCCTCGGCCCAGCCCGCCATGCATGGTTCGGGGCCTTCCACCCCGACGTCGATCGCCACAGCGCCTGCCTCACCCACGCCGCCCTCGTTTGCGTCTCTCACCCAGTCCCCTTCTCCACCACCACCACCACCCCCTCCCCCTCCTCGTCGCTCTCACGGCAGCACTGCCTCCTCCACCAACACTCACACCATGCTCACTCGCGCCAAGCGTGGTATTTTTCAGCCCATTGATAAACTTAATCTCTCGGCTGAACACTCCTCTATCTCTCCTATTCCCAAAACATATCGCTCTGCTCTCCAGGATTCTCTTTGGCATGCTGCCATGACCGAGGAGTACGATGCTTTCCTTCAGAACCACACTTGGACTCTTGTTCCTCGACCGGTTGGTGCTAACATTGCTTCAGGGAAGTGGATCTTCAAGCACAAGTTTGGTGCTGACGGTGCTCTCGCTCGGTACAAGGCACGGTGGGTGGTCCGTGGATTCTCGCAGCAGCCTGGCATTGACTACGACGAGACCTTCAGTCCCGTCGTCAAGCCGGCCACGATCCGCGTTGTGCTCAGCATCGCCGTCTCACATGCTTGGCCGGTTCATCAGCTGGACGTCAAGAACGCCTTTATCCATGGTGATCTCGACGAGGTGGTTCACTGTGAGCAGCCACCCGGCTTCATCGACCCTACGCGTCCTCACCATGTCTGCCTGCTCCACAAGTCCCTCTATGGACTCAAGTAGGCGCCCCGCGCGTGGTACCAGCGGTTCGCTCATCACGCTCATCGACCGGGCTTTGTGGCTTCCTAGAGCGACGTGTCTCTGTTCGTGCTTCGGCGCGGCTCTAAGATGGCCTACCTGCTCCTCTACGTGGACGACATCATCCTCACCGCGTCTAGCGCCGAGCTTCTCCAACACATCACCGACCAGCTTCACCGGGAGTTCTCCATGACCGATCTCGGGGACTTGACTTACTTCCTCGGGATCTCGGTCTCTTGGTCTGCTTCCGGGATGCTTCTCTCGCAGCGCCAGTATGCCATCGACCTTCTTCCGCGCGCTGGCATATGATGGATTGCAACCCGTGTGTCACGCCCATTGACACTCGTTGCAAGCTCTCCGCCGACGAGGGTCCCCTCGTCACCGACGCCACGGAGTACCAGAGTTTTGCCGGGGCCCTTCAGTACCTGACGCTCACTCGCCCCGACATTGCACATGCTGTCCAGCAAGCGTGCCTCTATACATGCACGCTCCCCGGGAACCTCATCTCAACCTCGTCAAGCGGATTCTTCGCTATGTTCGTGGCACCCTCGACCTCGGTCTACAGCACCACTCCACACCGGCCGCCTCACTCACTGCCTACTCTGACGCGGATTGGGCCGGCTGCCCCGACACCCGGCGCTCTACCGCTGGCTACTGTGTCTACCTCGGTGATAACCTGGTGTCTTGGTCCTCCAAACGCCAGGCCACGGTGTCTCGCTCCAGTGCCGAGGCCAAGTATCGAGCCGTGGCCCATGTCGTTGCTGAGTGCTGCTGGCTTCGCCAACTTCTCCTTGAGCTTCATCGTCCTCTTCCGTCCGCCACCGTTGTCTTCTGTGATAACGTCAGTGCTGTTTACATGGCCTGTAATCCGGTCCAGCATCGCCGCACGAAGCACATCGAGATCGACATCCACTTCGTCCGCGAGAAGGCGTCTCTCGGTCAGATTCGGGTTCTTCATGTGCCATCCTCACAGCAGTTTGCCGATATCATGACGAAGGGCTTACCGACTCAGCTCTTCTTGGACTTTCGGTACAGTTTATGCGTTCGACCGACGCACAAACTGCGGGGGGGGGGGGGGGGGGGGGGGGGGGGGGTGTTAACGTATAACTTTGTATAGCTAATCTCGCGTATTCCGTTTGCATACGGTTGTACATATACGCGTATAGGGTTTATTTCTTGGTCTCCAAGACTTGTAACTCTGCTATAAATATATGAGCCGATCGCTCCTTGAGAGGCGTCTTCCCTCAAACTGTTTCACGTTTATAGAAACCTCAACATGAACTTTGGCAAAGAGGAGACAGTTAACCTGGACTGTCTTTGCTAATGGATGTGAAACTAGGCAGCCACTCTGTAGTACAGTAGTGGACATTTCGGGTCTGAGTTTTGGAGGCATCGTGGAAGGCAGCACCACCAGGTTGTCCTTTTTGACCGCTGATGTCCATATTGACCCAGGGTAGTGCCTAGCCTGTTGCTAGCTTATCGTCTAATGTCGCGCAGCGGAGAGTCTTTCAGATTCCATTTAGTAGAATGTCGGTAGCTTCCTTTCTCATGTCACGCACCAGAGAGTTCTTCAGATTCAATTTAGTAGAATGTTGCTAGCTTTCTTTCTCATGTCGCGCACCGGAGAGTTCTTCAGATTCCATTTAGTAGAACAGATGGATTGACAATCTGTGCCTTGCCTTTTTATTTTTGACTTGCCGGTGTAGAAATGGCAGGAAGCTGCAACAACTTTGTATCTCTGTCAATTGGGTCAACTAACACACAGATCAGGTTTTGGCGCAACTGGGTTTATATTATCCGCTCCACTTTTTTTTTGAGAAACCGATAGGAGCGTTGGGAAGAGGTAAATCTGTACAATGTGACATGTTTTAAAGAGGACATGCCGAAAACACCAAGATCTGAAGAATCACATAGAACACCGCATGCTAACTAATAAATTTGGATCACTCTTGGCCGAAAGGCCAGATCGCGCTGTGTAGTCTCCTCGAAGGCGAGGTGGGCCACCTCGATGTAAGTCAATCTTGTGCCTTTGAATATATGTCGGTTCCTTTCCTTCCAAGCATTCCACATTATATAAAATGAGGCAGACACTGCCGTCTTCTGAGATTGTCGTCAGTATGCTTGAGGCCATCATCTCATCAGGTGTTGGTTGGGGTGGAAGCGGCAATCGGAGGGAATGTGAACGGCTTGTTCGAGCCGTGCCCTCTCCCTAGCTCGCCGGAGCTCGCTCTCTCTCTCTCTCTCTGGTCACACACCGAAGACAAAACAGAGGAAGAAGAAGAAAGCGAGGACACGGTGGAGTTTCCCGGTGCACGAACGCCTGCCGCAAGGACGGCCTTTTACTCCCTCGAGCACGTACTCGAGCTGCCACACTTGTTACAACGGTCACCACATGCCTTTATACCCGAGCCAGCGCCTTGGGCACGCACCCACGCCTCCACTCGACGATCGTGGCCATGCTCCACCCGCTCTGGCCGCCCCCGTGGCGCGCTCGGATGTGTGCGATTCACGGCGAGCTCCAACAGAACGCCCAAGATCTCACCGTGCGGCTCGCCAACAACCTAGGCCTACACACACGCACGGTGTACACGTACACGGACAACCCCCGTGCACCACAAGCACGCACGCACCCACATTTGCCACGGATCTGACGCGTCCTGGTTTGCACCCGACGCGTTCGGGGCCCGCACACGCACGCACTTGACTCGTCCCGCCGTGGCTTATTGCCAACATTTACCTCCTAAGCCACGGCTCAGAGGAGTGCCGGCTCCTCGACGTCGATGTCCGCCAGAAGAGCTCGCTCCGCCACCGCCTTCCTCGGCCTTGTGCAGTCCCACTTGAAATGGCTGAGCTGCCCGTAGTTGTAGTAGCGGCCTCGCCGTTTCCCGCCGCCGCTCGATGCCGTGCTGGCCGCTCTGTCGTCGTCGTGGTCATCGAAGCCGCCTTCGCCCTGCTTTCGCCGTCACGCCGCCCATTGAGCCGCAGGGAGCATGAGCTGCTCGCCTGCCCGCTCGCCGACGCCCTATGCGCGCCGCCTCGTCTGCTCCTCGAAAGCTTTTAGATGCCTGAGGGCCTCCTTGAAGGGCATCTCCTCGACATCGCATAACTGCTCGATGCCAGCCACCGCGGTGTACAACCGGTCCGGCACGGTGTCGAGCCATGGTTGCGTCGTCGATTGGTCGTCACGACCACCGCGTACCTCTCCGGCATGATGTTCACCTTGTCGGCGTACGCGTCAAGCTCGTCGCCGTCCTCCATCCACAGGCGGTCGAACTCACCGCGGAGACTTGTGAGCCGCGCCACCCACACCCGATCGGCGCTGACGAAGCACACTTTGAGAGAGTCACATACCTCCTTCACCGTGGGCTTCGTCACCACCAGCACCAGCACCTCCTCTCGCGCCCAGCAGCATCGCCCGCGCCGTCTTGCTCTTGCTGGCGTCGATCGCCGTGCCCTCCGCCGGTGCAACCACGCCCCATACACTAGTAGAAAAAGGGCCATTTGTCCCGGTTCATAAGGCCCATCTGTCCCGGTTGGGGAACCGGGACTAAAGGGTCGTTACTAATGCCTAGGCCTTTAGTCCGGGTTCTTATACTAACCGGGACAGATGGGTCTCCACGTGGCCGGTGCTGCGAGCCCAGGCAGGAGGCCCTTTAGTCCCGGTCGGTGGCACCAACCGGGACCAATAGACATCCACGCGTCAGCTATTCAGGGGCTAGGGTTTTTTTTTCTGAAAGGGGGTGGATTTGGGGGTTTTGTATGGTTAATTAAGGTGTTTCATATATTGTGTTAGGTAGCTAATTAATTAATAGAGAGAAGTGTCCTCTCTTATCTCCGTGCTTGGTCGACGCTACGTACTATACATAGAGAGGCCCTCGACACGCTATCTAGTAAGAAAATGAAGGAAACCATTAAGTACAGAAGTTCGTCATGCATACCGAGAGAAGTGATCGACCTCTCCTTCTCCGAGAGATTGGTCGAACAACAAGTTTTCGTATTATCTATCCGACGCTACTGGCTACATACATATACAATATGTAAGATCTCTTACAATCCCCTAGCATTTGAACTCAACTTCCACATGGTATTCTCCGGCTTTATTGATGACGTGGTCAAGAAAGAATCCCGCCAATTCCTCTTGAATTGCTTTCATGCGATCTTGTGGTAGGAGTTCATTCCGCATCTGCCACGTCTAATTTGAAGAAGGGGGCTAATACATATATATGAATGAAACTCGACAGAAATGATGGTGTAATAAAATGAAATTGTGAATATTATTGCTTACGCACTTCATATTGTCTTTTAGAGTAGCCCCCCTTATTTTTTAAAGTCGCGTTGTAGACGAACTCGCACACGTAGTATCCACAGTAATCATTCCCTTGTTCCTGCCACAAGCACTTTACGAGAAATAGAGGTCAATCAAACTGATAATGAAGCATTATAAATGGTATTGATGAAAGTAGCTAGAATCAACGGGAGATGTGCGCAACTAGCTAGCTAGTAGTACTTACTTTCGGGTATGTATATCACAGCTCCTTCGGCAGTCCCGGAGCTTCTGCGGTGAACTGTTTCCAAACCCTGCAAGACAAAGAAAATAATTATTACTTGAGATATCAGGAAATGAACAAAAAGTTGCCGATATGGTGCGATAATGATCGATTGAACTTACTTGTTGAGAATTTTAGTCATGTCCGCATAGGTTTCGGGATCTTTTCGTCTCGAGTCTAAGACGGTTACTAGTCCCCGCTCAAGCTTAATCTCCAGGAGAATATAGTGGAAGCTGCGCACGCATGCATAACTCATCAATTACATTACTATAACCTCGCTCGAGTAATAAGGGAAACCGAATATGCACACGACAGTAACACTCACTTGAAGTTGTAAGGAAAGAGTATTAAATCTCCGTTTTGATTTATTAACAATGATTTGAGCAAGTTGGCCTCGGCCTCTTCGGCGTTCTTTGTAACCTGAAATTCATCTATGAGATTTGTGTTAATGAACCCAATATCATACATTTCTGCTTTTCTGCACTCGACAATCTTCAATCTGCATAATATAGTGAGGATAATTATAAATACATGCAATGAAAGAGCTGAGCTATATATAGAGACTTAATGACAGAAGTAGGACTTACAGACAGTAGCAAGTGACCGTTAATTTATCGAGGGCCTTTTGATTGAAGAACTGGAAGAACTCCTCAAATGGAACATGCAACAAATCAGTTCCAACGAGGTCGTGCTCCTCTTTAATTCTCAGATACAAAGTATTCGCCCCCCCAGACTCTCTGCAGGTTTTCATGTACCAATTATGGAATCTTCGCATCATCGTTGTTAGAGACTTTTCATCTTTGACGAGAGGCTTCCCGTACTCGTATATGTGTTCGTCCACCTCCAAGAAATCATAATGCACATCGTCGGGCAGGTAATCTCCAAGATTGCTATAACCGGGCACCATCCCCGGAGCATTAGCGACGATGTCGCTAGACACATTGAGCGGGGGGAACGATTGGTTCGCTTGTTCGCCGAGTTGGGCAATTTTTTTCCCAGCTGCTCGTCGCTCTTTTAACCTTTGATCACTGACAGTACTTCCCGACTTCTCTGCTTCGATATATGTCTTTAAAGTAATGCGCTCATAGTTGGTTTTCGGCGGAGACTTTGGTGGTTTCCTCAGGGCATCCATAGTGCGCTTTGCTTTCACCGGATCTACCTTCTCCTCCGGAGGTGGATATCTCTTTGCTTTCACCCCTTCAAAGAAGTCCTTCACTTCTTTTTCCACGATCTTCTTGTTTTCTTCCGCGGTCATCTCGTACGGTAACTTCTCTAGAGGCTTGAGAGGCGGACTGTATCTGTATTGCCTCCCGCCTCTGGCTGTATTGCTAGACGCCGGAGTAGACGGAGCGGCTGCAGCTATCTTCTTTCGTGCTTGCTTACGAGGCGGAGTAGAAGGACTACGACGCGCCGGAGAAGCCGGGGCGGCGGCGGGTCTCTTCCGCCCTTGCTGGCGAGGCGGAGAAGGAGGAGGCTGGTGGCTGCTCGGGCGCGCCGGCGCAGGCGGAGAAGGAGGCGGAGTGCCGCCATGCGCCGGAGAAGGAGGCTGAGTGCCTTGATCGTCACTCGCCGGAGGAGGAGGCGGAGTGCCCTGACTCGCCGGAGGAGGAGGAGGCGGAGGCATCCAGTTCGGAAGGTTGATGAGATCCTTCCGCCATAGGCATGGAGTCTTCAGATAAGAACCCAGCCGAGTCTCCCCTTCACCCGTAGGGTGGTCAAGCTGGAGGTCCTCAAATCCTTCTGTGATTTCATCCACCATCAGCCTAGCATATCCTTCTGGAATCGGCCGGCAGTGAAAAGTTGCGCCAGGTTCAGGAGGTGCAACAGAGCCAACAACCGCCTTGACTTTCAATTCCATCCACTGCGTCATAAGGTGGCTATGCTGAGACTCCGTGATAGCATCTACGGGGTAGCTAGCAGGAGCCGTGAAGACAGGCTCTTGAAGCAGCTCCGTGGAAGCCACGCTGCTTCTCCGCTGAGATGGCGGGGTAGCTTCGGGTGTAGGTTCGGCAGGTCGCGTGCTGCGAACTGCCTCTCGTTCCTCTAGCGCTTGTACCCTTGCGTGCAGCGCCTGTAGTTCGGTCAACTCATTTTTCTTCTTCCTCTCCCGGCGTTTGTACCCGTCTGCGTTGGGAAATCCAGCCTTCCACGAAAGGGAGCCTGGCGTGCCTCGTGTCCGTCCGGGGTGCTCAGGATTCTCGAGGGCCTCTATGAGCTCGTCGTTCTCTCTGTCCGGAACGAACGTCCCTTGCTGCGCCTTTTTGATATACTCCTGAAGCTTCACGATGGTGTGTTCAGCTGCTCGTCGGTCCAAACGCACTTCCCTGTTACAGGGTCCAATTTTCCCCCAACCCCGAAGAATCAAGTCCTGCAACGGTCTGGCCAGCGTCGCGTCTCTGGTTCGATCCCTTTATCAATGTGGTCATTCTCAGCCTTGTCCCACAACGGCCAGGCTTTCAGGTAGCCACCTAACCCCGTGCGATGGTGATGCTTCTTCTTTGCAGCATTTTTCTTGTTTGTTGCTGACATCTTCGCTGCTCTCTCAGATTTCTTTTTGGTGACAAATTCGGGCCACTGATCTTTGATCTTCTCAAATCGGCCGATGAATTTTGGAGTCTTGTCTTGGTCGATAAACGATGATTTCAGCTCATTCTTCCACCTCCTGAATAGCTCAGCCATCTTCTTAAGAGCATAAGCCTTGATCATTGGCTTTTTAACTGGATTCTGCGGATCCTCCTCTGGCGGGAAGGTGAAATTTTCCTGCAGCGCGGTCCAAAGATCAGCTTTAGTCCCGGCATAATGATACCAAGATAGAACAGAGGAAGATACACTAGTAGAAAACAGGGCATAGGTCACAGGGCAGTTTTCACATTAGCCCCGGTTCAGTCACGAACCGGGACCCATGGGGGCATTCGTCCCGGTTCGTGAGCCCAGGGGGCCGGCCGGGGCCTTGTGGGCATTGGTCCCGGTTCGTATGGAACCATTTGTCCCGGTTCGAGCCACGAACCGGGACTAATGGTCCTCGCTCCTGGCCCACAACCATTTGTCCCGGTTCTTGGCATGAACCGGGACAGAAGGCCCGGATTTAGTACCGGTTGGTGCCACGAACCGGGACCAATGAGGTGCCTATATATACCCCATCGCCACAGCAGAGCACTCCAGAGTGCTCTGTTTTTTCTGGCCGGCGAGGGGAGGGCATTTGGGTGCTCTAGCTCACCTCCTATGCACATGAGGTGTTCGATGAAATGTCTGAGCCACACTAGTTAATCTTTCTCCTCTTGAAACTCGACCTCCGTGCTCGATTTTCCCCGAGATTTGTCTAGGTTTAGCGGTCCGTCACGTCCCGTCCCCGTCTTCACCGCCGTCGATCGCCCGCGCCGATCTCGTCGCCAGCACCACCGTGGTGAGCCTCTTGTTCTTATCTTCTTTTTGAAAGGAAAAAATTCTTACTTTAGATAGTTACTTGTCTAATTTTGTTACTTTTATTATTCCTTCTTATTACATAGTGCGATGGTTTTGGTATCCGTCCCCGTCGGCCCTCGTCCTGTCTATGATTCGGATGTGGTATATATTATCTTTTTATAACTATTTGGTTCATTTATTGTTTATGACAAATATACCGACCAACGTGACATAGATTTTATTTATCTAGGAGGTGGTTGAACCGGAAATTCTAACCGACCCTATTGTCGAGAGGTTAAATTTAGTTGAAGAAGAAAACAATTACTTGAAGGAAAAAATAAAAAAAATTGAGGAGGAGAAGATGATATTGGAGTTGCATGTTGCGGATGTCGTCGATGATCACAAGATCAAGATGGATGCAATGCGCTTGAAGATTAGAAAGATTAGAAAATATGCCATTCATACCGAGGCTTGGTATCATTATGCCGTTGGATCAATTGTTACCTTGGTTGCGATTATGATCGCATTTGTTTTCGCATTGAAATGTTTTACGTAGTTTCAATGTATGGTTTAATTAATTAGATGCTCTGGAGAGCTATATATATGTTGTTAGATGAGAACTATGTATGTACTTTGGTTCTAATGTGATGATGAACTTCTATTAATTTGGTCACTTAATTATCTATTCATGATGTTCTGTAATGGTTTTTGACACACTTAATTATATATAATGCACGCAGATGAACCGGCAATGGATGTACGGTTACAGACACACCTCCGAGTACATTAAGGGCGTGCATGATTTTCTCGAAGTGGCTGAGGCAAACAAGCAGAATGGTTTTATGTGTTGTCCATGCCCTACATGTGGAAATACGAAGTCTTACTCTGACCGGAAAATCCTTCATGCCCACCTGCTTTACAAGGGTTTCATGCCACACTATAATGTTTGGACGAGGCACGGAGAAATGGGGGTTATGATGGAAGACGGCAAAGAAGAAGAGGACAATGACAACTATGTGCCCCCTGAATACGGTGATGCTGCAACGGGGGAAGCTGCTGAAGATCAAGAGGAACCAGACGATGTGCCCAATGATGCTGCAAGGGGGGAAGCTGCTGAAGATGAAGAGGAACCAGTGCCCGATGATGATGATCTCCGCCGGGTCATTGTCGATGCAAGGACGCAATGCGAAAGTCAAAAGGAGAAGCTGAAGTTCGATCGCATGTTAGAGGATCACAAAAAAGGGTTGTACCCCAATTGCGAAGATGGCAACACAAAGCTCGGTACCGTACTGGAATTGCTGCAGTGGAAGGCAGAGAATGCTGTGCCTGACAAAGGATTTGAGAATCTATTGAAAATATTGAAGAAGAAGCTTCCAAAGGATAACGAATTGCCCGACAGTACATACGCAGCAAAGAAGGTCGTATGCCCTCTAGGATTGGAGGTGCAGAAGATACATGCATGCCCTAATGACTACATCCTCTACCGCGGTGCGTACAAGGATCTGAACGCATGCCCGGTATGCGGTGCATTGCGGTATAAGATCAGACGAGATGACCCTGGTGATGTTGACGGCGAGCCCCCCAGGAAGAGGGTTCCTGCGAAGGTGATGTGGTATGCTCCTATAATACCACGGTTGAAACGTCTGTTCAGAAACGAAGAGCATGCCAAGTTGATGCGATGGCACAGTGAGGACCGTAAGAAAGACGGGAAGTTGAGAGCACCCGCTGACGGGTCGCAGTGGAGAAAAATCGAGAGAAAGTACTGGGCTGAGTTTGCAGCTGAGCCAAGGAACGTATGGTTTAGTTTAAGCGCGGATGGCATTAATCCTTTCGGGGAGCAGAGCAGCAATCACAGCACCTGGCCCGTGACTCTATGTATGTATAACCTTCCTCCTTGGATGTGCATGAAGCGGAAGTTCATTATGATGCCAGTTCTCATCCAAGGCCCTAAGCAACCCGACAACGACATTGATGTGTACCTAAGGCCATTAGTTGAAGAACTTTTACAGCTGTGGAATGGAAACGGTGTACGTACGTGGGATGAGCACAAACAGGAGGAATTTAACCTGCACGCGTTGCTGTTTGTAACCATCAACGATTGGCCCGCTCTCAGTAACCTTTCAGGACAGACAAACAAGGGATACCACGCATGCACGCACTGTTTAGATGACACTGAAAGTATATACCTGGACAAAAGCAGGAAGAATGTGTACCTGGGCCATCGTCAATTTCTTCCGACCAACCATCAATGTCGAAAGAAAGGCAAGCATTTCAAAGGCGACGCAGATCACCGGAAGAAGCCCGCCATGCGTACCGGTGATCACGTACTTGCTATGGTCAATGATTTACACGTAATCTTTGGAAAGGGTCCCGGCGGACTAGCTGTTCCGAATGACGTTGAGGGACACGCACCCATGTGGAAGAAGAAATCTATATTTTGGGACCTACCCTACTGGAAAGAGCTAGAGGTCCGCTCTTCAATCGACGTGATGCACGTGACGAAGAACCTTTGCGTGAACCTGCTAGGCTTCTTGGGCGTGTATGGGAAGACAAAAGATACACCTGAGGCACGGGAGGACCTGCAACGTTTGCACGAAAAAGACGGCATGCCTCCGAAGCAGTATGAAGGTCCTGCCAGCTACGCTCTTACGAAAGAAGAGAAAGAAATCTTCTTTGAATGCCTGCTCAGTATGAAGGTCCCGACTGGCTTCTCGTCGAATATAAAGGGAATAATAAATATGCCAGAGAAAAAGTTCCAGAACCTAAAGTCTCATGACTGCCACGTGATTATGATGCAACTGCTTTCGGTTGCATTGAGGGGGCTTCTACCGGAAAACGTCCGATTAGCCATTGTGAAGCTATGTGCATTCCTCAATGCAATCTCTCAGAAGGTGATCAATCCAGAAATCATACCAAGGCTAAGGAGTGATGTGGCGCAATGTCTTGTCAGTTTCGAGCTGGTGTTCCCACCATCCTTCTTCAATATCATGACGCACGTCCTAGTTCATCTAGTCGACGAGATTGTCATTCTGGGGCCCGTATTTCTACACAATATGTTCCCCTTTGAGAGGTTCATGGGAGTCCTAAAGAAATATGTCCGTAACCGCGCTAGGCCAGAAGGAAGCATCTCCATGGGCCATCAAACATAGGATGTCATTGGGTTTTGTGTTGACTTCATTCCTGGCCTTAAGAAGATAGGTCTCCCTAAATCGCGGATGAGGGGAGACTGACTGGAAAAGGCACGCTTGGAGGGGGGAACTCAATAATATGCAGGGACGGATATTCTTGGTCTGAAGCACACTACACAGTTCTACAGAACTCTACCTTGGTGACCCCGTATGTCGATGAACACAAGAACAGTCTGCGCTCCAAACACGGGGAGCAGTGTGACGACTGGATTACATGTGAACACATCAGGACTTTCAGCAGTTGGTTGGAAACACGTCTCAGAGGTGACACCACTGTTTGTGATGAGTTGTACTCGTTGTCCAGGGGACCATCTTCGACTGTATTGACTTACAAAGGATACGAGATAAATGGGAATACATTTTACACGATCGCCCAAGATCAAAAGAGCACCAACCAAAACAGCGGTGGCCGCTTTGATGCAGCAACCGAGAGGGGAATGGACACATATTATGGTTACATAATGGACATATGGGAACTTGACTACGAACATGATGGGTCAATCTGTTAGGAGGCGGGGTACAGGTAGACCCACAGTACGGAATGACAACAGTGGATCTGAACAATCTTGGGTACACTGATGAACCGTTCGTCCTAGCCAATGATGTGGCACAGGTTATCTATGTGAAGGACATGTCTACCAGACCGAGGAAAAGAAAAGATAAGGAAGCAAATACATCATACGATGAGCCAAAGCGGCACATAGTTCTTTCAGGAAAAAGGGACATTGTGGGAGTGGAGGGCAAGACAGACATGGCTGAAGATTATGAAAAGTTTCATGAAATTCCTCCCTTCAAAGTCAAGGCTGACCCAAGCATCCTGATAAACGATGAAGATTATCCATGGTTACGGCGCAATAAGCAAATGACACAAGCGAAGAAAAAGTGAAGACTTTCTCCCGCAACTATTATGATGATAGCATGCCAACTTTGTAATAGACGAGTATGATACCATTGTCCGTTTTGTACAAGAAGTGCATCTAGTTTTTGCCGTAACCCTCTCAACTTTCTTGCACATGCTATGTGGATGAAATGATGATACCATCCCAACTTTCAACCTTTTCAGAGTTCATTTGAAATGCTTTATAAGCCCTGAGTGCAGAGAGGTTAGGCCCGTAAGCCTGCTTTAGAGAGGAGCTCGACAGCTCAGGCGCACCGCACCTTATAAACAGGTGCGGCTCTCTCTTAGCTAGCGAGGTGGGACTAAACTCACCACCACGCCGCTGTGCAAGGCCATTGGTCCCGGTTGGTGGCACGAACCGGGACCAATTCCACCCTTTGGTCCCTGTTGGTGCCACGAACCGTTACTAATGAGGCCGTGGCCCCACGAGCGCCTTTAGTACCTGTTCGTGGCACGAACCGGTACTAGAGTTTCTTACTAGCTAAGCAGTTTTTTAGTCCCACCTCGCTAGCTGAGAGGCACTAGGAGCGGTTTATAAGCCCTGAGTGCAGAGACGATGAAGAAGAGGCGCAATGCTCACGTTGCTTAGCTTCAAGCCTTGAGGAATAAGGTAGACTGCATCGAGCTATGTGCAGTGCAGTCTACACTATTCCGAAAGGCTTGAAGCAAATCAACGCGCATTGCGCCTCTTTTTTATTTTTAATCATTAAAAGCAAAAAGAATTTTCATAAAGAACTTTTTTTGATAGAAACTTTAATAGCAGAAAGAATTATCATAAAGTAAAATAAATAAGTAATTAGAAACAAAATAAAATAAAATAAATAAGTTTTTTGTTGTAAGTAGAAATAAAACAAAATAAATATAGCAAAAAAGAAAATAAAAAAACTAAATACAGCAAAAAGAATTTTCATAAGGAACTAATGGCACTAATAGAAAGTTTATATGTTTTCTAAAACTAATGGCACTAATAGACAGTTTATAATTTTGCTGACCTAAAAGCAAAAAGAATTAAAAAAATAAAGCAAAAAACAAAAGAAAATAAATAATGCTAAAAATTTAAAAAACTGCCACCTATTGGGCCACCACGGCCTGAATACGACTAGAAACCCAACCTGGGCCAGGATTCAGGCCCGCAGAAGGCCCAATAGGCCAACAGACAGCACAGTGTGACATTAGGCCCGTAAGCCTGCATTTGAGTGGAGCTTATAAACCACTCCGAGGCCCTCTCAACTAGCGAGGTGGGACTAAACTTTTGGCCGCGGGTAGCGCAAGGCCTTTGGTCCCGGTTGGTGGCACCAACCGGGACTAAAGGGGGGGCATTGGTCCCGGTTGGTGCCACCAACCGGGACCAAAGGCCGCCGCTTCCCGCCCTTTGGGCTGCTGAAAAGAGGCCTTTGGTCCCGGTTGGTGGCACCAACCGGGACTAATGCCCACCTTTAGTCCATTAGTCCCGGTTGGTGCCACGAACCGGGACTAAAGGCTTTGCTATATAAGTCCACACTCAGGAAATTTTCGACATACCTCGCCAGTTGCCCCCGACGCCGCCAGGCTGCCCGTGCTCGCCGTCGCCGCCCGCTCCTCATCGCCGTCGCCCCGCGCCCTTGCCTCGACGGGTCGCCGCCCGGTGCTCGTTGCCGTCGCCCTGCCCCCACGCGCCGCCCCGCCTCGTGCTCCCCTGCTCGCGCGCGCCGCCTCGGCGCCCCGAGCCCCCCTGCCCGGCCCGCGCGTGCTCGCCGGCGCCCTCGCCGCCCCCGCCCCGTCCCGGCCCCGTGCGCCGGCACCCTCGCCGCCCCCGCCCCCGCCGTCGCCATCGTCCTAGCCGCCCCCGCTGTGAGAGCCGCCGCCCCGGCTCTGTTTTTTTATTTTTATTAGTTTAATTTTTTTGTTCATATGTGATGTATATGTGTATGTGGCTATAATGTATATGTGAACAAAAAAAAATTTGTATGTATGTAGATGTTCAAAATGTATGAATATATATGTCAAAAATGTTTTTTTGTTCATAGAATGTTTTTTGTTCATATATAGAAAGTTTTTATATATGACAATGGATATATATTCGATATATATGAGAAATGATGATCCACATGGAAAAGTTTTATATATGCAAAAGTTAGAATTTTAGAAAAGTTTTATATATCTAGCTAGGAAGGGAAGAAGAAGAAAAAGAAGGATAGGAAAGAAGAAAATAAGAAGAGGAAAGAAAGAAGAAGAGGAGAGGAAGAAGAGGAGATATAAATAAGAAGAGGAAAAAAGAAGAAAAAGAAGAGGAGAAGAAGAAAGGAATAGAGGAGAAGAAGAAAAAATAGAAAATATTCTATTTTTTCTTCTTCTCCTCTATTCCTTTCTTCTTCTCCTCTTTTTTTTTCTTCTTTTTTTTCTTCTTTTTTTTCTTCAATCCTCTCCTCTATTCCTTTCTTCTTCTCTCCTCTTTTTATTTCTTCTTCGTTTTCTTATGTTTTATCGGGTCTGTCGTCGTCGATATATACCCTTCCCGATAACTTCAACACGAGGGGGATAACTTCAACACGAGGGGGGGTCGATATACCCCCTCCCCGATAACATTATTTTCCCGTGTATATATGTCGTCGTTGTCGATATAACCCCCTCCTGATAACTTCAACACGTGGGGGGGCGGTCGATATACCCCCTCCCCGATAACATTATTTTCCCGTGTATGTATGTTGTCGTTGTCGATATTACCCCCTCCCGATAACTTCAACACGAGGGGGGATAACTTCAACACGAGGGGGGGTCGATATACCCCCTCCTCGATAACATTATTTTCCCGTGTATGTATGTCGTCGTTGTCGATATAAAACCCCCTCCCGATAACTTCAACACGTGGGGGGGGGGTCGATATATACCCCCTCCCCGATAACATTATTTTCCCGTGTATGTATGTCGTCGTTGTCGATATATATAACTCCCTCCCAGATAACTTCGACATGATGGACAGTCGATATGTATACCCCCTCTCGACCGTGATAACTTATACCACGGGAGCACCCCCCGGCCCTCTCGCTCGACCAAAACTCTCGAGGACACCCAAACCCTAGAAAAAAACGATGTCGGTCTCCTACCCCCTCCTGCCGCGCCCCTACCCTTGAAGCGTTGCCTAGGCCACCCCAAACCTGGAATAAGCTAGGTCTACGTTTGCACTAATATATCCACCTACTGTCATGTTTGTGTAATAATTGCCATGTTGTAATATTTGCAGAAACAATGGAGCACAGACGAGATGAGCAAGCAGAAGATGTGTTCGGGGACATAATCTTAGCCGGAGGTGATATCTTGTCGTATCTTAACGACAATGATGGTCTGGAAGAATAGGGTGAAGAAGCAGGCTGCGGTGATCGAAGAGTGGAGGAGGAAAGACATGATTATGATGGCTCCGGTGACCCAATGCTGGTGCAAGAAGGAGCCCGTGGTGACGGCTCCGGTGACCGAACAGAGTCCGGCCAGGTAAATATATTAGTTAAGCCTGTGCTGACTAGCTAATTGATGCATTCATTGTTTTGGTATGTACACATATTAATTAACACTCGTCTTTCTTCTTTTTTCTAGCCCTCCGGATCGAGCACAACTGCGGTAAAGATACGAGGCCCGAAGAGAAAGTTGCGCTCGGATGAAAGGTTTGAGATCACAGCAATCGCGCGCGACGGCCAACCGATTGAACCCCTCTGGACAAAGGATGCTTTTGCTGCTCAGTGCGGGGTTCTAGTTAGGGACAAGATCCCGATCAGCATCCACCAATGGTATAAGCCTAAGAAGGAAGACCCTGAGGTGTCTTATGTCAATGATATGCAGAAAGATGATCTTTGGACTGAGCTGAAGGCAAATTTCACCCTACCGCCAGAGGAGGATCCGGAGAAGCCAGTTATAGAGCAATTAATCAAGTCTCATGCTCTTAAGAAGATGGCAGACCTATTCAGGAGGTGGAAGAATCAGCTGAAAACTTTTGTCGACAAAGAAGAGACACCAGAATTCGTCGGCCGGTATGAGAAGATCAGAGATCACTGGCCCGCATTTGTGGCCCACAAGACATCGAAAAAGAGTAAGAAGATGTCAGCGACAAACAAGCAGAATGCTGCGAAGAAGAAGCTTCACCATCGCACGGGGTCAGGTGGCTACCTCAAAGCCCGGCCTAAGTGGGCCAAGTCTGAGAGGGATCTGCTTGATAAAGGGATCGAACCAGAGACAATGAACTGGCCAGACCGTTGCCGGACTTGGTTCTTCGGGGCTGGCGGAACCTTGGACCCTGTATCAGGGAGGTGTCATTGGACGGACGAGCAACTTGCAATACCCGTCAAGAAGCTTAAGCACTATATCGATGCAGCGCAGGAAGGGACGTTCGTTCCAGACAGAGAGAACGACGAGCTCACAATGGCCCTCGGGAATCCTGAGCACCCTGGACGGACACGAGGCACGCCAGGCTCCGTTCCGTGGAAGGCTGGTTTTCTGGACGCGGGTGGTTACAAAACCCAGGAGAGGAGGAAAAAAGTGGAGCAGATCCAAATTCAGCGTCTGCACGAAAGGGTTCAAGTGCTAGAGGAACGAGACGGCAATAGAGATGCCGAAACTGCCCCCGAAGCTACACCGCCATCTCAGCGTAGAAGCAGCGTGGCTTCCACCGAGCTGCCTCAGCTGGAGCATGCGGCTACTCCTAGCTACCCCGTGGATGCTAACACAGAGTCTCAACATTGCCACCTTATGGCGGAATGGCAGAACTTGAAAGTCAAGGCGGCTATTGGCTCTGTTTTACCTACTGAACCCGGCGCAACCTACCACTGCCGGCCGATTCCAGAAGGATATGCTAGGGTGATGGTGGATGAAATAACGGAGGGATTTGAGGACCTCCAGCTGGACCACCCTACCGGTGAAGGGGAGACTCGGCTGGGTTTAGCTCTGAAGACTCCATGCCTATGGCGGAAGGAGCTCATCAAGCTTCCGAACTGGACGGCTCCGGCGAGTAAGGGCACTCCGCCTCCTCCTCCGGCGAGTGATCAGGGCACTCAGCCTCCTTCTCCGGCGCGTGGCGGCACTCCGCCTCCTTCTCCGCCTGCGCCGGCGCGCCAGGGCAGCCAGCCTCCTCCTTCTCCGCCTCGTCAGCAACGGCGGAAGAGACCCGCCGCCGCTGCGGCTGCTCCGGCGCGTCGTAGTCCTTCTCCTCCGCCTCGTAAGCAAGGAAAGAAGACAGCCGCAGCCGCTCTGTCTGCTCTGCCGGCGTCTAGCAGTACAGCTGCCAGAGGCGGGAGGCAATACAGATTCGGTCCTCCTCTGAAGACTCCAGAGAAGTTACCATATGAGAGGACCGAGGAGGAGAACGCGAAGATCGTTCGAGCCGAAGTGAAGAACTTCTTTGAAGGGGTCAAAGCAAAGAAACATCCACCTCCGGAGGAGAAGGTAGATCCAGTGAAAGCAAAGCGCACTCTGGCTGCCCTGGCAAAACCACCAAAGTCTCCGCCAAGAGGCAACTATGAGCGCGTTCTTGGAAAGGCATATGCCGAAGCGGAGCGGTCGGGAAGTATTGTCAGTGATAAAAGGATGAAAGAACGACGAGCTGGGAAAAAAATTGCCCAGCTCGGCGAACAAGCGAACCAATCGTGCCCCCGCTCAAGGTGTCAAAAGACATCGTCGCTAATGATCCGGGTATGGTGCCCGGTTATAGCAATCTTGGAGATTACCTGCCCGACGATGTACATTATGAAATCATGGAGGTGGACAACCACAAATACCATTACGGGAAGCCTCTCGTCAAAGATGTCAGATCTCTAAGCACGATGATGCGAAGACTACATGATTGGTACATGAAAACCTGCAGAGAGTCTGATGGGATGAGTACTTTGACGCTGAGAGTTAAACCGGAGCATGACCTCGTTGGAATTGAACTGCTGAATGTTCCATTTGAGGATTTCTTCCAGTTTTACAATCTAAAGTCCCTCGATAAAACAACGATCACTTGCTACTGTCTGTAAGTAGTACTACTTCTGTCATTAAGTCTCTCTATATAGGTCAGCTCTTTCATTGCATGTATTTATACTTATCCTCACTATATTATGCAGATTGAAGATCGCCGAATTGAAGAAAAGACAAATCGGTGACATTGGGTTCATTAACACAAATCTCATAGATGATTATCAGGTTAAATTTCATGCCAAAGATACCGAGGCCAACTTGCTACAATCGTTGGTAATAAATCAAAACAAAGATATAATACTCTTTCCTTACAACTTCAAGTGAGTGTTACTGTCTTCTGCATATTCGGTTTCCCTTTATTAGTCCAGGTTATGGTAATGTAATTGATGACTTATGCATGCATGCGCAGCTTCCACTATATTCTCCTAGAGATTAAGCTTGAGCCGGGAGTAGTAACCGTCTTAGACTCGAGACGAAAAGATCCCCAGGACTATGCGAACATGACTCAAATGCTCCAGAAGTAAGTTAAATCGATCATTATCCACCATATCAGCAACTTTGTTCATTTCCTGATATCAAGTAATTGTTTTCTTTGTCTGGCAGGGTTTGGAGAAAATTCACCTCAAAAGCCCCGGGACTGCCGAACCAGCTGCAATTTAGACACCCGAAAGTAAGTACTATAGTAGCATGTTCCGCGCATCTCCTAGTGATTCAAGCGCTAGTTTGATCAATACCATTTAGCATGCTTGCTTATCAGTTTGATTGACCTCTATTTCTTGTAAAGTGGTTGTGGCAGCAACCCGAGAATAATTACTGTGGATACTACGTTTGCGAGTCCATCCGCTATCATACCTGTGAGCGGGGCTACACTGAAGAACAATATGAAGTGCGTAAGCAATAATATTCACAATTTTATTTTTTCTCATCATTTGTGTTGAGTTTCATTTATTCATATATATATGTATTGACCCCCTTCTTCAAATTAGATTTTTCGGAAGCGGGATCAACTCCTAGCAGAAGATCGTATGCGAGGAATTCAAGAGGAATTGGCGGCATTCTTCCTTGACCACGTGATCGCTGAAAACGGAGAATACTATGTGGACCCTGTGTTCCTACAATATAATTAGGGGATTGTATTGTAAGAGATAATTATTGTATATACGTAGCCGGTAGTGTCAGATAGATATACGAGAACTTGTTGTTCGACCAATATCTCGGAGAAGGAGAGGTGGTCGATATCACTTCTCTCTGTCTGCATATGTTCATGACGATCTTCTGTTTCCTTCATTTGATTACTAGCTAGCGTGTCTACTCCTCTCCATACGTATATAGTACGTAGCGTCGACCAAGCACGGAGATAAGAGAGGTTACTTCTCACTATTAATTAGCTAGCTAACACAATATATGAAACACCTAAATTAACCCCCCAAAACCCCTAAACCACCCCCTTTAAAAAAAAACAAAAACCTCAGCTCCTGCTAGGGGCTGACGCGTGGATGCCTATTGGTCTCGGTTGGTGGCACCAACCGGGACCAAAGGCCCTCCTGCCTGGGCTCCCCGCACCGGCCACGTGGACGGCCTTTAGTCCCGGTTCGTGTAAGAACCGGGACTAAAGGGCTAGGGCATTAGTAACGACCCTTTAATCCCGGTTTCAGAACCGGGACTAAAGGCCCTTATGAACCGGGGTAAAAACCCCTTTTCCTACTAGTGATAGAACGGAGGAAGAAGAAGAAATGGAGGACATGGTGGAGTTTCCCGGCGCACGAACGCTCGGTCCAAAGATCACCTTTAGTCCCGGCATAATGATACCAAGATAGAACGGAGGAAGAAGAAGAAATGGAGGACATGGTGGAGTTTCCCGGCGCACGAACGCTCGCCGCAACGATGGCCTTTTACTCCCTCGAGCACATACTCGAGCTGCCACACCTGTTACAACGGTCACCGCACGCCTTTATAACCGCGCCAGCGCCCTGGGCATGCACCCATGCCTCCACTCGTCGATCGTGGCCACGCTCCGCCTGCTCTGGCCACGCCAGCGGCGAGCTCCAACAGAACGCCCATGATCTCACCGTGCAGCTCGCCAACAACCTAGGCCTACACACACGCGCACACGGTGTACACGTACACAGACACCCCCGTGCACCACACGCACGCACACACCCACACTTGCCACGGACCCGACGCGTCTTGGTCTGCACCCGACGTTGGGCGCGTGCACACGCACGCACCCGACGCGTGCCCGACTCGTCCCGCCGCGGCTTATTGCCAACACGGCTCTGCACACAAGTCATAACAAGATCGGACTGCTGAAGTGATTCTCAAGGGTGCTAAGGCAAAGCTTGCAGACTGACAGGGTCATGCGGCCAGCCGCGCTTTGCGAGCAGATCTGCTGTTAGGAACTTAGGATCCTGCTATGGAGGACCAGACAGGAGAAAAGCTTGCACTTTCAAACTTTGTCGCTTGAGAACCTCTGGTAAAAGCCTAGGAATTGCGCCAGATAGGCCGAGCCAGCCGAATATTCGCCATTGGGATTCCAGTTCCAAGAGATAGCGTCCGGAGTGTGAGGGTCGAGGGAGGTCGAGGTAACGGTAGAAGCCAACTTGATGAATTCCCGTAGCTGGTCCAGTGTATTCTTCTTGGCCACAACACGGATCGATGCCGCATTTCTGAGCTCATCGTGCACAGATCTGTAAGCACATAGGCTGGGAGATCTCTACTGTCGTTTTTAGCCCCTGAAAATTCGTGCACATCTCAGGGAAGAACATATCTGTAATCCTCTTGGCCTAGAGGTGTCTCTGCTGGCCTAAAATTTTAAACTGAAACTCCTATTTGTTGTCCTGCTCATGTTCGTATTAGCAGTGTACTTCTGGTAGTGGACATATTCATACTTGCTATCATCGTACAAAGTTCCCAGTTTCCAAGAAATCGCCATTTAGTTTTGATATTGTTTGACCTCGTGAAATTCATGCAGCCAAGATTCTAAGGAACTAATCTTTTCAAATGCCACTCATTCTTGAACATTTTACTTTTTATTTTAGAAACGTAGTTCATATAAGTTTAAGCAATTCCAAACATGTGGTACCATGCAATTCCATGAAACGAAAATTATTTGAACTATCGAAGAATACTAAGGAAGCACTGCATTATTTTCGGTAAATCAAAACAAAGCATATTATTTCTTTTCAAAAAGAAAGATTACCACCGGCCTCTACATCAAAATGATGCATGCAACCATATTATTAACCAAAATATCCACCAAGTACGCAGTTCGATACAAGTTCGCAAATCAAGTTGAAAAAAAGTACAAATGGCCACAACTCGCAAAAATAGGACAAGATGACTATACGTATCCTATGCTACCGTCTCCCAACGGTTGCGCCCATAAGCCATATGCTCCTTGACTTCCGCACTGCAGAGTAACGACCACGTACGGATCCAGCCAGCTGCCTTGTACATGACCGCAAAAAAAATTGCAATATTTTTGTGATAGATGGCCTGCAAAAATTTGGGATGACCTGCAAAAGATTTGCCCTGTACAATGGGATCAATGGCTACATCTTGTGCGTAGATTGATGATTGTTAACCTATTTGATGAGTCAGATACATTACACTAGAAACTTTCGGTGTCAGGAGTATTCTCAGTGAAATCTATGTATATGGATTTGATAAACACTGATCCAATCCCAAAGTCGCTTCACGGTTGGAAAATTAAGGTACCTTTAAAAATAAATGTCTTCATGTGGTCTGTTCACAAGGAAGTGATCTTGACTAAGGACAACTTGGCAAAGCATAGTTGGGAGGATAGTAAACGGTGTTGTTTCTATAATCAAGATAAATCCATCCAATTTTTTTTCTCGAATTCCCACTAGCCAAGTTACTGCAGCGTACAGTTCTTGTGGCATTCAAGATCAGTCCCTCCTAATAGCATGCCACTTTGTTTCAGACATGGCTAAATGGGGGTAGAGACTAAAACAACGGCGCATATTCGAGTCGGAGTGTGTGCATTACTTTGGGTGATATGAAGCTGTCGGAATGATGTGATTTTTAACAGAGAAAGCATATTAATTGAACTCCACAGGAAAGGCAGAACATTAGTACATGAACATACTGTAGAAAACATTAATCAACCGTAGTAGATCAAATCAGTGCAACAGTCATGAAGCACATTAGATCAAGGCAGTACACCGGTCATGAAGGACATACATTTCTGCATCCATTGCAAGGTTATTGTGTTGAGCTATATCCAGTTAAAGACGGTGCCCTTTCTCTTTCTTAAAAGGAGAAGCAGTCAGATAAAAATATAGTTGCTTCAATAACCAAGAGAAACCTCATCAGAAACTTTGGCAATGGATGCGAAATGGGGCAACCACTGCGCAGTAGTAGACCAGTAGTCGCACACATCTCTAGTCTAAGTTTGGGAGACATCATGGAACACAACAACACACTTGACGTCTTTTGCACTGCCTTGACCTCTGTTGACTCAAGTTAGTGTGCCTCGCCTGTTGCTTTGCATCACTCTGTAGGATCTCTCTCTGTATTAGTAAGTTTGGGGTTGGAACAAAGTAGCAGTAGTTCAGATTACACTTGATACAAGCACAACCGTCCCAAAAGGTGGACTGCAAGAAGGAGTTCAGGATTCTAGAGCCAAGGTGGGAGAGAGATAGCCGTCGTCCTTCCTGATCGATCTTCGATGATCTCCTCGTTGGATCCCATTTCTTCTTATCTCACCGCTGTCACCCACACTCATCCCCAATCACACGCGTGCTTGCCTTGGCGTGTGACGGCTAACTCGGCGCGCTGCTTCTAGCTTGGGCTGGGTTGTGTCATGGGCCTTCCAGCCCATTCGTACTAGAGGTGCCTTGCCATGCTCATGGCAGCTATTGAGCTTGTATAACCGCAGTAATTGTGTAACATAAACCGTATGTTACACGATGCAGGAATTACAAGGTTGTACCACCATGCAATAAAAATTAATTATTGAAAATAAAGTGCATGATCAGGCCCTGCCCCCCAACCAAGTCCAAGTGGACTTCACTGTAATTGGTTGCCCCATATAGCAAATTAGTACATCGATGTTGAGGTACATTAATATCTACAAGCATTGCATGGTTGTTTGCATTGAACTAGATCCGATTAAAGACCGTGCTCTTTATCTTTCTAAAAAGAAGCATCAGTTTAAGGGACAGGTAGTTGCTTCAATAATCCATAGAAAACTCAACATGAACTTTGGCAAAGAAGAGATTGATGCATAACCATGTACTATGCATACCATCCATTTATGCAATTCTAGGTAATGGATCTAAAACTGGGCAACCAGTGTATAGTGGTACATCATCTTTCAGGTGTAAGTTTAGGGAGACATCGAGGAATGAAGTACTAAAAAGTATGTTTTCTCATTGATTATATCTCTATCAACTTAATTTAGTGCCACGCATGTTGCTTGGTTCTCGTCTTATTTGGGCTGTCTGGACACTTGTTGAATAGTGTCCCCCTCAAGGTATGCCCTATGAGCTGACAACCGTGCTTCAACGCGGCCACAACTGCCTCCACCACAAGCGTCGATGCTAAGGTCACCTGGTTGATGTGTATCACCACGGTCCCATATGCTCGGCGAGGTAAAAATGGCACGCGACTGCCAAATCATTGTATTTGTGATTAAACACACACACACACATCAACTTTTGGTGCAATGCTTTGGTGGGAGGGTAATTCTTACTAAATGTAATGTAGTAAGCCCAGAAGCCGGGAGGTCTTGTTGTCGTTTTTACCCATATAAATTTGTGTACCGTTCAGGGAATAAAAAAACTTGTAACCCTCCTAACCTACCTACAAGTGTCTCCATCGGTATTTTAACTTTTAACTATAGCTCGATTGTTTGTTAATTGTTCTGCTTTTGTTGGTATTAGCAGGGTAATTCTTACGGACATTCGTAAAGTCATATATACTTTTGTAATTCTGGCTGTAATTCAGCACAAAGTTCCCAGTTTTCTAGAAATGAACCCTTTTTTGCATTGAAAACCGGGAGCTTTATTAATTTAGAACAGAATTACAATCAGCAGCTAAGGGCATCTCCAATAGTTTGTATGTTAGCTTGTTGTAAAATATGCCATGTCATCAACCAATACCTTAACATACAACAACTCCAATAGGTTGTATCTAGTTTGCCCAATAGGATGTGAGATAATAAATGAGGTGCTCTCTCATTCTACATTGGAGCTTGTGCAAGGGGTGTTGGTTCATGTACATACAACATTTTTCTCTTTCCTCATTTATTGTATGACACATCATCAAAAATCTTATGTGGCAAAATCTACAACAACTATTTTACAGCCAATGGAGATGCCCTAATAGAACTGCTACATCACTTGGCACATCCTGACACCAAACATTGGTTAGATGTTCCCTCGCAAATTTAGCCAAGAAATCTGCAATCCGTTTTGAGTATGACTAATTTTAACCAGCTCAAGTTCCCGATCTCCCAGAACTACGTCCTTTAGTTCCTCCATAAAGTGGCTGAGATACGACCGATCAAGCATCTTATTTGTCAGCGTCAATACACCTTTTGCACTATCAGTTCGAACAATCATTGGCAGGGGCGTGTGCTGAGTAGCTATATGTATGCCTTCCTTGATTGCCATTAACTCAGCTTCAAAAACATCACCAGAACTGGGTAAGTATCGGCAGGAACAAACAATCAGTTGCCCCATGTGATCCCTGACTAGCGATAAGTACAAAAAATGGAAGTTCAGGACCGGTCCAGATGGACTGATGTGGCCTGCCTAGCTCATTAGGCTAGAATTGGAATCCCTTTCGCCTAGGTGATTTTTTTTGGCCCAAATGATAGATCCCGTCAGTGCTTCAAAGGCAATGCAATTGCATGTTGAATTAGTACTTCGTCTTGGGCACATTAATTTGTTCATCCACTACATGGTTGTTGCATTGAAGTGGTCCAATTAAAGATGATGCCCTTGCTCTTTCTTAAAAGGAGTAGCTAGCGGCTGGAGCCAAAGATAGTTGCTTCAGTAGCCAAGAGAAACGTGACGGAACTTTGGCAAAGAAGAGATAGATACATATCCATGTATCATGCATATATACAGACCATACCTGTAAAGATAATTCAGAATTTCTTTGGGAATGGGTGTGGAACATCGCAACCATTGTGTAGTAGTGGTACACATTTCAGTTCTATGTTTGGGAGGCATTGAGGAATGCGGAAACACAGGATAGATCCCTCCCACTCCTTGAAGCTCTGGTTATCCAGTGTTGTGAAACGTCTGTTGCTTGCTCCCTCTCTTCTGTCGTGCCTCAGGACACTTGTCTGGTGACTCTCTACTTTCACCATTGTATTTGGTATCTACTATTACCTCTGTCCTAAATTACTCGTCTTAAATTTATAGATACAGATGTATCTAACACTAAAACATCTCTAAATACAGATAATTTTAAGACAGACAAATTTAATACAAGTAATTTGAGACGGAGGGATCACAATTTTTAATTGAAATCATCAAAAGTTTGATGTCATAGTTTTTTTGAGAAACCACAAGAGAGATAGGCCAATCTCTGGCCCACTTTCTTCCATCCCGAGCTCACGCTATCATGTCTTGCCAGCGGCCGTCCTCATCAAAAGAAAGAAAAAAAACGTCCTGCCAGCCGTTGTGCCGTGCTGGCCGCCCTCTATCTCGGCTTGGGAGAGTATCTGGTGCTACCGAGGCTTAAATGCTACCATGATACGTGCATCTGGACCGTCGAATTCTTACAACGGATGGCATCCGCGAGCTGTTGGATCTGTTGGACCTATGCGCAATTTTTAGACTCCTCGTAGGCTTTTTTACAAATGTTGTAGAGTTATTGAGAGTCATCAGATCTGAGAATCCGACGGTCCAGAAGCTTGTATCATGGTATCACGTAAAGATTGGTAGCACTAGATATTTTCCCCTCTCGGCTCTCTATGGCTCCCTTCATTGCTGCATGCAGTACGTGTGGATGCGTCCTGGCCTTGATGATTCACTGCATCCATGAATCAATTCGATCACATTACTGCACGCGTATGGACCCACGATTCATGACGTGTACTACCAACGATCAAAGATTGTAAATATGCTTCTTAAAAAATAAAAAAATAAATGTTAAGCTAATAATGATCTCAGATGTTACACAATAGATCGAGTTGCATGTGCTAATCTGGCGCGTGTGTAGTTGGAACGGAATCATGAAATTATCTTCCACAGGTCCTGGATGCTCTTTAATTGTACTCCATCTTCCACAGGTCCTGGATGCTCTTTAATTGTACTCCATCTGTTTCAGAGTTCTTGACCTTAGTACTACGATTTTGTAATAAAGTTAATATAAAGTTGAGACACTTATTTTGGGACAAAGGGAGTACTAGCTTAACAAACGCAGCAGCGAACTATCTGTTAATTGTTCAGTGAAGGCATTTCCTCCAGCATTGCGCCATGCGGTGAAGACTGACATGCGAGGTATAAGCCACAGCTGACAGTTCCCTCATGACCATATAGAGATATATGCTACAGATTCCATTTAGTAAAACAAATGGATTGGAATTTGATTCTTGCCTTTTATTTTCCGACTTGCTTGTGTCAAAATGGCAGGAGTCCGGCAGAGTGCTAGCGTTGCATCTGTATGAATGAAGTAATTAATGAACACACACGGATCAGGTTGTGGTGCAACCAGGTGTATATTATCTGCTCAACTGTGATGTATGGCGAAGCGCGGAAATTTAGGGAAGAACACATGTGTAATCCTCTTGGCCTACGTGCCTCTGCTGGCCTTAAATTTTAATCTGAAACTCACCATTGGCTGTCCTGCCAATGTTCGTATTAACAGTGTACTTTTGGCTGTGGTCATATTCTCTTTTATTTTTGAGATTAAAAAAAAAAGAATGACCCCCGGCCTCTGCATCTAGACACATGCAGCCACTTTATTAATAATGCACACAAGACCTTACAAAGTCATACAACAGTAAGATTAAAGTCACCGTCTAGGCATCATCTGTCGCTACTCCTATCCAGTTGATGAAGGGATGCGGATAGTCTGGGCCTAATACCAAACAGACCTCGCAGCCAAACCTACCATCTAAGACCCGAGGTCCCAACCAGAACGCCTGCCGAGTATGGGGCACCCACCAGTCCGGCGCACTTCTCAACCAGGACGACTGCCGGGTATGAGGCCGCCGCAGCCACCTGCCACCAATCCATCTTCAGTGCTATACCGATGCATCAACCTTGCTTGGTCTAGCTGCCGTCGACGCCACCACGACTCCAGACATCGCCACCTCCCTGCGCGAGTCCATCTCCGCGCATCGGACGTCGAGTCTCCACGGCGCCATGCCGCTGAGATCCGCCACCAGCAATGTGTAAGCTCAAGCACGGCTCCACCAAAAAAGCCTTCCACTGGTCCCTCGATCCGTGTACACCTCCAGGAATGACGCCCCCAAGAGGGATACGACACCATAGCGCCGCCGTCATCTGATCTACTGATCTAGGGTTTCCCCCGGAGGTAGCATAGAGTGGCCTTGAACTTCTCCACGGCGATGCCTTCAAGAAGGGAACGACGCAGACAGCGCAGCCACCGCCGGCCTTGGCAGCTAGCCGAGAGCAGGTTTCCACCAGATCTGTTAGAAGATCCTCCCTCAAGCATCTCGTGCACGGACTGCCGCCATCTCTACCGGGGACTGGAAAAGGGACCCAGGCCGCCGCTGCCTGACCGGCCATGGCACCACCACGGTGCCTACAGCCGGCGCCGTCAGGCCCACACTAGTAGGAAAAGGGGCTTTTACCCCGGTTTGTAAGGGCCTTTTGTCCCGGTTTTCGAACCGGGACTAAAGGGTCGTTACTAAAGCCCTAACCCTTTAGTCCCGGTTCTTACACGAACCGGGACAGAAGGTCCTCCACGTGGCCGCTGCTGCCAGCCCAGGCAGGGGGGCCTTTGGTCCCGGTTGGTGCCACCAACCGGGACCAATAGGCAGGGCCTTTTGTCCCGGTTGGTGTCACCAACCGGGACCAATAGGCATCCACGCGTCAGCAGCTGGCAGGAGCTGAGGTTTTGTTTTTTTTGAAAGGGGGTGGTTTTGGAGTTTTGGGGGGTTAATTTAGGTGTTTCATATATTGTGTTAGCTAGCTAATTAATAGAGAGAAGTGTCCTCTCTTATCTCCGTGCTTGGTCGACGCTACGTACTATATACGTATGGAGAGGAGTAGACACGCTAGCTAGTAATCAAATGAAGGAAACAGAAGATCGTCATGAACATATGCACACAGAGAGAAGTGATATCGACCACCTCTCCTTCTCCGAGAGATTGGTTGAACAAGTTCTCGTATATCTATCCGACACTACCGGCTACATATATACAATAGTTATCTCTTACAATACAATCTCCTAATTAAATTGTAGGAACACAGGGTCCACATAGTATTCTCCGTTTTCAGCGATCACGTGGTCAAGGAAGAATGCCGCCAATTCCTCTTGAATTCCTCGCATACGATCTGGTGCTAGGAGTTCATCCCGCTTCCGAAACATCTAATTTGAAGAAGGGGGTCAATACATATATATATGAATAAATGAAACTCAACACAAATGGTGGTAATAAAATAAAATTGTGAATATTATTGCTTACGCACTTCATATTGTTCTTCAGTGTAGCCCCGCTCACAGGTCGTGTAGCGGATGGACTCGCAAACGTAGTATCCACAGTAATTATTCCCGGGTTCCTGCCACAACCACTTTACAAGAAATAGAGGTCAATCAAACTGATAAGCAAGCATGCTAAATGGTATTGATGAAACTAGCGCTTGAATCACTAGGAGATGCGCGGAACATGCTACTATAGTACTTACTTTCGGGTGATTAAATTGCAGCTTCTTCGGCGGTCCCGGAGCTTTTGTGGTGAATTTTCTCCAAACCTGCCAGACAAAGAAAACAATTACTTGATATCAGGAAATGAACAAAGTTGCTGATATGGTGGATAATGATCGATTTAACTTACTTCTCGAGCATTTGAGTCATGTTCGCATAGTCCTGGGGATCTTTCGTCTCGAGTCTAAGACGGTTACTACTCCCTGCTCAAGCTTAATCTCTAGGAGAATATAGTGGAAGCTGCGCATGCATGCATAAGTCATCAATTACATTACCATAACCTGGACTAATAAGGGAAACCGAATATGCACAAGACAGTAACACTCACTTGAAGTTGTAAGGAAAGAGTATTATATCTTTGTTTTGATTTAATACCAACGATTGTAGCAAGTTGGCCTCGGCTTCTTTGGGATATTTTTCAACCGTATATGCATCTATGAGATTTGTGTTAATGAACCCAATATCACCGATTTGTCTTTTCTTCAATTCAGCGATCTTCAATCTGCATAATATAGTGAGGATAATTATAAATACATGCAATGAAAGAGCTGACCTATATAGAGAGACTTAATGACAGAAGTAGTACTACTTACAGACAGCAGCAAGTGATCGTTGTTTTATCGAGGGCCTTTTGATTGTAAAACTGGAGGAAATCCTCAAATGGAACATTCAGTAGATCAATTCCAACGAGGTCATGCTCCGGTTTAACTCTCAGCGTCAAAGTATTCATCCCATCAGACTCTCTGCAGGTTTTCATGTACCAATCATGTAGTCTTCGCATCATCATTGTTAGAGATCTTTCATCTTTGACGAGAGGCTTCCCGTAATGGTATTTGTGTTCGTCCACCTCCATGATTTCATAATGTACATCGTCGGGCAGGTAATCTCCAAGATTGCTATAACCGGGCACCATCCTCGGATCATTAGCGACGATGTCTTTTGACACCTTGAGCGGGGGGCACGATTGGTTCACTTGTTCGCCGAGCTGGGCAATTTTTTTCCCAGCTCGTCGTTCTTTTAACCTTTGATCACTGACAGTACTTCCCGACCGCTCCGCTTCGGCATATGTCTTTGCAAGAATGCGTTCATAGTTGCCTCTCGGCGGAGACTTTGGTGGTTTTGTCAGGGCAGCCAGAGTGCGCTTTGCTTTCACCGGATCTACCTTCTCCTCCGGAGGTGGATGTTTCTTTGCTTTCACCCCTTCGAAGAAGTTTGTCACTTCGGCTCGCACAATCTTCCTGGTTTCCTCCTCGGTCCTCTCGTATGGTAACTTCCCTGGAGTCTTCACAGAAGGACCGAATCTGTATTGCCTCCCGCCTCTGGCAGCTGTACTGCTAGACGCCGGCAGAGCAGACGGAGCGGCTGCGGCTGTCTTCTTTCCTTGCTTACGAGGCGGAGGAGAAGGACTACGACGCGCCGGAGCAGCCGCAGCGGCGGCGGGTCTCTTCCGCCCTTGCTGACGAGGCGGAGAAGGAGGAGGCTGGCTGCTCTGGCGCGCCGGCGCAGGCGGAGAAAGAGGCGGAGTGCCGCCACGCGCCGGAGGAGGCTGAGTGCCCTAATCACTCGCCGGAGGAGGAGGCGGAGTGCCCTTACTCGCCGGAGCCGTCCAGTTCGGAAGCTTGATGAGCTCCTTCCGCCATAGGCATGGAGTCTTCAGAGCAGAACCCAGCCGAGTCTCCCCTTCACCGGTAGGGTGGTCAAGCTGGAGCTCCTCAAATCCCTCCGTTATTTCATCCACCATCACCCTAGCATATCCTTCTGGAATCGGCCGGCAGTGGTAGGTTGCGCCGGGTTCAGGAGGTAAAACAGAGCCAACAGCCGCCTTGACTTTGAAGTTCTGCCATTCCGCCATAAGGTGGCAATGTTGAGACTCCGTGATAGCATCCATGGGGTAGCTAGCAGGAGCCGCATGCTCCAGCTGAAGCAGCTCGGTGGAAGCCACGCTGCTTCTCCGCTGAGATGGCGGTGTAGCTTCGGGGGAAGTTTCGGCATGTCGATTGCCGTCTCGTTCCTCTAGCGCTTGAACCCTTTCGTGCAGCTTCTGAATTTGGATCTGCTCCACTTTTTTCCTCCTCTCCTGGGTTTTGTAACCACCCGCGTCCGGAAAACCAGCCTTCCACGGAACGGAGCCTGGCGTGCCTCGTGTCCGTCCAGGGTGCTCAGGATTCCCGAGGGCCATTGTGAGCTCGTCGTTCTCTCTGTCTGGAACGAACATCCCTTCCTGCGCTGCATCGATATAGTGCTTAAGCTTCTTGACGGGTATTGCAAGTTGCTCGTCCGTCCAACGACACCTCCCTGATACAGGGTCCAAGGTTCCGCCAGCCCCGAAGAACCAAGTCCGGCAACGGTCTGGCCAGTTCATTGTCTCTGGTTCGATCCCTTTATCAAGCAGATCCCTCTCAGAATTGGCCCACTTAGGCCGGGCTTTGAGGTAGCCACCTGACCCCGTGCGATGGTGAAGCTTCTTCTTCGCAGCATTCTGCTTGTTTGTCGCTGACATCTTGTTACTCTTTTCTGATGTCTTGTGGGCCACAAATGCGGGCCAGTGATCTCTGATCTTCTCATACCGGCCGACAAATTCTGGTGTCTCTTCTTTGTCGACAAAAGTTTTCAGCTCATTCTTCCACCTCCTGAATAGGTCTGCCATCTTCTTAAGAGCATGAGACTTGATTAATTGCTCTATAACTGGCTTCTCCGGATCCTCCTCTGGCGGTAGGGTGAAATTTGCCTTCAGCTCAGTCCAAAGATCATCTTTCTGCATATCATTGACATAAGACACCTCAGGGTCTTCCTTCTTAGGCTTATACCATTGGTGGATGCTGATCGGGATCTTGTCCCTAACTAGAACCCCGCACTGAGCAGCAAAAGCATCCTTTGTCCGGAGGGGTTCAATCGGTTGGCCGTCGCGCGCGATTGCTGTGATCTCAAACCTTTCATCCGAGCGCAACTTCCTCTTCGGGCCTCGTCTCTTTACCGCAGTTGTGCTCGATCCGGAGGGCTAGAAAAAAGAAGAAAGACGAGTGTTAATTAATATGTGTACATACCAAAACAATGAATGCATCAATTAGCTAGTCAGCACAGGCTTAACTAATATATAAACCTGGCCGGACTCTGTTCGGTCACCGGAGCCGTCACCACGGGCTCCTTCTTGCACCAGCATTGGGTCACCGGAGCCATCATAATCATGTCTTTCCTCCTCCACTCTTCGATCACCGTAGCCTGCTTCTTCACCCTGTTCTTCCAGACCATCATTGTCGTTAAGATACGGCAAGATATCACCTCCGGCTAAGATTATGTCCCCCAACACCTCTTCTGCTTGCTCGTCTCGTCCGTGCTCCATTGTTTCTGCAAATATTACAACATGGCAATTATTACACAAACATGACAGCAGGTGGATATATTAGTGCAAACGTAGACCTAGCTTATTCCGGGTTTGGGGTGGCCTAGGCAACGCTTCAAGGGTAGGGGCGCGGCGGGAGGGGGTAGGAGACCGACATCGTTTTTTTCTAGGGTTTGGGTGTCCTCGAGAGTTTTGGTCGAGCGAGAGGGCCGGGGGGTGCTCCCGTGGTATAAGTTATCACGGTCGAGAGGGGGTATAAATATCGACCGTCCATCATGTCGAAGTTATCTGGGAGGGAGTTATATATATCGACAACGACGACATACATACATGAGAAAATAATGTTATCGGGGAGGGGTATATCGACCCCCCCCCACGTGTTGAAGTTATCGGGAGGGGGTTATATTGACAACGACGACATACGTACATGGGAAAATAATATTATCGGCGGGGAGGGGGTATATCGACCCCCCTTCGTGTTGAAGTTATCGGGAGAGGGGTATATCGACGACGACAGACCCGATAAAACATAAGAAAACGAAGAAGAAATAAAAAGAGGAGAAGAAGAAAAGGAATAGAGGAGAAGATCGAAGAAAAAAAAGAAGAAAAAAAAGAGGAGAAGAAGAAAGGATAGAGGAGAGAAGAAGAAAAAATAGAATTTTTTCTATTTTTTCTTCTTCTCTTCTATTCCTTTCTTCTTCTCCTCTTCTTTTTCTTCTTTTTTCCTCTTCTTATTTATTTCTCCTCTTCTTCCTCTCCTCTTCTTCTCCTTTCTTCCTCTTCTTATTTTCCTTTTTATATGAACATATCATCATATATATGAACATACATTTTCTTTGCATATGCATATGAACATACATTTTCTTTGCATATGCATATGAACATACATACATACATTTTTCTTTCATATGAACATACATACATACATTTTCTTTGCATATGACCATACATACATTTTTCTTTGCATATGACCATTCATACATTTTCTTTGCATATGCTTTGCATATAAACATACATACATATGAACATACATACATACATATAAACATACCATACATACACAAAAAATTCTAAAAATCTTCCTAAAAAAATTATATGAAAAAAAAGCATACATCATCCATCCATCCATATAATGAACATATACATCATCCATCCATCCATATAATCAACATATGCATATGAAAAAAAATTATATGAAAAAATTATATGAAGAGGGGCGGCGTCGAGGCAGGGGCGACAGTGGGGGCGGGCGCCGGCGACTACGACAATGGTGGGGGCGGGCCGGGGTGCAGGGGCACGGCCGTGCGTGCTCGGGGACGGGGCAGGGGCACGGGGCGGCGGCCGGCGTGGGCTCGGGCGCGGGGCAGGGGCACGGGGAGACGGGGATGGCGGCCGGCGGTGGCGATGGCGACGAGGAGCGCGCGAGCGATTTGGGCAGCCTGGCGGCGGGGGCAACTGGCGAGGGAGGCGAGGGAGATGTGAAATTTTCACAAGTCCTGGTTATATAGCAAGGGCATTGGTCCCGGTTCGTGGCACCAACCGGGACCAATTGGGCTGCTGAAAAGGGGGCCTTTGGTCCCGGTTGGTGGCACCAACCGGGACTAAAGGGTGGCATTGGTCCCGGTTGGTGCCACGATCCATAGTTCAAAATTTTCAAATTCCATTCAAATGAAATTTGAACCAGATTCAAATTCCTTGTTGAAAACCTATTCTAAACCAATCCAAAAATTCTGAAATTTTGCCATCACCTTTGTCTTGCATCAGTACCTCACCACAAAAAATATCATAAATTCTAAAAATGCCCAAAGCCATCTAGCATTTGATCAAACACCCTCTATATGCACTGTTCATATCTGTAAAAAAAATCAGAAATTTCAAAAAATTGGACGGCGTCTTGCTGCTGCTCTACTCCTTCTCCTCTCCTCTCCTTCTCCTCTCCTTCTGCTCTTCAATGCGTCGGGGCCGGCGGCGACCATGGAGCAGGGGTGGCAGAGAGCAAGGGGCACTCGGGCGCGAGAGCGGCGCTCGATCGGGACCATGGGAAAGGGGGGGCTCACTTCCAGGGGGGCGGCGATGGCAGGAGTCCGGCGACGAGGACGGCGGGCTCGGGGCGGCACGCGGTGACGGGGAAGGCGGTCTCGGGACGGCAGGCGGCGACAGGGACGTGGAGGGGTGGGCTCGGGAGGCACGCGGCGACGGGGATGATGAGGACGGCGGGCTGAGGGATGCCGACGACGAGGACGGCGCGGGCTCGGGGAGGCGACGGCGTTGGCGGCGGCGTAGACGGCGACGAGGAGCGCGCGAGCGATTTGGGCAGCCTGGCGGCGGGGGCAACTGGCGAGGGAGGCGACGGAGATGTGAAATTTTCACAAGTCCTGGTTATATAGCAAGGGCATTGGTCCCGGTTCGTGGCACCAACCGGGACCAATGCCACCCTTTAGTCCTGGTTGGTGCCACCAACCGGGACCAAAGGTCCTTTGGGCTGCTGAAAAGGGACCTTTGGTCCCGGTTGGTGGCACCAACCGGGACTAAAGGGGGGGCATTGGTCCCGGTTGGTGCCACGAACCGGTACCAATGCCCCCTTTAGTCCCGGTTGGTGCCACCAACCGGGACCAAAGGCCTTGCGCTGCCCGCGGCCAAAAGTTTAGTCCCACCTCGCTAGTTGAGAGGGGCTCGGAGTGGTTTATAAGCCCCACTGCGGCTGCCCTCTCGAGCTCCTCTCAAATGCAGGCTTACGGGCCTAATGTCACATTGTGCTGTCTGTGGGCCTATTGGGCCTTCTGCGGGCCTGAATCCTGGCCCAGGTTGGGTTTCTAGTCGTATTCAGGCCGTGGTGGCCCAATAGGTGGCAGTTTTATAAAAAAAATTCCAGTTTTTTGGTTCTGTTTTTTGCATTATTTATTTTCTTTTGTTTTTTGCTTTATTTTTTAATTCTTTGTGCTGTTAGGTCAGAAAATTTAAATAGTTAAAATTTGAATTCTATGAAATTTGTGTGAATCACAAGTTTGTGATTAACTTTACTATAAAAATAGTTTTTTTTTAGTTTTTTTGTTTTGTTTTTTGCATTATTTATTTTCTTTTGTTTTTTGCTTTATTTTTTAATTCTTTTTGCTTTTAGGTCAGCAAAATTATAAACTGTCTGTTAGTGCTGTTAGTTTTAGAAAAAATATAAACTTAGTATTAGTGCCATTAGTTCTTTATGAAAATTCTTTTTGCTGTATTTAGTTTTTTTCTTTTCTTTTTTGCTATATTTATTTTGTTTTGTTTCTACTTACAACAAAAAACTTATTTACTTTATTTTATTTTGTTTCTAATTACTTATTTATTTTACTTTATGATAATTCTTTTTGCTATTAAAGTTTCTATCAAAAAAAGTTCTTTATGAAAATTCTTTTTGCTTTTAATGATTTTGAACAGAAAATACTTCGATAATTTTAGTTGCATCAATTTTATATGATTTTAGTTTCAATAATAATAGAGGTTTCTTATAATGTTTTGAACAGAAAATACTTTGTTAATTTTAGTTTCATAAATTTTATTAAAGTTTATTTTATTTTGTCGGAACACAAGAAGTCCGGAGGTGTAATAAGTTATTAAAAATAAAAAAGAGGCGCAATGCTCGTTGATTTGCTTCAAGCATTTCGGAATAGTGTAGACTGCACTGCACATAGCTCCATGCAGTCTACCTTATTCCTCAAGGCTTGAAGCTAAGCAACGTGAGCATTGCGCCTCTTCTTCATCGTCTCTGCACTCAGGGCTTATAAACCGCTCCTAGTGCCTCTCAGCTAGCGAGGTGGGACTAAAAAACTGCTTAGTAAGAAACTCTAGTACCGGTTCGTGCCACGAACAGGTACTAAAGGTGCTCGTGGGGCCACAGCCTCATTAGTACCGGTTCGTGGCACCAACAGGGACCAAAGGGTGGAATTGGTCCCGGTTCGTGCCACCAACCGGGACCAATGGCCTTGCACAGCGGCGTGGTGGTGAGTTTAGTCCCACCTCGCTAGCTAAGAGAGAGCCGCAGCTGTTTATAAGGTGCGGTGCGCCTGAGCTGTCGAGCTCCTCTCTAAAGCAGGCTTACGGGCCTAACCTCTCTGTACATGCCTGTGGGCCTACTGGGCCTTCTGCGGGCCTGAATCCTGGCCCATGGATGGGTTTCTAATCGTATTCAGGCCGTGGTGGCCCAGTAGGTGGCATAATTTTTAATTTTTGGCCTGTTATTTTTGATGCATTTACTAATTATTTTGAGCTATAAGACCCTAAAATTGAAAAGCATTTCAAATGAACTCTTAAAAGGTTGAAAGTTGGCATGGTATCATCATTTCATCCACATAGCATGTGCAAGAAAGTTGAGAGGTTTACGGCAAAAACTAGATGCACTTCTTGTACAAAACGGACAATGGTATCATACTCGTCTATTACAAAGTTGGCATGGTATCATCATAATAGTTGCGGGAGAAAGTCTTCACTTTTTCTTCGCTTGTGTCATTTGCTTATTGCGCCATAACCATGGATAATCTTCATCATTTATCAGGATGCTTGGGTCAGCCTTGACTTTGAAGGGAGGAATTTCATGAAACTTTTCATAATCTTCAGACATGTCTGTCTTGCCCTCCACTCCCACAATGTCCCTTTTTCCTGAAAGAACTATGTGGCGCTTTGGCTCATCGTATGATGTATTCGCTTCCTTATCTTTTCTTTTCCTCGGTCTGGTAGACATGTCCTTCACATAGATAACCTGTGCCACATCATTGGCTAGGACGAACGGTTCGTCAGTGTACCCAAGATTGTTCAGATCCACTGTTGTCATTCCGTACTGTGGGTCTACCTGTACCCCGCCTCCTGACAGATTGACCCATTTGCACTTAAACAAAGGGACCTTAAAATCATGTCCGTAGTCAAGTTCCCATATGTCCATTATGTAACCATAATCTGTGTCCTTTCCCCTCTCGGTTGCTGCATCAAAGCGGACACCGCTGTTTTGGTTGGTGCTCTTTTGATCTTGGGCGATCGTGTAAAATGTATTCCCATTTATCTCGTATCCTTTGTAAGTCAATACAGTCGAAGATGGTCCCCTGGACAACGAGTACAACTCATCACAAACAGTGGTGTCACCTCTTAGACGTGTTTCCAACCAACTGCTGAAAGTCCTGATGTGTTCACATGTAATCCAGTCGTCACACTGCTCCGGGTGTTTGGAGCGCAGACTGTTCTTGTGTTCATCGATATACGGGGTCACCAAGGTAGAGTTCTGTAGAACTGTGTAGTGTGCTTGAGACCAAGAATATCCGTCCCTGCATATTATCGAGTCCCCCCTCCAAGCGTGCCTTTTCCAGTCAGTCTCCCCTCATACCGCAATTTAGGGAGACCTATCTTCTTAAGGCCAGGAATGAAGTCAACACAAAACCCAATGACATCCTTTGTTTGATGGCCCATGGAGATGCTTCCTTCTGGCCTAGCGCGGTTACGGAGATATTTCTTTAGGACTCCCATGAACCTCTCAAAGGGGAACATATTGTGTAGAAATACGGGCCCCAGAATGACAATCTCGTCGACTAGATGAACTAGGACGTGCGTCATGATATTGAAGAAGGATGGTGGGAACACCAGCTCGAAACTGACAAGACATTGCGCCACATCACTCCTTAGCCTTGGTATGATTTCTGGATCGATCACCTTCTGAGAGATTGCATTGAGGAATGCACATAGCTTCACAATGGCTAATCGGACGTTTTCCGGTAGAAGCCCCCTCAATGCAACCGAAAGCAGTTGCGTCATAATCACGTGGCAGTCATGAGACTTTAGGTTCTGGAACTTTTTCTCTGGCATATTTATTATCCCTTTATATTCGACGAGAAGCCAGTCGGGACCTTCATACTGAGCAGGCATTCAAAGAAGATTTCTTTCTCTTCTTTCGTAAGAGCGTAGCTGGCAGGACCTTCATACTGCTTCGGAGGCATGCCGTCTTTTTCGTGCAAACGTTGCAGGTCCTCCCGTGCCTCAGGTGTATCTTTTGTCTTCCCATACACGCCCAAGAAGCCTAGCAGGTTCACGCAAAGGATCTTCGTCACGTGCATCACGTCGATTGAAGAGCGGACCTCTAGGTCTTTCCAGTAGGGTAGGTCCCAAAATATAGATTTCTTCTTCCACATGGGTGCGTGTCCCTCAGCGTCATTCGGAACAGCTAGTCCGCCGGGACCCTTTCCAAAGATTACGTGTAAATCATTGACCATAGCAAGTACGTGATCACCGGTACGCATGGCGGGCTTCTTCCGGTGATCTGCCTCGCTTTTGAAATGCTTGCCTTTCTTTTGACATTGATGGTTGGTCGGAAGAAATCGACGATGGCCCAGGTACACATTCTTCCTGCTTTTGTCCAGGTATATACTTTCAGTGTCATCTAAACAGTGCGTGCATGCGTGGTATCCCTTGTTTGTCTGTTCTGAAAGGTTACTGAGAGCGGACCAATCGTTGATGGTTACAAACAGCAACGCGTGCAGGTTAAATTCCTCCTGTTTGTGCTCATCCCACGTACGTACACCGTTTCCATTCCACAGTTGTAAAAGTTCTTCAACTAATGGCCTTAGGTACACATCAATGTCGTTGCCGGGTTGCTTAGGGCCTTGGATGAGAACTGGCATCATAATGAACTTCCGCTTCATGCACATCCAAGGAGGAAGGTTATACACACATAGAGTCACGGGCCAGGTGCTGTGATTGCTGCTCTGCTCCCCGAAAGGATTAATGCCATCCGCGCTTAAACCATACCATACGTTCCTTGGGTCAGCTGCAAACTCAGCCCAGTATTTTCTCTCGATTTTTCTCCACTGCGACCCGTGAGCGGGTGCTCTCAACTTCCCGTCTTTCTTACGGTCCTCACTGTGCCATCGCATCTACTTGGCATGCTCTTCGTTTCTGAACAGACGTTTCAACCGTGGTATTATAGGAGCATACCACATCACCTTCGCAGGAACCCTCTTCCTGGGGGGCTCGCCGTCAACATCACCAGGGTCATCTCGTCTGATCTTATACCGCAATGCACCGCATACCGGGCATGCGTTCAGAACCTTGTACGCACCGCGGTAGAGGATGCAGTCATTAGGGCATGCATGTATCTTCTGCACCTCCAATCCTAGAGGGCATACGACCTTCTTTGCTGCGTATGTACTGTCGGGCAATTCGTTATCCTTTGGAAGCTTCTTCTTCAATATTTTCAATAGCTTCTCAAATCCTTTGTCAGGCACAGCATTCTCTGCCTTCCACTGCAGCAATTCCAGTACGGTACCGAGCTTTGTGTTGCCATCTTCGCAATTGGGGTACAACCCTTTTTTGTGATCCTCTAACATGCGATCGAACTTCAGCTTCTCCTTTTGACTTTCGCATTGCGTCCTTGCATCGACAATGACCCGGCGGAGATCATCATCATCGGGCACTGGTTCCTCTTCATCTTCAGCAGCTTCCCCCCTTGCAGCATCATTGGGCACATCGTCTGGTTCCTCTTGATCTTCAGCAGCTTCCCCCGTTGCAGCATCACCGTATTCAGGGGGCACATAGTTGTCATCGTCCTCTTCTTCTTCGTCGTCTTCCATCATAACCCCTATTTCTCCGTGCCTCGTCCAAACATTATAGTGTGGCATGAAACCCTTGTAAAGCAGGTGGGTGTGAAGGATTTTCCGGTCAGAGTAAGACTTCGTATTCCCACATATAGGGCATGGACAACACATAAAACCATTCTGCTTGTTTGCCTCAGCCACCTCGAGAAAATCATGCACGCCCTTAATGTACTCGGAGGTGTGTCTGTCACCGTACATCCATTGCCGGTTCATCTGCGTGCATTATATATAATTAAGTGTGTCAAAAACCATTACAGAACATCATGAATAGATAATTAAGTGACCAAATTAATAGAAGTTCATCATCACATTAGAACCAAAGTACATACATAGTTCTCATCTAACAACATATATATAGCTCTCCAGAGCATCTAATTAATTAAACCATACATTGAAACTATTTAAAACATTTCAATGTGAAAACAAATGCGATCATAATGGCAACCAAGGTAACAATTGATCCAACGGCATAATGATACCAAGCCTCGGTATGAATGGCATATTTTCTAATCTTTCTAATCTTCAAGCGCATTGCATCCATCTTGATCTTGTGATCATCGACGACATCCGCAACATGCAACTCCAATATCATCTTCTCCTCCTCAATTTTTTTTCCTTCAAGTAATTGTTTTCTTCTTCAACTAAATTTAACCTCTCGACAATAGGGTCGGTTAGAATTTCCGGTTCAACCACCTCCTAGATAAATAAAATCTATGTCACGTTGGTCGGTATATTTGTCATAAACAATAAATGAACCAAATAGTTATAAAAAGATAATATATACCACATCCGAATCATAGACAGGACGAGGGCCGACGGGGGCGGATACCAAAACCATCGCACTATGTAATAAGAAGGAATAATAAAAGTAACAAAATTAGACAAGTAACTATCTAAAGTAAGAATTTTTTCCTTTCAGAAAGAAGATAAGAACAAGAGGCTCACCACGGTGGTGTTGGCGACGAGATCGGCGCGGGCGATCGACGGCGGTGAAGACGGGGACGGGACGTGACGGACCGCTAAACCTAGACAAATCTCGGGGGAAATGGAGCTCGGAGGTCGAGTTTCGAGAGGACAAAGATTAACTAGTGTGGCTCAGACATTTCATCGAACACCTCATGTGCATAGGAGGTGAGCTAGAGCACCCAAATGCCCTCCCCTCGCCGGCCAGAAAAAACAGAGCACTCTGGAGTGCTCTGCTGTGGCGATGGGGTATATATAGGGAACTCATTGGTCCCGGTTGGTGCCACCAACCGGGACTAAAGGCGGCATTGGTCCCGGTTGGTGCCCCCTTTAGTCCCGGTTGGTGGCACCAACCGGGACCAAAGGCCTTGTGCTGCCCCGCGTCAAAAGTTTAGTCCCACCTCGCTAGTTGAGAGAGCTCGAGAGTGGTTTATAAGCGCTGCTGCGCCCACCCTCTCGAACTCCTCTCAACTGCAGGCTTTCGGGCCTAACTGTTCTCTTTGCCTGTGGGGCCTACTGGGCCTTCTGCGGGCCTGAATCCTGGCCCATGGATGGGTTTCTAGTCGTATTCAGGCCGTGGTGGCCCAGTAGGTGGCATAATTTTTTCCTCTGTTTTTTTCTCTTTTGCTTTATTTGTTTTGTTTTGTTTCTACTTACAACAAAAAACTTATTTATTTTATTTCTAATTACTTATGTATTTTACTTTAATTATTTTATTTTTATTTATTTTACTGCTGCTATTTTTATTTATTTTACTGCTGCTATTTTTACTTAATTTATTAAGGTTTATTTATTGTAGTTACTATAGTCTATTTTATTTTATTTTATTAAGGTTTACGAGCTGCGGGAGGGACGAGGGGTGGCGACGTGCTGTGGGACACGATGGATTGGCCGAGGAGGGAATTTAGTGTTAAGTTTTTATACGGGAACGGTTAGACGGCCTTTAGCGGGCTTTCACCGGGCTTGTGGGGTTTTACCAGGTCATCGATGAGAGTTTCCAAAAATGTCATTAGAAATCCGTCATGGATTAACAGGTTTCTTGTAGTGATATGTCAAGCACAATGAGTGGTGATCCTCCGGCCTCCCACTCGCACGCAGCCGCCGCCACCCTCCCGCTCGCTCGCCGCCGTCGTCGTCACCAGTCCCGGCCATGGCGCCACCGCTGCCGTCGTGCCCCTGAAGACCTATTCATCTTGCCTGAAGGTGATCCTGTGTCAGATCCTGCACGATACCTCATCACTACAACACGTCGGCGGCGGTGGATGAGGTGTCCATGGCCCTGGTGGCGCCTTCAAGGGAGGACGCATGATCTTCAAGGGAGGACAGGCCATCAGATTCATCCACTTGGTAGCGTCTTTGTTCATCCAGGTTTGACGATTCATCTTTTCATTATCTAGTCTCTCAGGGATGTCAAACGTACCCTCAACAACTAACGTCAGCATTTATTTTGTTCTGTAGTGAACCCCTCGATGAATGCATGTCTGTTGCCGTGGCTAGAGAAAATTCTACATATCCACATCCTGATAACCAACAAGATAAGTAGCAGCTTTGATATGGAGGTATTTTCCTTCACTGCGTGCTTTTTCCTTGTGCCCTTTACTATACTGTAGTAGCATTTGCTAAATTGCATTGAGAGAATAGGACAGCACAACAAGCTAGGGCTTCAAGAAAACCAACCAAATTCCTTTTTTTTTGGGATCAACCAACCAAATTGTTGTAATAGCACGATCCGCAAGACCTAGAAGGGATCTACACATGACATCGGTGGCTTCTCCTCCGCCTGCTATTTGCCGCTTTGACACTGTTGACAGATCCGAGTTCCACCTGCTAGGCTCGAATGGTAGATGTTACGGGCAACTGTATGTGAATCCCACTCCAAGGGATCGCCCTTCTCTATCCCAGATATGGCGGTTATGGAGTTGATGGCTCGTGTTTTTTTTCTCTTTTGCTTTATTTGTTTTGTTTTGTTTCTACTTACAACAAAAAACTTATTTATTTTATTTCTAATTACTTATGTATTTTACTTTAATTATTTTATTTTTATTTATTTTACTGCTGCTATTTTTATTTATTTTACTGCTGCTATTTTTACTTAATTTATTAAGGTTTATTTATTGTAGTTACTATAGTTTATTTTATTTTATTAAGGTTTATTTAGTTTTACTTATTTTATTAAGGTTTATTTATTTTATAAATATAAAAAAATAAACATAGATGCGCTTATAGAGAAAATTCAACCTAAATTCACAGTAAATTTCAATTTACTATGAATTTAGGTGAAATTCCCTGTATAAGGGCATCTATTTTCACTTTAAGAGAAGCTCAACAAGGCATAGAGGGACGGGCTTATAAACTGGTGTGAGCGCCCTTCGGTTGGCGTGGTGGGACTAAACACTGGCCGCAACTAGGACCAGCCCTTTAGTCCCGGTTTGTGGTATGAACCGGGACTAAAGGGTAGTGGGCCAGGAGCGTGGCCCATTGGTCCCGATTTGTCCCACCAACCGGGACCAAAGGGTCCGGACGAACCGGGACCAATGCCCCCACGAGGCCCGGCAGGCCCCTGGCCGCACGAACCGGGACCAATGCTCACATTAGTCCCGGTTCGTGACTAAACCGGGACTAATGTAAATATTGCCCTGTGACCAAAGCCCAGTTTTCTACTAGTGTATAGGGAACTCATTGGTCCCGGTTCGTGGCACCAACCGGGACTAAAGGCCTTTGGTCCCGGTTGGTGCCACGAACCGGGACCAATGCCCCCTTTAGTCCCGGTTCGTGGCACCAACCGGGACCAAAGGCCTTGTGCTGCCCCGCGTCAAAAGTTTAGTCCCACCTCGCTAGTTGAGAGAGCTCGAGAGTGGTTTATAAGCGCTGCTGCGCCCACCCTCTCGAACTCCTCTCAACTGCAGGCTTTCGGGCCTAACTATTCTCTTTGCCTGTGGGGTCTACTGGGCCTTCTGCGGGCCTGAATCCTGGCCCATGGATGGGTTTCTAGTCGTATTCAGGCCGTGGTGGCCCAGTAGGTGGCATAATTTTTTCCTTTGTTTTTTTTCTCTTTTGCTTTATTTGTTTTGTTTTGTTTCTACTTACAACAAAAAACTTATTTATTTTATTTCTAATTACTTATGTATTTTACTTTAATTATTTTATTTTTATTTATTTTACTGCTGCTATTTTTATTTATTTTACTGCTGCTATTTTTACTTAATTTATTAAGGTTTATTTATTGTAGTTACTATAGTTTATTTTATTTTATTTTATTAAGGTTTATTTAGTTTTCTTTATTTTATTAAGGTTTATTTATTTTATAAATATAAAAAAATGAACATAGATGCGCTTATAGAGAAAATTCAACCTAAATTCATAATAAATTTCTATGAAATTTACTGTGAATTTAGGTCAAATTCCCTATATAAGGGCATCTATTTTCACTTTAAGAGGAGCTCAATAAGGCAGAGAGGGACGAGCTTATAAACTGGTGTGAGCGCCCTTCGGTTGGCGAGGTGGGACTAAACACTGGCCGCAACTAGGACCAGCCCTTTAGTCCCGGTTTGTGGTAGGAACCGGGACTAAAGGGTGGTGGGCCAGGAGCGTGGCCCATCGGTCCCGGTTTGTCCCACCAACCGGGACCAAAGGGTCCGGACGAACCGGGACCAATGCCCCCACGAGGCCCGGCAGGCCCCTGGCCGCACGAACCGGGACCAATGCTCACATTAGTCCCGGTTCGTGACTGAACCGGGACCAATGCTCACATTAGTCCCGGTTCGTGACTGAACCGGGACTAATGTGAATATTGCCCTGTGACCAAAGCCCAGTTTTCTACTAGTGCCACCACGCTCGCCTGTAGATGCACACCGGAACCACCGGCCCGCCCAAGCCCATCTGGGCAAGACCAGATTAGGCAGCGGGGAGGTTGCGCCTCCGCTGCCGCCGCCGTCACGCATGCCGTGGGGACCCCGCCGCTCCTTGCTGCCGGATCTCCGCCGAACGATGCGCCGCCGTCGCCTGGAAAAATCGCCACCACCGCACGAAGGGTAAGGCCCCACCGCCGCCATCATAGGCCAGGCTTCGCCGGTGAGGCCTCAGGCGGCGGCTGGACGAAGGAGGCGAGGGAAGGGGGCCTAGGGCCGGCGGCGCGGTCGCCCCCCGTGTCGCCTAGGGTTGGCGACGCGGGGGTGGGCTGGGGGTTCTGTATTCATACTTGCTATCATCATACAAAGTTTCCCATTTTTGAGATATCACCATTAACCATTAATTTATTGCTTTTCCTTGTGTACATAATATGCGTATTCCGAAGAACACTTCCCACAGCAGAAGTTATCATTTTCATTTGCCATTCAATTTGTTTGGGACAAATGGGACCTAAAATGCCAGGGTCACTCCTGGTGATGCAGGCAAATAAAAATTGCTGTTCAAAAGTCTTGTTCACTGTGGTAACAAAACAAATAGTGGGTAGACGAGCATTAATTTTGGAAAAGCAAAGCAAGACCCTTATTCAGGAACATAGGTGTGAACTAACCGATTCAGAAGATGTCATAGGATGTAATTCCATGATATTTTTTTAAGAATTAATTCCAGGATATAATAATGAACCGTGGAAGCATATTAAGGAAGCACTACACTAATTTTTTGGGGGGGAGGGGGGGGGGGCTTCTTATCTATTCATCCACTACACTATTTTTAGTAAGTCTAAACAAAGCAAATTAATTGAACTGCACATGAAAAATCAGTATTGTAACCATAGGGACCAAAGCAGTACATCAGTCTTGAGGCACATTTATTTTTGCATCCATTGCATGGTAGTTGCATATAGATCCAATTAAAGACGGTGCCGTTTCCCTTTATTAAAAGGAGCAACACCTAGAAGAAAAGATAGTTGCTTCAATAACCGAGAGAAACCTCACCATGAACTTGGGCAAAGAAGAGATAGATACATATGCAGATACCATGCATACCAACAATATATGCAGAGATAATCTAGACTTTCTTCCGTAATGGATGTGAAACTTGGCAACCACTGTGTAGTAGAAGGACACATTTTCAGGTCTTTTTTTTTTTTGAAACTGGGATCATTTTCAGGTCTAAGCTTGGGAGGCATCGAGGAATGCAGCAACACGTACATCTGCTGGCTGACTGTATATCTCTATTGACCGATGGTATTGTGTTGCTTGCTTCTCATCTCCTGGGGCGCTTTGGGCACTCATCTGAGAAATATTGCGCAACAAAGTAGCCGTTGCAGCTAGATCCCCAATTTCCGTTCTTGTGTTCATCTTCGGCAGCTTCGGTGAGCATGCTACCGAGGTCGAAACTAAGGCCACGCTAGGCTTGGGATAGAAAGAGACAATACAACGAGCTACCGGCAAAAGTTCTAATTGCGGCAGGTCATGGAAATTGCTTTCAAAGTTGCAAAATATTACCCACCAATGTCACCTATAAATGATAAAAAAGATTACACAGGGGAATCCCCCACCTGGGCCCGCCCATGCAGTAGGGACTATACTGCGCTCTGCCCGCCGGAAGAACACGCAGCGCAGCCATTTGGGCCGGCCCATGTCCAGGCGGCCTGTTTTCTAAATTTCTTTCTTTTCTTTTCCAGTTTCGTTTATTTTCTACTCTAAATAATTGAGACTTCGAAAAACTTCAAAAATTCAAAAGAATTGTGAATTTTGAAATAAAATGTTCAATAAATAATAAAATGTTTGTGGATTCAAAAGATTCGTGATTTTGTAAAAAATATTTAGTTTTTCAAAACATGTTTGCAATTTTGACAACAAATGTTCGGGAAACCAAAAAATGTTCATGGTTTTGTAAAGAGATTGTGTATTATAATTTTTTTAATGATATTGAACAAAATTTCGCTAATTCAAAAAATGTCCATGAATGGAGAAATATCCTAAAAATTCAAAATTTGTTCATGACTTACAAAATAGTTTATTCATTCACAAATGTTTGCTGATTAAATAAATGATCATGCTTTTCAAAAAAAAAATTCGTTAAATCAAAAAAATGTTCGTGAATTTAAAATTTGTTCCACCAATTTCCAGAAAAATGTTCGTCGATTCACGATAAATTGTTTAAAAAATGTTCACAATATTTCTAAAATGTTTGAAAATAGTATTAGATATGGGCGACGCTAAGATCGACTTCCTTCGCAGCCGCTTGATCTCGGGCTATTTAGCAGTCCGTCCTTTTTCCTTACCAATGCAATAGAGGCAGTGTTGCGGAACTCTTTGCAATAGACCTTTTGTTGCAGAAACATTTGGAGCAGTGGTTCTGTTGCAGAGTTTTTTCTCTGTCTTAACTTTTTTCTGAAACATGAGTGTTGTTGCGGAAAGATTTCTGCAACACAGATGATGTTGCCAAAAAAATTCATCCTAACTTTTTTGCAACATGAATGTTGTTGTGGAAGAATTTCTGCAGCACGGATGATGTTGCAGAAAAATTGTCAAGATGGCAGAGGCACGCGTCATGTTGTAAATGTCCTGATCGGTTGTTTAGAAGTTGTGCGTTGTGTGATCAATCTTATCTGATGGCTATGCATGGATGGAACTCAGCGCGTGATCGATCGGCTGAGTTTAATCGTTTCCCATTAAATATTCATGAATCCAATCAAATTTGTTGATTTTAGAAAATGTTTGAAAAATTGTAAAATTGTTGACGAATTTGAAAAATGTTCACAACTTCAAATACGTTCATGAGTTTAAAAAATGTTTATGATTTCAAACATTATTCATGATTTCCCAAAAAAATGTTTTAAGAATGATAGTGTATCTCGGTGATGCTGCAAAATGTCTATTGGAGTTTATAATTTTTTCCCGTTACAACACATGGGCCCTTTTACTACTATATCTATATCTATACCTACTAATAAAATGACTAATGCTTTTATCGGTTCACCGTTGTAATAGCTTTTGCCCGTTCGTATCGTATAAGTAAACGTTTAGCTGAAGAAAATATAAAACGTGTTGATTTTCGCGGATGGCGAGGCAGTCTACCGCAGCAGTGCAGTGGCCCAAATCAGCCAGCCCAATACAACACAATAAGAGTCGCGTAAGGAAAACGTTTAGCTACGGTGGACCGGCTAAAGATTCGGCCGGTCGCACGCGCTTCGTGCGATCATTTTTTAATCGTGCGCCTCACAGCCTCGCGCAAGTGGACACGTAGCTAGGCCCCACACACCGCCCTGCGCCTTTATCTTATCCCCTTGCGTGAGCTGAGCTCCACCACTCATTCTTCCCCTCTCTACCAGAACCTCATCCCTCCTTCCAAAAGCGAATAGCACAAAGCAAATCGCCATGGATTCCTCTGCTGCTGCACTGCCCGTCTCATCCCGCTCATGTGCTGATTCCGAAGGCATTAAATCGACTGCTCTAGCGGTTGCAGATAGAGTTGTGAAGGGAGGGCACCGAGGTGTTGCTACGGGAGACGGGCGAGCGGCGACCGGGTTGTTGCGTCCACGGTGGTGGAGGGGTCAAGCTGCGAGTGCGCCGCCCGTCTGCGTCCAGTTCCGGAACCAGCGAGTTTCAGTGCTACCACCGGCTCCGCCGGGTGCTGGAACCAGCAAGTTTTGATGCTACCACCTGCTCCGCCAAGTGCTGGAACTAGCGATCTCCGGTGCTGCTATCGGCTATGTCCGGTGCTGGAACTAGCACGCCGGCGAGTTTCGACCGATGCTAGAACCAGACGCCGTCGAGAACTGCTGGGACCAGCAATAAATTTTGCTGGACCTGGTAGGAAATTTTGTTGCGCACAGGTAAAGATTGTTTTTGGCTGGTGATCCCACGCCAAGATGCTGGTGAACCATAGTTTATTTTTGCTGGAACCTGTGTACCACTTTGCTACTACCGTGGTTGTGTTTTGCTGGAACCAGCCCCGATTGTTGCTACCACCGTATTTGGTTTTTGCTGGAACCAGGCTCCTACTACCTTCTTTAGATTTTGCTGGAACCAGTCAGAATTTTGCTACAACCATATTTCTTTTTTGCTGGAACCAGCACTGATTTTTGCTATTACCTTCATTTTGATTTTGCTGGAACCAGCCCTGAATTTTTGCTACTACCTTCTTTTGATTTTGCTGGAACCAGCCAGAATTTTGCTACCACCGTATTTATTTTTTGCTGGAACCAACATTTTTTTTGCTACCACAGTCTTCTACTTTTGCTGGAACCAGCATTTTTGTTTTTATACCCCGACTTTTCGGCTGCGAGAAACACTATCAACCCCATTGATGTTGCAACTTGGGGTGGGGCAGCTCCGGCGAGGAATGGCATCGTGGTCGGCGCTGAGGAGCCACCATATTTGCAGCAGGAACGCGACAAAAAAGTTGCAAGACAACCTTTTTTTTGCAACTTGATGATGATGAGCGTCGACGGCGAGCAACCGGGGCGAGGGCGGCGACGGCGGCCGGTCCGGCCACCTAGCATGAGGTCGAGGAACGGGCACTGCGCGGGGAAAGGAGGGTGGGCCGCCATGTTTTTCTGCGCTTTGTGTTTTTTGAGATGCGAACGGGGGATGAAAGAGACGATGGGGAAACGCATCTGACGGTCAGGGGCGTGGGGATCCGATGGCTCGCGCGTGACCGGCCCTAATTTGGGCCGGCGCGCCGGCGCAGAGTACTGGCTGTCGCGTAAGGGGCGCCTCCTCGTCCTACCCAGCTGTCCCGATTTTACTGTGCCGAACGAAGAAAAAAAACAAAGACGGGTAAAAAAGCGCAGGGCGTCGGTGCCTTCCCTTCCTCATGAAGCAAGACCCACCTTTTCTTCTTTCTCTCCTAACATCACGCAACCTTCCCTTTCGTCCCTCCCTAGGTTGCCGCCGCCACTGCCCCATCAGCGCATCCCGGTTCCTCCGGCGCCCGGCACCAGAGTCCGCCGCCTCTATCCCCACCCGAGCTCCGCCGCCTCCACCACCGGCTCCTCGCTGTAGTGCCAGCAGCTGTCCGAACAACAGCTCCTTCACCCCTCCCTTTCTTCCCCGAGTACGGCAGCGGAAGGAGGGCCGCGACGCGGTCGACGAGCACGGTGGGACCACCTTCTTCTGAGCTCTCGATTTGCCAGACCTAGGTCGACGTCGCGGCCGCTGTCCAAGGTGAGGAAGAGGAGTGGCCGCATCTGGAAGTGAGGAGGGGAATTCCCGCCGCGTCCGCGCGCTTGCAGTTTCTTTCACATTCACTCTGCCTTGCGTCTGCCCCGGATAGAGGGAGCCGGAGATGGGCGGCAAGGTGAAGGGGACGCCGAGGGCGATGGCGCTGGTGGACGCCGCCACACAGTACGAGCCGCTGGTGTTGCGGGCGCCGCGCCTCACGGGGTTCCCACTCAGGGCCTTCGTCTGGCTCCACGAGTCCCCGCTCCTCGGCCCGCTCGTCACCTCCGTCCTAAAGAAGCAAAACAACATGACGCAGGTCCTCCCTTCCTTGTCAGTTTCTATTTTGTTTCAGATTATTTTGCTTCAGGTGCACTCACCACAGAGTTCTGGTCTTGTTGGGTGACAAGCGAGCAGATGATGCAGCACACGGTGATCCCCGAATGACCAATGTACTTCCCGGAGTACCCGCCGCAGGGTACGTACTGACAGTCATACCCTCTGTCTGTGTGTGTACAAGCAAAAGCAACTATGAGAAACTTTTCATTCAGTCAAGTTCTACTGAATTTTGGTCGTATAGTTGAGAACTTGAGATAGATGTTCTACCTCATTCATTCAGTCAGGTTCTACTGAAACTTTTCACAAAACAAGTTCTTCTGAAACTGTATAAAGCCACAGAAACATGAATGTTTGCTGCGGAAGCACAACCCCACATGAATAATTTGCTCAGTTTTGTCTACAAAATAATTTGCTCAATTTAGTTACTCAGATGCCGCGGCTGATATTTTCAAGCACCACCCTGCTTTTACATTTTTTTTGACTGGAAACAGTAAGACTATTTCCTACTGCAGCTTTGCTAATCATGTGAAAGTTATATGCACGGCTGAACAAGATAAAAAAGGTGTATCATTGTCAACCACTAGTAGAAAAGAGGGCTTTGGTTCAGGCCGGGTCAGTCCATTAGTCCCGGTTCAGTCCAGAACCGGGACCAATGGAGGCACTAGTCCCGGTTCATGAGGCCAGGGGCCTGCCGGGCCTCGTGGGGGCATTGGTCCCGGTTCGTCTGGCCCCTTTGGTTCCGGTTGGTGGGACGAACCGGGACCAATGGGCCTCGCTCCTGGCCCACCACCATTGGTCCCGGTTGGTGGCTTGAACCGGGGCCACAGGCTGCCCTTTGGTCCCGGTTCATGCCATGAACCGGGACCAATGAGGTGCCTATATATACCCCTCGCCCGCGAGCAGAGCACTCCAGTGCTCTGTTTTTCTCTGGCCGGCGAGGGGAGGGCTTTGTGGTGCTCTAGCTCACCTCCTATGCACATGAGGTGTTCGATGAAATGCCCGAGCCACACTAGTTAAGCTTTCTCCTCTCGAAACTCGACCTCAAAGCTTCATGTTCCTCGAGATTTGTCTAGGTTTAGCGGCCCGTCACGTCCCATTCCCGTCTTCATCGCCGTCGACCGCCCGCGCCGATCTCGTCGCCGGCAACACCGTGGTGAGCCTCTTGTTCTTATCTTCTTTTCGAAAGAAAAAAATTCTTACTTTAGATAGATACTAGTCTAATTTTCTTACTATTTTATTGCTTGTTATTATATAGTGCGATGGTTTTGGTATCCGCCCCCGTCGGCCCTCGTCCTGTCTATGATTCGGATGTGGTATATATTATCTTTATAACTATTGGTTCATTTATTGTTTATGAAAATTATGCCGACCAACGTGACATAGATTTTATTTATCTAGGAGGTATGTGAACCGGAAATTCCAACCGACCCTATTGTCGAGAGGTTAAATTTAGTTGAAGAAGAAAACAATTTCTTGAAGGAAAAAATAAAAAAAATTGAGGAGGAGAAGATGATATTGGAGTTGCATGTTGCGGATGTCGTCGATGATGACAAGATCAAGATGGATGCAATGCGCTTGAAGATTAGAAAGATTAGAAAATATGCCATTCATACCGAGGCTTGGTATCATTATGCCGTTGGATCAATTGTTACCTTGGTTGCCATTATGATCGCATTTGTTTTCACATTGAAATGTTTTAAATAGTTTCAATGTATGGTTTAATTAATTAGATGCTCTGGAGAGCTATATATATGTTGTTAGATGAGAACTATGTATGTACTTTGGTTTTAATGTGATGATGAACTTCTATTAATTTGGTCACTTAATTATCTATTCATGATGTTCTGTAATGGTTTTTGACACACTTAATTATATATAATGCACGCAGATGAACCGGCAATGGATGTACGGTGACAGACACACCTCCAAGTACATTAAGGGCGTGCATGATTTTCTCGAAGTGGCTGAGGCAAACAAGCAGAATGGTTTTATGTGTTGTCCATGCCCTATATGTGGGAATACGAAGTCTTACTCTGACCGGAAAATCCTTCACACCCACCTGCTTTACAAGGGTTTCATGCCACACTATAATGTTTGGACGAGGCACGGAGAAATAGGGGTTATGATGGAAGACGGCGAAGAAGAAGAGGACGATGACAACTATGTGCCCCCTGAATACGGTGATGCTGCAACGGGGAAGCTGCTGAAGATCAAGAGGAACCAGACGATGTGCCCAATGATGCTGCAAGGGGGGAAGCTGCTGAAGATCAAGAGGAACCAGTGCCCGATGATGATGATCTCCGCCGGGTCATAGTCGATGCAAGGACGCAATGCGAAAGTCAAAAGGAGAAGCTGAAGTTCGATCGCATGTTAGAGGATCACAAAAAAGGGTTGTACCCCAATTGCGAAGATGGCAACACAAAGCTCGGTACCGTACTGGAATTGCTGCAGTGGAAGGCAGAGAATGCTGTGCCTGACAAAGGATTTGAGAATCTATTGAAAATATTGAAGAAGAAGCTTCCAAAGGATAACGAATTGCCCGACAGTACATACGCAGCAAAGAAGGTCGTATGCCCTCTAGGGTTGGAGGTGCAGAAGATACATGCATGCCCTAATGACTGCATCCTCTACCGCGGTGCGTACAAGGATCTGAACGCATGCCCGGTATGCGGTGCATTGCGGTATAAGATCAGACGAGATGACCCTGGTGATGTTGACGGCGAGCCCTCTAGGAAGAGGGTTCCTGCGAAGGTGATGTGGTATGCTCCTATAATACCACGGTTGAAACGTATGTTCAGAAACGAAGAGCATGCGAAGTTAATGCGATGGCACAGTGAGGACCATAAGAAAGAAGGGAAGTTGAGAGCACCCGCTGACGGGTCGCAGTGGTGAAAAATCAAGAGAAAGTACTGGGCTGAGTTTGCAGCTGACCCAAGGAACGTATGGTTTGGTTTAAGCGCGGATGGCATTAATCCTTTCGGGGAGCAGAGCAGCAATCACAGCACCTGGCCTCCTTGGATGTGCATGAAGCGGAAGTTCATTATGATGCCAGTTCTCATCCAAGGCCCTTAGCAACTCGGCAACGACATTGATGTGTACCTAAGGCCATTAGTTGAAGAACTTTTACAGCTGTGGAATGAAAACGGTGTACGTACGTGGGATGAGCACAAACAGGAGGAATTTAACCTGCACGTGTTGCTGTTTGTAACCATCAACGATTGGCCCGCTCTTAGTAACCTTTCAGGACAGACAAACAAGGGATACCACGCATGCACGCACTGTTTAGATGACACTGAAAGTATATATACCTGGACAAATGCAAAAAGAATGTGTACCTGGGCCATCGTCGATTTCTTCCGACCAACCATCAATGTCGAAAGAAAGGCAAGCATTTCAAAGGCGAGGTAGATCACCGGAAGAAGCCCGCCATGCGTATCGGTGACCACGTACTTGCTATGGTCAATGATTTACACGTAATCTTTGGAAAGGGTCCCGGCGGACTAGCTGTTCCGAATGACGCTGAGGGACACGCACCCATGTGGAAGAAGAAATCTATATTTTGGGACCTACCCTACTGGCAAGACCTAGAGGTCCGCTCTTCAATCGACGTGATGCACGTGACGAAGAACCTTTGCGTGAACCTGCTAGGCTTCTTGGGCATGTATGGGAAGACAAAAGATACACCTGAGGCACGGGAGGACCTGCAATGTTTGCACGAAAAAGACGGCATGCCTCCGAAGCAGTATGAAGGTCCTGCCAGCTACGCTCTTACGAAAGAAGAGAAAGAAATCTTCTTTGAATGCCTGCTCAGTATGAAGGCCCCGACTGGCTTCTCGTCGAATATAAAGGGAATAATAAATATGCCAGAGAAAAAGTTCCAGAACTTAAAGTCTCATGACTGCCACGTGATTATGATGCAACTGCTTCCGGTTGCATTGAGGGGGCTTCTACCGGAAAACGTCCGATTAGCCATTGTGAAGCTATGTGCATTCCTCAATGCAATCTCTCAGAAGGTGATCGATCCAGAAATCATACCAAGGCTAAGGAGTGATGTGGCGCAATGTCTTGTCAGTTTCGAGCTGGTTTTCCCACCATCCTTCTTCAATATCATGACACATGTCCTAGTTCATCTAGTCGACGAGATTGTCATTCTGGGGCCCGTATTTGTACACAATATGTTCCCCTTTGAGAGGTTCATGGGAGTCCTAAAGAAATATGTCCGTAACCGCGCTAGGCCAGAAGGAAGCATCTCCATGGGCCATCAAGCAGAGGATGTCATTGGGTTTTGTGTTGACTTCATTCCTGGCCTTAAGAAGATAGGTCTCCTTAAATCGCGGTATGAGGGGAGACTGACTGGAAAAGGCACGCTAGGAGCGGACTCAATAATTTGCAGGGACGGGCATTCTTGGTCTCAAGCACACTACACAGTTCTACAGAACTCTACCTTGGTGACCCCGTATATCGATGAACACAAGAACAGTCTGCGCTCCAAACACCCGGAGCAGTGTGACGACTGGATTACATGTGAACACATCAGGACTTTCAGCAGTTGGTTGGAAACACGTCTAAGAGGTGACACCACTGTTTGTGATGAGTTGTACTCGTTGTCCAGGGGACCATCTTCGACTGTATTGACTTACAAAGGATATGAGATAAATGGGAATACATTTTACACGATCGCCCAAGATCAAAAGAGCACCAACCAAAACAGCGGTGTCCGCTTTGATGCAGCAACCGAGAGGGGAAAGGACACATATTATGGTTACATAATGGACATATGGGAACTTGACTACGGACATGATTTTAAGGTCCCATTGTTTAAGTGCAAATGGGTCAATCTGTTAGGAGGCGGGGTACAGGTAGACCCACAGTACGGAATGACAACAGTGGATCTGAACAATCTTGGGTACACTGACGAACCGTTCGTCCTAGCCAATGATGTGGCACAGGTTATCTATGTGAAGGACATGTCTACCAGACCGAGAAAAAGAAAAGATAAGGAAGCGAATACATCATACGATGAGCCAAAGCGCCACATAGTTCTTTCAGGAAAAAGGGACATTGTGGGAGTGGAGGGCAAGACAGACATGTCTGAAGATTATGAAAAGTTTCATGAAATTCTTCCCTTCAAAGTTAAGGCTGACCCAAGCATCCTGATAAACGATGAAGATTATCAATGGTTACGGCGCAATAAGCAAATGACACAAGCGAAGAAAAAGTAAAGACTTTCTCCCGCAACTATTATGATGATACCATGCCAACTTTGTAACAGACGAGTATGATACCATTGTCCGTTTTGTACACGAAGTGCATCCAGTTTTTGCCGTAACCCTCTCAACTTTCTTGCACATGCTATATGGATGAAATGATGATACCATGCCAACTTTCAACCTTTTCAGAGTTCATTTGAAATGCTTTTCAATTTCAGGGTCTTATAGCTCAAAATAATCAATAAATGCATGAAAAATAACAAATAAAGTCAGAAAGGGTTGAAAATTAATGATGTGGCTTTGAATAGTGCATTTTGAACACACAAAAAGTCAGGAGTTCAAATAAGTTTTAAAAAATGAAATCCCTTTGTAATAGACGAGTTTTCGTATGAAATCCTGATACTTCGAAAGAGATTGTCCGTTTTGTACACGAAGTGCATCCAGTTTTTGCCGTAACCCTTTCAACTTTCTTGCATATGCTATGTGGATGAAATGATGATACCATGCCAACTTTCAACCTTTTCAGAGTTCATTTGAAATGCTTTTCAATTTTAGGGTCTTATAGCTCAAAATAATCAGTAAATGCATGAAAAATAAAAAATAAAATAAATAAGTAATTAGAAACAAAATAATATAAACTTTAATAAAATATATAAGTACAAGCAAAATAAAATAAACTTTAATAACATAAATAAAATTTATGAAACTAAAATTATCAAAGTATTTTCTGTTCAAAACATTATAAGCAACCTCTAGTATTATTGAAACTAAAATTATATAAAATTGATGCAACTAAAATTATCGAAGTATTTTCTGTTCAAAATCATTGAAAGCAAAAAGAATTTTCAGAAAGAACTTTTTTGTTAGAAACTTTAATAGCAAAAAGAATTATCATAAAGTAAAATAAATAAGTAATTAGAAACAAAATAAAATAAAATAAATAAGTTTTTTGTTGTAAGTAGAAACAAAACAAAATAAATAAAGCAAAAAAGAAACAAAAAAAGGCAAAAAATAAAAATTATGCCACCTACTGGGCCACCACGGCGTGAATACGACTAGAAACTCATCCATGGGCCAGGATTCAGGCCCGCAGAAGGCCCAGTAGGCCCACAGGCATGTACAAAGAGGTTAGGCCCCTAAGCCTGCTTTAGAGAGGAGCTCGACAGCTCAGGCGCACCACACCTTATAAACAGGTGCGGCTCTCTCTCAGCTAGCGAGGTGGGACTAAACTCCCACCACCACGCCGATGTGCAAGGCTTTCCGTCCCGGTTGGTGGCACCAACCGGGACTAAAGGGACCAAAGGCCCCCTTTAGTCCCGGTTGGTGCCACCAACCGGGACCAAAGGCCGCCGCTTCCCGCCCTTTGGGCTGTTGAAAAGAGGCCTTTGGTCCCGGTTGGTGGCACCAACCGGGACTAAAGGGTGTCTTTGGTCCCGGTTGCTGCTATGAACCAGGACCAAAGGCCTCGGTATATAAGTAGCACTTAGGAAAATTTGAAGAACTCATCGCCTGTTGCCCCGACGACGCCGTCCGCTGCCCCGACGCCGTCCGCGCGCCCCCGTCGTCGCCCCTGCCCCGTCGCCGCCAGGCTGCCCCGACGCCGCCCGCCGCCCCCGTCGTCGCCCTGCACCGATTTCGGCCGGCGACCTCGACCCCTCCCCGCGCTGTGAGCCCCTGCCTCCTCCCCTTTCCTTCTCATTGCCGTCCCCGCACGCCAAGCGCGCGCCACCGCCAACCATCGTCGCCGTCGCCGACCACCGGCCTATTTTTCATTTTTTTGTTACGATGTATGTATGTATGTTCACTGTATAATGCTGTGTATATGTTGTATATGCACATTTAAGAAAATGTTCAGATGTAACATTTAAGAAAAAAATTAAATGTATGTATGTTCATATGCAAAGAATTATTTTTGGATGAAATGAGATGAGATGAGATGTGTTTTGTGTTGGAGAAGAAAAGAGGAAGAAGGAAGAAGGAAGAAGAAGGAAAAGAGGGTCGAGGGGGGGGGTCGATATACCCCCTCCCCGATAACATTTTTTCCATGTATATATATGCAAAAGTTACATTTTTAGAAAAAATTTATATATCTAGGTAGGAAAGGAAGAAGAAGAAAAAGAATGAGAGGAAAAAGGAAAATAAGAAGAGGAAGAAAGGAGAAGAAGAGGAGAGGAAGAAGAGGAGAAATAAATAAGAAGAAGAAAAAAGAAGAAAAAGAAGAGGAGAAGAAGAAAGGAATGGAGGAGAAGAAGAGAAAATAGAATATTCTAGAATATTCTATTTTCTCTTCTTCTCCTCTATTCATTTCTTCTTCTCCTCTTTTTTTTCTTCAATCTTCTCCTCTTTTTTTTCTTCAATCTTCTCCTCTATTAATATCTTCTTCTCCTCTTTTTATTTCTTCTTCGTCTTCTTATTTTTTATCGGATATGTCATTGTCGATATACCCCGTGTCCCGATAACTTCAACACGAGGGGGGGGGGTGGTTCGACCTACCCCCTCCCCGATAACATTATTTTCCCATGTATGTATGTTGTCGTTGTCGATATAACCCCCTCCCGGATAACTTCAACCGTGATAACTTATACCACGGGAGCACCCCCGGCCCTCTCGCTCGACCAAAACTCTCAAGGACACCCAAACCCTAGAAAAAAACGATGTCGGTCTCCTACCCCCTCCCGCCGCGCCCCTACCCTTGAAGCGTTGCCGAGGCCACCCCAAACCCGGAATAAGCTAGGTCTACGTTTGCACTAATATATCCACCTGCTGTTATGTTTGTGTAATAATTGCCATGTTGTAATATTTACAGAAACAATGGAGCACGGACGAGACGAGGAAGCAGAAGAGGTGTTGGGGGACATAATCTTAGGCGGAGGTGATGTCTTGTCGTATCTTAATGACAATGATGGTCTGGAAGAACAGGGTGAAGAAGCAGGCTACGGTGATCGAAGAGTGGAGGAGGAAAGACATGATTATGATGGCTCCGGTGACCCAATGCTGGTGCAAGAAGGAGCCCGTGGTGACGGCTCTGGTGACCGAACAGAGTCCGGCCAGGTAAATATATTAGTTAAGCCTGTGCTGACTAGCTAATTGATGCATTCATTGTTTTGGTATGTACACATATTAATTAACTCTCGTCTTTCTTCCTTTTTCTAGCCCTCCGGATCGAGCACAACTTCGGTAAAGAGATGAGGCCCGAAGGGAAAGTTGCGCTCGGATGAAAGGTTTGAGATCACAGCAATCGCGCGCGACGGCCAACCGATTGAACCCATCCGGACAAAGGAAACATTTGCTGCTCAGTGCGGGGTTCTTGTTAGGGACAAGATCCCGATCAGCATCCACCAATGGTATAAGCCTAAGAAGGAAGACCCTGAGGTGTCTTATGTCAATGATATGCAGAAAGATGATCTTTGGACTGAGCTGAAGGCAAATTTCACCCTACCGCCAGAGGAGGATCCGGAGAAGCCAGTTAAAGAGCAATTAATCAAGTTTCATGCTCTTAAGAAGATGGCAGACCTATTCAGGAGGTGGAAGAATGAGCTGAAAACGTTTGTTGACAAAGAAGAGACACCAGAATTCATCGGCAAATATGAGAAGATCAGACATCGGAAAAGAGTAAGAAGTTGTCAGCGACAAACAAGAAAAATGCTGCGAAGAAGAAGCTTCATCATCGCACGGGGTCAGGTGGCTACCTCAAAGCCCGGCCTAAGTGGGCCAAGGCTGAGAATGATCTGCTTGATAAAGGGATCGAACCAGAGATAATGAACTAGCCAGACCGTTGCCGGACTTGGTTCTTCGGGGCTGGCGGAACCTTGGACCCTGTATCAGGAAAGTGCATTTGGACGGACGAGCAAATGAGAATACCAGTCAAGAGGCTTCAGCACTATATCGATGCAGCGCACCAAGGGACATTCGTTCCAGACAGAGAGAACGACGAGCTCACAATGGCCCTCGGGAATCCTGAGCACCCTGGACGGACACGAGGCACGCCAGGCTCCGTTCCGTGGAAGGCTGGTTTTCCGGACGCAGGCGGTTACAAAAGCCAGGAGAGGAGGGAAAAAGTGAAGCAGACCCAAATTCAGAAGCTGCACGAAAGGGTTCAAGCGCTAGAGGAACGAGACGTAGCTCGCAGCAATCGACCTGCCGAAACTACCCCCAAAGCTACCCCGCCATCTCAGCGGAGAAGCAGCGTGGCTTCCACCAAGCTGCTTCAGCCGGAGCATGTCTTGACGGCTCCTGCTAGCTACCCCGTGGATGCTATCACGGAGTCTCAACATTGCCACCTTATGACGCGATGGGAGAACTTCAAAGTCAAGGCGGCTGTTGGCTCTGTTCGACCTCCTGAACCCGGCGCAACTTTTCACTGTCGTCCGATTCCAGAAGGATATGCTAGGGTGATGGTGGACGAAATAACGGAGGGATTTGAGGACCTCCAGCTTGACCACCCTACCGGTGAAGGGGAGACTCGGCTAGGTTCTGCTCTGAAGACTCCATGCCTATGGTGGAAGGAGCTCATCAACCTTCCGAACTGGACGCCTCCGGCGAGTAAGGGCACTCCGCCTCCTCCTCCGCCTGCTCCTCCGGCGAGTGATCAGGGCACTCAGCCTCCTTCTTCGGCGCGTGGCGGCACTCCGCCTCCTCCTCCGGCGAGTGATCAGGGCACTCAGCCTCCTTCTCCGGCGCGTGGCGGCACTCCGCCTCCTTCTCCGCCTGCGCCGGCGCGCTGGAGCAGCCAGCCTCCTCCTTCTCCGCCTCGTCAGCAAGGGCGGAAGAGACCCGCCGCCGCTCCGGCTGCTCCGGCGCATCGTAGTCCTTCTCCTCCGCCTCGTAAGCAAGGAAAGAAGACAGCCGCAGCCGCTCCGTCTGCTCTGCCGGCGTCTAGTATTACAGCCAGAGGCGGGAGGCAATACAGATTCGGTCCTTCTCTGAAGACTCCAGAGAAGTTACCATACGTGAGGACTGAGGAGGAAACCACGAAGATCGTGCGAGCCGAAGTGAAGAACTTCTTTGAAGGGGTGAAAGCAAAGAAAAATCCACCTTCGGAGGAGAAGGTAGATCCGGTGAAAGCGAAGCGCACTTTGGCTGCCCTGACAAAACCACCAAAGTCTCCGCCGAAAGGCAACTATGAGCGCATTATTGGAAAGACATTTGCCGAAGCGGAGCGGTCGGGAAGTACTGTCAGTGATCAAAGGTTAAAAGAATGACGAGCTGGGGAAAAAATGCCCAGCTCGGCGAACAAGCGAACCAATCATGCCCCCGGCTCAAGGTGTCTAAAGACATCGTCGCTAATGATCCGAGGATGGTGGCCGGTTATAGCAATCTTGGAGATTACCTGCCCGACGATGTACATTATGATTTCTTGGAGGTGGACGAACACAAATACCATTACGGGAAGCCTCTCGTCAAAGATGAAAGATCTCTAACAACGATGATGCGAAGACTACATGATTGGTACATGAAAACCTGCAGAGAGTCTGGGGGGGAGGGATACTTTGATGCTGAGAGTTAAAGAGGAGCATGACCTCGTTGGAATTGAATTGTTGAATGTTCCATTTGAGGAGTTCTTCCAGTTTTTCAATCAAAAGGCCCTCGATAAATCAACGGTCACTTGCTACTGTCTGTAAGTAGTACTACTTCTGTCATTAAGTCTCTCTATATAGGTCAGCTCTTTCATTGCATGTATTTATAATTATCCTCACTATATTATGCAGATTGAAGATCGCCGAATTGAAGAAAAGACAAATCGGTGATATTGGATTCATTAACACAAATCTCATAGATGCAACTGAGGTTAAATATCATGCCGAAAATACCAAGGCCAACTTGCTACGATCGTTGGTAATAAATGAAAATAAAGATATAATACTCTTTCCTTACAACTTCAAGTGAGTGTTACTGTCTTGTGCATATTCGGTTTCCCTTATTAGTCCAGGTTATAGTAATGTAATTGATGACTTATGCATGCGTGCGCAGTTCCACTATATTCTCCTAGAGATTAAGCTTGAGCAGGGAGTAGTAACCGTCTTAGACTCGAGACAAAAAGATCCCCAGGACTATGCGGACATGACTCAAATGCTCGAGAAGTAAGTTAAATCGATCATTATCCACCATATCAGCAACTTTGTTCATTTCCTGATATCAAGTAATTGTTTTCTTTGTCTGGCAGGGTTTGGAGAAAATTCACCAAAAAATCTCCGGGACTGCCGAAGAACCTGCAATTTAGACACCCGAAAGTAAGTACTATAGTAGCATGTTCCGTGCATCTCCTAGTGATTCAAGCGCTAGTTTCATCAAGACCATTTAGCATGCTTGCTTATCAATTTGATTGACCTCTATTTCTTGTAAAGTGGTTGTGGCAGGAACAAGGGAATGATTTTTGTGGATACTACGTTTGCGAGTCCATCCGCCACACGACCTGTGAGCGGGGCTACTCTGACGTACAATATGAAGTGCGTAAGCAATAATATTCACAATTTTATTTTATTACCATCCTTTGTGTTGAGTTTCATTTATTCATATATATATATATATATATATATATATGTATTGACCCCCTTCTTCAAATTAGATCTTTTGGATGCGGGATGAACTCCTAGCACCAGATCTTATGCGAGCAATTCAAGAGGAATTGGCGGCATTCTTCCTTGACCACGTGATCGCTGAAGACGAGAATACCATGTGGACCTTGACTTCGTATATAATTAGGAGATTATATTGTAAGAGATAATTATTGTATATATGTAGCCAGTAGTGTCGGATAGATATACGAGAACTTGTTGTTCGACTAATCTCTCGGAGACGGAGAGGTGGTCGATATCACTTCTCTCTGTATGCATATGTTCATGACGATCTTCTGTTTCCTTCATTTGCTTACTAGTTAGCGTGTCTAGTCCACTCTATACGTATATAGTACGTAGCGTCGACCAAGCACGGAGATAAGAGAGGACACTTCTCTCTATTAATTAGCTAGCTAACACAATATATGAAACACCTAAATTAATCCCCCAAAACCCCCAACACTTCCCCTTCAAAAAAAAAAAACAAAAACCCCAGCCCCTGAAATGCTGACGCATGGATGCCTATTGGTCCCGGTTAGTGCCACCAACCGGGACCAAAGGCCCTCCTGCCTGGGCTCGCCGCACCGGCCACGTGGAGGCCCATTTGTCCCGGTTCGTGTAAGAACCGGGACTAAAGGGCTAGGGCATTAGTAACGACCCTTTAGTCCCGGTTCAAAAACCGGGACAAAAGACCCTTACCAACCGGGACAGATGCCCCTTTTTCTACTAGTGAGCTGCTGCTGTTGCTGCTCCTAATTTGATTTGCCAGAGCCGGAGCAAGGGGTTGTGACCCTCGGGATGACAGGGACCCTGTGGAGAGAGTGGAGGAAGCACTGCAGTGCCTCGCTCCGTATGACCCGTCCCGGCGTTTCGCATCGGCCAATGAGAAAAATCCCTTTCTCTACTGGAAGATCCTCGACTTTGCACATGCGTGCCGGTCCGGGATCACGACACCGTCAGCTGTGAGTAGCTCACTGGAATGTATTGTAAAGAACATTGCTTGCTCTCCTTGCATTTGTGGTGTTAACCTTGACTGTTGGGTAGGTTGCGGAGCATGTCATTGCGGGCGTGGAAGAGTGGAACAATAAGAAGCCTCCGATGCCAATGTTGATCTATTTTGACGCTCATGACCTGACGAAGCAAGCTGATGCTTCCACAAAGAGATTTGAGCAAGGTTCACCCCCAACCCAACTTTTCTGCTTTATTTCATCATTGTTCAAATGAACAGACATCAGGTGGACACTCCATTTACCTCTATCCTGTTTTCTTGATATGTGTTGCTTCTTGTGCACAGGAAGCCCAATTTCCGGATCTTTTTCGCCATTAAGGATGACATTGACTGCTTCCCATATCCATCAAAGAGTTAGCTCACTCAACTGAAGTAGCCGTTTTTTTGCTGTGTCCGAGAAGCACATTCTATATTATGTTTCTCTTTTTGAATTCAGGTGCTACCACATTTTTCGACAAAATCCGCCCTGTGGAGAAAGACGCAGTCTTAGTTGCTCGTTTACGGAAATGTGGAGTTATTTTTATTGGGAAAGCAAATATGCATGAGCTAGGCATTGGGGTCATCGGAAACAATCCAAACTACCACACAGGACTAATCCATGGTTTGGTTCACATCACCCTCTTTCTTTTTTTATGCTCTAATCTTCAGAAATCCCGTCAAGATATGTCCTTGATCGCTGGAAAAGAGACATATTTTGAATGGTTTGATCTATCTGCATAAGCAGAACCTGCTGCACAGGTGAGTATTGGAATGCTCGTTCAAGTTATTTAATTTCTGCATTATATTTCTTACTAGCCATTGAGAGTCTGGTTCTTGCTGGATTACCAGGGACATCTAATGTGCAAAGATTTAGTTTGTATTGCAATTGAGACACATGTGACTCGGAGACGGGTCAGGGCTCAGGGGCAACCTCTAATTTGATTGTTAATTAGTACAAACGAAGTTCTCTACTTCTTGGCCATTTCCTCAGGTCTTTGTTCTCCATCCTGATTTATCTGAGTCTACTGGGGCTGCTCATGAATTACTGAATTTAGGCTAACAGTAGGATGAACTTCCTTCAGAATCAATAATAGAAATTTTTGGTTAATAGCAATTTTTAACAGTCAACACCCTATATATTTTGTTTTTCAGATGTTTGGGTCTTGGCCTGTATGCTTTGTTTGCCTATATTCTTTGTTTGGAACCTTCTATTCTCTTTTTGTCATGCTCTGAATTAATGGATTACCTTTTTATCTCTTTAGCAGATAGTTCTCATGGGTGTGTGGGCAAACACTGCACTGTAGGCGATCAAGTCCTTGCAAGATAGAATGTGTTCTTTTATTCTGGGCTTACAATGGGAGTAATCAACAGTGAGGAGCATCCAGGTATGGACTTCGTATGAGAGGCTAAGATGGGCATGGCGACATGGATCATGGTAGTTGGTTTTGCTAGATTTCATGCTTCTATCTATCCATGCTATCTCCAGCAATGCATACTTTTTTCATGTATCTCCCAATTGGCTAGAGACTTGGAATAACCAAGGGAACTTTCTTCATTTTGTGTTTTCGCTCTTCTCAGATTTTAGGCTAGGTGCATGGACATGCGTGCCATACACTGAATTTAGATTTTTGTGGGAATAAATCATTGTGCCATGTTCAGAATTAGAACTACAGGGAAGAAGGAAATTTTGTTGTTAGGCTGCTGTGGTGTTTATTTTTAAATAAATGGCATGCTAACTTGTTGGTTTAATTTAGGTGTGAAGGATAATGTCTCCTCTCCGTTGCAACCAATAACTTTTCTCAGATTTGTTCAGTTGTTTGATACAGCTGAACCACATAAGCAACCAATAACTCTAAGAAAGCACGCAAAGGATAGCTGCGAGTACGCAGTATGGAACTCGCATCCCACACACCAGCAAATTATTCTGATTCCAGTTGAGCTAGGATGAATTTGTTTTTTGAAAGTGTTCGCCTACTACATGGACTCTTTGAGCGCAATCACACTAATTTATATACGTGCAAAACCTGCACATATCCAAAAGCTGGCTGCTGGATAATAAAAGAACGGATGTATAGCAGAGTCTCCACGAGAGATACTGGAGTACACTGGAACGATGCAAGTCCCGGCCGATTAAATATACCGAGGCAAGGGCCAGTTGCAGAATGCATGAAACGGCGGCGCGTACACGTGCATATAACTAGAAGCTAGCTCCTGACGGAAACCAAGCTGGATCGATTTGATCCGCTGGCTGCGGTCGCATGTACGCGAACCCTCATCCATGGGTGCAGGCGGAAACAGACGATGTTGTCGTGTGTGTCCGCGGCTGCGAGGTGGGGGCATAACCGGTGCCTGGTTGGGTACGGTAGATGAGCTTATCGACTCAACGATGATCGGCACACACTTGGCCGCCGACGGTGTGAAAACATATAGCACAGTCGACGGTGTTATCAGTTGTTTAGATGCTCACATGGATGTCCTTTGTACAGTTCTGTAGATTCAGAGGTACATTTATAGTTTAGTCATTTTTATAGGCATTACATTTTGTGAACGCATAAAATGGGTTTTTCTCCTTATCACTGCTTTTCCTCACATGTATAATGTATTAGTTTTTCCTACTGTTTCACGGCATTTTTATCTTGAAAATTCCTCAGAGCAACGCGCGGGGTATCTTCTAGCTAATTTCATTTGTTGCAATTTAGCAAAAGTTTTTGCTCTAGCCAGATTGGATTAGATTTATTTAATAAATGCCGCTCATGACATTCATTATTCATTTGCACAAAAGAGATATGCTAGTTGTTGAGAGAGTCTCCTGAAGGTGCTTATAGGCGTAAGATGTGTGTGGGTGTATGTGAGTGGTTGTGTTTCCCAAATCACTAAGGGCATCTCCAACGCCGACCCGCAAACCTCCTGCAACGGTCCTGACCGCGCTATCCGGACTCCAACGCGGGTCTGTATCGGTCCGCGGGGCGGTCCGGACGTGATTTCTCCCGCAAACCGGAGACAAAAGTGGGGGAGGTTTGCAGGAGTCCGGACCGTCCCAAGCCCATTTCTGACCGTTCTGGCCCAAAAAAACACCTCACCCCTCCCGTGCGTTTTTGGTCAGCGCCACTCTAGAGCGTCAGCACCGGCATTCATGCCCGCCCAGAGCGGATGCGACCGCTCACTGGCGCTGGCATTGAAGGGCGCGCCGGCCGAGAGAGCGCCGCCTGCGTCGCTTCCCGATGCAGGCGACCACCGCACGTTCAAACGACACGGCGGCCGCCTGTCCGTCCGTCTGCCGCCCACATCGATGGCATGTGGTTACCGAGGCATCTCCTCCGGCGCCACCCGTCCGTCTGTCTGCCGCCCACCGGTGCTATATACACCGCTGCCCTGGTGCCCGACCATAGCCACAGTCATCCCTCTCCACACCACTCCCCGCCATGGATCCCTCCGCTGCCAAAGCTCTCTGGGACGGGCTTACGTCAGAGTAGAAAAAGATCATGGCCACCATTGCTTTACTGGCGGGCCGGCAGGCACCCACATGACGTGCAAATGGAGGATGCCTCCGACGACGAGCCAGCGCCACCCTCCTCTTTCTCCGCGCCACCCTCCTCCTCCGCTCCACCCTTGCCGGTGCATTGCACCCTGACCATCGGCGAGGCTCGTGCCCATTATATGGACATGGTGCGGGAGGAGCGGGAGGAGCAGTTCCGGGAAGCGCAGGCCAAAGCCAACTACAACCACAACCTCCTCCAGCCTCCAGGAGCATCTGCAGGCGGAGGAGCAGGTCGCCGCTGCTCGAGTCCTACCGGTCCGCCCGCGAGATCCGCCTCGCTAGTTGGTGGTACAGGCAGTGGGTGGTGGAGGTGGCGGCCGCCGGCAAGTAGTGTGACGATGACGCGGGCGAGGCGTCGTTCGGCGACACCGACGAGGACATCGCCGAGACCGCGCTCCGGCGCCACGACCGAAGAAGCCGGCACTTCCGTGGGTGCCGCCGGTAGCAAGGAAGAGTAGTGCATGGTAGGTCGCCGACGTTCGTGTCCCAGGAAGACCACCGCTCCTCCTCTCCCATCGACACCAAGCTTGGCGGGCTCAACTTCTTCGGCCGATTAGTCGCTTGGTGGCAACATGGAGGGACAACTTCAGTTCCCGGGGCTCCGGAGGCAGATGCTACGGAGGCGGAGATGGAAAAGGCAAAGCCTCCGTTCTCTTGGTTCATGGCCGGACACGGGGAACGGACGAAGACGATCATTTAGATTAGCTATTAGTTATACCTCTAGAGCCGGATTAACACCACATTGATGTAAATGTAATGAAATGTGTCATGTTTATATGAAATCCGCTGTGTTTATATGAAATCAGGCTGTGTATATATGAAATCCAAACTTGTTTGAACGAAATTCGTCAGGTTGGTTTGAGTTATTATGAAAATGTGTGCGTCTAGAGTTAGATGGCTGCCTCCCATATCCGTGTCCATGGACGAATGCGGGAGGTGTTTTGCGGGTTGCCGCTTGAGATGCCCTAACTATTCATTAGCAAAAACAAAGGTCCAACATCCCGGTTCAGATGGACTTCCCACGTTGACGTGACCTGCCTAGCTCACTAGGCTAACATTTGGATCCCTTTTGGGCATGAGATATATGGGTCTCAAAACAGTTGGTCCATAGGTGCTTCAAGCATAATGAAGGTCCATCTTAAATCAGTCGTGAGATACTTTAATTTCTGCACCTATTGCATGGTTGTTGCATTGAACTATATCCAATTAAAGGCGATGCCGTTTCTCTTTCTTAAAAGGAACAGCGCAGTTGGAGGCAAAGATAGTTGCTTCAATAACCAAGAAAAATTTCAATAGGACCTTTGGCAAAGAAGAGATATATTACATATTCATATACCATGCATACCAATCATATATGCAAAGGCAAAGTTAATATATAATTTCCTTGTTAATGGATGTGAAATTGGGCAACCATTGTGTAGCAGCGCAAATAATTCTATTTGTTTGGGAGGCATCGAGGAATGTAGCAACACGAGAAACATCACTTTCCCTTCTCCAGGGATTTAATGTAGTTCAGAGTGTGTTGCTCGCTTCTTGTGGCCAGTCCTGCTCGGGACATGTCTCCACAGGGAGCCGAGGAACACTGCACATGATTGTTTTGATAGTTGTTGTGGTTTTTGCTGTGGAAAAAACTTCCGATCTATTCATCAAACATCATGATAGTACATAGAATGGTTCTTGTGGTTGCTATGCACCTAGTAAGTATTTTCTATTATTATTAGATGACTCGTCGCGCCAATGACATAAAAGGCGAGAGCAAGCCAAGTATTAAAAGAGTACATATAAAAATATTTAGAGACAGATTGAAACATATGGAAATAAAAAATTGCTGTTAGCAATGTAATGATTTTCTCTAAGCAGTGTAAACATATATAAATAGTCTTTTGAAAATATTAGTAGAAGGGCAGTTGATTACATATATAGAACAAGTGATCACAAGCTTCTTTTGACCACAGAGACAATAATGAGGTGTAAAGTGTACATGCAACATCATACACGATTGGAAATCTAAAGGCTATACATATCTTGCTCAGAGCAACGCCAAAAGGGCAAAGATACTGGATCGGTTGATACGAAACAAAAGGTGACTGCTGTTGGTTAGCACATATACACTGAAGGTCACCAGAAACTATCTTGGGTAGTTTTCAGGCGCTGCTTTGACTTCAGGCCAATATAGCGTAACCTCCGCGTCACTTCTTCAATGCTTGGATTAGTACTACTTTAGTTCTTTCGATAAAACATTTTTTACACCAGTAGCAGCAGCCCTAAGATTAACAAGCTTCCAGCAAAAGGATCACATGAGAATCATATATCTGTATCCTTATGAAGAGAAACAGAAACCCAACAAGATGATATAAAGAAACAGAGGTATCAAAACTGTGATTGCTATAAGAACAAAAGCTTGATTGCATAGGGTTTCTTATTACTGTTTTGTTTTATGATTCATGCATATATTTCTAGTCTGGATTGGTAGCTAACATGGAACTACACTTCATTGCCTAGAGAGGTCGTACCTCTTAAGCCTAGGTGGCCGAGCAAGTCCAGTTTCCATGGTGTTAGTAAGTGCATAGGAGCAACGCCGGCCAGTTCAGATCCCTGTGACAGAGTCAAGCTAATCATTGGGAACCATGCAAGAGGAAAAAAAAATTGTAATAAGAAACCATGCAAATAAGAATATTTAGTGGCCGATCATAAAATCCTTGAAACATAAGGAAATAGATTTTTGGGTATGATGTTCATACATAGTGTATATATTACATTGCATGGTCACTTTATAGGCCAAAAGAAAGGCATGAGATCTGTTCATAATAAGCAAAGCTACATAGGCAGAGATGCATTGTATAGATAGCTTTGGCCACTCAGCTTATGGTAACTAAGATATAAAGTCATTCACATCAGGTAGAATCACTGTGGCATGTGCCATCGGTATCGAAAATGACCTCATCGTCTAAGCAACTCTTCATGGTGGGTGTGTTCGGTGGATTGTCAATGGCAAAAGCAGAAACCTTCCATATCATCTTACAATCCCCAATAATAGTTGCTTTACGAATAAGTCTACACGAAAAATATACCTTGCTACTCATTTCTTATGCATGAGCTTTTACAATTGAAATTCTGAAAGAGACTCCAATCTTGGAAAGTCGCAATCATCATACACTGCCTACAGTTTTTGTATAGGTTAATATTCGATTTTCTCTTCCATGCATCTCACTACTGAGATCCAGTTTCAGAGCATCTTTCTTATATTATTGCATCAAAGGGTGAACATGGATGCTAAATAGAATTTGTACTATACAACTGTGCAAGAAGCAATACAAAGTCTAGTAATGAACACAAATCACTGAATCAAAGGGTAATGTTCTACAGAAAAGAATACCAAGAGGTGATACAACATATAAACATTTCAAATTTAACTGCAAAGATTTTTAGTAAGAAAGCTTGGACTACCTATTTAGTCTATGTCTAAAATATTTTTCATAAGAAAGCTTAGACTGCCTATTTACAGTAATGTATACAATCATAACATCAATATATTTTCAGTATGAAATATTGGACTGTCTATTTACAGGAAGGTCAAAATTTTAATCGCACCTTCATTCTTTTGCCTATATTCTTTGGAAGCAGGTGTGCTAGAGATGGTAGGCGTGCTGATCTGATGAATCGATGGGGAATGTATAAATGTTGAGCTTCCCAAGCATAGGGGTGCTATTATTCTTTGTCGTGTCCCGGCTGGAAATGAGACTTTGACGGGGCACATCAATCAACTCTAGTAGTGAAGACAAAAATAAGAAGAGGAATCCAACAGCCAGAACAGAAATAAAAAATAGAACACCTTGCTGCAGATTAACAACACAATAAATTAGCATTACAAAAGGATTTAGATATATCACATGAAAAAGTTAGGAAAGTATGTCTTGTACTGTAAGCAAACATGCAACAGATTTTTTAACAAAATTAACAGGATGCAGAATCAAAGGAGGTGTACACTGACGGAAAGGTAGAATGATCTTTATAGCTAATAAAAACATGACATATGTATTCCAAGAAAGCACACAAAGCCAAGTACAAATGTGGAATTACTTCCTATTGTTCTAGATTAAAGCCAAAATTAGTAAAAAGTAGCACTGCGAAGGACCTTCAAGTTATATTTTCAGTGAGCTCTAACAAGAACAAATGACAGGACCAAGAACAACCTCCAACCGAGCAGATGACGAACCAGTAGAGCGATAGACGAAGGCCAAATTGTAGATGAGAGGACAAAATCAACCTGCGGTGGACAGAACAAATGCCTAGGAGGGTGAAACACCAACGAAAAGAGTGTGTATAATCAGCAAACTACATAGACAATAGGCTAATTATGCTTGCTGTTGAACGTGACATATTTGTATTGCTATTCCTATTTTCTCTAGCCTTGTATAGTTGACTCCTAGAGATATGGTAGGATTAGTTTCCTTGTCACGCAAGACATCCTGTGTATATATTATGACCGACTCCTTGGAATACAATTGAGTTGCACCAAATATCCTCTCTACATGGTATCAATTTTACTGCGATCTTCTCTCGCTTCCGCACCCCGCAGCCGCCGCACCTTCCTGTAGCCGCCGTACCTTCCTGTAGCCGTCGCTGCCGCCAACTCCAAACCCTAGCGCCGCCGCCATCGCTACCTCTCCTGTAGCCACCGCCGCCGCCTAAATCCTCCCCAAACCCCTCAAGCCGCTGCCGCTGCTGCCACCTCTCCCATAGCCGCCGCCGCCGCTTCTCTTCTTCTCACTGCCACCCACTAGTAGAAAAAGGGTCATCTGTCCCGGTTGGTAAGGGCCTTTTGTTCCGCTTTTTGAACCGGGACTAAAGGGTCATTACTAATGCCCTAGCCTTTTAGTCCCGGTTCTTACACGAACCGGGACAGATGGGCCTCCACGTGGCCGGTGCGGCGAGCCCAGGCAGGAGGGCCTTTGGTCCCGGTTGGTGGCACTAACCGGGACCAATAGGCATCAACGCGTCAGCATTTCAGGGGCTGGGGTTTATGTTTTTTTTAAAGGGGGGAGGGGGGTTGGGGGTTTTGGGGGGTTAATTTAGGTGTTTCATATATTGTGTTAGCTAGCTAATTAATAGAGAGAAGTGTCCTCTCTTATCTCCGTGCTTGGTCGATGCTACGTACTATATACGTATAGAGAGGACTAGACACGCTAGCTAGTAAGCAAATGAAGAAAACAGAAGATCGTCATGAACATATGCATACAGAGAGAAGTGATATCGACCACCTCTCCTTCTCCGAGAGATTGGTCGAACAACAAGTTCTCGTATATCTATCCGACACTACTGGCTACATATATACAATAATTATCTCTTACAATATAATCTCCTAATTATATATGAACACAGGGTCCACATAGTATTCTCCGTTTTCAGCGATCACGTGGTCAAGGAAGAATGCCGCCAATTCCCCTTGAATTCTTCGCATACGATCTGGTGCTAGGAGTTCATCCCGCATCCGAAAGATCTAATTTGAAGAAGGGGGTCAATACATATATATATATATATATATATATATATATATATATATATATGAATAAATGAAACTCAACACAAATGATGGTAATAAAATAAAATTGTGAATATTATTTCTTACGCACTTGATATTGTTCGTCAGAGTAGCCCCGCTCACAGGTCGTGTGGCGGATGGACTCGCAAACGTAGTATCCACAGAAATCATTCCCTTGTTCCTGCCACAACCACTTTACAAGAAATAGAGGTCAATCAAACTAATAAGCAAGCATGCTAAATGGTATTGATGAAACTAGCGCTTGAATCACTAGGAGATGCGCGGAACATGCTACTATAGTACTTACTTTCGGGTGTCTAAATTGCAGGTTCTTCGGCAGTCCCGGAGCTTTTTTGGTGAATTTTCTCCAAACCCTGCCAGACAAAGAAAACAATTACTTGATATCAGGAACTGAACAAAGTTGCTGATATGGTGGATAATGATCGATTTAACTTACTTCTCGAGCATTTGAGTCATGTCCGCATAGTCCCGGGGTTCTTTTCGTCTCGAGTCTAAGACGGTTACTAGTCCCTGCTCAAGCTTAATCTCTAGGACTCTGTTCGGTCACCGGAGCCGTCACCACGGGCTCCTTCTTGCACCAGCATTGGGTCACCGGAGCCATCATAATCATGTCTTTCCTCCTCCACTCTTCGATCACCGTAGCCTGCTTCTTCACCCTGTTCTTCCAGACCATCATTGTCGTTAAGATACGAGAAGACATCACCTCCAGCTAAGATTATGTCCCCCAACACCTCTTCTGCTTCCTCATCTCGTCCGTATCCATTGTTTCTGCAAATATTACAACATGGCAATTATTACACAAACATGACAGCAGGTGGATATATTAGTGCAAACATAGACCTAGCTTATTTCGGGTTTGGGGTGGCCTCGGCAACGCTTCAAGGGTAGGGGCGCGGCGGGAGGGGGTAGGAGACCGACATCGTTTTTTTAGGGTTTGGGTGTCCTCGAGAGTTTTGGTCGAGCGAGAGGGCCGGGGGGTGCTCCCGTGGTATAAGTTATCACGGTCGAAGTTATCCGGGAGGGGGTTATATCGACAACGACGACATACATACATGGGAAAATAATGTTATCGGGGAGGGGGTAGGTCAAACCCCCCCCCCCCCTCTTGTTGAAGTTATCGGGACACGGGGTATATCGACAACGACATATCTGATAAAAAATAAGAAGACCAAGAAGAAATAAAAAGAGGAGAAGAAGATATTGATAGAGGAGAAGATTGAAGAAAAAAAAGAAGAAAAAAGAGGAGAATAAGAAAGGAATAGAGGAGAAGAATAGAAAATAGAATATTCTATTTTCTCTTCTTCTCCTCTATTCCTTTCTTCTTCTTCTCCTCTTCTTTTTCTTCTTTTTTCTTCTTCTTATTTTCCTTTTTCCTCTCCTTCTTTTTCTTCTTCTTCATTATCTTCCTAGCTAGATATATAATACTTTTCTAAAAATGTAACTTTTGCATATATAAAACTTTTTCTTCTTCTTCCTTCTCTTCCTTCTTTTCCTAAATATATAAAACTTTTCTAAAAATGAAACTAACCTAAAATGTACCCAAATGCACTAAAAATCTAACTTTTATATGCACAGAGAACATACATACATATATAGATTTTTATAAAAATGCAAAAAACAAATCATCATATATATGAACAAAAAATCTGAAAAAAATATCATATATATGAAAAAAAGAGAGGAAGGCCGGAGGCCGGACCGAACGTGCCGGCGGCGTGTGGTCGGGGCAGGCCGGGGGCGTGGGGCGGCGTCGGGGCAGGGGCTCGGGCCGGGGCGGCGCGTCGGGGCCGGGGCGCGCGGGCCGGGGCGGCGCGTCGGGGCAGGGACACGGGCCGGGGCGGCGTGTCGGGGCAGGGCAACGGCGCGGGGCGACGGCGACGAGGAGTGGGCGGTGACGAGGAGCGGGCGGCGGGGCGGCGACGGCGAGCACGGGCAGCCTGGTGGTGTCGGCGAGCACGGGCAGCAAGGGCGCGGGGCGGCGACGGCGAGCACGGGCAGCCTGGCGGCGTTGCTGAGTTCGGCGTCGTCGGGGGGCAAATGTTCGATGAAACTGAAAAATTTACAAGTCCTGCTTATATACGGAGAGCATTGGTACCGGTTCATGGCAGCAACCGAGACCAATGCCCCTTTTAGTCCCGGTTGGTGCCACCAACCGGGACCAAAGGTCTCTTTTCAGCAGCCCAAAGGGCGGGAAGCGGTGGCCTTTGGTCCCGGTTGGTGGCACCAACCGGGACTAAAGGGGGGGGGGGCATTGGTACCGGTTAGTGCCACCAACCGGTACCAATGCACCCCTTTAGTCCCGGTTGGTGCCACCAACCGGGACCAAAGGCCTTGTGCTGCTACGCCAGCGTCAAAAGTTTAGTCCCACCTCGCTAGTTGAGAGGGGCGCGCAGTGGTTTATAAGCCCCACTGCCGCTCCCCTCTCGAGCTCCTCTCCATTGCAGGCTTACGGGCCTAATTGTCACTGCTATGCCTGGTGGGCCTACTGGGCCTTCTGCGGGCCTGAATCGTGGCCCACCGATGGGTTTCTACTCGTATTCAGGCCGTGGTGGCCCAGTAGGTGGCATATTTTTTTTTATCTTTTGCCTGTTTTTTGTTTTCTTTTTTGCTTTATTTATTTTGTTTTGTTTCTACTTACAACAAAAAAGTTATTTATTTTATTTTATTTTGTTTCTAAGTACTTATTTATTTTACTTTATGATAATTCTTTTTGCTATTAAAGTTTCTAACAAAAAAAGTTCTTTATGAAAATTCTTTTTCCTTTCAATGATTTTGAACAGAAAATACTTCGATAATTTTAGTTGCATCAATTTTATATAATTTTAGTTTCAATAATACTAGAGGTTTCTTATAATGTTTTGAATAGAAAATACTTCGATAATTTTAGTTTCATAAATGTTATTTATGTTATTAAAGTTTATTTTATTTTGTTTGTACTTATATATTTTATTAAAGTTTATATTATTTTGTTTCTAATTACTTATTTAGTTTATTTGTTATTTTTCATGCACCATTTTTCATGCATTTACTGATTATTTTGAGCTATAAGACCCTAAAATTGAAAAGCATTTCAAATGAACTCTGAAAAGGTTGAAAGTTGGCATGGTATCATCATTTCATCCACATAGCATGTGCAAGAAAGTTGAGAGGGTTACGGCAAAAACTGGATGCACTTCGTGTACAAAACGAACAATCTCTTTAGAAGTATCAGGATTTCATACGGAAACTCGTCTGTTACAAAGGGATTTTATTTTTTAAAACTTATTTGAACTCCTGACTTTTTGTGTGTTCAAAATGCACCATTCAAAGCCACATCATCAATTTTCAACCCTTTCTGACTTCATTTCTTATTTTTCATGCATTTATTGATTATTTTGAGCTATAAGACCCTGAAATTGAAAAGCATTTCAAATGAACTCTGAAAAGGTTGAAAGTTGGCATGGTATCATCATTTCATCCACATAGCATGTGCAAGAAAGTTGAGAGGGTTACGGCAAAAACTGGATGCACTTCGTGTACAAAACGGACAATGGTATCATACTCGTCTGTTACAAAGTTGGCATGGTATCATCATAATAGTTGCGGGAGAAAGTCTTCACTTTTTCTTTGCTTGTGTCATTTGCTTATTGCGCCGTAACCATGGATAATCTTCATCGTTTATCAGGATGCTTGGGTCAGCCTTGACTTTGAAGGGAGGAATTTCATGAAACTTTTCATAATCTTCAGACATGTCTGTCTTGCCCTCCACTCCCACGATGTCCCTTTTTCCTGAAAGAACTATGTGGCGCTTTGGCTCATCGTATGATGTATTCGCTTCCTTATCTTTTCTTTTTCTCGGTTTGGTAGACATGTCCTTCACATAGATAACCTGTGCCACATCATTGGCTAGGACGAACGGTTCGTCAGTGTACCCAAGATTTTTCAGGTCCACTGTTGTCATTCCGTACTGTGGGTCTACCTGTACCCCGCCTCCTGACAGATTGACCCATTTGCACTTAAACAAAGGGACCTTAAAATCATGTCCGTAGTCAAGTTCCCATATGTCCACTATGTAACTATAATATGTGTTCTTTCCCCTCTCGGTTGCTGCATCAAAGCGGACACCGTTGTTTTGGTTGGTGCTCTTTTGATCTTGGGCGATCGTGTAAAATGTATTCCCATTTATCTCGTATCCTTTCTAAGTCAATACAGTCAAAGATGGTCCCCTGGACAACGAGTACAGCTCATGACAAACAGTAATGTCACCTCTGAGACGTGTTTCCAACCAACTGCTGAAAGTCCTGATGTGTTCACATGTAATCCAGCCGTCGCACTGCTCCGGGTGTTTGGAGCGCAGATTGTTCTTGTGTTCATCGACATACGGGGTCACCAAGGTAGAGTTCTGTAGAACTATGTAGTGTGCTTGAGACCAAGAATGCCCATCCCTGCATATTATTGAGTCTGCTCCTAGCGTGCTTTTTCCAGTCAGTCTTCCCTCATACCGCGATTTAGGGTGACCTATCTTCTTAAGGCCAGGAATGAAGTCAACACAAAACCCAATGACATCCTCTATTTGATGGCCCATGGAGATGCTTCCTTCTGGCCTAGCGCGGTTACGGACATATTTCTTTAGGACTCCCATGAACCTCTCAAAGGGGAACATATTGTGTAGAAATACGGGCCCCAGAATGACAATCTCGTCGACTAGATGAACTAGGACGTGCGTCATGATATTGAAGAAGGATGGTGGGAACACCAGCTCGAAACTGACAAGACATTGCGCCATATCACTCCTTAGCCTTGGTATGATTTCTGGATCGATCACCTTTTGAGAGATTGCATTGAGGAATGCACATAGCTTCACAATGGCTAATCGGACGTTTTCCGGTAGAAGCCCCCTCAATGCAACCGAAAGCAGTTGCTTCATAATCACGTGGCAGTCATGAGACATTAGGTTCTGGAACTTTTTCTCTAACATATTTATTATTCCCTTTATATTTGACGAGAAGCCAGCCGGGACCTTCATACTGAGTAGGCATTCAAAGAAGATTTCTTTCTCTTCTTTCGTAAGAGCGTAGCTGGCAGGACCTTCATACTGCTTCGGAGGCATGCCGTCTTTTTCGTGCATACGTTGCAGGTCCTCCCGTGCCTCAGGTGTATCTTTTGTCTTCCCATACATGCCCAAGAAGCCTAGCAGGTTCACGCAAAGGTTCTTCGTCACGTGCATCACGTCGATTGAAGAGCGGACCTCTAGGTCTTTCCAGTAGGGTAGGTCCCAAAATATAGATTTCTTCTTCCACATGGGTGCGTGTCCCTCAGCGTCATTCGGAACAGCTAGTCCGCCGGGACCCTTTCCAAAGATTACGTGTAAATCATTGACCATAGGAAGTACGTGATCACTGGTACGCATGGCGGGCTTCTTCCGGTGATCTGCCTCGCCTTTGAAATGCTTGCCTTTCTTTCGACATTGATGGTTGGTCGGAAGAAATCGACGATGGCCCAGGTACACATTCTTCCTGCATTTGTCCAGGTATATACTTTCAGTGTCATCTAAACAGTGCGTGCATGCGTGGTATCCCTTGTTTGTCTGTCCTGAAAGGTTACTGAGAGCGGGCCAATCGTTGATGGTTACAAACAGCAATGCGTGCAGGTTAAATTCCTCCTGTTTGTGCTCATCCCACGTACGTACACCATTTCCATTCCACAGCTGTAAAAGTTCTTCAATTAATGTCCTTAGGTACACATCAATGTCGTTGCCGGGTTGCTTAGGGCCTTGGGATGAGAACTGGCATCATAATGAACTTCCGCTTCATGCACATCCAAGGAGGAAGGTTATACATACATAGAGTCACGGGCCAGGTGCTGTGATTGCTGCTCTGCTCCCCGAAAGGATTAATGCCATCCTCGCTTAAACCAAACCATACGTTCCTTGGTCAGCTGCAAACTCAGCCCAGTACTTTCTCTCGATTTTTCTCCACTTCGACCCGTCAGCGGGTGCTCTCAACTTCCCGTCTTTCTTACGGTTCTCACTGTGCCATTGCATCAACTTGGCATGCTCTTCATTTCTGAACAGATGTTTCAACCGTGGTATTATAGGAGCATACCACATCACCTTCGCAGGAACCCTCTTCCTGGGGGGCTCGCCGTCAACATCACCAGGGTCATCTCGTCTGATCTTATACCGCAATGCACCGCATACCGGGCATGCGTTCAGATCCTTGTACGCACCGCGGTAGAGGATGCAGTCATTGTTGGGGAACGTAGTAATTTCAAAAATTTCCTACGCACACGCAAGATCATGGTGATGCATAGCAACGATAGGGGAGAGTGTGTCCACGTACCCTCGTAGACCGAAAGCGGAAGCGTTAACACAATGCGGTTGATGTAGTCGTACGTCTTCACGATCCGACCGATCAAGTACCGTACGCAAGGCACCTCCGAGTTCAGCACACGTTCAGCTTGATGACGTCCCTCGAACTCCGATCCAGCCGAGTGTTGAGGGAGAGTTTCGTCAGCACGACGGCGTGGTGACGATGATGATGTTCTACCGACGCAGGGCTTCGCCTAAGCACCACTACGATATTATCGAGGTGTAATATGGTGGAGGGGGGCACCGCACACGGCTAAGAGATCAATAGATCAATTGTTGTGTCTATGGGGTGCCCCCTGCCCCCGTATATAAAGGAGCAAGGGGGAGGCGGCCGGCCTAGGAGGAGGGCGCGCCAAGGGGGGAGTCCTACTCCCGGTGGGAGTAGGACTCCTCCTTTCCTTGTTGGAGTAGGAGAAGGGAAGGGAGAAGGAGAAAGAAGGAAGGGGGCGCCCTCCTCCCTAGTCCAATTCGGACTAGTCCATGGGGAGGGGTGCGGCCACCCTTTGGGGCCTTTCTCTCCTTTCCCGTACGGCCCATTAAGGCCCAATATGAATTCCCGTAACTCTCCGGTACTCCGAAAAATACCCGAATCACTCGGAACCTTTCCGATGTCCGAATATAGCCGTCCAATATATCGATCTTTACGTCTCGACCATTTAGAGACTCGTCGTCATGTCCCCGATCTCATCCGGGACTCCGAACTCCTTCGGTACATCAAAACTCATAAACTCATATTAAAACTGTCATCGTAACGTTAAGCGTGCGGACCCTACGGGTTTGAGAACTATGTAGACATGACCGAGACACGTCTCCGGTCAATAACCAATAGCGGGACCTGGATGCCCATATTGGCTCCCACATATTCTACGAAGATCTTTATCGGTCAAACCGCATAACAACATACGTTGTTCCCTTTGTCATCGGTATGTTACTTGCCCGAGATTCGATCGTCGGTATCGTAATACCTAGTTCAGTCTCGTTACCGGCAAGTCTCTTTACTTGTTCCGTAATACATCATCCCGCAACTAGCTCATTAGTTGCAATGCTTGCAAGGCTTATAGTGATGTGCATTATCGAGTGGGCCTAGAGATACCTCTCCGACAATCGGAGTGACAAATCCTAATCTCGAAATATGCCAACCCAACAAGTACCTTCGGAGACACCTGTAGAGCACCTTTATAATCACCCAGTTACGCTGTGACGTTTGGTAGCACACAAAGTGTTCCTCCGGTAAACAGGAGTTGCATAATCTCATAGTCATAGGAACATGTATAAGTCATGAAGAAAGCACTAGCAACATACTAAACGATCGTGTGCTAAGCTAACGGAATGGGTCAAGTCAATCACATCATTCTCCTAATGATATGATCCCGTTAATCAAATGACAACTCATGTCTATGGCTAGGAAACATAACCATCTTTGATTAACGAGCTAGTCAAGTAGAGGCATACTAGTGACACTGTGTTTGTCTATGTATTCACACATGTATCATGTTTCCCGTTAATACAATTCTAGCATGAATAATAAACATTTATCATGATATAAGGAAATAAATAATAACTTTATTATTGCCTCTAGGGCATATTTCCTTCAGTCTCCCACTTGCACTAGAGTCAATAATCTAGTTCACATCGCCATGTGATATAACATCAATAGTTTACATCACCATGTGATTAACACCCGTAGTTCACATCGTCATGTGACCAACACCCAAAGGGTTTACTAGAGTCAATAATCTAGTTCACATCGCTATGTGATTAACACCCAAAGAGTACTAAGGTGTGATCATGTTTTGCTTGTGAGATAATTTTAGTCAACGGGTCTGTCACATTCAGATCCGTAAGTATTTTGCAAATTTCTATGTCTACAATGCTCTGCACGGAGCTACTCTAGTTAATTGCTCCCACTTTCAATATGTATCCAGATTGAGACTTAGAGTCATCTGGATCAGTGTCAAAATTTGCATCGACGTAACCCTTTACGACGAACTCTTTTTTGTCACCTCCATAATCGAGAAACATATCCTTATTCCACTAAGGATAATTTTGACCGATGTCCAGCGATCTACTCCTAGATCACTATTGTACTCCCTTGCCAAAATCAGTGTAGGGTATACAATAGATCTGGTACACAGCATGGCATACTTTATAGAACCTATGGCCGAGGCATAGGGAATGAATTTCATTCTCTTTCTATCTTCTGCCGTGGTCGGGCTTTGAGTCTTACTCAATTTCACACCTTGTAACACAGGCAAGAACTCTTTCTTTGATTGTTCCATTTGGAACTACTTCAAAATCTTGTCAAGGTATGTACTCATTGAAAAACTTATCAAGCGTCTTGATCTATCTCTATAGATCTTGATGCTCAATATGTAAGCAGCTTCACCGAGGTCTTTCTTTGAAAAATCCTTTCAAACACTCCTTTATGCTTTGCAGAATAATTCTACATTATTTCCGATCAACAATATGTCATTCACATATACTTATCAGAAATGTTGTAGTGCTCCCACTCACTTTCTTGTAAATACAGGCTTCACCGCAAGTCTGTATAAAACTATATGCTTTGATCAACTTATCAAAGCGTATATTCCAACTCCGAGATGCTTGCACCAGTCCATAGATGGATTGCTGGAGTTTGCATATTTTGTTAGCACCTTTAGGATTGACAAAATCTTCTGATTGCATCATATACAACTCTTCTTTAATGAATCCATTAAGGAATGCAGTTTTGTTTATCCATTTGCCAGATTTCATAAAATGCGGCAATTGCTAACATGATTGGACAGACTTAAGCATCGCTGCGAGTGAGAAAATCTCATCGTATTCAACACTTTGAACTTTGTCAAAAACCTTTTTCCGACAAGTCTAGCTTTGTAGATAGTAACACTACTATCAGCGCCCGTCTTCCTCTTGAAGATCCATTTATTTTCTATGGCTTGCCAATCATCGGGCAAGTCAACCAAAGTCCACACTTTGTTCTCATACATGGATCCCATCTCAGATTTCATGGCCTCAAGCCATTTTGCGGAATCTGGGCTCACCATCGCTTCCTCATAGTTCGTAGGTTCGTCATGGTCAAGTAACATGACCTCCAGAACAGGATTACCGTACCACTCTGGTGCGGATCTCACTCTAGTTGACCTACGAGGTTCGGTAGTAACTTGATCTGAAGTTACATGATCATCATCATTAGCTTCCTCACTAATTGGTGTAGGAGTCACAGGAACAGATTTCTGTGATGAACTACTTTCCAATAAGGGAGAAGGTACAGTTACCTCATCAAGTTCTACTTTCCTCCCACTCACTTCTTTCGAGAGAAACTCCTTCTCTAGAAAGGATCCATTCTTAGCAACGAATGTCTTGCCTTCGGATCTGTGATAGAAGGTGTACCCAACAATCTCCTTTGGGTATCCTATGAAGACACATTTTTCCGATTGGGTTTGAGCTTATCAGGATGGAACTTTTTCACATAAGCATCGCAACCCCAAACTTTAAGAAACGACAACTTTGGTTTCTTGCCAAACCACAGTTCATAAGGCGTCGTCTCAACGAATTTAGATGGTGCCCTATTTAATGTGAATGCAGCTGTCTCTAATGCATAACCCCAGAACGATAGTGGTAAATCGGTAAGAGACATCATAGATTGCACTATATCCAATAAAGTACGGTTATGACGTTCGGACACACCATTATGCTGTGGTGTTCCAGGTGGCACGAATTTGTGAAACTATTCCACATTGTTTTAATTGAAGACCAAACTCGTAACTCAAATATTTGTCTCCGCGACCAGATCGTAGAAACTTTATTTTCTTGTCACGATGATTTTCCACTTCACTCTGAAATTCTTTGAACTTTTCAAATGTTTCAGACTTATGTTTCATCAAGTAGATATATCCATATCTGCTCAAATCATCTGTGAAGGTCAGAAAATAACGATACCCGCCGCGAGCCTCAACACTCATCGGATCGCATACATCACTATGTATTATTTCCAATAAGTCAGTTGCTCGCTCCATTGTTCCGAAGAACGGAGTCTTAGTCATCTTGCCCATAAGGCATGGTTCGCAAGCATCAAGTGATTCATAATCAAGTGATTCCAAAAGCCCATCAGCATGGAGTTTTCTTCATACGCTTTACACCAATATGACCTAAACGGCAGTGCCACAAATAAGTTGCACTATCATTATTAACTTTGCATCTTTTGGCTTCAATATTATGAATATGTGTATCACTACGATCGAGATCCAACGAAACATTTTCATTGGGTGTGTAACCATATAAGATTTTATTCATGTAAACAGAACAACAATTATTCTCTAACTTAAATGAATAACCGTATTGCAATAAACATGATCAAATCATATTCATGCTCAACGCAAACACCAAATAACACTTATTTAGGTTCAACACTAATCCCGAAAGTATAGGGAGTGTGCGATGATGATCATATCAATCTTGGAACCACTTCCAATACACATCGTCACTTCATCCTTAACTAGTTTCTGTTCATTATGCAACTCCCGTTTCGAGTTACTACTCTTTAGCAACTGAGCCAGTATCAAATACCGAGGGGTTGCTATAAACACTAGTAAAGTACACATCAATAACATGTATATCCAATATACCTTTGTTCACTTTGCCATCCTTCTTATCCACCAAATACTTGGGGCAGTTCCGCTTCCAGTGACCAGTCCCTTTGCAGTAGAAGCACTTAGTCTCAGGCTTAGGACCAGACTTAGGCTTCTTCACTTGAGCAGCAACTTGCTTGCCATTTTTCTTGAAGTTCCCCTTCTTTCCTTTGCCCTTTTCTTAAAACTAGTGGTCTCGTCAACCATCAACACTTGATATTTTTCTTGATTTCTACCTTCGTCGATTTCAGCATCACGAAGAGCTCGGGAATTACTTTCGTCATCCCTTGCATACTATAGTTCATCAGGAAGTTCTACTAACTTGGTGATGGTGACTAGAGAATTCTGTCAATCACTATTTTATGTGGAAGATTAACTCCCACTTGATTCAAGCGATTATAGTACCCAGACAATCTGAGCACATGCTCACTGCTTGAGCTACTCCTCCATCTTTTAGCTATAGAACTTGTTGGAGACTTCATATCTCTCAACTCGGGTATTTTCTTGAAATATTAACTTCAACTCCTGGAACATCTCATATGGTCCATGACGTTCAAAACGTCTTTGAAGTCCCGATTCTAAGCCGTTAAGCATGGTGCACTAAACTATCAAGTAGTCATCATATTGAGCTAGCCAAACGTTCATAACGTCCGCATCTGCTCCTGCAATACGTTTGTCACCTAGCGGTGCTTCAAGGACATAATTCTTCTGTGCAGCAATGAGGATAATCCTCAGATCACCGATCCAATCCGCATCTTTGCTACTAACATCTTTCAACATAATTTTTCTCTAGGAACACATCAAAAATAAACACAGGGAAGCAACAACGCGAGCTATTGATCTACAACATAATTTGCAAAATACTATCAGGACTAAGTTCATGATAAATTTAAGTTCAATTAATCATATTACTTAAGAACTCGCACTTAGATAGACATCCCTCTAATCCTCTAAGTGATCACGTGATCCATATCAACTAAACCATGTCCGATCATCACGTGAGATGGAGTAGTTTTAACAGTGAACATCACTATGTTGATCATATCTACTATATGATTCACGCTCGACCTTTCGGTCTCCGTGTTCCGAGGCCATATCTGTTATATGCTAGGCTCATCAAGTTTAACCTGAGTATTCCGCGTGTGCAACTGTTTTGCACCCGTTGTATTTGAACGTAGAGCCTATCACACCCGATCATCACGTGGTGTCTCAGCACGAAGAACTTTCGCAACGGTGCATACTCAGGGAGAACACTTATACTTTGATAATTTAGTGAGGGATCATCTTATAATGCTACCGTCAATCAAAGCAAGATAAGATGCATAAAAGATAAACATCACATGCAATCAATATAAGTGATATGATATGGCCATCATCATCTTGTGCTTGTGATCTCCATCTCCGAAGCACCGTCATGATCACCATCGTCACCGGCGCGACACCTTGATCTCCATCGTAGCATCATTGTCGTCTCGCCAATCTTATGCTTCTACGACTATCGCTACCGCTTAGTGATAAAGTAAAGCATTATAGGGCGATTGCATTGCATACAATAAAGCGACAACCATATGGCTCCTGCCAATTGCCGATAACTTGGTTACAAAACATGATCATCTCATACAATAAATTTAGCATCATGCTTTGACCATATCACATCACAACATGCCCTGCAAAAACAAGTTAGACGTCCTCTACTTTGTTGTTGCAAGTTTTACGTGGCTGCTACGGGTTTAGCAAGAACCGTTCTTACCTACGCATCAAAACCACAACGATAGTTTGTCAAGTTGGTGCTGTTTTAACCTTCGCAAGGACCAGGCGTAGCCACACTCGGTTCTACTAAAGTTGGAGAAACTGACACCCGCCAGCCACCTCTATGCAAAGCACGTCGGAAGAACCAGTCTCGCGTAAGCGTACGCGTAATGTCGGTCCGGGCCGCTTCATCCAACAATACCGCCGAACCAAAGTATGACATGCTGGTAAGCAGTATGACTTATATCGCCCACAACTCACTTGTGTTCTACTCGTGCATATGACATCTACGCATAAAACCAGGCTCTGATACCACTGTTGGGGAACGTAGTAATTTCAAAAATTTCCTACGCACACGCAAGATCATGGTGATGCATAGCAACGAGAGGGGAGAGTGTGTCCACGTACCCTCGTAGACCGAAAGCGGAAGCGTTAACACAACGCGGTTGATGTAGTCGTACGTCTTCACGATCCGACCGATCAAGTACCAAACGCACGGCACCTCCGAGTTCAGCACACGTTCAGCTTGATGACGTCCCTCGAACTCCGATCCAGCCGAGTGTTGAGGGAGAGTTTCGTCAGCACGACGGCGTGGTGACGATGATGATGTTCTATCGACGCAGGGCTTCGCCTAAGCACCGCTACGATATTATCGAGGTGTAATATGGTGGAGGGGGGCACCGCACACGGCTAAGAGATCAATAGATCAATTGTTGTGTCTATGGGGTGCCCCCCTGCCCCCGTATATAAAGGAGCAAGGGGGGAGGCGGCCGGCCAAGGAGGAGGGCGCGCCAACGGGGGAGTCCTACTCCCGGTGGGAGTAGAACTCCTCCTTTCCTTGTTGGAGTAGGAGAAGGGAAGGGAGAAGGAGAAGGAAGGAAGGGGGCGCCCCCCCTCCCTAGTCCAATTCGGACTAGTCCATCGGGAGGGGTGCGGCCACCCTTTGGGGCCTTTCTCTCCTTTCCCGTCTGGCCCATTAAGGCCCAATACGAATTCCCGTAACTCTCCGGTACTCCGAAAAATACCCAAATCACTCGGAACCTTTCCGATGTCCGAATATAGTCGTCCAATATATCGATCTTTACGTCTCGACCATTTCGAGACTCCTCGTCATGTCCCCGATCTCATCCAGGACTCCGAACTCCTTCGGTACATCAAAACTCATAAACTCATAATAAAACTGTCATCGTAATGTTAAGCGTGCGGACCCTACGGGTTCGAGAACTATGTAGACATGACCGAGACACGTCTCCGGTCAATAACCAATAGAGGGACCTGGATGCCCATATTGGCTCCCACATATTCTACGAAGATCTTTATCGGTCAAACCGCATAACAACATACGTTGTTCCCTTTGTCATCGGTATGTTACTTGCCCGAGATTCGATCGTCGGTATCGTAATACCTAGTTCAATCTCGTTACTGGCAAGTCTCTTTACTCGTTCCGTAATACATCATCCCGCAACTAGTACATTAGTTGCAATGCTTGCAAGGCTTATAGTGATGTGCATTATCGAGTGGGCCTAGAGATACCTCTCCGACAATCGGAGTGACAAATCCTAATCTTGAAATACGCCAACCCAACAAGTACCTTCGGAGACACCTGTAGAGCACCTTTATAATCACCCAGTTACATTGTGACGTTTGGTAGCACACAAAGTGTTCCTCCGGTAAACGGGAGTTGCATAATCTCATATTCATAGGAACATGTATAAGTCATGAAGAAAGCACTAGCAACATACTAAACGATCGTGTGCTAAGCTAACGGAATGGGTCAAGTCAATCACATCATTCTCCTAATGATATGATTCTGTTAATCAAATGACAACTCATGTCTATGGCTAGGAAACATAACCATCTTTGATTAACGAGCTAGTCAAGTAGAGGCATACTAGTGACACTGTGTTTGTCTATGTATTCATACATGTATCATGTTTCCGGTTAATACAATTCTTGCATGAATAATAAACATTTATCATGATATAAGGAAAAAGTAATAACTTTATTATTGCCTCTAGGGCATATTTCCTTCAGTCATTAGGGCATGCATGTTTCTTTTGTACCTCCAATCCTAGAGGGCATACGACCTTCTTTGCTGCGTATGTACTGTCGGGCAATTCGTTATCCTTTGGAAGCTTCTTCTTCAATATTTTCAATAGCTTCTCAAATCCTTTGTCAGGCACAGCATTCTCTGCCTTCCACTGCAGCAATTACAGTACGGTACCGAGCTTTGTGTTGCCATCTTCGCAATTGGGGTACAACCCTTTTTTGTGATCCTCTAACATGCGATCGAACTTCAGCTTCTCCTTTTGACTTTCGCATTGCGTCCTTGCATCGACAATGACCCGGCGGAGATCACCATCATCGGGCACTGGTTCCTCTTGATCTTCAGCAGCTTCCCCCGTTGCAGCATCATTGGGCACATCGTCTGGTTCCTCTTGATCTTCAGCAGCTTCCCCCGTTGCAGCATCACCGTATTCAGGGGGCACATAGTTGTCATCGTCCTCTTCTTCTTCGCCGTCTTCCATCATAACCCCTATTTCTCCGTGCCTCGTCCAAACATTATAGTGTGGCATGAAACCCTTGTAAAGCAGGTGTGAAGGATTTTCCGGTCAGAGTAAGACTTCGTATTCCCACATTTAGGGCATGGACAACACATAAAACCATTCTGCTTGTTTGCCTCAGCCACTTCGAGAAAATCATGCACACCCTTAATGTACTCGGAGGTGTGTCTGTCACCGTACATCCATTGCTGGTTCATCTGCGTGCATTATATATAATTATGTGTGTCAAAAACCATTACAGAACATCATGAATAGATAATTAAGTGACCAAATTAATAGAAGTTCATCATCACATTAAAACCAAAGTACATACATAGTACTCATCTAACAACATATAGCTCTCCAGAGCATCTAATGAATTAAACCATACATTGAAACTATGTAAAACATTTCAATGCGAAAACAAATGCGATCATAATCGCAACTAAGGTAACAATTGATCCAACGGCATAATGATACCAAGCCTCGGTATGAATGGCATATTTTCTAATCTTTCTAATCTTCAAGCGCATTGCATCCATCTTGATCTTGTGATCATCGACGACATCCACAACATGCAACTCCAATATCATCTTCTCCTCCTCAAATTTTTTATTTTTTCCTTCAAGAAATTGTTTTCTTCTTCAACTAAATTTAACCTCTCGACAATAGGGTCGGTTGGAATTTCCGGTTCACATACCTCCTAGATAAATAAAATCCATGTCACGTTGGTCGGCATAATTGTCATAAACAATAAATGAACCAATAGTTATAAAGATAATATATACCACATCCGAATCATAGATAGGACGAGGGCCGACGGGGGCGGATACCAAAACCATCGCACTATATAATAACAAGCAATAAAATAGAAAGAAAATTAGACAAGTATCTATCTAAAGTAAGAATTTTTTTCTTTCAGAAAGAAGATAATAACAAGAGGCTCACCACGGTGGTGCCGACGACGAGATTGGCGCGGGCGATCGACGGCGGTGAAGACGGGAATGGGACGTGACGGGCCGCTAAACCTAGACAAATCTCGAGGAAAATGGAGCTTTGAGGTCGAGCTTCGAGAGGAGAAAGCTTAACTAGTGTGGCTCGGGCATTTCATCGAACACCTCATGTGCATAGGAGATGAGCTAGAGCACCACAAAGCCCTCCCCTCGCCGGCCAGAGAAAAACAGAGCACTGGAGTGCTCTGCTCGCGGGCGAGGGGTATATATAGGCACCTCATTGGTCCCGGTTCGTGGCATGAACCGGGACTAAAGGGCAGCCTGTGGTCCCCGTTCAAGCCACCAACCGGGACCAATGGTGGTGGGCCAGGAGCGAGGCCCATTGGTCCCGGTTCGTCCCACCAACCAGGACCAAAGGGGCCAGACGAACCGGGACCAATGCCCCCACGAGGCCCGGCAGGCCCCTGGCCTGACGAACCGGGACCAGTGCCCCCATTGGTCCTGGTTCTGGACTGAACCGGGACTAATGGGCTGACCCGGCCTGAACCAAAGCCCTCTTTTCTACTAGTGACCGCCACCTTCTCCCCTAAACCCTAAAGCCGCTGCCGCTACCATCTTTCTCCTATAGCCCCCGCCGCCTCCCTCCAACACCACCCAAAATCTAACCACCCGACGCCACCATGGCCAAGGCCGACACATCCGACGCCGGTTATTTTGCCGGTGCCATGTTCACCTCCGACCGTCTCAACGAGCTTCACATCAAAGACCACGTACCCGTCATCCTCGATCTCGACTCGCCATCCTACAACGCACGGCGCACCTACTTCGCGTTGCTGTTCCTTTCTTACCGTCTCATCGAGCATGTTGATGGGAGCGTCGACTTCCGCGACATGAAGGACGACGATGAGTGGCTTGCTGTGGACGCCTGCATCGTCAAGTGGCTCTTCCTCACCATCTCCGGCGGCCTCTTCAACATGGTGAACTCCCGCGACCCGTCGGCGTATGCTATGTGGACGCGCTTGTGTGATCTCTTCCTCGACAATCAACTCCAACGCCGCGTCTTCCTTCAAGGGGAGTTCTTCACTATGCAGCAAAACGATCTTTTGATTGATGAGTACTGCACACGGCTGAAGGTCCTCGCCGACGAGCTGCGCGACGTCGGTATGACCATCAACAACTCCGACCTCCTCACCAACCTCCTCCGCGGCCTCCACCCCGACCTTGGCCAGTCCGCCGCCAACCTCTCCCTCGTCACACCGACGTATGCGAAGGCGGTCACATACCTTCACATGGAGGAGAAGCGTCTCCGTCACACCGCCCGGCAGGCGACCCACGCTGCCCTCCATGTCGGCCTCGCCGTTAGCCACGGCGCCCCGCCAACTCTGCCGGCGCCGCGCGCGCCTCCTCTGACCCTGCCACCCGCGCCCGCGGCCGCTGGTGGCTGCAAGCATAAGGGCCGCGGGGGTCGGGGCTGCAACGCCAACACGGCGCCGCGCCCTCCCACGACAACCGCGGCCGCTCCTCCTTCGCCGTGGCTCTCGGGGTACAATCCCTGGACGGGCGTTGTGCATGCTTACTCCATGCCCGTTCCCCGTCCTCCCGCTCCGGGCATCCTCGGTCCACGGCCATCTTCTCATCAGGCGCTTCTGACCGCGCCGGCTCCCGCGGCCTACAGTAGCTCCTCGGCCTACGGTGTTCCCCCAGGCTACGGCGTATATGGTGGCGCCCCTCTGGTCTACGACCTGGCGCTCCTCTCCGCTCTTCATGCTGCACCCTCGCCGAGCACCTACAACGGAGGCGGCGATTGGTACATGGACACCGGCGCCGCTGCTCACATGGCCTCCAACCCCGGTATCCTCTCCCATGCCTCCCCCTATCCCTTCAACTCTCGCATCATGGTGGGTGATGGCTCCTCTCTTCCCATCACTCATCACGTTTCATCCTCTCTTCCGTTTCCCTCTTCGTCTCTTACTCTCAATAATGTGCTTGTTTCACCGTCCTTAATCAAAAACTTATGCTCTGTTAAAACTCTTACTCATGAAAATTTCTCTATCAAGGATGCTCGCTCCTGGAGGGTTCTGCACCGATGTGATTCCCCCGATGATCTCTACCCATGTGGTCCTACGACGAGTGGCGGCCCGGTTGCTCTTCATGCCGATGTCTCGCTTTGGCACGCTCGACTTGGTCATCCCGGCGCCGACGCTCTTCACAAAATTTTGAGCACTTTTTCCTTTTCATGTAATAAATCGGTGGCTCATACATGTCATGCTTGCCACATAGGAAAACATGTTCGCTTGCCGTTTCCTTCGTCTACATCAATAGCCACTTTTCCTTTTCATGTTATTCATTGTGATGTTTGGACATCTCCAGTGCCTAGTAATTCCGGCTTATCATATTATCTTGTGATTTTCAATGATTTTTCTCACTTCACTTGGACTTTTCCGCTACGCCGTAAATCCGATGTCGCCTGCACCCTCCATTCCTTTTATGCTTACGTCCACACCCACTTTCATCGCACCATTGCTCACCTTCAAACGGATAACGGAAAAGCATTTGACAATCTCGCCATTCGACATCTTCTCTCCACTCATGGCACTGTTTTCCGCCTTACATGTCCATACACCTCCCAACAGAACGGTCGTGCCGAACGTGTTCTTCGCACCCTCAATGAGAGTGTTCGTGCGCTGCTTTTCCATGCACACATGCCCGCCTGGTTTTGGCCCGATGCTCTTGCCACCGCCACTCTCCTTCTCAACATCCGGCCATGAAAACCTCGATGGAGCTATACACCTCATCATCTTCTTTTCGGGTCTCCCCCATTGTATGACGATCTTCATGTCTTTGGTTTTTTGTGTTACCCCAACATCACCGCCACCGCCCCACATAAGCTTGCGCCTCGGTCTCTCGCTTGTGTCTTTCTCGGCTATCAACCAAACACCAAAGGATTTCACTGCTATGACCCGGTTTCTCGTCGTGTATTCGTCTCGCGGCATGTTTACTTTGATGAGGTTGTTTTTCCCTTTGAGTAGACTACACCAACAATAGCTCCGATGATCTCCCTCGACGGCCTCGTGGAGCCCTTGCGCTTCCTCCGCCACGACCCCGTGCATCTCTGACGGGTCCGTCGGTGGGGCCTCCCTTGCCGGCTCAGGCGGAGCCGGCCTCGCCCCTCCTGGCTTCGGCTCCTGCTCCAGCTGGTCTGGTCGGCTCAGGCAGAGCAGGCCTCACTCCTCTGGGTTTCAGCGCCAGCCCTCGCTGGCCTGGCCCAGGAGGTGTCTCGGCCGGGCCCTCTACCGCTTCGTTGACGATATTGTCATCACCGCCTCTCGTGCGGACTTACTTCGCGACATCATTGGCCGTCTTGGTTCTGAGTTTCACCTTAAGGACTTGGGCGCCCTGCACTTCTTCCTCGGCATCAATCTGCGACGTGACACTTTCGGATTTTTTCTTCATCAAGGACACTATATATGCTCTTGATCTCTTGGATCGTGCTGGTATGACCGATTGCAAACCTGCTGCCACTCCTGCCGAGGCCAAGCCGAAGCTCTCTGCCACTGCTGGACAACCTGCCACGGATGCCGCTCTCTACCGCAGTATTGTTGGTGCGTCAAGCGCATTCTCCGGTACATTCGTGGCACACCGACATTCGGTCTTCGTCTTCACGCCTCCGCCTCCACCGAGTTGTTTGCTTACACTGATGCGGATTGGGCCGGTTGCCCCAACACTCGACGATCTACGTCGGGATATTGTGTCTTCTTCGGCAACTCTCTCATCTCATGGTCCTCTAAGCGGAAGCCACTGTCTCCCACTCGAGTGCTGAGGCTGAGTACCGTGCCGTTGCCAACGTTGTTGCCGAGACATGTTGGTTACGTCAACTACTTGGCAAACTTCGGGTCTCGATCCCGAAAGCTATGGTGGTTTTCTGTGATAATGTTTCGGCCACCTATCTCGCGGCGAATCGGTGCAGCATAAGCGCACCAAGCACATTGAACTTGATGTTCACTTCGTTCGCGAGAAGGTTCAGTTGGGTCAGCTTCGTGTTCTTCATGTACCGACCACCGAACAGTTTGCCGACATTATGACCAAGGGGATTACAACTGCTGCATTCCAGGAGTTCCGTTCCAGTCTTTGCATCGCCGATGCCAACGCTTCGACTGCGCGGGGGGGGGGGGGGGGGGGGGTGTTGAACGTGACATATTTGTAGTGCTATTCCTATCTTCTCTAGCCTTGTATAGTTGACTCCTAGAGATATGGTAGGATTAGTTTCGTTGTCACGCAAGACATCCTGTGTATATATTGTGACTGACTCCCTGAAATACAATTGAGTTGCACCAAATATCCTCTCTACACTTGCAATCAGTATAAATATAATTAGCAACTACTATCTATCCATTACTTGAATGGAACCATGAGCCACTTTCATGCATCGTAAATACACGGCTTCCCCTCTCTACTCTTATGTAGCAGCATGTACAGATGTTCATAAAGGCTAATTCAGCATAAAAAGTAACAATGCATTTTTAAGAGGTTTATAAGGTCAGTCATCTAATGGTTAAATATTCAGAGTGTAACGCTGAAGGATCAACACCGCAACCTGAAGTGAACATACCTAGTGGGAACTGATAATCTTGAAAGCAATGAAAAAATATACAAAGAGAAGATGCGTAAGGTTTTATGGTACATTCTATCAACTAAATCTTCTTTCACTATTTGAAATCATCCTGCAAAGTACATAGCAAAAAATTCCTATGCTTCTAGATACTGCTAAGATAACCATCAGACTTACTTCAAGAATGCATGCTCAGGTCCTCGTTAACGTCAATGAATGCTCAATGTCCCCAATTCTGTTGACAGCGAAAAGAAAAACCAGTGCCAGGAAAACTAACTGAAGGTTTGCACTTGACTAATATCCCATGAAGTCAATGCAATTTCCGAAATGCTATTTTAATGGAGAATAGAACTCTCAGACGAGAAACAAAAAAAAATCAAAGGGTGTGATGAATTACTTACCATGTTTAATTACTTGTGGTTGAGATATACTCTCCGTCATTTGCTTCATGTCATTTTTTTCAAGTCTCACAATATATTTGGTTGACTAATGAGATCCATTTCAGCGAAGACTTCTATCGCTTGTAATTGCATTATTCAGACATGAATATATTCTGAATATAGATAGAGCATCGTGCTGCAGAAATCAATAACCATCTTGTCTCCATGATATGTGTAAACACTGAAATTAAATTTGCCCATGTAGTTAAAAATGGAAATCACACGAAGCAACAAACAGATAAGCATAGAGGGTATCTTCACATACTTTCGGTTAAGCGACATATTTTCATTGTAAGGCACCAAGGGTAAAGAGCACTTCCTGCAGAATATTCATCAAAAGAATACACTAATTTATAAGGAGCATAATAAGAGATATATAAACACTGAGATTAAAATTTCCAATGTAGTTAAAAATGGAAACCACATGAAGCAAATAACCAATAAGCATAAAGAGTATCTTGACATACTTTCAGTTAATCGGCGGATTTATTATCTGAAGCCACAAGGGCAAAGAGCAGTACAAAATGGAGCTCCCTGCATAATATTCATGAAAATGTTACACTAATTTATGCAATTTGCTAAAAGTACAATATTATATTGTGGATTCAATTTATAATTTAGCAAAAAATTGGTAAGTGGTCATTCATATATAAGCTAACTGCATCCCATATTTTTTTAGCGACTTGTTCTCTATGGACTGCATTGATAACCATCCAGGAGAGAAAAGAACATATCACTAATGCAAACATGTATGTTAGTTATCTTTTTCTTACCGGAAAGTGTGAGGGCTTAGACTACATCCTTTCTTTCCTCCTTGATTAACACAATATTTGCAGATCGATAGAAAATAGACATGAAGATATGGACCGATGGACTGTTCCTGGAAGCACTGGTCAAAAGTTATCTGAACAAATGCAACAACACAAAACATTCAATCGTAAAAATCCATGACTCTTTCCTCAATTCCTTTTACACGAAGATACAGACCGGCGGACTGTTCCTGAAAGTGTAGGTCAAAACTTCTCTGAACAAATGCAGCACCACAGAAGATTCAATCCTAACATGTGATGGTTAATAATGCTGACCTTCAGATTCCATAATGCAAAAGGAATCAAGGAAAGTGTCATGGATTATATATTGTATCCCATTTCCTTGTCGATTGGAAGATTGGCTCCAATGATAGAGGAGTTCATCTTGCACATGCCAAACATGAGACATCTAATATGTGTATTGATTACAAAAATACAAAAATAGATCTTGTTTCTATGATATGTGTAATGGCTCTTTCCAAACACGAGATATCTGAACGTATTCCCCGCAAGTGATATGATTACAAAAAAGATAAAACATGAAAATGTTAAAACCATTGCTATCATAACTTGCAAACTGGTAACACAAAATGTATGTCATATAGGTTCAGAAATTGTTTCACGCATGTATAACAAATAATACCAGAACCCAAAAAGTAAAACCTCATGAAACATTGAGAATCCTAGTAGAATAAGGCTGAAGCAGCACAATGGTTGTGGAGGAGCAACTCCACCTTGCTGCTACAATGTGTACAACATAAGTGTTGAAGGAACAACTTCAACGTGTTGCGCCAGATATCGCTCTAGAGGCGAATGTAGGCCGATATGGCAGCAAGAGTTCAATCCAGAACTCCTAGAGCACACGATCTACTCCAAGATCTTAGATAGGAACAACAAGTTTTATTATAGCTAGTGGGTACAAAGTGTGGGTTACAAAGTAGAGGTGAGGACCTCTATTTATAGGGCTTTGCGAAGGCTTCACATACTTCTACTTATAGCTGGAATACTCTAGAAAACATTATGTAAGTTTCGCCATCCTACTCATAGCTACTCACAACTAGAAGACTTTAGAAAACAGTAGGTAGGGTATAGTGGGAGCATCTAGAAGTAGCCAAACAAATCTGACATACGATTTTTCTTTTCCTCATCTAGTGTTCCTCATCATTCTCCCCTGGTTGTTTGGAACTCGGCCTCGAGTTATCTTCATAGAGCTTCTTCTGGATGGTAGAGAGTCAAGTCCGCAACATTGAAAGTGTTGGATATGCCCATGTCTCTTGGAAGGTCTATCGCATAAGCTTTATCATTTATCTTCCTCATGATAGAGAAGGGCCCATACCTTCACTGCCTAAGCTTCCCCTTAACACCTAAAGGCAGCCTCTCTTTTCAGAGGTAGACCATCACTTTATCACCAACTTCGAATGATTTTGGCCGCCTTTTGCAATTAGCAAGTTGTTTATATTTCTGATTTTATGCCTCCAGAACACCACAAATCTCTTCAAATAACTCAATGTAATTAGCAGCAAAGGACAATGCTGATTTTGAGTTTCCCCTTGATGGTAGCTTCACCAGGTCCACCACCTGTGTTGGAACTTTAGTGTAGACAACGTGTCGGGGATATACCCCGCGGTATGACCCGGCCGGGAGTATGACCTGGCCGGACTTGGCGCTTCATCGTAACCCGACGGAGGATTGGCGACTCATGAGCCTGGCGACTTAATGATGGCCCCGTCGGCGGGTCAGACAGAAGAGTAGGCCCAAGGCCCAGAAGGCCGGCTCATGTTATGGTGGGCCGGTTTATGAGCAAAGGCATAAGGAATATTCTCCTACCAAGGAAGCAAGACCCGGACTTGTATTCAACTTGTAAGAAAAGATAGACTAGTCTTAGTCCTACTAGGACTCCGCATGTAACCCGCCCCTCTAACTTATATAAGGAGGGGCAGGGCACCCCAAAGAGGGACAAACAAGCAACGAGAAACAATCTCTAGGGCTAGACACAAAGAGCCGGCCAAGCCAGCGACTCCCTCGTGATCATAATGAGACCTAGCCTCAAACATCATGTAGGGTTGTTACTGGATGATGTTTCCCGGGGCCCGAAGCTGTCTAAATCCTTGTCTTGTGTTGCGTCTCTTGATTCCGCCCAACCCCTCTCAAGCTAGCACATAGATGCGCTGGCCTCGCGACTAAGTCCTGACACTAAGGACATCTGCCGTGACAATTCCACGACAGTTGGCGCCCACCGTGGGGCTAGCGCACGATGGTGTTGAGTTCTTGAAGGGAGCTCTTTAGGGATCAAGAAGCAAGCAATTCATCAGATGAAGAAGATTCAAGAAATTAGGGTTGCATTAGGTGTGCCGTCACACGGTCGCCGAGTTAACGAAACCGCTTCCAGACGGACAGACTTCTAAAAGAGGACGCATCAAATCTGAGCCCGGCGTGATCGAGTCGCTGTCACCGCTTTTGTCTATGCGGGTTTCCGTCTCGATCCCCGTGGCCAAATCGCCAGGCCTCGCCTCTCGCCTGAGAGCCGCCTGTTGTTTTTGATTCGTCATCACCGCTGGATTTTTCCTGCTGCGGCACATACACTGCAATAATAAGGTCAGATGCTGTTCTCGAGAAGATAAAGTTTCGGAAAAACAAACATCTTCCGCTGCTATTCCCTAGCATGACGACCGGAGACTACAAATTAATTGGCAAGTACATCTGTACGTATGAGCAAAGACTACTTTTCTCAATGGCAAGAGTCACGTTTGATCGGTTTACAAGATCTAGATGAAGAAAAGTCAAAGTTGAACCAGCCAGAAGGGAATACGGACTAGGACTATTCCACTTGCGCCCCCGCTGCGCTTTCGGAACGGGCCGCCTGCCTCGTCACGCCCGCGGCGACTGGCCACGTGCGATTCGCCTATGCCGTCGCGCGTTTGAACCGCCGCGCCTGGCCGTTTACTCCTCCGGCACTGCCGCACCTCAAGCATCCTGCTTCAACTCGCCTTGGCCCTGCGCCACCCTCGCTGGAGTAGTTTTTTTTGAGTCGCCGCGTCGCTTCTAGGTGCCGACCTGCATCAAACTGCTGTTCCGGCCTCTCCTGCTGCCATCTCTGTGTGACGCGCCACCACGAGCCGCCGCTGGAGAGCCGCCTCGCGCCTCTAGGCCTCCCCGCGACGAGCCGTCACCGGAAAATCATCTCTGGAATACAGTGGTCGCCACAAGCTGTCGACCTCGTCCCCGCGCCGGCTCAATGTTCCGGTTCAGCTGTGTTTTTCCAAGAACCGCCGGCGCCCCTCCACCATGGCCTCGAGTTTACCTATCCAAGACCCGTACAATCTCGAACTGATCTTGCGATGGCTCACCTCGCGACTACCGTCGAGCCGCTGACCTTCCGGGTCACCTCCGAAGCCAGTTCTCGCAGGGGCCAAACCACCAAAAACGGCAGAGTCGCCGCTCACGAGCCGCCACCGCGCCTTGAGCCGGCCTTGTCCGCCGGCCTCCACTGGAGCCACACCCGAGTCGCCCGCCGCTGGACTCCGACTTTGTCACAACCCGCCGACCGCCGGCGTCGCCCCTGCGTACGGCCTTGTATACTCGACGTCCGCGCGCTGTTGCCGGGTCACCGCGCGCCCGCGTGCTGCCTCAACCTGCGGCTGTCTCCCCTGCCGCTTGAGCCGCCATCCATACGCCGTCGCCTCGGGCCGGTCCTGTTGCCTCGCCGTACGACCTCTCCCCCGCAGCACCGAGCTGCCTCCGTCTCGCTTCACCTCTGCCGTGAGCTGCGGCCGCGGCGTGTAACTACGAGGGAGCGAAGCCCGCGATCGGTGCGGCGGACTGGCTGCACTGCGCTTGTGCTGGGCACTGAGTGGTGGCTCGTGCTTTGGAGGCGTCAGAAAGAAACCACTCACTGATGCTACTGTCCGGAATAGACACTAACGCGGTTTTAGAATACATGGATCAGAATTAGCGGCAACTAGCACAAAGTATGTCCTCCTAGTCAGAACTTGTCACTGATGCCTCATTAACTAGTAGTTTTGAGGAGGGTAGAGATAAATTTCTAAGGTTGATGGAGTTGCTGCAGACAACAGCATTATATGGTCAAATTAGTCAACCCGGTCAGTGCGTTGTGAAGATTTTTTGGAAAGGGTCTACAAAATGTTATCCATGGATTATTTGGCTGGCAAGGACGCCTCTCTGCAACCATAGAAGATTTCTAGAGATGATTATTAGCAATGATTGGGATTTTGACCATCACCTGGAGGAGGGTATCTGCAGTGATGGATTATATAAAACAACAGAATATACCCGAAGATGGAAAATTGCTGCCTATTGGTCATTCTACGTGAGGAGTGAAAACCATGGATTTGTATGAGACCTCAAGTTGCGAAAAGGGACAGAGGTTGGCTCAAGCTATATGATCAGACGTTTTGCTGTTACGGCCGATTCACAACAACAGCTAACTATGCCTTGTCGCAATGACTGGCGCGACGTCCCAGGAAAAGATCAGAGACGACAAGATTATCTATCATCCAAGTACATCAGGACAATTATTCATCGTCGAAGTGGAGTTATATCGCGGATATGGAGTGCATACCATCATCAAGTTGCACTAACATTTATCCGTGCTGCCGTGCTCAACGGAAGTGCTTATGTTGCCGCCCTTGCGGTCTGGTCTACATCAACACACCGGGCCGCACCTGTCTGCATGGGCTGTTTATTGAGTATGAGCAAGTCACTGCTTGGGTAGCCCGGTTTTCTTTCAAAATGGAGGCAAATTATCATATACTATCAACCGTCGTTTGCACTGGGTGGTTCAATGGGCAGGCGCACAAGTCGCCGCCACTACAGTTTGGTTAACTTCAAATCACCAGTTGGAAGGAACCATTGGCCGAGTTGCTGACACGGCTCATACGGGATCATTTACAACCCGCCGCAGTCACCTCAACCTTCTGTGGATTCACATCGTGCTATCAACACCAATGATATACAAGTCATGCCGGTTTATATCATGGTTAAATATGGGGAATCTCAAGCCAACTCCTCAAGTCGTCTTGAGACTCGGGGGCTACAATGACATGACTCGGGAACTCCGGGTCATTGGAGGGAAGGATAACCCGGTTCCGGAGGCCACAACCATATTGATGAAAATTTAAAGGCCGTCAGAAAATTGCCGGTTCAAATTAAAGATTCCGGTTTAAAATCCGGTTCAAGAGACATCTTTCTCCCGCAAAGCTTTGAAGCTCTCAAATCCGGTTCAACATCCGGTTCAAGAGAAATTTATCTGCCACAAAGTTTTGAAGCTTTCAAATCTGGTTCAAAATCCGGTTCAAGGTAAATTTGTCTATCACAAAGCTTTGAAACTCTCAATATCCGTTTTTTCCAGTTCAAAAAGAATTTATCTCTCGCAAAGTTCGAGTTCTCAGGAAAAATTAAAGGGACCAAAGAGAGTCTGTTACAAAGCACAACTCAAATATAGATACCCTGCTTTAATGACCATTGGGAGCTGATCATATTCGAATTTAGCTTAACCCTTTGGGTGTGACCCTGATCGTATTCGAATCAGAGTCGTTAAATATTCTCATGATCACTAGGGGCTTCCTGTTCAAACATAGGTCGTATTCGAACCAAAGAGAACATAGCTGTCGGTACCCTCTTGATCGGCACACTGCCGAGCTCACTAGGGGGCTTCTTAATCGTATTTGAATCATAGTTCAACCCCTCTTGGGAACCGACGTGGATCGTATTCGAATCAGCGTCGTTAAACAACTCTCAAGGTCATTTGGGGGCTTCCTGTTCAAACATAGGTCGTATTCGAACCAAAGAGAACATAGCTGTCGGTACCCTCTTGATCGGCAACGCCAAACCCACTGGGGGCTATATGATCGTATTCGAATCTTAGCTTAACCTCTTTGGGACGGTTTTCTGATCGTATTCGAATCAGAAGCCTCAAAATTTTTGAAGTCTCTTTTTGCAAATAATTTTTGGGATTTTATTTGAAGCTCTTTTGAACACATCTAAAGTGTATATGAGTGGTTTCTATTTAAACCCGGCTTGATTTTCGATGATAAGTCACCGGCTTATGACAATCATCATCTATGTGGAAGCATTGGCTTCTAAGGATTGGGTTATCACACTTACTGCACAGGTATCATAAGCCGGCAGTACAATTCAATATCACAGGTACGATATTGTTTATACACGATTATGTTTAAACCGGCCCTGGCTATGGACTTTAAGCCGCCGGTATGTTTTGAATTGCGCCATTGGAATCATGCGCGTATCAAAGATTGGGTTATCACCCTTATTGTGCAGGTCATATAAACCGACAATGCAAATTCAATTTCACAAGTATGATATTATAGTTATGTTTCAAAGTTATGATTCATAACAGGCTTATCTGTGACTCCTTTTTTACACATCAGTGGTCATATGTGAGATATTATGACCCGCCCTGCGGTAAACCGCCAAAGGTTCTTGTGATCTACTTGTGTGCAGGATAAGACTATATTTGGGTGGTTACCCGCCCTGGTTTTTGACATTAAGTCGCCAGGGCATATGTTGTTTAAACTCTGCAGGATTTACAGAGCTATGACTTACATAAATGATTAAATTCAAGCCCATCATCATAGATGGAAATTGGTGTCTCAAAAGGGTTATCAATTCTTCATTTTCTCAAAGGCTATAAGCCGCCGGGTTGTACAAATTCCGGCTTACAATGGAGGCGTATTAAATTGCCATCGGCCAAGAGCCGCCGGGTATTTAAACTCCAGATTTACTTATCAACATATGAGGTATTCAAAGTCGCTTTGGCGCAATGGCTATTATTTTATCAATGGATATGATTTATTCTACAATGGAAGGAATAGTCCCGAGTCGCTGCAGGCTTACGACCCGGCACTTGGGGGCTACATTATTCAATGATATTACATCGAATATGTAAGTCCCATGTTACTACCACCATGTACCATGGCACTTGGGGGCTAATGCAAAGTCATTTTTTGCTCAACTTATTAAAGACCCGACTCATCACATTGTAATGAGCCGGCCCTTGGGGGCTACCAATTGCTCCTGTCGAAAATTCAAGGTACACAAGCCTTAATCTATTATATTGAAAGATCCACTACTCAGTTGGTAGAGTACAAAGCTCTTAACCTTGTGGACGTGGGTTCAAGCCCCATGGTGGAGATTACATCATATGCTGTTATTATCAATGAATCATATACAAAGTCCCAGCTCGGTAATATCTTACTGACCCGGCCCTTGGGGGCTATACGTTGCTGGTCAAGTTTACATGATCATATTTACAAAGTCCCTGCTCATTATTGCATAATGACCCGGCCCTTGGGGGCTACACCGGTTGAAGTTTTTATGAGCATAAGGCAATTACAAGTCCCAGGTTGCTGGAAGCATGACAACCCGACACTTGGGGGCTACATATGTGGAATATTCAGTTTATGAATAATTCTCAGTTTGAGTAGACCAGATTAACCCGGTGTCTGCAACAATCATGACCCGGCATCAGTTATTTATAACCCGACAATTTTGGCAATCATCAGCAAGATCTACATCTTTAAGCCGGCTGAATATCAGTTGAATATTTCAAGACCAATATTTTTCTCAAGTCAGAGCATTGAAGGCCGAATCAAATGGATTATTTCTTATAATATTTCTCTACAAGAGCCAATGTCAGCAGTTTGGTTATGAAGCTGGCCTATTGACCCGGATTTTTTAGAAAAAGTGCCTGGATTTTTTGCATTGGCAAGGTTTGGACATATCTGTTAAAAGAGATTTGCTATTAGATCTTGAGTATGCATCCAGGAGGAAAATGACAAGGACTTAAAGATGAGCAGGTGCCGGTTCAGGAAAATATTTAACCCGGAGCACAACCTATCAAGTTTGTTCTTGTGGTTATTTTACAGGATCAGTTTAACATGGATGAATCCAAATTAAACTGGGGGCTAATGTCGGGGATATACCCCGCGGTATGACCCGGCCGGGAGTATGACCCGGCCGGACTTAGCGCTTCATCGTAACCCGACGGAGGATTGGCGACTCATGAGCCTGGCGATTTAATGATGGCCCCGTCGGCGGGTCAGACAGAAGAGTAGGACCAAGGCCCAGAAGGCTGGCTCATGTTATGGTGGGCCGGTTTATGAGGAAAGGCATAAGGAATATTCTCCTACCAAGGAAGCAAGACCCGGACTTGTATTCAACTTGTAAGAAAAGATAGACTAGTCTTAGTCCTACTAGGACTCCGCATGTATCCCGCCCCTCTAACTTATATAAGGAGGGGCAGGGCACCCCAAAGAGGGACAGACAAGCAACGAGAAACAATCTCTAGGGATAGACACAAAGTGCCGGCCAAGCCGGCGACTCCCTCGTGATCATAATGAGACCTAGCCTCAAACAGCATGTAGGGTTGTTACTGGATGATGTTTCCCGGGGCCCGAAGCTGTCTAAATCCTTGTCTTGTGTTGCGTCTCTCGATTCCGCCCAACCCCTCTCAAGCTACCACATAGATGCGCTGGCCTCGGGACTAAGTCCTGACACTAAGGACATCTGCCGTGACAATTCCACGACACAATGGAAAAAGGGCTCCTTCCTGTGGATCTATGCTTGGAGTTATTGTAGGAGAACTCTGCAAGAGATAGAGCCAAATCCCATTGTCCCTTTCTTTCTCCACAAGTGCAATAGATCAGATTACCCACAAACTTGTTCACAACTTTCGTTTGTCCATCTGTTTGTGGATGAGCAGTGTTAGAAAATTTCAATTCAGTGTTGAATTGCCTCCAGAAAGTGAGCCAAAATGCAACAAGAAACTTGCTATAACGGTCTAATACGATGGACCTTGGTACTCCCTGAAGTCTGACAACTTCTCGAAAGAATAGATTTTCCACATGATGATCATCCGTTGTCTTGCGGCATGAGATGAAATGAGCCATCCTAGAGAATCTATCCACGACCACAAACATGACAACACTCCCCCGTCCTGTTCTTGGCAAGCCCAAGATGAAGTCCATAGAGATGTCCTCCCATGGAGCGACATGAATAGATAAAGACATTTATAACCCTATGTTCTGGACTTGGCCTTTGCAGGTTTGGCATATAGGGCATCGCTGAACAAACTTTCCAGCATCCCTCTTTAGTTGTTGCCAAAAGTAGCAAGCTTCCAAGTTAGCGATAGTCTTGTCCCGTCCAACATGGCCACTAAGATCACTTGAATGGAGTTCTCTAATTAGTTTGGCATGCAGAGAACTCCTTGGGATGCATAAACAATCATTTTTGAAGAGGTAGCCATCCTGTACCAAATAGTCGTCACCTAATGGCTGGCCCCCGATGTGCTTCACCCAAACATGGCCAGCGTCTTCATTATCCTCATACAACTCCTTTATTTGATCCATGCCTGGAAGTCCAGCTTCAAAAGAAGTCAACATGCATTCACGAAGACTCAAAGCATCGGCCACTGAGTTAGTTGTCCCACATTTATGCATGATGAGATAGTTAAACCTCTCCAGATATGCTGCCCATCTCGCTAGCATGTGGTCAACATACTTTTGATTTCTAAAATGCTTCAAGGATTGATGGTCACTATATACAATGAACTCTTTAGGCAGCAAATAAACTTCCTCAGTTTTCAAGGCTCTGAAAACGGCATACAATTCTTGCTGATAGGTGCTCCACTTCTGTCTAGCTTCACTTAACTTCTCACTAAAGAAAGCAACGGGCTTCCTTTCTTGAGATAGAAGAGCTCCAATGCCTACTCCATTTGCATCACACTCCAACTCAAAAGTCTTGTTGAAATCAGGTAGTACCAAGACAAGAGCTTGTGATAGTTTTTGTTTAATCTAATTGAAACTAGCTTCAGCTGCTTCTGTTGGGGAACGTAGTATTTCAAAAAAATTCCTACGATCACGCAATATCTATCTAGGAGAGCATAGTAACGAGCGGGGAGAGTGAGCCCACGTACCCTCGTAGACCGAAAGCGGAAGCGTTAAGTAATGCGGTTGATGTAGTCGAACGTCTTTGCGATCCAACCGATCAAGTACCAAACGCACGACACCTCCGCAATCTGCACACGTTGAGCTCGGTGACGTCCCTCGAACTTCTAGATCCAGCTGAGGTTGAGGGAGAGTTTCTTCAGCACGACGGCGTGTTGACGGTGATGATGAAGTTCCCGATGCTGGGCTTCGCCTAAGCACTACGACAATATGACCGAGGTGGAAATCTGTGGAGGAGGGGTACCGCACACGGCTAAGAAATCAACTTGTGTGTCTATGGGGTGCCGCCCTCCCCCATATATAAAGGAGTGGAGGAGGGGGCCGGCCGGCCTCCTACGGCGCGCCCCAAGGGGGGATTCCTACTCCTACTAGGAGTAGGTTTCCCCCCTTTCCTAGTCCAACTAGGAGGGGGAAGGAAGGGGAAGAGGGGAATAAGGAAAGGGGGCTGGCCCCCTCCCAATTCGGATTGGGATTGGGGGGGCTCCCCACCTCTTGGCCGCTTCCTCTCTCTTCCACTAAAGCCCATGTAGGACCATTAAGCCCCCGGGGGGTTCCGGTAACCCCCCGGTACTCCGGTAAAGGCCCGAAGTCATCCAAAACCATTCCGATGTCCAAACATAACCTTCCAATATATCAATCTTCATCTCTCGACCATTTCGAGACTCCTCGTCATGTCCGTGATCACATCCGGGACTCCGAACTACCTTCGGTACATCAAAACATATAAACTCATAATACCGATCGTCATCGAACGTTAAGCGTGCGGACCCTACGGGTTCGAGAACTATGTAGACATGACCGAGACTCACTTCCGGTCAATAACCAATAGCGGAACCTGGATGCTCATATTGGTTCCTACATATTCGACGAAGAACTTTATCGGTCAAACAGCATACCAACATACGTTGTTCCCTTTGTCATCGGTATGTTACTTGCCCGAGATTCGATCATCGGTATCATCATACCTAGTTCAATCTCGTTACCGGCAAGTCTCTTTACTCGTTCCGTAATGCATCATCCCGCAACTAACTCATTAGTCATATTGCTTGCAAGGCTTATAGTGATGTGCATTACCGAGAGGGCCCAGAGATACCTCTCCGAAACATGGAGTGACAAATCCTAATCTCGATCTATGCCAACCCAACAAACACCTTCGGAGACACCTGTAGAGCATCTTTATAATCACCCAGTTACGTTGTGACGTTTGATAGCACACAAGGTGTTCCTATGGTATTCGGGAGTTGCATAATCTCATAGTCAGAGGAACATGTATAAGTCATGAAGAAAGCAGTAGCAATAAAACCAAACGATCATTTATGCCAAGCTAACGGATGGGTCTTGTCCATCACATCATTCTCCTAATGATGTGATCCCGTTCATCAAATGACAACACATGTCTATGGTTAGGAAACATGACCATCTTTGATAAACAAGCTAGTCAAGTAGAGGCATACTAGGGACACTCTGTTTTGTCTATGTATTCATACATGTACTAAGTTTCCGGTTAATACAATTCAAGCATTTATAATAAACATTTATCATGATGTAAGGAAATAACTAATAACTTTATTATTGCCTCTAGGGCATATTTCTTCAGTCTCCCACTTGCAGCAGAGTCAATAATCTAGTTCACAACGCCATGTGATTTAATACCAATAGTTCACATCATTATGTGATTAACACCCATAGTTCACATCGCCATGTTACCAACACTCAAAGGGTTTACTAGATTCAATAATCTAGTTCACATCGCTAAGGTGATTAACACCCGAGAGTATAAAGGTGTGATCATGTTTTGCTTGTGAGAGAAGTTTTCGTCTACGGGTCTGCCACATTCAGATCCGTAAGTATTTTGCAAATTTCTATGTCTACAATGCTCTGCATGGAGATACTCTAGCTAATTGCTCCCACTTTCAATATGTATCCAGATTGAGACGCAGAGTCATCTGGATCGGTGTAAAATCTTGCATCGACGTAATTCTTTATGACGAACTCTTTGTTACCTCCATAACCGAGAAATATTTCCTTAGTCTTCTAAGGATAATTTTGACCGCTGTCAAGTGATCCACTCCTGGATCACTATTGTACCCTCTTCCCAAACTCATGGTGAGGTACAAAATAGGTCTGGTATACAGCATAGCATACTTTATGGAACCTATGACTAAGCCATAGGGAATGACTTTCATTCTCTTTCTATTTTCTGCCGTGGTCGGGTTTTGAGTCTTACTCAACTTCACACCATGCAGCACAGGCAAGAACTCCTTCTTTGACTGTACCATTTTGAACTACTTCAAAATCTTGTCAAGGTATGTACTCATTGAAAAATCTTATCAAGCGTCTTGATCTATCTCTATAGATTTTGATGCTCAATGTGTAAGCAGCTTCACCGAGGTCTTTCTTTGAAAAACTCCTTTATGCTTTCCAGAAAATTCTACATCATTTCTGATCAACAATATGTCACTCACATATACTTATCAGAAAGGCGGTAGTGCTCCAACTCACTTTGTTGTAAATACAGGCTTCAACGCAAGTCTTTATAAAACTATATGCTTTGATCAACTCATCAAAGTGTATATTCCAACTCCGAGATGCTTGCACCACTCCATAGATGGATCGCTGGTGCTTGCACATTTTTGTTAGCACCTTTAGGATTGGCAAAACCTTCTGGTTGCATCATATACAACTCTTCTTTAAGAAATCCATTAAGGAATTCAATTTTTGACTTCCATTTGCCAGATTTCATAAAACGTGGCAATTGCTAACATGATTCGGACAGAATTAAGCATCGACATGAGTGAAAAAATCTCATCGTAGTCAACATGTCGAATTTGTCGAAAACCTTTTGCGACAATTCGAGCTTTTGTAGATAATAACACTACTATCAGCGTTCGTCTTCCTCTTGAAGATCCATTTATTCTCAATGGCTCGCCGATCATCGGGCATGTCAATCAAAGTCCATACTTTGTTTTCATACATGGATCCCATCTCAGATTACATGGCCTCAAGCCATTTCACGGAATCTGGGCTCATCATCGCTTCCTCATAGTTTGTAGGTTCGACATGGTCTAGTAACATGACTTCCAGAACAGGTTACCGTACCACTCTGGTGCGGACTGTACTCTGGTTGCCCTACGAGGCTTGGCAGCAACTTGATCTGAAGTTTCATGGTCATCATCATTAACTTCCTCACTAATTGGTGTAGGCATCACTGGAACTGATTTGTGTGATGAACTACTTTTCAATTGGGGAGAAGATACAATTACCTCATCAAGTTCTAATTTCCTCCCACTCACTTCTTTTGAGAGAAACTCCTTCTCTAGAAAGGATCCATTCTTAGCAACGAATATCTTGCCTTCGGATCTGTGACGAAAGGTGTACCCAACAGTCTCTTTTGGGTATACTATGAAGACGCATTTCTCCGATTTGGATTCGAGCTTATCAGGTTGAAGCATTTTCACATAAGCATCACAACCCCAAACTTTAAGAAACAACAGCTTAGGTTTCTTGCTAAACCATAGTTCATACGGTGTCATCTCAACGGATTTAGATGGTGCCCTATTTAACGTGAATGCAGCTGTCTCTAATGCATAACCCCAGAACCACAGTGGTAAATCGGTAAGAGACATCATAGATCGCACCCTATCCAATAAAGTACGGTTACGATGTTCGGACACACCATTACGCTGTGGTGTTCCAGGTGGCGTGAGTTGTGAAACTATTCCACATTGTTTCAAATGAAGACCAACCTCATAACTCAAGTATTCAGCTCCACGATCAGATCATAGAAACTTTATTTTCTTGTTACGATGATTTTCCACTTCATTCTGAAATTCTTTGAACTTTTCAAATGTTTCATACTGATGTTTCATCAAGTAGATATACCCATGCTCAAATCATTTGTGAAGGTCAGAAAATAACGATACCCGCCACGAGCCTCAACACTCATCGGACCGCATACATCAGTATGCATTAGAGTCTTAGTCATCTTGCCCATGAGGCATGGTTCGCAAGCATCAAGTGATTCATAATTAAGTGATTCCAAAAGCCCATCAGCATGGAGTTTCTTTATGCGCTTTACACCAAGACAACCTAAACGGCAGTGCCACAAATAAGTTGCACTACATTATTAACCTTGCATCTTTTGGCTTGAATATTATGAATATGTGTATCACTACGATCGAGATTCAATAAACCATTTATATTAGTTTATGACCATAGAAGGTTTTATTCATGTAAACAGAACAACAATTATTCTTTGACTTAAATGAATAGCCATATTGCAATAAACATGATCTAATCATATTCATGCTCAACGCAAACACCAAATAACATTTATTAGGTTCAACACTAATCCCGAAGGTAAAAGGAGTGTGTGATGGTGATCTTATCAACCTTGGAATCATTTCCAATACACATTGTCAACTCGTACTTAACTAGTCTCTGTTTATCTTGCAACTCCTGTTTTCGTGTTACTACTCTTACCAACTGAACCAGTATCAAATACCGAGGGGTTGCTATAAATACTAGTAAAGCACACATCAATAACATGTATATCAAATATAGCTTTGTTCACTTTGCCATCCTTCTTATCCACCAAGTATCTAGGGTAGTTCCACTTCCAGTGACCATATCCTTTGCAGTAGAAGCACTCAGTTTCAGGCTTGGGTCTAGCTTTGGGTTTCTCACTAGTAGAAAAAGGGCCTAATGTGAAGCACATTAGTCCCGGTTTGTAACAAAACCGGCACTAATGTGTCCATTAGTGCCGGTTCCAACGGCTAGGTGGGCGGAGCTAACCGGTTCATGCCGAACCTTTAGTACCGGTTCATGCCACGAACCGGTACAAAGATTCTGTGATAGGCTGTGGCCAGACTGGGGCCCCACCTGCACCTTCAGTACCGGTTCGTGGCATGAACAGGTACTAGAGCTATTTATTTGTTTCATTTTGCAGCTGTTTTTTAGTCCCACCTCGCCATGCGAGAGGCACTCGCAGCGGTTTATAAGCCCTGAGTGCAGAGACGATGAAGGAGAGGCGCAGTGCTCACCTGCACACGTTGCTTAGCTTCAGGCCTTGAGGAAGTGGTGTAGACTGCACGGAGCAATAAGGGTTTCGGATGAAAACTACACATAGCTCCGTGCAGTCTACAGTATTTCCTCAAGGCCTGAAGATAAGCAACGTGCAGGTGAGCATTACGCCTCTCTTTCATTTTCAATAACTTATTTTAACTCCGGATTTTTTGTGCCTTCATTTGCTATTTTTGATGCATTTTTTGATTGTTTTGAGCTAAATGACCCTGAAATTGAAAAACACTACAAAATGAACTCTGAAAAGGTTGAAACTTGGCATGGTATCATCATTTCACCCGCATAGCATGTGCAAAAAAGTAGAGAGGGTTACGACAAAAACTGGATGCACTTCGTGTACAAACTGGACAATCTCTTTCGAAGTATCAGGGGTTAGGACGAAAACTCATCTTTTACACCGACTATTCAAAATTTTAATAACTTATTACAACTCCGGACTTTTTTTGCGTTCAGATGCACCATTCAAAGCCACGTCATCAACTTTCAACCCTTTTTGACATAATTTGCAATTTTTGATGCATTTACTGATTTGTTCTGAGCTAAATAACCCTGAAATTGAAAAGCACTACAAGATGAACTCTGAAAAGGTTGAAACTTGGCATGGTATTATCATTTCACCCGCATAGCATGTGCAAAAAAGTAGACAGGGTTACAGCAATAAAAGGATGCACTTCGTGTACAAACTGGACAATCTCTTTCGAAGTATCAGGGTTTCAGACGAAAACTCATCTGTTACACCGGCTATTCAAAATTTTAATAACTTATTACAACTCCGGACTTTTTTTGCGTTCAGATGCACCATTCAAAGCCACATCATCAACTTTCAACCCTTTCTAACATAATTTGCTATTTTTGATGCATTTACTGATTTGTTTTGAGCTAAATGACCCTGAAATTGAAAAGCACTAAAAATGAACTCTGAAAAGGTTAAAACTTGGCATGGTATCATCATTTCACCCGCATAGCATCACTAGTAGAAAACGGGGCAAAGGTCACAGGGCAGTTTTCACATTAGCCCCGGTTCAGTCACGAACCGGGACTAATGTGAGCATTGGTCCCGGTTCGTGAGCCCAGGGGGGCATCCGGGGCCTCGTGGGCATTGGTCCCGGTTCGTATGGACCCTTTGGTCCCGGTTGGTGGTACAAACCGGGACCAATGGGCCACGCTCCTGGCCCACCACCCTTTAGTCCCGGTTCATACCACAAACCGGGACTAAAGGGCTGGTCCTAGTTGCGGCCAGTGTTTAGTCCCACCTCGCCAACCGAAGGGGGCTCACACCAGTTTATAAGCCCGTCCCTCTCTGCCTTTTAAAGTGAAAATAGATGCCCTTATACAGGGAATTTGACCTAAATTCACAGTAAATTTCATAGAAATTTATTATGAATTTAGGTTGAATTTTCTCTATAAGCGCATCTATTTTCATTTTTTTATATTTATAAAATAACATAAACCTTAATAAAACTAAATAAAACTAAATAAACCTTAGTAAAATTAAATAAAATAAACTATAGTAACTAAAATAAATAAACCTTAATAAATTAAATAAAAATAGCAGCAGTAAAATAAATAAAAATAGCAGCAGTAAAATAAGTAAAAATAAAATGCGTCTGGAAGAGATTGTCCGTTTTGTACACGAAGTGCATCCAGTTTATGCCGTAACCCTCTCAACTTTCTTGCACATGCTATGTGGATGAAATGATGATATCATGCCAACTTTCAACCTTTTCAGAGTTCATTTGAAATGCTTTTCAATTTTAGGGTCTTATAGCTCAAAATAATTAGTAAATGCATGAAAAATAACAAATGAAGTCAGAAAGGATTGAAAAATGATGATGTGGCTTTGAATGGTGCATTTTGAACACACAAAACGTCAGGAGTTCAAATAAGTTTTAAAAAATGAAATCCCTTTGTAACAGACAAGTTTCTGGATGAAACCCTGATACTTTGAAAGAGATTGTCCGTTTTGTACACGAAGTGCATCCAGTTTATGCCGTAACCCTCTCAACTTTCTTGCACATGCTATGTGGATGAAATGATGATATCATGCCAATTTTCAACCTTTTCAGAGTTCATTTGAAATGCTTTTCAATTTTAGGGTCTTATAGCTCAAAATAATTAGTAAATGCATGAGAAATAACAAATGAAGTGAGAAAGGATTGAAAAATGATGATGTGGCTTTGAATGGTGCATTTTGAACACACACAAAGTCAGGAGTTAAAATAAGTTTTAAAAAATGAAATCCCTTTGTAAAAGACGAGTTTCCGGATGAAATCCTGATACTTTGAAAGAGATTGTCCGTTTTGTACACGAAGTGCATCCAGTTTTTGCCGTAACCCTCTCAACTTTCTTGCACATGCTATGTGGATGAAATGATGATATCATGCCAACCTTCAACCTTTTCAGAGTTCATTTGAAATGCTTTTCAATTTTAGGGTCTTATAGCTCAAAATAATTAGTAAATGCATGAAAAATAACAAATGAAGTCAGAAAGGATTGAAAAATGATGATGTGGCTTTGAATGGTGCATTTTGAACACACAAAAAGTCAGGAGTTCAAATAAGTTTTAAAAAATGAAATCCCTTTGTAACAGACGAGTTTCCGGATGAAATCCTGATACTTTGAAAGAGATTCTCCACTTTGTACACGAAGTGCATCCAGTTTTTGCCGTAACCCTCTCAACTTTCTTGCACATGCTATGTGGATGAAATGATGATATCATGCCAACTTTCAACCTTTTCAGAGTTCATTTGAAATGCTTTTCAATTTTAGGGTCTTATAGCTCAAAATAATTAGTAAATGCATGAAAAATAACAAATGAAGTCAGAAAGGATTGAAAAATGATGATGTGGCTTTGAATGGTGCATTTTGAACACACAAAAAGTCAGGAGTTCAAATAAGTTTTAAAAAATGAAATCCCTTTGTAACAGACGAGTTTCTGGATGAAACCCTGATACTTTGAAAGAGATTGTCCGTTTTGTACACGAAGTGCATCCAGTTTATGCCGTAACCCTCTCAACTTTCTTGCACATGCTATGTGGATGAAATGATGATATCATGCCAATTTTCAACCTTTTCAGAGTTCATTTGAAATGCTTTTCAATTTTAGGGTCTTATAGCTCAAAATAATTAGTAAATGCATGAGAAATAACAAATGAAGTCAGAAAGGATTGAAAAATGATGATGTGGCTTTGAATGGTGCATTTTGAACACACACAAAGTCAGGAGTTAAAATAAGTTTTAAAAAATGAAATACCTTTGTAAAAGACGAGTTTCCGGATGAAATCCTGATACTTTGAAAGAGATTGTCCGTTTTGTACACGAAGTGCATCCAGTTTTTGCCGTAACCCTCTCAACTTTCTTGCACATGCTATGTGGATGAAAGGATGATATCATGCCAACCTTCAACCTTTTCAGAGTTCATTTGAAATGCTTTTCAATTTTAGGGTCTTATAGCTCAAAATAATTAGTAAATGCATGAAAAATAACAAATGAAGTCAGAAAGGATTGAAAAATGATGATGTGGCTTTGAATGGTGCATTTTGAACACACAAAAAGTCAGGAGTTCAAATAAGTTTTAAAAAATGAAATCCCTTTGTAACAGACGAGTTTCCGGATGAAATCCTGATACTTTGAAAGAGATTGTCCACTTTGTACACGAAGTGCATCCAGTTTTTGTCGTAACCCTCTCAACTTTCTTGCACATGCTATGTGGATGAAATGATGATATCATGCCAAATTTCAACCTTTTCAGAGTTCATTTGAAATGCTTTTCAATTTTAGGGTCTTATAGCTCAAAATAATTAGTAAATGCATGAAAAATAACAAATGAAGTCAGAAAGGATTGACAAATGATGATGTGGCTTTGAATGGTGCATTTTGAATACACAAAAAGTCAGGAGTTCAAATAAGTTTTAAAAAATGAAATCTCTTTGTAACAGACGAGTTTCCGGATGAAATCCTGATACTTTGAAAGAGATTGTCCGTTTTGTACACGAAGTGCATCCAGTTTATGCCGTAATCCTCTCAACTTTCTTGCACATGCTGTGTGGATGAAATGATGATATCATGCCAATTTTCAACCTTTTCAGAGTTCATTTGAATTGCTTTTCAATTTTAGGGTCTTATAGCTCAAAATAATTAGTAAATGCATGAGAAATAACAAATGAAGTCAGAAAGGATTGAAAAATGATGATGTGGCTTTGAATGGTGCATTTTGAACACACACAAAGTTAGGAGTTCAAATAAGTTTTAAAAAATGAAATCCCTTTGTAAAAGACGAGTTTCCGGATGAAATCCTGATACTTTGAAAGAGATTGTCCGTTTTGTACACGAAGTGCATCCAGTTTTTGCCGTAACCCTCTCAACTTTCTTGCACATGCTATGTGGATGAAATGATGATATCATGCCAACCTTCAACCTTTTCAGAGTTCATTTGAAATGCTTTTCAATTTTAGGGTCTTATAGCTCAAAATAATTAGTAAATGCATGAAAAATAACAAATGAAGTCAGAAAGGATTGAAAAATGATGATGTGGCTCTGAATGGTGCATTTTGAACATACAAAAAGTCAGGAGTTCATATAAGTTTTAAAAAATGAAATCCCTTTGTAACAGACGAGTTTCCGGATGAAATCCTGATACTTTGAAAGAGATTGTCCACTTTGTACACGAAGTGCATCCAGTTTTTGCCGTAACCCTCTCAACTTTCTTGCACATGCTATGTGGATGAAATGATGATATCATGCCAACTTTCAACCTTTTCAGAGTTCATTTGAAATGCTTTTCAATTTTAGGGTCTTATAGCTCAAAATAATTAGTAAATGCATGAAAAATAACAAATAAAGTCAGAAAGGATTGAAAAATGATGATGTGGCTTTGAATGGTGCATTTTGAACACACAAAAAGTCAGGAGTTCAAATAAGTTTTAAAAAATGAAATCCCTTTGTAACAGACGAGTTTCTGGATGAAACCCTGATACTTTGAAAGAGATTGTCCGTTTTGTACACGAAGTGCATCCAGTTTATGCCGTAACCCTCTCAACTTTCTTGCACATGCTATGTGGATGAAATGATGATATCATGCCAATTTTCAACCTTTTCAGAGTTCATTTGAAATGCTTTTCAATTTTAGGGTCTTATAGCTCGAAATAATTAGTAAATGCATGAGAAATAACAAATGAAGTCAGAAAGGATTGAAAAATGATGATGTGGCTTTGAATGGTGCATTTTGAACACACACAAAGTCAGGAGTTCAAATAAGTTTTAAAAAATGAAATCCTTTTGTAAAAGACGAGTTTCCGGATGAAATCCTGATACTTTGAAAGAGATTGTCCGTTTTGTACACGAAGTGCATCCAGTTTTTGCCGTAACCCTCTCAACTTTCTTGCACAAGCTATGTGGATGAAATGATGATATCATGCCAACCTTCAACCTTTTCAGAGTTCATTTGAAATGCTTTTCAATTTTAGGGTCTTATAGCTCAAAATAATTAGTAAATGCATGAAAAATAACAAATGAAGTCAGAAAGGATTGAAAAATGATGATGTGGCTTTGAATGGTGCATTTTGAACACACAAAAAGTCAGGAGTTCAAATAAGTTTTAAAAAATGAAATCCCTTCGTAACAGACGAGTTTCCGGATGAAATCCTGATACTTTGAAAGAGATTGTCCACTTTGTACACGAAGTGCATTCAGTTTTTGCCGTAACCCTCTCAACTTTCTTGCACATGCTATGTGGATGAAATGATGATATCATGCCAACTTTCAACCTTTTCAGAGTTCATTTGAAATGCTTTTCAATTTTAGGGTCTTATAGCTCAAAATAATTAGTAAATGCATGAAAAATAACAAATGAAGTCAGAAAGGATTGACAAATGATGATGTGGCTTTGAATGGTGCATTTTGAACACACAAAAAGTCAGGAGTTCAAATAAGTTTTAAAAAATGAAATCTCTTTGTAACAGACGAGTTTCCGGATGAAATCCTGATACTTTGAAAGAGATTGTCCGTTTTGTACACGAAGTGCATCCAGTTTATGCCGTAACCCTCTCAACTTTCTTGCACGTGCTATGTGGATGAAATGATGATATCATGCCAATTTTCAACCTTTTCAGAGTTCAATTGAAATGCTTTTCAATTTTAGGGTCTTATAGCTCAAAATTATTAGTAAATGCATGAAAAATAACAAATGAAGTCAGAAAGGATTGAAAAATGATGATGTGGCTTTGAATGGTGCATTTTGAACACACAAAAAGTCAGGAGTTCAAATAAGTTCGAAAAATGAAATCCCTTTGTAACAGACGAGTTTCCGGATGAAATCCTGATACTTTGAAAGAGATTGTCCGTTTTGTAACATGCCATTGGTGGCACGAACCGGGACCAATTCCACCCTTTGGTCCCTGTTGGTGCCACGAACCGGTACTAATGAGGCTGTGGCCCCACGAGCACCTTTAGTACCTGTTCGTGGCACGAACCGGTACTAGAGTTTCTTACTAGCTAAGCAGTTTTTTAGTCCCACCTCGCTAGCTGAGAGGCACTAGGAGCGGTTTATAAGCCCTGAGTGCAGAGACGATGAAGAAGAGGCGCATTGCTCACGTTGCTTAGCTTCAAGCCTTGAGGAATAAGGTAGACTGCATCGAGCTATGTGCAGTGCAGTCTACACTATTCCGAAAGGCTTGAAGCAAATCAACGCGCATTGCGCCTCTTTTTTATTTTTAATCATTAAAAGCAAAAAGAATTTTCATAAAGGACTTTTTTTGATAGAAACTTTAATAGCAGAAAGAATTATCATAAAGTAAAATAAATAAGTAATTAGAAACAAAATAAAATAAAATAAATAAGTTTTTTGTTGTAAGTAGAAATAAAACAAAATAAATATAGCAAAAAAGAAAATAAAAAACTAAATACAACAAAAAGAATTTTCATAAAGAACTAATGGCACTAATAGAAAGTTTATATGTTTTCTAAAACTAATGGCACTAACAGACAGTTTATAATTTTGCTGACCTAAAAGCAAAAAGAATTAAAAAATAAAGCAAAAAACAAAAGAAAAAAATAAATAATGCAAAAATTTTAAAAAAACTGCCACCTATTGGGCCACCACGGCCTGAATACGACTAGAAACCCAACCTGGGTCAGGATTCAGGCCCGCAGAAGGCCCAATAGGCCAACAGACAGCACAGTGTGACATTAGGCCCATAAGCCTGCATTTGAGAGGAGCTCGAGAGGGCAGCCGCAGTGGCGCTTATAAACCACTCCGAGCCCCTCTCAACTAGCGAGGTGGGACTAAACTTTTGGCCGCGGGCAGCGCAAGGCCTTTGGTCCCGGTTGGTGGCACCAACCGGGACCAATGCCCCCCCTTTAGTCCCGGTTGGTGCCACCAACCGGGACCAAAGGCCTCTGCTTCCCGCCCTTTGCGCTGGTGAAAAGAGGCCTTTAGTCCCGGTTGGTGGCACCAACCGGGACCAAAGGGTGGATATTGGTTCCGGTTGGAGCCACCAACCGGGACCAAAGCCTTTGCTATATAAGTAACACTTTGGAAATTTGCTGATTTCCATCGCCAGTGTCCCCCCGCCCGACGACGCCGCGAGCTCGATCTACGCCGCCAGGCTGCCCCGTCGTCGTCGCCGTCGCCCGTGCCCCCGAGCCCACGCCATCACCCGTCGCCGTCGTCCTCCGCCCCCCGCCACCATCGCCGTCGGCATCCGCCGCGCGCCCCCGAGCCGTCGCCCCGTACGTCACCGTCGCCGCCCTCCGCCCCCGGCCCGCCGCGGTCGCCGTCGCCCTCTGCCACCCACACCGTCGCTCTCCGCCACCCTGTGAGCGCCGCCCCGATCCCCTCCTCCTCCTCCCTGTAATGGATGTGTAGTTAGATTTGTAATTAGATTGTTGTAATTAGATTTGTATGTGTAGTATTAATTTGGATGTAATTAGATTTGTATGTGTAGTATTAATTTGGATGTGTAGTTAGATTTAGTTGTTGTAATTAGATTTGTATGTGTAGTATTAATTTGGATGTGCAGTTAGATTTGTAATTTAGTTGTATTAATTTGGATGTGTAGTTAATTAGATAATTTAGTTGTTGTAATTTAGATGTATTAATTTAGATGTGTAGTTTAGATTTTTTGGGTGATATTATTATTGAATATGCAAATGTTTGTATGTTCATATGCAAAGAATATATCAATTTTTTCATAGAATTTTTATGATTTTTCTGTTGTAATTTTGTTCATAGAATTTTTATGATTTTTTTGTTCATAGAAATTGTGTATGATCAAAGTCATTTATGTATGTTCATATTTAGAAGAAAAAGAAGGAGAGAAAAAAGGAAAATAAGAAGGAGAAGAAGAAGAGAAGAAGAGAAGAAGAGGAGAGGAAGTAGAGGAGAAATAAATAAGAAGATGAAAAAGAAGAAAAAAAAGAGTAGAAGAAGAAGAAATAGAGGAGAAGAAGAAGAAATAGTATAATATATTATTCTATTTTTTCTTCTTCTCCTCTATTCCTTCTTCTCCTCCTCTTTTTTTCTTTTTTTTTCTTCGATCTCCTCCTCTATTCCTTTCTTCTTCTCCTCTTTTTTTGCGTCTTCTTCCTCTTCTTATTTTTTATCGGGTATGTCGTTGTCGATATATGTACCCCCCTCCCCGATAACTTTTAGTAAGTACTACCTAGAAAGTGTTTAATAGAATTAGTTAGAAAAATAATAGAACTAGTTAAACTAGCTAGTTTATTTTTAGTAAGTACTACTTTATTCTATTTATAGTAAGGAAATTAATAGAACTAGTTTGTTTTTTTAGTTAAAGCAATTATTCCCGCATCGACGTCGATGATGCCTATCCCGCATCCTCGTCGTCGACTCGGCGGAGGAGGCCGGCTTGATCAGAGGGGCCATGTCCGGGACTGGGCTCCGCCGGGCTGGTTTCGGGAGGTGCTACCTTCCGGTGGGCGTAGGTTGGTGAGGAACCAGCCCGTCGTTGACCCGATCCTTGTTTTGTGGCGCTCGCGTGGGCCAGTGACGGTGCCGAGGCTTCCGGACACCGCGGAGGAGGTACGTCACCGTGTCAGCGAGGAGGACCAGCACGTCCGTCGCTACATGGTTGCGTTGGAGGGCAGGTTCGACAGTACCTGGCAGGTTCTCCAGGGATCTCACTGGAGCTATGATCCTGTGATGGTTCCGTCCCTTTGGGTGTCCACCGCCCGCGCCGATGTCCGTCGGGCGCTACTGTTCTAGCTGTACTAGCGATGCTATATGTATGATAGTATTCGAGGTGTATTAGTGATAATATTCGGCGATGTACGGACGCATGGAGATGATGTAGTTTTGCTTATAATTGAATGCATCCTAATTTGAATACTACTTTATTTTGTGATTTGATTTTGCTTATTGAATGCTCAAAGTGGAAAACTACTCTGATCCTACTTTGAATGCTAAAATTGGAGAGCACTATGATTAGTTGATAGCTTATAGGGTTTTTGTTTTCGCAGAAATCTAGGAGCCCCCCCGGCCCCTCCATCATCCCCGCCGTCGTCCCTATCACCGCCCCCTCCGACATCGAGGTGAGACCAGCCAAATCCTCTTTTAGAAAGATAATTAAACGATATTTCGGGTTGACTGTAAGTCTGTTGAGTCTCCACCATATATGAGAGGACGAAGAATCCCGACTGTGTTGTCGTGGGGGTAGCTTCTCCTTCGTTCCCGTGTGCTAGACAATTTGGTGTAATGCACTCGAGAACGAAAGGAGGAGCTACCATCACAGACGGTCGCAAATGTCAGAGAGGAATCAGTGAGGGAGAGTTCAACCATATATATATGAGAGAACGAAGAATCCCGACTGTTGTCGTGGGGGTCGCGTCTCCTTTGTTCCCGTGTGCTAGCTAGACATTTTGGTGTAATGCACACGGGGACAAAGGGACGAGCGAACATCACCAACGGTCGAATGTGTACACCACGTGAGCTGAGAGTTTTCAAGAAAAGACTCGACAAACCGATAGTCAACCCGTGATGAATAATAATGATCTAACTTAGGTTTTTTAGTACATATATTTAATTGTAGATGTTTAATATTTGAATTATATATGAACATAGGAAATGTCGTACTCGGACGACGAAAGTCTCCCGGGGGAGTGCGACTGGTGCCACGACGACCGAGGTCAGTGTGACAGGCCTCACCTGGACGAAGACCGGCGCTTCAGTATTAAGCTGGAGGAGACGTTCGATGTTGAAACGGTACGCAACGACGACAAGTGTTATTTTTTTGTAATTAAGCACGACTTCAACTATTTCAACGCGTACTTTTTATCTTTTACAATTCGGCTAGCTTATCCCATGCCATGCAAGACGCTACGTCTTGGGGAGGATGGGTTTTGAAGACCATGAAAGTATGGAAACAAAGAAAATTCACCTAAGGACCCATCATGATATAGATTTTGAAGTAAAGTTGTATAATTCTGAGAGCGTAACCCATTTTGGTTGCAAAAATTGGGAAGCATTTTGCAAGATGTATGGTTTTGATGAGGGTATGCTTGTCACCATGGATCTTGGTGATCCTGACATCGAGCAAGACAATATGGACATTTGGGTCCTTATTGATACGCCTCCAATTCTACCGCTATGTGAGTTTCTCAAACATAGTTATTAGCTAATTTATATTGTTCATTTCAAAATAGTTAGACAGCTTATTTTCATTGACAGCTTATTTTGATTGTTCAAACAATGTGCGGAACATGGTAGACAGAACCTACTACACCGATGGCTCTGAGTTAACTTATAAGGAGAAAACTCATCTGGTCGGATTTTGTACTGATATTGAGAATTACAATATCTACAATCAAACTCCTCATCATTATGGTCCTCCATACATGCCACTAGTGCACGTGGTGAACTATGGTAACTACTATGGAGATACCCTGGTAAGATTTCTTACTATTACGACATCCGTGCATATTTTGCATAGTTCTAAAACTAGTGCATTATCATTGCTAACTATGAAGTTATTACTATGTTTTTCAACAGATAATCCCGGAGGATTGTGTGCCTCATTTGATGTATCAGAATGGTAGGCTTGATGTTTTGAATATACAACCAGGTCATCCTACGAATCTCAACTGTCCATACCGGATTTCTAAAAGAAGTGGAGACATGCAAATCAAAGAATGGAAAAAATGTATGGACAGTCACAAGGAGCTTCTTGGAAGCAAAAGGAAGCGAGGCGCAAGAATTGGAGACATGATGATCTCCATTCTCCATAATGGAGAGTCAGGGTCTATATTATTTTATGCTATTTTACCTTAAAGAGGGTATTTCGGTCCTACCTAATACTGATGATCATGTGCTAAGAACAATTAAGTAGGGTTGGTTCGATGACTGTGAGGATGATGATCGATCGTATGACTTGTTATTAATAACGAGTAGAAGTTTTATGATGATGATTAGTAGGACTTGTTATTATATATGATGATGCATGATGCGTGCATGAAGAGTTATTATATATCAGCGGGTGAAATGAACATGGATTGGATTGAAGTGAAGGCAACATGCATGTGGTGCGTGTCGAAAGTAGTACAATCCAAACTTGATCAAGTCCGGATTAGTATTACTTTCGACATGCACCACATGTTGCCTTCACTTCAATCTAAGCCATGTTTAGGCATAGCAGTACGTAGCGTTGGTAAACAAGCACGGAGATATAAGAGAGGACACTTCTCTCTAATAGCTACCTAATAACAACCTAAATTAACCCCCCAAAACCCCCAACCCCCCCCCCTTCAAAAAAAAACAAAAACCTCAGCTCCTGCCAGGTGCTGACGCGTGGATGCCTATTGGTCCCGGTTGGTGGCACCAACCGGGACCAAAGGCCCTCCTGCCCGGGCTCCCCGCACCGGCCACGTGGACGGCCTTTAGTCCCGGTTCGTGTAAGAACCGGGACTAAAGGGCTAGGGCATTAGTAACGACCCTTTAGTCCCGGTTCCTGAACCGGGACTAAAGGCCCTTATTAACCGGGGTAAAAGCCCCTTTTCCTACTAGTGCATGTGCAAAAATGTAGAGAGGGTTACGGCAAAAACTGGATGCACTTCGTGTACAAACTGGACAATCTCTTTCGAAGTATCAGGGTTTCGAACGAAAACTCATCTGTTAGACCGGCTATTCAAAATTTTAATAACTTATTACAACTCCAGACGTATTACCAATTTGAATATAATGATAAAACGCACTAATATTAAACATAAGAAAAATAATCACTGAAAAATCTATTTTTCAAATTAAGTTATTCACAAACTAGTGATTCACACAAATTTCAAATAATTCAAATTTAAACTATTCAATTTTTTATCTAAAGCAAAAATATTCACAAAGAAACTCTAAGTACATCAAAAAACTACTCAGAAATAAATGGAAGAAAATATATAAAGCAGAAAATAAAAAAACTATATAAAAAAATTATTCGGCGCTGCCCAGTGGGCCTGCTTGGCCTTGGGCAAGCTCACAGGGCAGCGCGGCAAAGTTAGGCCTAGAAGCCTGCTTTAGAGAGGAGCTCGAAGGAGCAGCCGCGGCTGGGTTTATAAACCAGTGCGACTGCCCTTCGCTCGGTGAGGTGGGACTAAACTTTGTGCACCGCGGAACGGGAGCGCACCCTCTTTAGTACCGGTTCCTAGCTCCAACCGGTACTAAAGGGCGGATCTTTAGTACAGGCTGGAGCCATGACCCGGTACTAAAGAGGGTGCGCTTCCCGCCGCTCGGGCTGCCAAATTTGACCTTTAGTACCGGTTGGTGGCTCCAACCGGTACTGAAGGCCTCCCCTATATAAACAGCACTTACGAAAATTTCAGTTAGTTCATCTAGTTCATCTGTTCGTCGCGCCCGTCCCCGCGCCGCCCCCGTCGCCGCCCCTGTCCCTGCGCCGGCCCCGTCGCCGCCCCGATCGCCGTCGTCGGCGCCCCCGTGCCGCTCCCGTCGCCGCCCCCGTACGTCGCCGCGACGGGGGCAGCGTCCCGTCGCCGCCCCGGCCCGTCCCCGTCGCCTCACATCGCCGGTCGTGGCCCCGCTGTAAGATCGACCTCGCGCACCGGCCGGCCCCCTGCCGCTCGCCGGCGGCCTCTATGCACATGCACACACACACACACACACACACACACAAGAGTAAACACACACACACAGACATGATTTTTTTCTGTTTTCTGTTTTTTTAGTTTATTATACTTTTAGTTTATATAAATGTTAGATTATATATATATATATATATATATATATATATATATATATATATATATATATATATATATATATATATATATAAATGTTAGATATTAATGTCAAATGTTAGATGAATTAGATGAATTAGCTAGATATTAATGTTAGATGAGTTAGTTTTTTATACTTTTAGTTATAGATGAATTAGATATACTAGTCATCAACCCGTGCATCTGCACGGGCTAGTATACTGAAGCATGTAGGAATTTAAAATGTAGGTAATGTGATACAACAATGTAAAATTATTATTGAAAAACTCAAGGTTAACCTAAGAGGTGTGCTAAACAGCTTGAACTTTTGCATGATAAGGCATAACTATCTCATGGACATTTAGAATCCATATCTACTATGCCAGTTTTTGAAAATCATGACTTTCGCTACTCTCAGGTATCATGTCATCATTTTGAATTAGCGATCACTTACCTGAAACAAAAGATGATGACACAATGCAGAAAGATTCAGGCTAATATATATCATGAATTTGATTGTTGTGGAAAGCGTGGTTATTACCAAATCCAGTAAGCTACCTGAAAAAAAGTACTCCCTCTGTAAAGTAATATAAGACCATTTAGATTACTAAAGTACTGATCTAAACTATCTTATATTACTTTACAAAGGGAGTACCAATTGATCATATGAATCAACGATCACACTGTTTAAACAAATGGAACCAAATCATATTAAATTATAATCCATGGGCCCTCCTATTTCCAGAAAACATGAGGTGCTCGACCACAAAGCGGACCTTGCTATTCATTTCAGGAACTCAACTTACAGAAAAAGAAACATGCATAAAATTCTAAGCACAAATGAATTACCCTCCTCCATCAGGCAACAATCTAGAGCTTAAAAGGATCGTGTACAAATGGTACGTGACTAAATAAAACTATGTATGGCATCTTCATACGATGGAGGGAAAATCATTTGAATTACATATAGATACTTAGCTGATTGGATGCCATTGCAGAGAGCAAGCCCGGGTGACGATGTTGGCATGCATGATGTGTAGTTAAGTTATCTGCTTGAGGAGGACAAAGGCAGCATGGGTGCAGTGGCGGATGCGGTGCAGCCACACACATCGAAGTAGAGTAAGGGGATTAACAAATACGCAAGGAGAGTAGGGTAGGGATAGATGAACAGGAGGTGGGATCGACAACACATGGAAGGTTATAATTTCTGATTAAGATACAAAAGAATTAGTAACAAATTCCCGTAGGGCCATGGATGCTCGGAAGGAGTCTCATGTTTTTATTAATAAATATTTAAGATTTGAAGAAAATCTCTTTTTTTTTGCGATGATTTGAAGAAAATCTTTCGCATAGAAAAAAGATATGAAGCAAAATCTGGACAATTAAGTTAACAGTTATGCCATTTTTTGCATTATGAGTCTACGTACTCATATCACAATTGATCAGTAGCAAAAGGCTGAGACATCCTCTTGTATACTTAGCTACATAATTAAATCCCTTTGCATCATTATGTTGTTACTTCAAAAGGTAGTAAAAAAATCAGATGAAGAGTCAACTTATATATACCTGAACCAAAAAACAGCTATCATGATCACTTCATTCTCCTTTTTGACTAAGTAGACACTCGATCAAACTGAGAAACGACAACAAACTTCTAGATTTATTTAGCAAAAAGAGTAAGAAAAATTAGAAATAGTATGCTTGAGCGCTGCTAACAAAAGAATGTCAGCACACCAAATTATTATTAGTAAATCTACATCATACAGTCCAAGCAATACTATGATCTTGTAGAAATTATACATACGCACAATTAGTGGAAATTACACATGTACTTTGAATCTTCTCTCGGCTTCTTACGTCTGGCCAGATAATCCAATAACTAATTATACAGTCTATTAACGGAGATCCCTTTTGGTGACCGAGCTCCAATGAGGCCTCCAAATTCAAAATTCAAATTTCATCAAAATTCATATTTTTACGTTTCAAAAAATTCTCAAAAAAAAACACAGCTATACATGAAGGCATAACACACATGTGTGTAAATTTTCAGGGCAAAATACGTTGAAATGAGGGCTGTGCAAAAAAGACAAATCTAGGGCTGTTTAACACATGATACTATTCATTCTCTCAGGCCATGAATTGTCTTTTTTGTATAGGTCGCAATTCAAGGTATTTCATCATGAATTTTTACACACATGTGGGTTACATCCTTACATATACGCATATTTTTTTCAGAATTTTTTGAAATATAAAAATTTGAATTTGAATTTTTCAAAAATAAAGGGCTCCATGGAGCTCGCCCTCCAAAACGCCATTCTCGTCTATTAAATATTATTATGAAAAAATCTATGAAGTTTGTGTAAGTGAATTGACAAATGTATAGGTGTATATTCAAAGTCTAGGCATCATATCTTCATTTATTTCAAGACAATGATAAGATACGCAATCCAACATTTAGCCTGTATTTAGAAGAAATAACGTACATCATCGAAATCGTCTTCATAGGAACATCACCTAATTATTTTAACTAAAATGGTGGGACATGGTAAAAAGTTATATAGCTTGAGCCAGCCGTAGACATCAAAGTAGTTAGTTGGTGTCTCATTGTTGATGTAGCTAAAAATGCTTACTGTAAAGATTTTCTGGCACAGATGAAGAGCACCCAGCTGTCTCTCTTCCACGTGCTCCCTACAGGGCATAACATGGTCAAGATAAGTGTCCATAGTTCAATATGCACACATATAGTTCCCCTTGCTGATATTAGAGATCAAACCAATTTATTAGTTTTTCTCCCATGAATTCGAACATGGTGGAGAACCCAACTGAAATTTAGAGATGCAAAGTGACTTGCCCAGGGATAAATCACAAACTGAGCTGCCAGTGTTTGATTTATTCATGTGGTGAACACAAACACTCTACAGAGATTAGATGCTCCAGCTGGTTCTTCTCCACTACCTGTATTGCATAGTCATGAGCAGCACGTTACATGAATATCTACACCACCAAATTTAATTTATCAGGTGTTAGGGATTAAATAAATTTCATGGTGTTCTGTGATGATCTGAACGTGCTGTAGAATACAGCGGGGATTTCAGGATCATGTGCTACCTGCCGTGATTGTGATTTTTGAGGATAGGACGGGCGACCAACTCCAACACTGTAGGAAAGATGAACCAAGGCGCCAGAAGTCTGGAGCAGCTTAGAGCAACTCTAGCAGACCCCGCATCCGCCCCGACCTGCAAAATAACCGCCAAAATGCGGGTACGGGCAGGAAAGCCTGCCCGACCAGACCACGCATCCCGCCCCGCCCGCAAAAATTTTTAGGGGGCGCGGCAAATTTCCGGCCCCAACCCGGGAAAACGCGGGTTTCCCCCTCGCGGCTGCGGTGCCCTGCATCACAGAGAAGCAGTTGGCGGGAGGGACATTTCAGCCCGCGCTATTTTCCCCCTTCCTTCCGCTGCCGCCCGCCCTTGCTTCCGCCCGCCCGCCGCCGGCGATTCCGACCATATCTGCGGGCGGAATCGCTCCGCGGCGCCGCCCCACACCCTCCCGCGCCGAGCCGCTGCACCGCCCCTCCGGATCCGGCGAGAAGAGCCGCCCCCAGTCACCGCCGCCGAGCGCACCACCCTCGTCGCCGCCCGGGATCACTCGCCACCGGTTAGTCCCTTTGTTGTGATTTTCGTGAGCTGTGTAGTAGATTGACGCGCCGGCGTGCGTGTAGATGGAATTGACCCCGTGCGAGAAGTTCTTGCTCTCCGATTCGTCCGATTCGGGCGACTCGGATGTGGAGACCATGCTTGCGACCTTTCGGCAGCAAACATTGGTCATGGCGCTTGCCGTGAAGGAGCATGAAGACGAGTACCGAAAGAGGAGGCGAGGATCTACTGTCGGGCGTATGTGCATTCCGCGGAATCGCCATCTTGGAAACGAGATGTTGATGCAAGATTATTTTCAGAGAATCCTACATATCCTGCACACCTCTTCCGCAGAACGTACCGAATGCGCCGATCCCTTTTTGTGAAAATTGTTGAAGCTTGCGAGGCAAATTGCCGGTATTTCACCCAGAGAAGGAATGCCGCGGGCTTAAAGGGATTTAGTGCATATCAAAAAATCTCCGCAGCTATGCGGGTGATTGCATATGGCGTCTCGGCTGACTATGCCGATGAGTATCTTCGCATTGGTGAAGATAGCACAATTGAGTCTGTGCGTAGATTTGCGAAAGTGATCGTCCGTGTCTTTGGTCCCAAGTATCTTCGGGCACCAAATGAAGATGACAAAAAAAAATGATGGCAGCTAATGAGAGGAGAGGTTGGCCTGGGATGCTAGGTAGCATTGATTGTATGCATTGGAATTGGAAAAATTGCCCCAAGGCTTGGCCAGGAATGTATTGTGGCAAGTCTCGTGATGCAACAATTGTGCTAGAGGCCGTAGCATCCGACGATTTATGGATTTGGCATTGCTTTTTGGTATGCCCGGCACACTCAATGATATCAATGTGTTGCAACACTCTCATTTGTTTGCTAGGCTTGCTAGTGGTGATGTTCCTGCTTGCAACTACACTATCAATGGGCATGAATACACAAAGGGGTACTATCTTGCAGATGGTATATATCCTCCTTGGTGCACATTTGTCAAGAGCATCAAAGAACCCAAAACAAAAAAAACAATGTGAATTTGCAAGGGTGCAAGAGGCAGCCCGAAAAGACATTGAAAGAACATTCGGTGTTTCGCAATCTAGGTTTGCCATTGTCCGAGGTCCTGCTCGTTTTTGGGATAAGAAAACCCTGAAGAACATCATGACTTGCTGTATTATCCTGCATAATATGATTTTTAAAGATGAGAGAGGAATGGACTTAAAATTCTTTTACGATAATGTGGGTAGCTGTGTCAAACCAGCTAGAGACCCAAACCGCATTAGCGCTTTTCTTCAGACATACAAGGAGATTGAAAATGCAGACACACACTTTGAACTTCAGGAAGATCTCATTGAGCACCATTGGCAAAGGGCTGGACAGTGACTAACTTTTGTATTCATTTGTATTTGTATTCATGACAAGTTTTGTATTGTATTATTTTAAGTTTGTTACGGTGATTTGAATAATTATTTGTAATGCGGATGATTATTGTTTTACGTTTGATTTGAATAATTCAGTTTGTTTTTGATTGTTGAATTATGTTGGATTTGAGATTTGCGGGCTGATGATTTGCGGGGATGCAGCAGCGCAAAGAGCAGAACCCGCATAGCCGACCCGTAAAAAAGCATATTTCACGAATATACTTTTTTACGGATCCATTTAGGGGGTATGCATCTGTGCCAACCCGTGCTGGCCCGCAAAAGCTGTTTTGCGCGACCTGCATACGCGTTTTGCGGGGTCTGCTAGAGTTGCTCTTATCCACCCTTTCAGCCACTCCAACGCATGATGGATGCTGCCCTACTGATCCAAACTGTTGTTGATGGAGCACCATTGCCCACAACATCGTCTATGGTAGATTGCAGTGTTGATAGGACATGAACAAAGAGGAGATTCAAAGGACCTGGGGGATCTTCAATCCATGAACTAATTTATTGCAGCGTGGCTGGGGCTAGACGACTAGGTAATAGAAGATTGGAAGGTTGAGATGAAGGGGATCGGGGAGAGGCTTGTCCTGATCGTTTCATTGAGATGGATTGCAGCGTCCATGTTTAGCACGCCTAACAGCCAAGAAGGACGACGGGGAAGAGCAGCGCCACCATTTAGATCAAAGTCTAGAGTCTGGACGCCTCGTAGATATTTTTTTTTTCCTTTTTTGACCGGACAACTTGTGCATCTTCTTTTTTATTTTTTGATGACAGGATGACTCGTAGTTGTTTCCTTTGGCAGCCCGTGGAAGATTTTCTAAGGCGTACGGGGTGGGACATCATGGGAGGACTCTTCTATTTTATTTACTTCATCTGACGGCTATTAATAACTGATATGGAGATCGCACTAGTAGAAACAGAGGCTTCCATACGCCCCCATTAGTCCCTAAAATAATCGAACCGCGATCAAAGGGGTCTTTAGTCGCGGTTCGGGAGGAGACCCGCGACCAACTATCTGGGCCCAGCGCGCTCGGTCGACAGCTGGCGGACGGGAGGGGCTTTAGTCCCGGTTGGCCTGGCCAACCGGGACTAAAGGTCCTCAGGCTGGCCCGAAGGCCTTTAGTTGCGGTTGGCCAGGCCAACCGGGACTAAAGGCCCATCCCTATATATAGGGCTCAGCTCACTTCACTTAGCCAAAATTCAGAAGGGGGGTGGTGGGTTTGCTTTTGGTTCCTCCTATGCACACAAGGTGTTCGATGAAATGCCCGAGAGCATGAAACAAACATGATATGAAGTGTCCGAGCCACACTTGAGCTTTCTCATTTATTTTTCCTCCGCGATCGCGGTTAGCAACTTGAACCTTTCATGTGTCATTGATAAAATATGCATGTGTGTAGTTCATTGTTTAATTTGTATTATTTCTAGCTAGTTAGTTTAACAAATGCATGATGGTTAATTATATACTTTATATAATAATAATGCAGATGAATCGGCAATGGATGTACGGTCCCCGACTCTCCGGCGAGTTCACTACGGGTTTGAAAGATTTCCTCGTAGTGGCAAATGCGAACAAGCAGCGAGGTTTTATTATCTGTCCATGTGCTGTCTGTGAGAATCAGAAGGGTTACTCCTCCTCAAGAGACGTTCACATGCACCTGCTTCGGCACGGTTTCATGCGAAGCTATAATTGTTGGACCAAGCATGGAGAAAGAGGGGTTAGAATGGAAGAAGATGAAGAAGGGGATGATAGCGATGACAACTATCATGATCATTTCGGTGATACTTTCATGGAGGATGATGCTGAAGGTGGGGAAGGGTTAGGTGAAGGTGAAGAAGAGGCACATGATGAGCCCGCTGATGATCTTGGTCGGACCATTGCTGATGCACGGAGACGCTGCGAAACTGACAAGGAGAGGGAGAATTTGGATCGCATGTTAGAGGATCACAAAAAGTCGTTGTACCCAGGATGCGATAATAGTCTGAAAAAGCTGGGCTGCACACTGGATTTGCTAAAATGGAAGGCACAGGAAGGTGTAGCTGACTCATCATTTGGAAATTTGCTGAAAATGTTGAAGAATATGTTTCCGAAGAATAACGAGTTGCCCGCCAGTACGTACGAAGCAAGGAAGGTTGTCTGCCCTCTAGGTTTAAAGGTTCTGAAGATACATGCATGCATTAACGACCGCATCCTCTACCGCGGTGAATACGAGAATTTGAATGAATGCCCTGTATGCACCGCATTGCGTTATAAGATCAGAGGTGATGACCCTGGTGACGATGTTGTGGGCGAGAAACCCAGGAAGAGGGTTCCCGCCAAGGTGATGTGGTATGCTCCTATAATACCACGGTTGAAACGTCTGTTCAGAAACAAAAAGCATGCCAAGTCGTTGCGATGGCACAAAAAGGACCGTAAGTCCGACGGGGAGTTGAGACACACCGCTGATGGAACGCAATGGAGAAAGATCGACAGAGTGTTCAGAGATTTTGCAGCTGACGCAAGGAACATAAGATTTGGTCTAAGTACTGATGGCATGAATCCTTTTGGCGAGCAGAGCTCCAGCCATAGCACCTGGCCCGTGACTCTATGCATCTACAACCTTCCTCCTTGGTTGTGCATGAAGCGGAAGTTCATTATGATGCCAGTGCTCATCCAAGGTCCAAAGCAACCCGGGGACGACATCGATGTGTACCTAAGGTCATTAGTTGATGAACTTTTACAGTTGTGGAGCAGACCTGGTGTACGTGTCTGGGATGAGCACAAAGAAGAGGAATTTGACCTACGAGCGTTGCTTTTTGTAACCATCAACGATTGGCCTGCTCTCAGTAACCTTTCGGGACAGACAAATAAGGGATACAATGCATGCACGCACTGCTTACATGAGACTGAAAGTGTATGTTTGGGTAATTGTAAGAAGAACGTGTACCTGGGTCATCGTCGATTTCTTCCCCGAAATCATAACGTAAGAGAGAAAGGCAAGCATTTCAACGGCAAGGCAGATCACCGGCCGAAGCCTGCGGAACGTACTGGTGCTGAGATATTTGATATGGTCAAGGATTTGAAAGTCATCTTTGGAAAGGGTCCTGGCGGACAATCAGTTCCGCGGGGAGTTGACGGGCACGCACCCATGTGGAAGAAGAAATCTATATTTTGGGAGCTAGAATATTGGAAAGTCCTAGATGTCCGCTCTGCAATCGATGTGATGCATGTTACGAAGAATATTTGCGTGAACCTGCTAAGCTTCTTGGGCGTGTATGGGAAGACAAATGATACAAAGGAAGCACGGCAGGACCAGCAACTTTTGAAAGACCCAGATGACCGGCATCCGGAATGGTTTCAAGATCGTGCCAGCTACGCTCTTACCAAAGAAGAGAAGGTCATTTTTTTTGAATGCCTGAGCAGTATGAAGGTCCCGTCTGGCTTCTTGTCGAATATAAAGGGAATAATAAACATGGCGGACAAAAAGTTCCTAAACCTGAAGTCTCACGACTGCCACGTGATTATGACGCAATTGCTTCCGATTGCTTTGAGGGGGCTCCTACCGAAAAATGTTCGAGTAGCCATTGTGAAGCTATGTGCATTCCTCAATGCAATCTCTCAGAAGGTAATCAATCCAGAAGATCTACCACGGTTACAGAACGATGTGGTCCAATGCCTTGTCAGTTTCGAGTTGGTGTTCCCACCATCCTTCTTCGATATTATGACGCACCTCCTGCTCCACCTAGTCGAAGAGATTTCCATTCTCGGTCCTGTATTTCTACACAATATGTTCCCCTTTGAGAGGTTCATGGGAGTATTAAAGAAATATGTTCGTAACCGTGCTAGGCCAGAAGGAAGCATCGTCAAGGGCTATGGAAATGAGGAGGTAATTGAGTTCTGTATTGACTATGTTCCTGACCTTAAGCCAATTGGTATTCCTCAATCGCGGCACGAGGGGAGACTAAGTGGAAAAGGCACGATCGGAAGGAAATCAATGATATGTATGGACGGTCATTCTATGACTGAAGCACACCACACAGTTCTGCAAAATTCCAGCTTGGTGGCTCCGTACTTCGAGCAACACAAGAATATTTTACGCTCGGACAACCCGGGGAAGCCTGAATCCTGGATTAGAAAGGCCCACATGGAGACTTTCGGCAGTTGGTTGCGAAAACATTTAATGAATGAGAATGATGTTGGAGATCAGCTGTACATGTTGGCCAAGACACCATCTTCGACTATGACGACTTTCCAAGGGTACGAGATAAATGGGAATACATTTTACACCATCGCCCAAGATAAAAAGAGCACCAACCAAAACAGTGGTGTCCGCTTTGATGCAGCAACCGAGAATGGGCAAAAGGTCACATATTATGGTTACATAGAGGAGATATGGGCACTTGACTATGGACCCTCCTTTAAGGTCCCTTTGTTCCGGTGCAAATGGTTCAAGCTAACAGGAGGTGGGGTAAAGGTGGACGAGCAATACGGAATGACAATGGTGGATTTCAACAATCTTGGTTACCTTGACGAACCATTCGTCCTTGCCAAAGATGTCGCTCAGGTTTTTTATTTGAAGGACATGAGTAGCAAACCGAGGAAACGGAAAGATAAGAAAACGATCAGTACATCATGCGATGATCCAAAGCGCCACATTGTTCTTTCAGGGAAAAGAAACATCGTGGGAGTGGAGGACAAGACAGACATGTCAGAAGATTATAATATGTTTGGTGAAATTCTGCCCTTCAAAGTGAACACTGACCCAAGCATTAAGTTAAATGATGAGGATGCTCCATGGATACGGCACAATCGTAAGCAAGCAGGGACACAAGGGAAGAATTGATGTGTAATAATTTATTGTACCAAACTTTGTTGAATGGATCATGTGAATTAAAACGTACGATGGCGAATCCGGATGATTTGTATTTGATATATTATTTGTATTTTTAAGATTTTAAAATGAATTAGTTTTATTTTATTGAATTTTTTGATATATTATTTCTATTTTTAAGATTCTAAAATGAATTAGTTTTATTTTTCTGAATTTTCTGATATATTATTTCTATTTTTAAGATTTTAAAATTAATTAGTTTTATTTTATTGAATTTTTTGATATATTATTTCTATTTTTAAAATTCTAAAATGAATTAGTTTTATTTTTCTGAATTTTTTGATATATTATTTCTATTTTTAAGATTTTAAAATTAATTAGTTTTATTTTTCTGGATTTTTTGATATATTATTTCTATTTTTAAGATTTTAAAATGAATTAGTTTTATTTTTCTGAATTTTTTGATATATTATTTCTATTTTTAAGATTTTAAAATGAATTAGTTTTATTTTTCTGAATTTTTTGATATATTATTTCTATTTTTAAGATTTTAAAATGAATTAGTTTTATTTTTCTGAATTTTCTGAATTAGTATATGAAAAAGGACCTTTAGTCGCGGTTCGCGACACGAACCGCGACTAAAGGCTCTTTCCGCGCGGGAACGAATGCGGCGCGAAAGAACCTTTAGTCCCGGTTGGGGAGACCAACCGCGACTAAAGGTACTAATGCTCTCTGTATATATACAACACTTAGTAAATTTTCCCCCACCTCCCATTCTCCTCTCGACGCCGACGCCCTGCCCCGACGCCGATCGACGCCGACAGGCTGCTGCCCCGACGCCGATCGACGCCGACGCCCTGCCCCCAGTGAGCTCCGCCGCCCCCCACTTCCCCTGCCCTACGCCGCCGCCGCCCGTGCCCTGCCCTGCGCGCCGCCGCCGCTCCTGCCCAGCCCCTGCGCGCCGCCGCTGCCCCTGCCCTACCCTGCACTGCCGCCGCCGCCCCTGCCCTGCCCCTGCGTGCCGCCGCCGCCCCTGCCCCTGCGCGCCGCCGCCACCGCTGCCCCTGCCCCTGCGCGCTGCCGCTGCCACCGCTGCCCCTGCCCTGCCCGCCGCCCACCGCCGCCTGCCTGCCGTCCTCCGCCTCCCGCCGCCGCCTGCCGTCCTCCGGCAACCGCCGCCGCCTGCCGTCAACAAACGGAAAGAGAGAGCAGAGAGGAAAAAGAAAAGGAAAAAGAAAAGGAAAGAGGGAGCAGAGAGGAAAAAGAAAAGGAAAAGAAAAGGAAAAGAAAAGGAAAAGAAAAGAAAAAGAAAAGGAAAAAGAAAAGGAAATTTATTTGGGAATAATTGTATAAAGGAAAAAGAAAAGGAAAAGAAAAGGAAAAAGAAAAGGAAATTTATTTGGGAATAATTGTATAAAGGGAAAAGAAAAGGAAAAGAAAAGGAAAAAGAAAAGGAAAGAGAGAGCAGAGAGGAAAAAGAAAAGGAAAAACAAAAGGAAAAAGAAAAGGAAAAACAAAAGGAAAAAGAAAAGGAAAGAGAGAGCAGAGAGGAAAAAGAAAAGGAAATTTATTTGGGAATAATTGTATAAAGGAAAAAGAAAAGGAAAAAGAAAAGGAAAGAGAGCAGAGAGGAAAAAGAAAAGGAAAAAGAAAAGGAAATTTATTTGGGAATAATTGTATAAAGGAAAAAGAAAAGGAAAAGAAAAGGAAAAAGAAAAGGAAAAAGAAAAGGAAAGAGAGAGCACAGAGGAAAACGAAAAGGAAAAAGAAAAGGAAAAACAAAAGGAAAAACATCAATTTTATTTTTTAATAGCTCTTAATCATTCAACCGTAGCTGCTCCTCCTCTATGTCCCCTTAATCTTATTTTTTAATTTCTTTATACTTAATTAATTTTTACTACATGCAGGAGTGACATATGGCGGACGATAGAGCCGAGCCGCTTAGGGATCCGGAGGCTGAACGTTATTTAATGGGCATCATAAACAACGAGATTCCTTATGTGCCGGGCTCAGAATATGAGCAAGAAGAGGATGTAGTCTCTTTTTTTTCTGAACCTCGACGGTGGAACAGACATTGTCGATGATCAAGAAGGTGAAGGAACGGACATTGTCGACGGAGGTCAACCGTCAACAAACGACGATCTCGAATTGCAAGTAGCAACCACCTCCGGCGAGGTATATATATACATTGAGCCTCTCGTGATACAAACTTACTGAAATGTGAATACATATGTATTAACACGCGCGACTCTCTTTCTTTTTTTAGCCCTCGGCCGGATCGAGTACGACAAAGCGTGGCAAATCCAAGGCGATGAAAACAGGAGAAACATATGCCATTGATTTTGTCAGTGAAACCGGCAAGCCCCTACAGCACACCTCAAAGTTTATCAACCAATGCGGAGTCGTTGTTAGAGACAACGTCCCGATCACCGTCCAGGAATGGAAGGAGCCAAAGAAGGCACGTCTTGGTTTCAGTTTTGTCGACAAGAGAACGAAAAAGGATTGCTGGAGAAAGCTTATGGAACATTTCATTCTACCTCCGGAATACAACAAAGTCGATGAATTCGGTAATGAGGTTCCGGGTGGACGTGAGAGGAGGAGGCTAGTTAAAGAGTTCGCTCTTCAGAAGGTGGGCGAAGCATTCCGGAACTTCAAGAAAAATTTAACCCATGACTATGTCAACAAGGGCAAGACTCCGGATTTCAATGGACAACATGAGAAACTGAAAGATGATTGGCCAGAATTTGTGAGGCAAAAGAAATCGGAGCATTTCAAGGAAATATCGAAAAAATAAGGATAATGCGAGTAAGAAAAAGTTCCATCATATTATGGGGCCAGGAGGATACCGCCTTTCGGAGCCTAAGTGGCAGAAGATGGAGGAGGACCTGAGGGTGCGAGGAATCCCTCTAGGTACAGAGGGATGGGACCCAAGGGCCAAAAGCTGGTGGTACGGGCATGGGGGATCGCTAGACCCGGAGACAGGGGTGTGTGTTCACCGGAAGAAAAAGTTTGCTCCCACCCAAGCCCTTATTGACGCAATGACCCAAGCTCAAGAGGGCTTGATCAAGTTCAACAGAGAGAAAGACGCACTGACAACAGCCCTCGGGAATGATGAACACGGAGGACGTGTACGAGGCAAAGGCAGAGTTCCGTGGAAAGTAGGGTTTTCCCAGGACAATGACCCGTACTGTTACAGAAGCCGTAAGAGAAAGACGGACCGGGATGCAGATCTTTTAGCGAAGTTTTCATCGGAACTCCAAGAGTTGAAGCAGACCCTGCATGAACTAGTAAAAGAAAAATCGGCTGCAGGGCCGCATGAAGATCATGAAGCGGATCGTGGAAGCCAGCAGCGGAGAAGCAGCGTGGCTTCCACGGATGCCCCGCCTGGTGCTAATGCACCGATGATCGAGATTCGTGCACCGGAGCCTCACTACCCCGTGGATGATGTAAAGGAGATGAAAGAATGTGATCTGCATTATCCCGTGGGGAACGTTTCCACGAAGGTAGCTACCGGGAGTGCTTTACCCTGTACACCTGGAGCACTCCACCACAACAACCCCATTGCATATGGCTATGCTCGTGTCACGGTGGAAGACATAGTCCAAGAGTTTGAGGACCTGGAGATTGACAAAGCTACACCCGAAGGGGAGAGAAGACTTGGAGATGTCAAGCGCCAGATCATTCTATGGAAAAAGAAGTACATAGTGTTTCCAGGCGAGGCGCCAAGGCTAACAAGTCCACCCCCCTCCGATGGTGGTGGTGGTGGTGGCGGTGGTGGTCGTGGTGGTTCACCTACACCTCCTTCATGCCATTCGACGCCGTCCCCCGATCCACAACCTCCGGCGGGTACGACGCCCCCCAATCCTCCTCCGGCGGGTACGACGCCCCCCAATCCACCTCCAGCGAAGAAGCAGAAGCAGGCGGACAGCAAGGAAACCCGCTCCTGGACTATTAACCCGGACCCTTATGTACCTAAGACCACAAGGGTACCGGAGCCATCACTGAAGCCTCTCCTCCCAAGGCCTTGGGAACTTAGTGAAGCTGAAACCAAATTGGCCGCGTCTGCTCATTATGAGAAATGGAAGGCGGATACGAAGGCGAAAAAAGAGCCTGAGCCCAAGCAAGTATTCACTGAGAAGCAAAAGAAGTGGGCTAAGGATTTTTTGACAACACCGTCCCAAGCCGAGCTGAATATGCCTGACGACTATGGACATGAACTTCGTAGGCAAGCAAAAATATTGAAGGAGGAGAAAGAAGAAAGTAAAAAATGCGGGAAACAAGTTGATCAGCTCGGGATGCAGAATAAACAATCGATCCCCCCGCTCATAGTGAAAGCCGGTCCGGAAGAGGACCCCGAGATCATAGCAGCTGCGGCAGCACTTGGATTGACTGTAGCGAGTGCCATGAAACAAGCGTCCGAGATGGGTTTGACTCTTCGTGCCTTCTTAGGCCTTGAGGATGCGCCAGTATGTGAGATAGCATTACAATATGTGCGGAATGGGCCTCTCGTCGAGCCTGCGCGGGAAAAGAGTCTACCACCACAAATGCGAAATCTGCTATGTTGGTACAAGCAATTCATAACATGGGCCGACAAAGGATATGTTTATGCGGATGTTACAGAGGAGCATCACACCAAACGGTACTCTGTACAAGTTCATATGAGTGAATTGTTCCAGCTGTTCAATCTGCGCGACCTCGACAAATCTATGCTGAGTTGCTACGTTCTGTAAGTGATTTATTTCTACCTCATCTCGTTCTTCATTGCCTGCAATATATATATATATATATATATATATATATATATATATATATATATATATATATATATATATATATATATATATATATATATATATATATATATATTGTCCTAACTATATTGTTGCGTACGCTATTATGCAGATTGAAGATTTGGGAATGCAAAATAAGAAACATCCATGATGTTGGGTTCATTGACCCACATATCGTTAATGGACATGTGTTACAAAATCACCCCGAAGACGTGGAGAAAGACTTGTACAAGTTTCTTAGAAAGCATCAACTCAAAAGTCATATTCTATTTCCTTACCATTTTGGGTGAGTGTTTCTCTCTTGTGCCCATTCTCTTTTGTTTACTCCATGCATGGTATGTCTAGTCGATGAGTTATGCATGACTGTGCATGTAACGTGTCCGCAGGTTCCACTGGATTCTGCTAAATATTGAACTTCACACCTCTAGAGTTCTAATCATGGACTCTATGGATTCGGATCCAAAGCGTTGGGCCGACATGAGAAAAATGCTGCAAAAGTAATTATTTTCAATCATTTGAGCTCTATATCGATCAGTCTCTTTCGTTCATTTCCTAATATCAAGTAACTAATAACTCCCTTGTTCATTTAATTTTCTTTGCCCTGTAGAGTTTGGAGACGGTTCTCAGAAGAAATTGTCGGTGAATTCAAACATGAGCTAGATTTTAGAAGGTTAGTTAATGTGGATAAGCAGCCACCGGGGACCAATCTATGTGGATACTATGTTTGTGAGAACATCCGGAGACACACCTCTGAGCGGAAGGCATCGGATAGCGTGCGGAAGGCGACGGATAACTTGCGGAGGAGGCTTAGTCCAGAAGCTCGCTTCCGACCAATTCAAGATGAATTAGCAGGATTTTTCGTGAGGGAAGTCATCAATCCTAAAGGAGAACACTATACCGAGGACGAAGAAATTTATATGCATACCCGAGATTGAAACTTGTTCGAAGTTGTATATGGTCATCCATCCTAATTGTGTATGGAAACTTGTTCGAAGTTGTATATGGTCACCCGAGATTGAATATATATTATATATTACTCTTGAATTCTTCTTGTTTGAAATTTCATATGCATGTATATAGTAGCGTAGAATATGTGTACTGAAACTTCATCAAAATTAAAATAAAACACAAAATAAAATATAAAAGAAATAAAACACTACAAATTAAAAAGAAACCAGGTTTAGGGGGGCTAAAACCCTAAACCTGCGGAGGAGGCCTTTAGTCCCGGTTAGCCACGAGAACCGGGACTAAAGGTCCTCCGCCCCGACGGACTCCTGGCGCCCTCGCGCGTAAGAGGCGCGACTAAAGGGGGGGGCTTTAGTCGCGCATATTTAGTCCCGGTTGCAGAGCCGGGATTAATGGCCTTTGCGAACCGGGACTAAAGGCCCATTTTCTACCAGTGTCGGTTGGACAATAAGCGTAATTTTTGAGGATTAACGTGGAGCCGTGCTTCCAATTAGTAAATATCAGATTAATATTAGATGAATTAGATATATATTAAATTTAGGTATATGAGATTTGATCATCTAATTAAAATTTTACTATATAGAACTAGCTACTTTATTTTTAGTAAGAAAATTAATAGAACTAGTTTATTTGAATTAGTTGAATTAGTTGAACTAGTTAGTTGAATTAGTTGAGCTACTTTATTTAGGTATATTTTTAGTAAATGCTTAGTTGAATTACTTGAATTAATTAGTTGAACTAGTTGAATTAATAGAACTAATAAGTGTTTAATGTTTCACCTATGAACATAGGAAATGTCGTCTGACGACGAAAACGATTTCATTATGTGCAAATACTGTGAAGACCAGCGCTGCCTGTGAGACAGTAATTTCCTAGTTGATGATAGGCGCTTCAGCATCAAGCTGGATGAGACATTCAAAGTGGATACAGTAAGTCACAACGACAAGTCTTTTTCGTAATTAAGCATGACTTATGCTTCATTTGCTTCAATTTATAATTTTAAATTTTCACTATTCTACTAGCGTATCCCCTACCATGCAAGAATTTTTGTCTTGGATAAGATAGGTTTCAGTCCTAACAAAACTATGAAGGTAAAGAGAGTTTACTTGAAGACCGAGCATGGTTATACCTTCAACATCAAATTATACAATGCAGACACCTACACCTATTTTGAATGCAAAACTTGGCAAGCACTATGCAAGGCTTATGCATTTGAGCCTGATATGTTTATCACCTTTGATATTCGTCCCGAAGATGATATTGAAGGTAATAGAGACATTTGGGTCGATGTGCAGACGCCTCCAATTCTACCATTATGTGAGTTTCTCAACCATATTTATGTCTTCGATATTGTTTATTAAAAAATAGTTGACAACTAATTTCTATTGACAGCTTATTTCCATTCAAGCAAACACGTCCAGCGCTTGGTAGAAAGGACCGTCCACTGTCCCGGGGCTGAACTAAATTGCGAGGAGATAAGTCATTATGTTTCATGGCTTGAGGATCTTGATGCTGTTAAGAGAAATTATTTTCCTAAATTTGAAAATCTTAGTACTTTATCGTATTGAACTACGGTCACATCTATTTAGGAAAGATGGTAAGATTTTTACTATCTGTCCTCAGTGCATCTTTTGCATACATTATTTTTCAAGCTAAACTTCATTGCTAGCTAAGTAATGTTACTATACCATGCATGTTCTTCAACAGGGACTCCCGATGACAGTTGTGCCTCAGTGGATCGGTACTAAAGGTCGCATGTCAATGGTTAGCTTAAGGCCAAGACATCATACATTGCACATGAGTGCATTCAGGATTTCTACAACCGAGGAATGCTTAATAGTGAAAGACTGGAGCAAAATTGCGAAGGATCGCAGAGAAGTACTAGGGGGCAGCAATCAGAAGCGCAACCCACGATTAGGAGGCAGGTTCATCTGCATGCTCCAATATGATGAATCAGGAGAGCTATACATGCTCTATGCTATTTTACCTGAGAGAGAGCAGCAGGAATGATTAGCATGCTCTTAGTACTTGTCCTCTCATGTCTGTGTTCTTCGTCCTGAACTTAATCTCAAAGAGTGATTTGCTTTTGTGGTCTTATGAACGCTTATAATCTCATGACCATGTTGAACTCGATGATATCTTTGCATCTGGTACAAGTGAATGTTTCTTCTTTAAGCTAGTATTGGCGGTGATTAGATAGAGATAATGACTATGATGATTAAATAGTGGTAATGACGACTATGATGATTTTAGCTAGCTAGTATACTGTTGTTGGTGATGGTATGATGCAAGAGTAATTATATTAATATGATGATGATGAGTTATTATATCATTTATGAAAGAAACCGCATATTAGTTTCAACTGGATGGATCCTAGCTAGGTGATCAAGTAATATGGATATGGCATATACTTGATCACTTAGCTAGGATCCATGCGTCCAGTTGAAACTAATCTGTGGTACTTTCACCTAATGATTTAACAACTCATTATAATCTAAAAGCAATCTCTAAATTAAATTGAAAACACAAAATTAAATGAAAAATAAAAAATAAAACCAAACCCCCCCCAAACATTTAGTACCGGTTGGTGTTACCAACCGGTACTAAAGGTCTGCCCGCACCCGACCCTGGCTTGTGCCACGTGGTGGCACTTTAGTGGCGGTTCGTGCCGAACCGGTACTAAAGGGGGGGACCTTTAGTCCCCACCCTTTAGTGCCGGTAACAGAACCGGCACTAAAGGCCCTTACGAACCGGTGCTAAATCCCGGTTCTGCACTAGTGTCTTCATGGGAGTGGCAACTTGCTTGCCATTTTTCTTGAAGTTCCATTTCTTTTCCTTTCCCTTTTACTTGAAACTAGTGGTCTAGTCAACCATCAACACTTGATGCTTTTCTTGATTTCTACCTTCGCTGATTCAGCATCGCGAAGAGCTCGGGAATCGTTTTCGTCATCCCTTACATATTATAGTTCATCACGAAGTTCTAGTAACTTTGTGAAACTGACTAGAGAACTCTGTCAATCACTATCTTATATGGAAGATTAACTCCTACTCGATTAAGCGATTGTAGTACTCAGACATTCTGAGCACATGCTCACTGGTTGAGCTATTCTCCTCCATCTTGTAGGCAAAATACTTGTCAGGGGTCTCATACCTCTCGAGTCGGGCATGATTCTAAAATACTAATTTCAACTCTTGGAACATCTCATATGCTCCACAGCGTTCAAAACGTTTTTGAAGTCCCGATTCTAAGCCGTAAAGCATGGTGCATTAAACTATCAAGTAGTCATCATACCGAGCTAGCCGAACGTTCATAACGTCTGCATCTGCTCCTGCAATAGGTCCGTCACCTAGTGGTGCATCAAGGAGATAATACTTCTGTGCAGCAATGAGGATAATCCCCAGATCACGGAGCTAGTCTGCATCATTGCTACTAACATCTTTCAACTTATTTCTCTCTAGGAACATATCAAAAATAAACGGGGAGCTACATCGCAAGCTATTGATCTACAACATAGATATGCAAATACTATCTGGACTAAGTTCATGATAAATTAAAGTTCAATTAATCATATTACTTAAGAACTCCCACTTAGATAGACACCCCTCTAATAATCTAAGTGATCACGTGATCCATATCAACTAAACCATGTCCGATCATCACGTGAGATGGAGTAGTTTTCAATGGTGAACATCACTATGTTGATCATATCTACTATATGATTCACACTCGACCTTTCGGTCTCAGTGTTCCGAGGCCATATCTGCATATGCTAGGCTCGTCAAGTTTAAACCGAGTATTCTGCGCGTGTAAAACTGGATTGCACCCGTTGTATATGAACGTAGAGCTTATCACACTCGATCATCACGTGGTGTCTCGGCACGACGAACTGTAGCAACGGTGCATACTCGGGGAGAACACTTGTACCTTGAAATTTAGTGAGAGATCATCTTATAATACTACTGCCGAACTAAGCAAAATAAGATGCATAAAAGGATAAACATCACATGCAATAAAATAAGTGATATGATATGGCCATCATCATGTTGTGCCTTTGATCTCCATCTCCAAAGCACCGTCATGATCACCATCGTCACCGGCTTGACACCTTGATCCCCATCGAAGCATAGTTGTCCTCTCGCCAACTTATTGCTTCTATGACTATCGCTACCGCTTAGTGATAAAGTAAAGCAGTTACATGGTGATTGCATTTCATACAATAAAGCGACAACCATATGGCTCCTGCCAGTTGCCGATAACTGTTACAAAACATGATCATCTCATACAACAAATTACATATCACCACGTCTTGACCATATCACATCATAGCAAGCCCTGCAAAAACAAGTTAGATGTCCTCTACTTTGTTGTTGCAAATTTTACGTGGCTGCTACGGGCTTAGCAAGAACCGTTTTGACCTATGCATCAAAACCACAACAATTTTCCGTCAAGTGTGTTGTTTTAACCTTCAACAAGGACCGGGCATAGTCACACTCGATTGAACTAAAGTTGGAGAAACAAACACACACTAACCACCTGTGTGCGAAGCACGGCGGTAGAACTAGTCTCATGAACATGGTCATGTAATGTCGGTCTAGGCCGCTTCATCCAACAATACCGCCGAATCAAAGTATGACATGCTGCTAAGCAGTATGACTATTATCGCCCACAACTCTTTGTGTTCTACTCGTGCATATAACATCTACACATAGACCTGGCTCGGATGCCACTGTTGGGGAACGTAGTATTTCAAAAAAAATTCCTACGATCATGCAAGGTCTATCTAAGAGAGCATAGCAACGAGCAGGGAGAGTGTGTCCACGTACCCTCGTAGACCGAAAGCGGAAGCGTTAAGTAACGCGGTTGATGTAGTCGTACGTCTTCGCGATCCAACCGATCAAGTACCGAACGCACGGCACCTCCGCGATCTGTACACATTCAGCTCAGTGACGTCCCTCGAACTTCTAGATCCAGCTGAGGTTGAGGGAGAGTTTTGTCAGCACGACGGCGTGTTGACGGTGATGATGAAGTTACCGATGCAGGGCTTCTCCTAAGCACTACGAAAATATGACCGAGGTGGAAATCTATGGAGGGGGGCACCACACACGGCTAAGAAATCAACTTGTGTGTCTATGGGGTGCCCCCTCCCCTGTATATAAAGGAGTGGAGGAGGGGGCCGGCCGGCCTCCTATGGCGCGCCCCAAGGCGGGATTCCTACTCCTACTAGGAGTAGGTTTCCCCCCCTTTCCTAGTCCAACTTGGAGGGGGAAGGAAGGGAAAGAGGGGAAGAAGGAAAGGGGGCCCGGCCCCCCTCCCAATTCGGATTGGGCTTGGGGGGGGGGCGCCACACCTCTTGGCCGCTTCCTCTCTCTTCCACTAAAGCCCATGTAGGCCCATTAAGCCCCCGGGGGGTTCCGGTAACACCCTGTACTCCGGTAAAGGCCCGAACTCATCTGAAACCATTCCGATGCCCAAACATAACCTTCCAATATATCAATATTCATGTCTCGACCATTTCGAGACTCCTCGTCATGTCCGTGATCACATCCGGGACTCCGAACTACCTTTGGTACATCAAAACACGTAAACTTATAATACGGATCGTCATCGAACGTTAAGCATGCGGACCCTACGGGTTCGAGAACTATGTAGACATGGCCGAGACTCACTTCCGGTCAATAACCAATAGCGAAACCTAGATGCTCATATTGGTTCCTACATATTCTACGAAGAACTTTATCAGTCAAACCACATAACAACATACGTTGTTCCCTTTGTCATCGGTATGTTACTTGCCCAAGATTCGATCGTCGGTATCATCATACATAGTTCAATCTCGTTACCGGCAAGTCTCTTTACTCGTTCCGTAATGTATCATCCCGCAACTAACTCATTAGTCATATTGCTTGCAAGGCTTATAGTGATGTGCATTACCGAGAGGGCCCAGAGATACCTCTCCGAAACACGGAGTGACAAATCCTAATCTCGATCTATGCCAACCCAACGAACACCTTCGGAGACACCTGTAGAGCATATTTATAATCACCCAGTTACGTTGTGATGTTTGATAGCAGACAAGGTGTTCCTCCGGTATTCGGGAGTTGCATAATCTCATAGTCATAGGAACACGTATAACTCATGAAGAAAGCAGTAGTAATAAAACTAAACGATCATTTATGCCAAGCTAACGGATGGGTCTTGTCCATCACATCATTCTCCTAATGATGTGATCCCGTTCATCAAATGACAACACATGTCTATCGTGAGGAAACATGACCACCTTTGATAAACAAGCTAGTCAAGTAGAGGCATACTAGGGACACTCTGTTTTGTCTATGTATTCACACATGTACTAAGTTTCGGGTTAATACAATTCTAGCATGAATAATAAACATTTATCCTGATGTAAGGAAATAAATAATAACTTTATTATTGCCGCTAGGGCAGATTTCCTTCAGCTTCTTGTTGGGAAACGTTGCATGGAAAACAAAAAAAATTCTAAGCACACACAAGATCTATCCATGGAGATGCATAGCAACGAGAGGGGGAGAGTGTGTCTACATACCCTCATAGACCGTAAGCAGAAGCGTTTAGTAACGCGGTTGATGTAGTCGAACTTCTTCGCGCTCCAACCAATCAAGTACCAAACGTACGTCACCTCCGCGTTCAGCACACGTTCAGCTCGGTGACGTCCTTCGCCTTCTTGATCCAGTAAGAATGCGAGGTAATGGATGAGTTCCGGCAGCACGAAGGCATGGTGACGGTGATGGTGATGCTATCTCCGCACGGCTTCGCCTAAGCACTACGAAAATATGACCGAGGGTGTAAACGGTGGAGGGGGCGCCGCACACGGCTACGACAATGTTGTGGTTGTGCTATGCGCCCTCGTCCCACGTATATATAGGTGGGGGAGAGGGGAGAGGCCAAGGGGTGCCCCAAGTAGGGTTGGATCCTACTTGGGGACTTCCCCAAGCCGTGCCCCCTTCCTTATTTGAGTGCGGGAGGAAGGCAGGGGAGGTGGTGTCCCCCCTTTTCCTTTCTCTCACGAGGAGGGAAAGGTAGGAGGTGCCACCCCTCCCCTTTCCTTCCCTTAGGGCAGGCCTTCCAAGGAGTGGGGCGCACCAGCCCCCTAGTAGGCTGGTCTGTCCCCTCCTTTGGCCCATTAAGCCCATACACTTACCGGGGGTGTCCGGAACCCCTTCCGGCGACCCGATGACTAGTTGGTGCACTCCAAAACTCTTCTGGTGTACGAATACCTCTCGACCATTTCGAGACTCCTCGTCATATCCGTGATCTCATCCGGGACTCCAAACAACATCGGTCACCAAATCATATAACTCATATAACACTACGTCAACGAACTTTAAGCGTGCGGACCCTACGGGTTCGAGAACTATGTAGAAATGACCGAGACACCTCTTCGGTCAATAACCAATAGCGGAACCTAGATGCCCATATTGGTTCCTACATATTCTACGAAGATCTTTATCGGTCGAACCATTATGACAACATACGTAATTCCCTTTGTCCATGGGCAGGGGGGCACCCCAAAGCACAATAGTTATTCTCTTAGCCGAGTGCGCTCCTCCGGTCATAGCGTCGTAGTTCTTAGGCGAAGCCCTGCGTGGATCACATCACCATCACCGTCACCACGCCGTCGTTCTGACGCAACTCTCCCTCGACCCTCTGCTAGATCAAGAGTTCGAGGGATGTCATCGAGCTGAACGTGTGCTGAACTCAGAGGTGCCGTACGTTCGGTACTAGATCGGTTGGATCACGAAGACGTTCGACTACATCAACCATGTTAACCTAACGCTTCCACTTTCGGTCTACGAGGGTACGTAGACACACTCTCCCCCTCTCGTTGCTATGCATCTCCTAGATAGATCTTGCGTCATCATAGGATTTTTTTGAAATTGCGTGCTACGTTCCCCCTAAGTGGCATCCGAGCCAGGTCTATGCGTAGGTGATATGCACGAGTAGAACACAAAGAGTTGTGGGCGATAATAGTCATACTGCTTACCACCAACGTCTTACTTTTATTCGCCGGTATTATTGGATGAAGCGGCCCAGACCAACATTACATGACCAGGTTCATGAGACCGGTTCTACCGACATGCTTTTGCACACAGGTGGCTGGCGGTTGTCTGTTTCTCCAACTTTAGTTGAATCGGATTTGACTATGGCCAGTCCTTGTTGAAGGTTAAAACAACACACTTTGATGCGTAGGTAAGAACGGTTCTTGCTAGAAGCCCATAGCAGCCACGTAAAACTTGCAACAACAAAGTAGAGGACGCCTAACTTGTTTTTGCAGGGCATGTTGTGCGGTGATATGGTAAAGACATGATGAGAGATAAGTTATTGTATGAGATGATCATGTTTTGTAAAAGCTATCGGCAACTGGAAGAAGCCTTATAGTTGTCGCTTTATTGTCTGAAATGCAATCGCCATGTAATTGCTTTACTTTATGACTATGCGGTAGCGATAGTTGTTGAAGCAATAATTTGCGAGACGACAACGACGATACGGTGGAGATCAAGGTGTCATGCCGGTGACGATGGAGATCAAAGGCACAAGATGATGATGGCCATATCATGTCACACATTTTGATTGCATGTGATGTTTATCTTTTATGCATCTTATTTTGCTTAGTACGGCTGTAGCATTATAAGATGATCCCTTGCTAAATTTCAAGGTATAAGTGTTCTCCCTGAATATGCACCATTGCGACAGTTCGTCGTGCCGAGACACCACGTGATGATCGGGTGTGATAAGCTCCACATTCACATACAATGGGTGCAAGCCAGTTTTGCACGTGTAGAATACTCGGGTTAAACTTGATGAGCCTAGCATATGCAGATATGGCCTCGGAACACTAAGACCGAAAGGTCGAAAGTGAATCATATAGTAGATATGATCAACATAGAGATGTTCACCATTTAAAACTACTCCATCTCACGTGATGATCGGACATTGTTTAGTTGATTCGGATCACGTGATCATTTAGATGACTCGAGGGATGTCTATCTAAGTGGGAGTTCTTAAGTAATATGATTAATTGAACTTTAATTTATCATGTACTTAGTCCTGATAGTATTTGCATATCTATGTTGTAGATCAATAGCTCGCGTTATAGCTCCCCTATGTTTTTTATATGTTCCTAGAGAAAATTAAGTTGAAAGATGTTAGTACCAATGATGCGGACTAGGTCCGTGATCTGAGGATTATCCTCATTGCCTACAGAAGAATTATGTCCTTGACGCACCGCTAGGTGACAGGCCTATTGCAAGAGCAGATGCGGACGTTATGAACATTTGGCAAGCTCGATATGATGACTACTTGATAGTTTAGTGCGCCATGGTTTACGGCCTAGAACTGGGACTTCAAAAAAATGTTTTGAACACCTCGGAGCATATAAGATGTTCCAAGAGATGAAATTGGTATTTCAAGACTCATGCTCGTGTCAAGATGTCGGTGGAAACGACACTTATGGGATCACAAGAATCCCTACTACGGTTGGCGGGGCGCGGGGTTGTGAGAAGAGCAGGTCTAACAGGAAGCACACGGATCGTTTACCCAGGTTCGGGCTGCGAGGATGCGTAATACCCTAGTCCTGCTTTGGTGTGCATTTGAGAGAGTTCTTGAGCTCTCGAACTAGCTATGGTGGCTGCATAGTTCCAAAGAGCCGAATCCCTCTCCAGTATGCCATGGGCCTCCTTTTATAGTCGAGAGGGGCTGCCACAGTGGCACACAGGAGGTGGAAAGGTCTACAGTGCTGCGAGCTTATCGCCCGTATTACAAGACAAGATGCATTTAATGCATCGCTTAGGTGTCCCTTAGCTTTATAGGGCATGGGAACGAGGCCCGTCCCGTCTGTCGCCGCCTCGCCTTGCTTATACACGCGCCCAGGCCAGCGATGCATGTGGCGCCATGTAGGTAGGTAGGCAGCTGAGGTGGCGCGGTGGTAGGGGCTTCATGAAGATCTGCATGCCACCACGCAGGTGCGTGCTGAGTCGGTGTAGAGGCCGCCCGTCGCCACGCAGGTGCCTACCCAGCTGGTTGAGCTAGCAGCTGCTTGGGGACGGCGGTGGAGTCTTGGCTGGTGCAGGCATGGCAGTGGCCCCGCTGATGCCCTCGGCAAGGGTCTTGCCGTGGCGTTGCAGTCGTCCCCGGCAAGGCGCTTGCCGGGGGTCTTGTGGATCTCCTCGGCTAGGATCCCGCTGAGGGTCGCCGTCTTCTGGTCCTCATCTAATCTCACATGTTTATGATCTTGACAAAGATCTGCATGCCACCACGGAGGTGCCTCCCGAGCCTTGGTCCCAACGTAGTCGTTGGCGGCGTTTGGAACTCTTTGGCTCAAGGGGTGGCTCACTCCGCTGGTGTTGGGCGAGCTGCCTCGGCAAGGCTCTTGCCGGGGTTGTTGAGGCTGCCTGGCAAGGGTCTTGCCGGGGGAACCTACTTCGCCCCTCTGCTCTTTGGGTTCCTGGTCTTGGCGTTGCATTGTTTGTCTTGGGCTCCGGCTTCCCTCCTTTGCCCTGCTACGTGCGGCCTTGGCGCGCGGCTCTGACTGTCAGTGCACAAGTGAAGGGGTCAAAAGGAGAGCCCCTACTTTTGTAGACCGACAGGAGCCCCCGGGCCTGGGCCACACATAAGCGCGACACGTTGTTGGGCCTGGCCCAGAACGGTGCGCGGGTAGGTGGGGCGGATTTTACCGCAGTAACTGTTTCGTCCGTTGCGCTTCCCCACGACCCGCGTTGAACGCGCGACGTGGAGGGTTGTGCAGGACGTGGGGGTTATGCGTGGGGCGGTTCCCACACGCATGCGTCACATCGCAGTAAAGAGGCGGCTCGCACCATCCCAATAAAAAGAGGGAGGCGTGGAGGCACGGCTCATTTACTGAGTGGACTCGGGTCGTGGTCTTCAAGGTTCCCACGCCCCACGATCATAGGGCGGGGAACGGTCGGCTCACCCGTCCCCTCGGTTCTGCTTGCTCGCCACGTGTCCTTCATGCAGGTGGTAGGCGGTGGAGGTGGGAAACCGGGCCGTCGCTGATTGGTACAGCGGGTCGGTCCTGATTCCCTGCGCCCTTGGTGACTGGATTGGTCGAATGGGGCGGCCGAGCCCTGACTGCGCCCCTTTATAAGAAGGGAAGGGGGACGGCATCCCACATCCTGCCATCATCCATCTTCCTTCTACCTCCGCTCCTTTCTTCCATCTGTCATGGCGAGAGGAGGCGCCGGTCCTTCAACAGTGGCAGCGAGGGTTGCCGCTCGACAGTGCGTCCCCCCTTCCCAGGAGCTTGCGGCGGCGGAGCCGACTGTGAGGGGAAGGGGAAGGGGCGAGGCCGAGGTCGTCATGGCGTTTGGGGAAGAGGTGGACGGGGCAACGCACCGGTCCTGCCTCCGCCAGCGGCGCCCCTCCCGATGGAGGGCCACGTTGGGGACCAGCCCTGTGAGTTCTTCATCAGGCAGCGCCAACCACTGCGTCGTCGTCTTCGTCTTCCTAGCCCGTTTGCTCGGGAGATGGAGGGTGACCCACCCCAGACCCTCAGGTTTCACCTGAGGGGCTACGGGAATGGCGGCACGCGGGTTGACATCGATTTCCCCGCCCCTCAGGTCATGTACCTCCGTCGTGGATGGAAGACGTTCGCTCACATCCACAGCCTGACGGCGGGGCTCGTCCTTTACTTCAAGTTAATGGAGCACGGCCTGCTCTCTGTCAAGGTCTTCGGAGATCTTGGAACTCGCCTGAAGTGCTGCGTGGAGAGCTCCTCCGACGATGAAGATTCCTCCTCGAGCAGGAGTGACGAGGAGTACAGCGATAGCGACGGCGAGGGAGTCGAGCAGCATGATGCTGACTCAGACTTCGACTGACCGCGTCGCCCCTCCCTCGGCCTCGTGCCCTGCCGAGGGCCTTCCTCGTCAAGCTCTCCATCGGGGCGCTCCCCGTCGTCTCCTTGGGCGGCTGGCGTAGGAGGGCCGGAGAAGGCGAAGAAGGCAGGTGGCGGCCGTCAAATCGGAGTACGCGGGCACCGACGCCTTTGTCGCGTATTGCCGGCCCGCTGCCTCGTCTTTCAGCTCCTTTCCCGGCACCAAGACGTTCTCTTGGAGCCTTCTGCTCCTCGTACCTTGCCTAGGCGCTCTTTTTGCCCTCCTGCTGTCTTGTTCCACTTTCTGAGGAGAGGGACAAGAAAGGGATTACGGGCATCTCATCTCTTTTTAGTTTGTAAGCCTGCGGGCACTTGTTAGATTTAAAACTTGTAATCCCCTTGCTCATGTTTTTTATTCCGTACGAACTGCACCTGTATGTGATGTTTTTAATGAAAAAGGGTGCTTGCCGGGTTCTTTGTGCGTGAGCGAGGCCCATGCCAAAGAACGAGTCCTTGTTATTTCTAAGATAAACATTGTTGCCCGGCAACAGACCTTGCCATCCCCCCACTCCAGTCGACCATTCTCGCGCTCTTGGCGGAGGCAGGGCGAAGTAGAGTTAGGCCCCTCGTGTATTTTCTGGCCACCGCGTCTGCGACCCGGTTCTGTCCCAGTGGCTTGGGTACAAGAAGAAGGGGGAGCACGGTGGTTTCGGAGCAAAACGAGGTATCATTTGTCCCAGTTCCATACGGAAATGCATAACAGGGGATGAAAGACTTATCTGAATCCGAAGCCCCCGGCAACCTTAGCTTGCCGTGGTTGGATCCTTGTGTCTTCAGCCCCCGGCAGTCTTGGCTTGCCGGGGCCGGAGCGCCAGTCCGTTCTCTTTCTCCCAAGCGGCTCAGCAGAAATGCCCACGTGCCATGCAAATCAAAGAGGACAGAAAGACGCACACTCGACCTCTAGGCTAGGGGTTAGTCGCCGCTAAGCATTATCAACCCTAACCGAGGTAGAGACTTAATCTACCATGCACGCTATAACTTAGGGCGCCAGCGCTTCATTTATTTATGCTTAGGGTCTGCGCCTGGCTTTGTACAGAGGGTTACATGCCTTGCCGGCAAATCTTGTATAGAAGGTGGCTTGCCGGGAGGCCCGGCAAGCCGCGCCTTATGGGTAAAACTTGCGAAGATGCTCGATGTTCCAGGAGTTGCTCACTTGGACAGCATCTTCGGTCTCCAGGCGGACTGCGTCGGGCCTGGTGACTCGTATTACCCGATAAGTGTCTTCCCACTTCGGTGCCAACTTGTTGGTATTCTTGGCCGACTGAATGCGCCGAAGAACAAGGTCGCCTTCCTCAAAGCTCCGGGCATGAACCTTGCAGCTATGGTAGCGACGCAAGGCTTGCTGGTAACGTGCTGCTCTCACAGCTGCCCGAAGACGATCTTCCTCAAGGAGCGTTGCGTCATCTTGCCACAATTGCTCTTGCTCAAGCTCGTCGTAAGCGAGCACTCGAGGTGACCCGTATATGAGTTCCGTGGGGAGAACTGCTTCTGCCCCGTATACCAGGGCAAAGGGTGTCTGGCCGGTGGCTCGATTTGGCGTTGTCCTGATCGACTAAAGAACCGCCGTCAACTCATCAATCCAATGCCTTCCGCTCTTGTGCAGCTTGTCAAAAGTCTTTGTCCTCAGGCCTCGCAACACTTCAGCATTTGCCCTCTCCGCCTGGTCGTTGCTCCGTGGGTGCGCCACGGAGGCGAAACAGACCTTGCTGCCGAGGTATTGGATGTATTGCATGAAGGTGTGGCTTGTGAACTGCGTGCCGTTGTCGGTGATGACTCTGTTTGGCACACCAAAACAGCAGACTAGTCCCTTGAAGAACTTGACGGCTGACTGTGCTGTCACCTTCCTCACTGCCTCCACCTCCGGCCACTTTGTGAACTTGTCGATTGCAACGTACAAGTAATCAAAGCCCCCGACAGCACGGGGGAAGGGGCCCAGTATGTCGAGCCCCCAAACCGAAAATGGCCAGGAGAGAGGGATTGTTTGAAGGCCTTGAGCTGGTTGATGAAGCTTCTTTGAATGGAACTGACACGCTTCCTCAAGGAGGGCAGTTGGCCAGAAGAAACCCTGCCGGAACGCCTTGCCGGCAAGGGCCCTCGACCCTATGTGGGAGCCACATATGCCCCAGTGTATCTCCGCCAACAGCTCCAGTCCTTCCTCCTGGGGAATGCACTTCAATTTCACACCGTTCAGTCTTTTTCTGTACAGGACATCATCGACGAACTGGTACAAGGCAGACCGACGGGCTACTTTTTCCGCTTCTTCCTGCTCCTCACAAAGTTCCCCTGTCTGGAGGAAATGGACGGTGTGCTGTGCCCATGCCGGAGCCTGGGGCTTGACGACAAGGGCCAAAGGCATCTCTTCCGCCACAGGGGCAGCCGTCTCTACGGCTAGGAATTGGCGCCCTGCCGGAGCCAGCTGCCCCTTAGCGGGCTCGGAATCCGTGGCAACACCCTTGCCGGCGGCCCCTGGGGGCTCGGCGGGAAAGTACTTGCCGGGGCCTGATTTCCTCCGCTTGTTCTGTTCCGTTGATGGTTTGACAGATGGTTGAGTTAACCGAAGCAAAAAGGTACCTGGTTCCACAGGTAGCTTGAATGCAGCGCGCTTTGACAGGTAGTCAGCGATGTCGTTCTCCGCTCGGGGAACGTGCTCCGCTTGTATACCGTCGAAGCGCTCGTCCAGCTTCCTCACCTCATCTATGTAGGCCTCCATCAACGGACTCTGATAATCTTTGTTGACTTGTCTGACGACAAGCTTTGAATCACCCCTTACGATGAGATTCTTCACCCCGAGGTCTGCCGTGATCCTGAGACCGGCAAGCAGCCCCTCGTACTCAGCAGTGTTGTTTGTGGACATCTCCCTGGGAAAGTGCATCTGGATCACATACTTGAGGTGCTCTCCGGTGGGTTCGACAAGCAGCACACCAGCACCGGCGCCTTGCAGTGTGAAAGCCCCATCAAAGTACATGATCCAGTCGCGACTTGCTTCTTTGCCGGGGAGAGCGGTCTCTTGGACTTCTTCGTCGGGCGTTGAGGTCCATTCTGTAATGAACTCCGCCAAGACTCTGCTCTGGGTTGTCGAAGTACTTTCAAACTTCAACCCAAAGCTAGACAACTCCAAGGCCCACTCCACAATCCTTCCGGTTGCATCTGGGTTGTGTAGTATCCGTTGCAACGGGAGGTGGGTGACGACAGTGATCTCGTGGGCTTGGAAGTAATGACGCAGCTTCCTCGAGGCCATAAGGAGGCCGAAGAGCAATTTCTGCACACCGGAGTACCTTGACCTAGCCCCCTGCAAGAGGGAGCTGACAAAGTAAACCGGGTGTTGTATCATCTTCTTCTTCTGCACCACTTCACTTGGTTGCGCGGGCCCTGTCCTGATGGCGTCAGACTCTGCCGGGGGCCTTGCCTTCCCGGCACTAGGCCCTGCCGGGGGAGTTTCTGAATTGCAGTCTGTCGGTCCTGCCGTTGCCACTGCCTCTTCGTCAACCTCCCTCTGCGCCACTAGCGCGGCACTGACCACTTGATTCGTCGCCGTCAGATACAGCAGCAACGGCTCTTGTGGTTTAGGCGCAACTAGTATCGGTGTAGAGGGAAGGTATCTCTTCAGGTCTAGCAACGCCGCCTCGGCCTCTGGGGTCCACTCCATCGGGCCCGCCTTCTTCAAGATCTTGAAAAAGGGAAGGGCGCACTCGGCAGAATTGGAGATGAATCGGCTCATGGCGGCAACGCAGCCAGTGAGCCGATGCACATCCTTGATCCGCTTGGGAGCCTGAATCTGCTCGATAGCCTTGATCTTGTCTGGGTTTTCCTCGATCCCGCGGTGCGACACAAAGAACCCGAGAAGTTTGCCGGATGGAACGCCGAAGACACACTTCTCAGGGTTCAGCTCGAGGTTGATCTTGCGCAGGTTGGCAAACGTCTCTTCTAAGTCTTGTACAATTGTTGCCCTGTCCTTGGTTTTGACCACTATGTCATCTGTTGGGGATATTACCACTGGGCGTAAACCGGCCAGGAGAGGCCGGGTTAACTTCATAAGTAGTTCATCTATATCTGAAGCTCATGAAGACAGACGGTGACGCTTCATGAAGGCCCAGGGCCCAAAGCCGGTTTAAGGCGTGTAGACACAAACCGGTATTAAGATGTAAACTTGTGTTGTAAGATATGTGTAGCCGAGACCAAGACGGACACGATTATGAGCCGGCCTCGGAGTCTGTAAACCGACGGGCGTCAACCCATGTATATAAGGGGACGACCCGGCGGCGGTTCAGGGACAACAGACAACAACTCGAGACTTAGGCAAAGCGTATTCGCTCCCTGGTCATCGAAACCCCATCAATTCCATCACAACTAGACGTAGGCTTTTACCTTCATCGAAGGGGCCGAACTAGTATAAAACTCTCCTGCGTCCCTTGTCCTCTTTAACCCCTTCAAGCTAACCCGTAGCGATGGCTCCATGATTAAGCCCTTCCTCTAGGACATCTGCCATGACAAAACCACGACAGTTGGCGCCCACCGTGGGGCTATCGCACGATGGTTTCAAGTTCTTGGAGGGCAGCTTCGAAGGACTCAAGTGTTACGCTGTGGGCCGGATGACCAAGAGTCGTCGCGGTAAGCTCTACATCGACGATGCAGGCTGGGGCCCCGAGGCCGGCTCAATCGAGTACTGGTACCGACTCCCCTTTGGTGGCATAGACGTTTTCATTGGCAAGATCGGCGAACCAGGCCCTGAGCCGGACATCTGCACCGACCTCGTCGAAACGGCCCAGCGTGTGAGATCTGCCCGGGTCAAGCCTGTCATGAAGCGTGCCTTCGTGGGGGTTATCCATGGAGGTGAATCTGAGGATAGATCGGAATCTGGTGGTGAGACCGTCGTTTATTCCGGCGACGAGTCATCGACTGGAGAGACCGAGTCGTTATATCAGTTACAAGATGGCCAGATTGGGGGCTGTTCCGATGGCGACAGTATTCCGGACCCCTTTGATCTGCCAAACCGGGTGGCGATTTTCATGGCCGGCACGCAACCGGCGCTCCACTCTTCGACCGCAGCGGCGATGATTTCCGGATCAGCAGTGGCTGCAGTGGCTAGGGCAGGAGGCCGTGTGCGACCGCCAGCTCAGGTTCTATTTGATTTGTTTGATGTGTTGGCAACGCTGATGGAGGAGGTTAACCCAGTAGATCAGGATGCACACAATGCGGCAGTCGCGAAAGTGAAAGATCAGATCACCCAGGCAAAAGCCGACTTAGCAGCTGAGGATACCAGGATAGCCGCGGAGCGGGCCGCTTTGGATGCACAAGCTTACCGGATTATGCTAGATCAGAGTGCGTCGAACGAAGTCCTGAAGAGGAGGCACCGATCTCGCCTGCCGCCGGTTTATGAAGCTAGAAATCTCTTTAAAACCCGAGGAGCAGGAACCAGCAATCCGCCGGTGTTAAACCGGGCAGAGGAACCCGGAGCAGGGACGCCGGTTCAGCCACGTTTGGTGGATCCGCCTCATCAGAACAACGTTGTGGTACCTCATGTCCCCACACCACCGGGTCATTACTCTAACCCAATGGACAACATTGTCGCTGCCGCTTCACGGCTGGCGGCCATCCCGATCGAACACGATTCTCGAGCAGCAGTCGAGACGCGTCGAGTTAAGGAGCTTCTTTAGACAACCTTAATTCAACAGGAGGCTTATTCATATAGTCGCGATCGGGTTCATTCCACTCCCCGTCCAAGCCGGAGTTACAGCAGGTGTATGGATGAACCGGAAGTATCAAGCAATGCGCGGAACCGTGATCCGCCCCGTGGCCATAACCCGGCGGCATGCAGAGAGGCCAAGTTAGCGGCGCAGCATGAGGCCCGACAGCTTACTCCGGTTCATCCAACCACATCGGTGGAACCATGAGTTACCTCTAGTTCCTTGGGAGTGCCATGTCTTGTCCCAGCGTTGCGCTATGTGCACCTGCCCAAGGATTTCAAGAGCAACCCGAAGCAGTTGAATAGCGGACAGTATCATGTCTTCACCACTAGCTTGGACAAGCGCGACCAGAAGCTTCATAAAAGGATGGTGAATGCCATTGAACCGGCGGTGCCCCGTTATTTGCGCTGGTCCGAGCAGCCCATTGTGTGGAGTAGAGACGATCATCCACCCCGGGTTGACAATCCGGGTCATCTAGCTCTGGTGGTGGCACCTCAGGTGGGAGGTTATAAGTTCACTAAGGTACTCATGGATGGAGGGAGTAGTATCAATATCCTTTATTATGAAACTTTCCGTCGCATGGGGCCAACAGATAAAAATCTTAAACCGTCCAATACGGTGTTCCATGGTGTGGTGCCTGGTAAGTCGGCATACCCTGTTGGTAAGATAGCTCTGGAGGTGGCTTTTAGAGATGAGCATGACTCGAGATCAGAAACCTTGACCTTTGAAGTGGTGAAAATCAGAAGCCCATATCATGCCCTATTTGGACCGCCAGCTTATGCTAAGTTTATGGCACGGCCATGTTATGTCTATCTACAGCTCAAGATGCCGGGTCACAAGGGAACTACAACCGTGCATGGGAGCCGCGAGATTGCTCTGGAGTGTGAGGAAGGTGATGCGGCTTATGCTGAGTCGGTTTGTGCAACAGAGGAGTTGAAGTTTTACAAAGACAATGTTGATCCGGCAGATATGACTTCATTGAAGAAACCAACTACGGAGCATGATCCGGCCCTGAAGTTTAAATCGGCTGATGAGACTAAACTTTTTGACTTCATGCCTGGTGATTAATCCAAGCAGTTTAGCATCAGCGCTAACTTGGATCCGAAATAGGAAAGCGCGCTCATCGAGTTCATCCGTGAGAATCGGGACATCTTTGCATGGAAGCCTTCTGACATGCCTGGTGTACCGAGAGAACTCGCTGAGCACACTCTCAATGTTGATCCTAAGTATAAACCAGTCAAGCAGTTTCTCCGCCGGTTCAATGAAGAAAGACGCAAAGCTATTGGAGAAGAAGTAGCCAGGCTCTTGGCGGCTGGATTTATCGTTGAAGTATTCCATCCTGAGTGGTTGGCTAATCTGGTGCTGGTCCTCAAGAAGAATGGCACTTTGCGTATGTGTGTGACTACACAGATCTCAACAAAGCTTGTCCAGCAGATCCTTTTGCCCTCCCCCGTATTGATCAGATTATTGATGCTACAGCGAGTTGTGAGCGGTTAAGTTTTTTGGATGCATATTCTGGTTATCATCAGATCAAAATGGCAGTTAAGGACCAGTAGAAGATGGCCTTCATAACTCCCTTTTGAGCCTTCTGCTATGTGTCCATGCCCTTTGGGCTCAAGAGTGCACAGGCAACATATCAACGGTGTGTGCAGAATTGTCTTCATAAACAGATCGGCCGCAATGTTCACGCCTATGTGGATGATATTGTGGTAAAATCAAGGAAAAAGGAGACATTGGTTGATGACTTGCAGGAAACCTTTGATAACCTGCGGGTTTATAAAATGATGCTTAATCCGGCCAAGTGCGTGTTTGGTGTACCTGCAGGCAAGCTCTTAGGTTTTTTGTCTAACAGGGGCATTGAAGCTAATCCAGAAAAAATCAAAGCCATCACCTCCTTGGCTAAACCGAAGTGTATCAATGATGTTCAACGCCTGGCAGGTCAGATTGCCGCATTGAGCCGCTTTGTCAGTCGCCTCGGGGAGAAGGCCATCCCTTTGTATCAGATGCTGAAGAAAACGGATAACTTCGTCTGGAGTGACGCCGCTAATGAAGCATTTGAGGACTTAAAGCGGCAGCTAGCTAATCCGCTTGTTCTCGCTGCTCCGGTTGACAAAGAGCCATTGTTGCTATATGTGGCAGCTAACGCTCGGGATGTTAGTGTGGCTATTGTGGTGGAGCGAAAGGAGGTAGGAAAGGAATATCCGGTTCAGCGGCCGGTTTACTATATTAGTGAGGTACTCATTCAATCCAAGCAGAGGTACCCGCATTGGCAAAAATTGCTGTATGGGGTTTTCATGGCAAGCCTGAAGCTTAAGCAGTATTTCCAAGGTCATCCCATCATGGTGGTCAGCTCTGCTCCTTTGGGGGATATAATCCAGAATAGAGAGGCAACTGGTTGAATTGCTAAGTGGGCTATCGAGCTCGGGCCTCACGGGTTGAAATACATACCCCGAACGGCGATCAAATCTCAGGAACTTGTGGATTTCATCAATGATTGGACAGAGTTACAAGCACCAGAAGAAAAGCCGGATCACACTTATTGGACTATTCATTTTGATGGGTCCAGGCAATTGGAGGGCTCGGGGGCTGGAGTCGTGTTAACTTCCCCACGAGGTGATAAGTTTTGTTATGTTCTCCGTTTAATGTTCTCTTGCACTAATAATGCAGCTGGATATGAGGCATTACTCCATGGTCTTCGGATGGCTAAGGAGATTAATCTCAGCCGAGTTAAATGCTTCGGTGACTCGGATTTGGTGGCTCAACAAGTGTCTGGCACTTGGGATTCCAAGGACCCACTAATGGCAACATATCGTCGTGAGGTGGATATTGTTGCAGGTCACTTTAAAGGTTATCAGGTGGATCATGTGGACCGGCGGAAGAATGAAGCAGCAGACGCTTTAAGCCGCCTGGTCTCCCAACGTAAACCGGTTCCACCTAATGTTTTCCTGGATGTTTTGCATAATCCGTCCGTCAAGCTCCCTGGTGAAGAGGATTTGGCTATTCCTGATCCGGAGGCTCAGTTTGTGGCGGCTCTACATGTTATCCCGGATTGGACGGTTCCGTATCTGGCGTATATGAACCGGGGCGAGTTACCAGAGGATGAAACTTTGGCCAGGCAGATAACCCGGCGGTCCAAGTCCATGATTATTATCAATGGAGAGTTGCATCATTGCAGTATAACAGGGGCGTTTCAACGCTGTGTATCCCCTAATGAAGGCCATGAAATTTTGCGTGGGATCCATGAAGGAGATTGTGGACACCACACTGGTTCAAAATCTTTGGTGGCCAAGGCGTTTCGTCATGGTTTCTATTGGTTGACAGCTCATGCTGATGCCGAGGACTTGGTTAAAAGATGTGATGGCTGTCAGAAATTCTAATGGCGTGCTCATTTACCAGCTCAAGAATTGCGGATAATTCCAATCACCTAGCCGTTTGCAACCTGGGGGCTGGATATGGTTGGGCTTTCAAGAGGTCCAAGGACAAGAAGACCCACCTTTTGGTGGTGGTTGATGAGTTCGCAAAATGGGTAGAGGCAGAGCCAGTTAGTAAGTGTGATGCAGCCACGGCAGTTCAATTCATCAAGAAGGTGATCTTCCGATTTGGCTTTCCACACAACATTATAACAGACAATGGTACCAATCTGTCAAAGGGTGCCATGAAGGAGTTCTGTCAACGTGAGCACATCCGGCTTGACGTGTCATTAGTGGCTCACCCCCAGTCCAATGGTCAAGCGGAGAGGGCCAATCAAGAGATCTTGAGAGGCATCAAACCCCGGCTTATGGTTCCTTTGCAACGGACACCGGGTTGTTGGGTTGAGGAGTTACCTTCAGTGTTATGGAGCATCAATACCACACCCAACAGATCGACAGGCTACACACCATTCTTCATGGTTTATGGACCGAAAGCGGTTCTTCCTAGTGACATCCGTCATGATTCGCCTCATGTGGCGGAATGTGTTGAAGCGGATAACGAGAAGGCACGACAGGAAGCTCTTGACCTGTTAGATGAGGAGCGTGACATGGCGGCAGCCCGTTCGGCGATTTATCAGCAAGATCTGCATCGTTATCATAGCCACCGGGGTAGAACCAGAACCTTTCAAGAAGGAGATCTGGTGCTTCGACTCATCCCGGATCAGACTGATATGCACAAGCTATCCCCCCCTTGGGAAGGGACTTTTGTGGTCAGCAAGGATTTGCACAATGGGTCGTACTACCTAATCGATGTTCGAGAGCGCAAAGACTCACGTAAATTGGAGGAGGAGACCAACCGGCCGTGGAATATTGCTCATCTTTGGCCCTACTATACTTGAGCTACAGGCTCTGCTTATGTACATATTATGACATTGTATATATTATGATCAATATAATAAACCGAAACCTCAGCTAAAGCGGGGTATCTGTTGTTTTCTTACATCACGAGTGGTTACATGGAGCTTACAAAGCGGCGTCCGGTTTACCCCTTGATTTAGCTTCTTAAAGCTTGATATCAGATCACTTGGGGGCTTGGTCGTATCCGAACCATAGCTACACCTCTTGATCGGCGCAATGCCACAGCATCACTTGGAAGCATGGTCGAACCCGAACCATGGCTACGCCTCTTGATCGGCGTAAAGCCACAGAATCACTTGGGGGCTTGGTCATATCCGAACCATAGCCACGCCTCTTGATCGGCATAATGCCACAACATCACTTGGGAGCATGGTCGAACCCGAACCATGGCTACGCCTCTTGATCGGCGTAAAGCCACAGAATAACTTGGGGGCTTGGTCGAACCCGAACCATAGCAATGCCTTTTGATCGGCGTAATGCCACATCATCACTTGGGGGCTTGGTCGAACCCGAACCAAAGCAACACCTCTTGATCAAATTTGGGGCCTGGCAGCCCGTGAAAAGCCTCGACTACAACGGTTTTATTTGCCTTTTGCTAAGTTTCTTTTTCTTTTGCTAAGATTTGTGATGTTTTCAAACCAGTGTTTATCAACCCGGTTGGGCTGTCAACTACAAGTTGTCAGTACATGACCAAGTTATAATCCGGAGACTATCAGCCCGGTCTGGTTCTGACTCATAGTCACCAGTATGGAATAAGCTAGTGTTTATCACAACCCAGAACAGTTTTGTTGTAAACCGGCCTTATATAACAGGAGATACTTTTACTCCGGATTAAGGTTATTACCTTCATTACAAGGTTGGTCAGCCAACACTATGCCTAAAGGTCGCAGGTATAATATATTTCCATACTTGGTTATCTTTTACAACCTTGGTTATAAAACTTGGTCATATATATAGTTGGGTATCATGACCCGCCCGGCGGTAAACCGCCAGGGCGCTTTAAGCTTTTTATCTGCAGGAACAATTGGAATAAATAGCTATGGATTATGAACATCATATCTCAAAGCATGGCGGATTAACACGCATCAGTTGTAGATAAATATGCACGAAGGCATAACAGACCAAGTGTTTTAACTAGCCTATTACAAGGCATTTCAGTACCCAAAGGAATTATTGTTTCTCAATAAACATTGCAGTATGGAAGGTTAAACCGGCCCCTGGGTTATGATCACATAGCAGCTTGACCTGACGGCTGCGGGTCATCTTGCACCGGTTCTTCTTCTTCGTCCCTACCCAGTGGCTGGAAGTCAACAGTTGTCCAGTCGATCCCAGTTAAAGCTTGGAACACAGCTTCGTCGCTTATAAGGGTGGACGGTTCAATATCAGGGGCATAAGTGTGCTTACGGATTGGAGGGATCAGGCTTTGAGTTTCTGGAGCTGGTGCAGCAACCCACTTGTTATTGATATCATAACTCGCCTGAAAATGTCAAAGATCAGCTTCTACAGCAAGTTGACAAGCCGGTGGACGTACTTCCCGGTTTATGGCGCGGAGATCTTCAGTGCAAAATTCTGATCCGTCTTCTTTCAAGCTTGGGTAGCCTTTAGCCACGTCCGTCGGATCAAGATCAGGCACCCATGCTTTTGCCCGGGTTAGCGCAGTCCGAGCGCCAGCCCTTGCAGCATTCCTCTTCAGCTCTTCTATCCGGGCAGGCAGCATAGATAGCCTGTCTAAGGTATCCTTGATCAACGTCGGGGGTGGCTTATTGTGCGAAGCGGTGCAGATAATCCGTTGTGCGCCGGTATACAGTTGCTCTATCAGCGTGTAGGCAGCTTTCAACTTCTTCTGCACATCAGAGCCCAGATGGCTAATGCGGGTTCCTGTATCATTACAAACATCAGTATACCGGCAACGCATGAGAGGATATGTTGAAAGCATAAAGGAAGGATGTTTACCAAACACAGCAGCGGTCATAGCATGCACTTGCCGCTTTACACCAGTCAGCTCGTCAACCACCGGTTTAAGAGCGGCTTCTGCGTTTTCAACCCTTTTTATCAAAGCGGTTTTTTCAGTCTCCCAATCCGCCCGCTCTTTGTTGAAGCCCTCTTTCAGTTTCTCCATAGCGCCTAGAGCGTGGGTCAATTCTTCCTTCGCTTTGGAGGCTTCAGCTTGCTGGGTTTTGATGGTCTCCTGCAGATCAGCGGTTTGGCGTTCCTTGTTGCTCAGCTCCGCCTGTAAAGAGACAGATACATAATGAGTTGACAGTACATATTTGAAGTACCAAGCACATAACAAGTTATGCCCTTAGTACTTGGGGGCTAATGCATATTTGCTTTTACTCAGAAATTTTTACAAGTCCCAAGCACAATACAAATATTAAGCTTGGCACTTGGGGGCTAATGTGTGTTCGCTTAAAACCTGTTGATATGGGAACTCTTCTAAAGTCCCGGTTCATCTTTATAAAGTTAAACCGGCCCTTGGGGACTACACCGGCGAAAGAGCAGTATGGCAAATTTTAAGGAACCGGTTCATCTTAATGAGGTAATCCGGTCTCTGGAGGCAAAATATGCAAAGATAAGTTGTGACAAAAGTCCCGGTTTAGATCGCTATCATAAACCGTCACTTGGGGGCTACTAGGAATTGATAAACTACAATTGGACAAAAGAGAAACATGGTAGTTACCTCATATCGCTCCTTCATTAAGTTTACCAAACTATCTTCATAATCACGGCTGGTATACAGACGGTTCAAGAAGCCAGAGTGAATGTCTTGAGCATTGAGATGGGCGTAGCTTGATAAATCGGCATTCCATTTGCCTTTGCCGATAGCAGAGAGATCATCCTTGGCAGTATGTTTTGACAAAGCTACAGGATTGCCAGGAGTGGTGTGGCCAGTGCCAGTAATCATAACATCATCATCTTGTTCATCAGCAGCTCTTGCCGGAGTTGGCGGTTTATCAGTGTCCTTCGCTAGACTGACCGGTTTGTCACCAGTTCGGATAGGGATGGTTGGCCGGTCTGCATGACTTGTAGTGTCAAGTTGCACTTGTTCAGCAAGGAAATCACGGTCTTGAAGCGGCGGATCATGAAGCATGGCGTCAGCATCGGTTTCTTCCAGACCTGGAGTTGTTTCCGGTTCAGCAGCTACATTATCATCAGCCGGTTTGTTCAACCGAGCTTTCTTGCTGGGTCTTGGCTTGGTGCTGCAAAAAGATAAGACATAAGGATCAGTACAGTATGAAAAGATAACATATCAAGAATAAAGACATGTGCATAACTCACCCAGGAACTATTTTGAGAGGTGGAAGCTGTGTGGCCGAAGACTCGCCACAGGATGAGTGAGATGTACCCTGATAATTTGAATCAGACGGGTTAAGAGGCTGGCGAAAACAACCTGCTCTTGGGCATGAAGTATCAATGGGATAAGAGACCTCTGATCGGCGTTTCCGAACCAGACTATTCGGTAAACCGGCGGAGGTAACTACCTGGCCGTTGTGCCGGGTTGTACGGCGAGCTTCGTGCTGCTGCGTCTTCAAAAGAATGTTTGGATCCAAATAAGGAAGAGGGTGAGAAAATTTTACTTTCCGGTTTGCTTGACGGATTTTTGATGTTGGCAGAGGATCTGAATCGGAGGAAAGAATAGTTACCTTTACGTCCTCAGCGTGACTGCCTTCAGCGCCGTCCTGATAATAATCATTGTCAATGGATGAATGAACCAAGAGAGTCAAGTTCTACCTCTGATTCCGGATTACATACATTGTCATCAGCTGGTAGATCGGAGGATGTAGTGGTCCTTCTCTTGGCAGGTTTCTTAACAACCTTGGTCTTTGGACGAACTGGCTTGACCGGTTTGTCTTGCGGTTTTGCCAGTTTATCTTGTGATGGTTTCTTGTTCCAGAACGGATCATCACCCTGTCAAAAAATAATCACACTCTCAGAGAATATTTGGATAGAAGCAAATTCAGATATAAAGGAATGTATGATTCTTACAACTGGTGGTTTGTTGAAGGTGCAGAAAGGGAGTAGTCCGATTTGGGCACAGACGGCCTCCGGTTCATTCAGCATTTTCTTTACAGCTTCAGTGACTTCTTCGTCTGTAAGCTGAATATCAATGTGCCGCTGAGCATCCTTCAGACTACTCGTGTACTCACACATCAAACCGGGGCGCCGGCTTAAGGGCAGAATGCTCCAACTTATCCAGCAACGAGCAAGATCAACTCCTGTCAAACCGTTCTCCATGAAGGCTCTAAGATTTGATAGTTGGGGAGCATAGTTGGCCCATTCTCTTGCTGTGAACCTCTGAGGAAACGGGTTGTGTTGCTCAGGCGTTCAGGGCGGTAACCCGGCAGGGGGTTTTCATCAGATGGAGAGGTATCCATGCGGTAGAACAAAGTTTGGTTCCACTCTTTGGGGTGACTGTGGAGTTTGGGATGGGGGAAGGTGACTTCTTTCCTCTTCTGAACCGCCATGCCGCCCAGTTCCGTATTGGGTCCATCTGAGAACTCGGTGCGACGGCTTAAATGAAAGAAATCCCTAAACAGTTCGACTATAGGTTCCTCTTGCAGATAAGCTTCACAGAATACTTGGAAGTGGCAGATATCGGTAACAGAGTTGGGACCGATGTCTTGAGGGTGCAGCTGAAAATTGGCTAGCACATCTCGGAATTTTTTTGAACCGGGAGGGCTAAAACCTCGTCCGAGATGATCAGCAAACACGACTACTTCTCCATCCTTGGGTGTAGGAGGTTTCTCCGGGCCAGAGACCCTCCAATGGATGACATCTTTCTTGGCTAAAGCGCCCGTTTTAACAAGGTTGTTTAATTGCTCCTCGGTTACTCGAGAGGGAGCCCAATTGCAATCATAGACTTGTTTAGCCATGACAAGGAAAATCTGAAACATGAGTATTACCGGTTTAAGATTTACAGTGGACAACTATACAGTGGTATGAGGATACTAGCATATTGGTAAACCGGATTTGGTTATTCGTAAACCGGAGTCTGGCAATGGAACGGTGTAATGCATTGGCAGTTCAACAGGGGACTAATGGTATCTACCGGGTCATTATTTTTCCTGTGAGGTTAAACCGGCCAATCTGGTATTCAGAGGGTGTAAGAGAAGGAAGAAACAAGTTTCACATCTTGCTATGGTAAATTCAGATCTACCGCGCGTAGGAAAAACAAAATATATTCTGACCTAAAATTCTAGTGTAATGAAGGTTCACCCAGATGAGATGAGTTGGATATCAAACAGGTGCTGAAACTGCTAAAGCGCGAGATCTATGTGGTTTAAACTACTACCGCACGAGACCTATGTGGTTTTTGGATCTAACCCATGGATATAAATAAGGGAAAAGAAGGGCGGCGACGAACACCGATGAACGGCAGAAACCCTAAGTGCAGATCTATGGTTAGAGAAAGGGGAGACTTACGGATGCTGTTGAGCAGCGACGGCGCGCGGAGGAGCTCTGGTACGTTCAGGTCGATGCAGCGGCCAAGGTTGGTGCAGCAGTCGAAGGTTGACGGCGGTGGCTGAGGTCGAAGGTTCGGGCGTCGCGAGGATGAAGATGAAGCGAAGAGGCACGAGGGGGAAACTGGAAAGACCCCCTGGCCCTATTTATAAGGAGATAAAACGACAGATGCGAAAATCGATGAGCCGGATATTTGGGTATAAGGTGATGTTGTCGCCTCGATTGTCGGAGGCTCGTTAATGACAGGTGACGTCAAGGCGGTTTACCAAGATCCTAGAAGATGATGTCATGGCGGTTTACAAGACTGTGTGAAGATGTTGAAGAAGGAATTTTCTCAAGTATTGAGGATTGACATGAACCAGTTCAAATAAATCTGGGGCCTAATGTTGGGGATATAACCACTGGGCGTAAACCGGCCATGAGAGGCCGGGTTAACTTCATAAGTAGTTCATCTGTACCAGAAGCCCATGAAGACAGACGGTGACGCTTCATGAAGGCCCAGGGCCCAAAGCCGGTTTAAGGCCTGTAGACACAAACCGGTATTAAGATGTAAACTTGTGTTGTAAGATATGTGTAGCAGAGACCGAGCCGGACACGATTATGAGCCGGCCTCGGAGTCTGTAAACCGACGGGCGTCAACCCATGTATATAAGGGGACGACCCGGCGGCGGTTCAGGGACAACAGACAATAACTCGAGAATCAGGAAAAGCGTATTCGCTCCCTGGTCATCGAAACCCCATCAATTCCATCACAACTAGACGTAGGCTTTTACCTTCATCGAAGGGGCCGAACTAGTATAAAAACTCTCCTGCGTCCCTTGTCCACTTTAACGCCTTCAAGCTAACCCGCAGCGATGGCTCCACGACTAAGCCCTTTCTCTAGGACATCCGCCGTGACAAAACCACGACATCATCCATATAAGCTTCCATATTTCTATGTAGCTGGGGCTCAAAACCAATTTGGACCGCCCTTGCAAACGTCGAGCCAGCACTCTTCAACCCGAAAGGCATCCGTAAAAAGCAGTACATACCACATGGGGTGATGAATGCTGTCTTCTCTTCATGTTCTCTTGTCATGAAGATCTGGTGGTAGCCCGAGTAAGCGTCAAGGAATGATAACAGATCACACCCGGGCATGGAGTCAACAATCTGGTCGATGCGCGGCAATGGGGAAGGGGTCCTTAGGACAAGCCTTATTGATATCTGTGTAGTCAATACACAGCCTCCACTTCCCGTTTGCCTTGCGCACCACCACCGGATTGGCAAACCACGTCGGATGGAGCACTCCCCTCACCAAGCCTGCTGCCTCCAACTTCCTGATCTCCCCTGTGATAAATTCCTGCCATTCCAAAGCTTGCTTCCTGACCTTCTGCTTGACGGGTCGTGCATGGGGACAGACAGCAAGATGGTGCTCAATCACTTCCCTGGGAACACCGGGGATGTCAAGACGCTTGCCATGCAAACACATCGACATTCGCCCGCAGGAAAGTGACGAGCGCGCTTTCCTATTTGCTGTCGAGGGTGGAGCTTATGGTGAAAGCCCCTCCCATGCCATCTTCCCTGACGGACACCTTCTTGGTCTCTGGTGGCGCAACTCTAGATTTCTTGCTCTTGCCGGTGGAGCTCTCTGGCACGTCCTCAACGGTAGCACAACACTCCGAAGAGGTGCGCTTCCCGGAGTGGGTGCAAGAGGTCTTGCCGGTCTTCTTCTTCCTTCCTGGGGCTTCAGCGGCAGGAGCAAGTGCCTTGGTGGCAGCTGCTGCAACTGCTTCCCGGTAGAGTAGGTCGGCGCAGATCAGCGCATCCTTCTTGTCGGAGGGGACGGTGATGATGTTCATCGTCCTAGGCATCTTCAGCGTGTTGTAGGCGTAGTGCGGCGCTGCCATGAACTTGGCTAGTCCCGGGCGGCCGAGGATCCCATTGTAGGGCAAGGGGATCTCGGCTACATCGAAGACAATCCTCACCGTCCTGTAGTTCAACTCGCCTCCAAACATCACAGGCAATGTGACCTTCCCCTTCGGCTGGCTCCTTCCCGGGTTGACCCCTTGAAACGTGCCCGTTTCCTCGAGGTCTCCATCAGGAATTTGCAGCCTTTTGATCACAATGGGTGAGATCAAGTTCAGACCGGCCCCGCCATCAACAAGAATCTTGTTCACCTTGAGGTTGCTATCATTGGTGAGACCAACAACGGCAAGCACCCGACCGCAGTTGTGCAGTCAGAGTGGTCCTCGGCGTCAAAGATGAGGGGCGTGCTGGAGCACTTCAGCGGCTTCTGAGCGTTGAACGAGGGCTCCACTGCTGTGATCTCACGCGCCCATTGTTTGAGCTGGTGGTGAGAAGTATGCAGCGAGGCGCCACCATGGACGCACATGGCCGCTCTAGCCTTCTGAAACTCTTGCTCGCCGGACTCATTGTCCTCGCCATGATCATCGTCTTCTTGCTTCTTGTCACGGCCCCGGGTGGGCCTCTCTTGCTGGTTATCCTTGCCGCGGCAGCCTCCTTGGCCGCCACGCTTCTTGCCGGATCCTTCGGCACCATCCTGGCCCTTCTCCTTGTCCCGCCTCTCATACTCGGCCTTTTGCTTCTCAGCAAGCAGCTCGACTTGTCGGCAGTTCTGGAGGTCGTGGCCCTTGGTGTGATGGATCTTGCAATGCTGCTTGTCGGAGCCCCCTGGCTTGTCGGCAGCCGCCAAGGCCCGACAAGCGGCGCACCCGGCAATTTCCTGGCCGGGGTCGTCTGCCTTAGCCTTCTTGGCGGCGCCGGTGCTGTCGGATCCCTCAACGGCAAGCACGGTCTTGCCCTTGCGTTTCCTGTTGCGACGCCGACCCTTCTTTGTCGGGGCGTCGGTGTCTTCATCAGTAGAGTCGGTTTCCGTGCCGGCGTCCTCGCTGGGGTACTTCCTTTCCTCTTCAGCCCGAGCGCACCTATCGGCCAGAACATAAAGTTCGGCCACATCCTTAACCTTGTTCATCGCTAGCTCTTCGCGCATCTTGCGGTTGCGCACGTTCTGGTGGAACGCAATAATCACGGCGGTGGGATGAACATCGGGGATGTTGTACTGCATTCGACTGAACCTCTGGATGTACTTGCGTAGGGTTTCCCCTTCCTTCTGGGGAATGATATGCAAATCACTGCCCTGGCCATGAGCTTGGTGGCCTCCGGTGAAGGCACCAACGAACTCATGGCACATATCCGACCAAGAAGAAATGGAATCCGCCGGGAAGTGCATCAACCAAGACATGACGTTGGGCTTCAGTGCCAATGGGAAGTGCAAGCACCTTGTCATCGCGAGTTCCGGCAGCTTGCATCGCGATGGTGTAGATGCTGAGGAACTCCGACGGATGGGTCTTGCCGTTTTACTTCTCGCCGACGTCGGGCTTGAATGTGCGGTGGGACGGCCACTGGAACTGCCGCAGCTCACGGGTAAAGTCTGGGCAACCCACCTCATAGGGTAGGCCGCCGGAGCACCCCGATGCTGGGTGGTCCATGGCGTGTCCCGCCCGCTTATCCGACTGGTGGCGTGTATCGCGCCGGCGCTCGATAGTGGTTCGAGCATCTTTGTGGGCTCGTTCTCGAAGAACTTGGCGCTGGTCGCGGTGGGTCCGTGGGTCGGACGACGCTATGGAAATGTTATCACATGTGTCGTCACGACGGGTCGACACCGGCGGCAGCTCGCGCGGGGGAGGAGAGTGTACTATGGCTGCAGCTCCCCCGGTCCTCCCACCGCTGACATGTGGTGGCTCGCCTTGCTTCGACACGCGCCCAGGCCAGTGATGCATGTGGCTCCATGTTGGCAGGCAGGCAGCTGAGGTGGCGCGGTGGTAGCGTCTTCGTGAAGGACTGCATGCCACCACGCAGTTGCTTGCTGAGTCGGTGTAGAGGCCGCCCGTTGCCATGCAGGTGCCTACCCAGCTGGTTGAGCTAGCAGCTGCTTGGGGACGGCGGTGGAGTCTTGGCTGGTGCGGGCCTGGCAGTGGCCCCACTGATGCCCTCGGCATGGGCCTTGCCGAGGGCTCGGCAAGGGTCTTGCCGTGGCGTTGCAGTCGTCCCCGGCAAGGCGCTTGCTGGGGGTCTTGTGGATCTCCTCGGCTAGGATCCCGCCGAGGGTCGCCGTCTTCTGATCCTCATCTGATCTCACAAGTTTATGATCTTCACAAAGATCTGCATGACACCACGGAGGTGCCTCCCGAGCCTTGGTCCCAACGTATTCGTTGGCAGCGTTTGGAACTCTTGGGCTCAAGGGTGGCTCACTCCGCTAGTGTTGGGCGAGCTGCCCCGGCAAGGCTCTTGCCGGGGCTGCTGAGGCTGCCCGGCAAGGGTCTTGCCGGGGGAACCTGCTTCGCCCCTCTGCTCTTTGGGTTCCCGGTCTTGCATTGCCTTGTTTGTCTTGGGCTTCGGCTTTTCTCTGGCTTCCCTCCTTTGCCCTGCTACGTGCGGCCGTGGCGCGCGGCTCTGACTGTCCGTGCACAAGTAAAGGGGTCAAAAGGAGAGCCCCTACTTTTGTACACCGACACAAGAGGTATGAGACCTTTGACAAGTACTTTGCCTACAATATGGAGGAGAATGGCTTAGCCAGAGGGCATGTACTCAGAATGTCTAGGTAGTACAATCGCTTGAATCAAGTGGGAGTTAATCTTCTAGATAATATAGTGATTGACATAGTTCTCTAGTCACTATCACCAAGCTACTAGAACTTCATGATGAACTATAACATGCAAAGGGAGGACGAAAATGATTCCCGAGCTTTTCGCGATGCTGAAATCGGCAAAGGTAGAAATCAAGAAAGAGCATCAAGTGTTGATGGTTGACAAGACCACTAGTTTCAAGTAAAAGGGCAAGGGAAAGAAAAGGGAACTTCAAGAATAATGGTAAGCAAGTTGCTACTCACGTGAAGAAGCCCAAAGATGGACCCAAGCCCGAAACTGAGTGCTTATACTGCAAAGGAAATGGTCACTGGAAGTGGAACTGCCCCAACCATTTGGCGGATAAGAAGGATGGAAAAGTAAACAAATGTATATTTGATATACAGATTATTGTGTACCTTACTAGTGTACGTAGTAGCCCCTCGGTATTTGATACTAGTTCAGTTGCTAAGATTAGTAACTCGAAACAGGAGTTATAGAATGAACATAGACTAGTTAAGGGCGAGGTGACGATATGTGTTGGAAGTGATTCCAAGGTTGATAAGATCACCATCGCAGACTCCCTCTATCTTCGGGATTAGTGTTGAACCTAAATAAATGTTATTTGGTGTTTGTGTTGAGCATGAATATGATTTCATCATGTTTATTGCAATACGATTATTCATTTAGTTCAGCGAATAATTGTTGTTCTGTTTACATGAATAAAACCTTCTATGGTCATACAACCAATGTAAATTGTTTATTGAATCTCGATCATGGTGATACACATATTCATAATATTGATGCCAAAAGATGCAAAGGTAGTAATGATAGTGCAACTTATTTGTGGCACTACCGTTTAGGTCATATTGGTGTGAAGCGCATGAAGAAAACTCCATGCTGATGGGCTTTTGGAATCACTTGATGCTTGCGAACCATGCCTCATGGGCAAGATGACTAAGACTCCGTTCTCCGAAACAATGGAGCGAGCTACTGACTTAATGGAAAATAATACATACCGATATGCGGTCCGATGAGTGTTGAGGCTCGCGGCGGGTATCGCTATTTTCTGACCTTCACAGATGATTTGAGCAGATATGGGTATATCTCCTTAATGAAACATAAGTCTGAGACATTTGAAAAGTTCAAAGAATTTCAGAGTGAAGTGGAAAATCATCGTAACAAGAAAATTAAATTTCTACAATCGGATCGTGGAGGCGAATATTTGAGTTACGAGTTTGATCTTCATTTGAAACAATTTAGAATAGTTTCACAACTCACGCCACCTGGAACACCACAGCGTAATGGTGTGTCCGAATGTCGTAAGCATACTTTATTAAATATGGTGCGATCTATGATGTATCTTACTTATTTACCGCTATCGTTCTGGGGTTATGCTTTAGAGACAGATGCATTCACGTTAAATAGGGCACCATCAAAACCCATTGAGATGACACTATACGAACTGTGGTTTCGCAAGAAACCTAAGCTGTCGTTTCTTAAAGTTTGGGGCTGCGATGCTTATATGAAAAAGCTTCAACCTGATAAGCTCGAATCCAAATCGGAGAAATGTGTCTTCATAGGATACCCAAAGGAAACTGTTGGGTACACCTTCTATCACAGATCGGAAGGCAAGATATTCGTTGCTAAGAATGGATCCTTTCTAGAGAAGGAGTTTCTCTCGAAAGAAGTGACTGGGAGGAAAGTTGAACTTGATGAGGTAATTGTACCTTCTCCCGAATTGGAAGTAGTTCATCACAGAAATCAGTTCTAGTGATTCCTACACCAATTAGAGAGGAAGCTAATGATGATGATCATGAAACTTCAGATCAAGTTACTACCGAACCTCGTAGGTCAACCAGAATACGGTCTGCACCAGAGTGGTATGGTAATCCTGTTCTGGAAGTCATGGTACTAGACCATGACGAACCTACGAACTATGAGGAAGCGATGATGAGCCCAGATTCCGCAAAATGGCTTGAGGCCATGAAATCTGAGATGGGATCAATGCATGAGAACAAAGTATGGACTTTGGTGGACTTGCCCAAGGATCGGCAAGCCATAGAGAAAAAATGGATCTTCAAGAGGAAGACGGACGCTCACTACTGGAATTTGCTTATTTGCCGTATGCCTATTCTTTGCCGTCTGCTCGCGGACGGCAAAGAAGGTCTTTGCCGTCAGCTTGCAAAAAACGGACGGCAAGGAACTGGCTGATGGGAAAGAATGTCTTTGCCATCACCCAATTCTTTGCCGTCTGCGAGCGGACGGAAAAGAATCTTTGCCGTCAGCTGGCGGACGGCAAAGAGAGAGGTGGGCCCCACTAACGAGCTGTTTAGAAAAAAACCTAACGGCCCCCCTCTTTGCCGTCTGCTAGAAGACGGCAAAAGAGCAAAAAAGCGGACGGCAAAGGGGGGCGGACGGCAAAGAGATAACCTAACTAACGGTCGTCCCCCCACCCCGCTCCCTTCCTCTCTCTCTCTCTCTCTCTCTCTTTCTGTCCTCCCCACCCCGACGACCACCGCCACCCGCCGCCGCCCCCGCCACCAGCCACCCGCCGCCGCCCCCACCACCCGCCGCCGCCACCCGCCCACCCACCGACTCTCGCCCCGTCGCCCCGACCACCCGCCGCCCCCTTGCCCCGTCGCCCCACCACCCGCCGCCGCCCCGTCGCCCCGTCGCCCCACACCCCTCCCCTGTGGCGCCCCTTCCACGCCGGCCAGCCGCCCCCTCCCCTCCCCTGCGTGGCCGTCCCCGCCCCGTCCCGCCATGGCCTCCCCTCCACCGGGCCGCCACCCGCCCCCACCCGCCTCGGCCTCCCCCTCCACCAGGCCGCCGCTGCCCCCACCCGCCGCGGACTCCCCTCCACCGGGCCGCCGCCGCCCCCACCCGCCTCGGCCTCCCCCTCCACCGGGCCGCCGCCTCCCCCTCCACCGGCGATCCCCTGCGCAGGTGAGTGATCCACCGGAAGAAGAAGAAGAAGAAGAAGAAGAAGAAGAAGAAGAAGAAGAAAAAGAAGAAGAAAGAGAAGAAGAAGAAGAAGAAGAAGAAGAAAAGAAGAAGAAGAAAAGAAAAAAAACTGGAAAAAAGAACAAGAAGAAGAAGAAAAAGATACCCTGACACCCCGACACCCCGACCCCGACACCCCGACAACCTGACACCCCGACCTTGACACCCCGACAGCCTGACACCACACCCCGACCCTGACACCCTGACACCCCGACCCCGACACGCCACCCCGACACCCCAGCACGACACCCTGACCCCCGACCCCGACCACCCCGACATCCCGACCCCGAAACAGCACCCCGACCCCGACACGGCACCCCGACCCCGACACGACACCGACGACACCAGAGGCCGAAGGGGTAATATATTTTTGAATTATGAGTTAGGTCATATATTTTTTGATTTTGTTATGAAAAACATCATATATAATTGTGTTGATCGGGTAGATTTAAATGTGCAGTTGTTTCATCGCTGCGAGGTTTGGTGTTCTACGACCTCCCCGTGCGTTTGACGAGCTCCGCCCCTTCGTTCGTGGGTGAGCACAAATGACATGTCCTCCTCCCCCCTTAATTATTTGCTCTGTTCCGGTGTTCATGCCGATGAAACATGATAGCTAGCTATATATCTGTCTTGAATCATCAGTATGCGTAACCAATATGTGTCTCCCGTTCGAAAGCGTTATAGTTATAAATATGCATGCATTTGCATATTTATAACCGTGATTCTTTTGAATTGTCCAACGCTATGCATGGACAGCCCGAGTATGTGTAGATTGGGTTCGTTTTCCCATATGCTTTGCTCCGGATCCGACGCTTAAATTTCGTCAGTGCCTCCCCTGTTGTTCTCCGGGTACACATCATCTCTGTTTATTGCAGAGACATGTATCAGGAGAACAGCGGGGAGGTGCTGCCAAAATTTTGCGTCGGATCCGGAGCATAGCATGGGAAAATGAACCCAATCTACACATACTCGGGTGGGATTAGGACCTATCATTACCTATTAGAGTGTAGGTTGCATGGACGTAATAAAATTGACAAAGTAGATCAACTGATGAATATATACATGGTGAATTATATATATATATATTTGTTGTGTGTCCAATAGCTCTGAAATACAAGATGAGTGATCGTGCGTGGATGTACACCGGTCACACTGGTCAGAACAAATGGAGCACGGAATGGTTCACAAAAACCAAGGGGTTTGTGCAAGCCGCATTTGCAAATTGCCAGAGGAAAACCTGGTGCCCCTGTTTACGGTGCGGCAATTGGGAAAAGAGGACAGAGGCTGAAATGGGCAAACACCTGAAGAAGAGTGGTTTTACGCCCGATTATACGGTGTGGACATATCATGGTGAGTCTGCCCAACGTGACCGAGATGAGGTGGATCGTCGTCGCACCGACGAGCATGGTACCGGGATGGAAAACATGGTGCAAGACTTCGATGATGCTCGGGATTCGGACGAGGAGATGGAGGAATCTGCAAAGGCCTTCAATGAAATGTTGGAGTCTTCAAAACGTCTGCTCCACGAGCACACTGAGCTTTGTCAGTTGGATGTCATCTCACAAGTAATGGCTTTGAAGGCTCAGTTCAACTTGGGCAGAGAATGCTACGACGCAATGATGATAGTATTTGGACGCTTTCTACCCAAAGGTCATGTAATGCCTGCAAACCTATACCAGTCGGACAAAATCCTCCGTGCACTGAAGATGCCCTATGAGAAGATACATGCCTGTGAGAAAGGATGTGTCTTATTTAGGCTTGACTATGCGGACTTGAACTATTGTCCCATTTCCAAGTCTTCCAGGTATGTTGTGGTAGACAACGGTATGGGTGAGAAGACACAGACCAAAATCCCCGTTAGTGTTCTTTGGTATATGCCAATCGTACCAAGACTTCAACGTCTTTTCATGGTCGAAGAGAGAGCCAGACAGATGACATGGCACAAAACGGGCAAAAGAACCGAACTAGATGCAGATGGGAATCTGATGATCGTACACACATCGGATGGTGTTGCGTGGAAAAAGTTTGATGAATTACATGCTGACAAAGCGGTAGATCCGAGGCATCCTCGAGTCGGCATCAACACGGATGGGTTCAGTGTGGTTGGTCTGACGGCAGCCCAATACAGTTGTCGGCCCGTATTTGTCTTTCCACTCAATCTCCCCCCCGGACAGATTATGCAAAGAAAGAACATTTTCTTGGCGTTGATAATTCCAGGGCCCAACTATCCGGGGAAAAATATGAATGTGTACATGCAGCCTCTTAAGGACGAATTGCAAGAAGCCTGGGATAATGGGTTCAAGACATACGACACCTATAGCAAACGGAACTTCATAATGCGTGTCTGGTACATGTACTCGATGCATGACTTGCCGGCGTATGCGCTATTCGTTGGCTGCTGTGTGCATGGAAGGTTCCCATGCCCCACATGCAAGGGAGCTCTTGAGTTTCGTTGGCTTCAGGCCGGTCGCAAGTTTTCTTGCTTCGACATGCATAGATAGTTCCTGGATCCTCGCCATAAGTTCAGGAAAGACAAGAAGAACTTCATCAGAGGTAGAGTTGTCAAAAACTATGCACCACCTGCGTTGACAGGCCAACAGACCCTGGATCAGTTAAACGCTCTCGAGCCAGATCCAGAGCATCCAGGGTACTTCAAGGGGTATAATTCTAAGCACGCCTGGACTCACAAGACATGCTTATGGGATCTGCCTTACTTCAAAGACCTCCTTTGCCCACACAACATCGACGTGATGCACACTAAGAAGAATATCGCCGAGGCACTTTTTGGTACATTGTTCGGCATAGATGGGAAGTCAAAGGATAATACTAAGGCTAGAGTCGATCTGGAGGCGCTATGTGATAGGCCGTTACAAAACATGAAAGAACCGAACGGAAAGCAGAACTGGACGAAGCCAAAGGCATGGTTCAATCTTGGAAGGCCAGCTATGAGGGAAATTATCTCGTGGGTGAAAATGCAGTTGATGTTCCCCAATGGGTATGCAGCGAATCTAAAGAGGGGAGCGAGTCTTGATTGAAGATATTTGGTCTCAAGAGTCATGATTGGCACATATGGATTGAGCGGGTAATGCCGGTGATGTTGCGTGGCTTCATCCCTGAGGATGAATGGCTAGTACTGGCAGAACTCAGATATTTCTTCCGTGTTCTTTGTGCGAAAGAACTATCGCCTGGCGTGCTAGAAGAAATGGAAGAGTTGGCGCCGGAGTTGATCTGCAAGTTAGAGAAGATATTTCCACCGGGCTTCTTTAATCCAATGCAGCATTTGATTTTGCATCTCCCAACCGAGGCAAGATTGGGGGGGGGGGGCGTGCAAAATCGTTGGTGCTACCCAACTGAGAGGATGCAGAAGACGCTTCGACAAAAATGTAAAAATAAACGTAGAATTGAAGCATCGATGGCTGAGGCATTCATCACTGAGGAGGCAGCAAACTTCATGACAACACACTACGAAGCCAAAAATCGTCATTTGCATAATCCGAAGCCTCGGTACAATGCTGACGAACCTCAAAAGGGTGGATCCAACCTCAGCCTATTCAAAAGGAATCTCGCACCAGCTAGTGGTTCGAAACCAGTATCTTTGGATAACGAAGAATGGCGGACCATTACGTTGTATATCTTCAACAACCTGACAGAAGTGCGGCCGTACATTGAGTATGTTCTCGGTACATTGTTTCGCAACTTCTATTTCCTTTGAACTGCTCTTATTCCTGGATATTTCAAACAGTCAATACGTCACCATATTCTCGTATGGAGCGGTGATCCAAAAGTATTTCGTCGAATAGTATGAGCTTCTCGCAAAGCAAGGAGGCGGCTATCCCGGTTTCATCTCTTGGTTCAAACAAACGGTAATTTCTATTAGACTATTTCATTTCATTCGCTAATTCCTGCCTAATGCAACAATCCTTTCGTATTAAACTTGTAGGCTAATTCAGAGTCTATGGACGCCGAATTGAGACAAGTCACTAATGGTTTTGACCATAAGGTCCGTTCATTTGACAAATACGACATCTACGGGTATCGCTTTCGTACCAATGGCAAAGAGCTATCTATGGCCGACCGGAAGTCTACAAATTGTTGTGTATCTGCTATCGACGAAGGAGGTACCGAGTATTATGGGAGAGTTGAAGCAATTTATGAACTTCTATTCTATGGTGACAACCCACCGAATGTCGTACTCTTCAAATGTTATTGGTTTCAGCCGAAGGAGACTAGAAGGATTATGAACATATAGGGCTAGTTGGAATCAAACAAAGCACCCATTTTGATGTTCCTGATGTCTATATTACGGCTCAACATGCGACCCAAGTATTCTATCTACCGTGGGCCTGCCAAACTATTCCAAATCTGAAAGGTTGGGATGTCGTTTATGAAGTGCCGCCACGTGCTAGACTATCTCCCCCAAAGGAAGAGGATTATGAACCTCACATTAACCCAGGCACATATGAAGGAGAATTCTTCCAAGAGACACGTCTTTCCAAAAAGAGTTTCAAGAACCGCTATACTTCACCCCAAAACATTGAAGTAGACAGCGACAGTGAATCCGACATCAACCCAGAGGAGGAACAAGAAGAGCCGGAACAAGAAGAGGTTACTGCTGCGGATGACCTGTCAATGCTTGACCGATTACGTCAAGGTGGCCTTCCACATGTTGATGCCACTGAACCCTATGAGCCCGTCATTGATTATAGTGATGATGATGATTATGCATTTATTGATGATAGTGATCGAGATTATTAGTAGTGTCAGGTATTCAATTTTTTTATGTTGTACTTGATGATGATACACTTAAGTGATATACATATTATTATTCATGTCGGTATTTTTTTTATCTTGTACTAATTTCGTTTACTCTTTGTCATGGCAGGTGTTGAAAGATGGTGGGCGCTGGTAAGTTTCTTCTAGTGTTTTGCTTAACAAATGCATAAAGACCTAGACTTAGCCTTATTTCCTCCAATATGCTTACCACAATGACCTAGAGTTAGCTTCTTTTCCTCCAAAATGACTTAATAAGCTTACTGACCTCCAAAACCATCCATTTTACCTAAGTTAGCTCTAAAACGATCTATACTTAGCTTTGTTTCCTCCAAAATGACCTAAGTTAGCTCTAGTATGCTTAGTTAACTAGGTTTGCTCAATAATGACATGTACTTAGCTTACTTATGTCAAAAATGGCATAATTAGCTTAGTTAGCTCATAAACAATACATTTTACCTAAATTAGCTCTAAAACGACCCATTATATCTTAGTTAGCTCATAAATGATCCATTTTACCAAAGTTAGCTCTAAAATGACCCATTTTACCTAGACAAGCTCCAAAATGATCCATTTTACCTATGTTAGCTCTAAAATGACCCATTTTACCTAGGTTAGCTCCAAAAGGACCCGTCTTACCTAGGTTAGCTCCAAAATGATGCATTTTACCCAAGTTAGTGTGACACCCAAAAATTTTGGCCTTGTTTTATTCATTAAAAATGTTGCCAGGAAATAATTTTTTTCCATTTGACTAGTTTTACCTTTTGTGATTTTGGATTTATGCCTCTAGTGGGAAAAACCTTCAAAGGTATTGTTGGACTTGAATACTCTCTATAATAAAACAATTATTTATCAGTGGATTTAAATTTGCAAGATTTGTTTTCTCAGAACTTTATTCCTTTAAAATGATTTCTTTTGCATTTGGAGCCTGTTTTGCACTGCAACCTCTCGACAAATGCATTTAAAAATTCCACCAAAATTTGGGGATGTCAGGTGATGTTTCCACATCACTTTTATGCAAAAATACCTTTTGGCCATTGGAGATTTTGAGCTCTACACCAACTTTTCCAATCTGGTCCAGTAGGCACTTTTGCACTACAACCCATTTGAATATTTCTTTAAAAATTCTTCCAAGTGTCTGGAGATGTCAGTGGATGCATACAATTCATCTTCAAGCAAAAACCCAGTGTTGTTCCTTGAAAAATTTGAGTGGATCAACCTCTTTTGCATTCTGGTCCAACTTGGTGATTTGTACTGCAACCTTATTTTTCCTTGCTCTAGTAACCTTGAGCTTTTTCCTACTTGTAGCCCTCCCTTCAAAACCCTGAAGTCCAGGAGAGTTGACTCATCAGAGGTTTTTAAGTGCATGCTTTAAACCCTTTTTCTTTCTGTCCAAAACTGGAGTTTTGCAAAACTTGCACTAACAAGTTTCTGGTTTTGCTCAAGTGATCTTACCACCATCTCCTGCATCTAAAGAGACCCTAATCTGGAGATTTTGGCCACTCCAAGAGTTGCCGAAGTGCACTTGGCATTCTGTCGAACAGTTGGTGTGCACAGCCTGTTTTGGCAAGAGTTCTTTGTTTGCACTGTGGACTTGCTCCAATGACCCAACAACCTTGTCCACTGAGCTCCTAGCCACCCCTACCCTTGTTATGTTCTTTGCCCGCCTCACCCAAGCTCTCTAGAGCGCGCTGGCATTGCGTCGAACACCTGCCGTGCGTGCTCTGGGCGCGCCCAGGGCGCACGTTTTGCACGCGCGCGCACTGAGCCGACACGCCGCACTGCCGCACTCGATGCGACCCGTCCCTGGCCCCTACTGCATCGCTGAACCGCGCACTAGCCAGCTCCCTGCTCCACGGCATCTCTGGCACCCTGCAGCGCCGCTGGCAGCGCCGCCTTGGCAGCACGCCGGCGTCGGCAGCGGATTCTGCCGCGGACGGCGCCGCCCAAACCGCCCGCGCACGCCAGCTGCCCCAGAGAACAGCCCGTGCTTATCCTCGTGCTTGTCGGCACGCGCTCGTCGCCGCCACGTAGTCCTGCAACTACAGTGAAGTGGTCGCCGGCGATCTTATCCTCGGCCACCGCGGGAGCCAGACTCGAGCGCCTATTTAAAGGGACCCCGAGCTCAACCGAACACTCAAGCAACCCCAGACCACCCCCATAGCCCTCCCACAGCCAACAATCGACGGGAAAGTCCTTTCCTCCTCGTCTCCGGCCAGCTCGGTCGCCGCCGCAATCCCGTGCCGTTCGTCGCAACCAGAGCTTCCCCCGCCAATCCAACGCCACCAAGAACTCCCCCGTAGTCGTGCAGAGCTGCCTAGCGCCTCAGCTTCGGCCAAAGATCACCGGAGCCCAAATGTCACTTCACCACCGTAGCCCCCTCCGCCGCGGAGCTCGCCACCGGTGACCTCCTCCGTTCCCACCTGCCTAACGCCCCCCGAGAGGACCGCCTCGGTCTGGCCAACCCATCCCTGCCCTCAGATGCCCTCGAGGAGCCGCCGTTCGCCGCCGGCGATCGCCGGAGCCCCGCCACCGTTCGGGCACAGAGAAAGGAGGAAGAGGGAGACCAGTCAAACCTGACCAGTGGGCCCTCTGGACCCACTGTCAGTGACCCGCGCGGCCGCTCTCTCTGTTTAAGTGAAAGCGCAAAGACCGGAGTTCGTCACCTCTGCTTTGAAAGCGTATTTTCCCCGAAGCGTTTTCCTTTTTCTGATTTTAAATAAAACAGAAGTTTGACTAATCTTTGACTGGCTATAACTTTTAAAATAGAACTCCAAATGAGTTGATTCTTTTTTCTACCTCTCTCAAATTTCATCTAGTTTATTTTAAGATTTATTTCAAAAATATTTGAGACAACTTTTGGTACTGTGTTTGAAATATTTGTTTTTGGATATTTTGCAAAATAGGATTTTGGAGAAAGGGAGAGCTTTCAAAAAAGTGCATCCTTTGCATACTCTTGAAGGCAAGCATTTCTGGACTCTGGCATAATATTCTGTTGTGGTGTTTTGATACGGCTATAGCACCATTTGACTTGGAGTATGCGTTATCTTCATGTAACGATAAAGTCTCGTACATGAGTACACTTTGGAGTTGTTTTTGTGATCAGTAATGGATGCACTAGTGGCTTGGATCACCCTCGTAAGCTCCTCATGCATACTGGAAGGAAGCCGGGAAAGTCGTGGTCTTGGGTAGACACGAGCTTGTCCCTAGTCCCTCGTCGAGACGAGTATGTCCGGCATGGCATGGTGAGGTGTAACGCCCACGATGCGGCTATATCTCCCATGTGTCGAGGCACGACTTAGAGGCATAACCGCATAGTGGTTTTGTCGCAAGAAGGGTCATCTTCACACAATCCCATGTAATGAACAAGAATGGGATAAAGAGTTGGCTTACAATCGCCACTTCACACAATACATAAATATTATACATACATCATCCAAAATACAATCATATAGACCGACTACGGTCAAAATCCAGATGAAAATAAGACAACCCCAAATGCTAGATCCCCGATCGTCCCAACTGGGCTCCACTACTGATCATCAGGAAAAGACACATAGTAACGACCACGTTCCTCGTCGAACTCCCACTTGAGATCGACGCCATCATCTGCACTGGCATCGTCGGCACCTGCAACTGTTTTGGTAGAATCTGTGAGTCACGGGGACTCCGCAATCTCACACCCGCGAGATCAAGACTATTTAAGCTTATAGGAAAGGGAGGTGCAAAGAGGTGGAGCTGCAGCGGCAAAAGCATATATGGTGGCTAACTTGCGCAAATGAGAGCGAGAAGAGAAGCAACGGAACGGACGTCATCTAGCAATGACCAAGAAGTGATCCTGAACACCTACTTACGTCATACATAACACAGACCATGTTCACTTCCCGGACTCCGCCGGGAAGAGACCATCACGGCTACACACGCAGTTGATGTATTTTAATTGGGTCAAGTGACAAGTTATCTACAACCGGACATTAACAAATTCCCATCCGCCTCATAACCGCGGACACGACTTTCGAAAGAAAATACCCTGCAGGGGTGTCCCAACTTAGCCCATCATAAGCTCTCACGGTCAACGAAGGATAAACCTTCTCCTGGAAAGACCCGATCAGTCTCGGAATCTCGGTTTACAAGACATCTCGACAATGGTAAAACAAGACCAGCAAAGCCGCCCGAATGTGCCGACAAATCCCGATAGGAGCTGCACATATCTCGTTCTCAGGGCACACCGGATGAACACTACGTATAGCTAAAACCAATCCTCGAGTTTCCCCAAGGTGGCGCTGCAAGTGGCTCTAGTTTGGACCAGCACTCAGAGGAACACTGGCCCGGGGGTTTAAATAAAGATGACCCTCGGGCTCGCGAAAACCCGGGGGAAAAGGCTTAGGCGGCAAATAGTAAAACCAAAGTTGGGCCTTGCTGGAGGAGTTTTATTCAAGGCGAACTGTCAAGGGGGTCCCATAAATCACCCGACCGTGTAAGGAACGCAAACTCAAGGAACATAATCCCGGTTAACAGTAACTAGGGCGGCAAGAGTGGAACAAAACACCAGGCATAAGGCCGAGCCTTCCACCCTTTACCAAAATATATAGATGCGTTAATTAAATAAGAGATATTGTGATATCCCAACATATCCATGTTCCGACATGGAACAAACTTCAACTTCACCTGCAACTAGCAACGCTATAAGAGGGGCTGAGCAAAAGCGGTAACTTAGCCAAACAACGGTTTGCTAGGAGAGGATGGTTAGGGCTGACATGGCTAAAATGGGAGACATCATATAGCAAGTGATAGGTAGCGAGCATGGAAATAGAGCAAACAACTAGCATAGCAAAGATAGAAGTGATTTCGAGGGGTGGTCATCTTGCCTGCAAGGTTCTCAGAGTTGTCGAAAGCTTGATCCTCGTAAGCGTACTCGACAGGTTCCTCGTTCACGAACTCGTCTCCCGGCTCTACCCAAGACAAGAACACAAACAAACGGAACCACAATCAACAACGAGGAATGCGCAAGCAACATGATGCAAAACATATATGATATGCAAGATAATGATATGCGATGCATATGCGTCCTCCGGAAGGAAAATGATGAACATGGCAGTAACTTGGCAAACCAAGCATGCCAATGGAAAGATGAGATGATTTCGGTCGAAATCGATATAAAGATCACCGGAATCGGATTCACGGTTTGCAAATGGCAAGCAAAACAAGGATGACACGAATCTGCGATTAACAGCAAGATAGCACTTAAAATGCAACAAGTAACAATGCTACAGCACCCCAACATATGCAACAAAGCACATGGCAGTAATCTACAGGCGATGCTTGACAAAAGATGAACACTGAGCTACGGCTAGTTACCAACATATCAAGCTCAAACAAGCATGGCAAAAATGCAAAAGATTACAGGTTCACAGACTTGGTGAAAAACTGGACATGGCAGAAATCAGCATCAGGTAGCAATGTTCAGAGCACGAAATCAACATGCTATAGGAACTTAACATAGCAAAACAAGGCATGACAGTGTTCTACTAAATGCACATGACAAAAGTCCCTTACTGACCATAAGATATGATGGCAAGCATGTAAACATAGCAAGTTCGGTTAACAGGTTTCAGACTTAGCATGGCAGAAATATTAATATGTAGGCCTCTTTCTGAGCTTGATGCACTCACTATAGAGCAATGCATGACAAACCAAGCATACCTACAGCAAGATGGAATGTTTATGAAGCTAATCATGGCAAGAACACAAGCATAGCATGTATGGATCAACTGCAATAAGCTTGGCAAGATTGCAAATCATGCTAAGAATCTGCCAAAAATATTTTATAGCAAACGTAGAGCAAGATTGAGTCATGCTATGGCACTCTATAATTGCAAACAATTGCAGGAATGGATCAACTACAACTATAGCTACAAAACATCCTTACTGAACATCTCCAAAATATGCATGGATCTGTCTGTAGCATCAAGTTTACATAGCAACAAAATTACAGCAGACAAGGACTTGGAGAAATCACTAAGTCCCTGAAATCAGAAATATTACAGGACCTACTTTGCATGCTTGTGCTAGTCACCACAGAGATCACAAAAATACATGGACTACACCACTGAAAAGATGGCATGACATACTTGAAAACACATGTAGAGCTCATGCTCAAAAGATGCACAGAATAAATGATACAAAAATGACAAATCTCCAAGTTCTGATAAGAACCAGAGATTAACAGCAACTAGCCCTCTTCCAACGAAGATTTGGGCATCAAGATGACCTCTAATGAACATGGTGCAATTTAACGAAATGATGAGCATCGCGAGACGAACAATTTGACATATTACACGCGCGAATCGAAGCTACATGCAAGGAGTTATCGCATCGGGAACAGAGCAAGATGCTGAGATAAATTAAGACATAGAGAAAAAAGGGGGGCGAGGAAAGTCAACGGGCTCACGATTGGATCTGGAGGAGAGCTCGAGCTCGAGCTCGTCGCCGGTCGGGAGGAAGAGGAGCGACGGGGAGGCGGCCGGAGGAGGGGAGGCGCGGCCGCCGGCGGGCACGGGCGGCGGAGCCGCGGGTGGCCGGAGGAGGAGCGCCGGCGGCGGCCTCGGGAGGCGCGTCGGGCGGCGGCGGAGATGGCGGGGCCGACCGGCGGCGATGGCGGCGGCGGCGGGGCCGGCCGGCGGTGGCGCGGGCAGGCGGCGCGCTTGGCGCGGAGGCGGCGGCGAACGGGCCGGCGGGCCCGCGGCGGGCTTCGCGAGCCGGCGCGGTGGAGAGGTCGGCGGACGTTGTCCAGCGCGGGCGGACGCGTCCGGCGGCGCGCGGAGGGAAAAATTTATAGGGTTCGTCTGCAGTTTCGTTTTTCGGGATGCCCACATATAAATAGGTAGAGGGAGCTAGGAGGGTCCAAATGAGGTGCGGTTTTCGCCCACACGATCGTGATCGAACGACCTAGAGCATGGAAGAGAGTTTGGTGGATTTTGGGCTGGTTTTGGAGGGGTTTTTTGCTGGATACTCAAATGGACTTTGCGGATGCCTGGTTAACCGTTGGAGTACCAAACGACCTCCGAATGGAACGAAACTTGACCGGTAGACTCCGGGTGGTATAATAAGGCCACTTGACAAGCCTCAGTCCATTCCGAGAAAGTTTGACACACGCAGACGAAAGAAAACAAGAGGGGTGCACCGGAGGAGATAGGAGCGCCGGATTGGAAAACGGACAACGGGGAAAATGCTCGGATGCATGAGACGAACACGTATTCGAATGCAATGCACATGATGACATGATATGAAAATGCATGAGTACACTTTGGAGTTGTTTTTGTGATCAGTAATGGATGCACTAGTGGCTTGGATCACCCTCGTAAGCTCCTCATGCATACTGGAAGGAAGCCGGGAAAGTCGTGGTCTTGGGTAGACACGAGCGTGTCCCTAGTCCCTCGTCGAGACGAGTATGTCCGGCATGGCATGGTGAGGCTTGATGAGTGGTGTTTTATTTCACTAGTGGTAATATTGTTGGAGGATGCTTGGACCACCTGAGTCGGTCGTAAGTCGAGTCTTGGTCGGTAGCTTCCCTATTTGTTGGTACTACCACTTGTCCCTGTCGCAGACGGGGTATGGTTCAGTAAGTTGTCAACCCCTTACCAAAGCACACACCGTACAGAGAGGCCATAGTGGAAGATACCGGAGGCCTCCGGTAGGCATGCCACTTGGTCAGGGGGCATGGGTGTTTCCGGTTGGGACCGAGAGGGGGGCACCCCCTTAGAGCGCGCGAATAGAAATTTGATCCCATGCTACGTCGAGGTTGTAGCCTCCCCACTTAGAGTTTTGCTTGGCAGGTGTCGTGGGTAATTCCAGACACCGGTGAGTTAAGCTAGTGTGTGCAGGTCAGGCGTGTTTTCAATTAAAAGACCGTAGACGAAATTAGTCCCGATGGACTAAGTAAACCCGTTACTCGTGGGAAAATGGTACTCCCTCTGCAGAGGATATATCCTGTTGGATAGTCATGTTCTTGAGTAAGGACCACATGTCTGATATTGAATCTAGTAACGGTATTCGGATGGAGAACGATTTAACTAGAACTCAGTAACGGTATTCGGATGGAGAACGATTTAACTAGAACTCAGTAACGGTATTCGGATGGAGAACGATTTAACTAGACCAAATTATCGGTTTTCGGATGGAGGAACGACTGAACTAAATATTGTTTAAGATTATGGCACATATGGATTATGATCTTTATTATTTTGGACTAACCATTTATATTGCGTATATTATTGAGTATCCCCGGGATGGTTCTACCTCCTGGATATTCACTATGATTATTCTCTTATAAGCCCTTTCTGTGGTGTCGCTCAGACGCCCGACTGCGGCATGCTTGTTGTTCATTTATCTTTTATAAGCCCTTTATGTGGTGTCGCCCCGATGCCCGTCTGCGGCATTATTATTCCTGCAGTTTTCCTCTCGAGGAGTCATTCAGACCCTCGTTTGGCACCAGTATTATTATTCTTGCAATTTCCCTCTCGAGGAGTCATTCAGACCCTCGTTTGGCACCAGTATTTCTATTCTTGCAGTTTCCTCTCGAGGAGTCATTCAGACCCTCGTTTGGCACCCAGTATTTTATTTTGGAATATTTTTAACCATATGTGTGCATCATGGTCTTTCGTATATTTCGTGATAGACGTGTGATCATCTAAATTAACCCGGAGCATGTTTGATATATTATACCCGTGTTCTTAATGTTTGCGAGTACATTCAAACGTACTCACTGGCTTGTCCCTGGCTATTGTCTTGGCCAGATACCTTGCTTGGAGATAAACATCGCGGTGACAACCTCGGAACCTACGTGTTGACATTTGCAGCCTCGCGAAGATAGGAGTTATCCTGGTCAGCTGTTCTTGTGGGAAATGGAGTCCCATAGACGCAGATGTATCCAACCGCTTCCGCCATCAACCTCTAGAAAACCAAATGTTGTACTCCTAGGCCACAATGGTCTTGTACTACATATTTTTGTAATTGCTTGGATTTTCTTGTATCAAGTTGGTGCCTCATCAGCTAACAGTAATCCTGGAGCTGGTGGGCACAAGGCCGTTTTTCTGGGAAGTTATTATCTCAAAAATACAGTCGTGACAGACTTGGTATCAGAGCCAGGCTGACCATTGGCTAATCCTATCTTAGCCAGGTAAATGAACTTAGGTTAACCTAAACCACCAGACCTTAGCCTAACCCCGGTCAAGCTTCTCACGTAAGATAGCCCCACAGTGACCCGACGCCCTTTTTGGCGGACGGTGCCCAACCTATCAGCCTAGCCCGTCGATCACGCGCCAATGACCGACACCCAACCAGTCTCTATCGCAAGCGTGCGGAGGAAGACTCTGTCCCCTTTCCCTATAAAAAGGGCACGCTAGCCTCAACACAGCACATCACAGCCTCTTTCCCCAAACCAATTGACGATGCCTGGTCCCATCGTTCACAATGAGACCACAGCGACCAACCTTGGAGGTTTTGTGACCGTGCTCGCAAACCTCACCCGCCGTGCCTATGCGTTAGAGGAGCCTCCTGAGTATGTTGTGTACCAGGGACCCATGTACGGTGAGAGCTTTCAGTACTGGGCCACTGTGCACATCTACGGCAGGGGTCTGTCGCCAGAACGCCCCTACAGGTTCACTGGAAGGACAACTTCCTTTGAGCCACAAGCCATCCAACTGGCAGCCCGAGAAGCTATAGTTCAACTCCGGCACTTGTCGCCCAGAGTAAACTGTCGCTCGTTCTACTACTACCCCAGTCGTGATGGGTATGGTAGGCCGCCCCAGGTTGCCAACGGAGACCACAAGACAGATCCTGCGCTGTTACATCTGGTGCGCTATGTAAGCGCACTAGAGCAACTGTTCGATCAGGTCACCCTTGATCTGATTGCAGCTCGTGGAGAACTGGTTCGCCGAGCCCCGGCAAGAAGAGAAGCGGAGCCCGACGCCGACAACCCAGTCGTGCTGTTCGGACGCCCGATCGATCCCTTGAGGTCTGCGCCAGCCCTCAACCAGAGCACTTTGGTGACCCAGAAGCGCTTCGTCGCCTTTTGGGAACCCATTCCAATGGGATTGTGGCCAACAACCCCCGCGATGGTCATCACCATTTCCCCGACCCGGTAGCCCCTCAGCCTCAACCAGCAATTTCCGACGGTGAGAACCGTGGAGAAGCATCGGCGTCCGCAAGGCCAGCCCACTTAGACATTAACGTAGTAGACTAAGTCGCTCGAGTTGTATCGAGCCTTAGTTTTCCCACGCTTTGTAATGATGTGGTCTTGTATCACTTTTATTACATGCAGTCTGCTTGAGCACCCTTATTATTGGAGTAGTAGTTGTGCATGTGTACGTTAGCGTACAGTTTTTTTTTAATTTCGGGCGCAGCTTCCAAGACCAACCCCGTCGGCACCCACAGTAATGCGTCACATTTATGTGATGTGTATATCCGTGGCTTTGACCAGAGTACAGGATCGACAGCCAGTTACCCTTCACCCCGGTAGATAACCCAGCCCCGGTGCTATATAAAGGCCACTCCGTGACCTTGCCAAGCACCCCTCACCTTTGTGCGCAGCACTCACAGCCTTTCCTTGCCATGTCGACCCCCAGTATTTATCTGAGAACCCCAGACGCAACCCCGGGCAGTTTTGTCAAATTATTGTGGGACTTTACCTGCAGTACTATGAGTGCCACCCGTCCACCCCAGTACGAGTTGCTCAAATCGAGGATCACACCTTCCACCTCGAAATATTGGGCAGTGGTGCACATCCCTCCCGCGTACCCAAACCAAGACCCAACGGAAGTCTCCTTCGTGGGGAAATCCATGCCGACTCCGCATATGGCTATAGAAGCTGCTGCGTACGAGGCGCTCACCCGTCTTCGATTCGCAGTACCCTATGCCAGCGAGCGAGGATACTATTATTTTCCGAGTCGTGCAGCACCCGGAGAAGTTGCATCTTTTCCCGGTGGGCGCATTGAGAGAGATCCCGTACTGGCCAATCTGGCCCAGTACGTTATTGCCCAGGAACGTTTAACTCAGCGAGTAATGGGTTATCTCCAGAGCCTCGCTGATTTAAATCCTCGCATCGCTATTGGCAGACCCCTGAGGCCTGACCAAGAGGGGCGCATTCATCGACTGGTCAACCCGCTTCCCCCGATAGAAGAGGAGTGTGCCCCAGTGCCAGAGGCGTTTTCTCAGGACCCTGTCTTTTTGCCGTTTTCCTTGTAAACGCCTCCGATGTATTTATTGTCCCAGTACTTGTATTTATGTGTTGCAGCATGTTCGTAAAAATTTTGTGCGACGGATCCGATTTTCTTTAGTTCCTGTTTTGTGAGCAGTGTTACTGCTGTTAGTTTTGTTTTAATTATTTTTTTTCTCTCGCAACATGTTTTTGAGGAGATTTCTTTCCCCGAGATATTGCTGCGTATATATATTTTCACGACATAGATTTTTATTCGCGCATCATCGTAACAGCAAACTCTCAGCAGCCACCACTCGACCTCGAGCACTATTACAACTCCTTGAGCACATTTTTGCGCCTATCTAACCACACTCGAGGACACCACAGTCTCAGTAAGAGAGATTTGTGAGTGTTCATTCGAGCACGAACTGCCCCAGCACACCGACAGCAGTCAGCCCTGATGCCGCGCCTAATCCACGTGATCGCCGCCACCGCGAAGAGCCAACACTCGAGCGGCAGCATCACGACGATCATCCAGGATCATCGCGCACAGGAGCACAGAGAACCCCAGCAGCACCGCCAAACCTCCACACACCAGGACCACATACCAGTCCGGCATTGCCTCCGCCATTAGAGCCTCGGCTCGAGCTCCTGCTAGCCGCAATGGAGGAGAAGGAAGGAGGAGTAGAAGCGAGGCCAGGTGTGAGGAAAAAGGGAGGAGCACCGCGATCGTTTTATAGCCCGAGATCGGTGTACGGTGGGCGAGGTCCACCAGCGCCACTCGTCGCTCGACCGCCGGTGTTCGGAGGCACGTCCGTGAGCAGTGCCGACAACGCATTGGCCCGCGAGGTGAGTGCACGCTGCACCGGCAGCTAGCACGCCGCGCACTACCACGGTACGGCCTCGATGCCCTACGAGCTAGGCATCGCCGGTGGAGGAAGCGCGGGAGAGCGCGCGAGAGAGAAGAGAGAGCCAGAGGTAGGAGAAGAGGCCGACAGTGGACCCTGGGCCCACCTGTCAGCCAGAGAGAGCACTGTGCTCTCGGGTGCAACCAGCGTATTTTAGTAATTTAGAATATATTCTAAATTACTGTATCTGCGTAGAAATATCTCGTTTTCCCTAACCGTGGATTTTTCCACACTACGCCAGTGTACCACACTGTGGTTTTACACCACTTATTGCCCTCTCACTGTAGCCGTTTTGTTTTTGTGAAATTGAATGATTTCTTTTGATAACAACGGTTTTTAACAAATCTCGAGGACGAGATTTTTTTTAGGGGGGTAGTGTTGTGACACCCAAAAATTTTGGCCTTGTTTTATTCATTAAAAATGTTGCCAGGAAATAAATTTTTTCCATTTGACTGGTTTTACCTTTTGTGATTTTGGATTTATGCCTCTAGTGGGAAAAACCTTCAAAGGTATTGTTGGACTTGAATACTCTCTATAATAAAACAATTATTTATCAGTGGATTTAAATTTGCAAGATTTGTTTTCTCAGAACTTTATGCCTTTAAAATGGTTTCTTTTGCATTTGGAGCCTGTTTTGCACTGCAACCTCTTGACAAATGCATTTAAAAATTCCACCAAAATTTGGGGATGTCAGGTGATGTTTCCACATCACTTTTATGCAAAAATACCTTTTGGCCATTGGAGATTTTGAGCTCTACACCAACTTTTCCAATCTGGTCCAGTAGGCACTTTTGCACTACAACCCATTTGAATATTTCTTTAAAAATTCTTCCAAGTGACTGGAGATGTCAGTGGATGCATACAATTCATCTTCAAGCAAAACCCCAGTGTTCTTCCTTGAAAAATTTGAGTGGATCAACCTCTTTTGCATTCTGGTCCAACTTGGTGATTTGTACTGCAACCTTATTTTTCCTTGCTCTAGTAACCTTGAGCTTTTTCCTACTTGTAGCCCTCCCTTCAAAACCCTTAAGTCCAGGAGAGTGGACTCATCAGAGGTTTTTAAGTGCATGCTTTAAACCCTTTTTCTTTCTGTCCAAAACTGGAGTTTTGCAAAACTTGCACTAACAAGTTTCTGGTTTTGCCCAAGTGATCTTACCACCATCTCCTGCATCTAAAGAGACCCTGATCTAGAGATTTTGGCAACTCCAAGAGTTGCCTAAGTGCACTTGGCATTCTGTCGAACAGTTGGTGTGCACAGCCTGTTTTGGCATGAGTTCTTTGTTTGCACTGTGGACTTGCTCCAATGACCCAACAACCTTGTCCACTGAGCTCCTAGCCACCCCTACCCTTGTTCTGTTCTTTGCCAGCCTCACCAAAGTTCTCTAGAGCGCGCTGGCATTGCGTCGAACACCTGCCGTGCGTGCTCTTGGCGCGCCCAGGGCTCACGTTTTGCACGCGCGCGCACTGAGCCGACACGCCGCACTGCCGCACTCGACGCGACCCGTCCCTGGCCCCTACTGCATCGCTGAACCGCGCACTAGCCAGCTGCCTGCTCCACGGCATCTCTGGCACCCTGCAGCGCCGCTGGCAGCGCCGCCTTGGCAGCACGCCGGCGTCGGCAGCGGATTCTGCCGCGGACGGCGCCGCCCAAACCGCCCGCGCACGCCAGCTGCCCCAGAGAACAGCCCGTGCTTATCCTCGTGCTCGTCGGCACGTGCTCGTCGCTGCCACGTAGTCCTGCAACTACAGAGAAGTGGTCGCCGGCGATCTTATCCTCGGCCACCGCGGGAGCCAACCTCGAGCGCCTATTTAAAGGGACCCCGAGCTCAACCGAACACTCAAGCAACCCCAGACCACCCCCATAGCCCTCCCACAACCAACAATCGACGTGAAAGTCCTTTCCTCCTCGTCTCCGGCCAGCTCGGTCGCCGCCGCAATCCCGTGCCGTTCGTCGCAACCAGAGCTTCCCCCGCCAATCCAACGCCACCAAGAACTCCCCCGTAGTCGTGCGGAGCTGCCTAGCGCCTCAGCTTCGGCCAAAGATCACCGGAGCCCAAATGTCACTTCACCACCGTAGCCCCCTCCGCCGCGGAGCTCGCCGCCGGTGACCTCCTCCGTTCCCACCTGCCTAACGCCCACCGAGAGGACCGCCTCGGTCTGGCCAACCCATCCCTGCCCTCAGATGCCCTCGAGGAGCCGCTGTTCGCCGCCGGCGATCGCCGGAGACCCGCCACCGTTCGGGCACAGAGAAAGGAGGGAGAGGGAGACCAGTCAAACCTGACCAGTGGGCCCTCTGGACCCACTGTCAGTGACCCGCGCGGCCGCTCTCTCTGTTTAAGTGAAAGCGCAAAGACTGGAGTACGTCACCTCTGCTTTGAAAGCGTATTTTCCCCGAAGCGTTTTCCTTTTTCTGATTTTAAATAAAACAGAAGTTTGACTAATCTTTGACTAGCTATAACTTTTAAAATAGAACTCCAAATGAGTTGATTCTTTTTCCTACCTCTCTCAAATTTCATCTAGTTTATTTTAAGATTTATTTCAAAAATATTTGAGACAACTTTTGGTAATGTGTTTGAAATATTTGTTTTTGGATATTTTGCAAAATAGGATTTTGGAGAAAGGGAGAGCTTTCAAAAAAGTGCATCCTTTGCATACTCTTGAAGGCAAGCATTTCTGCACTCTGGCATAATATTCTGTTGTGGTGTTTTGATACGGCTACAGCACCATTTGACTTGGAGTATGCGTTATCTTCATGTAACGATAAAGTCTCGTACATGAGTACACTTTGGAGTTGTTTTTGTGATCAGTAATGGATGCACTAGTGGCTTGGATCACCCTCGTAAGCTCCTCATGCATACTGGAAGGAAGCCGGGAAAGTCGTGGTCTTGGGTAGACACGAGCTTGTCCCTAGTCCCTCGTCGAGACGAGTATGTCCGGCATGGCATGGTGAGGCTTGATGAGTGGTGTTTTATTTCACTAGTGGTAATATTGTTGGAGGATGCTTGGACCACCTGAGTCGGTCGTAAGTCGAGTCTTGGTCGGTAGCTTCCCTATTTGTTGGTACTACCACTTGTCCCTGCCGCAGACGGGGTATGGTTCAGTAAGTTGTCAACCCCTTACCAAAGCACACACCGTACAGAGAGGCCATAGTGGAAGATACCGGAGGCCTCCGGTAGGCATGCCACTTAGTCAGGGGGCATGGGTGTTTCCGGTTGGGACCGAGAGGGGGGGCACCCCCTTAGAGCGCGCGAATAGAAATTTGATCCCATGCTACGTCGAGGTTGTAGCTTCCCCACTTAGAGTTTTGCTTGGCAGGTGTCGTGGGTGATTCCAGACACCGGTGAGTTAAGCTGGTGTGTGCAGGTCAGGCGTGTTTTCAATTAAAAGACCGTAGACGGAATTAGTCCCGATGGACTAAGTAAACCCGTTACTCGTGGGAAAATGGTACTCCCTCTGCAGAGGATATATCCTGTTGGATAGTCATGTTCTTGAGTAAGGACCACATGTCTGATATTGAATCTAGTAACGGTATTCGGATGGAGAATGATTTAACTAGAACTCAGTAACGGTATTCGGATGGAGAACGATTTAACTAGAACTCAGTAACGGTATTCGGATGGAGAACGATTTAACTAGACCAATTTATCGGTTTTCGGATGGAGGAACGACTGAACTAAATATTGTTTAAGATTATGGCACATATGGATTTTGATCTTTATTATTTTGGACTAACCATTTATATTGCGTATATTATTGAGTATCCCCGGGATGGTTCTACCTCCTGGATATTCACTGTGATTATTCTCTTATAAGCCCTTTCTGTGGTGTCGCTCAGACGCCCGACTGCGGCATGCTTGTTGTTCATTTATCTTTTATAAGCCCTTTATGTGGTGTCGCCCCGACGCCCGACTGCGGCATTATTATTCCTGCAGTTTTCCTGTCGAGGAGTCATTCAGACCCTCGTTTGGCACCAGTATTATTATTCTTGCAATTTCCCTCTCGAGGAGTCATTCAGACCCTCGTTTGGCACCAGTATTTCTATTCTTGCAGTTTCCTCTCGAGGAGTCATTCAGACCCTCGTTTGGCACCCAGTATTTTATTTTGGAATATTTTTAACCATATGTGTGCATCATGGTCTTTCGTATATTTCGTGACAGACGTGTGATCATCTAAATTAACCCGGAGCATGTTTGATATATTATACCCGTGTTCTTAATGTTTGCGAGTACATTCAAACGTACTCACTGGCTTGTCCCTGGCTATTGTCTTGGCCAGATTCCTTGCTTGGAGATAAACATCGCGGTGACAACCTCGGAACCTACGTGTTGACATTTGCAGCCTCGCGAAGGTAGGAGTTATCCTGGTCAGCTGTTCTTGTGGGAAATGGAGTCCCATAGACGCAGATGTATCCAACCGCTTCCGCCATCAACCTCTAGAAAACCAAATGTTGTACTCCTAGGCCACAATGGTCTTGTACTACATATTTTTGTACTTCCTTGGATTTTCTTGTATCAAGTTGGTGCCTCATCAGCTAACAGTAATCCTGGGGCTGGTGGGCACAAGGCCGTTTTTCTGGGAAGTTATTATCTCGAAAATCCGGTCGTGACAGTTAGCTCTAAAATGACCCATTTTACCTAGATTAGCTCATAAACGATCCATTTCACCTAGGTTAGCTCACAAACGATCCATTTTACCTAGTTTAGCTCCAAAATGACCCATCACACCTAGGTTAGCTCTAAAATGATGCATTTTACCTAAGTTAGCTCATAAACGATCTATTTCACCTAGGTTAGCTCATAAATGATCCATTTCACCTAACTTAGCTCAAAAACGATCCATTTCACCTAGGTTAGCTCCAAAATTACCCATCTTACCTAGGTTAGCTCTAAAATGATGCATTGTACCTAAGTTAGCTCATAAACGATCTATTTCACCTAGGTTAGCTCATAAACGATCCATTTCAACTAAGTTAGCTCATAAATGATCCATTTCACCTAAGTTAGCTCATAAATGGCATATACTTCTTCTTCTAGTCACCTTTTTCTAACTTTCTTATTTGCCATTTTGAAGATTTCATTTACTTCATGGAAGCTAGCTTGCTATGATGGAGTGCTTGTTTTTTCTTTCATTCTCCTCTAGTATTCTTCTAGCTTGCTATGATGGAACTTGCTATCTTGATGAAACTTTGCATTGTAATATGTATGGATGGAACAATGTGTATGTGCAACTTGCTATGTATGAATGGATGGAACTATATATGTATGCACGATGAAACTTATGTGCTGGATATGTCATATGTTTGCTGTTAAATAGCCCTGTGAAATATATATATATATATATGTCATATATTTGTTGTGAAAATTGCTGGATTTAAAAAGAAAAGAAAAAAGAGGCACCTTTGCTGTCAGCCGCTGATGGCAAAGGCGCCTTTGCCGTCTGCCGCGGACGGCAAAGAAGCCACGCGGTGGCCACCTGTGCTCCCTAGGAGCTGAACCATTTGGTCAGTTTGCCTACAGCGGCGGACGACAAAGGCTTTGCCTACAGTGGCAGACGGCAAAGTCTTGTCCCGCAGTGACGTCCAACTGACATCATTCGGCGGACGGCAAAGGCCGGATGCTCTTTGCCGTCAGCGGCGGACGGCAAAGGCTGCCGTTAGCTGCCTAACGGACTAACAGCACATTTATTGACGTCGGCTTTCTTTGCCGTCAGCCGCTGATGGCAAAGGCCCCTTTGCCGTCTGCTTCAGAAAGCAGACGACAAAGAAGCTCTTTACCATAGCCTACTTTGCCGGAGCCTTTTGCCGTCCGCGGCAGACGGCAAAGGCCTTTGCCGTCCGCCATCCTTGCCTCTGCCGTCTGCCGTGGCAGACGGCAAAGTAGCTGATTCCTGTAGTGGCTGATGGTAGTGTTACAATCTACAAAGATCGACTTATCGCAAAAGGTTTTCGACAAGTTCAAGGTGTTGACTACGATGAGATTTTCTCACTCATAGAGATGATTAAGTCTGTCCGAATCATGTTAGCAATTGCCGCATTTATGAAATCTGGCAAATGGATATCAAAACTACATTCTTTGATGGATTTATTAAAGAAGAGTTGTATATGATGCAACCAGAAGGTATTGTCAATCCTAAAAGTACTAACAAAATGTGCAAGCTCCAGCGATCCGTTTATGGACTGGTGCAAGCATCTCGGAGTTGGAAAATACGTTTTGATGAGTTGATCAAAGCATATAGTATTACACAGACTTGCGGTGAAGCCTGTATTTACAAGAAAGTGAGTGGGAGTGCTACAGCCTTTCTGATAAGTATATGTGAATGACATATTGTTGATCAGAAATAATGTAGAATTCTCTAGAAAGCATAAAGGAGTGTTTGAAAGGAGTTTTTCAAAGAAAGACCTCGGTGAAGCTGGTTACATATTGGGCATCAAGATCTATAGAGATAGATCAAGACGCTTGATAAAACTTACGATAAGTACATACCTTGATAAGATTTTGAAGGAGTTCAAAATGGATCAATCAAAGAAGGAGTTCTTTCCTGACTTCTAAGTTATGAAGTTGAGTAAGACTCAAAACCCGACCACGGCAGAAGATGGAGAGAGAATGAAAGTCATTCCATATGCCTCAGTCGTAGGTTCTATAAAGTTGTGTACCTTGCCATGAATTTGGCAAGGGGGTACAATAGTGATCCAGGAGTAGATCACTAAGACAGCGGTCAAAATTATCCTTATAGGACTAAGGAAATATTTCTCGGTTATGGAGGTGATAAAGAGTTCGCCGTAAAGAGTTACGTCGATGCAAGCTTTGACACTGATCTAGATGACTCTAAGTCTCAATCTAGATACGTATTGAACGTCGGAGCAATTAGCTAGAGTAGCTCCATGCAGAGCAATGTAGACATAGAAATTTGCAAAATACATACGGATCTGAATATGGCAGACCCGTTACCTAAACTTCTCTCACAAGCAAAACATGATCACACCTTAGTACTCTTTGGGTGTTAATCACATAGCGATGTGAACTAGATTATTGATTCTAGTAAACTCTTTGGTTGTTGGTCACATGGCGATGTGAACTATGGGTGTTAATCACATAAAGATGTGAACTATTGGTGTTAAATCACATGGCAATGTGAACTAGATTATTGACTCTAGTGCAAGTGGGAGACTGAAGGAAATATGCCCTAGAGGCAATAATAAAGTTGTTATTTTATATTTCCTTATATCATGATAAATGTTTATTATTCATGCTAGAATTGTATTAACCGGAAACCTTAATACATGTGTGAATACATAGACAAACACTGAGTCCCTAGTGAGCCTCTACTTGACTAGCTCGTTGATCAAAGATGGTTAAAGTTTCCTAACCATGGAGAATGAGGTGATGGACATGACCCATCTATTAGCTTAGCATATTGATCGTTCAGCTTTATTGCTACTGCTTTCTTCATGACTTATACATGTTCCTTTGACTATGAGATTATGCAACTCCTGAATACCGGAGGAATACCTTATGTGCTATCAAACGTCACAACGTAAAAGGGTGATTATAAAGATGCTCTACAGGTATCTCCAAAGGTGTTTTGTTGGGTTGGCATAGATCAAGATTAGGATTTGTCACTCCGAGTATCGGAGAGGTATCTCTGGGCCCTCTCGGTAATGCACATCATAATAAGCCTTGCAAGCAGTGTGACTAATGAGTTAGTTATGGGATGATGCATTACGGAACGAGTAAAGAGACTTGCCAGTAACGAGATTGAACTAGGTATGAGGATACCGACGATCGAATCTTGGGCAAGGAACATACCGATGACAAAGGGAATAACGTATGTTGTCATAATGGTTCAACCGATAAAGATCTTCGTAGAATATGTGGGAACCAATATGAGCATCTAGGTTCCGCTATTGGTTATTGACCGGAGAGGTATCTCGGTCATGTCTACATAGTTCTCGAACCCGTAGGGTCCGCATGCTTAACATTCGATGACGATTTGTATTATATGAGTTATGTGTTTTGGTGACCGAAGGTTGTTTGGAGTCCCGGATGAGATCACAGACATGGCGAGGAGTCTCAAAATGGTTGAGAGGTAAAGACTGATATATTGTAAGGTAGTATTCGGACATCGGAAGGGTTCCGGAGTGTATCGGGTACATACCGGAGTACCGGAGGGGTTACCGGAACCCCCCGGGGAAAGATATGGGCCATATGGGCCATCGGAGGGAGGCTAACCAGCCCACAAGGGGCTGGCACGCCCCCCACAAGGGAGGAGGCCGAATTGGATTAAGGAAGGGGGTGGCGCCCCCCTTTCCTTCTCCTACTCCCTCTCCTTTCCCCCTTTCCCCCTCCGGAAAAAAGGGGGCCGAATCCTACTAGGACTGGAGTCCTAGTAGGACTCCCTTCCCCTTGGCGCGACCCTTGGTGGCCGGCCTCCTCCTCCCCTCCTTTATATACGGGCGTAGGGGGGCACCCCAAAGCACAACAGTTATTCTCTTAGCTGTGTGCGGTGCCCCCTCCACAGTTTACTCCTCCGGTCATAGCGTCGTAATGCTTAGGCGAGCCCTGCGCGGATCACATCACCATTATTGTCACCACGCTGTCGTGCTAACGCAACTCTCCCTCGACCCTCCGCTAGATCAAGAGTTTGAGGGACGTCAACGAGCAGAACGTGTGCTGAACTCGGAGGTGTCGTACGTTCGGTACTAGATCGGTTGGATCGCGAAGACGTTCGACTACATCAACCTCGTTAACCTAACGCTTCCGCTTTCGGTCTACGAGGGTACATAGACACACTCTCCCCCTCTCGTTGCTATGCATCTCCTAGATAGATCTTGCTTGATCGTAGGAATTTTTTTGAAATTGCATGTTATGTTCCCCAACACAAATACCATCGTCCTATATATGAATCTTTACCTCTCGACCATTTCGAGACTCCTCGTCATGTCCGTCATCTCATCCGGGACTCCGAACAACTTCACCAAATCATATAACTCATATAACACTATATCGTCAATGAACGTTAAGCGTTCGGACCCTACGGGTTCGAGAACTATGTAGACATGAACGAGACACCTCTCCGGTCAATAACCAATAGCGGAACCTAGATGCCCATATTGGATCCTACATATTCTACGAAGATCTTTATCGGTCCAACCGTTATGACAACATACGTAATTCCCTTTGTCCATTGGTATGTTACTTGCCCGAGATTCGATCATCGGTATCTTCATACCTAGTTCAATCTCGTTACCGGCAATTCTCTTTACTTGTTCCTTAATACATCATCTTGCAACTAACTTCTTAGTCACTTTGCTTGCAAGGCTCCTTATGATGTGTATTACCGAGAGGACCAAGAGATACCTCTCCGATACCCGGAGTGACAAATCCTAATCTCGATCTATGCCAACTTAGCAAACACCTTAGGAGATACATGTAGAGCATTTTATGATCACCCAGTTACGTTGTGACGTTTGATAGCACACAAGGCATTCCTTCGGTATTCGGGAGTTGCATAATCTCATAGTCGAACGAATATGTATTTGTCATCAAGAAAGCAGTAGAAATAAACTGAACGATCAATATGCTAAGCTACCGGATGGGTCTTGTCCATCACATCATTCTCCTAATGATGTGATCGCATTATCAAATGACAACACATGTCCATGGTTAGGAAACCTTAACCATCTTTGATCAACGAGCTAGTCTAGTAGAGGCTTACCAGGGACACGGTATTCGTTTATGTACTCACACATGTATTTAAGTTTTCGACCAATACAATTCTAGCATGAATAATAAACCTTTGTCATGAATAAGGAAATATAAAATAACAACTTTCTTATTGCCTCTAGGGCATATTTCCTTCACTTCTATCCATTGGAACTTTCCTTTCTTCAAATACTCGGTAATTGGTTCCATGATAGTGTTGAAATTCTTCACACATCGCCTATAGAAAGTTGCAAGGCCATGAAAACTTCTGACCTCAGAAATGGTCTTCGGAGTTGGTCATCCTCGGATTGCTTCAACCTTAGAATCATCAACACGAATACCGTCACATGTTATGACGAATCCTAGGAGAAGAAGCTGTGTCTGCAGGAAAAAAACATTTCTTCAAGTTGACGTAGAGCTCATTTTCCCTTCGTACTTCTAGCACCTTCCAAATGTGATCAAAATGTTCATCATCATCCTTTCTATAGATCTAGATGTCATCAAAATAGACCACAACAAAGTGGGATAAGAAGGGTCGAAGGACTTGATTCATTAAGTGCATAAAGGTACTTGGTGCATTTGAGAGTCCAAATGGCATGACTAGCCATTCAAAGAACCCCTCCTTTGTCGAAGGAAGTTTTCCATTCATCCCTGAGTCTGATACGGATTTGATGATATCCACTTCTTAAATTTAGATTTGTGAACACTCTTACTCCACTAAGATGATCCAACATATCATCCAAATGGGAATCGGGAATATATACCTTACGGTGATCTTGTTAATGGCTCTACTATCTGTACACATGCGCCAAGATCCATCTTTCTTTGGCGCGAGTAGGGCTGGTACATCACATGGGCTACTACTTTCTCGAATGTGCCCCTTTTGCAGCAATTCCCCCACTTTCTCCTTCAATATATCATGCTCCTTTGGGATCATTCGATAGTGTGGAAGATTAGGAAGACTTGCTCCCGGAATTAAGTCAATTCTATGTTGAATTCCTCTCGTCGGTGAAAAGCCTTGTGGCTCTCCAAGTATGTTATGAAATTCTTCCAATAAACCACGTACCTTTGCTCGAATTTCAACAGTCAGGTGCTCTTCTCCTTTTACAACAAGTGCAGCACACAAATCTGCCTCCTTCAAGTCTTCCATAAACTCATGAGAGGTATGGGATATAGTTAACATAGTTTTTTCCTCCTCCTTAGAGGTATTACATTTGGTTTTGTTTGGTAAGATAATGATCTTTCTCTTTTTCCAAATGAAAGAGTAAGAATTCTCCTTGCCCGTGTGTGTAGTATCCAAATCAAATTGTCAAGGTCTCCTAAGAAGAACATTGCTAGCATCCATGTCAGCCACATCACACAACACATTTGAGCGATAATGCTTGCCCAAAGAAAGTGCCAGGTTGCATTGTTTGGTGATACTCATATTCACTCCTTTCTTGATCCACCCAATAGTGTAGGGGTTTGGATGATCATGAGTATCAAGCTTTAAATGATTCACCAACTTCTGGGAGATAAGATTCTCGCAACTAGAACTATCAATTATTAATTTGCATACCTTTCCATTCACCGTGCATTTGCTCTCAAATATTTTCTTTCGTTGTGTGTCGTCAGGTTGTGGTGTGGAACATAGGAGACACTGAATCACACATACCACCCCTTCACCTTCTTCTTGACAAACCTCTTGCGCCTCTACATCTTCAGATTCATATTCTTCCTCGTCTTCACCATCATGGATAGTTGTGTTAACAAATTTTCTTAGCGGGCAACCGCTGGATATGTGTCCCTCTTCACCATACTTATAGCATTTTGGGCCTTCATTACACTTACCCTTGCCTCTACTTTGCTTCTAGATCTGTCCTTTTGTCTTTGGTGGAGCGGTCTATTCTTCCACTCTACTAGGCTGACTCCTAGACGAGCCTTCGGTATGAGGATATGGAGGATATGGAGCTTTAGTTTCCTTTCTTGTCCTCACAAACCTCTCAGCCTTCAAGGCTAGAGCTTGTGCTTGATCAACAGACCATATTTGTTGCATCATCAATCGATCTTGAATAGCATCATTGAGGCCATTGATATACCTTGCAACTTGTTGATCTTCAGTTTCAACAAGGTTGCACCTCACTTGTAGCCTTAGAAACTCCTATGTGTAATCTGAAATAGTCCTATTTGCTTGAGCACAATTTTGAAATTGGATAAATAGGATCTGGTCATAATTAGTGGGCAAAAATCACCCCTTCAAGAGACTTTTCATTTGCTGCCAAGTTCTCACTCGAGGTTCTCCTCTCAGCCTGCGCTCTTCTTGAACGCGATGCCACCATGCACCATCTCCTCCTTTCAGCTTGTATGTGACCATAGGAACTCTACGATCTTCTGGAACCTCCATGACCTCAAAGAAAGTCTCCACTTCATATAACCAATCTCGGCACCCTGTAATATCAACATTTCCACTAAAACTTGGGATCTTAGCTTTCACCTTGTACGTATATCTTGCATATGTAGGGTTGGGTTCTCTCCGATATGCATAGAGATTTGGTTCTTCAAGGGCATCATCATATTCTTCACCTTTAGAAGCTTCAACATAAATTGGCCTTCTTGAAGCACGTTGAACAACATGTTGTTGTGGCGGTCTTGCTCCAAGGTTACCTCTCCTTCTTCTTTGATGAACATCTTCTTCTTCTTTAGATGAATCTCCTTCATTGGTAGCAGGGAGGACACCCTTTCTTATCATCTCAAACAGCTGGTCAATCTCCGATTAAGATCTTCACGCAGCTCTTTGATTTGTTGTTCTGCAGCATCCATCCTCTTCTCCAATTGCTCCATTGCTTGCTGCAGCTTGCTCTCGAAGAGGATAACAAGAACTAATATGGATCAACGAGGCTCTGATGCCACCTGAAGCAGCATAAAGGTTGTGGAGGAGCAACTCCACCTTGTTGCTACGATGTGTAAAACACAAGTGTTGAAGGAACAACTTCAACGTGCTGCGCTAGATATCGCTCTACATGCGAGTGTAGGCCGATATGGTAGCAAGAGTTCAATCCAGAACTCCTAGAGCACAAGATCTACTCCAAGATCTTAGATAGGAACAACAAGTTCTATTATAGGTAGTGGGTACAAAGTGTGGGTTACAAAGTAGAGGTGAGGACCTCTATATATAGGGCTTTGGGAAGCCTTCACATACTTCTACATATAGCTGCAATACTCTAGAAAACATTATGTAAGTTTCACCATTCTACTCATAGCTACTCACAACTAGAAGACTCTAGAAAATAGTAGATATGGTAGAAAAGAAAAGAAAAGAAATACTACACTAGAGTGGGAGCATCAAGAAGTAGCCAAACAAATCTGACATACAATTTTTCTTTTCCTCATCTAGTGTTCCTCATCATAGATGCCAAGTACAATGATACGGCTATGCCACCAACAATGATATTTTGTCAAGGTAAGCACATCTGAAATCTCCGTCCTTGCGTGTATGCATATGAATGGCTACAACCAAAGCGACAACCCCATCTCCACGCTACAGAAATGATACAGTCTACAAAGAAACCGAGGAAGGAATGAATGCACCAAATTATGAGGCATCTGTGGTCACTAGGAGACGGTGGTGACGCTGCAAGACGTGTAGAAAAATACTAATCTTAATGAAGGCAGACACGATCTAGGCATGGTTTTTTCTATTTTGGTACAACTGAGATGACGAAGAAATCATGTATGAAGTAGAAGTTGACCTGTGTGGCCAGAGGCCTTGGATTTGGGCATGGGGCGGACCTGGTACCCATCACCTAATCTTATCACGTACCGATGGCGTCCTTGCGCACTTGACTCCATCCATTCTCCGTAGATGCATAGATGGGGAGGCGCTGGCGCAACCTCATGCTGTCTCTTCACTAGGACAACCTCCTCCTCGCTAACCCTCACTAGTATGCGTCGGTGCCATACAATCGGTTTTTAACCCCTTTCCGCGACGGCATTTGGAACCATCGCCTAGTGAGTGACGGCGATAGGGGGTCCTTCCCACACAACCCAGAAACCGTCGGGGATAGGGACCCTACAGTACTCCTACTCGTTTCTGCTCGCATTGCCATCGCAGTAGGTATTCTATGGTGCTACGTTTACGATGCGCGGCCCATCACAAACGGTTCACTATTATAGAACTTGCATGATACGCGACCCATCACAAACGGTTCACTATTAAGAAGATTAGCTAATCGTCGTATGAGTGTCGGACAGGATTACGAAACGTCGTACCGTCGTAACATCGTCGCACACGACAACTATCACACACGCTATTCTGTGGTCCAACGTTTACGATGCATACTTCATCAGAAACAGTTCATGGTTGCGAATCATAAGGCAACTAACAAAAACGCTTAGTTTGCCTGCACCATTTATGATATTGTCTGACATCGCATACGCTTTGCAAACGACAACTTGTGCATGCTTGCACATGTTTCCTCTCTGTGAACCGTCTCGGATTATGGTGTATATCGCAAACGTTTCTGTTTTACTAACCTGTGTGCCGTAACAACCTGGAGAGCGTAATTTCACCGTAATTTAATTACTGCTATTTCAAATTGTACCGGATTTGAATTTGAATTTGAATGTATGCTACAGCTTTATTCATATCCAACAGGTTCAAACAACCAATGCATTATTCAATTCATAGGTACATATGTTCAAGAATTACATAAGAACCAAATAAAGAATGGTGAACCACAGTTGTATACTTGTACTATTAAAGACGGTAAAGAAAGAGGCGAAATACATTCTGGTTGCCGAACAAGGTGAAGCGGAATGCCCATATTGTGCCCTCCTCCATGCAGAAGGCACGCACGACTCTAGTCCAACCCCTTCTGATGGTCGACCACCCATCCTTCACGGTCTTCATGAAAACATCTAGATAATCATCGTGTTCTGGTAGAAATACTTTAACCTTTGCTTGCCCACCAATCATGTAGTTTGAGAGGTAATCTTGAGTAAACTGCTTTGGCAACCACTGCAAAGGAAAAAGATTCACACATTGTCATCTAACACAACTCATTATAGGCAGTAAAAAGAAGGCTGCAGAGTTCTTACTTACCATCCTACAGTTCGTTGTTGTCTTGGATAAAGTGTAAAAAAATAGTTTAATCGCCATCTTTGGACCCATTTTACTAATAATCTTTATCAGCTTCTTCACTTGATGCTGGTTCATCGATATCTCATTGCCCCATACGCAGAAAGGGTCGAAGCGTGGATCTTTACCATTGACATATGTACCTAAAAGCACCAAGTTAATATTAGATGCTAAACATCAATTGCACAATGATGTAGTACAACACTCTTCTATAATACTCCCTCCATTCCTAAATATTTGTCTTTCTAGGGATTTCAACAAGTGACTACATACGGAGCAAAATGAGTGAATCTACACTCTAAAATATGTCTATATACATCCGTATGTGGTAGTCCATTTGAAATCTCTAAAAAGACAAATATTTTGGAACGGAGGGAGTATCTTATAACATCCAATATACTCACATATTAGATGAATTAACATCTTATATTATGGGCCGGAAGGAGTTTAGTGCATTCTTACAAATTATCGGCTGATTAACTGCTGCTGTATCCATGGGTTACAGTTAGTTTGAGCTAGTTCGGGCTGAAAGATCCCTAAAGTATATCTGAACATGAGGGCTAGTTTGAGCTAGTTGCATCTATAACCCACCCAAAAAACTATCCAACCCAAGAGGTGCTAATTGGAGCTAGTTCTCCTAGTGCATTTATTGTCAATCTAACCCTGCCATCCAAACAACTCTTTGGATGGAGTTAGTTCAGGGTTAGTCATGAGCTAGAAACTAACTCTAACCTCTAGCTAAGTTGAGTATCCAAACAGGGCTGTGTTGTTGTTGTTGTTGTTGCTGCTGCTCTTCTATGTATATCTAGACATCATTAGAACACTAATGTAACACTCTTCCTTGTTGCTATGAAGCCTAGGATTTCATATTTAGATATTAAGTACAATGCATGTTGCTATGTAGCCTCAGATATATTACATATGTCCCTATTTAACCTAAAGATAAATGGGTTGCAGATATATTCAGTTAAACGTTTGATTCACCAATTAGTCCCTTATCAGCCCCCGGCCTATATGGTACCAGCTACCCATATCCTGAACAGTGAGCAGATATAAGCCATGGGATGAAACTAACCTCGATGGAAAACGGCAGTCGTTCCCAAAATTGTCCTGTGTAGGTACATTGAGAAGCTTGTTAAGCACAAATGGCTAAACATCAACCAAAATTATCCATGGCAGACAAAATAATCTCCAAAAGATAGCTTCAGTGTGCAGGTTTAAGCACGCTAGTAAAGCGAAACAAGTGGAAAGGTGGGTTAACTGCAACAGGCATAACATTTAAGAACAAGCAAACATAGTCATTCAAACTGGTATTGTGCCAATCTAAGTACACTGGTTATTGTTAAATAAAAATGGAAAGGCGTGTTAACTACAAGATGCAACAACCAAATGTAGTCATTCATAGTGGTATTATTGAAACTAGTACTGATGAAATTGAACTGCACAGTTCATACTTACACATATAGAACATCACGTTGTGAATAACTAGAATAAACAAGGCATACTATGAACAACCAAAGATAGCATTCGAAACTGGACATATGCTAACTACAAACAACCGAACAATCAAAAAACTATGAAAGAGGCATATGCTAGCTATAACAGGCTTAACAGCAAGCAAATATATGCATTCCTATCGGTATGTTTAAAACTGGATTTATGAAATGTACTGCACAGTAAATAATTGCACATATAGAGCATCACATTGTGAACAACTGAAATAAACAAGGCATACTGCAAACAACCATATATAGCAATTAAAACTGGACATATTCTCACTACACTAAAAAAGGGACTCGACAAAAAAAATCATGGGTTTCCCCCTGTGAAGAGGCACGGCAAAACAAGTCATGGGTTTCCTCACTTGTCACAGATGGGCTCGTTCCCTTGGAAGAGCACGGCTGTACGGTGCCCTCCCTGATGTCACAGACGGGCGCTTCCCCTTGGAAGAGCAGATGGGCTCTTTCCCCTTGGAAGAGCCGGAGAGGGTGCCCTCCTCGTGGTCACCGTCGATGATGTCTGACTTGATAGCTGTGGATCCCAAGCTAGCGTCGCAGAACGTGTCCTTCAGAAATGACAAAAGGGGCTCGATGGCGATGTAGGATGGCAAATTGTTGACAGCGAGCCAGAGGAGATCAGCGGCTGGACCATGGATAAGATCAACGGCGGTTGAACCCGAGGGGTGGGGGTGGTCCACTTAACCTGTGACATAGCCCGCCTCAGGCCGTCGCTGTCGATGACATCGATGTCGTAGCCGGCGGCCGAGACATGCCCGCATACTCTAGCCCGCTGCTTGAGTGCCTCCCGCTAGTAATGGTCGTCAGCTTCCTCAGCGACACTGGGCGAAGAGACCGTGATACACCTCTTTTGGGCTAGTCACTCCTCGAGCTCCACGGGAAGCGCTGTTGGATCAATTATTACCTTAGTTGCGATTATGATCGCATTTGTTGTTGCATTGAAATGTTTTACATAGTTTCAATGTATGGTTTAATTAGATGCTCTGGAGAGCTATATGTTGTTCAATGAGAACTATGTATGTACTTTGGTTTTAATGCGATGATGAACTTCTATTAATTTGGTCAGTTATCTATCCATGATGTTCTGTAATGGTTTTTGACACACTTAATTATATATAATGCACGCAGATGAACTGGCAATGGATGTATGATGACAGACACACCTCCGAGTATGTTAAGGGCGTGCATAATTTTCTTGAAGTGGCTGAGGCAAACAAGCAGAATGGTTTTATGTGCTGTCCATGCCCTATATGTGGGAATACGAAGTCTTACTCTGACCGGAAAATCCTTCACAGCCACCTGCTTTATAAGTGTTTCATGCCATAGTTAATGTTTGGACCAGGCATGGAGAAATAGGGGTTATGATGGAAGCCATCAAAGAAGAAGAGGACGATGACAACTATGTGCCCCCGGAATACGGTGATGCTGCAACGGGGGAAGCTGCTGAAGATCTAGAGAAACCAGACGATATTGTGCCTGATGATGATCTCTGCCGGGTCATTGTTGATGCAAGGAGACAGTGCGAAAGTCAAAAGGAGAAGCTGAAGTTCGATCACATGTTAGAGGATCACAAAAAAGGGTTGTACCCCAATTGTGAAGATGGCAACACAAAGCTCGGTACCGTACTGGAATTGCTGCAGTGGAAGGCGGAGAATGTTGTGCTTGACAAGGATTTGAGAAGCTACTGAAAATATTGAAGAAGAAGCTTCCAAAGGATAACGAATTTCCCGACAGTACGTACGCAACAAAGAAGGTCGTATGCCCTCTAGGATTGGAGGTGCAGAAGATACATGCATGCCCTAATGACTGCATCCTCTACTGCGGTGCATACAAGGATTTGAACGCATGCCCGGTATGCGGTGCATTGCGGTATAAGATGAGACAAGATGACCCTGGTGATGTTGACGGCGAGACCCCTAGGAAGAGGTTTCCTGCGAAGGTGATGTGGTATGCTCCTATAATACCACGGTTGAAACGTCTGTTCAGAAATGAAGAGCATGCCAAGTTGATGCAATGGCACAGAGAGGACCGTAAGAAAGACGGGAAGTTGAGAGCACCCGCTGACGGGTCGTAGTGGAGAAAAATTGAGAGAAAGTACCGGGCTGAGTTTGTAGGTGAACCAAGGAACGTATGGTTTGATTTAAGCGCGGATGGCATTAATCCTTTCGGGGAGCAGAGCAGCAACCACAACACCTGGCCCGTGACTCTATGTATGTATAACCTTCCTCCTTGGATGTGCATGAAGCGGAAGTTCATTATGATGCCAGTTCTCATCCAAGGCCCTAAGCAACCCGGCAACGACATTGATGTGTACCTAAGGCCATTAGTTGAAAAACTTTTACAGCTGTGGAATGGAAACGGTGTACGTGTGTGGGATGAGCACAAACAAGAGGAGTTTAACCTGCACGTGTTGCTGTTTGTAACCATCAATGATTGCCCCGCTCTCAGTAACCTTTCAGGACAGACAAACAAGGGATACCACGCATGCACGCACTATTTAGCTCACACCGTAAGTATATACCTCGACAAATGCAGGAAGAATGTGTACCTGGGCCATCGTCGATTTCTTCCGACCAACCATCAATGTCGAAAGAAAGGCAAGCATTTCAAAGTTGAGGCAGATCACCGGAAGAAGCCCGCCATGCGTACCGGTGATCACGTACTTGCTATGGTCAATGATTTACACGTAATCTTTGGAAAGGGTCCCGGCGGACTATCTGTTCCGAATGACGTTGAGGTAAGCGCACCCATGTGGAAGAAGAAATCTATATTTTGGGACCTACCATACTGGAAAGACCTAGAGGTCCGCTCTTCAATCAACATGATGCACGTGATGAAGAACCTTTGCGTGAACCTGCTAGGCTTCTTGGGCGTGTATGGGAAGACAAAAGATACACCGAAGGAACGGGACGACCTACAACGTTTGCACGAAAAAGACGGCATGCCTCCAAAGCAGTATGAAGGTCCTGCCAGCTACGCTCTTACCAAAGAAGAGAAGGAAATCTTCTTTGAATGCCTGCTCAGTATGAAGGTCCCATCTGGCTTCTCGTCGAATATGAAGGGAATAATAAATATGCTAGAGAAAAAGTTCCAGAACCTAAAGTCTCATGACTGCCACATGATTATGACGCAACTGCTTCCGGTTGCCTTGAGGGGGCTTCTACCGGAAAATGTCCAATTAGCCATTGTGAAGCTATGTGCATTCCTCAATGGAATCTCTCTGAAGGTGATCGATCCAGAAATCATACCAACGCTAAGGAGTGATGTGGCGCATTGTCTTGTCAGTTTCGAGCTGGTGTTCCCACCATCCTTCTTCAATATCACGACGCACGTCCTAATTCATCTAGTCGACGAGATTGTCATTCCGGGCCCCGTATTTCTACACAATATGTTCCCCTTTGAGAGGTTCATGGGAGTCCTAAAGAAATATGTCCATAACCGCGCTAGGCCAGAAGGAAGCATATCCATGGGCCATCAAACAGAGGATGTCATTGGGTTTTGTGTTGACTTCATTCCTGGCCTTAAGAAGATTGGTCTCCTAAATCACGGTATGAGGGGAGACTGACTGGAAAAGGCACGCTTGGAGGGGACTCAATAATATGCAGGGACGGGCATTCTTGGTCTCAAGCACACTACACAGGTCTATAGGACTCTACCTTGGTGACCCCGTATGTCGATGAACACAAGAACAGTCTACGCTCCAAACACCCGGAGCAGTGTGACGACTGGATTACATGTGAACACATCAGGACTTTCGGCAGTTGGTTGGAAACACGTCTCAGAGGTGACAACACTATTTGTGATGAGCTGTACTCGTTGTCCAGGGGACCATCTTCGACTGTATTGACTTACAAAGGATACGAGATAAATTCGAATACATTTTACACGATCGCGCAAGATCAAAAGAGCACCAACCAAAACAGCGGCGTCCGCTTTGATGCAACAACCAAGAGGGGAAAGGACACATATTATGGTTACATAGTGGACATATGGGAACTTGACTACGTACATGATTTTAAGGTCCCTTTGTTTAAGTGCAAATGGGTCAATCTGTCAGGAGGCAGGGTATAGGTAGACCCATAGTACGGAATGACAATAGTGGATATGAACAATCTTGGGTACACAGACGAACCGTTCGTCCCAGCCAATGATGTGGCGCAGGTTTTCTATGTGAAGGACATGTCTACCAAACCGAGAAAAAGAAAAGATAAGGAAGCGAATACATCATACGATGAGCCAAAGCGCCACACAGTTCTTTTAGGAAAAAGAGACATCGTGGGAGTGGAGGGCAAGACAGACATGTCTGAAGATTATGAAAAGTTTCATGAAATTCCTCCCTTCAAAGTCAATGCTGACCCAAGCACCCTGTTAAACGATGAAGATTATTCATGGTTACGGCGCAATAAGCAAAGGACACAAGCGAAGAAAAAGCGAAGACTTTCTATCCACAACTATTATGATGATGCCTCTTTGATCTAGAATATCACTGCAGCTACATGTGCAGAAATGAAATGCCTGTTGTAACAGACGAGTTTCCGTATGAAACCCTAATATCTCGAAACAGATTGTCTGTTTTGTACACGAAGTGCATCCAGTTTTTTGCCGTAACCCTCTCAACTTTTTAGCACATACTATGTGGGTGAAATGATGATACCATGCCAACTTTCAACCTTTTCAGAGTTCATTTTAAATGTTTTTCAATTTCAGGGTCATATAGCCTAAAAAAAATTAGTAAATACATGAAAAATAACAAATGAAGTCAGAAAGGGTTGAAAATTGATGATGTGGCTTTGAATGGTGCATTTTGAACACACAAAAAGTCTGCAGTTCAAATAAGTTCAAAAAAATGAAAACAGATGAGTTTTCGTCCGAAACCCTGATACTTCGAAAGAGATTGCCCATTTTGTACACGAAGTGCATCCAGTTTTTGCCGTAACCCTCTCAACTTTTTAGCACATGCTATGTGGGTGAAATGATGATACCATGCCAACTTTCAACCTTTTCAGAGTTCATTTGAAATGCTTTTCAATTTCAGGGTCATATAGCTCAAAAAAAATAAGTAAATGCATGAAAAAATAACAAATGAAGTCAGAAAGGGTTGAAAATTGATGATGTGGCTTTGAATGGTGCATGTCGAACACACAAAAAGTCTGGAGTTTAAATAAGTTCAAAAAAATGAAATCCCTTTGTAACAGATGAGTTTTCGTCCGAAACCCTGATACTTCGAAAGAGGTTGCCCATTTTGTACACGAGTGCATCCAGATTTTGCCGTAACCCTCTCAACTTTTTAGCACATGCTATGTAAGTGAAATGATGATACCGTGCCAACTTTCAACCTTTTCAGAGTTCATTTGAAATGCTTTTCAATTTCAGGGTCATATAACCTAAAAAAATCAGTAAATACGTGAAAAATAACACATGAAGTCAGAAAGGGTTGAAAATTGATGATGTGGCTTTGAATGGTGCATTTCGAACACATAAAAGTCTGGAGTTCAAATAAGTTCAAAAAAATGAAATCCCTTTGTAACAGATGAGTTTTCGTCCAAAACCCTGATACTTCGAAAGAGATTGCCCATTTGGTACACGAAGTGCATCCATTTTTTGCCTTAGCCCTCTCAAGTTTTTAGCACATGCTATGTGGGCGAAATGATGATACCATGCCAACTTTCAACCTTTTCAGAGTTCATTTGAAATGCTTTTCAATTTCAACGTCATATAGGTCAGAAAATCAGTAAATGCATGAAAAATAACAAATGAAGTCAGAAAGGGTTGAAACTTGATGACGTGGCTTTGAATGGTGCATTTTGAACACACAAAAAGTCCGGAGTTCAAATAAGTTCAAAAAAATGAAATCCCTTTGTAACAAATGAGTTTTCGTCCGAAACCCTGATACTTCGAAAAAGATTGCCCATTTTGTACACAAAGTGCATCCAGTTTTTGCCGTAACCCTCTCAACTTTTTAGCACATGCTATGTAGGCGAAATGATGATACCATGCCAACTTTCAACATTTTCAGAGTTCATCTGAAATGCTTTTCAATTTCAGGGTCAGATAGCCTAAAAAATCAGTAAATACATGAAAAATAACAAATGAAGTCAGAAAGGGTTAAAATTTGATGATTTGGCTTTGAATGGTGCATTTTGAACACATAAAAGTCTGCAGTTCAAATAAGTTCAAAAAAATGAAATCCCTTTGTAACAGATGAGTTTTCGTCCGAAACCCTAATACTTCGAAAGAGATTGCCCATTTTGTACACGAAGTGCATCCATTTTTTGCCGTAACCCTCTCAACTTTTTAGCACATGCTATGTGGGCGAAATGATGATACCATTCCAACTTTCAACCTTTTTCAGAGTTCATTTGAAATGCTTTTCAATTTCAGGGTCATATAGCTCAAAAAATCAGTAAATGCATGAAAAATAACAAATGAAGTCAGAAAGGGTTGAAAATTGATCATGTGGCTTTGAATGGTGCATTTTGAACACACAAAAAGTCTGGAGTTCAAATAAGTTCAAAAAAATGAAATCCCTTTGTAACAGATGAGTTTTCGTCCGAAACCCTGATACTTCGAAAGAGATTGCCCATTTTGTACACGAAGTGCATCCATTTTTTGCCGTAACCCTCTCAACTTTTTAGCACATGCTATGTGGGCGAAATGATGATACCATTCCAACTTTCAAACTTTTTCAGAGTTCATTTGAAATGCTTTTCAATTTCAGGGTCATATAGCTCAAAAATTCAGTAAATGCATGAAAAATAACACATGAAGTCAGAAAGGGTTGAAAATTGATGATTTGGCTTTGAATGGTGCATTTTGAACACATAAAAGTCTGGAGTTCAAATAAGTTCAAAAAATGAAATCTCTTTGTAATAGATGAGTTTTCGTCCGAAACCCTGATACTTCGAAAGAGATTGCCCATTTTGTACACAAAGTGCATCTAGTTTTTGCCGTAACCCTCTCAACTTTTTAGCACATGCTATGTGGGTGAAATGATGATACCATGCCAACTTTCAACCTTTTCAGAGATCATTTGAAATGCTTTTTCAATTTCAGGGTCATATAGCTCAAAAAAACAGTAAATGCATGAAAAATAACAAATGAAGTCAGAAAGGGTTGAAAATTGATGATGTGGCTTTGGATGGTGCATTTTGAACACACAAAAAGTCTGGAGTTCAAATAAGTTGAAAAAAATGAAATCCCTTTGTAACAGATGAGTTTTCGTCCGAAACCCTGATACTTCGAAAGAGATTGCTCATTTTGTACACGATGTGCATCCAGTTTTGCCGTAACCCTCTCAACTTTTAAGCACATGCTATGTGGGTGAAATGATGATACCCTGCCAACTTTCAACCTTTTCATAGTTCATTTGAAATGCTTTTCAATTTTAGGGTCATATAGCGCAAAAAGAATGAACTAATAGCAAAAAGAATGAACTTAAGATAATCAATTAAAATATTCTGTTATGATCAATTGAAACAAAACTATAATATTCTTCAATAGCAAAAAGAATCAACTAAAAAGCTTTTATAAAACTCTAATGGGAAAAGGAATCAACTAAAAATCTTTTATAAACCTCTAGTATTTTTTAAACTAAAATTATATAAAATTTATGCAACTAAAATTATCAAAATATTTTCTGTTCAAAACTTTAATGGCAACAAGAATTTTCATAAAGAAATTTTTTGATAAAAACTTTAATAGCAAACTAAAATAACGAAATTTGTTCTTGATTAAAACAGACAATGAAAATAACCTAAAAATTACCAAATTTAATATAATGATAAAACACAATAATATTAAATAGCAGGAAAAATAATCACTCAAAAATCTATATAGTAAAGTTATTCCCAAACTAGTGATTGACACAAATTTAAAAGAATTCAAATTTAAAATTTTCAAATTTGAAAATTAATGGCACTAACAGAAAGTCTATAATTTTTGTGACCGAACAGCAAAAAGAATCACTGGAAAAGTGCAAAACAATAAATAAAACAAAAAAATAAAGCAAAAAAGAAAACAAAAAAACAGAAGAAAAAATGCCACCTACTGGGCTACCATGGCCTGAATACGACTAGAAACCCAGTTAGTTGGGCCAGGATTCAGGCCCGCAGAAGGCCCAGCAGGCCCACGGGCAAAGTATGTCAGATTAGGCCCATAGGCCTGCAGTTTAGAGGAGTTCGAGAGGGAGGAGGCAACTGAGCTTATAAACAGGTGCTGGGTGCTCTCAACTAGCAAGGTGGGACTAAACTCCCACCACCACGCTGTTGTGCAAGGCCATTGGTCCCGGTTGGTGGCACGAACCGGGACCAATGCCCACCGTTGGTCCCGGTTCGTGGCACCAACCGGGACCGATGCCCACCTTTAGTCCCGGTTCGTGCCACCAACCGGGACCAAAGGCCTCTGCTTCCCGCCCTTTGGGCTGCTGAAAAGAGACCTTTCGTCTCGGTTGGTGGCACCAACCGGGACTAAAGGGTGACATTGGTCCCTGTTGGTGCCACGAACCGGGACCAATGCTCTGTCTATATAAGCCACACTTGTGAAATTTTCGATTCAGTTCTTCTTCCCACTGCCCCGACACCGTCGCCGCGCATGCCCCTGCCCCAACGCCGTCGCCGCGGCGCCACCCCTGCCCCGACGCCATCGCCGCGCCGCCCGGTCCGCGCCGCCCCTACCCCGACGCCTCGCCGCTCCGGTCCGCGCCGCCCCTACCCTGACGCCTCGCCGCCCCCGCCCCCAGTGAGCCCCCGCGCCCCTGCCCTGCCCCCCGAGCCGCCGCCGCCACCGTGGGCGTGGCTGCCGTATGGATATATGTCTTTTTGCATATATGTTGATGTATATGTAATGTTGATGTATGGATATATATGTATGCATATATGATGATTTTTTTTCAGCGTCATCATATATGATGTTTTTTTCTGCATATATATATGATTTTTTTGTTCATAGATGTGATTTTTTTGTTCATATATCATATGATGTTTTTATACTGTTCATAGATGATAGATCATATTTGTTCATATGTATGCAAGCTAAGTCGTTGTTGTTAGTTGTACTATTTAGGGTTAGGGTCGTCGAGGAAGGACAATAAGGAAAGAAGAAAAGAGGAAGAAGGCAGAAGAAGAAAAATAAGAAGAGGAAGAAGAAGAAAAAAAAGAGGAGAAGAATAGATTTTTCTTCTCCTCTATTCCTTCTTCTTCTCCTTTTTTTTTCTTCTTCTCCTGTTTAGGGTTAGGGTCGTCAAGGGTCGAGGGTTGAGGGTTTGAGGGACGAGGGGTCGAGGGTACCAGGGTCGAGTGGTTGAGGGTCGAGGGTTCGAGGGTCATCGAGGGGCCGAGGGTTCGAGGGTCGAGGGTCGTCGAAGGGCCGAGGGTTCAAGGGTCGAGGGTCGAGGGTTCGAGGGTCGTCGAGGGGCCGAGGGTTCGAGGGTCGAGGGTCGTCGAGGGGCCGAGGGTTCAAGGGTCGTCGACGTTTCGAGGGTCGAGGGCTCAAGGGTTCGATCGTCGAGGGTCGTCGAGGGGCCGAGGGTTCGAGGGTCGAGGGTCGAGGATCGCCGAGGGGTCGAGAGGTTGCCTAGTGTCAAAGTATTGAAGAAATCCACGGCTTCATCATTAGCCGGAAGTAACCGCGGCATGATGGTACGAAGCTCTCCAAAGTTGTTCTGGAACGGAGTCCCGGATAGGATAATTGGTCTTTTTGTACGAATTTAAGCAAAGGGCCTTTGCTTAAATTCGTACAAAAAGACCAATTATCCTATCCGGGACTCCGTTCCAGAACAACTTTGGAGAGCTTCGTACCATCATGCGCCTGTTACTTTCGCCTAATGATGAAGACATGGTTTTGTTGAATCCTTTGACACTAGACAAACGTGACATGAGGGGGTCGAGGGTCGGGAACTAGGGTATAGAGGGTCGTGGATCGCCGAGCGGTCCAGGGTCGAGGGTCGTCCTGGGGTCGAGGGTCCAGATTTATCATGAATGCCCCCATTATGGATGTGCATAAGTTGATCCAATTTTTTCTGATCTCATATATATATATATATATATATTCTTCTATATGTCACGTTGTCGGTCAAAGTATTAAAGAAATCGATGGCTTCATCATTAGCTGGAAGTAATAGGCGTATGATGCTACGAAGCTCTTCAAAGTTGTTTTGGAACGGAGTTCCTGATAGAATAATTCGCCTTTTGGTACGAATTTCAGCAAAGGCCTTCCAAATAGCGATATTCGGAAGGTTCTTGCTGAAATTTGTACCAAAAAGCGAATTATTCTACCGGGAACTCCGTTCCAAAACAACTTTGAAGACCTTTGTACCATTATGCGCCTATCATTTCCGGCTAATGATGAAGTCATGGTTTTCTTGAATTCTTTGACACTAGACAACGTGACATATAGAAGGGTACATGAGATCAGGAAAAATATGGACCATTTCTGCACATCCAGAATGGCGCCATTTTGTTAAATCCCTTGTCAGTCTGGACCTCGGACAGTCATGAGAGAGGCGGTCTGGGCAAAACCCTAGAAGCGTTGCTGAGGCCACCCAAATTTACCAAGTTAAAAGAGCGTTGTTGTCGAGGCCACCGCGAACCCTAGAAGCGTTGCCGTGGCCACCCCAAACCCTAGAGAAGCGTCGAGGCCACTAATATGATTCCTTGTTGTGATTAGCTAGCTAGGTCTACGTTTGCCACTAATATATCCATCTGTCATTTTTTTATAATAATTTCCATGTTGTAATATTTGCAGAAACTATGGAGCACCGAGACTTGGAAGCAGAACAGGTGTTGGGGGACATAATCGCAACCGGAGGTGATGTCTCTTACTATCTCAATGACACCAATGGTCTGTAAGGAGAGGGTGAAGCAGGCTACGGTGATCGAACAATGCAGGAGGAAGGACATGATTATGATGGCTCCTGTGACCGAATGCCGGTGGAAGAAGGACACCATGATGACGGCTCCGGTGACCGAACGGAGTCCGGCTAGGTATATATATATATATTAAGCCTGTGCCGACTATAGCTAATTGATGCATTAATTGTTTTGGAATGTACACATATTAACTCTCTTCTTTCTTCTTTTCTAGCCCTCCGAATCAAGCAAAACTTCGGTAACGAGACGAGGCCCGAAGAAAAAGTTGCGCCAGGATGAAAGGTTCACGATCACAGCAATCGCGCACGATGGCCAACCGATTGAATCCATCCGGACCAAGGAAGCATTTTCCGCTCAGTGCGGGGTTCTTGTTAGGGACATGATCCGATCAGCATCCACCAATGGTATAACCCTAAGAACGAAGACCCTGAGGTGTCTTATGTCAACGATAGGCAGAAAGATGAACTTTGGACCGCGCTGAAGGAAAATTTCACCCTACCGCCAGAGGAGGATCCGGAGAAGCCAGCTATTATAGAGCCATTGGTCAAGGCTCGTGGTCTTAAGAAGATGGCAGATCTATTCAGGAGGTGGAAGAATGAGCTGAAAACAACGTTTGTCGACAAAGACAAGACTCCAGAATTCACCGGCCGGTTTGAGAAGATCAGAGATCACTGGGACGCATTTGTGGCCCACAAGACATCGGACAAGAGTAAGAAGATGTCAGCGACAACCAAGAAAAATGTTGCAAAGAAGGAGCTATTGGGGAACGTAGTAATTTCAAAAATTTCCTACGCACACGCAAGATCATGGTGATACATAGCAACGAGAGGGGAGAGTGTTGTCTACGTACCCTTGTAGATCGTAAGCGGAAGCGTTATGACAACGCGGTTGATGTAGTCGTACGTCTTCACGATCGACCGATCCTAGCACTGAAGGTACGGCACCTCTGCGATCTGCACACGTTCAGCTCGGTGACCTCCCACGAACTCACGATCCAGCAGAGTGTCGAGGGAGAGCTTCGTCTGCACGACGGCGTGATGACGGTGATGATGAAGCTACCGGCGCAGGGCTTTGCCTAAGCACTACGATGATATGACCGAGTTTGATTATGGTGGAGGGGGGCACCGCACATGGCTGGAACAATCAACTTGTGCTGCAAGGGGGAGGCCGGCCAGCCTTGGGGCGCACCAAGGAGGGGGAGGAGGCCTCCTCCTAGTAGGATTAGGACTCCCCCTTTCCTAGTCCAACTAGGAGGAGGAAGGGGGAAGGAAAGAGAGGGAGAGGGAGAGGGAAAGAGGGGTCGTGCCCCCCTCCCCTAGTCCAATTCGGACTCCCCTTGGGAGGGGGCGCGCCACCTCCTGGGCTGCTGCCCTCTCTCTCCCCTCAGGCCCACTAAGGCCCAATACTTCCCGGGGGGTTCCGGTAACCCACTGCGGCACTCCGGTTTTCTCCAAAATCACCCGAAACACTTCCGGTGTCCGAATATAGCCGTCCAATATATTGATCTTTATGTCTCAACCATTTCGAGACTCCTCGTCATGTCTGTGATCATATCCGGGACTCCGAACTACCTTCGGTACATCAAAACACATAAACACATAATACCGATCGTCACCGAACGTTAAGCGTGCGGACCCTACGGGTTCGAGAACTATGTAGACATGACCGAGACTCATCTCAGGTCAATAACCAATAGCGGAACCTGGATGCTCATATTGGTTCCTACATATTCTACGAAGATCTTTATCGGTCAAACCGCCTAACAACATACGTTGTTCCCTTTGTCAACGGTAAGTTACTTGCTCGAGATTCGATCGTCGGTATCTCAATACCTAGTTCAATATCGTTACCGGCAAGTCTCTTTACTTGTTCCGTAATGCATCATCCCGCAACTAACTCATTAGTTACATTGCTTGCAAGGCTTATAGTGATGTGCATTACCGAGAGGGCCCAGAAATACCTCTCCGACAATCGGAGTGACAAATCCTAATCTTGATCTATGCCAACTCAACAAGTACCATCGGAGACACCTGTAGAGCACCTTTATAATCACCCAGTTACGTTGTGACGTTTGGTAGAACACAAGTGTTCCTCCGGTATTCGGGAGTTGCATAATCTCATAGTCATAGGAACATGTATAAGTCATGAAGAAAGCAATAGCAATATACTAAACGATCAAGTGCTAAGCTAATGGAATGGGTCAAGTCAATAACATCATTCTCTAATTATGTGATCCCGTTAATGAAATGACAACTCGTGTCTATGGCTTGGAAACATAACCATCTTTCATTCAACGAGCTAGTCAAGTAGGGGCAGACTAGTGACACTTTGTTTTGCCTATGTATTCACACATGTACTAAGTTTCCGGTTAATACAATTCTAGCATGAATAATAAACATTTATCATGAAATAAGGAAATAAATAATAACTTTATTATTGCCTCTAGGCAATATTTCCTTCAGTCTCCCACTTGCACTAGAGTCAATAATCTAGTTCACATCGCCATGTGATTTAACACCAATAGTTCACATCACCATGTGATTAACACCCATAGTTCACATCGCAATGTGACCAACACTCAAAGGGTTTACTAGAGACAGTAATCTTTGTTCACATCACCATGTGATTAACACCCAAAGAGTACTAAGGTGTGATCATGTTTTTCTTGTGAGAGAAGTTTAGTCAATGGGTCTGCCATATTCAGATCCGTATGTATTTTGCAAATTTCTATGCCAACAATGCTCTGCATGGAGCTACTTTAGCTAATTGCTCCCACTTTCAATATGTATCTGGATTGTGACTTAGAGTCATCCAGATCGGTGTCAAAGCTTGCATCGATGTAACTCTTTACGGCGAACTCTTTATCACCTCCATAACCGAGAAATATTTCCTTAGTCCTCTAAGGATAATTTTGACCGCTGTCCAGTGATCTACTCCTAGATCAAATTGTACTCCCTTGCCAAACTCAGGGCAGTGTATACAATAGGTCTGTTACACAGCATGTCATACTTTATAGAACCTATGGCTGAGGCATAGGGAATGACTTTCATTCTCTCTCTATCTTCTGCCGTGGTCGGGCTTTGAGCCTTACTCAACTTCACACCTTGCAACATAGGCAAGAACTCTTTCTTTGACTGTTCCATTTTGAACTACTTCAAAAAACTTGTCAAGGTATGTACTCATTGAAAAAACTTATCAAGTGTCTTGGTCTATCTCTATAGATCTTGATGCTCAATATGTAAGCAGCTTCACCGAGGTTTTTCTTTGAAAAACTCCTTTCAAACACTCCTTTATGCTTTCCAGAAAATTCTACATCATTTCTGATTAAAAATATGTCATTCACATATACTTATCCGAAAGACTGTAGTGCTCCCACTCACTTTCTTGTAAATACAGGCTTCATCGCAAGTCTGTATAAAATTTTATGCTTTGATAAACTCATCAAAGCGTATATTCCAACTCCGAGATGCTTGCACCAATCCATAGATGGATCGCTGGAGCTTTGCACACTTTGTTAGCATCCTTTGGATCGATAAAACCTTCAGGTTGCATCATATACAACTCTTCTTCCAGAAATCCATTCAGGAATGCAGTCTTTACATCCATTTGCCAAATTTCATAATCATAAAATGCAGCAATTGCTAACATGATTCGGACGGACTTAAGCATCGCTACGGGTGAGAAAGTCTCATCGTAGTCAACTCCTTGAACTTGTCGAAAACCTTTTGCAACAAGTCGAGCTTTGTAGACAGTAACATTACCGTCAGCATTAGTCTTCTTCTTGAAAATCCATTTATTCTCGATGGCTTGCCGATCAATGGGCAAGTCAACCAAAGTCCATACTTTCTTCTCATACATGGATCCCATCTCAGATTTCATGGCCTCAAGCCATTTCGCGGAATCTGGGCTCATCATCGCTTCCTCATAGTTCGTAGGTTCGTCATGGTCAAGTAACATGACCTCCAGAACAGGATTACCGTGCCACTCTGGTGCGGATCTTACTCTGGTTGACCTACAATGTTCGGTAGTAACTTGATCTGAAGTTACATGATCATCATCATTGGCTTCCTCACTAATTGGTGTAGGAGTCACATGAACAGATTTCTGTGATGAACTACTTTCCAATAAGGGAGCAGGTACAATTACCTCATCAAGTTCTACTTTCCTCCCACTCACTTCTTTCGAGAGAAACTCCTTCTCTAGAAAGGATCCATTCTTAGCAACAAAGATCTTACCTTCGGATCTGTGATAGAAGGTGTACCCAATATTTTCTTTTGGGTATCCTACGAAGACGCACTTCTCCGATTTGGGTTTCAGCTTTATCAGGTTGAAACTTTTTCACATAAGCATTGCAACCTCAAACTTTAAGAAATGACAGCTTAGGTTTCTTGCCAAACCATAGTTCATACGGTGTCGTCCCAACGGATTTAGATGGTGCCCTATTTAACGTGAATGTAGTTGTCTCTAATGCATAACCCCAAAACGATAGTGGTAAATCGGCAAGAGCCATCATAGATTGCACTATATCCAATAAAGTACGGTTATGAAGTTCGGACACACCATTATGCTGTGGTGTTCCTGGTGGCATGAGTTTGTGAAACTATTCCACATTGTTCTAATTGAAGGCCAAACTCGTAACTCAAATATTTGTCTCTGCGATCAGATCATAGAAACTTTATTTTCTTGTTACGATGATTCTCTACTTCGCTCTGAAAATCTTTGAACTTTTCAAGTGTTTCAGACTTGTGTTTCATCAAGTAGATATACACATATCTGCTCAAAGCATCTGTGAAGGACATAAAACAATGATACCCGCCTTGAGCCTCAACACTCATTGGACCGCATACATCGGTATCTATTATTTCCAATAAGTCAGTGGCTCGCTCCATTGTTCCCGAGAACGGAGTCTTAGTCATCTTGCCCATGAGGCATGGTTCGCAAGCATCAAGTGATTCATAATCAAGTGATTCCAAAAAGCCCATCAGCATCGAGATTCTTCATGCGCTTTACACCAGTATGACCTAAATGGCAGTGCCACAAATATGTTGCACTATCATTATCAACTTTGCATCTTTTGGCATCAATATTATGAATATATGTATCAACACAATCGAGATTCAATAAACCATTTATTTTGAGTGTATGACCATAGAAGGTTTTATTCATGTAAACATAATAACAATTATTTTTTGACTTAAATGAATAACCGTATTGCAATAAACATGATCTAATCATATTCATGCTCAACGCAAACACCAAATAACATTTATTTTAGGTTCAACACTAATCCCGAAGGTAAAGGAAGTGTGCGATAGTGATCTTATCAACCTTGGAATCATTTCCAACACACATCGTCACCTCGCCCTTAACTAGTCTCTGTTTATTTTGCAACTCTTGTTTCGAGTTAGTACTCTGAGAAACTGAACTAGTGTCAAATACCGAGGGGTTGCTATAAACACTAGTAAAGTACACATCAATAACATGTATATCAAATATACCTTTGTTCACTTTGCCATCCTTCTTATCCGCTAAATACTTGGGGCAGTTGTGCTTCCAGTGACCAGTCCCTTTGCAGTAGAAGCGCTTAGCCTCAGTCTTAGGTCTAGACTTGGGCTTCTTCACTTGAGCAGCAACTTGCTTGCCGTTCTTCTTCAAGTTCCCCTTCTTCCCTTTGCCCTTTTCATGAAATTAGTGGTCTTGTCAACCATCGACACTTGATGCTTTTCTTGATTTCTACCTTCGTCGATTTCAGCATCACGAAGAGCTTGGGAATCGTTTTTGTTATCCCTTGCATATTATAGTTCATCACGAAGTTCTAGTAACTTAGTGATAGTGACTAGAGAACTCTGTCAATCACTATCTTATCTGGAAGATTAACTGCCACTTGATTTAAGTGATTGCAGTACTCAGACATTCTGAGCACATGCTCACTAGCTGAGCTATTTTCCTCCATCTTGTAGGCAAAGTACTTGTCAAAGGTCTCATACCTTTCGACATGCGCATGAGTCTGAAATACTAATTTCAACCCTGGGAACATCTCATATGCTCCGTGGCGTTCAAAACGTCTTTGAAGCCCCGATTCTAAGCCGTAAAGCATGGGGAACTAAACTATCAAGTAGTCATCATATCGAGCTTGCCAAATGTTCATAATGTCTGCATCTGCTCCTGCAATCGGTCTATCACCTAGCGGTGCATCAAGGACATAATTCTTCTGTGCAGCAATGAGGATAATCCTCAGATCACGGATCCAATCTGCATCATTGCTACTACATCTTTCAACTTAGTTTTCACTAGGAACATATCAAAAATAAAACAGAGGAGCTAAACGCGAGCTATTGAGCTACAACATAGATATGCAAATACTACGAGGACTAAGTTCATGATAAATTTAAAGTTCAATTAATCATATTACTTAAGAACTCCCACTTAGATAGACATCCCTCTAGTCATCTAAATGATCACGTGATCCAAATCAACTAAACCATGTCCGATCAGCACGTGAGATGGAGTAGTTTTCAATGGTGAACATCACTATGTTGATCATATCTACTATATGATTCACGCTCGACCTTTCGGTCTCTAGTGTTCCGAGGCCATATCTGCATATGCTAGGCTTGTCAAGTTTAACCCGAGTATTCTGCGTGTGCAAAACTGGCTTGCACCCGTTGTATGCGAACGTAGAGCTTATCACACCCGATCATCATGTGGTGTCTCAGCACGAAGAACTGTCGCAACGGTGCATACTCAGGGAGAACACTTATACCTTGAAATTTTAGTAAGGGATCATCTTATAAAGCTACCGCCGAACTAAGCAAAATAAGTTGCATAAAAGATAAACATCACATGCAATCAAAATATGTGACATGATATGGCCATCATCGTCTTGTGCCTTTGATCTCCATCTCCAAAGTACCGTCATGATCTCTATCGTCACCGGCATGACACCATGATCTCCATCATCTTGATCTCTATCAACGTGTCGTCACATGGTCGTATCGCCAACTATTGCTCTTGCAACTATTGCCATCGCATAGCGATAAAGTAAAGCAATTATTTGGCGCTTGCATCTTATGCAATAAAGAGACAACCATAAGGCTTCTGCCAGTTGCGGATAACTTCAACAAAACATGATCATCTCATACAACAACTTATATCTCATCACGTCTTGACCATATCACATCACAACAAGCCCTGCAAAAACAAGTTAGACGTCCTCTACTTTGTTGTTGCAAGTTTTAGGTGGCTGCTATGGGCTGAGCAAGAACCGTTCTTACCTACGCATCAAAACCACAAAGATATTTCATCAAGTATGTGTTGTTTTAACCTTCAACAAGGACCGGGCGTAGCCACACTCGATTCAACTAAAGTTGGAGAAACTGGCACCCGCTAGCCACCTGTGTGTGAAGCACGTCGGTAGAACCAGTCTCGCGTAAGCGTACGCGTAATGTCGGTCCGGGCCGCTTCATCCAACAATACCGCCGAATCAAAGTATGACATGCTGGTAAGCTGTATGACTATTATCGCCCACAACTCACTTGTTTTCTACTCGTGCATATAACATCTACGCATAAACCTGGCTCGGATGCCACTATTGTGGAACGTAGTAATTTCAAAAATTTCCTACGCACACGCAAGATCATGGTGATGCATAGCAACGAGAGGGGAGAGTGTTGTCTACGTATCCTCGTAGACCATAAGCGGAAGCATTATGACAACACGGTTGATGTAGTCGTACGTCTTCACGATTGACCGATCCTAGCACCGAAGGTACGGCACCTCCGTGATCTGCACACGTTCGGCTCGGTGACGTCCCACGAAATCACGATCCAGCAGAGTGTCGAGGGAGAGCTTCGTCAGCACGACGGCATGATGACGATGATGATGAAGCTACTGGCACAGGGCTTCGCCTAAGCACTACGACGATATGACCAAGGTGGATTATGGTGGAGGGGGGCACTGCACACGGCTGGAAACAATCAACTTGTGCTTCTAGGGTGCCCCCTGCACCCGTACATAAAGGAGCAAGGGGGTGGCCGGCCGGCCTGGGGCGCGCCAAGGAAGGGGAGGAGTCCTCCTCCTAGTAGGAGTAGCACTCCCCCTTTCCTAGTCCAACTAGGAGGAGGAAGGGGGAAGGAAAGAGAGGGACCGGGAGAGGGATCGAAAGAGGGGCCGCGCCCCCCTCCCCTAGTCCAATTCGGACTCCCCTTGGGAGGGGGCACGCTACCTCCTGGGCTACTGCCCTCTCTCTCCCCTCAGGCCCACTAAGGCCTAATACTTCCCCAGGGGGTTCCGGTAACCCCTCAGGCACTCCGGTTTTCTCCGAAATCACCCGGAACACTTTCCGGTGTCCGAATATAGCCGTCCAATATATCGATCTTTATGTCTCGACCATTTCGAGACTCCTCGTCATGTCCGTGATCAAATCCGGGACTCCGAACTACCTTCGGTACATCAAAACACATAAACTCATAATACCGAGCGTCACCAAACGTTAAGCGTGCGGACCCTACGGGTTCGAGCACTATGTAGACATGACCGAGACTCATCTCCGGTCAATAACCAATAGCGGAACCTGGATGCTTATATTGGTTCATACATATTCTACGAAGATCTTTATCGGTCAAACCGCATAACAACATACGTTGTTCCCTTTGTCAACGGTATGTTACTTGCCCGAGTTTCGATCGTCGGTATCTCAATACCTAGTTCAATCTCGTTACCGGCAAGTCTCTTTACTCGTTTCATAATGCATCATCCCACAACTAACTCATTAGTTACATTGCTTGCAAGGCTTATAGTGATGTGCATTACTGAGAGGGCCCAAAGATACCTCTCCGACAATCGGAGTGACAAATCCTAATCTTCATCTACACCAACTCAACAAGTACCATCGGAGACACCTGTAGAGCACCTTTATAATCACCTAGTTATGTTGTGACGTTTGGTAGCTCACAAAGTGTTCCTCCGGTATTCGGGATTTGCATAATCTCATAGTCATAGGAACATGTATAAGTCATGAAGAAAGCAATAGCAATATTCTAAACGATCAAGTGCTAAGCTAACGGAATGGGTCAAGTCAATCACATCATTCTCTAATGATGTGATCCCGTTAATCAAATGACAACTCATGTCTATGGCTAGGAAACATAACCATCTTTGATTCCACGAGCTAGACCAGTAGAGGCAAACTAGTGACACTTTGTTTTGCCTATGTATTCACACATGTACTAAGTTTCTGGTTAATACAATTCTAGCATGAATAATACACATTTATCTTGAAATAAGGAAATAAATAATAACTTTATAATTGCCTCTAAGGCATATTTCCTTCAGGAGCATCACCATCGCACGGGGTCAGGTGGCTACCTCAAAGCCTGGCCATTGTGGGAGAAGGCTGAAGATGACCTGCTTGATAAAGGGGTCGAACCAGAGACATTGGACTGGCCAGATTGTTCAAGGACTTGGTTCTTCAGGGTTGGGGGAACCTTGGACCCTGAAACAGGTAAGCGCGTTTGGACGAACGAGCAACTGCGAATACCCGTCACGAAGCTTCAGGAGTATATCGCCGCAGCGCAGCAAGGGACGTTCGTTCCCGATAGAGAGAATGACGATCTCACAATGGCCCTCGGGAATCCCGATGCAGGCAGTTACAAAGGCCGGGAGAGGAAAAGGAAAGTGGAGCAGAACCAACTGCAGGCGCTGCATGCAAAGGGTACAAGCGCTAGAGGAACGAGATGTAGTTCACAACAAGCGACCTGCCGAAGCTACACCGCCATCTCAGCGAAGAAGCAGCGTGGCTTCCACGGAGCTGCTTCAGGGGCCTGTCTTCACGGCTCCTGCTAGCTACCCCGTGGATGCTATCACAGAGTCTCAAGATTGCCATCTTATGACGCAATGGCAGAACTTCAAAGTCGAGGCGGCTGTCGGCTCTGTTGCACCTCCTGAACCCGGCGCAACTTTTCACTGCTATCCGATTCCAGAAGGATATGCTACTGTGACAGTGGATGAAATAACGAAGGGATTTGAGGAGCTCAAGCTTGACCACCCTACCGGTGAAGGGGAGACTCGGCTGGGTTCTGCTCTGAAGACTCCATGTGTATGGCAGAAGGAGCTCATCAACCTTCCGAACTGGACGCCTCTGCCTCCTCCTCCTCCTCCTCCGGTGATTCAGGGCACTCCGCCTCCTCCTCCAGCGAGTGATCAGGGCACTCCGCCTCCTTCTCCGGCGCATGGCGGCACTCCGCCTCCTTCTCCGCCTGCGCCGGCGCGTCCGACCAGCCAGCCTCCTCCGCCTCGTCAGCAAGGGCGGAAGAGAGCCGCCGCCGCTCCGGCTGCTCCGGCGCGTTGTAGCACCCCGCCTCCTTCTCCGCCTGCACCGGCGCGTCCGACCAGCCAGCCTCCTCCGCCTCGTCAGCAAGGGCGGAAGAGAGCCGCCGATGCTCCGGCTGCTCCGGCGCGTTGTAGCACCCCGCCTCCTTCTCCACCTCATAAGCAACAAAGGAAGACAGCCGCAGCCGCTCCGGCTGCTCCGGCATCTAGCATTACAGCCAGAGGCCAGAGGCAATACATATTCGGTCCATCTCTCAATCATATAGAGAAGTTACCATACGGGATGTCCGAGGCGGAAAACACGAAGATCGTTAAAGCCCAAGTGAAGGACTATTCCGCAAAGAAAAATCCACCTCCGGAGGAGAAGATAGATCCGGTGAAAGCGAAGCGCACTTTGGATGCCCTGAAGCGACCACCACCGTCTCCGCCGCAAACCAACTATGAGCGCATTATTGAAAGGATATATAAGGAAGCGTCCCGGTCGGGAAGTACTTGCAGTGATCGAAGGTTAGCAGAACGAAGAAGTGGGAAAAATTCCCCAGCTCGGCGAACAAGCGAACCAATCATGCCCCCCGCTCAAGGTGTCTAGTGATATCGTCGCTAATCATCCGGGGATCTTGCCCAGTACCAATCCTGCAGATTACATGCACGACGACGATGCACATTTTGATATACTAGAGGTGGACGAATTTAGATACCAGTACGGGAAGCCTCTCGTCAAAGATGGAAGTCCTCCTCTAACAATGATGATGCGAAGATTCCATGATTGGTACATGAAAACCTGCAGAGAGTCTGGGAAGGATCCTTTCATGCTGAGAGTTAAAGAGGAGAACGACCTCGTTGGAATTGATCTGTTGTCTGTTCCATTTGAGGAGTTCTTCCAGTTTTTCAATCAAAAGGCCCTCGATAAATTAACGGTTACTTGCTACTGTCTGTAAGTACTACTTCTGTCATTAAGTCTCTTTATATAGCTCAGCTCTTTCATTGCATGTATATATAATTATCCTCACTATATTATGCAGATTGAAGACCGCTGAATGCAAGAAAAGACAAATGGGTGATAGTGGGTTCATTAACACAAATCTCATAGATGAATTTACGGTTAAATTTCATGCCAAAGAAACCGAGGCCAACTTGCTACGATCGTTGGTAATAAATCAAAACAAAGAAAAAAAATACTCTTTCCTTACAACTTCAAGTGAGTGTTACTGTCTTGTGCATATTCGGTTTCCCTTATTACTCGAGGTTATAGTAATGTAATTGATGAGTTATGCATGCGTGCCCAGCTTCCACTATATTATCCTAGAGATTAAGCTTGAGTAGGGACTAGTAACCGTCTTAGACTCGAGACGAAAAGATCCCGAGGACTATGGGAACATGACTAAAATGCACGAGAAGTAAGTTCAATCGATCATTATCGCACCATATCAGCAACTTTGTTCATTTCCTGATATCAAGTAATTGTTTTCATTGTCTGGCAGGGTTTGGAAAAAGTTCACCGCACAAGCTCCGGGACTGCCGGGGGAGCTGCGATTTACACACCCGAAAGTAAGTACTACTAGCTAGTTCCGCGCAGCTCCCAGTGATTCTAGCGCTAGTTTCATCAATACCATTTAGCATGCTTGCTTATCAGTTTGATTGACCTCTATTTCTTGTAAAGTGGTTGTGGCAGGAACCCGGGAATAATTACTGTGGATACTATGTTTGCGAGTCCATCCGCCACACGACCTGTGAGCGGGGCTATTCTAAAATACAATATGAATTGCGTAAGCAATAATATTCATAATTTTATTTTATTACAATCATTTGTGTTGAGTTTCATTCATATATATGTATTGACCCCCGTCTTCAAATTAGATGTTTCAGATGCGGGATGAACTCCTACCACAAGATCGCATACGAGCAATTCAAGAGGAATTGGCGGGATTCTTTCTTGACCATGTCATCAATAAAGATGGAGAATACCATGTGGAACTTGAGTTCATATGTTAGGGGATTATATTGTAGGAGATCTTATATTGCATATATGTAGCCAGTAGCGTCGGATAGATATACGAAAACTTGTTGTTCGACCAATCTCTCAAAGAAGGAGAGGTCGATCACTTCTCTCTGTATATGCTCATGACGATCTTGTATACTTAATGGTTTCCTTCATTTGCTTACTAGTTAGCGTGTCGAGTCCTCTCTATATGTATAGCACGTAGCGTCGACTAAGCAGGGAGATAAGGGAGGACACTTCTCTCTATTAGCTAACTAACACAATATATGAAACCCCTACATTAACCCTACAAAAACCCCCAAAACCCCAAACCCCCACCCCCTTTGGAAAAAAAATCCAGCCCCTGAACTGCTGACGCGTGGATGCCTTTTAGTGCCGGTTGGTGCTACTAACCGGGACAAAAGGCCCCCCTGCCTGGGCAAACCGCAGCGGCCACGTGGATCCGCATCTGTCCCGGTTGGTATAAGAACCGGGACTAAAGATATTGGGCTTTAGTACCGACCCTTTAGTCCCGGTTCCCGAACTAGGACAAATGGGCCTTATAAACCAGGACAAATGGGCCTTTTTCTACTAGTGTAATTATCTCAGATGTTACACAATAGATCGAGTTGCATGTGCTAATCTGGTGCGTGTTTAGTTGGAACGGAATCATGAAATTATCTTCCACAGGTCCTGGATGCTCTTTAATTGTACTCCCACAGAGGTCTTGACCTTAGTACAACGACTTTGTACTAAAATTGAGACACTTATTTTGGGATGGAGGGAGTACTATCTTAACAAACGCAGCAGCGAACTATCTGTTAATTGTTCAGTGAAGGCATTTCCTCCAGCATTGCTCCATGCAGTGAAGACTGACATGCGAGGTAGCTGACAGGTCCCTCATGATCATATAGAGATATATGCTACAGATTCCATTTAGTAAAACAAATGGATTGGAATTTGATTCTTGCCTTTTTTTCTCGACTTGCTTGTGTCAAAATGGCAGGAGTCCGGCAGAGCGCTAGCGTTGCATCTGTGTGAATAAAGTAATTAATGAACAGACACGGATCAGGTTCTGGTGCAACCAGGTGTATATTATCTGGTGAACTGTGATGTATGGCGAGAATAGACTAGGAGATCCTCTTGGCCTAGGCCTCTGCTGGTCTGAAACTCACCATTGGCTGTCCTGCCAATGTTCGTATTAACAATGTACTTTTTTGGCTTTGGTCATATTCTCTTTTATTTTCGAGATGGGTGATCGTATTCATACTTGCTATCATCATACAAAGTTTCCCATTTTTTGAGATATCACCATTAACCATTAATTTATTGCTTTTCCTTGTGTACGTAATATGCGTATTCCGAAGAACACTTCCCACAGCATAAGATATCATTTTCATTTGCCATTCATTTTGTTTGGGACAAATGGGACCTAAAATGGTAGGGTCACTTCAGGTGACAATGCAGGCAAATAAAAATTACTGTTCAAAAGTCTTGTTCACTGTGGTAACAATACAAATAGTGGGTAGACGAGGATTAATTTTGGAAAAGCAAAACAAGACCCTTATTCACGAACATAGGTGTGAACTAAACCGATTCATAAGATGTCATAGGATGTAATTCCAGGATATTTTTTTTAAGAATTAATTCCAGGATATAATAATGAACCGTGGAAGCATATTAAGGAAGCACTACACTAATTATTTGGGGGGGGGGGGGGGGGGGGGGGCTCTTCTTATCTATTCATCCACTACACTATTTTTAGTAAGTCTAAACAAAGCAAATTAATTGAACTGCACATGAAAAATCAGTATAACCATAGTGACCAAAGAAGTACATCAGTCTTGAGGCACATTTATTTTTGCATCCATTGCATGGTAGTTGTATATAGATCCAATTAAAGACGGTGCCGTTTCCCTTTATTGAAAGGAGCAACACCTAGAAGAAAAGATAGTTGCTTCAATAACCGACAGAAACCTCACCATGAACTTGGGCAAACAAGAGATAGATACATATGCAGATACCATGCATACCAACAATATATGCAGAGATAATCTAGACTTTCTTCCGTAATGGATGTGAAACTTAGCAACCACTGTGTAGTAGAAGTACACTTTTTCATGTCTTTTTTTTTTTTTTGAAACTGGGATCATTTTCAGGTCTAAGCTTGGGAGGCATCGAGGAATGCAGCAACACGTACATCTGCTGGCTGACTGTATATCTCTATCGACCGATGGTATTGTGTTGCTTGCTTCTCATCTCCTGGGGCGCTTTGGGCACTCATCTGAGAAATATTGCGCAACAAAGTAGCCGTTGCAGCTAGATCCCCAATTTCCGTTCTTGTGTTCATCTTCGGCAGCTTCTGTGAGCATGCTACCGAGGTCGAAACAAAGGCCATGCTAGGCTGGGGATAGAAAGAGACAATACAACGAGCTACCGGCAAAAGTTCTAACTGCGGAAGGTCATGGAAATTGCTTTCAAAGTTGCAAAATATTACCCACCAATATCACCTATAAATGATAAAAAACGATTACACAGGGAAATCCCCCGCCCGGGCCCGCCCATGCAGTAGGGACTATACTGCGCTCTGCCCGCCGGAAGAACACGCAGCGCAGCCATTTGGGCCGGCCCATGTCCAGGCGGCCTGTTTTCTAAATTTCTCTCTTTTCTTTTCCAGTTTCGTTTATTTTCTACTCTAAATAATTGAGACTTCGAAAAAGTTCAAAAATTCAAAATAATGTGAATTTTGAAATAACATGTTCAATAAATCATGAAATGTTTGTGGATTCAAAAGATTCGTGATTTTGTAAAAATATGTAGTTTTTCAAAACATGTTTGCAATTTTGACAACAAATGTTCGGGAAACCAAAAAATGTTCATTGTTTTGTAAAGAGATTGTGTATTATAATTTTTTAATGATATTGAAAAAAATTTCGCTAATTCAAAAAATGTCCATGAATGGAGAAATATCCTAAAAATTCAAAATTTGTTCGTGACTTACAAAATAGTTTATTCATTCACAAATGTTAGCTGATTAAATAAATGATCATGCTTTTCAAAAAAATTCCTTAAATCAGAAAAATGTTCGTGAATTTAAAATTTGTTCCACCAATTTCTAGAAAAATGTTCGTCGATTCACCATAAATTGTTTAAAAAATGTTCACAATTTTTCTAAAATGTTTGAAAATAGTATTAGATATGGGCGACGCTAAGATCCACCACCTTCGCAGCCGCTTGATCTCGGGCTATTTAGCGGTCCGTCCTTTTTCCTTACCAATGCAATAGAGGCAGTGTTGCGGAACTCTTTGTCACAGACCTTTTGTTGCAGAAACATTTGGAACAGTGTTTTGTTGCAGAGTTTTTTCTCTGTCTTAACTTTTTTTGAAACATGAGTGTTGTTGCGGAAAGATTTCTGCAACATAGGTGATGTTGCCAAAAAAATTCATCATAACTATTTTGCAACATGGATGTTGTTGTGGAAGAATTTCTGCAACACGGATGATGTTGCAGAAAAATTGTCAAGATGGCAGAGGCACGCGTCATGTTGTAAATGTCCTGATCGGTTGTTTAGAAGTTGTGGGTTGTGTGATCAATCTTATCTGACGGCTATGCATGGATGGAACTCAGCGCGTGATCGATCGGCTGAGTTTAATCGTTTCCCTTTAAATATTAATGAATTCAATCAAATTTGTTGATTTTAGAAAATGTTTGAAAATTTGTAAAATTGTTGACGAATTTGAAAAATGTTCACAACTTCAAATACATTCACGAGTTTAAAAAATGTTTATGATTTCAAACATTATTCATGATTTCCCGAAAAAATGTTTTAAGAATGATAGTGTATCTCAGTGATGCTGCAAAATGTCTATTGGAGATTATAATTTTTTTCCCGTTACAACACATGGGCCTTTTTACTAGTATATCTATATCTATACCTACTAATAAAATGACTAATGCTTTTGTCGGTTCACCGTTGTAATAGCTTTAGCCCGTTCGTATCGTATAAGTAAACGTTTCGCTGAAGAAAATATAAAATGTGTTGATTTTCGCGGATGGCGAGGCAGTCTACCCAGCGGTGCAGTGGCCCAAATCAGCCGGCCCAATAACTCTAAGAAAGCATGCAAAGGACGAAATCAGTAATTAAGGAGTACTCGTCGCAAAGAACACTCCATCTTCCAAGGTCACGACAAGTGGCGCCCTTGCAGCGCGCCACTTGTCGCAACCTGTGAGTTTTTCTTTTTTTCGTAGATTCGTTTATTCAAAACGTTTTATCTCTTAAACCGTGCGTCCAAATCTCAAATCGTTTTCATCATTGGATTCCTCGCGTCGAGATCTTCAAAACTAGATCCCATGTTGATAGGTTTTGAGAAACTTTTTTTTCACAAAAAACCGGATGAAAAAACCGGACGAAAAACCAAACCGGGAGCACGGTTTTTTCCCTTTCCGAAAGAAGCACGCCTGTGCCTCTCGCGAAATCACAACCGTGCCTCTCATGAAAGCAAAACCGTGACTCTCGTGGAAAGAAAAAAAACAGAAAACGCGTTTTTTCCGTTTCCGAAAGAGGCACGCCCGTGACTCTCGCGAAAGCACAACCGTGCCTTTGGCAAAAGCAAAACCGTGACTCTCGCGAAAGAAAGAAAACAGATAACGCGTATTTTTTTCCCTTTCCGAGAGGCACGGCCGTGACTCTCGCAAAAGCTCAACCGTGCCTCGCGCGGAAGCAAAACCGTGACTCTCGCGAAAGAAGAAAAAAACAGAAAACGCGTTTTGTTTTTCCCTTTCCAAAGGCACGGCCGTGACTCTCACGAAAGCACAACCATGCCTCTCGCGGAAGTAAAACCGTGACTCTCGCAAAAGAAAAAAAAAACAGAAAACGCGTTTTTTTCGTTTCCGAAAGGCACGGCCGTGACTCTCGCTAAAGCACAACCGTGCCTCTCGCGAAAAAAAAGTGACTTTTTACGAAAGAAAAACGTGCATATAATTAAAAGCTAGCTCCTGACGGAAACAGACGATGTTGTCGTGTGTGTCCGCGGCTGCGAGGTGGGGGCATAACCGGTGCCTGGTTGGGTACGGTAGATGAGCTTATCGACTCAACGATGATCGGCACACACTTGGCCGCCGACGGTGTGAAAATATATAGCACAGTCGACGGTGTTATCAGTTTTTAGATGCTCACATGGATGTCCTTTGTACGGTTCTGTAGATTCAGAGGTACATTTATAGTTTAGTCATTTTTATAGGCATTACATTTTGTGAACGCATAAAATGGTTTTTTCTCCTTATCACTGCTTTTCCTCACATGTATAATGTATTAGTTTTTTCCTACTGTTTCACGGCATTTTTATCTTGAAAATTCTTCAGAGCAACACGCGGGGTATCTTCTAGCTAATTTCATTTGTTGCAATTTAGCAAAAGTTTTTGCTCTAGCCAGATTAGATTAGATTTATTTAATAAATGCCGCTCATGAAATTCATTATTCATTTGCACAACAGAGATATGCTAGTTGTTGAGAGAGTCTCTCGGAGGTGCTTATAGGGATAAGATGTGTGCGGGTGTATGTAAGTGGTTGTGTTTCCCAAATATGAAAAACTCAGAACATGTTATAGAAATCCTTAATTCAGATAGAACAAGAAATCACTAGGGGCATCTCCAACGCCAACCCGCAAACCTCCCGCAACGGTCCTGACCGCGCTGTCCGGACCACGGAAGCCATCCAACGCGGGCCTGTATCGTCCGCGGGGCGGTCCGGACGTGATTTCTCTCGCAAACTGGAGACAAATGTGGGGGAGGTTTGCAGGAGTCCGGACCGTCCCAAGCCCGTTTTCTGACCTTCCTGGCCCATAAAAGCCACCTCACCCCTCCCACGTGTTTTTGGTCAGCGCCACTCCAGAGCGTCAGCGCCGGCATTCATGCACGCCCAGAGCAGATGCGACCGCTCACTGGCGCCGGCATATAAGGGCGCGCCAGCCGAGAGAGCGCCGCCTGCGTCGCTTCTCGATGCAGGCGACTGCCGCACGTTCAAATGACACGACGGCCGCCTGTCCGTCCTTCTGCCCCCCACATTGATGGCACACGGTTACCGAGGCATCTCCTCTAACGCCACTCGTCCGTCCGTCTGACGCCCACCGGTGCTATATAAACCACTGCCCTGGTGTCGGGCCATAGCCACAGTCACCCCTCTCCACACCACTCCCCGCCATGGATCCCTCCGCTGCCAAAGTTCTCTGGGACGGGCTTACGTCAGAGTAGAAAAAGTCATGGCCGCCATTGCTACCGACTGGCGGGCAGGCAAGCAGCCACATGACGTGCAAATGGAGGACGCCTCTGACGACGAGCCAGCGCCACACTCCTCTTCCTCTGCGGCACCCTCCTCCTCCGCTCCACCCTTGCCGTTGCATTGCACCCTGACCATTGGCGAGGCCCGTGCCCATTATACGTACATGTTGCAGGAGGAGCGGGAGGAGCAGTTCCGGGAAGCGCGGGCCAAAGCCAACTACAACCACAACCTCCTCCAGGAGCATCTGCAGGCGGAGGAGCAGGTCGCCGCCAGCAAGGCAGTCGCGCCGAACGCGGAGCAGGAGGCGCTGCTCGAGTCATACCGGTCCGCCCGCGAGATCCGCCTCGCCCGTTGGTGGTACAGGTAGTGGGTGGCGGAGGTGGCGGCCGCCGGCAAGGAGTGTGACGATCGCGGGCGAGGCGTTGTTCGGCGATACCGACGAGGAGGACATCGCCGAGACCACGCCCCGGCGCCACGACCGAAGAAGTCGGCACTTCCGTGGGCACCGCCGGCAGCGAGGAAGAGTAGTGCATGGTAGGTCGCCGACGCTCGTGTCCCAGGAAGACCACTGCTCCTCCCCTCCCATCGACACCAAGCTTGGCGGGCTCAACATCTTCGGCCGATTAGTCGCTTGGCGGCAATGTGGAGGCGAACAACTTCAGTTCCCGGAGCTGCGGGGCGGAGGCCACGGAGGCGGAGCTCAAAAAGGCGAAGCCTCCGTTTTCTTGGTTCATGGCCGGACACGGGGACGGGCGAAGAGGATCATTTAGATTAGCTATTAGCTAGTTATACCCCTAGAGCCGGACTAACACCACTTTGATGTAAATGTAATGAAATATGTCATGTTTATATGAAATCCGTTGTGTTTATATGAAACCAGGCCGTGTTTATATGAAATCCAAACTTGTTTGAACAAAATTCGTTTGGTTGGTTTCAGTTATTATGAAAATGTATGCGTCTAGCCTGCCACATCCGTGTCCGCGGACGGATGCGGGAGGTGTTTTGCGGGTTGCCGTTTGAGATGCCCTAACTATTCAATAGCAAAAACAAAGGTCCAACATCCCGGTTCAGATGGACTTCCCACGTTGACGTGACCTGCCTAGCTCACTAGGCTAACATTTGGATCCCTTTTGGCCATGACATATATGGGTCTCAAAACAGTTGGTCCATAGGTGCTTCAAGCATAATGAAGGTCCATCTTAAATCAGTCGTGAGATACTTTAATTTCTGAAATTTTTTACGGTGCACTATAATACACCAGAGCACATGTATTATATGGGCGATCTAACGGATGAGAATAACTGGGCCTTTTTGAGCCCAAGGGTATTTTCGACCTAATTTTTTTAAACTTTAATTGGCCCAATTAGGTCCAGGGGTATTCTCGTCCTAAATTTTTTCGATTAAATTAATTGCATTAATAAAGCACTTCATTATAGAGGTCCAATCATCGTGCGTACTTTTTTGAATTTCGGTTCGAGCGGTTCGTCCTCCCTCCTCCTCTCGAGCCCTAACCTCGGGCCCCCTCGATCGCCGCTGATCGCCTCTGGCGCCCTCGATCGCTGCCGATCGCCCCTGGCGCCCTCAATCGCCGCCGATCGCACTCACCGTGTCTACCCCTCCTGCTCCTACTCCCCCTCACTCCCTCCATCGCAAGTCACCCCAGTCGGGTCGCGGCGCCAGATCTTCCGACGAGCCGCTAATCCACTCCTTCCCCGAGTGGACGCCACCTTCCCCGACCCGAGAGGCCACATCATCCTCATCGACGTGCATCAACTTTTTCACGCCGGATCTTCGCTGTAAGTGCCTAGCCCTCTAAAATATTTTCTGGTCCCTTGTGCATATAGTACCAATAGGGGTCGGATTTGATTCGGGTTTAGGAAATGTCATGTGAGGTTTAGGGTTTATCATTCCAGAAAGTTGTGATGAGATTTCGATCAGATTTTGTTAGGGTTTAGGATATGTCATGTGAGGTTTAGGGTTTATGTTTTCAGAAAGTTCTGACGAGATTATGATTGAAAGGAAGTGTAAGTCGGATGTAGCTAGGACATATTGAAGGACTTAGTTAGGGTTTTGTGGCATGAGAAAGTTGTCAGCAGATTTGGATTCAAAGAAAGTTATTTGGGATTTAGTTAGGAGATACATTTGAATTGAGTTTCGAGATATTTTGGATTTAGTTAGGAGATAATTAATTTTGTATGGAGTTTGTACTTATTTTGGATTTAGTTAGGAGATAATTTGGATTTAGTTACGTGATACTTTTGGATTTAGTTAGGAGATAATTTGGATTTAGTTAGGAGATAATTTGAATGGAGTTTGGAGATAATTGATCTATCAGGGTGGATCTATCAGGGCATTTGAAGGACTCGTGGACTTTGGATTTAGTTAGGAGATCATCAGTTACAGCTACTACAATCAATTAAATATTTCTGGATTTAGTCAGGGCATATTTACTTACAGATTTTGAAGGACTGGGTTAGGTACATGAATCTGATATGAAAAACTAAATCAATTATTTAAGCAGAGTAGTGCATAATTTCGGTAACGTATGCTATCCATTCGTAACATTGACTATCTGCTTTCGCTGGCAGCATAACGACATGGATGATAAAGGCAACGATGGCAAAAACTTGGGTGATACAGGCAAGGATGACAAGGACATGGGTCATAAAGGCAACGAAGGCAAAGGCATGGATGATAAGGATAATGAGGATGCAGGCAAGGATGGCATAGACATGGATGATGTACACATGCAAGGTAAAGGAATTGATAATAAAGGCATGGCTGGTTCAGACCTGAATGAGTGTATGGAATACTTAGAGATTGTGAAGAAGACTTTCAGGACTGAGGAAGAAGCCTACATGTTCTAAGTAGGCTATGCGAGAAAAAAAGGGTTTGGTGTTAGAAAGGATGATCTGAAGTACAGGGGTCCGGTTCCGAAACAAAATGCATACAGAAGGACATACAAGTGCTGCAAACAAGGATGGCGGGCCCTTAAGCACTTTAACAGAGCTAAAAGGAAAAGAACACCGAGGGGTCTTTCTCGGTGTGGGTGTCTTGCTCTTTTTCAGGTTGAGCTACAAGATAGCAGTGGCCTCTGGTTCGTCAAGAATTTTGTGGACAAGCATAACCATCTGTTTGTCCCCGCTGACCTGACTCCCTACTTATCGGCTCATCGTAGAATGACTGATGCACAAAAGGCCGATGTCATCGAGTATGCTGTCGGTGGACTTCGAACACATCAGATTATAAATGTAATGGAGAAGAATGCCGGAGGTCCCGACAAGCTTGGATTTATAGATCGAGACCTATACAACCATGTTTCAATCCAGAAGAAGCGCAAGATAGAAGGCAGTGACACTAGATATTTGCTCACCTATATGATTGCACAGAAAAAAGCAGACCCGGAATTCTTTTTCAAATACACAAAAGACAGCGAAGGCCATTTGAGGAACATATTCTGGGCTGACTCACAATCTCGCATTGACTATGTTGCCTTTGGTGGTGTCGTGGTGTTCAACAGTACATATCGGTCTAACAAGTACAAGCTTCCGTTTGTTCCATTTGTTGGTCTGAACCATCACCGCAGCACAGTTTTGTTTGGGGTCGGTCTAGTGTCAGACGAGACAGTTGCATCATACCAGTGGCTTCTTCATGTATTTTTGGAGGCAATGTCCCAGACGGCACAGATTTCAGCAATCACCGATGGGGACGGTGCAATGGCTAAAGCAATAGCTACTGTTTGGACCGGAACAAATCATCGTTTGTGCACGTGGCATATCGAGGAGAATATGGTGATGCACCTCCGCAAGAAAAAGCTTGAGGAATTTAGGGAATTCATTTACCGTCATTGGGATGTTGATGAGTTTGAGAAAAGATGGGAGGCTTATCAGGTTCGGTTCAAAATAAAACTAATAGGCAAGAGGTCGTCATGGGTTAACAGGATGTACGAGCTGCGACACAAATGGGCTGCTGCGTACACAAAGGGTAGATATTTCCTAGGCATAATGAGTAATCAGAGGAGTGAGTCTCTCAACTCAAGGCTTCATGTGCACCTGAACAGGAAGATGCAGCTTGTTGATTTGTTGCAGCATGTTGAGCATTGTGTATCCATAATGCATAAGAATGAAGCAGCATTAGACGCAGTAGCGACACATACGATACCCTTCACTAAGCTGAATGCACACCCTCTGGAGATTGCTGCCTCTTATATTTATACAACTGTGATGTTTCCACGGGTAAAGCGTCAGATTGTCGAAGGAACAAATTGGCAGGTCACAGACCGGGTAGCGTGTGATGGTTTGGTCGTGTTTGGAGTTTTGCGCAAAGCCCCATATGATAAAGTCCCATAGGGATGCTAGAGAATTGCATGGTAAGGAAGGTAAGTATGCTGAGGACTTGCATGCAAAAAAATTGGATGCTGAGGATCCCAATAACTTGGAAGGTAAGGATGCTGAGGACTTGCATGCAAAAAACTTGGATGCTGAGGATCCCAATGACTTGGAAGGCAAGGATGGTGTGGACTTGCATGCCAAAAACCTGGATGCTAAGGATCCCAATCACTTGGAAGGTAAGGACAGTGAGGAGTTGGATGCAAAAAAGTTGGATGCATAAGGCGTGCATGCTAAGCCTGTGGATTTTATATATCACGTGACTTGTCTGTTTATAGGAGCAAGACCGGATGATGCAGCTTGTAAATTTAAAAAGTTGGAAAGTCCGGATTACCCATGCGCACATATATTCTGCGTTGTGGATCATCTTGGTGTACGCACATTTCCAAAAAACATTGTCAAGAAAAGATGGACAATGCATGCCAAGCCAGCGTTCCCTTCTTCGAGGACTGCGAATACTCATGTATGGTCTGATCACATGAATAAGTATCATCAACTATGTAACATGGCTAGTGACGCTTTTTTCACAGCCGCAGCTAGCGATTCATAGTCAGAACAGGTGATGGAGCTCCTTCGGAGTATATTGGTTGATGGAGAAAAAATTGATTTGGATGAAGGCCATAAATCGTTTGTTCCTTTGCCGGCATACTTCTCTGCTGCTCGCGAATGCTGCACTGATGACGTGGAAAATCCAATCAAAATAGTTCCAAAAGGGAGACCAACTACCGAAGAATCGAACAAGAGGATTAAATCCAGGCGCGAGCGGATGAGAGGGAAAAAAGCAACGAAGTTAGTGCACATGTTTATCTCATTGTTCATTTCCATACATGCTTACAATGTTAATATGTTTTCTCTTTTTCTTCAATTTACTCAGGAACAAATCGGGGAAATCAAAGGTCACAAGGAGGAAGAAGCAAAAAGAGAAAGACTCAGAGACAGAAGAAGACACAGATTCAGATATAGAAGAAGAGGAAGATTAAAAAAAGCAACGAAGTTAGTGCACATGTTAATCTCATTGTTCATTTCCTTACATGCTTATAGTGTTAATATGTTCTCCCGGAGAGTGTTCACATGTTTTTCTTCAATTTACGCAGGAAAAAATCGGGGAAATCAAATAGCACAAGGAGGAAGAAGCAAAAAGAAGAGACAGAGTCAGATACAGAAGAAGAGACAGAGGCAGATACAGATGAAGAGAGAGAGGCAGATACAGAAGAAGATACAGAGGAAGATACAGTAGAAGAGGAAGATTCAGGTACAGAAGAAGAGGAAGATTCAGATGCAGAAGAAGAGGGAGATTCAGATGCAGAAGAAGAGGGAGATTCAGATGAGGAAGAAGAGGAAGATTCGGATGCAGAAGATGGTGGGCTGAGGAGGGCTAGGAAGAGACCATTGGAGGTTGCAGAAGAGGATTACGCAAAACCAAACAAGTGGGCATTAGCACAATTGTGCGTACGTAAACATGTTTTCGAATGCTGGCTGCAGATTCATCTATTTCATTTTTTGCAGGAAACGCAAGGGCGCTCCAAATGTCAATGCTGGGAGGAAGAAAAAGAACGATGACAAGGGTGCGCGAGGAAAACCAGTGAAGTTAGTGTCTGTACTTACATGTCCGCTCTAGAAGTCGGGTATTTGCTAGTACTATGTTGACGTTTCTTAACTTTTCCAGGAAAGAATCTAGTAAGGGTGGTAAAGAATAGGCCAAAGGGGTGATGAAGACAAAAAGGCCTACTAGGAATGTACCACAGGCTGAGCGAATAAGCGCTGTCAAGTTAGCTTCTGTAGCTATGAAGAGAAAATCAGTAAAGTTAGTGTTTTTTCTGTTATAGTGTACTGTACATGCTGAAATCTTCTTTGCTATCCTATTAACAAACGTTGTTTCATGCAGGAAAGCTAAAGTGAAGTCGAGACAGGATGTTTAGATGCACAGGGTCAAGCAGAGAAAACAAAAGGATTTCTGGGGTCGAAAAATTGAGAACAAACTAAAGTAGACAGTTTTCCATGCTGTGATCCACCTTGTTTCTGATGTATTAGACCTATTTGATGGACTGCCACTATTTTTCTGAATTCCTCGTTTGATTGGTACACCCTCATCTTATTATGGACGGGTCGACATGGTAGGCTAGTTATGATTTATCAACATCGATGAAACAATGCATTCTTAGTGAAGTCGGTTTTCTGTATTTTTTTTTCATTTTTTACATAATATATTGCTGAAATTTGGTCAAAGTGTAGTCAAATTTCATACTTGAAATATAAAATAGAAATCAAAAATTTATATATATAAGAAAATAGAACGTTAATAGAAACCTCGTTTTCAAATAACATTGAAAATCGTTTATTTTCAAATAGAAAATAAGCATACTGATATTTTAAAAATAGCATGCTCATTTGAAAAAAGCATGTTCAATTGAAAATAAAATAGAATGAATATGCTGATTTAAAAATAGCACGCTGATTTTAAAAATAGCACACTACTTTTAAAATTATAATGCTCTTTTCAATATGCTACTTTGAAAATAACATGCTGATTTCAAAAATATCATGCTAATTTTAAAAATAGCATGCTACTTTTAAAATATAATGCTCTTTTCAATATGCTACTTTTAAAATAGCATGATGTTTTCAAAAATATCATGCTAATTTTAAAAATAGCATGCTTATTTTAAAAATAGCATGCTCTTTTCAATATGCTACTTTTAAAATAGCATGCTGATTTCAAAAATAGCATGCTGATTTAAAAAATCATGTGCTTTTGAATATGTTGTTTTTGAAAATAGCAAGCTGATTTCAAAATAACAGCCTCATTCTAAAAATATAACGCTTTTTTTTAAAAATATAACGTTGTTTTTAAAAATAGCATGCTGAATTCAAAAATAGCATGCCGATTTCAAAAATTACATGCTTTTTTAAATATGTTGTTTTGAAAGCAGCGTGCTGATTTTGAAAACATCATTTTTTTAATTACGCTTTTTAAAAGATAGCATGTTTTTCAGTATATACTGTGTTTCAAATAAAAAAAACATGCTGGTTTGCTCTGTTTTTGAAAATAGCGTGCCATCTCGAAAGTAACAGAAACATCATTTTTTGCATTGCATTTCGACCCGCAAGTTTTTGTTTTGCATTGCATTTTTTGTGCGACACACATACAAACCATATTTTCAAAATAACTCGTACTAACCAACACAAAAACCTCGTTCAAAAATGAAAGTAGTGTCTAATCCATTTAAAACCCAGTTAGATTTGATTCTAAAAATACTAGCATCACTGTGGCAAAAAAAAGGAAATATAATTGCAGTCCATAAAGGTAATTATATCAAGGAGGGTACCAGGGTGCGTTATATATATAGACTTGCATAGCAAGTACATTACGCCACATAGGGTTCATACTACCACCAAGTTACTGCCAAGTTCTACTTACTGGACGATCTTCATATCCAGTCGGACCCAAAAGTTATACCACCAAAGTACCAGTTACTACCAAGTACCAATTACTACTAAGTTGCACTTACTGGACCCAAAAGCTGATACTACCAACTTGCAGTTACTGGCTAGTACATAGAGATTATAAAACTAGCGTCAAACTACTGCCATGGGTCAACGAATCCTCATGCCACTAACCATGTTCACCCTAAGCCCACCTCCACTCCTTTCCATGAACCTGAAGATAGCCATTTGATCTTCTTTCATTCTGGCGCCCTCAACGACTTCTCTCCAGTTCTTCGTCATGATCGCACGCCTGTCCTTCTTGCCCATCTTGAACAAGACCTTTTTATTACCTTCAAAATGTTCGTTGGTGACAGGCACAACCATGGGCTTTCGCAGATAATCTTTGAGGTAGGCCTGACTGTAACCCTTTGAGAAGCACTGATTGCATAGGGAAATAAATAATGTTACATAAAAAATAAAGTATGATTTGCACACAAAAAAGTAGGTATGATTTGCACAACCACGCCTGTCCTCCTCTCTTTCTCTACATGATGGCATTTTCACTAGTGAAGTATGATTTGCAAAAAGAAAAGTCCAAGTGTTTACCATCTTGCTCTTCCCTCTGATGACTGCCGAGCGAGTGACGGTGCTGACATAGTATGGTATGGGAGGTTGGCACTGCTTTACTATGGATTTGAGACAGTCCCACCGATCCTCGTTTAGCGATACATGGTTGCCGTAGAAGATGCGATCCTCGAAAGTTCCTTTTCTCACAAGGTATCCCGGACCTGTATAAAAAAATTAAGATGACAGAGTAGTAAATAATTTCATACGTAAGATCTAGAACATCAGCACTGGGTTAATGATCAATGCCTACTCCAATGATAAAGAAATGAAGGACATAGATAACCCAATCACATCCACCCAGCAATATCTTGTAGAAACATGGGCAAATTGAATATTTGATTTATTTAAACTAACAACTAAAGACTGCTCTATGTAAGCTCTAGTTCAGTCAATGTTGATTTGGAAGGTCATCTAGAACCCAAACAGAGTCATGTGTGGTAATCAAGTGTCACTCAAACATCAACTTTAGATATTTCACGGTTCATTTAATATCTGACCAGCCATATAGAACTTTACTCCGTAGTGCCAAGATAGGATCGTGGTCCACATCTCCATCTCCATCAGAACTATCATCAGTGTCATAGTCGCTAGAGCTGTCGTCATCACTGCTATAGCCGTCACTCCCACGTGAAGTGCCATCTGAAGCATCATCTGAGGTGGTCCGGTGATCACTCTCTTCACTGCTGATGAGGATGGTTTCCCTTGCCATTCAAACCTGTTGCATGCATTGCAATGAACAAATGTTAGTTATTGATATATGAAATCAGTCTTCCATTAGGACTTGTTAGCACCATATACAATGTGAATAATCTTTTCGCATACTTCTTGCTAAGTACGTAGTTCATGTATAAACATCTACACGAAAAAGCTAGTCGACAACAATTCACACGACTAGTCAAGACTAGTGGTTAGACTCATAATCATTGGGCAGACATAACCAATTAGGATATTTCAAGGTTACAATTTTGTGAGCTGGACAAAAAAACTTGGTAACCAACAAATTAGTAGCCATGTAAAAATGAACCATGATTGACTGCTCTCATCGAGCAATACGTGAAACTATAACTGATCTGCCTTTGATCACTTCAAATTTCCTGATGGGCTGTTGTGTGGTACCATCAGGTAATAAATATAAAGTCTTTAAATTGTCCCAACAAAACAAATAATGCATTTGCTGATGTACATAACATTTTTAGAGGTAGTTGTGGAGGTTAATTTTCCAATTTCCAGTGAGAATAAGGACATGATAGAATCTCTCAAGCAAGATGACAGCATAGTGAAGGCTATGAGAACGAGCAAGGTATGCTGACCAATAGTCACCCTTTTGTATACTTGCTATTTATTTACTCATTACTACCCATACCAACAAGTAAAATCATGATTATGAAGTATAATGGCAGAAAATCCAACAGTGAGGAATTTGTTGCAATGTGAACTACTAACTCACAGGAAATTTTCATTGACCCCAACAAGCCCATACCATATCTTGGAGATAGGCTGACATAATTCAAGTAAGCAGTAACAACAATCAGCAAAAATATGCACCAACCAAAAATATTACATGTGTGCACATATCATCAAAAACATGCACCAATCAAGAGCAGTCTATACTTGACAAATCCTTCAAAATATGCACTAATCATCATGCTACCATCGAGTAATACATGAAACTATAACTGATCCTCATTCCATCATTAAAAATTTCCTCATGGACTGCTTCTGTGATCGCCTTTTTAGTTTTTAATAACTAAGCATCAGCAAATACATATACAAAGTCTTCAAACTATCCCAACAAACCAAAACATGGGTATGCTCCTGTGAATATACTTTTTCTATATCTAGCAGTGGGGGCCATTTTCCAGGGGGAAAAAGTACTTGATAGCATCTGTCAAGCAGGATGATAGCATAGTGAAGGCTATGTCGACGAGCAAGGTATGCTGGCCAACACCCACCTTTTTCTCTTACTTGCACGAACAAGTAAAACCATGATTACACAGTATATTGTCAGATTATCTTGCTGTAAAATTACATGTTGCAATATGACCTACTAGTTGATTGTAAATCTGCGAATACCCGAAACATGCACACAAGCAAGTGTCAGATTTTCACTTGGGCGGTGCTGCTAGATCGCAAAATTAAGGTCAGATCGACATTCGAAGGGCAGGGAAGATCAATCTTACCTGCGAAGTGGTACCAGATGGGGCTGGAGTAGACTTGTTCGAAGCTGGCACCACCGGAGCTTCGGGCAGCGCGACCAGGATTGGGGAGAAGAGGAACCGTTGTCGGACCTTGCTGTCGACGAAGCAGTGGAGAATCATGGCCGGAGCAGGGGGAGTGGGTGGCCTCGCGGATCCGGCCGATTTGACGACGACGGGGGCGGCCAAGGTGACGGCTTGGCAAACCCTAGCCGTCGCCCTCCGCGTCGCCTCTCTGTCTCTTCAAAGAACGAAGTGTGGTGGGATTGGGAATGGGGGTGGGGGTGGGGTTGGGGCCATCGCTCGCTTTTCTCTCTGCCTCCCACTTGTGCAGGCCCACAAAAGGAACAAAGTGTTGGGCCGGATCAAATGCAGATTTGGCAGCTTTACCAATTCTGGCCGAACAGAAAAGATCAGCATGACCAGAGATGTTCTTTTGAAGAAACCCTAAAAATACACTACTGTTCATATTGCATGTGGATGAGTCTTTCAGTACACCAATTGATCTTGAATAATTTTAAGCACTCCACAGTATATATATATATATATGAAAATAATGGTTAACCAATAAAATGATAAACTATTAGATGCAAGGTTACAAATATTTGAAAAAATCAATAATTGAATTGTATGCATTTTTGTGATTAAATTTAATAAATGTAACATTTTTGCAAAAACTATGATAATTAAAATATTCATTGGTATTTTCAAAAAAACAACCGCAAATGACTACTTATGCCAACCAAAACTTCTTCAGGGTTTCGTTTATTCATCTATTCTTTGGCATGCTAGTTCTCATAACGCCTTCTTCGGACCTTCTCTTTGTCCGACAAATTCCTGAGAAATTGGGCTAGCGCCTTGTGTTTCTCCCTCACACCATGCTTCATTTGGTATCCTTTGGCAACCCCTTCGGCGTGCTCAAGAATACTAACGAAAGACGGATCCAGATATTTGCCACAGAACGCGCAACGATATGCCATACGCTTAAGCACGTTGCACTGTCCATTCTGCAATTCTTCAAGTGTTTTCTGAGTGTGTGCATCCATCTCTCCTTCGGAAATGTCCGCATAATCTTGAGAATAAGGCTGCAAGTTTAAATTATGTATGATATAAGCTGCACCATTGTTTATAGTACCTAATATTCCCTAAGTTTCATACTGTAGTGCCTATAAATTATTTTTAAAGTAAATATTTATTAACATTGAAAATTTAAGGAGAAAAAAGCAATATCAAATCCATATGAAAGCATAAATCATATGATGTACTTTAAAAAAAATTGTCAATAAACATGCACAACCTTTATGATGTCTGACTTTTAGCATAAAACCAAAACGCACTAAATTGTGGAGTGGATGAACCATTAATTTCTCAAAGATCGATTGAATAAATAATGATCATTACGTACTGATGATCAACATTATATTTAGAGCTAGATTCCATTATGCCAATTCAACAATGTATTGATGGTTTAATGATTAACCTCTAACCTTAAACTTGAAGACAGATCTAGGGTTAAAAAATTAAAATTACCGTAACGGAATTCCAATCCATGCCGTGCATGTGCTGCTGCTTGTGATCGACGACGGAGTACTGCACCTCGTTGACACGATGCTTCTCTGGGTCGGACACCGAGTAGTCCAAAGCTTTCTCGTGGGGATCCCGATCCATGCGATGGACGACGACGTCGGTGGTTAGCCCCGCAAGTCCACGATCTGTCACGACTGCGTCCATGATAGGCCCCTCACGTCCATGGCCACGATCTGTCACGACGGCCAATCGACCTCCACGAGTGGATTTCATATCCGGCGGCAGGGAGGCGGGCGTGTGAGCGGCAGCGATGGTTTTAGAGCATACCCTATGGGGAGAGATGCGGGGAGTAATTGGTAGTTACCTACTATAGCGGAAATACTTATGAGAAAAATTGATTGGTCGGCGTTGGGCACCTTCAATGCAGCGGCGCTTATTTAGGCGCTTAATTAGGATCCTGGAAAAAAAATCACAAGCGTGGGCGCTTGGGGCAGGAGCTAGGAACTGGATTTTGTACATCTACGCACTAGTGCAGAACCGGGCTTTAGCGCCGGTTCGTAAGGGCCTTTAGTGCCGGTTCTGCAACCGGCACTAAAGAGTCGAGACTAAAGGCGCCCCCCTTTAGTACCGGTTCGGCACGAACCGGCGCTAAAGTGCCACCACGTGGCACGAGCCAGGCCCGGGTGCTGGTAGACCATTAGTATCGGTTGGTAGCACCAACCGGTACTAAATGTTTGGGGGGGTTTTGGTTTTAATTTTTATTTTTCCATTAATTTTGTGTTTTCCATTTAATTCTTTTTTGTTTGCTGGTATTTTACGATACTACATATTGTACAGGTTATGCATATATATAAATAGATTTTCTCGTAGAATCGATCATATATATATATAATCGAATGTCTCACAACCATCATTAATTATTCACACATACACATGTATATATATACAATTTCTCCTACATGTTGCCTTGGTGCCTTCGGAGCACGATGACAAGTGGTTCATGGGGGCGGTAGCGGGTAATAGTATTCTCCTTTGGGATCTATGACCTGGTCGAGCAAAAATCCCGCTATTTCGTCTTGAAGTGCTGGTATGCGCTCTGTTGATAGGAGCTGGTCCCGCACCTCTTTGAACTGTTAAGAAGGAGATCAATATGCATGTGTATTAGTTGTGTGACTAGATATCGACAATCATGTATGATTTGTGAATAGTGTTTTGGCAAACGTACCCAGTCCTATCTATCAGATCTGCTCCTTACGGACGCCATCATGCGAATGTTCTCGCAAACGTAGTATGCACACACTTCAGTCCCCGGCGCCTGCTTCAGGGCCTTTACGAGAATAGAATTTAATTAGATAATTATTAATCAAGCATGTCAATTAATCAATGGTATTGAATCAAGAATTAAAGAGATGGCAGCTAGCTAGCTAGTACTACTTAATTACTTACCTTGGGTCGATACCAACATAGCTTTTTTCGCCATTTTCCTGGAGTCACCTTGATGTACTTTGCCCAACCCCTGCCCGCCGACAAAGAAAATTAATAAAGGGGTTATTAAAAATAGTTCATATCAGGAAATGACGAACTAAATAGGCCGAGATATAGTTAATAATGATTGAAATAACCTGTCGACTATCCCCTTCACGATGCTGTAGTCACTATCTTTTTTAAGTAGTGAGTCCAGTACTTCAACTTTTCCTTCGTCAACTTTAATGTCTAACAAGATCCAGTGGAAGCTGCATGCGCATACGTTTGTATGTATAAATTAAGCGGGCATGTGCATAACACCAATCAACTATAACCCTAAACCCTATACACTTATTAACATCTAGCTAGTAAGCCAAAACAGAATTTGTAGTACAAGACAGTGTGACTCACTCGAAGTTGTAAGGAAGTAGTATATCTTCATTGCTATTGAGGCACTTCAAGAACTCTAGCATGCATTTCTCTACATCTTGTCTACACCATTCCAATTTCCATGTGTATTCATTAACGGTATTTGGGTCAATGAACCCAATGCCATAGCGTCCAGCTTTTTTCATTTCATACATCTTCATCCTGCATAATACCACAGAAAAGAATATATAGTGAGGATATATAATTATAGGTAATTAATGAGCACTAGAGCTAGCTTGAGACTTAAATTATGGAAAGAAATCACATACAGACAATAGAAACTGACGATAGATTTGTCGAGTGCATCTTGATTGAATAACTGAAATAGTTCTGAATACTCAACGGACAGAGCTTTCTTATTGAAGTAATGATCTTCCTCGACTTGCACCATGAGGGACTCTCGATTGGAAATCTTGGTAATTTTCATGTACCAATCATGCAATTCATACATTCTCGTTGGGAGGTTCTTGACCTCCTTGGGCTCGACCAAAGGTTGGCCCCGACATATTTCTGTTTTATTTCCTCCTCTCTAAGCGGAGACATGGGCTCGATCTCGAGGAGTTGTTCAACAATGGTCTTGAGCATTTCAGCCTGCATTATATGCTCCTCGGTTATTACCACATCGCCCAGGTCGGGAACGTAAACGGTTTGCCCACAATAATATTGGGCGCGCGTACTCTCATGTGTTGTTGGCACAACAAGCGGGGGGGGGGGGGGGTCGATTGCGCTGCCTGTTCTCCCAGCTGGGGAACGGTTTTCCCGCATTTTTTGACAGTTGCTTGTTGGCTCGAGCTCGAGCTCGCTTCTTTCAGTAGTCGTGCTCGATGTGCCTTCCTGATTTGGTGCTCATAGTCTGAGTCAACAGGCTTGGGAGCTGGTGGTCTAGCCATACAAATGAAGTGGTCAATCTTTTCCTCAGGCACTTTCTCCCTCGGCGGCGTTGCCGGTTTCGGTCGAAAATGAGCGTCCACTTCGGCCCGCACTATTGCATCGTTTTGCTCCTCAGTCATGTCGTAAGGCCTCTGAGGAAGTGGAGCGAGGCTGCTTGGACCATATTTATATCGCTTGTCTCCGCCTGTACTTTCTGTACTACCTCGACTCGTACCGCTACGCACCATAGCTGCGGCGTATCTGTTCTGCGATTGCTTAGGCGGCGGAGACGGCTGACGTGGCTTAGTTGGAGCAGGAGGAGTGGCCTGACGCTGTGCCGGACTTGAAGCAGGAGGTGTGGCCTGACACGGTGTCGGACTTGAAGCAGGAGGTGTGGCCTGACGCTGTGCCAGACTTGAAGCAGGAAGCGTGGCCTGACACGGTGTCAGACTTGAAACAGGAGGAGTGGCCTGGTGCTGTGCCGGACTTGAAGCAGGAGTCTGCTCACGCGTTCGTGGACTTGCAGGAGCGGGAGTCTGCTGACACGGTGGCGGACTTCAAGGAGGAGTCTGCAGACGCGGTGTTGGTGGACTTCGAAAGATGATGCAATCCTTTCTCCATAGGATGATACGATGTATGGCCTCTCCCAGTGTGTGCTCGTCGTCACCTCCAGGAATGTCAAGAGCTAGGCCCGAATATGGGTCCACCACCTCATCAACCAAGACACGAGCATAGCCCTCTGGAATCGGGGCGCAATGGAAGGTTGCTTCGGGGGTAATTGTAAAAGCAACAGCGTCCGCCACCTTCATGGATATGTTCTTCATTTTGAAGTGTAGCTCACAGTTAGTGTTCTCTATGATGTCATCCACAGGGTATGTATCTAGCAGTGCGTCGCCCGGGGCGGAACCAACGCTGCTTCTCGGCATGGATGGGACGGTGCTATCCAATGCTGGATGATCATCCGCTTGCTGCTGCCGTTGCTGAGACCCCCTTTCCTGGCTAAGTGAGTCGATCTACTGCTGCTGCTGCTGGAATTTGAGTGCCAAGTCCGCGTGCCTTGCTTCTAGGCCTTGAAGGCGTTCCGCGTCCTGCTTCCTCTGCTACTCCTGCAGCTTCCTCTTCTTCTCCTCCTCCATCTTCTTTCTTGCACGGGTCCTGTAGTCGTCGTTCCATTCTGAAAAGCCCTCATACTAGGGAATAACGCCCTTGCCTCGTGTTCTTCCCGGGTGTTCAGGATTTCCCAGGGCGCGCGTAAGCTCGTCGTTCTCTCTGTTGGGCGTGAACACCCCCTTTCGAGCATCTTCTATTGCATCAAGTAACTTTTGTTCTGCTCCTTTTAGACTTGCCTTCTTCGAAACCAGGCCTGTCTTCGGGTCCAACGCCCCCATGCGCATAGAACCAAGTTCTGCACCTGGGGGGCCAGCTCCTAGTAACCGGAGTGACCCCTGCATCCTCCATCGCTTGCTCAGACTTATCCCACTTAGGCATTGCCACCGCGTAGCCACTTGGATCCAGCCTATGGAACTGCGTCTTTTTTGCGGCATTGGCCTTGTTTTTTCTCGACCGTTCCTTAGATAATTCTGATTCCTTGAATTTCATGAAAGCGGGCCAGTGTTCTCTTTGCTTCTATAGTGTTCCCTTGAATTCTGGAGTCTTCCTTTCTGTAGCGAGGTAGTTGGCCCATACAGTTTTCTTGTGGGTGTTGAAAGCAATTGCCATCTTCTTAAGAGCAGCGTCCTTGACTTTCTGCACATCTGCATCAGTGAAATAATCTGGTAGGGTGAAATGTTCCATCAGAGATTCCCAAAGCTTTTGTTTTGCTCTGTCGTCGACCCAAGTAACATCTGGGCGTTTAGTTTTTGGCTCTTTCCATTCTTGAATGGAGATCCGGAGTTGGTCCTTCACAAGAACTCCGCACTGACGAACGAACTTGTTCGCAATGTTCTTAGGCGTGAGGGGTTCGCCACTAGCTTTGATGGAATCGATGTTGTACTTTACACCCTCCTTCAACTTTTTGCCCGGGCCACGCTTTGTCCTGCTGTCTGTAGAAGCAGATTTGCTCGATCCGGAGGGCTGAAAGAAGAAAGATCGATTCGTTAATATATCTTTAAATATAAAAACATGTGATGATCACTAGATGCCTGCTTATATAAATATACCTCGCCGGTAGTCTTTGTTATTTCAAGATCAACATTGTATTCGTCATCATAATCATTGTCTGTGTCATCATAATCATAATCATAGTTCATGACTTCATCAGCTCGGTCGTCGAGATCGAATATCTTATCATCACCCTCCCCGGTATTGTTCAGATATTGGGAGCCGTCATTTGCTTCATTCAGATCATCTGGCCTGCTAGGGCTGCGTATGATCTCGAACAGGGCCTCTTCTCCCTCTCTGCCGGTATTGTCCGCCATAGCTTTTATTTAACTAATACAGAAGAAATAGTATTCAAATTACAATGCATGGATGCAATCAATAAGGAAAAACTGAATCATATAGTACATAATATACATCATCTCAAATAATATATCATCTCGAATACATCGTCTCGAATAACATATAATCTTGAATACATCGTCTCGAATAATATATAATCTCGAATACATCATCTCGAATAATATATAATCTCGAATACATCACTGGCTAGGTAGCTAATAAAGATCGAATACTATAGAAGAATCTAGGCCACTCGCGGTTCCTGGGGCGCGCGCGGTGGACACCCAAAGACCAGGAACCATCACAGGATCATATCTCCGGTCATCTGCCCAAAGAACCTGCCAGGTATTGGAGAACCTGACGTCCATAGCAGCCATGTAGCGATGGACGTGCTCGTCCTCCTCCCTGACACGACGACGCACCACCTCCGGCGAGGCCGACTCCCTCTGCACCGAATGTGGCCCACGCGAACGCCACCAAAGGAGCTCAGGGTCGATGACGGGACCCGAGGCCGGGTTCCTCACCAAGCGTCGCGCCCCTCCAGGTAGCACCTCCCAGTGCCAGCCCGGCGGAGCCCAGTCCCGGATATGGGTCCTTTGAAGCAGGACGTCGTCGCGAACGGGTCGACGGCGAGGATGCGGGCCGGGCATCGTCGACAACAAATACTAAATGCCGCAAAAGTAAAGTAACATTTTTTAAATGATTGGATTGTGATTTCTTATATGCAAATTCTAAATTTTATAACTAAAATATAATAAACTAATAAAACATCGACCATATCTAAAACTAGCATTTCTAACATTTCTATAACTAAAATTGCATAACTAATTTTTCTTTAACATTTCTATATAACAAACATTTCTATAACATTAATACAGAAAAAACTAACATTTCTATATATAACTAACATTTCTATATAACTAACATTTCTATAACATTAATACAGAAAAAACTAAAAAAACTAAAAACTAATAACTAATAACAGAAAAACTACAAACTAAAAACAGAAAAAATAAAAACTAAAAACAGAACAAAAATTGTGTATGTGTGTGTGTGTATGGTGTGTGTGTGTGTGTATGTGTTGTGTGTGCAGGCGACGGCGAGCCAAGGCGACGGCACCGGCGGAGCGCGCGGCGGCTTCGATTGGTGGGAGAGGAGGGGGGGCAGAGGCTCACAGTGCGGGTGAGGTCGAGGCGACGGCGACGGCGACGCGGGCCGGTGCGGGGACGGGGATGTGGGCCGGTGCGGGGATGGGGACGGGCCGGCGACGTGGACGGCGCGACGAGGAAGGGGGCGGCGCGGAGTCGACGGGGACGGCGCGACGACGGCGGCGACAACGCGAGACGGGCGGCGGCGATGAAGCAGAGAGAAGTGGGAGGAAACTGACGAAATTTTCGTTAGTGTTGTTTATATAGGAGGGGCCTTTAGTACAGGTTGGAGCCACCAACCAGTACTAAAGGTCGATTTTGGCCAGGCCAAGCGGCGGGAAGCGCACCCCTTTAGTACCGGGTGGTGGCTGCAACCGGTACTAAAGGCCCCCCTTTAGTACCGGTTGGGGCCACCACCCGGTACTAAAGGGGGTGCGCTGGCGCAGGTGCGGTGCGGCAAGTTTAGTCCCACCACGCTAGCCGAGGGGCGCCCGCACTGGTTTATAAGCCCCAGTGCCGTAGGTCTCTCGAACTCCTCTCCAAAGCAGGCTTACTGGGCCTAAATGTTCTGTGCTGCCCTGTGGGCCTACTGGGCCTTTGCGGGCCTGCATCCTGGCCCAACAACAGGTTGGGTTTCTAGTCGTATGCAGGCCGCTGTGGCGCAGTAGGCGGGCTTTTTTATTTTCTTATTTTTTTGCTTTATTTATTTTTAAGTTGTTTTTTGCTGTATTTAGAGTTTCTTTGTGAATATTTTTGCTTTAGGTACAAAAAAGTACAAACTTTCTATTAGTGCCGGTAGTTTACAAATTTGAATAGTTTACATTTTGAATTATTTGAAATTTGTGTGAATCACTAGTTTGTGAATAACTTAACTTTGAAAATAGATTTTTCAGTGATTCTTTTATCTTATGTTTAATATTAGTGTGTTTTATCATTATATTCAATTTGGTAATGCTTAGGTTATTTAAAAAATGAAATTCCGTTGTAACGGATGAGTTTTCGTCCGAAAACCCGATACTTCGAAAGAGATTGTCCATTTTGTACACGAAGTGCATCCGGTTTTTGCCGTAACCCCCTCTACTTTTTTGCACATGCTATGTGGGTGAAATTATGATACCATGCCAACTTTCAACCTTTTCTGAGTTCATTTGAAATGCTTTTCAATTTCAGGGTCATTTAGCTGAAAAAACAGTAAATGCATGAAAGAATTTGTTTGCACATAAAATCTCTTCGCGTTTCAAATGCCAAAACACATAACTACCCTAACTATTATAGAGATTCCCTCCTGGGTGTCAAACACAGAAGAAAGTGATGATAGTGAAGCCGATCACTTCCCAGATCTTTGGGTGTGAAACTTTTTCTTCGGGTGTGTCCCTTTACGCCGTAGCCATGGAAAATCTTCATCATTTAACTGGATGCTCGGGTCAATATTCACTGTGAATGGAGCAATTTCATCAAACTTTTCATAATCTTCTGACATGTCTGTCTTGTCATCCACTCCCACGATGTTTCTCTTCCCAGAAAGAACTATGTGGCACTTTGGCTCATCGTATGATGCATTCCCTTCCTTATCTTTTCTTTTTCTCGGCTTGGTAGACATATCCTTCACATAGAAAACCTGTGCCACATCATTAGCTAGGACGAATGGTTCGTCTGCATACGCAAGATTGTTGAGATCCACTGTTGTCATTCCATACTGCGGGTCTTCCGTTACCCCGCCTCGTGTCATATTCACCCATTTGCACCGAAACAAAGGGACCTTCAAACCACGTCCATAGTCAAGTTCCCATATCTCCTCTATGTAACCATAATATGTTTCCTTTCCCGTATTGGTTGTTGCATCAAAGCGGACACCACTGTTTTGGTTGGTGCTCTTCTTATCTTGGGCGATCGTGTAAAATGTATTACCATTTATCTCGTACCCTTTGAAAGTCATTATATTCGAAGATGGTAACTGGGACAATGAGTACATGTCATCTTCAATAGAGGCGTCATGCATGGTACGTGTCTGCAAACAGCCGGCGAAACTCCTGGTTTGTTCACGTGTAATCCAATCATCAGACCGCTCCGGGTGTTTGGAGCGTTGAAAATTCTTGTGTTCGTCCATATACGGAGCCACCAAGGCGGAATTCTGTAGAACTGTGTAGTGTGCTTCAGTGAGAGAATGTCCGTCCATACATATTTTTTGATTCCCTGCTAGTGTGCCTTTTCCATCCAGTCTGCCCTTATGCCGCGATTCAGGAACACCAATCGGCTTAAGGTCAGGAATAAAGTCAATACAAAACTCAATGACCTCCTCATTTTCATGGCCCTTGGAGATGCTTCCTTCTGGCCTAGCACGGTTATGAACATATTTCTTTAAGACTCCCATGAACCTCTCAAAGGGAAACATATTGTGTAGAAATACAGGACCCAAAACGTTAATCTCTTCGCATAGGTGAACTAGGACGTGCGTCATGATGTTGAAGAAGGATGGTGGGAACACCAACTCGAAACTGACAAGACATTGCACCAAATCATTCTCTAACCTTGGTATGATTTCTGGATCAATTACCTTCTGAGAGATTGCATTGAGGAATGCACATAGCTTCACAATGGCTAATCGAACGTTATCCGGTAGAAGCCCCCTCAATGCAACCGGAAGCAGTTGCGTCATAATCACGTGGCAGTCATGAGACTTTAGGTTCTGGAACTTTTTCTCTGCCATGTTTATTATTCCCTTTATATTCGACGAGAAGCCAGACGGTAACTTAATACTGAGCATGCATTCAAAGAAGATTTCCTTCTCTTCTTTGGTAAGAGCGTAGCTGGCATGACCTTGATGTATGTCGTCTTTTCCATGCATACGTTGCTGGTCCTCCCGTGCCTTAGGTGTATCTTTTGTCTTCCCATACACGCCCAAGAAGCCAAGTAGGGTCACGCAAAGATTCTGCATCACGTGCATCACGTCGGTTGCAGAGCGGACCTCTAGGTCTTTCCAATAGGGCAGGTCCCAAAATATAGATTTCTTCTTCCACATGGGTGCGCGTCCGTCAGCGTCATTCGGAACAGGTTGTCCGCCAGGACCGTTTCCAAAGACTACCTTCAAATCCTTGACCATATCATGTACATCAGCACCAGTACGGTGGCGAGGCTTCGTCCGGTGATCCGCCTCACCTTTGAAATGCTTGCCTTTCTTTCTTACGGGATGCCTGCTCGGAAGAAATCGACGATGTCCCAGGTACACATTCTTCCTACAATTGTCCAAATATATACTGTCGGTATCATCCAAACAGTGTGTGCATGCGCGGTATCCCTTGTTTGTCTGTCCTGAAAGGTTACTGAGAGCAGGCCAATCATTGATGGTCACGAACAGCAAGGCCTTTAGGTCAAATTCTCCCCCCATGTGCTCATCCCACGCACGTACACCTGTTCCATTCCACAGCTGTAAGAGTTCTTCAACTAATGGCCTTAGGTACACATCAATGTCGTTGCCGGGTTGCTTAGGGCCTTGGATGAGCACTTGCATCATAATGAACTTCCGCTTCATGCACAACCAAGGAGGAAGGTTATACAAACATAGAGTCACAGGCCAGGTGCTATGGTTGCTGCTCTGCTCCCCAAAAGGATTAATGCCATCTGCGCTTAGACCAAACCATACGTTCCTTGCATCATCTGCAAACTCCTTCCCGTACTTTGTCTCGATTTTTCTCCACTGCGACCCATCAGCGGGTACTCTCAACTTTCCGTCTTTCTTACGGTCTTCTCTGTGCCATCGCATCGCCTTAGCGTGCTCTTTGTTTTGGAACAAACGTTTCAACCGTGGTATTATAGGAGCATACCACATCACCTTGGCAGGAATCTTCTTCCTGGGGCGCTAGCCCTCGAGATCACCAGGGTCATCGCGCCTGATCTTATAGCGCAATGCACCGCATACCGGGCAAGCGTTCAAATCCTCGTACTCACCGCGGTAGAGGATGCAGTCATCAGGGCATGCATGTATCTTCTGCACCTATAACCCTAGAGGTCAGACAACCTTCTTTGATTCGTACGTACTCTCGGGCAATTCGTTGTCCTTTGGAAGCATATTCTTTATCATTACCAGCAACTTTCCAAATCCTTTGTCAGATACACCATTCTCTGCCTTCCATTGCAGCAATTCCAGTGTGGTTGCCAACTTTTTCTTGTCAGCTTCGCAATTCGGGTACAACAATTTCTTGTGATCCTCTAACATGCGCTGCAACTTCTTCTTCTCCAAATCACTTGCGCAGTTTCTCTTTGCATCGGCAATGGCCCGACCTAGATCATCAGCGGGCTCATCTGATGCCTCTTCTTCAGCTTCTTCCCGCATTGCCGGCTCAGCTTCTCCCCCCATTGTTGTATCATCGTATTCAGGGAACCCATGGCCAGGATAGCTGTCGTCGCCCTCTTCTTCTTCATTGTCTTCCGTCATAACCCCTCTTTCTCCGTGCTTGGTCCAAACATTATAGTGGGGCATGAAACCGGACTTAAACAGGTGGACATGAATGGTTCTTGACGTAGAGTAACTGTGATCATTCTTACAGACTAAATATGGACAAGGCATAAAACCATCCACCCGCTTGTTTGCCTCAGCCGCAAGCAGAAAAGTTTGCACGCCATTAATGAACTCGGGAGAGCATCGGTCATCGTACATCCATTGTCAGCTCATCTTCATTACACAACACCGAATAGACCAAATTAATACAAGTTCATACATAAAGTGCGTACAAGACTTAAATGCCACAGACAAATAACTCTTGAACTAAAGAATTTAAAAGCAACAACAAATGCGATCAAGATCGCAACTAAGGTAACAATTGATCCAACAGCATAATGATACCAAGCCTCACTATCAATGGCATATTTTCTAATCTTTCTAATCTTCAAGCGCATTTTCTCCATCTTGATCTTGTGATCATCGACGACATCGGCAACATGAAACTCCAATTCCATCTTCTCCCCCTCAATTCTTTTCAATTTTTCTTTCAAATACTCATTTTCTCTTTCAACTAAATTTAACCTCTCAACAATAGGGTTGGTTGGAATTTCCGGTTCACAAAGCTCCTAGACAAAAATATCTATGTCAACTTGATGGGCATTATTTGACGCACTACTACAAAAACAGCTATAGCCAATATGGACACTAATGGCGCACTGTACATGTGGTGCGCCATTACAAAATACTAATGGCGCACCATGTGTTGGTGCGCCATTAGTGTGCAAATACTAATGGCACACCACATCCACGGTGCGCCATTAGTAAAAAAAATTCTTCTAATTTTTTCAAAACTACTAATGGCGCACCGTGGGATGGTGCGCCATTACTAGTTCAACTAGTAATAGCGCACCACTCCCACGGTGCGCCATTAGTAATTATGTTTCAAAAAAAATTTCAATTTTTTTTATTTTTATTTTTTAAACTACTAATGGCGCACCGTGGGAGGGGTGCGCCATTACTAGTTGAACTAGTAATGGCGCACCATCCCACGGTGCGCCATTAGTAATTTGGCCCAAACATTCCCCCGAATGCACCCCCCCTGGACCGCCTTTTCAGTTTGAAAAAATAAAAGAAAATGATAGAAATGTCAAAAAAATAAAAGAAAATAAGATTCCCATGTGATATGTGGTCTAGTTGTTAGCAAAATTTACAAACATGAATTTTCGACTTTTTTGGAAAATCTCTCGAGAATTTTTAAAAATGGGCAGAACTTTTGCATATGAACTCGGATGAAAAAGTTTTTTATATGAAAAATCATCTACTCGAAAAGTTACATCCGAACTCGGAACCCCGTTAAACATTTTCAAAATCCTCAAAAACCTAACAGAAAAAAAGATACGGGGCTTTTAAGATCTGGAGAGGCAAAAAATTCAAAAAAAATCAAACTTACTAATGGCGCACCTGCCCATGGTGCACCATTACTATCTTCCCGCCTTCAAAATTCAAAATAAATCAAAAAAATAAAAAAAGTTACTAATGGCGCACCTGCCCATGGTGTGCCATTACTATCTTCCGCCTTCAAAATTCAAAATAAATCAAAAAAATAAAAAAAGTTACTAATGGCGCACCTGCCCATGGTGCGCCATTAGTATCTTCCCGCCTTCAAAATTCAAAATAAATAAAAAAATAAAAAAATTAGTAATGGCGCACCTGCCCACGGTGCGCCATTACTATGCCGTATATATGGCTAGGCGTGTCCTCTCCTCCTTACCTCTTCATTCTTCTCCTCCACTCCACCTCTCCTCCACTCCATCTCCTCCTCTCCTCCACTCCATCTTCCCTTCTCTCCTCCACCATACTACCCTCCTCCTCTCCGGTGACCTCCTCCTCGTCCTCTCCGGCGACCTCCTCCTCCTCTCCGGCGACCTCCTCCTCCCTCCTCTCCTCCCCTCCCCTCCCCTCCCCTCACGGTTTCTCCCCCCTCCTCTCCGGTGAGCTCCTCCTCCCTCCTCTTCGGTGAGCTCCTCCTCCCTCCTCTCCTCCCATCCCCTCATGGTTTCTCCTTCCTCCTCTCCGATGCTCCGGTGAACTCCTCTCCGGCGACCTCCTCCTCCTCTCCGGCGATGTAGGCGAGCACCTCTCCGGTGACCTCCTCCTCCTCCTCTCCGGCGAACTCCTCTCCGGCAAAAGAACACGACAAAAGAACGTACAAGATCCAAAAATAGGAACAAAATTTGAAATAATATCGTGCAAAAAAACGAGCAAAAAAAAACGAGCAAAAAATGGGCAAAAAAATCGCGATCCAGATCCAAATTCAAAATTCAAAAATAGCAATGGCGCACGGTGGAGGTTAGACGATGCGCCACTACTATTTTCCCGCCTTCAAAATTCAAAAATACTAATGGCGCACCGTGGCCTATACTAATGGCGCACCAGTGGCCTATACTAATGGCGCACCATGGCATATACTAATGGCGCACCAGTGGTGCGCCATTAGTATACCAGATACTAATGGCGCACCACTGGTGCGCCATTAGAAAAAATACTAGTGGCGTGATGCTAGTGGCGCACCAGTAGTGCGCCATTAGTAGGCAAAACTGGTGTGCCACTAGTAGGCCTTTTCCTAGTAGTGACGTAAACACGAAATGCAACAACTAGTTTTAAAAGAGAATATACCACATTCGAATCATAACAAGGACGAGGGCCGACAGGGATGGATATCAAAACCATGGCACTATGTATAACAAACAACGTACGGGTAAGATAATTATACGAGTAACTATATATACAAATCACACAAACATCAATTTGGTAATGTAAAACATTCGTGAACAAGAGGCTCACCACAAGGTGGTGCCGGCGACGGAATGGTGCGGGCGATCGACTGTGGATACGACGGAGATTTAGAAGGCACTAAGTAAACCACACCTACATATGCAAACTAAGTGTTAGTTTTGACCACAAATTGCATATAAATCAAATACTAGCACATATATTTTCTACCAAATTACTAAACTCATAAATTAATCACTATACAAAGCATTGCAAGAGCAAATCTAGCAATGAGAGATGAAAGGACAAAGTTGCTAACCTTTGTGATCATTTGAATGGATGGGGGCCTTCAAATCTTGACAAATTTTCGGCAAAATGTGTGATGAGCTCGAGAGGAAGAGGGGAAGAACAAAGAGGAGAGGGGAAAGGGGAAGAACAGAGCGAGCTCGGGTGGACGAAGGGTTTATGTAGGACGACCTTTAGCACCGGTTCGTGCCATGAACCGGTACTAAAGGTACTGGAGGGGCCCCGGACTGACAACATCCTGCCACCACTCACTTTAGTACCGGTCCGTGGCACGAACCGGTGCTAAAGGTCGGCCACGAACCGGTACTAATGAAAGCGGCTGGCTAGCCGTTGGCACCGGCACTAATGCACACATTAGTGCCGGCTCAAAAGCAAACCGGCACTAATGTGCTTGACATTTGACCCTTTTTCTACTAGTGACGTGATGCAATCCAAATATCGTGTCCGGGGTGGATGGGTTGGGGATTGAAAATTGTGTACATAAACTCTAATGCTCAATACTTGTGAAAAAATCAGATCAAATTGTCATCAAGTGATCTAGTATTACTTGGATCGAGACTTTGTGATCATCATGTAGCCACGCCACAAACACGATGGTTCTAGTATTACTTGGATCAACACCTTAGGCAGCAAACTAGTGCATTTCCTTTTTGAGTCACCATCTTCCTTCTTGAAAACCACATGTACAAACTCATCATGTATACCATAACACATCAGAATCCGTTAACGAGCGCTCACAAGCTTAACTACCTTCAAACGAACCTAGCCAATCAGGGTTGTATGCTACTTAATCTAAATGAGCCGATGATTAATGAGCACGAGTTTAACAAGCAGAGATGCCAAACCACACACCAATTAACATAGTTCTACCTTAGTTCAACGCTTACATATATACAAAAGCAAGCACCACTTAGTAGTACTGGTGCACATACTTCGACCATAAACGTTCACCAACAAAGTATAGCACAGAGTAGTACTTAGCATAGTTAAAACCAAAAGAGCATCAGTTCTAGCTGCAAGGGTGCGCACTTCCCTAAAGCCTCAAAGAAGCCTCATCAAGTAGTCGGCATACGCGGCGTGCTTCACCCTAAAAGCGTAGCCATTCTTGATGCTGCCTTGGGATTTTCCGACTGCATGGTTGATGGTACTCGACAGGTCTCCTTTCATCAGCTTGTTGTAGTAAGGGCATATGTAGCCCCCCCTTCCGATTCTTGGCCTGACACATTTCTCGAGCACACCACTGTCCAGCTCCCTCACCTTCTGCCTCCTGTAGCTCCCCTGGGTTTCTGGGTGGCTGTCGACATCGTCACTTAGGACCTACATGTAGTACAAAATGTTGCGTAAGTATATTTAATATGATAATTCTGCAGGCACATAGTCTATGAAACATAATGTAATTGATGACAGCGTAACATATCTTCAAATGACGTTGAAAAAATAAATGCATAACTTATTAGTTGCTACATAAGCAACTAAATGGGATAGTACCATATAGTAAAAAAATGAAGGATCAACCATACATGTCGAAGAGAGCACTAGCATTGCCACATTTTGCCACACATTTTTCCCAAGCTTGCCTAAGGTTAGTTCATCAAAATGAGAGCCACAAGTTGGCAAGCCTAAGGGAACCTTGCCACACTTTTTGTCTGTATGCCATGTGGGACCCAAGTTTGGCTTGCCTAAGGTGTGGCTGGAACCAAACACTCACTTAAGTTGGTCAAACTTGCCTAACCTTAGGTATGGCAATCTTTGGCAAAGTTAGTCACAAACCAAACAACCCTTTTGTGCAACAAAATTTACTTGTTACGTAAAAATGCATGAACTGATGATGTAACATGGCAGAGCAGCATACAGATGTACTAATGCAAGAAAAGACTTGTAACTTACATGAATGACTAGATAAAATAGCTCGTGAGCTGTATCTATTTAAGGTTAGAATTTTGTGCGCTTATGATGATGGATATTGAAAGTCCACATGTTCTCGTCGTGGAAGTTTCCCCTGTTGATCGAACCCCACCCATCAATGTTCCTGAACCATTTAACGTTCTAGGTAAAGTAGTTAATTATTATGAATTCTGACAAATAGTGATCCCAAATGTTGTACTTACAAAAAAGGGTTTTTATCATTTATGCCACCAGTTGTGTCCCACAACTAAGTATCACCACTAGGAATTTCTACTGCTAAAAAAAGCCATCGCTTCGTTAGGCACATCCTCAAAAATGCCACTGCACATCATTATTGTGATATCAAATCTATCTTGACATGCTATAATGGCATCAATACCTATGGACCAACATGCCAGCTCTCCCTCTATCTCACTACAATAAAGTGTGGGCCCACTTGATCCCAACAGCGTTCTTATTTTCCTGTAAAATTATTCGCTTACTTACTCCTCACAAGTGGGGCCACACTTATCATTGTGAGATAGAGAGAACTGAAATGTGGGCCTCGGCTTTTTTTGTAATATTGGATGGTCAACAAGTTTTACATGAAAATAACAATGTCTAATGGCATTATTGAGCAAACATCTAACTGAACGATGGCATTTTTGATACATCTAATGGCATTTTTGAGTAAGCATCTCACGAATCGATGGCATTTTTGAGCGACTGTAACTTCTAATGGAAAAACTGAGTACTGGGATACAACTGGTGGAGTAAATGATAAAAACCCTACAAAAGAACTAATTCAAACAACTCAAGTGAAACATTGATGATATCCAATTTCTTTCTAAAATAGTTATTGCTTAGAGATAATCAATGTTTAAAATCATTGCCACAGCCCCTTATGGAACATTTAAACCAAAGATCGATCAAGTGCAACCAAACATGTACTCAACATTTTAATACCTTATTTGCCTTGTACGGACTAGAGAAAACCTAGGATATTACAAAATAAATAAATAAATAAATAAAGGGGATAGATGACTAACCTCTTCTTCATTCTCGTCGGCGACGACCACGGGTGGGGGCAGGGGAGGCAACAACCGCGGCAGACGAACACCCGGCTGAGGTTGAGGAGCCACCACCTGCTCCGGCAGAGAAGCCAGAGGAGCTACCTGTTCCGGATTATTAGCAGAATAATTTATATAGGTCAAAAACTGACAGATACATGCCTCAATAAATGTAATCTAGCTACACAGCTGCGGATCCAGGATTTCATACTTGGGTGTTCAAAAATTTATATTGCAAACTAAAACCACAACAATATTTTTCAAATGGAGGGAGTAATATCTAAAATTTTCATGTGAAATGATTCTTAGTCCATCGTAATGACAGTACTGACATGAATGACAGAAAATGAAGATTATTTACTTCATAACCATACAATATGACATTTTCGTAAACAAGGCATGGTGTTGTTATCCTTAAGTTGCAGAAAATATTTTCACAATCACCTACGTAGGCAATTCAATTCCAAGGTCAAGCTACGTATTTGTATTAGCACAATCACCAAACCTAGGCTGATTTATTAGCAGAATAATTTATCTAGATCGAAATATTGCCTATACAGGGCTCAACACATGTAACCTAGCTAGTTACCTAACACATCTACAGAATATTGATATGGAGTCCATCGATCAAAGATAAAAAGAAACCTTGGCCTTCCCAAAAAATAGACAAAAGGACTGACCAGAGCACACCTAGGATTTTACAAAAAAATAAAGGAGATAGATGACTAACGTCTTCTTTGTTGACATCGCCGACGACCACAGGCTCGGGCATAGGAGGCGTCAGCAGCTCCGTCTGAGGAGCCAGAGCAGCTACCTGGTCCCACATAAATAGCAGAATATATTATATAGATCAAAAAATGTCATATACATGCCTAAACTAATGCAACCTAGCAACACAGCTTCGGATCCAGGATTTCAAAGTTGGGTGTTCAAAATTTTTTATTGCAAACCAAAACCACAACAATATTTTTCAAACGGCTGAGATCAAGTTGGCTTTTGAGTCCAGAAGGCATTCTTCTGCCTCTGCTTCTGTTACTCAAGAAATTAAAGAGTTAGGAGTAATATCTAAAATGTTCATGTGAAAATATTATTTTTCCATCATACTGACAGTACAGACATGAATGACAGAAAATGAAGATTATTTAGTATGACATTTCCGTAAACAAGGCATGGTGTTGTTATCCTTTACTTGTAGAAAATATTATGCTGAAAATAAGCAACCAAATAGTATATTTCAAGTAGGGATGATAACAAGTCAATAATATTACAGCCTATGGTAATTGGACTCCAGGAATCAAGAAATTGGTGTTGAGCAAGTTGAACGACAAAAAATGTGTCTGCTGGATTAAGCGTGAGAGGCTAGTTTTATAAAAATTGACATGAAGTTTAGTGCATAAACTACACCACTTTTAGTCCATTTAGCAATAAAAGAACCATATATAAGAATTTTCGGGCAAAAAAATTCGGGTGGTTGGTAGATCTATCTTAAAACTTGGCATCAACACATTTTGGATGCACGAGAGCCATGGATCGGAGTGGTTGGTAGTTCTTAAAAATAAGATAACCTATACAATGAGGAGCCGACCCCCACACCCATGCACCCATGTGGATCCGCCCTTGAAACCTACCGGATCTAACGAATCTAGGTACGGATTTCATAGATGGAAGAAAAGCAGAAACCCTAGCCATGCCCAAAAATAGATAAGGGACTGAACAAGGAAACCTAGGATATTTCCTAAAATAGGACTGACCTCTTCTTCATCGTCGTCGCCATCGACGTTGACCACGGGCTGCGGCAGAGGAGGCAGATGGCGTGGCAGAGGAGTCACCTGCTGCAGCGGAGGAGCCACCTGCTCCGGCGTAGGTGACGCCTGCCCCGGAGCCTGGACGTGGTCGACGACGTCAAGGCCGCCCTGCTGCTGGCTCGACCCCTCGCCGGCGGGGAGGGGTTTCTCCATGTGCAGCTTTGCATGGCGCTTTGATGCTTCGTGCGCCATGGCGTCGGCCCCGGCGTCGCCCCTCCCTCCCATGCTGCGCTTGGGCATCTCGACGGCGGAGGTGCAGCGGCGGGAAGGGAGCAGCAGCGGGATGGGCAGGCGAGTGGTGAGGCGTGGGAGGAGAACCCTCGTATTTGTGGATGGAGAAGAGGACGGGAAGAGGGGGCGGCGATGAGATAAATGCTAATGGGGAAGCGGAGCGTTCTATGGGGAAGTGGAGCCGCCGATTTAGTCCTGGGCAGTCAAAAGGAGTTGTTGCCACGTTCACACCTCCCCGTGCGTTGTTCACACCACCATGTTTTGCCACGTCAAAACGTAACTTCTCACTAAAATGAATAGGCCGATCATGCACAGCCATGATTTAGGAGTAATGCAACTTCCCTTCAAAAAATTGTGTAATGCAACTGCTCCCTCATTACACAGAACAAAGTCATACAGTGGGACAACTGAATTTGTAGTCTTGTTTCATCTGCATGTGTCATCTTTTATATTTGTCCTAAAATATGTTGTAAAACTTTACAAACAATTTAATAGAAAATGGATGTGACAAAACTTCGTCAGCAACCGCGCGGATTCGTCTGCCATATATCCGATGTCCGGTACCGAGGAGGGGAATGTTGATCCACGCGATGCCATGTGTTTCGTCTGGACCCATATCATGCACCCCGAGCCAACCGGGCCAAAACATGCGCCGCTAGCCTTCTCGATCCAAACAACGAGCTAGTGTCCACCATGCGCAGAGATGCTCATGTGGACAGGTTTACTAGCACTAGTGAATGACGTCGGATCTCGGTGTGCAATATGTGTAGCCGCGTGTCTCTTTGGCGTGCCTGGCATACCGAAGGGACTCGTCGAAGGTCCAAAGAACCGCGGTGGGGTCAATGCTGGATGTATGGTGTGGGTCAACCTGGCTAACAGTGCATGGTTTGAGTTTAGGTGGCTAGGTTTGCATGGCTGGGGGGCTAGATGGCTAAGGAGTGCGCATGCGTCATCTGTACATTGTCAAGGTTGAATGGTGGTTGTCTCCGTGGCCATGCGTGAATGCATGTTGTGGGTCCAGTTTGCGTTCGGCGCACGGGATGTGCCTTGGTGGGTAGGGCCCACAACTTGCAGCACAGAGTTCTGAAGCAGATGAAGGGGCGGGCCCCGGTCTTTGTCAACAAGCATGACTTGTTCCCTCTCGATGGCTAGCTCCGGGATGCGTTTTGGTCTCGTTTACACACAACCTATGTGAAGGCTTATGCGTGCCGCTCTCGATGTTCGACCACACCCACATCGCGAAATGTCCCAAGAAATTTGGATCCCTCATGAATTTGCACGGATTATAGCGGCGGACGAGACCCGGCATTTTTTGCCCTTAACAATGGCTCTAAGGCGGCCCTGCCCATTGGTCACACATGGCACATATATGGACCAGAGCTTAGCATGGAACTGTCACCCCCAATACCTGCGGTGATTTCATGTGGCCGCGGTATAGATCATGAATTTCCGAGGATACTGCCCTAGAAATGCGGCAAATGTCCCGAATATGGCAAGCGCGGGCTCCGAGAAAGGCCGGGACCTTGTATGTGCTTTTGGATTGTTCTCCGTTGACCCGAGAGAGAGCATCGACGAAAATGGAGGAACGGGCCCGCATTCATTGCGCAAACCAGACACGTTACCTCAAGGTAGCTAGATCCAATCCATGCACCCCCGCCGTCTAGACCCACGTGGTGCACCACTTAGACACTAGACCCACATCACTTACGCCGACCCCCAAGCCAACCATTCCCCGTGTAGACTCATATGCTGCACCCCGCAAAATAGCTTAGCACAAGACGTCCACCCCGATTTCCACAACATGCACCACTACACGTAAGTGTACAAAAAATGGACTATCGCATTATCAACATTTTTTTGCCAAAACAAGTAAGTTGTTTTTAAATTGATTGAAAATAGCAAGGTTTCTGTTAAATTATAATTTCATTAATTACACATTATAACGTGCATTTTTGTCCCTCAAAAAGGGGTGCATTCCTTTTTGTAAACCCACAAAATTACTTCCTTTCCCTCGAAAAAACGAATCCTTCTTCACCCTCTCACGATCACGTTCACGGTGGCCTCGCCCTAAAATCTAGGAGTGGTCGATCCAATCTCCCCACGGGGGACAACTTCCACGCACTATCTATCTTGGTTGGTTGCAACCATCTCGCCATCACGGTTTTTTATGGGAAAATCACATTCTTTTGTTTTTCCTTCCAAAGATATGTGGTGAAAAAACATGGAACACAAATTATAGAAGGCATGGTGGGATACGTGCACATGTTGTCTTTTTGTACTACAAGTGCACTTGTTGGCAAGTTGCATGTGCACTTGCCATGTTTCATTTTTTTTATTGAAAATTATGTTGTACACCTTTACATAGACGCTTGAATTATTGTTTCCGTATGTTAATAATTCCTAAATATTGACATTCAGCATGCACATAACACATGGCTTCCAAGCTTCGTCAGTGACCGCTTGGATTCGTCTGGTATATGCCCGATGTCTGGTATTGGGTAGGGGAATGTGGATCCATGCGATGCCATGCATTTCATCTGGACCCATGTCATGCACCCCCAGCCAATCGGGCCGACATCATGTGCCGCTAGGCTTCTCGATCCTAACGATGCGCTAGTGTCCACCATGGGTAGAGATGCTCAGGTGCACATGTATGCTGGCACTAGTGAATGACGTCGTATCTCGATGTGCAATATGTGTAGTCGCGTGTTGCTTTGACATACCTGGCATGCCGAGGGAAGGGACTCGTGTCGGAGGTCCAACGAACCAAGGTGGGGTCAATAATGGATGGATGGTGTCGGTGAACCTGGCAAACGGTGCACGGTTTGAGTGAAGCTGTCTAGGTGTGCATGGCTGGGGGCTAGATGGCTAATGAGTGCGCATGCGTCTTGTGTACATTGTCATGGTTGACCGATGAGTGTCTACTTGGCTATGCGTGCATGCATGGTGTGGGTCCAGTTGGCGTGCGGCGCATGGGACGAGCCTTGGTTGCTAGGGTCCACATCTTGCGGCACGGAGTTCTGAAGCAGATGAAGGGGCAGGCCTCGCACACCGTTCATAGGCCAGACTCGTTTCCTCTCAATGGACAATGGCTCCGAGGCGGCCCTTCTCTTTGGTGGCACATGGACCATATATATGGACCAAAGAGCTTAGCATGTGATTGTTACCCCATTCCCTGCTATGATTTCATGTGGCCGCGGTATAGATCGTGAATTCCCAATGATACTACTCTAGAAATGCAGCAACTGTCCCGAATATGGCACGCGGGACCCAAGAAAGGCCGGGACCTAGCATGCGCGTTTGGATTGTTCTCCGTTGACCCGAGAGAAAGCACCGATGAAAACGGAGGAATGGGCCCGCACTCAGTGCGCAAACCGGATGTGTTACCTCAAAGTAGCTAGATCCAAACCATGCACCCCCGCCGTCTAGACTCACGTGACGCACCACTTACGCAGTAGACCCACACCACTTACACCGGCCCCCAAGCCAAGCATTCCCCCCGGGTAGACTCATATGTCGCACACCACAAAATAGAATTAGCACAAGACATTCATCCCGATTCACCAGGTTACTACCTTGTGCACCCCTAGCCAGCATGATACACTGCATGCACCTAGAGCCACCTGGGCCCACAGCATGCACCACTACACGTACGTGTCCACAAAATGAACTAACCCATAATCAACTATTTTTTGCCAAAACAATTTAGTTATTTTTACAATGGCTTGAAAATAGCAAGGTTTCTGTTAAATAATAATTTCCTTAATTAGAATAAGGTCCATTTTGTAACCACACAAAATTCCTACCTTCCCTCCAAAAAAGAATTCTTCTCTCACGATCACGATGGCCTCACCCTATAATCTAGGAGTCGATCCAATCTCCCCACGGGGGCCAAGTTGCACGCAGTAGATATTTTTGGTTGGTTGCAAATTTCTCTCCAAAACGGTTTATTATGAGAAAATCACCTTATATATTTTTTACTTCCAAAGACATGTGGCGACAAAAGCATGGAACAAAATCATAGGAGGCATGGTTGGATACGTGCACATGCTGTGTTTTTCTACTACAACTGGACCTGTTGGCAAATTGCATGTGCACGTGTCATGTTTCAATTTATCGTGAAAATTATGTTGTACACATTTACATAGGCGATCGAATTGTTGTTTTCATATGTTAATAATCCCTAAATATTGACCACGTGACACATGTGGTAAGCAATCCAAACAATTCAGAAAGAAATCCCTAAATATTGAATTTAAGCATGCTCCTAGAAATTATCAGTCATAGAACCAACATCTCTTTCGTAGAGATTAAGGTACTTCCACATTAAATCTAATACAATAAATTCAAAGGATCAACTTAATACATTAACATCACATAGGGATGTAGCCCAGGAATCCAACGAGTAGAGAGAAAAGGAGGAACAAAAGCTGGAAGAAGAAGGATCAGCCAGCAGCAGCGCCATCAGCCTCCTAGCCTCACAACTCCAGGTCTCCAGCCTTGTGAACTCCAGTTTTTTTCCTGTGAAACACGAATGGCAAAGTTGCTGTTACAGGTTAGGACCTAGTGAAAATTACAGTTATGCTGAAACAGTTATAATGACAAACAGTGTTGACATTATGGTTACAAAGCAAACAAAACCAAGCTCACAAGTGCAACTTACTTTTAACATAAAAAAATTATATTAACATGGCCACTTTAGAGCAAGATTTTACCATGCAACATAAACTTGTCATAGCAACAAAAGGCATGGCATGAAAGTATTGACAACATAATGCAAATAAATTTTAGGAAGCATGGCCATAGGAGTTATATTTGTAGTGGCAACCTTCAAGAAAAGTTGCATAGTTTTATAACAGAAAGGGCTACTGTTATTGGTAGAGGAACATTGAGGTTGGCTAGCCATCGAGGATGACCAGTGGGCCAGAGGCCACATGTGTAACGCCAGGATAATCATGCTACAGTAATCCCACGCTAATGATGCCACATCACCACGGTTACTGTTGTTAACCTCGCGATGATTCGAAACTGTTTCAAAATTTAAATTCAAATTAATGTCAATAATAAAAGTTTTCAAAAATTTAAACAAAAATGTTCGGTGGGTGCCAGATATTGCACTGATAATTAATGTGGAGAAAACATATTTTTAGAAAATGACTAACTATTTTAAAATAATGTACAACAGAAAAGAAATTAAATAAAAAGAAAAGAAAATACAAAAGAGAAAACAGAACAAAAAGAAAAAGGAACCCCCTTCCCCCATTGGACCCTGGCCCAACTGGGCGACCCCAGGCCCAGCCGGCCTTGCCCACCTCCCCGGGTCGCCCTCCCCTTCCCTGTTCCCCCGACCGGGGTTGGAACAGGGGCAGGTCCCCGCCGCACCACCTCGCCGGCGACGCGGGAGGATAAGGCCGCCCCGACGCCTCGGCCTCCGCCCATCCCTCCCACTTGCCCCTCTCGGCCTCTGCGCCTCTCCCTCCCCCCCCGATCCACGCCGCTCCCTCCTTCCCCACCGCCCGAGCGCGGTCGCCGACGTGCCGCCGTCGTTTCCGCGGCCACCGAGCCTCGTTCTCCTCCCCGACGTGTCCACGAGCTCTGCCGCGTCGAGCCCGTCCTCCCCGACCACCTGCTCGTGCCGGGACCCCCTACATCACCCCCAACGCCGTCGCCTTCTTCCTCGGGTCGCCGCCGTCTTCTTCGACTCCGGCGACTGCTGCTGCTACTAAGCCTCTCACCGGCCTCCGTGTGCCGCGCGGTGAGTTCTTCTACCTCCTCCCCCTCTCCATTAGCTCGCTAGCTTGCCGTAGCCACCGCGCCGCGTTAAGCTGCACCCTCCGCCGCCTGGCCTCGTCGCCGGCGTGGCCACGGCGACCTTTTGGTCCCGTTCGTGCCTCCGTTGCCTTGGCCGCATCGAGTAGGCCTCGCCCCGTTCTTCGGTTTGCCCCGGTTCGCACCGTAGCCCCACCTCTGCCGCACGCCCGCACCACCCCGCCGCCGGCAAGCTCCTGGCGCTCCGCTCCGACCTGCCCAGCACCCCGCACCGCCACCGTTCGACGCGCGGCGTCGAGCCGCGTCGAACGCAACCAACCGCGGCCCCTGAGACCCCCTGTGCGCTAAACCCGAGCCGAGCCCGCCGCGCGCCGCCGCGATTTGGCTCGCCGGAGCTATTCCGGCGCCGTCCGCCGACGTGGCTAAGTGCCCCCCCTGGGTCGCTGCCAGTGGGTCCTGGTGGCCCAGTTGATTGGGTTGACCCCAGTCAACTTTTGACTGGGCAGGCCCCAGCCACTGACATGCGGGCCCCGCTGCATAATTAACAAAAAAAAATGTTTTTATAAATAAAACTAATTAATTAATCTAAATAGGCACTGATAGGTGGGGCCTACCTGCTAATAACCTTGTTTAAGTTAATTATAAAACTCTGTTAGTGCCCTGTCAATGACATGTGGGTCCCACTGGACCCACCTGTCTGGTTTGACTAGTCAGCCGACTTGTTGACCTGCTGACGTCAGCATTATCTCATGCTGACATCATAATTCATTTTTTTTGCTAAATTCAAATAATTCCAGAAATTCAAATAATCTTTGAAAATTCATATCTTTTAAAGCGTAACTCGGATGAAAATGTTTTCTACATGAAAGTTGCTCAGAACGACGAGACGAATCCGAATACGCAGTCCGTTCGTCCACCACACCTCCCTAACCTATCGATCTAGCAACTTTCCCCCTCCGGTCCGTCTGTCCGAAAACGCAAAACATCGGGAATACTTTCCCGGATGTTCCCCCCTTCGCCGGTACCACCTACTGTCGCGTTAGGACACACCTCGCACTGCTCATTGTCATGTCACGCATCGTCATGCTTATGTTTGCATTGTATTTACTGTTTCTTCCCCCTCTTCTCTCTGGTAGACTACGAGACCGACACTGCTGCTGCCTAGTTCGACTACGGAGTTGACGACCCCTCCTACTTGCCAGAGCAACCAGGCAAGCCCCCCCCCCCCTTGATCACCAGATATCGCCTATTCTTCTCTATACTGCTTGCATTAGAGTAGTGTAGCATGTTACTGCTTTCCGATATCCTATCCTGATGCATAGCCTATCCTTGCTACTACTGTTGTTACCTTTAGCTGCAATCCTACATGCTTAGTATAGGATGCTAGTTTTCCATCAGTGGCCCTACATTCTTGTCCGTCTGCTGTGCTATACTATTGGGCCGTGATCACCTGGGCGGTGATCACGGGTATATACTTATATACTATATACATGACACATGTGATGACTAAAGTCGGGTCGGCTCGTAGGAGTACCCGCAAGTGGATCTTTGTGGCGGAGCGACAGGGCAGGTTGAGACCGCCTAGGTGAGAGGTGGGCCTGGCCCTGGTCGGCGTTCGCGGTTACTTAACACGCTTAACGAGATCTTGGTATTTGATCTGAGTCTGGCCATTTGGTCTATACGCACTAACCATCTACGCGGGAGTAGTTATGGGTATCCCGGCGTCGTGGTATCAGCCGAAGCCTTCGTGACGTCAGCGACTGAGTGGCGCGCGCCGTATTGGACCGCTTTGACGTAACCGCCGTGATCGTGTGGGTTGCTAGGTCTGCTCGCGGCCGCGTTCGCAACGTGCAGGTGTGCATAGGGCGATGGGCCCAGACCCCTGCGCGCTTAGGATTAGACCGGCGTGCTGACCGCTCTGTTGTGCTTAGGTGGGGCTGCGACGCGTTGATCTTACGAGGCCGGGCATGACCCAGAAAAGTGTGTCCGGCCAAATGGGATCGAGCGTGTTGGGTTATGTGGTGCACCCCTGCAGGGAAGTTTATCTATTCGAATAGCCGTGTCCCTCGGTAAAAGTACGACCCGGAGTTGTACCTTGACCTTATGACAACTAGAGACTAGATACTGAATAAAATACACCCTTCCAAGTGCCAGATACAACCCGGTGATCGCTCTCTAACAGGGTGACGAGGAGGGGATCGCCGGGTAGGATTATGCTATGCGATGCTACTTGGAGGACTTCAATCTACTCTCTTCTACATGCTGCAAGATGGAGATGGCCAGAAGCGTAGTCTTCGACGGGACTAGCTATCCCCCTTTTATTCTGGCATTCTGCAGTTCAGTCCACTGATATGCCCCTTTACACATATACCCATGCACATGTAGTATAGCTCCTTGCTTGCGAGTACTTTGGATGAGTACTCACGGTTGCTTCTCTCCCTCTTTCCCCCCTTTCCTTTCTATCTGGTTGTTGCAACCAGATGCTGGGGTCCAGGAGCCAGACGCCACCGTCAACGACGACTCCTACGACACTGGAGGTGCCTACTACTACGTGCAGGCCGCTGACGACGACCAGGAGTAGTTAGGAGGATCCCAGGCAGGAGGCCTGCGCCTCGTTCGATCTGTATCCCAGTTTGTGCTAGCCTTCTTAAGGCAAACTTGTTTAACTTATGTCTGTACTCAGATATTGTTGCTTCCGCTGACTCGTCTGTGATCGAGCACTTGTATTCGAGCCCTCGAGGCCCATGGCTTGTATTATGATGCTTGTATGACTTATTTATGTTTTAGAGTTGTGTTGTGATATCTTCCCGTGAGTCCCTGATCTTGATCGTACACATTTGCGTGCATGATTAGTGTACGGTCAAATCGGGGGCGTCACAAGTTGGTATCAGAGCCGACTGCCTGTAGGAATCCCCCTTTCCACACTCCTTGGCCTAGGTCGAGTCTAGACATGGCTGTGTGTCTTACGGGCCCACGTCGCCATTAGGTGGTACTAGGATCTTTTACTCCTCGACCTTTACTCTGGGACTCTGAACTCTCTTCTACTCGGGTTAAACGAATTTACTAACTTTAGCACTAGGATCCCGTGACCGCATTCACCCCAAAGTTGGATAAGCCATAGTTATTTCTTAGAATAGTATTTTGAACGATTCACACACTGTCATTTGACTCCTTTGAAACGTATTTGCTTTCAGATGGAACCCACGAGGCAGGTCGTTCGCCACACGACGGCCATTGGTGCCTCGGGATCACCTGCGGTGCTAACTGAGATGATGACCTATCTGGGTTATCGCTGGCACCCTGAGTACACCGTCTACGAGGAGTACCAGGACTTTAACCAGGAGCAGTACCGTGCCATCGTCCACCTCTACTCGCGGGAGTATGACTCCACTACTGTGCTGCACACCGCACATGGTGTTGGTGTGACCATCGATATGGCTGTCCACGATGCTGCCTATGCTGCTCTGACACGTCTTCGTGGAGAGTATCGGGAGTTGGACACCTCCCCTTTCAGGCATATTGCTATCGCATCTGATGTTGGTGCGGAGGGATACTATACTGCTGCCTACTCCACTGTCACCCGAGAGCCCTTCTACCATCAGAACCTGGTTCTGCATGCTGATGGGCTGGATCGAGCTAACCGAGCTCTTCGCCACGAGATGTACACCACCCGTCGGCACCTTTACCGTGCTCTGACGCTGCTGCACCCCTTTGTCCGATCTGGACAGGTACCGCGTACTGCGATCTACCCAGCCAGGACCGTGATGCCCCACGGTGTCGGTTGGCCAGAGGTGGGAGGCTACTCTCCCGCACTTGGTCCTCTTCTGCCACCTGAGCGTCGGGCTCTACACCTGAGTATCCGCGGCCCCCAGTCTGCTGACGTGGAGGGCTATACGTTGCCTCACTACCAGCTGTCGGGCTACGATTACCTCCGCAGTACCTCTTGGGACTGATGTAGGCTTGCTTGTAGTGTTAGATGCATTCGCCGCGAGCCTGTGTGCCGCCTATGTTGTTTTAGTCTATGTACTGAACTCTGTGCACTGAACTCTATGCATGACCCCTTTGTAAGTTATGCCGACTACCATGTAGTAGCTATCGTGCTCCTTTCTTTATGCATGTTTCATCATGAATGATTCTTGTCCTTGCAAATTTCTCAATGCTGAACTACCCCTGTTATATATTAGCAGGATGGTTAGACCAGGTGGTCGTGGTCGTGGTGGCGATGCCCCACCACCACCTGAGTACATGGCTGGTATGATCCAACAGTTTGAACTGAACCGCCAGTTCATGGAAAATATGATGGCTCAGTTTCCTTGCCCCAATATGAACCAGCAGCCAGCCCAAGTGACTCTTCAAGATTTCATACGCCTCAACCCAACCATCTACCGCAGCTCAACTCAGCCTCTGGATGCTGATGACTGGCTCCGTGACATCACCTATGAGATGGAGTCTGCTGATGTAGCCCCTGCCAGCTATGTCACTTTTGCTTCCTTCTTCTTGAAGGGACCCGCAGCTCAATGGTGGGACAGCCACAGGCGTACTCTGCCAGCTGGAACAATCATCACCTGGCCAGACTTCCAAGCTGCTTTCCGTGCCCGCTTCATTCCTCAGGGAGTCATGGACCAGAAGAAGCATGAGTTCCGCAACCTCACCCAAGGCAACAAAACTGTTGAAGCTTATCAGCGGGAGTTTCTGGACTTGTCTCGCTATGCTGAAGAGGACATTGCAACTGATGCACGCAGACAGGAGAAGTTCCGTGATGGCCTTCAAGCTGACATCAAGCTCGCACTTCTAGTGCATGACTTTGCTGATTTCGCCACCTTGGTGAACAAGGCCATCAATGTCGAAACTGGTCGGCAGGAATACCAGAGCTCTCACAGACGCAACCGTGACACGGGCTCATCTTCGGGCTCGCCCTCACAGAAGCGTAAGATATGGATCCCGAACAGCATGTACCGTCCAAATGCATCTGCCCCAAGGCAGACCTATGCTGCACCTCGTCTGCCTCCACCACCATCTAGGCAGTCAAGACTTCCAGCTCCACCATCCCAAGCTCCTGTTCCCACTCCCAATAATGGTCTGTGCTACAAGTGTGGACAACCAGGTCACCGTGCCAGGGACTGCAATCAGAATCAGAATCAACTTGCCCTTCCAGCAACGGGCCGTGGTAACAACCAGCCCCGCAACAACAATGCTAAGTCTTATGGTCGTGCTCATGGCAACCACGTTGATCTCAACGAAGCTCAAGACCAGCCTGCTACTGTGATGGGTACACTCCTCGTAAATTCAGTACCAGCATCAGTTTTATTTGATACAGGTGCATCACATTCATTCATGTCAGAAGATTTTGCATACAAGCACGACGTTAAATGTGAGGAGATGAACACCTCTGTATTGGTTAAAACCCCCGTGGGACAGTGTCAAACCTCCTTGGTTGGCATCGATGTCCCCGTGGAAATCAAAGGGCTGGAATTCTATGCCTCTCCCATTATCCTGAAGTCGTCTAACATCGACCTCATTTTGGGTATGGATTGGTTGGAAGCGCATACTGCTTCTATAGTTTGCGCCACTAAGACCGTCCATTTGCTACACCCTTCAGATGAGATAGTTACTTACCAAGCCCATCTGGTGCAAAATGCCGAGGCAAGGCTCTATGCATTGAATGCATTGAATGCTGCACCACTCGAGGGCATTGAAAACATTCCCGTTGTGCGTGAATTCCTCGACGTCTTTCCTGAAGAACTTCCAGGGATTCCCCCTGCTAGAGCTGTCGAATTCATCATCGACATGAAACCAGGCACCACTCCTATAGCCAAGCGACCCTACAAAATGCCGCCGCATGAACTCCTTGAGCTTAAGGAGGAAATCGACAAATCTCTTCGCAAAGGATTCATTCGCCCAAGTTGCTCTCCTTGGGGAGCACCTTCTCTCTTTGTCAAGAAGAAGGATGGGACAAACCGGTTAGTTCAAGACTACCGTCCTATAAACCAAGCTACCATTCAGAATAAATACCCTCTTCCTCGGATCAATGATCTATATGATCAACTGGCGGGTTCGTCAGTGTTCTCTAAGCTCGACTTGAGGTTGGGTTACCACCAGATCCGTGTTCGCGAAGAGGATATCCCAAAGACCGCCTTCGTGACTCGCTATGGTTCATACGAGTACACCGTCATGTCTTTCGGTTTAACCAATGCTCCAGCCACCTTCTCTCGACTGATGAACTATATATTCATGGATTACCTCGACAAGTTCGTTGTGGTTTATCTGGATGATATCCTGGTATTTTCCAAGAACGAAGAAGAACATGCTGAACATCTTCGACTTGTGCTGGAAAAGCTACGAGAACATCAACTATATGCCAAGTTCTCCAAATGTGAATTCTGGCTACCGGAAGTAACCTATCTTGGGCATGTCATCTCTAAGGATGGTATTGCCGTCAACCCCGAGCGAGTTCAGGCTATTCTTGATTGGACTCCTCCCAAGAACGTTAAGCAAGTCAGAAGTTTTCTCGGTCTCGCCAGCTATTGCCGTCGATTCGTCGAGAACTTCTCCCAGATCGCCAGACCTCTGACTAACCTGTTGCATAAGGGCGTCAAGTTCTAATGGACAGACAAATGTCAGGAAAGTTTCCAAGCACTCAAAGACAAGTTGACTTCTGCCCCAGTTCTAGCTCCACCTGATACTAAGGACTTCGTCATTTACTGTGATGCTTCCCGTCAAGGATTAGGCTGTGTCCTAATGCAAGACCGCAAAGTGATTGCTTATGCCTCTCGGCAATTGCGCCCTCACGAAGAGAACTACCCAGTTCACGACCTCGAACTTGCTGCTGTCATTCATGCGCTGAAGCAGTGGCGACATTACCTTCTCGGTAATCGTTGCGAGATCTTCACTGACCACCAAAGTCTGAAGTATCTGTTTACTCAGCCAGATCTGAACCTCCGTCAACAGAGATGGATGGAGCTTGTTGCAGACTTTGACTTGGGTATTTCCTATACGCCAGGCAAGGCTAATGTAATGGCTGATGCCTTGAGCCGCAAGTCTTACTGCAACCACCTCCAGGTTCACAAAGTTTAGCCCTCGCTTGTTGAAGAATTCAGGAAGCTGAACCTCCATATTGTCCCTCCGGGTGCACTCGCTCCCCCTCCTAAGGAGTTTGGCAAGGTGAACCTCCACGTTGTTACCCAGGGTTCCCTCAATACCCTAGTTGCTAAACCAGATCTCGAGGATAGCATCAAAAGGCTACAGAAGTATGACTCTGAAGCCCACAAGATTAAGCACTACCTTGCATAAGGAAAGCCCTCATTCTTCACCATTGCTGAAGATGGCACCTTATACTTCAAGGGCCGCCTAGTGGTGCCATGTGCAGAGAAAAACCTGGATATGACACAGGAAGTTATGAAAGAAGCTCATGATACACCTCTATGTATCCATCCTGGTAGTACAAAGATGTACCAAGACATCCGTCAGAGATTCTGGTGGTCTAATATGAAGCAAGCCATTGCTCGTTATGTTGCTGAGTGTGACGTTTGCCGTCGTATCAAAGCAGAACATCAAAGGCCTGCTGGAACTCTGCAACCTATCTCTATTCCTGAATGGAAATGGGACCATGTTGAGATGGACTTCGTCACTGGATTTCCCAAGTCACAGAAAGGTAATGATGCTATTCTTGTCGTCATTGACCGGCTTTCCAAAGTTGCACATTTCCTGGCGGTCAAGGAAACGATAACTGCTAGTCAACTGGCAACGCTCTATATGTCCAGGATTGTTTCACTCCACGGTATTCCATTGGTAATCAGCTCAGACCGTGGCAGCTTATTCACTTCAAGATTCTGGGCAAGTTTCCAAGAAGCCATGGGAACTCATCTGTCATTCAGTACTGCGTTTCATCCTCAGTCGCAAGGGCAAGTTGAACGCGTCAACCAAGTTCTCGAAGATATGCTTCGAGCTTGTGTTATTTCCTTCGGCAAGAAATGGGAGGAATCTCTCCCGTATGCTGAGTTCTCTTATAATAATAGCTATCAAGCTAGTCTGAAGATGGCCCCCTTCGAAGTGTTATATGGACGAAAGTGCCGAACCCCTCTGAACTGGTCAGAAACTGGGGAACGTCCACTCTTTGGTATGGATATTATCCAACATGCCAAAGAACAAGTCCGCATTATTCGCGAGAATCTCAAGACTGCTCAGTCACGTCAGAAGAGTCAGTATGACCGTCATCATAAAGACATGGTCTATCAACCTGGCGAAAAGGCTTATCTTCGAGTCACACCTATGAAGGGTGCTCACCGCTTCGGAATCAAGGGAAAACTAGCTCCTCGATATATTGGCCCATTCCTTATTCTCGAAAGGCGTGGTAAAGTGGCATACCAACTGGAGCTACCGCCGAACCTTTCTCAGGTTCACGATGTGTTCCATGTGTGACAGCTCCGCCGTTGCTTCAAGGACCCAATCCGAGCAGTGGATCATGAAGTGCTCGAATTGCAGCAGGACCTCTCCTATAAGGAGCATCCAGTCCGCATTCTCGACCAAGCTGAACGCCGCACACGTCAGAAGGCGATCAAGTTCCTCAAAGTCCAGTGGTCGCACCATTCTGAAGATGAAGCCACTTGGGAACGAGAGGATCGTCTGCGCGAAGAATACCCCGCACTGTTTCCTTCTTCCCCTTAAATCTCGGGACGAGATTTCTTGTAGTGGAGGAGATTTGTAACGCCCGGATAATCATGCTACGGTAATCCCACGCTGATGATGCCACATCACCACGGTTACTGTTGTTAACCTCGCGATGATTCGAAACCGTTTCAAAATTTAAATTCAAATTAATGTCAATAATAAAAGTTTTCAAAAATTTAAACAAAAATGTTCGGTGGGTGCCAGATATTGCACTGATAATTAATGTGGAGAAAACATATTTTTAGAAAAGGACTAACTATTTTAAAATGATGTAAAACAGAAAAGAAAATAAATAAAAAGAAAAGAAAATACAAAAGAGAAAACAGAACAAAAAGAAAAAGGAACCCCCTTCCCCCATTGGACCCTGGCCCAACTGGGCCGACCCCAGGCCCAGCCGGCCTAGCCCACCTCCCCGGGTCGCCCTCCCCTTCCCTATTCCCCCGACCGGGGTGGGAACAGGGGCAGGTCCCCGCCGCACCACCTCGCCGGCGACGGGGGAGGATAAGGCCGCCCCAACGCCTCGGCCTCCGCCCATCCCTCCCACTTGCCCCTCTCGGCCTCTGCGCCTCTCCCTCCCCCCCAGATCCACGCCGCTCCCTCCTTCCCCACCGCCCGAGCGCGGTCGCGACGTGCCGCCGTCGTTTCCGCGGCCACCGAGCCCCGTTCTCCTCCCCGACTTGTCCACGAGCTCCGCCGCGTCGAGCCCGTCCTCCCCGACCACCTGCTCGAGCCGGGACCCCCTACATCACCCCCCAACGCCGTTGCCTTCTTCCTCGGGTCGCCGCCGTCTTCTTCGACTCCGGCGACTGCTGCTGCTACTAAGCCTCTCACCGGCCTCCGTGTGCCGCGCGGTGAGCTCCTCTACCTCCTCCCCCTCTCCATTAGCTCGCTAGCTTGCCGTAGCCACCGCGCCGCATTAGGCCGCATCGAGTAGGCCTCGCCCCTTTCTTCGGTTTGCCCCGGTTCGCACCGTAGCCCCGCCTCTGCCGCACGCCCGAACCACCCCGCCGCCGGCGAGCTCCTGGCGCTCCGCTCCGCCCTCCCCAGCACCCCGCACCGCCACCGTTCGACGAGCGGCGTCGAGCCGCGTCGAACGCAAGCAACCGCGGCCCCTGAGACCCCCTGTGCGCTAAACCCGAGCCGAGCCCGCCGCGCGCCGCCGCGATTTGGCTCGCCGGAGCTGTTCCGGCGCCGTCCGCCGACGTGGCTAAGTGGCCCCCCTGGGTCGCTGCCAGTGGGTCCTGGTGGCCCAGTCGACTGGGTTGACCCCAGTCAACTTCTGACTGGGCAGGCCCCAGCCACTGACATGCGGTTCCCGCCGCATAATTACCAAAAAAAATGTTTTTATAAATAAAACTAATTAATTAATCTAAATAGGCACTGACAGGTGGGGCCTACCTGCTAATAACCTTGTTTAAGTTAATTATAAAATTCTGTTAGTGCCCTGTCAATGACATGTGGGTCCCACTGGACCCACCTGTCTGGTTTGACTGGTCAGCCGACCTGTTGACCTGCTGACGTCAGCATTACCTCATGCTGACGTCATAATTCATTTTTTTTGCTAAATTCAAATAATTCCAGAAATTCAAATAATCTTTGAAAATTCATATCTTTTAAAGCGTAACTCGGATGAAAATGTTTTCTACATGAAAGTTGCTCAGAACGACGAGACGAATCCGATTTCGCAGTCTGTTCGTCCACCACACCTCCCTAACCTATCGATCTAGCAACATTCCCCCTCCAGTCCGTCTGTCCGAAAACACAAAACATCGGGAATACTTTCCCGGATGTTCCCCCCCTTCGCCGGTACCTACGGAGTTGACGACCCCTCCTACTTGCCAGAGCAACGAGGCAAGCCCCCCCCTTGATCACCAGATATCGCCTATTCTTCTCTATACTGCTTGCATTAGAGTAGTGTAGCATGTTACTGCTTTCCGATATCCTATCCTGATGCATAGCCTATCCTTGCTACTACTGTTGTTACCTTTAGCTGCAATCCTACATGCTTAGTATAGGATGCTAGTTTTCCATCAGTTGCCCTACATTCTTGTCCGTCTGCTGTGCTATACTATCAGGCCGTGATCACCTGGGCGGTGATCACGGGTATATACTTATATACTATATACATGACACATGTGATGACTAAAGTTGGGTCGGCTCGTAGGAGTACCCGCAAGTGGATCTTTGTGGCGGAGCGACAGGGCAGGTTGAGACCGCCTAGGTGAGAGGTGGGCCTGGCCCTGGTCGGCGTTCGCGGTTACTTAACACGCTTAACGAGATCTTGGTATTTGATCTGAGTCTGGCCATTTGGTCTATACGCACTAACCATCTACGCGGGAGTAGTTATGGGTATCCCGGCGTCGTGGTATCAGCCGAAGCCTTCGTGACGTCAGCGACTGAGTGGCACGCGCCGTATTGGACCGCTTTGACGTAACCGCCGTGATCGTGTGGGTTGCTAGGTCTGCTCGCGGCCGCGTTCGCAACGTGCAGGTGTGCATAGGGCGATGGGCCCAGACCCCTGCGCGCTTAGGATTAGACCGGCGTGCTGACCGCTCTGTTGTGCTTAGGTGGGGCTGCGACGCGTTGATCTTACGAGGCCGGGCATGACCCAGAAAAGTGTGTCCGGCCAAATGGGATCGAGCGTGTTGGGTTATGTGGTGCACCCCTGCAGGGAAGTTTATCTATTCGAATAGCCGTGTCCCTCGGTAAAAGGACGACCCGGAGTTGTACCTTGACCTTATGACAACTAGAACTGGATACTGAATAAAATACACCCTTCCAAGTGCCAGATACAACCCGGTGATCGCTCTCTAACAGGGCGACGAGGAGGGGATCGCCGGGTAGGATTATGCTATGCGATGCTACTTGGAGGACTTCAATCTACTCTCTTCTACATGCTGCAAGATGGAGATGGCCAGAAGCGTAGTCTTCGACAGGACTAGCTATCCCCCTTTTATTCTGGCATTCTGCAGTTCAGTCCACTGATATGCCCCTTTACACATATACCCATGCACATGTAGTATAGCTCCTTGCTTGCGAGTACTTTGGATGAGTACTCACGGTTGCTTCTCTCCCTCTTTTCCCCCTTTCCTTTCTATCTGGTTGTCGCAACCAGATGTTGGGGTCCAGGAGCCAGACGCCACCGTCAACGACGACTCCTACGACACTGGAGGTGCCTACTACTATGTGCAGGCCGCTGACGACGACCAGGAGTAGTTAGGAGGATCCCAGGCAGGAGGCCTGCGCCTCGTTCGATCTGTATCCCAGTTTGTGCTAGCCTTCTTAAGGCAAACTTGTTTAACTTATGTCTGTACTCAGATATTCTTGCTTCTGCTGACTCGTCTGTGATCGAGCACTTGTATTCGAGCCCTCGAGGCCCATGGATTGTATTATGATGCTTGTATGACTTATTTATGTTTTAGAGTTGTGTTGTGATATCTTCCCGTGAGTCCCTGATCTTGATCGTACACATTTGCGTGCATGATTAGTGTACGGTCAAATCGGGGGCGTCACAACATGACTGGGAGCATTTGTGTGTGCGTGACTGCCGTGGGACCCGGATGTTAGTGGCTTACATTGAAAACAAAAGGGGGGTTTATAGTTTAGTGGGAACCATCAAGCAAATTCGCAAAGTTTTATAGCTGACAGATTTATACTTGCTGAGATGCACAGAGTAATATGATGGCATGTTGGAGGCAATAAATAAATATGCTACATGGCTTGTCATGGCATCTAATTGCACAGAATGCTAGTACAAATCATGGAGAACAAGACATACAACATGAGCATCTCCATAAGAGCTGGTAGCTCTACCAAAAAGCAATCAACAACTCAAAAAAAGGTTCAAATATAGTATCAAGCACTTAATAATAGAAAGACACATAACACATTTTTGGAGTAGAAGTGCAGGTGAACATCAAATACTACCACTACAACAGTACAAATTTAGCATAGGGTTCATATACATCATAATCCAGCCCCCAAAAGCATGTACTCAATCACTACCACCACAACTGTAAGCACGAGCAGTAGGAAGAATAGGAGTGGGGAAGCTTACTCTAAACAACGGTACTGCCGCCGTTCAGACGAGGGGAGCGGCGAGGGAAGCGTGGAGAACGGCGGGGAAGCGATGTCGCGACCACTGTCCTCCTCCTCTTGCGTTTCGGAGTCATCTCCGACTCGGTTGGAGGCTCCACAATCTGCAACGGCACCTCGTGCATTGTGGGTTCCTGATCCAGTGGATGCTCTACCCTGGATCTGAACGCCCACCACCTGCGCCTGTCCCACGGGCTAGACAAATTGTCCAGCTCCATCGCCCACAGGAGGATCTCGATGTCGTGCCTCGGTTGTGCGGGCGGGGGGAAAAGCTTTTTCTTCTCCCTGGATGTCATTTCCCTCAAAGTGGTCATTGTCGTCCAGTTCAACTGCCTTATGTTGTTAAACCAAGAACGGATCTCCACCAACCTGGCCATCTTGACCTGGTCTCCGCCGGCGCTCTGCTCCTCCATCGAGGTTCTTGCGTGGATGGAAGAAGGGGGTGGGATGTGGAAGAGGAGACGAGCAAAGTTGCGGCCGCGAGAAGGAGGAGAAGGAGAGGGAGGAGATGTCGCGGTTGTAATGGCGATGGGTGAGGGGAAGGACGATGGCGGCGGCAGTTCTGCATTGGATGAGAGGGGCGGCGCGTGATTGTTTTCTTCCTATGACTTTTTTTAGACAATCTTTTCCTATGACTAAAATGCCAGAGATTAAAACGGTTCCAAAAAAGCCCAACCACTGTAAAACTTTGTATAATAAATATAGATAATTCGGGCCACCCAAAGCCCACAACATGAATTAATAGTACGCTTACAACTTAAATAACACCAAGACAAATATAGATAGATAGATTTTTTAGCTAAAAAGATAGATAGATAGATAGATAAATGGCCGCCGCTTCTCCACAAGGCTCCTCCTTGCTCCTCCTCCGGGCGCCCTTCACTGCTCCTCTGCGGTGTTGTTGATGGGGTACGACAGAGTGTGCATGCGCTTGTCGGTGGGGAAGACGTTGTCGTAGTCCGTGAAGATGTTATGGGTGGTGAAAGCTATGAACTCGCAGCCACACCAGAACACGCGGCCGAGGAGGTAGAACACGTCTAAGGGGTTGGTGAAGTGGGCAAGGATAGCAACCACAACCCCGTTGTGGATGACCTCCTCGACTCGGTACATCCTTGGAGATCCCCGAGGGAGGTGCCTCTAGCCGGCCCCAAGGAAGAAGTCGGTGAACCCCCTTGCGCCCCTCCACCTTGACATCGCCCACACACTAAGGGTGCTCTAGACGTACACCCCGGCGGGATAGAGCATCTCCGGCACGGTGGGGGGGAAGCGGTAGGTTGGCCCGGTGTACTGCATCGCTGTGGCGGGCTGGTTCTTGGGGCTGTTTGTGGTGAAGAAGAAGAAGGGCAGGTGCAAAATGCAGGTGGGAGAGTATGGGAGATGGATGAAGGGTGTGAGAGGAAGAGGAACATGATAGGTGGCTTAAATAGCCACAGTGGCAGTAATGGGGTCAAATGTGAACAAATTTTCCACCCACCGCGGCATCGGGGGTGTACACGCGTGGGAAACTGTAGTGTGAATCAAAATGCGAATTTTAAGTGCTGCCCTATGTGCCGTCGGTCGGGTCAACCGGGGACGGCTCTGCGGCGCGTGCTCCTTCGCGTATGTGCACGCATGCAACGTAGGCTGAAGCAGACACATGCATGGAACCGCATGCAACGTAGGCTCGCTCGGGCGCATGCAACGGCGGCGGACATCGCTCGGTCCAATGGGTGGGCTTCTTTACACAGCCCAACTACACGAATGCATGGCAGCCCACCCTCGAGCGCAGAAAAAAAACAGGCGCAGAAAAAAACATAAGTATTATATGATTTATCGACGCGAAAGCCCTAGATAATCCTTACAACGTCAAAAAGCTATGAAACCTGGCAATGATGCTAGTCATGTTGGTACAAGGTTGTTGGTCCACTTCAAGGATGTCGACAAAAACATGCTTCGAAACGGACCCTTCCCGTCCCGAAAGGCCTCCCATGAAGCAGGTTCAGAATGACACCGAATTCTGCCAGGATGGAAGTCCAATGAGATCAACACTTGTTCATGTTGGCCAATGTGGCACTGACCGTCGAAGGAGATAAAGATTGATACTTGTTCATGTGGGCCCATATTTTTTTACATTTGGTGTCGATAGAACACAAAAAACAAACATGACTATATGCTTTTAGGTCTTCACCCTCCCCAATTTGTTGCCCAACTCGACATGTTTTGCCTTAAGATGCCACCTCTTTCTGTAAGCTGCAATTGTTGTGGTTTTGGAATGCTGGTTCTCTTTCCTGCAGAATGGGCATTTATAGAGACCGTTACGCCGGTACACAATCTTTGCAGCCATGAGCCACTTGAAGATTTTCTTTCTGAAAGCTTCCCTCAGGTGTAGGTAGTTCTCCCATTCTTCCAAATCTGCAATCTGGTATTAGAAGAAAAAAATCTCATGCCAGCGAATTGTACATTATATCAAAGGCAGCCCTAAATGGATTGTTTTATCTTTGTATTGGTCATATCATGAGTCCACGCCAGGCCCCGTGATGCACCTCCTAGGCACAAACCGGGCGCGTTACCTCTCGGTAGCTAGATCCAAACCATGCACCCCCGCTGTTTAAACCCAAGTGGAGTAGCACCTAGACACATGACCCGCGACACTTGTGCCAGCCCCCGAACCATGCATCCCCGCCGTGTAGACTCATATGTGGCCATGTGTGCATGCATGTTGTGGTTCCAGCTGAGTGCGATGCACGGGACGGTCCTTGGTTACTAGGTCTAACATCACGCGGCAACGAGATTTGAGGCAAATGAAGGAACGGGCCCCGCACTCCCTTCACAGGACGGACACATTCCGACTCTGTGGCTTGATCCAGCATGGGATATGGCCCCAGTTGCCCACAGCCTACGTGAGGGCCTACACATGCCGCTCTCGATGTTTTACCACACCCTCTAGGGGTCGTATGATTACACTTGCGCTAGGTCCCGCGAATTTTCGGCCCCTCGATAATTTGCATGGATTATAACGGCAGCTGATGAGCATCATAGCCTAGAGAACGGCGTCGAGGCCACCCCTCCCTTTGGTAGCATATGGTGCATATATGGACCAAAGAGCTTAACATGGGGCTTTCATCCCGAACCTTGCTACGATTTCATGTGCCGCCGTAGATCTTGAACTTTCGATGTTACAACCCTAGAAATGTGGTAAATGTCCCGAATATGGGAGGGAGGGGGGGAGAAAGGCCATGCAATAAACGATCCCCATAATTTTATGTTTGTTTTATCTGGCAAGACAAACAAGTTTTTTAAAATAAGGATTTTTAGCATGTTTTAATAAGGATTTTATAATTTCACATTATAAGGTGCTTATTTTTTCCTAAAACAAATGTGTTGTAAACGCACAAAGCTCCACATTGAACCTCTCACCATCACGTTCACGTTGAACTCACCCTAAAATGAAGGAGAGGTAGATCGAATCTCCCCACGGGGGGCAACCTCCTCCTAGTAGCTAAATATGGTTAGTTGAGAATTTCTCCCCAAGTCGTTTTTTGAGGCAAAATCACATTCTTTTTTTCCTCCAATATTGTGGCAAAATACATGGAAGAAAAATCATGCGAGGCACGGTGGAACGAGTGCACCTGTTTTTCCCCTCCAAAAGTGCACTAGTTGCCATATTGCATGTGAATGTGTCACCTGTACAAACAATTGAATTGTCGTTTTTATTTTGTTAACAATTCCTAAATATTGAATTTCAGCATGCACCTACCCCATGTCAGTTAGGTCAAATTTGTTTTATCCAAGCTCCGCCAGCGACCGTGCAGATTCTTGTACCATGCACGTGCTACTCCGGGCCTCTGGCGTCCTGTACCGGACAAGGGAATCTAGATGTGATGCAACACAATTCATGTTGACCCATATCATGCACCCTTAGCCAACCAAGACGGCAACATGCACGGCTAGCCACCTCGATCTAGACCATGTGGTAGTGTCCACGATGGGCAAAGATGCTCCGTTGGACATGTTTGCTGGCACTAGTGCATGATGCCCAATCTCAGTGTGCAAGACGGGTAGCCGTGTGTCGCTTTGACATGCTTGGCTTACGGAGGGAGGGACTGGTTGGGGAACTAACGAACCGAGGTGGGGTCAAGGGTGGATGGATGGTGTGGGTCAACTTGGGTAAAGGGGAACGGTTTGAGGCCATTTGAACAATGTATGCCATGGCTATGGTCATGAGCTACCTCACTTGCCTTACCACGAAATTTTTCATAAGGGGACAGTGTAAACCTAAAAATATTGAGTTTTATTTTTGGATATCCCGTTTGTTACATTTATGGCATCGTGTACATTAAATTTGGGGTTATTTTGGAGATGGTCAAAAAAATCACTTCATTACAGACGGACCGTTTGGTCTCACTTAAGCGAGTTTTTCTAACAAGATGGTTTTTTCGACCACATCCAAATCACGTGAAATTTTGTACACATGATCTTTTCATAAACATAGACAGAATTTGAAAGTTTTCCAATTTTTTTAGAATTTTATATAATTTATAGTGGCTCAGTGAAACTCAGGTACATTCCTTTGACTTTACCTTAAGGGGACAGTGTAAACTTCATTATTGCTGAATTTTATTTGATAATCATGTTTATTACATGGATGTGATTGTGTAAAAAAAATGGGTGATTTGGAAAAGAAAAAGCCCACCAACTAATAGGAGATATCAAACCCACAGCCTGCATACGACTAGAAACCCAGGCATATGGGCCAGGATGCAGGCCCGTGGGATGTTGATTTCTCCTGCTAGTAGGCCCCACAGGGCATACACAGAAGTGGATAGGGAACGTGATGTTTCAATGAGAGAGGGTCATGCAATTGGTCTCTCAGCTGCGTATATAAGTAGGTGCGTGCGCGTCTCGCTTGGCAAGGTGGGACTAAACTCCCACCACCCGTCAGTTGCGCCCGGTCCGTCTCAGCGTTGGGCCAAATTTTGTTGGGCTGTCCCAGGCGAACCTCACCCGCGTGCTGGACCACGCGTCCCTGTAGATGGTTGGGCTGGCCCATCATGTATGCATATCCTTTTTCTTTTTTCTTTTTCACATATTCTCTTTCACTTATTATTATACAGTTCTAAAACAAAGGTTGTTGTAAACGCACAAAACTCCTTCTTCGATTCAGCCTCTCATCATCACGTTCACGTTGAACTCACCCTAAAATCAAGGAGAGGTAGATCGAATCTCCCCACAGGGGAAAACCTCCACGGAGTAGCTAAATATGGTTACTTCAGATTTTCTTCCCAAGTCATTTTTTGAGGGGAAAATACATTTTTCTTTTTTCCTCCAATATTTGTGGCGAAATACATGGAACAAAAATCATGGGAGGCACGGGGGCTACCTGTTTTTCCCCTCGAAAAGTGCACTTGTTGCCAAAATGCATGTGAACGTGTCATATTCCACATTTTCCTTAAAACATGTTGTACACCTGCACAAACAATTGAATTGTCGTTTTCATTTTGTTACCAATTCCTAAATCTTGCATTTCAGCATGCACCTATCCCATGGCGTCTCATCCAAGCTCCCACATCAACCACGCAGATTCTTCTACCATGCATGTGTGCTGCTCCGGCGTCTGGTACAAGAGAGGGGAATCTTGATCCAATGTGATGTGATTCATGTCTACCCATAGCACGCACCGCTAGGCAATCGGGCCGACAACATGCACCACTAGCCGCCTCGATCCAGATAATGGGCAAAGATGCTCAGCTGGACATGTTTGTTGGCACTAGTGCATGATGCGCCAATCTTGGTGTGCAAGACGTGTAGCCGTGTGTCGTTTTAACATGCTTGGCGTACCGAGGGAAGGACTCGTCGGAGATCCAACGAACCGAGGTGGGGTCAAGGGTGGATGGATGGTGTGGGTCAACTTGGCTAAAGGTTTACGGTGGGTGTCTACGTGGCCAAGTGTGCATGCATGGTGTGAATCCAGCTGTGTGTGATGCATTGGACGGGCCTTTTTGGATAGGGCCCACATGAAGCGGCAACGAATTTTGAGGAAAATGAAGGAACGGGCCCCGCACTCCGTCTGCATGCCGAACTCGTTCCCTCCATTGGCTAGATCCAGCATGCGATATGGCATGCCTTCCACATAGCCCGCATTAGGGCTTATGCGTGCCGCTCTTGGTGTTTGACCACACCCTTCATGGGTCATACGACGAGACCACACCAGGCCCCGTGAAGCACCGCCTAGACACAAACCGGACACGTTACCTCTTGGTAGCTATATCCAAAGCACATGCAGACCCGCCGTCTAGACCCACGTGTGGAGCATCACGTAGACGTTTAGACTCATACGTGGACATGCATCCTCTTTGTAGACGTTTAGACTCATGCATTACCTCTTGGTAGCTACATCCAAACTGGACTCACACCACTAACGCCAGTCCCTGAACCATGCGTCCCCGCCGTTTAGACTCATACGTGGACATGTGTGGATGCATGTTGTGGGTCCAGTTGAGTGCGATGCACAAGACATGCCTTAGTTATTAGGTCTAACATCACGTGGCATCGATATTTGAGGCAAATGAAGGAACGGGCCCCGCACTCCTTTCACAGGCCGGACGCATTCTCTCTCGATGGCTTGATCCGACATGCGATATGGTCCCGTTTGCACACAGCCTATGTGAGGGCCAGTGCATGCTGCTCTCGATGTTTTACCACACCCTCTAGGGGTTGTACGATGACACCACACCAGGTCCGGTAAATTTTTAGACCCTCACGAATTTGCATTGATTATAACGACAGCAGACGGGCATCATAGCCGTAGAGAACGGCTTCGAGGCCATGCCTCCCGTTGGTAGCATATGGCACATATATGGACCAAAGAGCTTAACATGGGGCACTCATCCCATTCCCTGCTATGATTTCATGGTGGCCGCACAAGATATTGAACTTTCGAGGTTACAACCATAGAAATGCGGTAAATGGCCCGAATATGCGAGGGGGGGGGGGTGAGAAAGGCGACGCAATTACCTACCCCCATTATTGAAGTTTGTTTTTCTGGAAAGAAACAATTTTTTATAAATAAGGAATTTTCAGCACTTATTAATAACGATTTTATAATTTCACATTGTAAGGTGCATTTTTTTTTCTAAAACAAAGGTGTTGTAAACGCAGAAAACTCCTCCTTGAGCCTCTCACCATCACGTTCATGTTGAACTCACCCAAAAAGGATTTCCCTCTTTTTTACGATTTTCCTTTATTTTTGTTTTTTAGACAAAAGGATTTTGCTTTGTGTTTTTTTATTAGTAACAAAGGGTTTTACTTTGTGACTGGTAAGCGGCCTGTGGGCCTGTTTGGTTGTTTCTTTACGAACTGGACACCACGGGCCGTTATTTTCTGTGCTTGACATGGATAGGGTTCGTGTCATCACCCCCATCGCCCACACACCCCCGCCCCCCTCACCCCCACCATCCCCATAAACCACCCCGCCGCCTACTCGCCTGGCCGCTCTCGACGGTTGGAGCAGAAGAGCGCGGAGTGAGATTGGGAGGCCACCAGCAAGCACCTAGCGACTACCGGCGACTAGGTGAAGTGAGAAACCCTAACTTGTAATCTTTGACTTCTTTGTTCCTTGTTGTGTTGCCGTTTCGGGAGCTGGATATGGTTTTCAAAGTCAGAGATTAGATAGTTAGAATTTTTAAATCGGAGGTTAGGTGGAAGGCGATGCAGAGATTGAAGGAAGTTTTCTACATCGGTGGCTAGCTGGGTATTTTTTCTAGGGTTTCGGTATTCCAGGGTTTTCATAACAGTGAACAAGTGCAGATGCGTAACACAATAGCAGCAAATTTCAGCAAACAGTCCTTTAAAAACTTTAAAAAATATTGGCCTTGTGCAGTGGCCAATCCAGGAAGAAACCAGAGGGTGGGCTCAAAACTTATAAGCTGGGCTAGTGGATTAAATTCCTTTTTAGGCCGAAATTAGGTTGGGTTTAGTAAGGCAGCCATTAACTTGTAGTCCTAGATTGTAAGTCAACTAAACATTTGTCAGAATAATATTTACTGCAGTGTTTTTTTTGCGGAATATGAAATTTTGATCTAAATATTTGTATCTTTGTAGGAAAATAACAATAAACTCTTAATTCTGTTGCCCAAATTAGTTCATATTTTAAAGATTATAAATGTGAGGGCGTACAAGATATCAAAGTTTTTAGGAATTATTTTAGTCTTTATTTTGTGTGGTTATGTAGTACTAGGAAAAAGTGAAGTAAATTCATTTTCTCCAACATGACAGACAAGTGGCTAATTGAGTTGGTTACCCTGACGATCTTTCGTCCGTCCAGAACAGATTTTCTTTTCTTTTTCAAGGAACATATTGTTGGATGTGGATGTATGTAGATGGGCTGTATGTTGAAGGTGTGCGTATGTACATTCGGGTTGGCCGAGTAACATCAGTAGTAGGATTTATGTTTACATAGGACTTTTCTCATATATTACTACTCAGTCTCAGACACTACCTCAGTTGTGCTGTAGAGGAGGAGGGGCCAATGCCGCGCATTGACGCTCGGGGTGAGCCCATGCTGCCGGTCGAGGATGAAGAGAAGGACATGTCTGAACAAGCTATGGTGCGGCGGGCACGCGCTGCGTTGCGGGGTTATGAGGAGCGGAGGGCGAGCCACTCACTCAGTTCAAGTGTATGATTTTTGATTACTGATGCAGTACCTTCGTTGATTATACTATATGATTGTTGCCTAGTGTGTTTACATGCATAAGCCCTTTTCTTAAATTCTCATCCTTTGCTTTTCTTCATTTTATTTTTTTTACACAGGTGGTGTGCATAACCTGTCGACAGGACTGCAACAGGCCCAATGCTGATGGGTTGACATTTACCATCAGGCTAGATGGGACACTTCAGATGTGGTATAAATAATCATGTCAATTTTTACTTGTATTGTGTTTGTTCCCCTCTACTTTGAAGATTAACAAAATGTAGGAAATAAATAGCAATTAAATTCTACATCAACAAATGGTGCCATGCTACGCAAGGCACCAGTTCAGCGCCATCCCAGACAGTTCATTGTTTTTCAAGCGAGAGGGAGCCGCATGTATGATTTTGGCGTGTACAAAGGGAATTCAGGGGCGATCATCTGTGGTGAAAACTGGTGCAGGTTTGTTGAAGACTTCGACCTGCGAGAAGGCGAGCTTGTCTCCTTCGATTTGACTGAAGACATTCCTATGGTGTACTGCTGCAACCTACCAAGGACATGCGATCAAAACGAAGAGCGTAAAGATCCTCTAGAATTAGCTGTCATAACGAAGGGAATTAATCTTATGAAGCAAGAGGAGCGTAACCTACATGACCTTTTGGCGATGAAGAAAGGTTATAGATGCATTTGTTGTCCACCGCTTCACCAAGTCGAACATAGGAGGAAAGACGATGGTATGTTTTTGGTGTACTAGTATTTTCTATTTTTTATGCAATTTTCTTTGTTTTTTCATGGAGAGAAAGTTAAAGATATGCTATTGTAGCTGAAACTAGTGAATACACTGATGTTTGTTTTTGCATATCCTTTTGTTTCCCATAGCTGAAGATCCTTATGTAATATATGTAGATGTAGCTGAAGATCCTTTTGTTTACTGCTCCTTCACATATTTGATAATTTTTCTTCCTAGGACCGTGCATACAGAGATTACCGGTGAAAGTTGTCGATGCCCTGAAGACCCTAGGAGATGGGGGGATACCGGGAGATGGGCTCGCTGGCATTCGGCTGTGCAAGGACAGTTTCATGCCGGCTAAGTACCACAAGTGTGATGATGGCCGCATCATCTTCGGCAAGGGATGGAGTGATTTTGTGGACAGTGAAGAGCTTAAGGTTCATAAAGCCGTTCTTTTCGGTTTCAAGGCCACCACCCGTGAAGATCTTCAGATCGAGGTGGTTATGAACATGCTGACCGAGGAGCCACAAATGTAGCACGACAACGCAAGAGTGTCATTTACACTAGGTATAGTGCGAAAACTATGTTGATAGCAGTTATGCATCTATGGGGTTACGTCTTCATTATGTCTTGGGTGATGATGACTATGAGAGGAGGACATGTTGCAGTTAGAGTAAATGCTAGGATTCTGCCCTATTCAGGACTCAAAATAGGTCTTTCACAGGTGGTTGCTTTATTGGCTGCTGTTTCCCTGGCTATAATCATGAACGATGGTAATGCAAATGGAATCATTAAGGGGTTTTATTAATATTTTAAATGATGGAGTTAAGATGCTAGAACTACCTATGAGTGTGTGCGTAGGAGATGCGGGAAGGGCATCAGTTGTGTTCTTGACTCTTTAGCAATGCAGGAATAATGTGAGATTACAAAATAAATGGTATAGTGATCTTATGATTCTTGTTTAGCTAATTTGCTTGTGGATCATGGGATGGTCTATATTGCAGATGAAGGTGGTAAACAAAGAGGTGCTGATGTTGGGAGCAAAGAGGTGCTGATGGTCTATATGCGCAGGCTAGAGCATGTAGCAGGTGAATTGTACAGGCTAGAGCATGGAGTCACAGGGTACTGCGGTGTCGCCTGCGCATCTCTGCCGTAGTTTTATTTTTTGGACCTTCATGTTAAGTCTGGCTAGGCTTGCTACCATCTATGATTTGTGCTGCTAGTTGATTACTTTAGTTTCTAGCTGTAGTTTGTATCAGGGGCTTGAAAGACCATGTGGTTTCTGTTAATGGAAAATCAGAGGGGGCGACTCTTCTTTTGATTAAAAAAATGAACTTTCTCTATCCAATTAAAAAAAATTCTCTATTCAGACCCAGTTGAGAACAGTATTCATTATAAATCTGAAATAATCTTTTGGTAAAAATGGCTATCGCATTCTGTATCATAGCTAGCGAAACCGAAACAAAATAAACGTCTTAAGTATAATATATCGTGAACGTGGATCAAATTAGGCAAGACAGCTAGAATAAAGGATGATTCAACTTGCAAGAAATTTGAACTTACGACTTACTAGCAGAACAATAAAGTTTACAGATTATCAGCTAGATAAATAGAAGAAACATTTTAGGTTGATTCATTCTTCCTTCCGGACTTCTTTGACCGCCTAGATGGTTTGGTGAGATGCTGGCGCTGACTCTCGAACCCATTCTGGAAGTTCACCAACCGCCTGTATACATCGTAGGTGGCATACGCGTCCATGGAAGCATAATAGATGTTCTTCAAGGGCAAGGGCGCTTCTGTCCATATATGGTGGTCATCTTCTCTGATAGCGTCCTTCATCTTGTTGTAGCTGTGGTGGATGATGGAACCAGCGTAGTCAGCCAAGCCATACTTTGGCTTAATCGTCACTGGATCAGGCACTCTCCACATATTCTGGATATCCCAAAGTTTTGTACCACCAGACCAACATGCTTGAGTTTTTTCTCGTCATTGTTGATGTCCACCCCAACAAAGGTGTACTCCTCGTCGAGCAGGAAGGCAGCAAGCAGGCCGCAGTGCTCATCAGCAATGCTTATGTGGTACACGAGGACGTAGATGCCAACGCATAACTAGACCACGGCCACCATCTGTGTCGGGCCACGAGGCCAGGTGTACTCCACATCCAGTGCAACTATCTTCTGCTCTTCGTTGCGCAGCCAGTATTTGAATCTTCTAATGCAGTACTCAACACAGCTAGCCTTGTTCGTGTACTTCACACAAATTTTGGTATTTCCATCTGCCCTAGCAGCATAATCATTCTCGAACACCATGCCGAAGGACTGTAATTGATGAAACCAGTATAAGACATGAAGCATGACAATAACATGATAACAATAAGCCGAGATGAATATGACGGCAGATAGTATAGGAATTCTGGCGCTATTGAAAGTTTATGTAAACAAGTGCATGAACAATTTAAACTAAACAAGTACTCCCTCTGTAAAGAAGTGTTATATTTCCTTACAGAGGGAGTATATGCGAATTAACAATCAAAATTTACGCTCTTGAAATATTTATCTAAACAACTGCATCAACAATCAAGAATAAACATGTTTCTATGAATTGTTCATCGCCCATGCAGATGAAACTATGTGTACAAACTAAAGAAGCAGGAGAAAATCAAGAAATTGACAAGAAAACGGACTAGATGTTGCATGCAGATGAATCTGTGTGCAAAATTGTCATAAGGCAACGGACTACATGTTGCAGGCAGATGAATCTGTGCGCACAAAATAAAGAAGTAGGAGAACAAGAAATTGACAAGAAGAAGGCCATCGTATGTGCTGCTACTGGAGAACTACTAACAAAATTCACAGGAAGGAGAACTCACCGTTCCAGAAGCCAGATTGTTGCGAGAGTGGGCGACGCAGAGGAAGAGGGAATCAAGAGGACGCAGAGGCAGAGGAACCGTTTTTGGAGAGTCGTGGCAGTGCGGACGAAGCGCCCTCGCGCATGCCCGTCCTAAATAATTGGGACAGGGCTCGTCACGCCTGTTGGAGTCCTCGCTTCCTTTCTCATGTTCACATTTAAAATGGGCTCATCCCATAGGCCCGTATAAGAAAGCACAAGAAGCCCAAACGCTTCACGGTTGAGATTACTGATCTAAACTTGCTAAAAAATTCTCAAAACAAAAAAAACTAGCTAAAAAACATTACGTGATCTAAAACTACCTCTTCGTGAGATCCCAAATTCCGAATATTTCCTTGTGGTCAGTTGTTAGAGAATCCCCTATAAATAAACATTACGTGATCTAAAACTACCTCTTCGTGAGATCCCAAATCCCCAATATTTCCTTGTGATCGGTTGTTAGAGAATCCCCTATAAATACGAAGCTTTTCATGGTATAGATCATATACTTCCACCCCACGCCTCCCATACCTAGCCTTCCATGACTACATCGAATTACCACCCCACGCCGCCCAAAGTAGCTCCCAGGTACGTGAAGCCGACGGAGCCGTCACCTTCAAAGCCTGCGTCGACGAATCCTGAGATGAAAGAGAAGGGCACGTCAGAGAAGCCGACGAAAGAGAAGGGTACGTCGGAGAAGCCGGCGAATCAAAAGATGAAAGCGAACGACAATGGAGCCGGTCGCCATCGAGAGAATCCTCCGGTAACGATCGAGATCCTTGTATTCTGTATACACCCTCCTTCCCAAGTCTGCATGCAATCCCATTATTTACGGCGCACTTATTTTTGATCTCGTTTAGTTACAGCCATAACGAACTATCCCTATTTTACCGAAGGGAGATGGGTGTGTCTAGAAAGGCTTGCACGAATCTTAGCATAAAATCAATGACATAGGACTTAGATAAGCAATACTTAGAGCACATCTAGATGTGCTTTAGCAAAACCTAAGGGAGATCGTGGATACCTTCCTCTCTTAGTTTTTAGTCGTGAATGCCTCTCTCTGTAATGAAACTTGCGCTAATTTTCGTGCTAGAAAGTTCTACGTGCAACGATATGGAAAGGAAGGACTAGTAATTCAACTTTGTTTAAAACCAGCAACCGAATCAACAAAATAATTGTAGTGCTCATAAATGCCTGATCAAATATGCAGTAGACAGAATACAAAGTAGTTTTGTACGTAAGTTGCACGCCTCACTTATTTGGCATTGAGAACATCAAATGTATGTACTATATTAAATTTTAGGTTGACGAGAAAGAAAGGAGAAAACTAAATAGAAAGATGGACAGTAGGATCACATGTTACATTCCTAATATGGAGATTATCTATAAACTATTGATCTTGTGATCATGTATGCAATTATTTTCGTAAGCGTGACGCCTGAAACTTTAGTAGTGTACATAGACCAAAGTCTGCTCTTTCTACTAAAAATCTATACTATTATCAGTCAATTTGCAGACAAAGATAGCTTATTTTTCTATGTCTGGTGTTCATTATATGGCCTAGAAGCTCTATAATTTCATGCAGTACTGTAGAGCACAATTTTGATATTGGCATAGATTAGATCTAGTCGGTTCTATGCGTGTTTAAATGAATACCATACAGAATCTAATCACACTATTTGTACATTCAGGGAACTCAGGTTGCTTCATTGCTGCAATACGACAAGTTCATAAAAGAATTAAACGCACAGCAACTGACATAGATCAAGTTGATTGCACTGGGTGAACTTCTTAAGACTCCTGGCATGAGAATGAGACGTCTACTATGCCAGGCCATCGCTTATTCATCTGATGCAGAGCAGGATGCCTTTATAAATGGGAGACCATGTAGGATCACAGTAAAAGATGTGGAGCATATAACAGGCCTGCCCTGCATGGGGAAGAATCACGTCTCTTCAAATCACAACGATACTTTGGAGTTGTGGAAGGAACTGAAAAACCCCAATGACACAAAAGTAACTTCGAAAGGATTGCTAGCCAAGATGAAAGGCGACAACACACCTAATTTTGTCAGGCCATTGTCTTGTACACCATAGGCAAATATGTATGCCCGACAACACAGCAGTATGTGGACAACAGATACCTTGGGATTGTTAGAAACGTTGAGACAATAAAGAGCACCAATTTTGGACAGCTTACACTTGACCATCTTGTGGCTAGTGTCAGGAAATTTGTAGATGGTGGAGCAAATCTGGAGGGCAACCTACCACTGCTGCAAGTAATACAATCATTATTAACATACCATACATTTAATTTTATGGAAAATTTTCTAAGCTGTTTTTGTTGTAATGCAGACGTGGTACTACAAGAAGTGGAGGGTGCACCAATTGGACTCTACCATCTCGTATGCATCAAGGTTAAGGCCGCTGATCCAAAACTGGAGTGACGAGAAGGCACAGAAGGTTGACAACATAATCAACAAAAATTATATAGGGGTTGGAGAGGTAAAGTGTTAGTCCTGTGTGCCTGGATTATCTACCATATGTTTTGAATGATACTAACAACACTAACATACAGTATGTCGATGACCTGCTGCGGCCTTTCAATCCGCCACCAGTTGGGACGCCGGTCAAACCAAAGACTGACGGTCAGGTAAATGATGAACATCAGGCACAAATATATATTGTAACTTTGCAAGTACAATCGAAGTCATATGCTTCTAACTGCTTGTAATTTGCAGGATAAGGCACTACTTGGGCCGTGTATTCGCTGATTTGAAAGAAGTTGCCTCCATTGTGCGGGAAGCCAGTGCACAACAATTTGATAGGATGAGCACCCTTGAAAAGAAATGGACGAGTGCCTTAGGCATACACTTGCGAACGGCAGACGCACAGACGACCTCATCACAGAATTCAATGTAAGTATACCATTATGAGTTTCTATAAATATTTTTACTATCAATACTCTCCACACTAACACATTTTTTTAAAGAACCACCGCCATGGAATATTTGATGCTGATCGCCCAGGAGTAGAGGACATACAGCTATCTGACCTGGGAGTACCTGCGGACCCAATGGAGGTCCCAGGAGAGAATACTACTCACCAGCAAAAACAAAAAAAAGACACGGAGGTCATTGCCAAAGGCATTTCTGCCAAGGGAATACAAAAAGATAAGATGGATGCCCCCATGAAGAACGTAGCTGAAGATTTGCAGCCTGCTCCTAGTTTGCAATCGCGAAAGCATTCAGAAACCACCACAAGCCTTGAAGCTTTCATGGTGATACACATTTCACATCTAACTGATTTTGTTTTAAGTTAATGCAGATTCGTATACACTACAAAAAAAAGACACATCCGTGACATTTTGGGCCGAACGAAATTCTTTTCTGTCATACATATGACACTTCTATGACGATAATTATGACAAAACCCGGTATCATCATAGATGTGGTGGGCTCCTACTTCTATGACAAAAAATCATGACAGAAAATGGGCTTTTCGTCCTGCGCGGGCCGGAGACGTAGCAGCATGACATTCTTTGGGCCGTCCATGACGGAAAAAACCATGGTAGAAGCGAGGGCGAGGAAAATTTCGGGGAGTTCCTGGTTACGGTGGGAGGTCGGGGGCCGAGCGATGCGCGTTTCTCTCATACACGTACGCGCGTGTGTGCGAGGCGTTGGCTCTAACTGAACCCGAGCGAGGCGTTGGGCTCTAACTGAACCCGAGCGATTGCACTGCAGGCTACGCGTTACTGAACCCGAGCGATCGATCGATGGCTGTTAACTGAACCCGATCGAGCAATTCCTTCGCTACTGCTGCTAAATGAAGCCGATCGATGCTGCCTCTGGATGATCAGTGAGCGTTGTTGGGGGGGTTTGGATGAACAGTTCCCGATGGGGGTGGATGAACAGGACCCCGTGGTGTTTCCTCTAGATGAACAGGACCCTGATCGATCGAGCCGGTTGGGGCTAGATGAACAGGACCCCATGGAGGGCAGGATGAACAGGACCACCCCATGGAGGGCAGAAAGAACAGTAGACGGTGGAGGGCTGGATGAACAGTAACCCGGGGAGGGCTGGTTGAACAGGAGCCCGTGGAGAGGGTTGGTTGAACAGTAGCCGGTGGAGTAGCGCGTGGTGGAGGCTGGATGAACAGGAGCCCGTGGATGAACAGTCGCAGGTGGAGGCTGGAGGAGGTCGACGGTGGATGAACAGTAGCCCGTGGAGGCTGGAGGGGGTCGATGGTGGAGATGAACAGTGTCCCGTGGAGTCCCGTTTTGCGGTACGCCACACCCCTCCCGATGAACAGGACCCCCGTTTCGACTGTAGCGCTCCAACACAAGTCCGTTTCCTCCGTTTTGCGGTACGCCACACCCCTCCCGATCAATAGGACCCCCGTTTCGACCGTAGGAGGTCCGTTTCCTCCGTTTTGCGGTAGGCCAGACCCCTCCCGATGAACAGGATCCCGTTTCAAACGTGGCCGGTCGAACACAAGGCCGTTTCCTCCGTTCTGCAGTACGCGAGGCCTCGTTTCCATCGGCTGTCCCGTCCAAGCCCTCCCGATGAACACGACGACGCATTCCGTTCCGACCCAGCCGGTTGGCTCCCCATGAACACGACGACGACGCTGTTTCTCCATTCCGACCCAGCCATGAACAGGAGCCCTGGCCATACGTATGCGCGAGTAGGCGTTCGAGACCCTGCCCGTATGTATGTACGTGGCCGTATTTTCTTTCTTGCACACTGGCCGTTGTACGTACGTGTACATGCTACGTGCGCGCCTCTACTACGACACGTGCGCACCTCTACATCAACCAGTATGTACGTACACGTTCGCGACCAGAATGACAATGCTATGTACACTTCGACGAGGTGGGTCCCGACTGTCAGGCACTTCCTTGCCTGCGAAGATGTAGCGGGTGGTTCGCGGCAGTCAGGGGGGCGAATCGTTTTTTTTTTGCCCGGACGAACTTCCTTGCGTGCGAATATTTAGCTGGTCGGTCCCCGCAGTTGGGGGGAAACATTTTTTCGTGAAATACGGTGGCCCGTCCGGTGGGTCCCCGCTGTCAGGTGGAGGAATCATTATTTTCCGCGTAATAAGGAGGCACTTCCTTGCTGCGGCCGTGGACCCAGCTGTCAGCCTCTCCATGTACAGTCCACGTCCGATGGAAGTCGTTCCTTGACCACGTTGACAACGCCGCGCCGAGAGCACCAGGGCGGTGGACGACGGCGAGGCCTAGGAAGAGGACGACGGGGAGCCGGGGAAGACGCGGCAGTGGAAGCCCGCGGGGAGAGGAGTACGAGGGTTCACTGGTTCGGCTGCGGTGTGAGGCTGCCGTCGACGCAGGGCCTGGCCAGCGGTGGGAATAATAGGGGGCGATGAGGCCTCCGCGGCAGCACAGCCGGCCACGGGAGGCTGGAGCATGCGGCACGACCGGCGCTGCTTTGGGCGGCTGGAGCAAGAAGACCAGAGGTTGAAGAAGCACTACGCCATTGGATGGACATCGTACGGTCACTGGAGCTAGAATCATTCATATTGACTAAAGTTGACAAAGGCCCCCGTCCCAGTCAACTTAGTAGGCCCACAAGTCAGCCTCCCACCATGCTGGGTCCCAGCTAGCAGGGGAGTATTCATTTTTTTGTGCGTAATAAGGAGGCACTTCCGGTGGGTCCGAGCTGACAGCGGGGGGAACGTTTTTTCGCAAAATACGTTGGCCCGTCCGGTGGGTCCCAGCAGTCAGGGGGAAACGTTTTTTCGCAAAATAAGGTGGCCCGTCCGGTGGGTCCCTGCTGTCAGGTGGAGGAATAATTATTTTGCGCGTAATAAGGAGGCACTTCCTTGCGGCCGCCTGGACCCAGCTGTCAGCCTCTCCACGTACAGTACTCTTCCGATGGAAGTCGGTCGTTGACCACGTTGACCACGCCGCGCCGAGAGCACCAGGGCGGTGGTCTGGACGACTGCGAGGCCTAGGAAGGGGACGACGCGGAGCCGGGGAAGACGTAGCAGTGGAAGCCCGCGCGGAGAGGAGTACGAGGGTTCACTGGTTCGGCTGCGGTGTGAGGCTGCCGTCACCGCAAAATATCAGGGGGTGTGGGTGAGTAGAGGGATGGGCTGGCCAGTGGTGGGAGTAGTACGGGTCGGTGAGGCCTCCGCGGCATCACAGCCGGCCACGGGAGGCAGGAGCACGCGACACGACCGACGCTTCTTTGGGCGGCTGGAGCAAGAAGACCAGAGGTTGAAGAAGCACTATGGCCGTTGGATGGACATCGTACGATCACTGCAGCTAGAATCGTTTATATTGACTAAGTTGACAAAGCCCTTGGTACGCGTCAACTTAGTAGGCCCACAGCTCGGATTTGGCAGAGAACATATAGCACATTTGCGACTTGTAAGAATGTACAGCCCATTTTTTAATTCTAATGGAATTTACTACATCCCATTTACAGTTTGTTAAAAGTACAGCCCAACTTATAGCTAGGACAACGATCAATAATTTCAAACAACCGCTCAAAACAGAATTAAAAAAAATCCACATTTTGATGGGATCCAAAATATTTTTATCCGAAATTTCTAGTCAGGTTAAATATAATTTCAAAATAAAGTTGTATTACGTTACAATCCAACAAAATATTGCGCGCGCAACAAGTAATGAAATTAAAATTTTCAAATTCCAAAAATAATGTATTTTTAAACTAATTACGTGTTTGGTGCATAGTAACTGTCCAGTTATTATATACATCCCATTTATTATTTCTTAAAGTCCATTTTCTTGTTAAGCCTAATGCATACCTCCTAGGAAAGTTTGCAGCCCAGCGGGGCGGAGAATAACAAGTTGACCCGGATATTGTGTACAACTGTCGGCCCAGTTGCATTGCTGATGTTGAAAAAAAAGGCATGTGTAGTACAGTACAACCTAACATGGTTACTCAGCCCACATTCAGCGACGCCGGAAAGGCTCAAACAAGGCTTCTGTACAACTTTTTGAAGTCACTAAGCTCAATTAATAACTTAAGAAAAAAGTTAGATTACAGTGGAACCTAATTAAAAGCTGTCACGAGCAAATAAATAATTCAACGGGTCCCACTTCTGCGTGTGCGCGCGCGCGCGCGCGTGTGTGTGTGTGAGAGAGAGAGATAGAGAGAGAGAGACCCATCGGTCGATGCTCGTAAATACATCTTTCAGCCATATGCATTGCTGATGCTCAGTAAAAACTTATATAGTTGACACAATCATATAGAACATCATAGCACACTGAACTTGCATACAAAAATTTCACGCAGGCGGCACAATCAGGATGGAAGCAGTGGATCACTACGGGAAGGGCTATGTTGAAACCAACGAAGTCGTACATAACGGTTCATCGTATTTATCAATGATGGGGAAATATCTTGAATGTTGTGCAAAGAAAACAGACAGATAACACAATAAGTTCTGCTAGCACATCAAGTTGACGTACAGCCTTTCTAAAAAAAGTTCAGGTACAAAATTAGAACAGGTCACAATCAAATGTACTGGCATATCAGTGCTTCACACCCATAGCTCGGATTTAACTAGTATCTGACAAGATTCAGTTGTTACCTCAATTAGAGCACATCCAGGCAGCCAGCCCTGCCTCTTCTCCCAAAGAAGCAGTGGCCTCCGCCGCGCGATGGAGTAGGCCCTGTGCCATCCATCGTTCCGAGCAACACGGGGAAAGTCTGACGTTGACTCCTGTAATGGACGTCGTCGACGGACCCTGGCACCAGCGGCGGCGGCAGGACTTCGATTGATGGATTGACCACTTCTTCGACATGCACGAACACTCGATACAGGTACATCCCTAACGTGGTCCGCGGCGGCGTTGGTGGTGACGAATAGTACAACCCCGGTTCCTGCACCGGTATCTCAACACCAATCACCTTCGGTATGGTGGACGGCTTCTCCATCCATGCCATAACCGTCAGAGCCCAGCTGTCTGGAGGAACAAACATACTTACGAGCTCACCTCCAAGGTCGTTGATAAGCTCGTTCATGGACTCGCTGTTCCAAGCACGCTGAGGCATGCCGTGGAAGGTAAGCTTTGTTAAAAACTCAAGCTCAGAGGGCACTGAGCTCCATCCTGGGTGCCACCGATCAAAGCTCACCAGCGGGCCATCCTGGTCACATATCCGGCCTGATCCTGCAGCTGGGGGAACGGAACAATGTTCTGTGTAGACGCGGTCAACATCGGCGACGGAGAAAATCCATAGTCGGTGCATCCCAATCGGGGGTCACCGCGGTATGGGCCGAGGCCGCGTCCCAACCGCCCTTCTAGCTACAGCCCGACGTCCGTTTCGAAAATATTAGTGCATGTCAACAAAAATTATACTATCGTTGTTCCGTTTCGAAAAAAAGCATATAAGTTGTTACTTCTTACCCAAAGGATCTTTATATCCAACAGACACAAAATATCCATTCGACTGTTCGAAATTACTTTCACTGCTGATCTGATGTCGAGGTAATTGTTGCATCGCCACCAAAACCCACCATCTCTTAAGCTAAAGTAGACCGAGCTAACCCCTATATTAGCATATTACTAAGATAAACAGAAGGCAATGTAGAATCATTTAGGACGTGAGCTTGTCAATCTGAATGTGGAGGGACACCAGCTTAGCCCCGGCCAGCAGCTTGGGCGAAACTGTGAAGAAGGTCAGCTCCTACACGGGGACGTCGCGGGGATCCCTGCTGCTTGTCACCTCCATTTCCACCTTGACGGCGTCGGTCCTGCCTTTGGGCTCCCCCCGGCGGGCCGTTCGCCCACAGCTTGGCCACGTAGTTCAGTCGAAACTTGTCCGGAACCTGACGAAGAAATCAGCCGGTGGCGGACAGACTTCGACGAGCAAGTCACTTATTTGGATGCCGTGCGCAATGCCAAGAGCTTTGACAAGGTCGTCCGGCGAGACAGGAGGCCGGTCGCCGTTGATGGTTACAATCTGCACTTTGCCGACAAACTGGTCGTCAAGCGCCGCCATGCCACTGTTGAGCGACAGCACGCAGCGACCGAAGGCAGGACGGACCTCAGGATCTCCGGCTTGGAGATCCGCGTTGACCGGCGACATGATAGTGCGCTTGTGTACAGGGAGTACAGGAGGGGGATTTGGGGAAACTGGAGTAGGAATCGAGATTCTAGAGGTGGGGGAGGGGCGGGAGACTGGGGATGAAAAGGTAGCATGAATTTCGAGCACACGCCAATATGCTCTCGGTGCGCAAGCACACGAAAACACCGGTGGCGCCCACATGTCGGCCTAAGAGTCCTTATTCTTTCTTTTTTGGAGAGCCCGGCCTCTTTTTTTTCAGGATCTTTTGAGAGCCCAGCCTAAGTGTCATAATTGACATGTTTGGCATTGCGTTACTACTCGGCCCATATTCAACGACACCTCACTGGCCCAAACAAGTGTACATCATCGAAAAGACACTGAGCTCAAATTATATAACTTGAAAAAAGGAGATATACTCTGAACACTTGAGAATGGTCATGCCCTCATTTAGCCCACTAGTAGTTCGAGACAATAAACAGTTCGAAACAACGATATATATAAAATTCAAACACTGACTAGTGACTACTACCGACATAAACAGCAAGACATGATAGTTCATAAGAAGTCTTGCTACACCACCAAAACGCACCCATCTGCAGCGCTCAGACACTCGTGATCCAGACGAGAATGATATTCTAAACAGAAGCAACTATTACATAGTAAGAGTGACATAGACGAGGATGACCAAATGACAAGGAATATGCATAACAAAAGAAAGAACTACCCATCCAGAACCAGCAGCAAAGACAACAAAGTCATTCGAAGAGATGATCCAACACCATCATAATTTCAGCCCCGCTTCAGCGACTAGTGATCCGGAGACACAATTACCTATCAACCTGAAGGCTTGAACTACATCACTGCCTGTCGTAATTGAGACATCCAAGGATCAAAGTTAATCCGGATGCCTTTGTCATTCTCACCTTCTTTTGGCTGCAGGCTATATCGTTGACAATCAGGGGAGTTTGCTCCCGAACTCCTAGGGCTCGCCGTGTAGACACGGTTTTCCATAGCAAACAGAGCCTCTCTGCCATCAAGGTCCTTGCCAACGGTGATCTCCTGGTTAATCGGATAATTGAGTCCGAGAAACAGAGAGTGTGAACCAAGGCTGTTTACCCGCCTCCAACTAAAAAATCCTAAAGGCCCCAACAAGATGGTATCCTGCTCATAGACGTAACAGCCACTGTCCGGATACTCACGTATTACATGGTGCCTGTATACAGTGGGGTTTTTGCAATATAACTTTTCCGGCTCATGTGTCCGAATGATCATCAGTCTTTTGCCGTTGTCTGATCGAGCGAGGAACCAGTTGTGCTTCCCTGTTTTTGGCAAAGGTGGTGTGATTACAAAGGGCAGTAACTGTAGGGACACTGCATCATATCAAAAAGGACAGGCATTGTTAATGTAAGATCATCATTGTTTAGAGTATGAGTAGGATAATGCAAGAAACAACATTGATATGTCCCCGTTGGAACTGGGAGGAAAATACAGGGAAATGTATACTGGGTTCGAAAACATAGAAGTGCCATGCATGGTTATACTCATGTTATCTTGCAATCGATTCTTCACAGGAAACTACCATGTCATGCATGTTATGTACTCCCTCCATTCCCAAATATTTGTCTTTCTAGGAATTTCAAATAGACACAACATACGGATGTATGTAGACATATTTTAGAGTGTAGATTCACTCATTTTACTCCGTATGTAGTCACTTGTTAAAATCTCTAGAAAGACAAATATTTGGGAACGGAGGGAGTAATCATGTTCTGTCCTCACAAACAAATTCTTCAAGGTAACTAACAGACCATGGATTGTTATATACTCGTGTTCTGTGGGCAAAAAATTTGTGAGGATATTATTCTAGCCATTGATTGCTCAAGGGCGAATATAGGTATGTACACATGGTAAGCATTGCAGGATTTCACTACTTCCAAATATAGAGTTCTCCATATGCACATTTACTTCCCTAATGTATGGTTAGATGAAACCAACAGTGTGGTGCATGTTTCTACATCATGAAAATGAGGAAACTAACATGGCCATTGATACACACTCATATTTAGTAGTAGTATATAGATTACTGTAAAATAAGGATAATATCCATATATTCCTAACCGTTTGATTATTTAGGGTACAAATTGGCTGTAATGACATGGTCACAATCGCATGAATTAACTCATTCCAAATATAGCTGATTTACGGCGTCTCTAATACATTGCCATAGTTCTACTCAAATTCTGCTCAAACAGGGATATGTCAATCATCACAAAAAGTTCAAACAGTGTCATGGCATCATCATTAACATGAGGCGGAAACAACTTACACGCGCCGTCCCAGCAATACGTGGTGCCATCTGCTTTGTCGATCGCGTAGATGATGCCATTGTGTTCAATAGCATCACAGAAGTGTGTATCAGCTTTGACGATGATCCACAGCGAGTCGAGTTGTCTCCAGCTAAAGAAGGCACCAGCGTAAAGATAGGCGAGTCCGCGGTCGAACAAGGCAATCAGCTTGAAGTCTGCGTAATTCGCATGTCGTCTGGGCACTGGCAGATTACAATCTTCTGCAAAACAAGGTCCGTCCAACTGACGTAGTAATCTAGATGACTTGGACCGCGATGGTAATACTCTATATAGTCCAACGGAGGAAGGATAATATCATGGGAGGTTTGGAAGTTCACGAGCACCAACTTTTTACCGTTTTCTCTGAAGGCAGCCATCCAGTGGGAGTTCATGCCGACCCAGTACATACCTGCCAAGAAGTTTCGGGCGATGGTGATCGGATCGATGTCGAGGGAAGTGATGTACGGCGACCCACTACATACCTGCAAAGAAGTTTCGGCTAATGGAGATCGGATTGAAATCGAGGGGCATCATGCACGCCTCCGTATCATGGTGAGCCAATCTCGCAAGACCAGATAGCAGCAAGCAGGGTGTCTTGAAAAGCTTAGGCCTCGCTTCTACGATGGCCGTGTGCATGTCCCTCGAGCATGCAGCCAGCCACAGGGCGCTCAACATATCCATACACGAACAACGGAGGTCGAGGATGTCACTGGGGAGATTGCTCCAATCGTGGCTCATATGGATGCTGCGCGGTTCGCGTTCGGCCATGGTGGAGTTTGGAAGGGGGCTTGATTTACGGGGGAGAAGGATGTCGGTGCTGGAGCGGCTAGCGAGGGAATAGTGGTACTGGGGGAGGCGAGTGAGGCGACGATACACGGGGGCACAGTGAGATGGAGACGGAGACGGAGACAGAGAAAGAGATGGAGATGGAGTGGTGCTATGGCAGTGGAGAGGGAGACGAGGCGAGGCGCCAATGTGATGTCCAGCAGCGGTGACAGACTGCAGAGTGCACAGGGTGAGGCTGACTTTGGTAACCCGAACACGCCGCCTGGACTAGTGTCAGGCGCTGGGTGTTGTCACTTCACTGTGAGGACCGGATGAATAGTATTTTGACCATCAAGTGTACCACAGTTGTACTACTACTACTAGTGGGAACATGAGTACTCCAGTATTGTATAGCGGAAATAGGTCTCCCGTGCTAGCATGCCTGTTCACTTCATCATTCAGGTATCATCCATATTGCGAGCAGAACCAAATTCTCGTGCATGCCCAATCAATGCCCTGCCGCGATGCATGCAGTGGTCGTTCTGGTGTATCAAGGACGGCATGCAGATCGTTCCACACTTGAGAAGAGGAAAAATGGAAAGGTAGAATGCGGCAGCAGAGGAAAAGAACGCTGGCTAACGAGGCTGGGAGGGGATCGAGTAGGAAGTTAATGCTCCACGCCTAAAGGTTTTGGGAAAACTTGATTTCCATAAGGTGACTTATACTCACCTAAACGGAGGGAGTATTCCTTAACCAGAGAATGTTGTGTCTCCCACTCACGCACTAAAAAAAAGACACATTTTTTTATCTGTTTGGATAGGTCCCACCTATCAGGAAGGATGGGCACTTACACGAACAGGTACGACTCATCAGTCTACCCGCATAGCCTTTTCGTTTAGTCTACCTAGCCGTCTAATCAACTGCCTGGACGCCACTTTCCCAATTTACTTCTCCATCGGGAACCGATTCTCCTCGGCTTCTTCACCTCCCCTTCGTCTTCATTTGCATCCAAACCCCACTGCGTTCACATTGTTTTAACCTCTTTAAATAATCATCTACTACTTCAGTTAGACTAGCCATCTAATCCTAATTCTCCAAACCATAGCCCTCCGTTCCAGCGGTTCCAAATGGCGAAAGAGATAGAGATGCATGTTTTTAGCGTCCAACATGTCCTCGTCGAAGGCTCGATGCGCATAGTTGCCACCGTCACCGTCCACCCAAGGGTTGTTCGGCAGTGGATCAACAATGTATCCAACTCCCTCGAAAAGGTAGAGACGAGGGTCATCGGTCTCGATGCAGAGTACACGGAGCGTGCCCCTGGGAAGATCCAGCGCGCCGCCGTCCTTTAGCTGTGCCTCGAAGATGATGTTTTGGTGTACCACATCATACACTCGCCCTCCATACCAGGTGAGCTTCACGATTTCTTGTCTCGGGAGGACATATACTTCTGTGGGGCAGCCATCGAAGGGGACAAACAGAAGCTGGAGCCGTACAACCTTGATTTGAAAAGCATCGCTGACCTACAAACCAGAATCAAAATTCCTGTAGAAGATTGTGATAAACAGACACCATCCCTATTCGACGTAGCAAATTTTGTGCTCGGTACAAATCTTCAGAAGGGTGACGAGACGGTGGCATTAAGGTCGTCTGGATGGGAGAATTATCCCTTGACGTACGAGCAGATAAAATATGCTGCCCTCGATGCCCGTGTGAGTTTCGAGATAGCTGCAAGGTCCAAAGAGCTTGTTGCGAAGCCGTCTCCCACAGAGAATGAGAACAAGAAGAAGAAGAAGAAGAAGAAGAAGAAGAAGAAGAAGAAGAAGAAGAAGAAGAAGAAGAAGAAGAAGAAGAAGAAGAAGAAGAAGAAGAAGAAGAAGATGAAGAAGAAGAAGAAGAAGAAGAAGAAGAAGAAGAAGAAGAAGAAAAGGCTGCACCAGCAGGAGAGCATTATGGATGGATGAACTATTTCCTCTCTTGTAAAAAAAAATTATTCCCTCTCGGTGTATATTGATATAGATGGACTATTTCAGTGGTGTGCATGTCTTTGGAACAGAGTAGTAGCGTGGGTCCGCTTGACTATAAGGAACTATTTATCCGCATATATAGCTTTCTCTGCTACTCCTTCCAGTGATCGGTATGGAGTGCATGTGTCCGTAGAAATGACAGCTTGTCCATGGATGTTCAACTACGGCGACCATCATGTTTCATCTTGCGATTCCCACGACGCCTCTCCAACCCACGGCACCACACCCCCGACGTGCGCCTCACCCCTCTCGGCCGCACCGCCCCTCTGCCTTTGTGTGCATGACATGTGGGCCACCTAAAATGCGGCGAGCATCAAGTTTCTACCACAGCCACCCGCGATTCCCACGACGCCGCTCGAACCCATGAAACCACACGTCCCCCGACATGCGGCTCACCCCTCTTGGCCCCACTGCCCCTCTGCCTACGGGAGCATTACATGTGGACCAGTCACCTATCGGGTCCACATGTTATTGACTCAAAGGTAGGTGTAGTAAGGCGCTGAAGCTCAGTCCCGACGGCCCTGAGAGGGAAATGTAACTCCTGCGCCAGGGCTTGTGGTGCTCCCGCAGCTCGAACTCGTGCCAAACTCGAGATTTGTTTCTTTACTATACATGCACGCAACGATTTAATGGACATTGTAATCTCAACATGTGATGGGGAGCTCTAAATTTGAATTTGAAACTTATAAAACGAAAAGATTCAAAACAAATAAACTGGGACAGAGGGAGTATATCGTAGGATGTGTCCCATACAAAATAAGTCCCCTGGTTTGTCACCGTGAAGATGCGGTTAGAAAGGAGCACAGCGTCTTCCTACTCGTACGGCAACAAATCAGCCGCACACAGCATGGTCCGCCTTTGACCGCCATGTGCAAGGTTCGTTCTATCTTATTCAATCTCATCGTGGTTCCATCGTACCAATTCATGCGGTGGCCCGTTGCATGGCTGATCCCAATGTTGGACAAAGGTTCTACGGGAACGGTGTCACCGTTGTAAATGTTGTGCAAATTGATGTTGGGACCCTCCCGTACATATGCAAGCCAATCTCCACTCGCACCGAGCCTAACCTGTGAAACAGTGGGCAGGGGGAGAATTAGGAAATGGACACGGAAGTAGTCATTAGAATGCATTTACTACGTGATCAAACTCAACTTACCTGCTCATGGGAGGAAATCCGAGTGCCCCTCAATGTTAGCATCTCAAGGGGCGTCAACTTGCAACTACGGCCACGCTGCGCTGGAGAGACCCCCAAGGAAACATCCTCGTCGTTCCACGGAACATCAAGATGCATTTGTATGAGTAGTTTATCTTGTGAGAGAAAAGGATGAACGAGGGAAGGGCTCTAGAGATAGAGATGGACACTACTACTACCAATGTGCTGGCCCATGCATTGCAATGGATCCTAAGTAGTAGAATAATACTTGTTCACGTGCTTGAAATATAAACACTCTAGTTTTGATATACATGTGTCAGCAGACATGACAGCTTGTCCATGGAAGTTGAACCACGGCGACCATCACGTTTCTTGTTTCTACCACTGCCACACCCACACGCGATTCCCACGACGCCGCTCCAACCCACGGCACGACGTCCCCCGGCGTGGACATGGATCCTTTGACGTGGCTATCACGGCCTTGCCCTGCCTTTCCTGTTGGGGAACGTAGTAATTTCAAAAAAATTCCTACGCACACGCAAGATCATGGTGATGCATAGCAACGAGAGGGGAGAGTGTTGTCCACGTACCCTCATAGACCGACATCGGAAGCGTTATCACAACGCAGTTGATGTAGTCGTACGTCTTCATGATCCGACCGATCAATTACCGAACGTACGGCACCTCCGAGTTCTACACACGTTCAGCTCGATGACGTCCCTCGAACTCCGATCCAGCCGAGTGTTGAGGGAGAGTTTCGTCAGCACGACGGCGTGGTGACAATGATGATGTTCCACCGACGCAGGGCTTCGCCTAAGCTCCGCAACGGTATTATCGAGGTGTAATATGGTGGAGGGGGGCACCGCACACGGCTAAGAGATCTCAAGGATCAATTGTTGTATCTCTGGGGTGCCCCCCTGCCCCCGTATATAAAGGAGCAAGGGGGAGGCAGCCGGCCAAGGGGAGAGGCGCGCCATAGGGGGGAGTCCTACTCCCACCGGGAGTAGGACTCCTCCTTTCCTTGTGGGAGTAGGAGAAGGGAAGGGGGAAGGAGAAAGAAGGAAGGGTGCGTCCCCCTTCCCTACTCCAATTCGGACCAGACCATGGGGAGGGGTGCGGCCACCTTTTGAGGCCTTTCTCTCCTTTCCCGTATGGCCCATTAAGGCCCAATACGAATTCCCGTAACTCTCCGGTACTCCGAAAAATACCCGAATCACTCGGAACCTTTCCGAATTCCGAATATAGTCGTCCAATATATCGATCTTTACGTCTCGACCATTTCGAGACTCCTCGTCATATCCCCGATCTCATCCGGGACTCCGAACTCCTTCGGTACATCAAAACTCAATAAAACTGTCATCGTAACGTTAAGCGTGCGGACCCTACGGGTTCGAGAACTATGTAGACATGACCGAGACACGTCTCCGGTCAATAACCAATAGCGGGACCTGGATGCCCATATTGGCTCCCACATATTCTACGAAGATCTTTATCGGTCAGACCGCATAACAACATACGTTGTTCCCTTTGTCACCGGTATGTTACTTGCCCGAGATTTGATCGTCGGTATCTCGATACCTAGTTCAATCTCGTTACCGGCAAGTCTCTTTACTCGTTCCGTAACACATCATCCGGCAACTAACTCATTAGTCACAATGCTTGCAAGGCTTATAGTGATGTGCATTACCGAGTGGGCCCAGAGATACCTCTCCGACAATTGGAGTGACAAATCCTAATCTCGAAATACGCCAACCCAACAAGTACCTTTGGAGACACCTGTAGAGCACCTTTATAATCACCCATTTACGTTGTGACGTTTGGTAGCACACAAAGTGTTCTTCCGGTAAACGGGAGTTGCATAATCTCATAGTCAGAGGAACATGTATAAGTCATGAAGAAAGCAATAGCAACATACTAAACGATCGGGTGCTAAGCTAACGGAATGGGTCAAGTCAATCACGTCATTCTCCTAATGAGGTGATCTCGTTAATCAAATGACAACTCAGGTCTATGAATAGGAAACATAACCATCTTTGATTAACGAGCTAGTCAAGTAGAGGCATACTAGTGACACTCTGTTTGTCTATGTATTCACACATGTATTATGTTTCCGGTTAATACAATTCTAGCATGAATAATAAACATTTATCATGATATAAGGAAATATATAATACTTTATTATTGCCTCTAGGCATATTTCCTTCAGTCTCCCACTTGCACTAGAGTCAATAATCTAGTTCACATCACCATGTGATTTAACATCAATAATTCACATCACCATGTGATTAACACCCATAGTTCACATATCTATGTGACCAACACTCAAAGGGTTTACTAGAGTCAATAATCTAGTTCACATCGCTATGTGATTAACACCCAAAGAGTACTAAGGTGTGATCATGTTTTGATTGTGAGATAATTTTAGTCAACGGGTCTGTCACATTCAGATCCGTAAGTATTTTGCAAATTTCTATGTCTACAATGCTCTGCACGGAGCTACTCTAGCTAATTTCACCCACTTTCAATATGTATCTTGACCGAGACTTAGAGTCATCTAGATTTAGTGTCAAAACTTGCATCGACGTAACCCTTTACGACGAATCTTTTGTCACTTCCATAATCGAGAAACATATCCTTATTCCACTAAGGATAATTTTGACCGTTGTCCAGTGATCTACTCCTAGATCACTATTGTACTCCCTTGCCAAAATCAGTGTAGGGTATACAATAGATCTGGTACACAGCATGGCATACTTTATAGAACCTATGGCCAAGCCATAGGGAATGACTTTCATTCTCTTTCTATTTTTTTTGCCGTGGTCGGGCTTTGAGTCTTTATTCAATTTCACACCTTGTAACACAGGCAAGAACTCTTTCTTTGACTGTTCTATTTTGAACTACTTCAAAATCTTGTTAAGGTATGTACTCATTGAAAAACTTATCAAGCGTCTTCATCTATCTCTATAGATCTTGATGCTCAATATGTAAGCAGCTTCACCGAGGTCTTTCTTTGAAAAACTTCTTTCAAACACTCCTTTATGCTTTGCAGAATAATTCTACATTATTTCCGATCAACAATATGTCATTCACATATACTTATCAGAAATGCTGTAGTGCTCCCACTCACTTTCTTGTAAATACAGGCTTCACCGCAAGTCTGTATAACACTATATCCTTTGATCAACTTATCAAAGTGTATATTCCAACTCCGAGATGCTTGCACCAGTCCATAGATGGATCGCTGGAGCTTGCATATTTTGTTAGCACCTTTTGGATTGACAAAACCTTCTGGTTGCATCATATACAACTCTTCTTTAATAAATCCATTAAGGAATGCAGTTTTGTTTATCCATTTGCTAGATTTCATAAAATGCGGCAATTGCTAACATGATTCAGACAGACTTAAGCACAGATACGAGTGAGAAACTCTCATCGTAGTCAACACCTTAAACTTGTCGAAAACCTTTTGCGACAATTCTAGCTTTGTAGATAGTAACACTACTATCAGCGTCCGTCTTCCTCTTGAAGATCCATTTAATCTCAATGGCTCGCCGATCATCGGGCAAGTCAACCAAAGTCCATACTTTTTTCTTCATACATGGATCTCATCTCAGATTTCATGGCTTCAAGCCATTTTGCGGAATCTGGGCTCACCATCGCTTCTTCATAGTTCGTAGGTTCGTCATGGTCTAGTAACATAACATCCAGAACAGGATTACCGTACCACTCTGGTGCGGATCTTACTATGATTTACCTACGAGGTTTGGTAGTAACTTGATCTGAAGTTACATGATCATCATCATTAACTTCCTCACTAATTGGTGTAGGTGTCTCAGAAACTGGTTTCTGTGATGAACTACTTTCCAATAAGGGAGCAGGTATAGTTACCTCATCAAGTTCTACTTTCCTCCCACTCACTTCTTTCGAGAGAAACTCCTTCTCTAGAAAGGATCCATTCTTAGCAACGAATGTCTTGCCTTCGGATCTGTGATAGAAGGTGTACCCAACTGTCTCCTTTGGGTATCCTATGAAGACACATTTCTCCGATTTGGGTTTGAGCTTATCAGGATGAAACTTTTTCACATAAGCATCGCAACCCCAAACTTTAAGAAACGACAACTTTGGTTTCTTGCCAAACCACAGTTCATAAGGCGTCGTCTCAACGGATTTTGATGGTGCCCTATTTAACGTGAATGTAGCTGTCTCTAATGCATAACCCCAAAACGATAGTGGTAAATTGGTAAGAGACATCATAGATTGCACTATATCCAATAAAGTACGGTTATGACGTTCGGACACACCATTACAATGTGGTGTTCCAGGTGGCGTGAGTAGTGAAACTATTTCACATTGTTTTAACTGAAGGCCAAACTCGTAACTCAAATATTTTACCTCTGCGATCATATCGTAGAAACTTTTATTTTCTTGGTACGATGATTTTCAACTTCACTCTGAAATTCTTTGAACTTTTCAAATGTTTCAGACTTATGTTTCATTAAGTATATATACCCATATCTGCTCAAATCATCTGTGAAGGTGAGAAAATAACGATATCCGCCACGAGCCTAAATATTCATCGGACCACATACATCTGTATGTATGATTCCCAACAAATCTGTTGCTCTCTCCATATTTCCGGAGAACGGCGTTTCAGTCATCTTGCCCATGAGGCACGGTTCGCAAGCATCAAGTGATTCATAATCAGGTGATTCCAAAATCCCATCAGTATGGAGTTCCTTCACGCGCTTTACACCAATGTGACCTAAACGGCAGTGCCACAAATAAGTTGCACTATCATTATTAACTTTGCATCTTTTGGCTTCAATATTATGAATATGTGCATCACTACGATCGAGATCCAACAAACCAATTTCGTTGGTGTGTATGACCATAGAAGGTTTTTTATTCATGTAAACAGAACAACAATTGTTCTCTTAACTTAAATGAATAAACGTATTGCAATAAACATGATCAAATCATATTCATGCTCAATGCAAACACCAAATTAATAACACTTATTTAGTTTCAACACTAATCCCGAAAGTACAGGGAGTGTGCGATGATGATCATATCAATCTTGGAACTACTTCCAACAAACATCGTCACCTCGCCTTTTACTAGTCTCTGTTTATTCTGCAACTCCCTCATTTGAGTTACTACTCTTTAGCAACTGAACCAGTATCAAATACTGAGGGGTTGCTATAAACACTAGTAAGTACACATCAATAACATGTATATCCAATATACCTTTGTTCACTTTGCCATCTTTCTTATCCACCAAATACTTGGGGTAGTTCCGCTTCCAGTGACTAGTCCCTTTGCAGTAGAAGGACTTAGTCTCAGGCTTAGGACCAGACTTAGGCTTCTTCACTTGAGCAGCAACTTGCTTGCCGTTCCTTTTGAAGTTCCCCTTCTTCCCTTTACCCTTTTCGTAAAACTAGTAGTCTCGTCAACCATCAACACTTGAAGTGGTCTCGTCAACCATCAACACTTGATGTTTTTCTTGATTTCTACCTTCGTCGATTTCAGCATCACGAAGAGCTCGGGAATTACTTTTGTCATCCCTTGCATACTATAGTTCATCACGAAGTTCTACTAACTTGGTGATGGTGACTAGAGAATTCTGTCAATCACTATTTTATCTGGAAGATAAACTCCCACTTGATTCAAGCGATTGTAGTACCCAGACAATCTGAGCACATGCTCACTAGTTGAGCGATTCTCCTCCATCTTTTAGCTATAGAACTTGTTGGAGACTTCATATCTCTCAACTCGGGTATTTGCTTGAAATATTAACTTCAACTCCTGGAACATCTCATATGGTCCATGACGTTCAAAACGTCTTTGAAGTCCCGATTCTAAGTCGTTAAGCATGGTGCACTAAACTATCAAGTAGTCATCATATTGAGCTAGCCAAACGTTCATAACGTCTGCATCTGCTCCTGCAATAGGTCTGTCACCTAGCGGTGCATTAAGGACATAATTCTTCTGTGCAGCAATGAGGATAATCCTCAGATCACGGATCCAATCCGCATCTTTGCTACTAACATCTTTCAACATAATTTTCTCTAGGAATGTATCAAAAATAAATACAGGGAAGCAACAACGCGAGCTATTGATCTACAACATAATTTGCAAAATACTATCAGGACTAAGTTCATGATAAATTTAAGTTCAATTAATCATATTACTTAAGAACTCCCACTTAGATAGTCATCCCTCTAATCCTCTAAGTGATCACGTGATCCATATCAACTAAACCATGTCCGATCATCACGTTTGATGGAGTAGTTTCAATGGTGAACATCACTATGTTGATCATATCTACTATATGATTCACGCTCGACCTTTCGGTCTCCGTGTTCCGAGGCCATATCTGTTATATGCTAGGCTCGTCAAGTTTAACCTGAGTATTCCGCGTGTGCAACTGTTTTGCACCCGTTGTATTTGAACGTAGAGCCTATCACACCCGATCATCACGTGGTGTCTCAGCACGAAGAACTTTCGCAACGGTGCATACTCAGGGAGAACAGTTATACTTTGATAATTTAGTGAAGGATCATCTTATAATGCTACCGTCAAACAAAGCAAGATAAGATGCATAAAGGATTAACATCACATGCAATCAATATAAGTGATATGATATGGCCATCATCATCTTGTGCTTGTGATCTCCATCTCCGAAGCACCGTGCTTGTGATCTCCATCTCCGAAGCACCGTCATGATCACCATCGTCACCGGCGTGACACCTTGATCGCCATCGTAGCATCGTTGTCGTCTCGCCAACTTATTGCTTTTACGACTATCACTACCGCTTAGTGATAAAGTAAAACTATTACATGGCAATTGCATCTCATACAATAAAGCGACAACCATATGGCTCCTGCCAGTTGCCGATAACTCGGTTACAAAACATGATCATCTCATACAACACATTATATCACATCATGTCTTGACCATATCACATCACAAGATGCCCTGCAAAAACAAGTTAGACGTCCTCTACTTTGTTGTTGCATATTTTACGTGGCTGCTACGGGCTTAGCAAGAACCGTTCTTACCTACGCATCAAAACCACAACGATAGTTTGTCAAGTTGGTGTTGTTTTAACCTTCGCAAGGACCGGGCGTAGCCACACTCGGTTCAACTAAAGTGAGAGAGACAGACACCCGCCGGTCACCTTTAAGCAACGAGTGCTCGCAACGGTGAAACCAGTCTCGCGTAAGCGTACGCGTAATGTCGGTCCGGGCCGCTTCATCTCACAATACCGCTAAACCAAAGTATGACATGCTGGTAAGCAGTATGACTTATATCGCCCACAACTCACTTGTGTTCTACTCGTGCATAGCATCAATGCATAAAACCAGGCTCGGATGCCACTGTTGGGGAACGTAGTAATTTCAAAAAATTTCCTACGCACACGCAAGATCATGGTGATGCATAGCAACGAGAGGGGAGAGTGTTGTCCACGTACCCTCGTAGACCGACAGCGGAAGCATTATCACAACGCGGTTGATGTAGTCGTACGTCTTCACGATCCGACCGATCAAGTACCGAACGTACGGCACCTCCGAGTTCTACACACATTCAGCTCGATGACGTCCCTCGAACTCCGATCCAGCCGAGTGTTGAGGGAGAGTTTCGTCAGCGTGACGGCGTGGTGACGATGATGATGTTCCACCGACGCAGGGCTTCGCCTAAGCTCCGCAACGGTATTATCGAGGTGTAATATGGTGGAGGGGGGCACCGCACACGGCTAAGAGATCTCAAGGATCAATTGTTTTGTCTCTGGGGTGCCCCCCTGCCCCCGTATATAAAGGAGCAAGGGGGAGGCAGCCGGCCAAGGGGAGAGGCGCGCCATAGCGGGGAGTCCTACTCCCACCGGGAGTAGGACTTCTCCTTTCCTTGTGGGAGTAGGAGAAGGGAAGGGGGAAGGAGAAAGAAGGAAGGGTGCGCCCCCCTTCCCTAGTCCAATTCGGACCAGACCATGGGGAGGGGTGCGGCCACCTTTTGAGGCCTTTCTCTCCTTTCCCGTATGGCCCATTAAGGCCCAATACGAATTCCCATAACTCTCCGGTACTCCGAAAAATACCCGAATCACTCGGAACCTTTCCGAAGTCCAAATATAGTCGTCCAATATATCGATCTTTACGTCTCGACTATTTCGAGACTCCTCGTCATATCCCCGATCTCATCCGGGACTCCGAACTCCTTCGGTACATCAAAACTCAATAAAACTGTCATCGTAACGTTAAGCGTGCGGACCCTACGGGTTCGAGAACTATGTAGACATGACCGAGACACGTCTCCGGTCAATAACCAATAGCGGGACCTGGATGCCCATATTGGCTCCCACATATTCTACGAAGATCTTTATCGGTCAGACCGCATAACAACATACGTTGTTCCCTTTGTCACCGGTATGTTACTTGCCCGAGATTTGATCGTCGGTATCTCGATACCTAGTTCAATCTCGTTACCGGCAAGTCTCTTTACTCGTTCCGTAACACATCATCCCGCAACTAACTCATTAGTCACAATGCTTGCAAGGCTTATAGTGATGTGCATTACCGAGTGGGCCCAGAGATACCTCTCCGACAATTGGAGTGACAAATCCTAATCTCGAAATACGCCAACCCAACAAGAACCTTTGGAGACACCTGTAGAGCACCTTTATAATCACCCATTTACGTTGTGACGTTTGGTAGCACACAAAGTGTTCCTCCAGTAAACGGGAGTTGCATAATCTCATAGTCAGAGGAACATGTATAAGTCATGAAGAAAGCAATAGCAACATACTAAACGGTCGGGTGCTAAGCTAACGGAATGGGTCAAGTCAATCACGTCATTCTCCTAATGTGGTGATCTCGTTAATCAAATGAAAACTCATGTCTATGCCTAGGAAACATAACCATCTTTGATTAACGAGCTAGTCAAGTAGAGGCATACTAGTGACACTCTGTTTGTCTATGTATTCACACATGTATTATGTTTCCGGTTAATACAATTCTAGCATGAATAATAAACATTTATCATGATATAAGGAAATATATAATATTTTATTATTTCCTCTAGGGCATATTTCCTTCATTTCCTTCGCTGACAGGTGGGACCCACGCTTATGGGTCCCATGTCAGTGACAGAATAGTAGGATTGTTCGCGTCAGGGGATCCTCATCCCCCCGACGTGCCCCTCATCCCTCTCGGCCCCACCGCTCCTCTGCCTTTGTGTGCATGACATGCGGGCCAGCTGAACTGCGGCGACCACCACAGACACACCCGATTGGACGCGGTTTGCCTGCTCCGCTGCTGTGCTCCGATCCGTACTCCCGCACCATCGAATTTTCATCCAGCGGCTGTGACACATTTCGTCCCGGTCATCAATCCTCAGCTGGAGTACTTATGTACTACAGGTAGTACCCGCCGGTGTGGCCATCTACGCCTCGTAACGCCCCGACGCCCAGCTATGGCACCCTCGCCACGGCCACGCCACCACCGGCCGGTTCATCTCGAACGAGTGAGTCGCGAACCACGCCACCACCATGAGAATGACATGTGGGCCAGCCGCATTTAAGGTCCGCATGTCATTGACTCATAGGCCGGGCACTAAGCCACTGAAGTTCGGTCCCGTGGGCCCCGAGAGGGAAATGTATCTCCTGCGGCAGCCCTTGTGGTGCTCCCGCAGTACGAGCTCGTGCCAAAACTGGAATTTGTTTCTTACTACTACCAACTAGAACTAGTAAGGTACACGTGCATTGCGCATGAGATTCTGGTGGTTTGTGCATTATGCTTCTACCTGTGGAGCTTTCTGGATTCTAACATGTGGAAAAATCTGGTGGAATGTAAGGTTAGGCAAGTTTGATTAACTTAGGTGAGTGTGGTTCAAGCCACACCTTAGGCAAGCCACACTAAGGCCCCACATGAGATACACACAAAAAATGTGGCAAGATTCCCTTAGGCTTGCCAACTTGTGGCTCTCATTTTGAAGAACTAATAACTTTGCCTAAGCTTAGTTGTGGCAAAATTAGTCGTGAATTAAGTTCAACCATGGAGTCTTCTAGATTATACATGTGGCAGAATCTGGTGGATGATATCCAACGGCCAGTAGTGCTCGGATTTGCCATCTTTGTACCGTCGGATTGGCTTCATCCAACGACCAACTTTCAAAGTTTTTCACACACTATATAGGGGGCATAGATATAGATGTGCCGATCCGTTGCAAATGATCCAAAGTATATCTATTTAGTGGAGTGCACTCTAAACACAATATCTATTTATTTTTCTCTAACCTTCCGTAGCCATGCAACCAAGCCACATAAGCTTCATGGGTGCCCCCCACATCATATTATTCATACTACGTTGATTGAAAAAAAGATAAATCACCCAAAACAAGATCTTCCCTTTTTTGTTCCTAAGATGTTGAGCCGTGCACGTACCTACTAGTTGTATAGTGGTAGTACTAGTAATATAGTATTAGGAGTACAAACTTGGTACTAGTAGGAGTAGTACTAGTACGGAGTGCTCCTACTCTATCAACGAGCCCCGTCTCACACCAAATTTCTTGGCTTCCGTGCTACAGCTAGATCTTCCCCTCGTTTCTGTTTTCCAACCTGGCGGTGGGCGGGGTGTCGGTTTGCTCCACGGCGGTCCCACATGAAAGTGAAAATGCTAGGCAACACGCCTTCCCTAAGCTATGTGTCGTGTCGGACGGGCTGTGTTGTACTCCCGATTCCCGGGCGTGTGGGGGTGCGACGCGAACGCGGCAGGCCTTTTCCTTTTACCAGCAATGTGCCCATGCGTTGCGACAGATCCAAAGTAGTAGAATAGTAGTATTTGTTCACAAACTTGAAAGAAATCACTATTGTTTTGATATACTCCTAATATATTACTCCCTCCGTACCTAAATATTTTTCTTTTTTGAGATTTCAAATGGACTACCACATACGAATTATATAGACATATTCTAGTGTTTCTAGCAAGATGCCCGCGCGTTGCACGAAGTTGATGGAAAAGGTAAGCACAACTTATAAATTGACGGATGGAGTACTAGTTACAGTGATGCATATTATTAAGCAAAGGGATCGCACATGTCGGTATTGACTGGAACGAGAATGCAACAGCACAATAAGAATTAAGGCCACGATGATGCGATCGTAGTGGTGGTTACAGAAGGCAAGAAGAAAGATGGATCCACGAACGTACGACCTCCTCCTCCTCAACTTAGTGCGCGGGGCCACCGACCGGCGGCTAAGGAGCGGCGGATTTTGTGGCGAGATTGAGGTGGTTCTCAGCAAAGGCATCCAAGGCTTCCAGCCGGTTGAGGAAGGCCAATGTCGTAGCGTCCTCACTGGTCTTGTAGATACCTATGTACACGATTTGCTCGTACACGTGGATGTGTAGGTCGACTAATTCTTGCAGGGCGAGGCGCCTCGCGGCGAGCGCGACCTCCAGGTGGACATTCTTCATGGCGTCGGCGGGCAGTCGCAGGGCCACTAGTGCTTGAAAGAGGTTCCGGCCATGGAGGCCGATTAGGGTGGCAGGCAATGAGGAGCCCGGGCGCGCGGGCTGGAGGAGTACGACGATGTCGTCCGCGAGCTTCTGGAGGACGGTGAACTTGTTACTGGTGGCAACGAACATCCGGTCCAACTGAGAGTCGTAGTTAGCGTCAACGGCGGCCATCCACCAGCCAGTCTCCAACACTGTCTGGAGACGATCCTCGGCGCCATGCCGCAGGCCGGCGTTGTGGACCATCTGGCGCAGCCGCTGGCCGCTCACGCGCATCGCCGCCATGGGTCTGGAGTGAGCTCTTTTGCGCTTAGTGTAGGTGCTTAGGCAAATGCTTAGGTGCGTACGATGTGGTAAATGCATTGGAATGGAGGGGCGCCTTTATATGAGGGCAATGAGGGCAAACTGCGTTGCATTCACATCGTGCAGCCTCTTTTCCCGGACCTCCTCCCATTACTTCCCTCATGCATTAATTGAAGGAGGATGCATTGGCCGTTCAACATATCGGGAACCGCTACTCCCTCCCTTGTCTGCATTAAAGCCGTATCGGGAACTGCGCCGCCCGCTGTCAAATCGAATACTCCCTCCGTCTAGGTGAGTATTAAGTCATCTTACGAAAACCAAATAGTAAACACATAGGCGTGGTGCATTAAATCTCACGTTGTTTCTTATTTTTTGACATAAATAGAGGAATCAACCAAGAAGAGATGTGGGGCTTGTATGCTTTTAATGACTTGAGACTATCAAACATGACATGTAGTGGTCAGTTCGTTGCACAAGAACAAATACAACCCACGTCAGCACACATGCATCTTATATAGCATCACATCCAATGGCTATAAAAGATGAATGAGACCAAATTATATCTCATCTAGATGAGTTCTAGCAAAACTGTATTAATAATACTTAGTACTCCTGCGCCATGTATCATATATTAGTATCATGTAGTACTTTATTTATTGCCATGTATGACACATAGTACTCAACTCTGTCTCTTTCTTCATTTAATTCTATGACACCTCATCAAAATTGCTAAGGCTAGTACCATTACAACCAGCCTTAGCAAATACTAAACATTAAGTTCTCTCGTTTTCCTCTCCACCTTGGTCACCTAGACGGAGGGAGTATACTGCGCGGGCTTTTCTTGCGTGGTAGGCGGGGCTGTTCCGCCTAGTCAGTTCGACAGAGACGCAAGAAGACGAGGGAGTAGGCTGCTGCAAACGTAGGGCTGTGTGATTTGACAGCGAGTTACTGCTGGACAGGTGGGGCCCCGTGATTTGACTTGCCATTATCATTTTAACTGCGGCGCTACGACCAGCGTGAGTCTCCTGATTCCTGACCACCTCCATACAGGTGCCTCTCCCAATGCTCCACCATGTAGTAGAGGCTGGCTCTTGCATGAGAGCCCACTTCTCCACTTTTTCCTTGCCTCTCTTTCCTCCACATATGCAAAAATGCCATGTAAAGCGCACTATTGTACTTACTTGCTCCTACAGGTGCTTAAGCTTGCCACATAGGCATAAAGTCTGATGTGGCAAGTTAATCAAGAAGAGAGAGACTAGTTTGGTGACCCAAGGAAGAAACGGTGCTAAGCGCGTGTACCTAGGTGAAAAGACAATTTTGAGTCTATAGCTAATTAAATGAAGCAAACTTAGCAACACCATTTCATTGGAAGAGGTAACTCCTTGGCAATGCAATAAGTACTAGTACTCCCTGTGTCCCATAATATAAGAACGTTTTTGGCACTACACTAGTGTCAAAAACGTTCTTATATTATGGGACGGAGGGAGTACGAAGAAAGAGATAGAGAGAAGTAAAATAAATAAATACACTCATAGCCAACCTTATAGCCAAAACTTGTTGTAGTATGAGTGACTAAGTGATGACTATGTATGACATGCCAACATCAGATAGCCTAACGAACCGTGTTAAATCTCCAAGGGCGCGACCGCACGAGCGACGCCACGGTCATGGTAGGCGCGACCATGATACGGGCTGCTGGCAGCCCTTGGATCTGATATCAAACGGTCGCATGCTAAGTTGATGAAAATTTGCAGAATAACCCTCCAGGATAGGATATTCACCCATAGGTCTAGAATCACGCCATGCAACCGTTCGATCTCAGATGCAAGGGCTCTCGGAAGCCCGTATCATCGGAGAATGGAAAGCCACTACCCTGCCGTTGGCACGCTGGCAGTTCGCTCCTACTCGTCCCCGCACGTCCTTCAATACTACGGCGGTTCGCTCCTAGTCATCCCGTCCATTCACATTACGGCAGTTCCACTAATCCTAACCGTCCTCCCAAATCCATGGCGTCCCAAATTTCCCCCATCGGCGGTGAGTACAAGGTTAGAACCATCACCGGCGATGAGTTCGACGTCATCTACACCCGTTCTTCCGCGACGGTGAAAGGATGCCTTTTTCGCTTCAGACGCATGTTCGAAGACTCAGATGATGAGTGGGTCGCTGGGCTAGATGTTGAGTACACCACAGTCCTGGGACAAGAGAAGGATCTAAAGGACGAAGAGAGGAAGAAGCCCGCCGTGATCCAGGTTTGCATGCGTGCCTTATGCTTGGTCTACCATATATGCCATGCCGACGTTGAGTGCCAGGATTTTAAGGACTTCCTCGAGAGCAACCTAGTCAAATTCGTTACTGTAGACTTTGGTAACGACAAAGAAGTCCTGCGTCGGATAGGCCTCGTTGTAGGCAACACCTTCGACCTCCAGAAGAATCGGCTGGTGTCCTCTCGTCAGCCTTCAATGCTGACCCTGGCAGGAGCCATGGTTCATCCTTTGTACGGTAAACTGGAGAAACATCCATACATGTTTCATCGTCATGCATGGCAGCGGAATTTACTAGATATACACCACATCCACTACGCTGCAATGGATGGCTACCTTTGCTTCAATATCTACAAGGGTTGGATGAAGAGCAACAACCAAGTGTGCGGTTCAAGCAAAGAAGTATCACTACAGGAATCAGCTACTTTGCCATCTGCCACGGCAGACGTCGAAGGCAAGGATGGCGGACGGCAAAGGCCTTTGCCGTCTGCCGCGGACGGCAAAAGGCTCTGGCAAAGTAGGCTACGGTAAAGAGCTTCTTTGCCGTCTGCTTTCTGAAGCGGACGGCAAAGGGGCCTTTGCCATCAGCGGCGGACGGCAAAGAAAGCCGACGACAATAAATGTGTTGTTAGTCCGTTAGGCGGCTAACGGCAGCATTTGCCGTCCGCCGCTGACGGCAAAGAGCATCCGGCCTTTGCCGTCCGCCGAATGACGTCAGCGGGACGTCGGGGTCGGGGTGTCGGGGTGTGGTGTCGGGGTCGGGGTGTCGGGGTTAGGGGGTCAGGGGGTCGTGGTGTCGGGGTGTGGTGTCGGGGTCGGGGTGTGGTGTCGGGGTCGGGGTGTCGGGGTCAGGGGGTCGGGGTGTTTCCTTCTATCCTTCTTCTTCTTTCTTTCTCTTCTTTTTCTTCTTTCCTTTCTTCTTCTTCTTCTTCTTTCATCTTTTTTCTACTTCTTTTACTTCTTTTCATTTCTTCTTTTCTTCTTCTTCTACTTCTTCTACTTCTTTTCTTCTTCTTCTTTTTTCATCTTTTTTCTACTTCTTTTCTTCTTCTTCTTTTTTCATCTTTTTTCTACTTCTTTTCTTTTCTTCTTTGCTTCTTCTTCTACTTCTTCTACTTCTTTTCTTCTTCTTCTTCTTCTTTTCTTCTACATATTCTTTTTTCTTCTACTTCTTTTCTTCTTTTCTTCTAACACTAACACTATATAACACATATCTAGCACTAAATCTATCACTAACAATTAAACAGCAAAAAAAGAAAAAACAGAAAAAAATAAAAAAATAACTCACCGGAGCAATGGGGCGGTCGGGGCAGTGGGGCGGGTGGGCCGGCGACGTGGTGGCGCGCCGGGGCGCTGGGATGGTGGAGCAACGGGGCGTCGGCGGGTGGGGTGGGGGCGGCAGGGTGGTGGGGCGACAGGGCAAGCGGGGGCGGGGGCGGCGCCGGCCGGCGGGATGGTGGGGCGACGGGGCGTCGGCGGGCGGGGTGGGGACGGCGGGGTGCTGGGGCGACGGGGCGAGCGGGGGCGGGGGCGGGGGCTGTGGCGGGGGCGGCGGTGGGTGGATCTGGTGGCGTGGCGTCGGGGAGGAGAGAGGGAGAGAAACAGAGAGGAGTAACGGGCGGGGGGGGGCTCGATCGGCCGTTAGTTAGGTTAGGTTAGTTAGCCTTTGCCGTCCGCTTTTTTTATCTTTGTCGTCTGCTGGTAGACGGCAAAGAGGGGGGCCGTTAAGTTTTTTCTAATCGGCTCGTTAGTGGGGGCCACCTCTCTCTTTGCCGTCAGCCAGCTGACGGCAAAGATTCTTTGTCGTCAGCCAGCAGACGGCAAAGAAGTGACAGATGGCAAAGACCTTCTTTGCCGTCTGCCAGTTGTTTGCCGTCTGCTTTTTGGTAGTTGATGGCAAAGACCTTCTTTGCCGTCTGCTAGCGGGCGGCAAAGAACTGGCAGACGGCAAAATCCCTGATTCCAGTAGTGTATCGGCCAAGAGGAAGAGGGACAAGGACGAAGTCGAGGACGTGGACGAGGACTCCGAGTAAGGTGGCAGTATCGTTTCTCATGGTGGTTCTAATGCAGTGTCTACCGGAATAGTTGCAAAGTTTAATTTCAGGTGTGCTTTATTTAATTTGAGGGGTGTGTTGTGCTGAGCCCCCAGCATAACTATGTGATGTTTCTTTTTGTTACTTTAACTCTTCAGTACGTACATACTAGTATTTCTTATATTTCATCTTTTAGTTGGTATAGTAATACCACTCGTTTCTTCACATTATATACGTACAATATATATGGCCAACATCATATAGCCAGCTGTTTAGTTGTCAAAGAATTTCAGGGTGCTTAGTTTTGTCAAAGTATTCCAGGGTGCTTAGTTTTATTTGAGGGCTGGGTTGTGCACTTGTGTTGGACACCATTATTGTGACAAGCCTTTTAATAGTACTATATGCATAATTTGGCGACGAGCGCTATCTATATGTACCACCTTTTTTTAATTTCAAGTTTTGCTCCATGGCGCAATCCATCAATACTACTACTGTACAAAAGTGGAGCATATACATTTTTTAAAAGGCTAGAGGGCGGGGCAGTCTAGCTCGGTCGGTTTCACGAGAGGCGAGGGCCTTTGTGATTTGACGGCTCATTACTGCTGTCAAATCGAATAGTACTGCGCCGCCCGCTGCACGCCCGGCGCCTCCATTAAACCCCTCCGTTAAACCCGCATGCAAACCGAGAATCCTACTCCTGCCACATGTCCGTTCATGAGCGGGCCGGAATTAAACGAAACACCGGCCGAGCTCCTCCCGTCCGCCCTCAGTTTAAACGAGGCCAGACGCCGGCCAAGCTCCTACCGTCCGCCCTCTATTTACACGAGGCCAGACAGACAGCGCGCAAGAATCGCACCCATCCGCCGCTCCCCCATCTCCTCCTTCACCATTTTCTCCACTCCTTCGATGGCTTCCGATGAGCCGTTCTCCGGCACATTACCCGGCTGGGCGGCCAGCCGAGCCCTCCGGATACGGGCGAGGCCGCTCGGTGCTTCACCAACCTCGCTTGGCCCGACGGAGCAAGTTGCCGCCCCAAGCAGGCGCGTGGTTCAGCAACTCGCCGCTCCAGTTCAGCTCGATGAGGAGTGGCGAGTTGCTCCACGCCGGCACGGCGGCTAGCACGCCGGTACAGGCGTCGTTGCTGCCGCGTCGTACCGCGCCACCAGTGTCTGCGGTGGCCGCGCCTCCCGTGTCTGTGGGCGCGCCTCCCGTGCCTGCGGCAGCGCCATGCAGGCAGAGACAGAAGCCGGGTGCGTGGAGAGCGACGAGTCGGTGGCCAGCTTCTCCGTGTCCGCCGCCATCATCGAGGAGAAGTAGAACACGGGAGGCTGCCGCCACTTGGGACCCATGAAGGCCACCGCCGAGGCGACGACCGCGGATTCAGGTGGTTTCTTTGCTGCTTCGTCTCTTCCGAGGACCTTCGTCGACCCCGCAAGTGTCTGACGGACATGAGGAAGACAAAGGGATCCGCGGGAGGCCATTTAGAACTAAAATAAGTCTAGATACATCGATTTCTAGGACAAGTATTTCCGGACGGAGGGAGTATTAATTATACAAGAGAGCCGGATTGGCACCTCTTAGTTCATGTAAATGTAATGAAATCCATCATGTTTATATGAAGATCCGGCTTTTTTATACGAAATCCTTCATGCTTATATGAAATCAGTCCGTGTTTGCACGAATTTCATCTGGTTGGTTAGAGTTGTAAAAATGTATGCCGCTGGCGTTTGATGTCGTCCTCCGCTTAAGGAAGCGGGAGGAAATTTGCCGGCTACCGTTGGAGATGCTCTTTATGCTAGAAATAATAGAGTGACATCCAATCCATTTGAGTTAATTGCCTGTATGATTGTCCCTCTATAAAAAGCTAATTGCATGTACAGTGTACACGTGACTTGCAGGGTGGCTACAGCTTTGTACAGAAAGTTAAAAAGAAACAAGTCCATCCTTAATCTTGTATTCTAAGTACTCTGTGGGTTCCACTGTCAGTACAGTAGCGAAAGAAGTATATATTAAATAAGTAGAGTAATATATAATATAAAAATATAAAGTTAAAAGACAGAATTCGAACTCATGTCATCGCGTTGCGAGCATCCGGCGGTAACCAGCCCAGCACATTTTTGTTGTAGACCATGCTGGAGATATATCTCCATGTCTACTCTTATATATACTCCATTCATTCCTAAATATTTGTCTTTTTCAGATTTCAAATGGACTACCACATACGGATGTGTATGTAGACATATTTTAGAGTGTAGATTCACTCATTTTGCTCCGTATGTCTTTTCCGGAAGGGGTCAGATTTGTCCTTGATTTATTTATGAGGTATCCAGATGGCACTGCACCGCCAAGAAAAGAGGGTAACATCAAAATTATGGACTACTTTTTTGAGTATGTTGGTAAGGTCTGATCATAGTCACTTGTTGAAATCTCTAAAAAGACAAATACTCCCTCCGCCCGGAAATACTTGTGATCAAAATGGATAAAAGGAAATGTATCTAGACGTATTTTAGTTTTAGATACATCTCTTTTTATCCATTTTGATGACAAGTATTTTCGGACGGAGGGAGAAGAAAACAGAGTTAGTGATGATGGTGTGCGTGCCATCCTGCAATATAGGCCGTCGGATTTATATCTAACGGATAGGAAAGAAACTATGGCAATTTTGCAAAATATACCCACACGTCTCTCCACGTTCGCAAATAAGGCCTTCCCTCGTTCAACCTTTTCTCTCACAAGATAAACTACTCATACAAATGCATCTTGATGTTCCGTGCAACGCACGGGCAGCTAGCTAATTTCTTTTAAAATAGTTGCTGCGATAATTGGGTTGAAGTGATATATTTTATGTCTGCCCCCAATGATTTCAGATTCACTAGGAGTAACAAAGAAAAGGTTGCCTTGTTAATTAACAGAAAACAGGGTGAAAACTATCACATGAGGCCGGTAAAAACAAGGCACACTGGGTTCAGCGTCATCGTCACTACAGCTGTGCGCGCGAGAGAAGTCTACATATCGAGGGTGCTACCGAGCGAGGCACCGAGACACAATGTTTGAGAGAGAAACCAATTGACAGATTATGCTCAGATCGAGTTGTCACCCTTCTGCTGTCATTGTTGGGGGGGGAGGGAGAGAAAGACGTATCGAGAGTGTGCGCGGTAGGCACAGAGGGACAACTAGCGAGTGTGTGTGTGTGTGTGTGTGTGTGTGTGTGTGTGTTTGTGTGTTTGAAAGAGGAGTAGATAGATTATTATCAAGATCGATGTGCCACCCTAATCCTTCGGTGCCGGGTAGTGTGTGTGTGTATGTTTGAGAGAGAAGCCAGTCGATAGATTAGCATCAAGATCGAGGTGTCACCCTACTCCTTCGGTGTTGGGAAGTGTGGGTGTGTGTGGGGGGCGCAGTGACACTCACATATCTCTACTCTTATAAAAAAACAGAGTTGGTGAAGATGGTGTTCCTGCCATCCTGCAATATAGGCCATCCGATTTATATCCGACGGACAGGAAGGAAACTATGGCAATTTTGCAAAAAGATACCCACACCCCTCTCCGCATTTGCAAATAAGGCATTCCCTCGTTCATCCTTTTCTCCCACAAGATAAAATTCTCATACAAATGCATCTTGATGTTCCGTGCAACGCATGGGCATCTTGCTAGTAGGGAGAAGGAGTTTGTGTGAGACATATCTAGCTATATTAAGGGATAGGTAGACAGCATATGTGTGAGAGATATTATTATACTTTGAGACATTAGTGGCTGTGGGTGGGCGGAATTAAAGGGGTGGGCATGTTAGACATAGAGAGCGTGTGTGTTCCTGTGTGAGAGACTTGTAGGACGGGGTAGAAAGACAAATTTAACCCTGACGGAGGGAGAGAAATACATGAAGTGCGCGTGTGTGATTCTGATGCCCACAGGGAAATGAGATATGTATCCGTGTGAGAGATATTGCACAATTCATTCACGTATCACTATCTAGCGATCGTGGACGTGCATCACTTGAACATAAGTCAATATCTACTTCGTATCGTGGCCAAAGGTACAATATCGATTCAACGCTATAAAGATTGAACACTCACATATCACATTTTTTTTCTATTTAAATAAACCTTTTCAGTTGTGCATGCCAAAGTTAGAGTGATGTTTCTTCAAACAACCAATGTAGCTATCATGTATATGCACCATTGTTACTCTTGCATTCAAATTCATTAGTCTTGGATGATTTAAGTTTCTATTTTGAAGTAATATATGTAATATTCATATATGAATTCAATGGGTACGCAATTTATGAAATGGAGGCTATGTAATCATATGAGGTAACACTTTTAAGTAGCTGACTACAATATCCATTTCTTTTTGTGCGCCTCTACACTAACACGTCAATACATTATGTTTAAAGTAAATAACCAATGGCACTAAATTATCTATTTACACGAGAAATACATAGGCTGAGCATTTGATCCCTTTTTTGTGAACGCGCCACTACACCCGTACGATTGGCCGCGCCCGTGTGAACGTCCATGTTATCGGCGCATCATCTCGAGTTATTGTCTTTTTTCTGGGGTGGACTTCACACCAGTTATTAACTGCTGACGCGTGCCCCGTGTACACAGTCTAGCATGACCTTCCCGCTAGCACGGTCCAAAATTAGTTGAAACTGGATACGAACGATCCCGCGGGCGGCAAAATCTCCCGCCTCCTTCTAAAATTTCCGCCACCTTAGTCTTTAGCATGCGAAATCCCCCTTTTGTCCTTGGTGCATCGAGACCAACAGTTACAATACCGCCCTCATCTACATGATAGGTCGGGGCTGCTTTGGTAACTTCCGGTTCCCCCACTACACGGCACCCCCATTTCCTCTCCCCCTCCTGCAAAAACGACTAACTCCGCAGCACCAGAGCATCTTACATCACGCCGTCCGTACTTCATCGCCCTTTCTCCCCTCCCCTCTCGAAACCCTAGACTACTCATCCACCGGCGTACCATAGCCCATTCACTGCCAGCGGCGTCCACTTCGCCGGATCTGCTTCTGCGGCCGCATCTACCCCTCCCACCTCCCCTAGAAACAAGTAGACTGCTGATCCACCACTGTACCACAGCCCATTCAGTGCCGGCCTTGTCCACGGCGCCGGATCTGCTTCGCCGGTACTCTCGTCAACCGCGGCGCATCTGCAGCGGCTCATTTGTACTCCCCACCGGAGACGCTTCGTCCACACCCCCCGGAGCCGCCCCACCGACGCCCCCGTCGACGTCCTCTGATCCTCTTCGCCGACACCTTCCTCAACCCTACCGGAGCTGCTTCGCCGACACCTTCCTCAACCCTACCAGAGCCGCTTCGCCGACACCATCGTCAACCCTACCGGAGTAGCTTCGCCTATACCATTCTCAACCCTACCGGGGCCGCTTTGCCAACTCACAAGTCCACGGCCTCAGATCCGCTTCCTCGCACCCTCATCCAACCTACCGGAGAAGCTTCTGATGCCCCGTCCATGGCCGCTGATCCGCATCGTCGACACCACCCTTAACCCAACCACCGGAGCAGCTTCTGACGCCTTGTCCACGGCCGCTGATCTGCATCGTCGACACCATCCTTAACCCAACCATCGGAGCAGCTTCTGACTCCCCGTCCACAGCCACAGATCCGCATCGTCGACACCATCCTTAACCCAACCACCGGAGCAGCTTCTGACGCCCCGTCCACGGCCGCAGATCCGCGTCGTCGACACCATCCTTAACCCAACCACCGGAGCAGCTTCACCTACGCCCTCGTTCACGGCCATAGATCCGCTTCGCCCACACCGTAGTCCACCCTACCGGAGCCGCTCCACAAACACCCTACTCGACGGTTCTAGATCTCCTTACCGGACCCCGACAGGCAGTGCAGCGTCATCACCCTCGATGTTTCTAACCTGATTCCCACCGTATGGAGAGATGCCAAGCACCCGCCACGGCCTAGTGTAGCGACCAGACCTCAAATAGTCTGTGCTGCTGTGCACCAGTGTCATCCCTGGATCAGTAATGCTGACACGCACAGTACAAATGGAGGATTTATAACAGAGTAGCAATCACACACTTATTACATCGAATATCTCCAAAGAGAATAAGTATGATAAATATGGCTTAAGGCCATCTAAAAACGATAACAGCGGAAGACTTGGCGGATAAGTGAGTCCATCAACTCCAGCGGCATCACTGAGTATAAGACCACGACCTAAGGCACCTTACTCGTCGTCTGAAAAGTCTGCAACATGAAACGTTGCAGCCCGAAAACGGGTCAGCACATGGAATATGCTGGCAATGTAACACACAGAGAATAAAGAACAGTAATAATACTATACTACATGCATATATGGCTGGTGGAAAGCTCTATGGTTAAAGTTTTTGCGGAAAGCCAATTTTTCCCTACTGCAAAGGAATAAATTTTATTTAACTACCATGGTGGTTGTTGAACATTGAGATGGTTGACAGCATCTCAATCCCAATTAAGTGTCATCAATAACCCAACAAAATTAATTAAAAGTAACATGGTGATGAGATTCAAATGATAATCCAGGTACTAGATACTCAAATTGTCCACTCTGCAGAGGTTTGTGCACTCTGCAGAGGTTTGTGCACTTTTCCCCACAAGACTCGATCTCCTCCGTTGGATTACTCGCACTACCTGGTGTTTGAGTAACGGATGACCGAGACACAGTCTTTCAGAAGTGTTTGCACCTTACGTATGGGCAGACAGTTACACCTACTTTCCCCTACATCTGCTAGTCTACCACTGTAAGAGTTCACACAACTTAGTCAACTATGCTAGAGCCCATAATAGCTTGTGGCTGCACACGGAAGTTTGTAGCATGAATAATCTCATGATCCCTTTGAACCTGGGTGCGGTCCAAAACAAAAACAGGCAATCCTGGAATACCCAGGTACCTCAATCCACCCAGATGTGAGTTTTAGTTGCCACCTTAAGTAAACCATTATTAACAATCTCACATCTGTCATGAATATCACTCAAACCCAATCCACGTCCACGAGCATAGCATGGCAATATAATAGCAAACGTAGAAGTAACTCCCAAGGGTTTGATAAAAGAACGGGTAATAGGTACTACCTCAACTACTTCCCAATACCCACAATTTAATTAGATCCTAATCATGCAATGTTTGAGGAATAGATCTAATGCAATAAAAACTGGGTATGGAAGGTATATGATCAAAGTGTTACTTTCCTTGCTGATGATCCGCGAGACCTAGCGATTCGAAGTAACAAGCGGCACACTCCGGGTACTCTATCGCAAACAAACAAGCAAACAATAAGTACTCATCTAATGCACAGGTAAAACTCGAATGAAAGATCCAACCAGAAAGTTCAACTTAAGAACTCCGGTTTGCAAAAAGAATCAACTCGAACGAAGCAACGAAAGTCAAACGGCGAAAGAAACAAACTTCGTTTACTAATCTGGATCTAGGTCAAATTTTACAGTAGCAAAAACTTGTTTGAGTAGGTTAAACGGAAAGAGAATTTCGAGACGAAACTCTAGGCGCTTGAATCGCCTGATTCCGATAAACGAGCGAAAAGTTAAACAGAAACGAAGATTCGATCAGAAATCGAGATCTGAGATAATCGCGGAAAAATTCGATGAAAAAGAAAAACGAACGGTTAAAGAACGGACGTTCGTTAACAGAGAAAATCCGACAAACGCGTTCGTTAAAACGAACGGGTCGGTGAACGTTCACAAAATAACAAAACCGAAGAAATAAACCGATCTAGGGTTTTTTTTTAAACGAACGTTTTTTTTTTAACAAAACCGGCAACGACGGCGAGGTATACCTCGTCGGGGCAGGGCTCCGGTGGGGCTCCGGCTGGCTACGGCGAGGGCGGCGGGGTGCGGCGGGGTGCGGCGGGGCTCGGGGGGTGCTCGGGGCGGCGAGGGGCGGCTCCGGCGGCGGGGCTTGGCGAGCGGCGGCGGCCTTCGGGCTCCGACTCCGGCGGCGGGGTGCGGGGCCGGTGCGGGCGGCGCCGGGGTGAGAGGGAGGGGCGGCGGCGGGGTTTATAAAGAGGGGGGAAGGGGTGCTTGGAGGAGGGGGCAAGGCGCGGCGGCGGGGTGTCCGTGGCGGACACGGTGGCGGCGTCCCGGGTGCTCGCGGAGGAGAACGCGGAGATGGGCCGGCCGCTCGGCTGGTCCTCGGCCCGGTCGGGCGCGGCGCGAAATTTTTTTATTATTTTTTTAAAACGTTCCGCCGAAAAATTCGTAGAAAAATAAATAAAAATCCAAAAAAGATAAAACAAATTTTCCCCGTCTAGTTAGAATATTTAGAACAGGGTGAACATTTTTTGACACAAAAATAAATTTTGAAAACGTGCAATATTTTTAATGCATTTAAAATTGCAAATAAAATCCGAATAAAATCCAATAAATGATTTTAACATTTTTCCTCCAATATTTCAATTGTTTTGGAGAAGTCATATTTTCTCCTCTCATTAAATTTTTAATGAAATACTTTTCTGGAGAGAAAAATAATTAAAACCAAAAATCCTCGTTTTATTATTTGATGAAAATCAAATATGAAAATTCGAGAAAATCCCCAACTCTCTCCGAGGGTCCTTGAGTTGCTTAGGATTTATCGAGGATTTGTCAAAATGCGATAAAATATGATATGCAATGATGATCTATGTATAACATACCAAATTGAAAATTTGGTATGTTACAAACCTACCCCCCTTAAGATGAATCTCGCCCTCGAGATTCGGGCTGGCTAGAAAACAGGTGGGAGTGGTCCTTCCGTAGATCTTCCTCTCGCTCCCAGGTGGCTTCATCTTCCGTGTGGTGACTCCACTGGACTTTGCAAAACTTGATAACCTTACCGCGGGTAACTCGGCTGGCATACTCAAGAATCTTAACTGGTTTCTCCTCGTAGGTCAAATCACTTTCCAGCTGAATCGCTTCCAGCGGCACAGTATCTCTCAGTGGTATCTCAGCCATCTCTGCGTGGCACTTCTTCAACTAGGAAACATGAAATACATCATGAACTCCAGACAATCCTTCGGGCAATTCCAGCTTGTAGGCAACTTCTCCCATACGTTCCAAAACTCTGTATGGTCCGATAAAACGGGGCGCTAACTTTCCCTTAACTCCAAAGCGCTTCACTCCTCAAAGTGGCCTGAACGAGTCCCGGGTAATCCTGTGATAAAATCCATGCCTATTTTATCCCACTTCCATTCGGGTATCGGCAATGGTTGTAGCAATCCTGCTGGCTTCTGATGCTCTGCCTTCACTCTCTGACACACATCACAAACTGCTACGTACTCTGCAATATCCTTCTTCATTCCGGTCCACCAGAAAGTATTCTTCAGATCCAAATACATCTTGGTATTCCCTGGGTGAATCGAGTACGGTGAATCATGGGCTTCTTGCAAAATCAACTTCCTGATCTCCGGATCATTTGGCACATATACGCGGTCCTCAAACCATAAGGTATCGTGCTCGTCCTCACGATATCCTTTGGCTTTTCCTTTGCTCATCTTCTCCTTTATCTCTTCAATCTCCTTGTCTGTCTTCTGAGCTTCTCTGATCCTTTCCATCAAGGTAGACTGAATCTCCAGCGTCGCTAAATAGCCTCTTGGGACTATCTCCAAACGTAGCTCACGAAGGTCCTCGACTAACTCCTGAGGTAACTCTCCTGTCATGAGGGTGTTGACATGACTCTTGCGGCTCAACGCGTCTGCTACTACGTTAGCCTTTCCTGGGTGATAATGCAATCTCATATCATAATCCTTAATGAGCTCCAACCATCTCCTCTGTCTGAGGTTTAACTCCTTCTGCGTGAAAATATACTTCAAACTCTTGTGATCCGTGTACACCTCACAATGGTTTCCGATGAGAAAATGTCTCCATGTCTTCAACGCATGCACCACGGCTGCTAACTCCAAATCTTGCGTAGCATAATTCTTCTCATGGGGTTTAAGTTGTCGTGAAGCATATGACACAACTCTTCCTTCCTGCATAAGCACTGCTCCAAGTCCTCGACGAGAAGCGTCGCAATAAACTTCATAATCCTTGCGTTGATCTGGTAGAATCAACACTGGTGATGTAACCAATCGTTTCTTCAACTCCTGGAAACTAGCTTCACAATCCTCAGTCCAGTTGAATTTGGTGTCCTTCTTCAATAGCTTAGTCATGGGCTTAGCAATCTTCGAGAAATTCTCGATGAATCTCCGGTAGTATCCTGCAAGTCCAAGAAAACTCCGGATTTCTCCAACTGTCGTGGGTGATTCCCAACTTGTCACTGTGTCAACCTTGGCAGGGTCTACTGCTATTCCTTCTCCAGAAATAACATGTCCAAGAAATCCAACTTCCTTCAGCCAAAATTCACATTTGCTGAACTTGGCATATAACTGATGTTCTCTGAGCTTCTCAAGTACCAATCGCAAATGCTCCTCATGCTCTTCCTCATTCTTGGAAAAGACTAAAATATCGTCAATGAACACCACGACGAACTTATCCAAAAACTCCATAAACACTTTGTTCATCAGGTTCATAAAATAGCCAGGTGCGTTAGTCAGACCAATTGACATAACGGTATACTCATACAGTCCATATCTGGTGGTAAAAGCCGTCTTAGGTATATCCTGCTCTCAAATCTTTAACTGATGATATCCTGATCGTAGATCGATCTTGGAAAATACTTTAGCTCCTTGTAGCCGGTCAAACAAATCATTGATCATCGGCAGTGGGTACTTGTTCTTGATGGTCACTTCATTCAATCCACGGTAATCAACAACCATCCTCAGTGATCCATCTTTCTTCTCCACTAGAAGTACTGGTGATCCCCAAGGTGACGAACTTGGGCGAATATAGACATTATCCAGTAACTCCTTGATCTGCTTCTTAATTTCCTCCAAATCTTTTGCGGGCATCCTGTACGGTCTCTTAGATATTGGCCCTGTGCCTGGCAAAAGTTCAATCAAGAACTCAATGTCTCTATCTGGTGGCATGCCTGGCAACTCTTTTGGAAATACATCCGGATAATCCTTCACCACTGGTACTTCCTCCTGTACAACTCCTGATAAGGAATTCACTTGAGTCCTCTTCGGCATATGCCGGGATAGATACTTGATCCTTTTTCCTGCTGGGGTGGTAAGCAAAATCGTCTTGCTGGCACAATCGATGTTTCCTCCATACAACGATAGCCAATCCATTCCCAAAATCACATCCAAACCTTGCGACTCCAAAACTATTAGGTCTGAGGGGAAAACATGCCTACCAATGGCCAATGGCATCTGAAAACATCCTTGGCTTGCCATATACTCTGCTCCGGGCGACGTTACTAACATAGGGGTTCTGAGAACTTTGGTGGACAGCTTAAACTTATTCACAAATCCCCTTGATATGTATGAATGCGATGCACCAGTATCGAAAAGAACGGTTGCAGTAAATGACTTAACCAAAAACTTACCTATTACTGCATCAGGTTGTGCTTCAACCTCCTCCACGCTCACGTGGATCACGTGTCCTTTGTTGAACGGGTTCGGCTTCTTCCCAGAGCTTCCATTGCCATTTCCATTTTGGGCTTCAGGACATTCATTGGCATAATGTCCAGTCTTCTGGCACTTAAAGCAAGTGACTTGGCTCAGGTCCCTCTTGGCTGGGGTAGATGGGTTGGTGCGGTTCTGTCCGTTGCTTCCTCCATTCCCATTACCATTTTTAGAGCCATTATGGTTGTGCGAACTACCTCCTCCATGGGTATGCTGAAACTGTCCTCCAGGCTTCGGGGCCAAACGTGGTTTCTGTTGAGCTCCAGAGTTATACTTCCCTTGTCCATACTTCCTCTTACGGTTTTCAATCTGCTGTTGCTTCCCTTCAATCATGAGAGATCTATCTACCAACTCCTGGTAGTTGTTGAAGGTTGCTACCATCAACTGCATACTCAGTTCATCATTTAGTCCTTCCAAAAATTTCTCCTGCTTGGCTGCAACTGTAGCAACGTCATCTGGTGCATAACGTGCTAACTTACTGAAATCCTCCACATACTGGCCTACGGTGCGTCCTCCTTGGCGTAGGTTGCAAAACTCACGCTTCTTCATAGCCATAGCTCCTGCTGAAACATGAGCTGTACGGAAAGCTTGCTGAAACTGGTCCCATGTGACAGTGTCAATAGGGTGTGTGGCGGTATAATTCTCCCACCATGATGCTGCGGGTCCATCAAGCTGATGTGCGGCAAAACGCACTCTTTCAGCATCTGTGCATCCTGCAGTGGTCAACTCCCTTCCAACTTTGCGGAGCCAATCATCTGCAACAATCGGCTCGGTGCTACTGGAAAACACCGGCGGGTTTAGCCTCAAGAAACGGGCTAAGTGATCAACAGGTGGTGGTGGCGGTGGGTTGTTGTTGTTGTTGTTGTTGTTGTTGCCTTGGTTCTGCTCTAACACTTGCATCAGGGCATTCTGTTGCTGAATCAACTGGGTGATCTCTGGTGGGAAAACAAATCCGGGGTCGCGTCTCGGAGGCATCTGATGGGTTAGAAAAGATGAGAGTTAAGAATAGAATGAGGTCTAGAGGAAAACACTACCCATATGCTCATGAGACAAATACAATCAATATCACTCAATCAATTCAAACAAGGCATAACAATCGATCTAACTAGCGCTACAAAGTGCTTGAACTATACTATTAAATGGGGGGAAACTACTACTGATATGGTGGTCTACTTAGAAATTCTGATCAGTTGAAGACTCCATGATGTCTGCTCCAGCTTCATCAACAAAGTCATCTACACTTGGTTCCGAGTCGGTGTCGTCGATGATGATGTAGTTATCCGGACAAGTGCATTCGTCATCCTTTGCTTTTGGCACTGGATTTCCCATGAATACTCCAATCTTCTTCTCCAGGTCGTCATTCTTCCCTACTAGTGCGACGATTTCCTCCATATAATCCTCGCGTGTAGCCTTGAGTTCTTCCTCTAGTTCCTTGATCTTCGTCAATGCCTTCTTCAGTTCTTCCTTGTCCGTGCACATCTGGTTCTCCTGGCGACGAATGTGTTGGTTTTGCTCCTGGATGAAAGCTGCAATTGATCCATCCTTCTTGGTTCTGATCATCTCCCATTGCGCGTCTCGGCGTCCACAAATCTGATAAATTGTATCCTTAAGCTCCCTATGGTAGACTTCTCCAATGCGTCCCATAGCGATGTGGGCTGCCATGCTCTTCCCTAAACTCCAGGTTGGTGCTTCAAAAACCAATCTTATGGGTTCAGTAACTGGCACAAACGTCCTTCCTGGAATGTGAACTTGAATCTTCCAGCTCTCCTCTTCGGGTAATGTGGCGTTGTAGGTTCCGGTGATGCTTGGTATTCCTATGTTCAAGTACTTGGTTACTTCCTTCAAGTGTCGACCAAAAGGCGTGTCTTCATCTGGTTGCATGAACTTGCTCCTTGTATCCGCCATTCCTAAAAGAGAAGAAAGTGGAGAGGGGTCAGAAATGAGAAGAGAGAAGTGTTCTAGGGCTTAAGCTTAGTGGTCGTGTCCTACAGTCAGCGTGTGCTCTGATACCACCTTTGTAGCGACCAGACCTCAAATAGTCTGTGCTGCTGTGCACCAGTGTCATCCCTGGATCAGTAATGCTGACACGCACAGTACAAATGGAGGATTTATAACAGAGTAGCAATCACACACTTATTACATCGAATATCTCCAAAGAGAATAAGTATGATAAATATGGCTTAAGGCCATTTAAAAACGATAACAGCGGAAGACTTGGAAGATAAGTGAGTTCATCAACTCCAGCGGCATCACTGAGTATAAGACCACGACCTAAGGCACCTTACTCGTCGTCTGAAAAGTCTGCAACATGAAACGTTGCAGCCCGAAAACGGGTCAGCACATGGAATATGCTGGCAATGTAACACATAGAGAATAAAGAACAGTAATAATACTATACTACATGCATATATGGCTGGTGGAAAGATCTATGGTTAAAGTTTTTGCGGAAAGCCAATTTTTCCCTACTGCAAAGGAATAAATTTTATTTAACTACCATGGTGGTTGTTGAACATTGAGATGGTTGACAGCATCTCAATCCCAATTAAGTGTCATCAATAACCCAACAAAATTAATTAAAAGTAACATGGTGATGAGATTCAAATGATAATCCAGGTACTAGATACTCAAATTGTCCATAACCGGGGACACGGCTAATCATGATTAGTTTGTACACTCTGCAGAGGTTTATGCACTTTTCCCCACACGACTCGATCTCCTCCGTTGGATTACTCGCACTACCTGGTGTTTGAGTAACGGATGACCGAGACACAGTCTTTCAGAAGTGTTTGCACCTTACGTATGGGTAGACAGTTACACCTACTTTCTCCTACATCTGCTAGTCTACCACTGTAAGATTTCACACAACTTAGTCAACTATGCTAGAGCCCATAATAGCTTGTGGCTGCACACGGAAGTTTCTAGCATGAATAATCTCATGATCCCTTTGAACCTGGGTGGCGGTCCAAAAGAAAAACAGGCAATCCTGGAATACCCAGGTACCTCAATCCACCCAGATGTGAGTTTTAGTTGCCACCTTAAGTAAACCATTATTAACAATCTCACATCTGTCATGAATAGCACTCAAACCCAATCCACGTCTACGAGCATAGCATGGCAATATAATAGCAAACGTAGAAGTAACTCCCAAGGGTTTGATAAAAGAACAGGTAATAGGTACTACCTCAACTACTTCCCAATACCCACAATTTAATTAGATCCTAATCATGCAATGTTTGAGGAATAGATCTAATGCAATAAAAACTGGGTATGGAAGGTATATGATGAAAGTGTTACTTGCCTTGCTGATGATCCGCGAGACCTAGCGATTCGAAGTAACAAGCGGCACACTCCGGGTACTCTATCGCAAACAAACAAGCAAACAATAAGTACTCATCTAATGCACAGGTAAAACTCGAATGAAAGATCCAACCAGAAATTTCAACTTAAGAACTCCGGTTTGCAAAAAGAATCAACTCGAACGAAGCAACGAAAGTCAAACGGCGAAAGAAACAAACTTCGTTTACTAATCTGGATCTAGGTCAAATTTTACAGTAGCAAAAACTTGTTTGAGTAGGTTAAACGGAAAGAGAATTTCGAGACGAAACTCTAGGCACTTGAATCGCCTGATTCCGATAAACGAGCGAAAAGTTAAACAGAAACGAAGATTCGATCAGAAATCGAGATCTGAGATAATCGCGGAAAAATCCGATGAAAAAGAAAAACGGACGAACGGTTAAAGAACGGACGTTCGTTAACAGAGAAAATCCGACGAACGCGTTCGTTAAAACGAACGGGTCGGTGAACGTTCACAAAATAACAAAACCGAAGAAATAAACCGATCTAGGGTTTTTTTTTAAAACGAACGGTTTTTTTAAACAAAACCGGCAACGACGGCGAGGTATACCTCGTCGGGGCAGGGCTCCGGCGGGGCTCCGGCTGGCTCCGGCGAGGGCGGCGGGGTGCGGCGGGGTGCGGCGGGGCTCGGGGGGTGCTCGGGGCGGCGAGGGGCGGCTCCGGCGGCGGGGCTTGGCGAGCGGCGGCGGCCTTCGGGCTCCGGCTCCGGCGGCGGGGTGCGGGGCGGGTGCGGGGTGCGGCGGGGTGAGGGGGAGGGGCGGCGGCGGGGTTTATAAAGAGGGGGGAGGGGTGCTTGGAGGAGGGGGCAAGGCGCGGCGGCGGGGTGTCCGTGGCGGACACGGCGGCGGCGTCCGGCGTGCTCGCGGAGGAGAACGCGGAGATGGGCCGGCGGCTCGGCTGGGCCTCGGCCCGGTCGGGCGCGGCGCGAATTTTTTTTTTTAAACGTTCCGCCGAAACATTCATAGAAAAATAAATAAAAATCCAAAAAAGATAAAACAAATTTTCCCCGTCTAGTTAGAATATTTAGAACAGAGTGAACATTTTTTTGACACAAAAATAAATTTTGAAAACGTGCAACATTTTTAATGCATTTAAAATTGCAAATAATATCCGAATAAAATCCAATAAATTATTTTAACATTTTTCCTCCAATATTTCAATTGTTTTGAGAAGTCATATTTTCTCCTCTCATTAAATTTTTAATGAAATACTTTTCTGGAGAGAAAAATAATTAAAACCAAAAATCCTCGTTTTATTATTTGATGAAAATCAAATATGAAAATTCGAGAAAATCCCCAACTCTCTCCGAGGGTCCTTGAGTTGCTTAGGATTTATCGAGGATTTGTCAAAATGCGATAAAATATGATATGCAATGATGATCTATGTATAACATACCATATTGAAAATTTGGGATGTTACACCTAGGTACTTGTCACCTTTAAACCCGTCCAGCATCACCTGCCCGATGTACTTCAAATATACTAACCGGTCGTTGTTACCTGTTATGCAGCTGGCAAAAACTACAAGCACGATGTTTCTTCTGGATCTAACAGCTTGGCCAACCAAGATCCTGGACTGAGGCATTGCTATGATCTTGTAAGAGCGTCTCTCTCTCTTGTATTGTTCTGTGCCTGCCAGCATGCTTTGCGAGGATTTTCGACCAGTAATCCCTTTGTGCAGACAATGATTTCTACTACTGGCTGCTATATTAGATATGTAGGTGTCATACATGATACTACCTCGTACCTCCGTTCCTAAATATAAGTCTTTCTAGAGATTCCACTATAGGCTACATACGGAGCAAAATGAGTGAATCTACACTCGAAAATGCATCTATATACATCTGTATGTGGTCCATACTAGAATCTCTACAAAGACATATATTTAGGAACAGGGGCAGTACATTACACAAAATCGTATGTGGCATGTAGGAATTCCAGTGCACTACATTAGGCTCCCTTAGAGTGCCTGCTAGTCCAGCATACAGAGTCATGGCTAGTTTATGGTACGCACACAATCGTTAATTGGTGGTTTAAATATGCGCAAGGGATATGCAATGTAGTACCATGTAGAGATGTCTGAAATTAGCCGTGTCAACTTGCAGATAGGGTTACACAATGAAAAAGTACAAGATGTATGTGGCAATTTCATGGAACATCGCAAAAAAAGGAGAGGCAGCGGTGAGCCTATACAGTGTGCTATGGTACGTCACTCCTCCATTGCAATCATCATGACATGTTATTTGTATACCAGTTCTATTAGCCAAGTTTCTTAGGGACAGTTATTACGAGTTATCCTAAGAAAATAAGCACATGTGAATATAAGCTCCATGTAATAAGCCAACCAGTTCTTTTCATTGCGTTTTCAGCTTATCTTTGGTATGATCAGTGGAAAGTCTAGATTGCATTATATTTTTTTTCATTTTGCTGCCCATATGGAAATTAATTTGACTTGCAAACATCACAAATTGAACCCAGTGCAGTCTACTTTGGTCAATTTTTTCCATAGAGATCCCATTGCCTAATTTAAACGAAGAACGCATGACCCACATTTAAATGAAGAACAATTATTTATTGAAATTTGATGGTGCAAGTGGCTGGTTATTATCGTATAGCAGCACCACCTGAAAGCATCATATAGCAGCAGCAGCAGCTCATAGCAACTCATCATACAGCAGCAGCAGTCTGCAATTCATCATATATCAGCAACAGCTCATAGCAATTCATCATATAGCAGCAGCAGGAGCAGCTCATAGCAATTCATCATATAGCAGTAGGAGCAGCTCATAGCAATTCATCATATAGCAGCAGCAGGAGCAGCTTGTAGCAACTCATCATATAGCAGCAGCAGCAGCAGCTCATAGCAATTCATCATATAGCAGCAGCAGCAGCTCATAGCAACTCATCATACAGCAGCAGCAGCTCATAGCAATTCATCATATAGCAGCAACAGCAGCTCATAGCAATGCATCATATAGCAGCAGCAGAAGCAGCTCATAGCAATTCATCGTATAGTGGATCAGAATGAAAATTTGGCAAAAAATCAGAGGAGATCCTCACCTTGTTGGATGAGCTCATCCTTCAACAGCACCTCAAGGCCATGGCCTGGGAGGAGGGGAGGGGGAATACGGTGCCTTCTGCCGCAGTGTGGCATCAGCCGTAGTTGTGCAGCGCCCGCCGGAGTAGTGCGTTGGACGAACCACAGTGGAGCAGCTGCTGGAGACCATGAGAATGAATGGCGGTGCCAGAGGGAGGAGCAGCCAGGGAGATTTGCCCCTACCCGCCGGCCATGTTGCCTAGCTGGACATAGCTTCGTCGAGGACCAGGCCAGACGGGACCAGTGGCGATGGCTCGCTGGAGGAACCCTAGTGCTGCAGGCAGGGGATCGAGGTAGAGGGAAAGGGGAGAGGAGATGCGAGCGGGCACGGCAATGAATGCTTGCGTGTTTATTTTTACTTGAGGGTCAGGTGTGACACGGGCGTCATCAGTTGCATTTTGAGTGTAATATAGGCAGACAACAGAGTCATTTCACTATTCCCCTTCCCTTCAATTTTTTGTGAGGTTCTACCCGAAACACCCCCCTCCAAAGTGAAATTAGTTAAGCCCAAGCCCATAACTCAAAATGACTTCTTTACATCTTTTATGGCTTATTTTGAAAATATGCCCTGAAAAGGCGGAATCGAACTGGCCCTTAACCTGCAATTCAATTGTGTGTGCAATGATGAATCACTCCTGCCTGCTATATGTGCATTTAGGCATCATCATACATGGCATAACCTAATACATGTGCATTCCATTGTAGAATCTGGAATATGCAATGTTTATGTTAGTTCATACATTGCACATGATGTTTAAATGCCCCTTAAATCTGGTCAGTCAAGTGATGGTCTTTGAGCCTCCTTCTTTGCTTATTTTCTTGATATGTAAGATTTGCTCACACATCTGTTCAATTGCTTGTTTGCATCAGCCAGCCATACTAAGACTGTTTGCTTTGATTACTTGATGGTCTTGACCTAACACTCTAACAGAGCTTGTCAACGATTTAAACACTAAGGGCTGCTGTAGTGGGGCCTTGTCTAACTCATAGGTGACATAAAGGTTTGGCTGTACACTACAGTAGGCTCTCCAAGAGTACCTGGAGATCCAGTTCGAAGGTATGCCTAGTTTTTACAGAGTGCAGACATAGTAAATGCTCATTTCATTGAGTGGAAGTGCAAGAGATGTGGCATGTTTCATTATGTGGTGTTGTTTTGTTATAATCTCATCCATTTGTGTTCACAGACTGGAAAGTATGCATATTTATCTTCCAAGGAGACGAGTAACTAGTTTGTGTCACCTTGCAGTGGGGGTGCAATGAAGATAAGATTGAGGATTTCCAAGTACAAGATGTTAGGAAGGAGCCTTGCAAGAGAAGTAGGAGCTGCGCTGAGTCTCTTCAACCTGCTAAGGTAAGTCACTGTATGCAACTCAACAGTTCAATTCCTTGTTTGTTTCAGGCATAGTTAATTTTCTCTTTTCAATTGCTTTATTTGTCCTCAGTTAATGAGATGCCCAAATAATCATGCCTGATGTTCGGTACTTGTATCACTATTAGTTGACATAATTAAAGGCCTTACCATTTAATTACTCTTCCGAAGTGTGCCTGAAGCTTTGAAGTCTATTAACCAACTATTATTGCATGAGGCTCACAATCTAGTTTATACTACGCTAACGATTGCATAGTTTTGCCTGCTGTAGTATGTTTGTATGAAACCCTCTGCTGTTCATTATGCTCCCTAAGACTTTAATTGAGGCACAGAATGGCCAACTGCTTGCTTACTTATACGCAACATGCTGTCTAAATTTGTAACTTGTTTGTGTTTTCAATTGGGCCCCAACATCATGCTCCTCTGGTGAGCTAAGAGGGATTTCTGTATGCAGGCTGCACAGACTATCTTTTTTATAATTTTTAAAATATCACCTGCTTATGCTTCATGACGTGTAACATTTTTTTTGAAAGTGACGTGTAACATTATTGTTAGTCCTGTTTTGCCATGTAGTACAAAATAGTGTCTTGTTCGCTTCACTGTTGTAACTATATTTTTGCCCTAGTCATGTGTACTTACAGAAACATTTCAGGATGAAGTGACATCAACACAAAGATCTGCGAGCAGTGCGGCATGGCCGTTACCGAATGATTATGGATTGGAATTGGAATGTGCTGATGTTCTCGAGCATCAACTAGAGGTGGCAAGACAACATGTACATGATTGTCAATGTATAATCAACAAGTTGAGACTGGACATGCAGGTATTAATGCAGGAGTCAAAAAAATGAAACAAGACACTGAGGTAATCATGAAGGAATTGGAGATTTTGCGGACTGAAATTTGTGCTATCTGAATCCGGCCAGTCCTATTTTGAAGAGATTATAGTTCAAATGGAGTTAAGTTGATGCGCGTCCATGATGTATGAGCTGTATTTGCCCAGTGTATGTAATTTGTTGTTTGTGTATGCTTTATTATCACCTGTGCCGAACCATAATGCCCAGTGGGTATAATCGGCTGTAATTTCTTTATTGTATAGTGTAGGATTATTCTACCTTTCTATGCCTTGATCTCTTTGTTGTATAGTATTGAGTAGGATAATTCTTTGAATATGCTATATCGTTCAAATTAACGGGGGCCAACTCGCCCGACCATGGCCCTTCACGGGCCATCGGATCCATGGGCCTTCTACGTCTCGTAGGATCCATGGGCCATGTACGTCACGTAGGATCCATGGGCCTTCTACGTCTCGTAGGATCCATGGGCCTTCTACGTCTCATGGGATCCGCGGGCCACCGACTCATTTATGGGTCTTGTACGGGCCTTTAATGGGCCGTAGACGGGCCTTTAATGGAAATCGTACGTTTTATGGGCTGACCATAACGGGCCGTTAATAGGCCGTATTTGGTGATGCTATGAAAATGGCCCAACAGACTAACGGTCCACAAACGGGCCGACTGTAACGACGGGCTAAATTTGGCCCACAAGCAGAAAATGACAGTAACGGGCCGTAAGTAACCGAATGCTGCAAATGAGCCCAAGAATAAATGGGCCCTCAGAAGGCGGAAAGTTAACTTGGGCTGGAAACGGCCCAACGGAATAAAGGGCCGTTAATGGGTATAAAGTGATACACTGTTCATTACAGGCCAGTTTCACCACGGGCCGTTAATGGGTGTAAAGTAATACACTGTTCATTACGGGCCAGTTTCAGCACGGGCCGCTAATGGGCCAAGAGTTACAAAGGGCCTCATATGGGCCGAAAGACGTCATGGGCTATACATGGGCCAGAAGTGAAAATGGGCTGGAATCATATTGGATGGCCCAGATGACGCTAGTGGGCCTAATTAGGATAGGGCGTAACGGGCCTTGGGTTAGCGGGCTGTAAATGGGCTATATGTGAACAGGCTGTTAACAGGCTTTCCATGGGGCGGCCCGCCAGCTTTTTACCAAGTCAAACGGGCCGGCCTTTTCATAGGAATGGGCCACTGTTGGGCCGTGCCACGTGTTGACGTATCATAGGCGCCTTCTGTCCATTGAGTGGATGACATCTGTCCCAACGATGAGCCGACACGTGTTTCCTCTAGCCAATGATGATTTTACACGTGGAAAATCCCCATTGGTTGGGGCTGTTAATGGGTTATCGGATTCAAAACCCGACCCGATGGCTTAACGGCGTTCCGTTACGGTGGATGCCACGTGTCGGTCACCCTTGACGAAAGCACTTCTGTGACGCACGATTTATCGTCATGGAAGTGGACACTTCCGTGATGATAATTTTGGTAATGTCATGGAACACTTCTACGACAGCACAGGTATGACTATCTTGATTCTGTCATAAATTTTTCATGGATGTACATGCATGACAAAAAACACGACCTACTGTGACAAACACGTATCATCACGGAAGTGTATTTTTTTGTAGCGTAGCTAACATATGATCTTCCACGTTCAGGATGAAGAAGACAGAGCTGTTGCTGCAGCTTGCAAGGTGAGTCTCAAGAATTTTTCACAGCTTTATAAAGAGCTGGATGCTTCGCAGGGTGCTCCGAGTTTGGATTCGCGAAAGCATTCCAAAGACACCACAAGCCTTGAAGCTTTCCTGGTGATGCACATTTTACAGTTAACTGGTTTTGTTTTTTTATTTCACGCAGATTGCAAGCTAACAAGTGCTTTATTTCGAATCACAGGATCCTCTGAATTTGAGGCACAATGAGAATGTGCGAAAGGCTGAAGAAAGAAGAGATCAAGATGATGAAGATGTCAGTATTGAGGTGGGGGGAGAGGCAGGTACCAAAAGCAAACACCGGTCTGCCAAGGCTAAGGCAATAAGGGAGCCGGAAGAGACCCATGTCTTCCCAGTTGATGAGGACAACTATGATGATTCTTTAGCAAAGCAGCGACAAGATAGTGTGGTTGATTCCATGCTACCAACTCGTACGAGCATCCGGAAAAGAGTGGCATCTTCATTATTGTGCAATGAAGATTATGTTCTGTACGATAGTGATAACAAGAGAAAGAAAAACAGGACTCCATCGGAGTATACCAACGATTCCAAGGACACAACGAATACAAAGAGGAAAAACCGTGCAAGCATTTTTAAAGATACAGACACAGGTGCTTCGAGGCTGGAGACCGACCTTGACAAGTTTCGACAGAATTACGTGGCCGAAATTGTCAACACCTCAGATCTTGATAAACAATTGGTGGTAATTGATGACATTGTTCTGCTACTGAAGCATTTGCAATGCCTCGCCATGACAGATGGAGTTTTAGATGACAAATGGTTGGGTGACGAAGTAAGATATTTGCCTAATTATTTTATCAATTTTCTTTTGCACAGTACAATTAACTTGAATTTTGTTTTAGTTGGTTGATGTTGTGATTCAGATCATGCGTCATGATCATCCTAAGGACATAAGGGACGGGCAACTGGTTTACATTGAGAGGGTGGCCGGCGTCGCTATGCTCGAAAGAGATGGTAAGGTAGAGAACTGCCACGAGGCCGCTTTGGCAGGTAGTCATGGAACAACAAAAGGAGACAACTACCTCAGACATGATCTGGTACCATCTAACCATGACATAAACACATTTATTTTTGTAATCATTATGCATGTTGATGTAATCATCTTTGCTGTCCAGGTTTTTCTACCTACGAACATGGCGAACACCCACTGGTTCCTTGTGGTTATAAACCCCAGAAGGAGGGAGATTCAGATTCTTGATTCACTCTTCAGATACGTAGTAAGCACACAAGTGGTTCACGTGGTGAGATTTTAAACGTCTTTCAATATAACACAGCATTTAGCATCATACCTAACCTTGAACCGTGAGCAACTTCTCATACCATGGACTTTGGCAGATACGTGGGGTGGAAGCACATCTGAGAGCATCGCTGTGAACCAATGGACCACAAAGCCATGCTTGGCAAGACATTAACGTGACCCAATGGACAGTAAAGCATGTTCCTGTGCCAAGACAAGATGACAAGTCAGTCAACAGTATTAGCTTCTAAATATGTTTTTCATTGTTAATACGTGAAATGGTGCTAACAGAATTAAATGTTGTAGTTCTTCTTGTGCACTCTACATGCTGAAGAACATCGAATTCTTTACGGGAGAAGATCTTACGCTGCGTTATGACCAAGTACGTAGAGTAACACCTCAAATTCTGTCAATTTTCTAAACATATGGAACGATACTAACATATCCTACCATGCAGGCATACATTGACAATTATAGAAGAGAGCTGCATGTTGTCCTTCTTAATTCGCCCTACAACAAATTGAAGTCCATGAAAAGGCTGAAGACGTACAATGCTAGCCTATCGGATGCAGCTGCGATTGAAGATCATGAAGATGCAAGCAGTTAGTCTAGCAATGGTTGATTCTTAGATCTGGAGTGTACACTTGGTTATGAAGCGGTAGAGTAGGGTGTGGTTTGGTTTTAGTCCCGAAGAAGGTTTCCTAGCCATGTTCATAGTCTAGTGCGGATTAATCAAGTTGTAATATTTCACAGTACTGGTTCCAAATACTATTCTTGAAATAAATTTGCTCTGCATGGGAGACGCTGAAACATATATTTTCTTTTTACAACCAGAACTTTTGAAGCTTAGGAACGACAACTGAATTCTTAAATTTATATTTAAGTGTCGTCGGAGTCTGGACAAGATTCAGAATAATTACATCGCTAGTTAGAAGTTTCTGAATTTTTTTAACATCGCTAGTTAGAAGTTTAATAAAAATTTCAGCGAGTGCTGAAATATTTTGGCCGAAATTCAGTGAGGCTGAAATATTTTGGCCGAAATTCAGTGAGGCTGAAATATTTTGACTGAAAGGCAAATATTGCAGTGAGTGCTGAAATGAATGAAGTTCAGTTATTTCATCGAAATCTCACCGAAGTGAAAACCATGGTGTCGTGCCATCTTGAGCAGCACCAGACATGATTCAGTATTATTAACAAAATTTGGTCTCACATATACGAGGAAAAAAGGTATGAGCACGAGCATGCAAGATCCGATGGGCAATAAAATAGCTTCACAAGAGAGTAAAATACTTCACGTGTGAAGACTCAATCTTAGTTGACTTTAGAACTAGTTTTCATCCTAAAAGAGGTCCAGTGAACTAGTTATAACCAATAATAAAAGCGGTCTAGTTCTTTTGGCTGATTTTCAAAGAAACGGGAACGATATCTTTTTGATGATCGTGATTCTCAGGAGACCTACGTGTTGTTACACAACTTACCTTGGTTTTTTTAAACCATAACATACCTTTGCTAAACTCTCCACGCCCCCCCCCCTAATTTTCAACCAGGTGGGTCCCCTCCGTTGATTTCCTCCAACCAAAGAAATCTATACGTAGATATATGCCCGGGTTGTTACGATCCCTATAAATAGGGATCCTTTGAAACCTCGTAGATCATAGTTCGTCCTTCTGCGCCGCCCAAACCAGCAAGACAGAAGGACGAAGCAACCCAGGAATCCAGCAAGACCGAACGACGAAGCCAAACATGAATCCTCTGGTAACTCCCCACGATCTTAGCCGCTGCTATTTTTCGTGCCACGATCTTCCTCCCATGATCTCTTGCTGCGACCCCACTCGTTGTTTGCATATTCATGTAACTCAGCATGTTTTTAAACAAATTAAGCTGGGGCGTTAGGGGAGGGCGCTAGGATTTGTTTCCTACCAGATTGGCAGTTCATTGATTAATTCTAGGCTAAATCTTAGCGTCTGGTCTTGTCGATGCCAATTAGTGCAGCGGGCGCTTGCCTTTTTTTTCCTTCCGCACGAGTTATGGAAGGCATCGATGGCCCATGTTTTAATTCCATACTACTGACCATGATTAGTGCCTACAGTTGAGGAGACCACGGTTGGATAGTTTTTTATTTTCCAATCTTTATTTTATTTCAGGTAAGTGCCTTGCAATGGAGATTACCTTAGATGACCGTTCAAACGTAACCAAGCTGAATTACATGATAGTATTTGCACATACATGGAACTCAGCATGCTTGTACCTCATGCAGTAGCGTAGAGCACAATTTTTATGTTGGTATATATAAGCTGTATTCGTTTGTATGAGTGTTTAAATTGTATACCATACTGAATCTAATCACACTTGCACATCCATTGAACCCAGGATGCTTCTTTGCCGCCATATGAGGAGTTCATAAACGGATTAAACACGCAGCAAAGGATGTACATCCAGTTGATAGGACTGGGTGGACTTCTCAAGACACCTAGCATCAAAATTAGACGTGTACTCTGCCTGGCCATCGCTAATTCATATGATGCAGAGCAGGATGCCTTTATCATCAATGGGAGACCATGTAGGGTCACACTAGAAGATGTAGCGCATATAACAGGCATGCCCTGCCATGGGAAGAAGCACGTCCCTTCAAATCTTGATGATAATATGGAGTTGTGGAAGAAACTAAAAGACCGTAATGACACCAAAATAACTTTCAAAGGATTGCTAGCCAAGATGAAAGTCGACAGCACACCAAATTTTGTCAGGCCATTTGTCTTGTACACCATAGGCAAATATGTATGCCGAACAAAAGAGGAGTATGTGGATAAAAAATATATTGGGATTGTAAATGGTGAGGCAACTCTGGAGGGGATTCTACCACTGCTGCAGGTAATTCGTAGTAGTACAATTATCAGTTACCTAACATACATTACATAATGTACGGGAATGTTTGTAAACTGCTTTTGTTGTCATGCAGACATGGTACTATGAGAAGTTCAGAGTGCACCAATTGGACTCTAGCATCTCGTATGAATCAAGGTTAAGGCCGCTGATCCAGAACTGGAGCGAGGAGAAGGCAAAAAAGGTTGACAAAATAATCCAAAATAATTATCTGGGAGTTGGAGAGGTAAAATGTCAGCACATTGCCTGGATTACGTAACATATATATTTTCTAAATCATACTAACGACACTAAACTGCAGTATGTTGAGGACCTGATGAGGCCTTTCATTTCAGCACGAGATGGTAAGCTGGCCAAACCGAAGACTGGCGCTCAGGTAAATGAGTTACACCAGGCACAAATATATATTGTAACATTCCAACTAGTATGAAGTTATATCATTCTAACTGTTTCAAAGTCTCAGATTAAGGTACTCGTCGGACATGTATTAACTATTTGCAAGAAGTTGCCTCCCTCGTGCGGGAGGCCGGTGCAGAACAAAACCATAGGATGTGCAACCTTGAAAAGAAAATGGATGAGTGCCTTAGGCGTACCCGTACAAATGGGAAGCTCACGGAGGACCTCATCAAAGAATTGAACGTAAGCCTAGAATTATGAGATTAGTATATATAATTGGAAATTTACGTGTACAAGTTTTTTTCTAATTTAGTTTACTATGAAAACACCCCAGACTAACATGTATTTTTTAAAGAAAAAACACGATGGAATATTTCCAGGAGTGGAGGACATACATCTATCTGACCTCAGGGCACCTTCACACCCAATGGAGGCCTCTGTTGAGAATGCTGAGCAGGCTTCTGACTAGGGGAAACAAAAGGATGTCACGGAGGTCGCTGCTAAGCACGATTGTAAGCAGGGAATAAAAAATGATGACATGGAGCCCCCATGAAGAACCTTGATGAAGATTTTGACGTACGCATGTTAACTTAATTATGAAACAATCATTGTCGTTTCAAAAATAACATGTGATCTTCCACGTACAGGATGAAGCATTCGAAAGAGCTGCTGTAAAAATCAAACATGATCTCAGTGGTGTTCATAAGCTTTTGAAAGAGGTGGATGATATCCAGGGGCTCCTAGTTTTGATAAGCAAATGCATTCCAAAGCCACTACAAGCCTTGAAGATTTCCAGGTGATGCACATTTTACCTATAATTGAGCAAGAATATGCTAAAGGCTAACACGCGGTTTATTTCGTCTGACATAATCCGTTCAACAGACGGAGTAAGCAACACTCTGTGAAGGCTACGGGATCGCGAGATCCTGAACAGCCCTGTGCCTTCACAGATGATGACATCCATGATGAATCCTTTCAAAAGAAGCAACAAGTAAGTGTGGTTGAGTCGACGCCACCAAATCATGGGGGCAAAAGAAAAGGGTGGTATTGCAATTATTTAAGAATGACGAGTATGCTTCGTACGATACTGGGAAGAAAAAAAAAGAAAAACAAGACTCCATCAGAGTGTACAAATGATTCCGAGGACACAAACAGTAAAAAGAGGAAAATCGGCTCAAGCAACTTAAAAAAGAGGTCCTGAAACCCAGCGGGGCCAGCTAGACGTGGTTCGACAAGATTTCGTGGCGTCACTGATCAACACTACAAATCGTGAAAAACAAATGGTCTTAGTTGATGACATTGTCGTGCTATCAAAGCATTTGCAATGCCTCACCCATAAAGATGAATCTGAAGATGGCGTATGGTTGGGTGACGAAGTAAGATAGTATTTCACAAATTAGTTTATGAAGTTTCATTTTTGTACAATACAATTAACTTGATTATTGTTGTAGGTGGTTGATGTTGCGATCCAGATCATGCGTCATGATCAACCAATTGACACAAGGGACGGCCAACTGGTTTACATTGAGAGGGTGGCCGGCGTCGCTAAGATCAAAAGAGATGGTAGGATAGAGGAGTGCTACGAGGATGCTTTGGCAGGCATTCCTGGAACAACACAAGGCACCACCTACCTGAAACATGATATGGTACTTTAAGCTGACGTAGAACAGATTTTTTTATTACTATGAACGTTGATCTAATTATCTGTGCACTCCAGGTTTTCCTACCTACGAATAGTTTAAACACTCACTGGTTCCTTGTGGTCGTAAACCCCAGAAGGAAGGAGATTCAGGTTCTTGATTCACTTTTCCATTGTATGATACCCAGAGAAGTAAATAACGTGATGAGAATTTCAACATATTTAATTATAAGAAAGGATTTAACATCGTATGTAAGTATTAGTCGTAGGCAACTTCTCATCCCATTGGGCTTGCAGGTACGTGGGATGGAAGCACATCTGAGAGCAGCGTTGCGAGTCAATGGGATTGAAAGCAATGCATGGGAAGACATTAACGTGACGCAATGGCCAGTACGGAATATTAATGTGCCAAAATCCGATCAGACGTCGGTCAACAATATTAGCTTTTGTTTTTGTTTTAGATTGTTAATATCTGAAATGCTGATCTAACAACATAAAATGTTGCAGTTCTTGTTGTGCACTGTACATGCTGAAGAACATCGAATTATTTACGGGAGTAAAACTGAGGTTGCAATATGACGAAGTACGTAGAGTAACACCTAAAATTCTGTCATTTTCTGAAACATATGGAACGATACTAACATATCCTCGCATGCAGGCCTACATCGACAAATTCAGAAGAGAGCTACCTGTTGTGCTTGTCGATTCACCCTACAACAAAATGAAATACAGGAGTAGGTTCAAGCAGTACCATGCTAGGCAATCGGATGCAACTGCGGTTGAAGACGACGAGGATGCAAGCAGTTAGTCCAGCATTGTGGTTCATTCTTACATGTGGAGTGTACACTTGGCCATAAAGCGATAGAGTAGGGTGTGGTTGGGTTTTAGTCCTGAAGAAGGTTTCCTAGCCGTGTTCTTAGTCCATTGCACGTGAGTCAAGTTGTAAAACTTCAATAATATTGGTTACTATATTTTGCTTGAAATAAATTTGGTCTCTACGGGATCTCGTAGAAATCTATATTTGCCTTTTACTACCATGTGACAGTAATGGTGCCTGGGGCAACCCTAGAAGAATAATGGATTATGATATGTCTATTTTCATACGAGAGAAAAAGGTACGACCATGAGCATAGCCTCACCACAGAAGTCAAAAATACTGCCTGATTCAACACGCAATCCCAGCTATGTCTTGTAGGCAGGCCGCAAAGCCAAAAAATAGAGCATAGGATAACAAGAGTAAAAGCACGTACCATAAGGGGCCTCTGCAGGTGCTGCAATGCTGAATTGAAGCGATCACCTTCAGGAGCACAGTGGTGTGGCCATGGTACATCCATCCTGCCTTAGGGAATCACATAGCATGTTCTGTCATAGCCCTGCAAAACAGAGGAAAAATTACTACTTGTACTAACCTTGTCAAGTGTGTGCATGTAACAAATGTTGGACATAACTAAACACGGAAGAATGAAATGCAACATATGGAAGAATCGAATGCTCATTCCTTTCTCTCTGCTTTTTGCGAGGACCATTACTCTCCCTTTAACAAGGCTAAAACATCATAATAAGACTTAACAGCAATCTTGAAAAGGTGGATATCCCATGTAAATCTAATTTTTCATATAAAGCACATGCCAAGTCTGTTGATCCCAGTCCAGCAATTGCACAAGAAGAAGCGAGCATCATAAATATTGAACAACATAAGCTATGAATTGTTTATAGTACATTCCAAAATTAATAGCTTATCATCTCTACTGATCTCCAAATCTCACCTATCAGCCAAATTGAAAGAATACATGTTGAATTCAACGATTGAACGTTCGTAGATCATGCAGTTGGGGCTGGACGAATGGGGCTGGCCGTCGAGGCCGGCGGCCGGCTTCATCTGGTCCCGCAGAACATGATCCATACCCAACCACCTTGCCTTCGGACGAGATGCATGGCCAGATCAAAGCTGCAGCCATGGCTGAGAAATGATATGTAGAGGACCCAAACAACCAATTGGGGTGTGGGAAAGAGGTTGCCTATAACCTTGTGGCTATAGGCACCCGCATGGAGGACTGGGAGGTGGGATGGCGCCGACTCTTCGCCAGCGGCCGCCGCGTGGAGGGCAGTGGGCCTCCTCTCGTGTTCGTTGAAAAGGTGGTGCGAGATCGCGAGGGAATTGGGGTGGAGGAAGGGAGGGGCCGCAACGCGCGGCTAGATCCTGCCGGCGACGAGGGAGGGAGGGGCCGCGACGAGCGGCTAGATCCTGCAGGCGAGGATTAAAACCGTAGCGGCGGCGAGGAATAAACCCCAGCGAACGGGATAAATATCGAACCGAAAATAGCCCTGAAATTCGTACCGAGAATACCCTCGAAATATTTGGGAGGGAAAATCAGATCAGTTCGAAATATTTTTTCTCCCGAAAATGCCCCTCGGGGTCTGATATAATACACGTGACATCAGCGTATTGCATCGGATCTGGACCATCGAATTCGCTCCGACGGACGGTCCATATCGTCCGGATGCACTGTAAAATGACTCTAATTTCTGCACCTATTGCATGGTTGTTGCATTCAACTATATCCAATTAAAGGCGATGCCCTTTCTCTTTCTTAAAAGGAGCAGCGCAGTTGGAGGCAATGATAGTTGCTTCAGTAACCAAGAAAAATTTCACTAGGACCTTTGGCATAGAAGAGATATATTACATATCCATATGCCATGCATACCAATCATATATGCAAAGTTAATATATAAATTCTTTGGTAATGGATGTGAAATTGGGCAACTATTGTGTAGCAGCGCAAATAATTCTATGTTTGGGAGGCATCAAGGAATGTAGCAACACGAGAAACTTTGTTTTCCCTTCTCTAGTGATTTAATGTAGTTCAGAGTGTGTTGCTCGCTTCTTGTGGCCAGTCATGCTCGGGACATGTCTCCATAGGGAGCCGAGGAACACTGCACATGGTAGTTTGATAGTTGTTGTGGGTTTTTTTTTTTGCGGAAAAAACTTCTGATCTATTCATCAAACATCAAAGTAGTACAAAGAATAGTTGTTGTGGTTGCTACCTAGTCACTATTTTCTATTATTATGTCCATAATCCTCAGTTTCCATGCAGACTCTACAATGTCCTTTTACTTCTTTCTCTGCGGTCATCAAGTTTGGTAGATCTAGCGTTTCATTTGACAACCTTCCATGACTGGGTTGGTGCATGATTATTGGTTGAATTCGTTAGATTGCCTATTAGTTTGTCTAGTTGGCTGGACCTCTCTTAGCTAGCAAGATGCAGCAGTACAAGTTTTATCTCACCATTAATCTGGGTATTGTAGACTAAAGTTCTTCCGTCCGTAAGCAGGGGTGGAGCTATAATCATCTAGGGTGACGCGCTGGCATCAGGTTCCAAACAAATTTCCTTAGCAATTAGCCTAAAAACAAGCTTACGCACCATCCTAACACAAGTAATATGCACCATGATGACTTCGGCGCACCACCACCTATCTTCGGCTAGCTTCGCCCATGTACGTGGGCATTCTCGTACAAAATAGATGTGCCAATCCGTACTATCTATCTGTGACCTGAGAACATGGCCATATATCGAGGAGTATGCTAGTCCAACGATATGTGTCTCCACAGCACACTAGGAACCATTAGAGTAACCATCACACATAAAGGAGTTTCAATAATAAGCCATGTACTTACCAATGTGTATCAAGATTTTCCTGAACGGCTATACTTAATAACTCGCGGGTACATGTGAAAATATAATCATGAGCACTGCTACGGACGACGCTCGCCAGCCTAAATTTGCTCAGCATGCCATATCGCACCATGCATGGACAAGTCTAAACATCAATAGGCAGTTGGATTAGCTATCATGCATGTGTCGTTCAGCAAAACATCATCCGTGAAGTTCTTCAGTATAACATGAGGCAGTCATCTACAGCACGACCCTGGCGGCTGGAACCCTAGCCGCCACCAGGAGAGGCCATCTTTCAGCGCCGTTCTCGGGCGGCTCCCCTCTGCCGGCGACCTCGGTCGTCAGTGGTAGGGGGTCGCCGGATCCACGCGTGTGGATCATTTTTACTCCATTGTAGTTTAGGTTTTTAGGTTGTCCATCGTCTTGGCTTTGGCGACGACGATGACGGTGCTAAGTAAAGATTCTTCGGATCCATCCCTGACGAGGCCATCGGTTCTATGGTTGGGGATGGATTTGCAAACCAGTCTGTTCAAGTAAGGATGGTGTGGCGGCGGCGGGATCCTCGTGGTGGACATGTGTCCTCGGGCTCCGCCGTTGCGAAGACGTTTGCTCCAGCATCGGCGCGGAGCTTGGGAGGTAGTCCAGGAGCGGATGCAGACTGTGGTCTGCATCGACGACATCTGGAAGACGGAACGTATACTGGATTCGTGGTTCGTGGATGGCAGGTATGGTTTCTACCTTCGGTGTCTTAGTCGTAGTGGGGTGCCAGATCTGGAGTTCGATGACGTGTCCGGGGTGTTTCCCCGGTCTGATTCGTCCAACGGCAATGGCTTCACTTTTGGTGAGCCACCTTGAAGGTCCGCAAAGCTGCATATCAGCGATGGAGCCGCGTCGAGCTCGGGTGAGGAGGTGAACTGCCATTCTTTTCTTCGGTGGCTGCTGTGGTGGTGCCGAAGGCAGGTGGCGGGCGTTGGTGTCAAACTCAGAGATGTTTTTCTATCTTTTCAATTTTGTCATGTCGGCCCTTACGTAACTTGTACTTTGTTCTTTATGATATGAATGAGACATGTATTATCATGCAAATAAAAAGTTCTTCCGTATAATCGTATCCGTGATTTCCTCTGCAAATTTGCACGACATGGCACTATATCGCACCATCCATGGACAAGTCTAAACATCGGTAGGCGGTCGGATTAGCTATCATGCATGTGTCGTTCAGCAAAACATCGTCCGTGAAATTCTTCTGTTTAATCATCTCCGTTATTTCCTCAAAGGAATATTTCCAGTAGGCGCCACTCCGCAACATCGACGTGCCACATATTACTGAGGGACCAGCCTCACGTGAGCCTTGTGTCCTTGCATGACAACACCTCGGCATCATGGACAGAATGGGCAGTCAAGACGCTGTTGATCTGGAGATCAAATAGACTAAACCCGGCAGGTAGAGCAACCACACTACCGGGAATCTGCTTATAGATGGGGTAAATCAGTGGTGGGCAGGATCAAGGACCCACCACTGGTAAAGTGTCCTAATACCAGCGGCGGGCGCAAAACTATCAATGTCGGGTGCACCATATATGGTCATAAGTGGTAATTACTCCTGCGTCCCATAATATAAGAGCGTTTTTTACACTATACTAGTGTCAAAAATGTTCTTATATTATGGGACGGAGGGAGTATTATACAACGACAGTGGTGATCCTTTTTTTGAGTTGTTTGGATTGCTTACCACATGCGTCATGTGGTACAATGGTGATCCCTTTTAACTCCCTGCGAGTGGTAATATGGCTACCCATTTGGCCCATCACAACTAGGGATGAAAACGGAGCGGAACTGGATGGAACTGAGTGCTATCAGATTTGTTTTCACATTTTTTGCAGAAGCGAAAATAAATACAGAAACCCCGGAAATGAATACGGAAACAGATACTACCGAAAACGGACACGGAGCGAATACAAAGCAGATACGGAAACATAAATAGGCGTTTATCGAAACTTAAAAATCCCTTGAATCATAGAGAAATACACACAAAAACAAACAAATTTAATGAGTTGTTAACATGGCTACAAAAAAAATATCAGTATGTTAGCAACTTAGCGTAGTATTGTACTAGTACAGGACAATTGTGTATAGGGTCAAGCTGACTACATGTGTGGTAGTAGAAGTTGGGCCTCAGATCCATTCTACTAATTGTGTCATTGTGTTCTCTTTGGTGGTTAGGCTACAAAGCAGCTATAGGTCTATACTAAAAATAGAAATTCCATATTCACGGAAACGGAAAGTTCCGTTTCCACGCATGTTCCACCGGAAAACACCGTTCCGTTTTTTTTACCGTTTCCGCATAAAAAATTCCATCTCCACCCCCGTTTTGCAAATTTCCGTTTCCATTTTCATATTTCCTCTCCGTTTCCATTTTTCCTCCGGAAAAACGGAAAGTTTCCACTCCATTTTCATCCCTAATCACAACCGTGGGGCAAGCCATACCGGTGGCGCGCAATTAGGATTGCTCACCACTGCTCGAATATGTAGGTTTTTGGATTTTCTAGTTTTTATGTGTCTATTTTATGATCATGGTATTATATGAAAAATGTTCTTTATAGGCTTCACTATTTGCTATATTATAGATTTTTTTATTAATAATTTTTTATTTAATTCAATATGAATCTAAATTTGAACTGCAAGTACATTTATCTATGTTCAAATTTGTATTTAAAGATTGCAAGTAAATTTGAACTAAGATGTATCAAAACGAGATAATCTTTTGTGGGGTTCAAAACGAGATAATTAACCAGGCACGCTCCATAAAAATGCTTGGAGTGGTGCTTATAGCAAAATAACACAATATTTAAATTATGACTTATTTTCACGTTAGCGTGACTGCTCAAGATATAAGTAATGCAAATTTACATATATGAAACTGTCTAAGCATATCACGAATTATTATAAAACACCAAAAGGGCGACTTGCTCAGGTACGTGTAAGCATATCATATCATTCCCTATAGAGTAATTGACAAAAAACTACCATATTTCACGTATCCGTCTCACAGAACTATCACATTTTAAAAAATGACAAAAAACACTAGATTAGTGCTAATTTCGTGACAAAAAACTACCAGGTCGAGTTGAAGACAGATTTAACCGTTTTAAACCCCTTTCTGATAGAGCTGGCCCACCTGTCGGGATGGCTGCCGCGCTAACGGCTAACGGCCCACACGTCAGCACCAACCTTCTTCTTCCTCCTCTTCTCCTTCTTGTTGGCATTTCCTCGAACACCTTACCAGCAGCAGAGCAGGAAACCGGCGTCAGCTTTTTTGACCGCAGCACACCGGCGAGGACAAGTAGAGCTCTGGCCCCAGGCTTGGGTGGTGGCGTGCACCACCACCGACTGGCACCACGCGCATGCGCAAGTGCATGGAGACCACCGACAGTTAGATTGACCGCAAGCGTCGTGTCACAGCCTGGTCGCGAGCGCCGTGTCGTAGTCGCGTTCCCGCAACCGTTGGCCGCGCGCCCCCTTCTCTGCGTGCTTGCTCTGCTGCCGCCCAAGCCCGCGAGCACCACCCCGCAGTCGGCGCGCCTCGCTAGCCTACCCACCGCGCTTCCCCTTCTGCTCTTGCCGCTGCTGCTGCCCCTCCCTACTGATGCATTGCTGCTGCCCCGGCGCCGCTGCCGACAGCGCCCCGCCACGCCCCGCTAGCTCCGCCCACTGCCGCGCTCCCGCCGTCGTTGATGCTCACCATGGCCAGAGCACCACTGCCGCCCGCGCTCGCCTTCTTCTGGTCGTGCCCGCGCCGCACCCCTGCGCCTCGCCTTGCCCCCACCGGCGCGTGCTTCGGCCACGGCCACCCGTCCGAGGGCTATCAAATAGGGCGCGACGCCGGAGCTGGATGCGTCGTGGACACCGGCCGCCGAGAAATCCACCCAGCCCGTCGCCGGAGTGCTCCGTCCATGCCAAAGACCTCCTCCTCCGCGCGAGAGGAGGTGCCCATGTGCGGCGCGGGCGAGCACTGGCCCACGGGCTGCCGCTGCTCACCGGCGTCGACGCGTCGGCACGGTGGTGCTGCCCGATGCACATAAGGTGCTTGTTGAAATGTCTAACAAAGAAGGAGGGGAGGAAGAAGAAGGTTGATGATGACGTGTGGGTCCCATTTGTCATAACGGTTAACTTCACGGTCAAAATAAACAGAGTTGACTTTGCTGCCGGTCCCACATGTCATAAACAGGTTTAAAATCATAAAAACGGTCTTCAACTCGACCTGGTAGTTTTTTGTCACGAAATTAGCACTAATCTGGAGTTTTTGGTCAGTTTTTAAAATGTGATAGTTCTGTGGGACGGATACGTGAAATGTAGTAGTTTTTTGTCAATTACTCTTCCCTACATGGTTACATGTGGCTCAATCAAGATTTAAAAGGAACCGTTTCGCAGTATCTTGTTGGCAAGATTGCCGGATTTGTGAACTGAACTTGTGAAACAAGCATCATAGACACGTACATGGACATGTCTCTTCAAGGGTTGCTGCTGTGCCGCTGCGTGTCTGCCTTTCCGTCTCCGTCTCCGAGCCCAAGCAGGCGCCGCGCGGCGGTGAGCCCAGCGGCGGCCTCCTTCAAGGCACGCCCTGTGAGCCGGCGGCCGTGCTCCGCCGCCGTGGCGATACCCACTGACACCAACGCCGACGCCGTGGACTTAAGGTCCATCGTCGTGGTCCCGGCCTGGTCGATGATTTCGTCCTCCTCGGCGGCAGCATCGTAGAACTCGTCGTTGCAGAACTCGTCTTCTTCCACGCCAGCGCTGTCGCCGTCGCCACCAGAAGGAGCGTCCACAACGACGTCCCCGCCATGCTTTGCCGTCGGCGTAGCCACCAAAGGCGCCTCTTTTTGCTGCTCGTCCCCGCCATCCCTTGCTGTCGGCGTAGCCACCACAGGCGCCTCGTTTTGCTGCTCGTCCCCGCCATCCTTTGCCGTCGGCGTAGCCACCACAGGCGCCTTGTTTTGCTGCTCGTCCCCGCCATCCTTTGCCGTCGGCGTAGCCACCACAGGCGCCTCGTTTTGCTGCTCGGCGGCCAAGGCGGCCGCAATAGTGTCGAACAGGTCGGGCGGCGCATCGTCGTCGGCGAACTCGTCTTCTTCCACGCCAGCGCCGTCGCCGTCGCCACCAGGAGGAGCGTCCACGAAGACGTTCCCGCCATCCTTTGCCGTCGGCGTAGCGTCCACAGGCGCCTCTTTTTGCTGCTCGGCGGCCATGGCGGCCGCAATAGTGTCGAACAGGTCGGGCAGCGCATCGTCGTCGCCACCAGGAGGAGCGTCCACGACGACGTCCCCGCCATTCTTTGCCGTGGGCGTGGCCACAGCAGGCACCTTCTCTTGCTGCTTGGCGGCCATGGCGGCCGCAATAGTGTCGAACAGGTCGGGCGGCGCATCGTCGTCGTCACCCGTGGTCAGCATCGGTATGATCGTGTAACCATGGCCGGTGGACTCGATCACGGTGTCCAGGCCTGGCTCACGAAACAGGTTGAGCTTGTAGTCATCGTCGTAGTCGTCATACCCTTTCAGATCTTGCCTCGCAGCCGCGCCCCTCACCGGCGGAGGGGGTGCGCAATCCTTGCCGTCGTCATGCCAATCGTACACGTACTGATCACGCCTCGCTGCCAGGCCGGTCACCGGCGGAGGGGGCGCGTATTCCTTGCCGTCGTCGAAGAAACCGCACGCCAGCGGGCGGTCGTACCAGTCGACCAGCGGACACTGGTAGAAAAAGAGGCTTCCATACGCCCCCATTAGTCCCCAAAACAATCGAACCGCGACCAAAGGGGTCTTTAGTCGCGGTTCGGGAGGAGACCCGCGACCAACTATCTGGGCCCAGCGCGCTCGGTCGACAGCTGGCGGACGGGAGGGGCTTTAGTCCCGGTTGGCCTGGCCAACCGGGACTAAAGGTCCCCGAAGGCCTTTAGTCGCGGTTGGCCAGGCCAACCGGGACTAAAGGCCCATCCAGCTGGCGGACGGGAGGGGCTTTAGTCCCGGTTGGCCTGGCCAACCGCGACTAAAGGTCCCCGAAGGCCTTTAGTTGCGGTTGGCCAGGCCAACCGGGACTAAAGGCCCATCCCTATATATAGGACTCAGCTCACTTCACTTCACTCAGCTCACTTCACAATTTTCAGAAGGGGGTGGTGGGTTTGCTTTTGGTTCCTCCTATGCACACAAGGTGTTTGATGAAATGCCCGAGAGCCTGAAACAAACATGATATGAAGTGTCCGAGCCACACTTGAGCTTTCTCATTTATTTTTCCTCCGCGATCGCGGTTAGCAACTTGAACCTTTCATGTGTCATTGATAAAATATGCATGTGTGTAGTTCATTGTTTAATTTGTATTATTTCTAGCTAGCTAGTTTAACAAATGCATGATGGTTAATTATATACTTTATATAATAATAATGCAGATGAATCGGCAATGGATGTACGGTCCCCGAGTCTCCGGCGAGTTCACTACGGGTTTGAAAGATTTCCTCGTAGTGGCAAATGCGAACAAGCAGCAAGGTTTTATTATTTGTCCATGTGCTGTCTGTAAGAATCAGAAGGGTTACTCCTCCTCAAGAGACGTTCACATGCACCTGCTTCGGCACGGTTTCATGCCAAGCTATAATTGTTGGACCAAGCATGGAGAAAGAGGGGTTAGAATGGAAGAAGATGAAGAAGGGGATGATATCGATGACAACTATCATGATCATTTCGGTGATACTTTCATGGAGGATGATGCTGAAGGTGGGGAAGGGTTAGGTGAAGGTGAAGAAGAGGCACATGATGAGCCCGCTGATGATCTTGGTCGGACCATTGCTGATGCACGGAGACGCTGCGAAACCGACAAGGAGAGGGAGAATTCGGATCGCATGTTAGAGGATCACAAAAAGTCGTTGTATCCAGGATGCGATAATAGTCTGAAAAAGCTGGGCTGCACACTGGATTTGCTAAAATGGAAGGCACAGGAAGGTGTAGGTGACTCATCATTTGAAAATTTGCTGAAAATGTTGAAGAATATGTTTCCGAAGAATAACGAGTTGCCCGCCAGTACGTACGAAGCAAAGAAGGTTGTCTGCCCTCTAGGTTTAGAGGTTCTGAAGATACATGCATGCATTAACGACTGCATCCTCTACCGCGGTGAATACGAGAATTTGAATGAATGCCCTGTATGCACTGCATTGCGTTATAAGATCAGAGGCGATGACCCTGGTGACGATGTTGAGGGCGAGAAACCCAGGAAGAGGGTTCCCGCCAAGGTGATGTGGTATGCTCCTATAATACCACGGTTGAAACGTCTGTTCAGGAACAAAAAGCATGCCAAGTCGTTGCGATGGCACAAAGAGGACCGTAAGTCCGACGGGGAGTTGAGACACCCCGCTGATGGAACACAATGGAGAAAGATCGACAGAGTGTTCAAAGATTTTGCAGCTGACGCAAGGAACATAAGATTTGGTCTAAGTACTGATGGCATGAATCCTTTTGGCGAGCAGAGCTCCAGCCATAGCACCTGGCCCGTGACTCTATGCATCTACAACCTTCCTCCTTGGTTGTGCATGAAGCGGAAGTTCATTATGATGCCAATTCTCATCCAAGGCCCTAAGCAACCCGGCAACGACATCGATGTGTACCTAAGGCCATTAGTTGAAGAACTTTTACAGTTGTGGGCCAGACCTGGTGTACGTGTCTGGGATGAGCACAAAGGAGAGGAATTTGACCTACGAGCGTTGCTTTTTGTAACCATCAACGATTGGCCTGCTCTCAGTAACCTTTCGGGACAGACAAATAAGGGATACAATGCATGCACGCACTGCTTACATCAGACTGAAAGTGTACGTTTGGTTAATTGTAAGAAGAACATGTACCTGGGTCATCGTCGATTTCTTCCCCGAAATCATAACGTAAGAAAGAAAGGCAAGCATTTCAACGACAAGGCAGATCACCGGCCGAAGCCTGTGGAACGTACTGGTGCTGAGATATTTGATATGGCCAAGGATTTGAAAGTCATCTTTGGAAAGGGTCCTGGCGGACAATCAGTTCCGCGGGGAGTTGACGGGCACGCACCCATGTGGAAGAAGAAATCTATATTTTGGGAGCTAGAATATTGGAAAGTCCTAGATGTCCGCTCTGCAATCGACGTGATGCATGTTACGAAGAATATTTGCGTGAACCTGCTAAGCTTCTTGGGCGTGTATGGGAAGACAAATGATACAAAGGAAGCACGGCAGGACCAGCAACTTTTGAAAGACCCAGATGACCGGCATCCGGAATGGTTTCAAGGTCGTGCCAGCTACGCTCTTACCAAAGAAGAGAAGGTCATTTTTTTGAATGCCTGAGCAGTATGAAGGTCCCGTCTGGCTTCTCGTTGAATATAAAGGGAATAATAAACATGGCGGAGAAAAAGTTCCAAAACCTGAAGTCTCACGACTGCCACGTGATTCTGACGCAATTGCTTCCGATTGCTTTGAGGGGGCTCCTACCGGAAAATGTTCGAGTAGCCATTGTGAAGCTATGTGCATTCCTCAATGCAATCTCTCAGAAGGTAATCAATCCAGAAGATCTACCACGGTTACAGAACGATGTGGTCTAATGCCTTGTCAGTTTCGAGTTGGTGTTCCCACCATCCTTCTTCGATATTATGACGCACCTCCTGGTCCACTTAGTCGAAGAGATTTCCATTCTCGGTCCTGTATTTCTACACAATATGTTCCCCTTTGAGAGGTTCATGGGAGTATTAAAGAAATATGTTCGTAACCGTGCTAGGCCAGAAGGAAGCATCGTCAAGGGCTATGGAAATGAGGAGGTAATTGAGTTCTGTATTGACTATGTTCCTGACCTTAAGCCGATTGGTATTCCTCAATCGCGGCACGAGGGGAGACTAAGTGGAAAAGGCAAGATCGGAAGGGAATCCACGATATGTATGGACGGTCATTCTATGACTAAGCACACCACACAGTTCTGCAAAATTCCAGCTTGGTGGCTCCGTACTTCGAGCAACACAAGAATATTTTACGCTCGGACAACCCGGGGAAGCCTGAATCCTGGATTAGAAAGGCCCACATGGAGACTTTCGGCAGTTGGTTGCGAAAACATTTAATGAATGACAATGATGTTGGAGATCAGCTGTACATGTTGGCCAAGAAACCATCTTCGACTATAACGACTTTCCAAGGGTACGAGATAAATGGGAATACATTTTACACCATCGCCCAAGATAAAAAGAGGACCAACCAAAACAGTGGTGTCCGCTTTGATGCAGCAACCGAGAATGGGCAAAAGGTCACATATTATGGTTACATAGAGGAGATATGAGAACTTGACTATGGACCCTCCTTTAAGGTCCCTTTGTTCCGGTGCAAATGGTTCAAGCTAACAGGAGGTGGGGTAAAGGTGGACGAGCAATACGGAATGACAATGGTGGATTTCAACAATCTTGGTTCCCTTGACGAACCATTCGTCCTTGCCAAAGATGTCGCTCAGGTTTTTTATTTGAAGGACATGAGTAGCAAACCGAGGAAACGGAAAGATAAGAAAACGATCAGTACATCATGCGATGATCCAAAGCGCCACATTGTTCTTTCAGGGAAAAGAAACATCGTGGGAGTGGAGGACAAGACAGACATGTCAGAAGATTATAATATGTTTGGTGAAATTCCGCCCTTCAAAGTGAACACTGACCCAAGCATTAAGTTAAATGATGAGGATGCTCCATGGATACGGCACAATCGTAAGCAAGCAGGGACACAAGGGAAGAATTTATGTGTAATAATTTATTGTACCAAAGTTTGTATTTGGTCGATGAACTGAATGATGTATCAAACCTTTTGTCAAACCTTCAAGGGATTTTAAAATGAATTAGTTTTATTTTTCTGATTTTTTGATATATAATTGTATTTTTAAGATTTTAAAATGAATTAGTTTCATTTTTCTGATTTTAAAAGGAAAAAGGAAGAAGAAGAAAGAAGGAAAAAGGAAGAAAAAAACAGAAGAAAAAACGAAAAACAGAAGAAAAAAACAAACAGAAGAAAAACATAAAAAAAACAGAAGAAAAAAACAAACAGAAGAAAAAAACAGAAGAAAAAACAGAAAAAAAGGAAAAAGGAAAAAAGGAAGAAAAAAAAGAAGAAAAACAAGAAAAAGGAAGAAACAAACAGAAGAAAAAAACAGAAGAAAAAAGGAAGAAAAAAACAGAAGAAAAACAAGAATAAAATAAACAGAAAAAAAACAAAATAATATAAACTTTAATAAAATATATAAGTACAAACAAAATAAAATAAATTTTAATAACATAAATGAATAAGTAATTAGAAACTTTAATAGCAAAAATAATTATCATAAAGTAAAATAAATAAGTAATTAGAAACAAAATAAATAAAGCAAAAAAGGAAACAAAAAACAGGCAAAAAATAAAAAATATGCCACCTACTGGGCCACCACGGCCTGAATACGACTAGAAACCCATTAATGGGCCAGGATTCAGGCCCGCAGAAGGCCCAGTAGGCCCACAGGCACATAGTGACAGAATAGGCCCGTAAGCCTGCATTTGAGAGGAGCTCGAAGTGGTGAGCGCAGCCGCGCTTATAAACCACTGTCGAAGCCTCTCGGCTAGCGAGGTGGGACTAAACATCCCACCGCACCGCGCCAGTTCCAGCACAGACCTTTAGTCCCGGTTGGGGAGGCAGACCGCGACTAAAGGGTACCCTTTAGTCGCGGTTGTTGTCCCCAACCGCGACTAAAGGGTCTTTCTGCGCGGGAACGAAAGCGGCGCCAAAACCCTTTAGTCCCGGTTGGGGAGGAGGACCGCGACTAAAGGGTACCCTTTAGTCGCGGTTGGTGTGGCCAGCCGCGACTAAAGGGTACCTTTAGTCGCGGTCCTCCTCCCCAACCGCGACTAAAGGTGCGTCTATAAATACTACACTTAGCAGTTTCGCCATTTCCCATTCTCCTCTCTCTCGACGCCGAAGCGCTGCCCCGACGCCGATCGACGCCGAAGCCCTGCCCCGACGCCGACGCCGACGCCGAAGCCCTGCCCCGACGCCGACGCCGACGCCAAAGCCCTGCGCGCCGCCGCTTCCGTCCCAAGTGAGCGCCGCCTTCGCCCGTGCCCTGCCCTTGCCCGCCGCCCGTGCCCTGCCCTTGCCCGCCGGCCGCCGCCCGCCGCCCGACGCCCTGCCGCCCGCCGCGCGCCGGCAGAAGAAGAAGAAGGAAGAAGAAAAAGGAAGAAGAAGAAGAAAGAAAAAGGAAAAAGGAAGAAGAAGAAAGAAGGAAGAAGAAAACAAAAGAAAAACAGAAGAAAAACAAGAAAAAGGAAGAAAAAAGGAAAAAGGAAGAAAAAAAAGAAAACAAAAGAAAAAGGAAGAAAACAACAGAAGAAAAACAAAGGAAGAAGAAAAAAAGAAAGAAGAAAAAAAAGGAAAACACAAGAAAAACAAACAGAAGAAAAAAACAAAAGAAAACAAAAAAACAGAAGAAAAACAAAGGAAGAAGAAAAAAAAAAGAAAACAAAAAACAAACAGAAGAAAAAAACAAAAAAAGGAAAACACAAGAAAAAAGAAAAAGGAAAAAGAAAGAAAATAGAAAACAAAAGAAAACACAAGAAAAACAAACAGAAGAAAAAACAAAGGAAGAAGAAAAAAAGAAAGAAGAAAGAAAGAAGAAAAAGGAAGAAGAAAAAAAGAAAGAAGAAAAACAAAGGAGGAAGAAAAAAAAAGGAAGAAGAAAAACAAAGGAAGAAGAAAAACAAAGGAAGAAGAAAAAAAGAAAGAAGAAAAAAAAAGGAAGAAGAAAAAAAAGGAGGAAGAAAAAAAAAGGAAGAAGAAAAAAAGGAAGAAGAAAAAAAGAAAGAAGAAAGAAAGAAGAAAGAAAAAGGAAGAAGAAAAAACAAGAAAGAAAAAGGAAGAAGAAAAACAAAGGAAGAAGAAAAAAAGAAAGAAGAAAGAAAAGGAAGAAGAAAAAACAAGAAAGAAAAAGGAAGAAGAAAAAAAATGAAAACCAAATGAAAGAAGAAAGAAGAAGGAAGAAGAAAAAAAGAAGAAGAAAGGAAGAAGAAAGGAAGAAGAAGAAAGAAAGAAAAAAGAAAAAGGAAGAAGAAGAAAGAAAGAAGAAAGGAAGAAGAAGAAAGGAAGAAGAAGAAAGAAAGAAGAAGAAAAAAAATGAAAACCAAAAGAAAGAAGAAAGAAAAAGGAAGAAGAAAAAAAGAAGAAGAAAGGAAGAAGAAAGGAAGAAGAAGAAAGAAAGAAAAAAGAAAAAGGAAGAAGAAGAAAGAAAGAAGAAAGGAAGAAGAAGAAAGGAAGAAGAAGAAAGAAAGAAGAAGAAAAAAAATGAAAACCAAAAGAAAGAAGAAAGAAAAAGGAAGAAGAAAAAAAGAAGAAGAAAGGAAGAAGAAAGGAAGAAGAAGAAAGAAAGAAAAAAGAAAAAGGAAGAAGAAGAAAGAAAGAAGAAAGGAATAAGAAGAAAGGAAGAAGAAGAAAGAAAGAAGAAGAAAGGAAGAAGAAGAAGGAAAGAAGAAGAAAGGAAAAAGGAAGAAGAAGAAAGGAAGAAGAAGAAAGAGGAAGAAGAAAGGAAGAAGAAGAAAAAAAGAATTTTTACTTAAAGAATCTTATTTTTTAATTCCTCCTCCTCTATGTCCCCTTAATCTTATTTTTTAATTCCTTTATACTTAAAGAATTTTTACTACATGCAGGAGTGACATATGGCGGACGATAGAACCGAGCCGCTTAGGGATCCGGAGGCTGAACGTTATTTAATGGACATCATCAACAACGAGATTCCTTATGTGCCAGGCTCAGAATATGAGCAACAAGAGGATGTAGTCTCTTCTTTTCTGAACCTTGACGGTGGAACAGAGATTGTCGATGATCAAGAAGGTGAAGGAACGGACATTGTCGACTGAGGTCAACCGTCAACAACCGACGATCTCGAATTGCAAGTAGCAACCACCTCCGGCGAGGTATATATATATACATTGAGCCTCTCGTGATACAAACTTACTGAAATGTGAATACATATGTATTAACGCGCGCGACTCTCTTTCTTTTTTTAGCCCTCCGGATCGAGTACGACAAAGCGTGGCAAATCCAAGGCGATGAAAACAGGAGAAACATATGCCATTGAGTTTGTCAGTGAAACCGGCAAGCCCCTACAGCACACCTCAAAGTTTATCAACCAATGCGGAGTCGTTGTTAGAGACAACGTCCCGATCACCGTCCAGGAATGGAAGGAGCCAAAGAAGGCACGTCTTGGTTTCAGTTTTGTCGACAAGAGAACGAAAAAGGATTGCTGGAGAAAGCTTATGGAACATTTCATTCTACCTCCGGAATACAACAAAGTCGATGAATTCGGTAACGAGGTTCCGGGTGGACGTCAGAGGAGGAGGCTAGTTAAAGAGTTCGCTCTTCAGAAGATGGGCGAAGCATTCCGGAACTTCAAGAAAAATTTAACCCATGACTATGTCAACAAGGGCAAGACTCCGGATTTCAATGGACAACATGAGAAACTGAAAGATGATTGGCCAGAATTTGTGAGGCAAAAGCAATCGGAGCATTTCAAGGAAATATCGAAAAAAATAAGGATAATGCGAGTAAGAAAAAGTTCCATCATATTATGGGGCCAGGAGGATACCGCCTTTCGGAGCCTAGGTGGCAGAAGATGGAGGAGGACCTGAGGGTGCGAGGAATCCCTCTAGGTACAGAGGGATGGGACCCAAGGGCCAAAAGCTGGTGGTACGGGCATGGGGGATCGCTAGACCCGGAGACAGGGGTGTGTGTTCACCGGCAGAGACAGTTTGCTCCCACCCAAGCCCTTATTGACGCAATGACCCAAGCTCAAGAGGGCTTGATCAAGTTCAACAGAGAGAAAGACGCACTGACAACAGCCCTCGGGAATGATGAACACGGAGGACGTGTACGAGGCAAAGGCAAAGTTCCGTGGAAAGTAGGGTTTTCCCAGGACAATGACCCGTACTGTTACAGAAGCCGTAAGAGAAAGACGGACCGGGATGCAGATCTTATGACGAAGTTTGCATCGGAACTCCATGAGTTGAAGCAGACCGTGCATGAACTAGTGAAAGAAAAATCGGCTGTAGGGCCGCATGAAGATCATGAAGCGGATCGCGGAAGCCAGCAGCGTGGCTTCCACGGATGCCCCGCCTGCTGCTAGTGCACCGATGATCGAGATTCGTGCACCGGAGCCTCACTACCCCGTGGATGATGTAAAGGAGATGAAAGAATGTGATCTGCATTATCCCGTGGGGAACGTTTCCACGAAGGTAGCTAGCGGCAGTGCTTTACCCTGTACACCTGGAGCACTCCACCACAACAACCCCATTGCATATGGCTATGCTCGTGTCACGGTGGAAGACATAGTCCAAGGGTTTGAGGACCTGGAGATTGACAAACCTACACCTGAAGGGGAGAGAAGACTTGGAGATGTCAAGCGCCAGTTCATTCTATGGAAAAAGAAGTACATAGTGTTTCCAGGCGAGGCGCCAAGGCTAGCAAGTCCACCCCCCTCCGATGGTGGTGGTGGTGGCGGCGGTGGTGGCGGTGGTGGTGGTCGTGGTGGTTCACCTACACCTCCTTCACGCCATTCGACGCCGTCCCCCGATCCACAACCTCCGGCAGGTACGACGCCCCCCAATCCTCCTCCGGCGGGTACGACGCCCCCCAATCCACCTCCGGCGAAGAAGCAGAAGCAGGCGGACAGTAAGGAAACCCGCTCCTGGACTATTAACCCGGACCCTTATGTACCTAAGACCACAAGGGTACCGGAGCCATCACTGAAGCCTCTCCTCCCAAGGCCTGGGGAACTTAGTGAAGCTGAAACCAAATTGGCCGCGTCTGCTGATTATGAGAAATGGAAGGCGGATATGAAGGCGAAAAAAGAGTCTGAGCCCAAGCAAGTATTCACTGAGAAGCAAAAGAAGTGGGCTAAGGATTTTTTGACCACACCGTCCCAAGCCGAGCTGAATATGCCTGACGACTATGGACATGAACTTCGTAGGCAAGCAAAAATATTGAAGGAGGAGAAAGAAGAAAGTAAAAAAAGCGGGAAACAAGTTGACCAGCTCGGGATGCAGAAGAAACAATCGATCCCCCCGCTCATAGTGAAAGCCGGTCCGGAAGAGGACCCCGAGTTCATAGCAGCTGCGGCAGCACTTGGATTGACTGTAGCGAGTGCCATGAAACAAGCGTCCGAGATGGGTTTGACTCTTCGTGCCTTCTTAGGCCTTGAGGATGCGCCAGTATGTGAGATAGCATTACAATATGTGCGGAATGGGCCTCTCGTCGAGCCTGCGCGGGAAAAGAGTCTACCACCACAAATGCGAAATCTGCTACGTTGGTACAAGCAATTCATAACATGGGCCGACAAAGAATATATTTATGCGGATGTTACAGATGAGCATCACACCAAACGGTACTCTGTAGAAGTTCATATGAGTGAATTGTTCCAGCTGTTCAATCTGCGCGACCTCGACAAATCTATGATGAGTTGCTACGTTCTGTAAGTGATTTATTTCTACCTCATCTCGTTCTTCATTGCCTGCACTATATATATATATATATATATATATATATATATATTGTCCTAACTATATTGTTGCGTACGCTATTATGCAGATTGAAAATTTGGGAATGCAAAATAAGAAACATCCATGATGTTGGGTTCATTGACCCACATATCGTTAATGGACATGTGTTACAACATCACCCCGAAGACGTGGAGAAAGACTTGTACAAGTTTCTTAGAAAGCATCAACTCAAAAGTCATATTCTATTTCCTTACCATTTTGGGTGAGTGTTTCTCTCTTGTGCCCATTCTCTTTTGTTTACTCCATGCATGGTATGTCTAATCGATGAGTTATGCATGACTGTGCATGTAACGTGTCCGCAGGTTCCACTGGATTCTGCTAAATATTAAACTTCACACCTCCAGAGTTCTAATCATGGACTCTATGGATTCGGATCCAAAGCGTTGGGCCGACATGAGAAAAATGCTGCAAAAGTAATTATTTTCAATCATTTGAGCTCTATATCGATCGGTCTCTTTCGTTCATTTCCTAATATCAAGTAACTAATAACTCCCTTGTTCATTTAATTTTCTTTGCCCTGTAGGGTTTGGAGACGGTTCTCAGAAGAAATTGTCGGTGAATTCAAACATGAGCTAGATTTCAGAAGGTTAGTTAATGTGGATAAGCAGCCACCGGGGACCAATCTATGTGGATACTATGTTTGTGAGAACATCCGGAGACACACCTCTGAGCGGAAGGCATCGGATAGCGTGCGGAACGCGACGGATAACTTGCGGAGGAGGCTTAGTCCAGAAGCTCGCTTCCGACCAATTCAAGAAGAATTAGCAGGATTTTTCATGAGGGAAGTAATCAATCCTAAAGGAGAACACTATACCGAGGACGAAGAAATTTATATGCATACCCGAGATTGAAACTTGTACGAAGTTGTATATGGTCATCCATCCTTATTGTGTATGGAAACTTGTTCGAAGTTGTATATGGTCACCCGAGATTGAATATATATTATATATTCCTCTTGAATTCTTCTTGTTTGAAATTTCATATGCATGTATATAGTAGCGTAGAATATGTGTACTGAAACTTTATCAAAATTAAAATAAACACAAAATATAATATAAAAGAAATAAAACACTCCAAACTAAAAAGAAACCAGGTTTAGGGGGGCTAAAACCCTAAACCTGCGGAGGAGCCCTTTAGTCCCGGGTGGCCACGAGAACCGGGACTAAAGATCCTCCGCCCCGACGGACCACGGGCGTCCACGTGGACGGGCCTTTAGTCCCGGTCAGCCACAAGAATCGGGACTAAAGCCTTTGGTCGCGGTCCGTAAGAGGCGCGACTAAAGGGGAGGGTCTTTAGTCGCGCATATTTAGTCCCGGTTGCACAGCCGGGACTAAAGGCTGTTGCGAACCGGGACTAAAGGGCTTTTTTCTACCAGTGGAAGGGGGTTCGTAATCCTTGCCGTCGTCATACTCATCGTCGAACCCGTACGCCACCGTGCCGCCGCAGCAGCGCACCGCCTGCAGGCGGGCGGCACCATTGCCTGCCTCCGTCGGAGTCATCATGTCACCGACCTGCTCCGAAGACGCTGCAAGGGCGGGTGGAGCTAGCTGATCACGTACGGTCGTGGGCGAGAGCTCAATGCCTGAGCGGCGGCGGCTACGACGGCCTTTATATCCAGAGTCCCACGCGATGCTGCAAGGAGAGTAGGGATAGGATCCCGAATCCCGATTCATACACGCGTACGGCAGAGGTTGTTAAAAAAAAGGATACCGAGTATAATTCGTTTATGAGATTATAACCGTAACAAAGCGATTCCCTTGTGTTAGTTTGAGTTTTGCTCATTTCAAAAAAAAAAAAAGATAGAAAAACAAAGTTTGAGTTTTGCTGGGTGATGTGGCATCTTTTGGTTGGTTATTTGCGGTGCTGACAGCGAAAATCAAGGAATTAGTAAGAGCAACTTTAGCAGACCCCGCAAAAATTCGACCCGCAAAACGCGTTTGCGGTTTCACGAAGATCGCGTTTGCGGGTCGAAAACATGCGCGGCCGAACAGAACCCGTATCTAAACCTGCATAATTTGAAAAAACACTTTCGCGGGAGAAATTGCACAAACATAGTTCATCACATACTAATCAACAAACTAAAAGCATAGTTATACTACATATTACGTTAAACTAGTATTAGAGGGGTCGGATCTGACGGCGGCGAGGTCGCGGCAAATGGACGATGTCGTGGAGGAGCCGAACGCTCAATCCTCCTCGCCGGAGCTGCACAGGTCGACGCACTTCGCCGCCTGCTCCGCGCGGATGCGGCGCCACTCCTGAGCCTTCTCGTCGGCAGCGACGTTGTCGGCGACCGCCTGCCGCCACTCCAGGGCTTCGAGCTCCTCGGCGTGGCACCGGCGCTCCTCCTCCTCAGCGATGGCGGCAGTAATGGCATCGAAGTCCGCGACGTAGTCCTCAGGCCCGACGACTCCGCGGCGGCCGAGCGGAGCGGGCTCCTCCTTCACCGGGATGAAGGCGAATGGTGCCGGCTCCTCCGGCTCCTCCTCGTCGTCTGACCACTCCCTCTTCACTGGGAGAAAGCCCGCACCGGAGGATGAGGAGGATCCGGCGTAGGAAGACCTCGCGGAGGAGAAGGACACGCGCCGGCGGTTGTACTCCTCCGTCTCGCGGCGGTTGAAGCTCACCGGCGGTGACATCCCATGGTTGGTCCACTTCCGGGCGCCGCGCTTCCTCGCGCTGTCCGACCGGACGCGCCGCTCGCGCTCCGGGTCCCTCTCACGGCCGGATCTGCTGCCAGAGCCATGTCCGGAGCTCCACATTCGGCCCCACATGGTGGCTGGAGGCGGGGCGGGTGGTCGCCGGGGGCGAGAAATGTGGAGAGGGGAAAGGGGAATCGGGTGGCTCGCGGCGGCGGGGGATAGGATTTGGACCCGTAAAAGGGTCATGGAACCGCAGTTATAGTGCTCGGGGCGTGCGGTTTGCAGGCTCTGGCAAAAAATTTTACGAGCCGGGCGAGTATGCGGGCTCTGTTCTGGCCGAGCCCGCATACTCGCCGGAATTTTTGCGGGCCGGGCGTTTTGCGGGGTCTGCTAGAGTTGCTCTAAGCGATTGGGTGGAATTTTTTTCATAACCTGGAACCCGTGAGGGGCTGCACGTAGATACCGAAAAGCTTTTTTCTGGACGGACGGATTTTAGCGCGCGCGTCCACCTGGTCGACCGAAGTCCATCTCGCGTCTCCGTGTGTCCACCGCTCTTGTGACATTTATCTTTCAATAATAAAATACTGGTAAATATGCCCATGCGTTACAACCGAGAGAAATAATGTTTCTTTCCAGGTCTCTAACTCAAGTACCTATGCATCACCTCAACGGGGGAATATTAGTGATGCTACCAAGATTCGTCATTACAGCAACATTTCTCATTTTTCAATTAAACCTAGGCACATTGTCTCACCCTTAACTAATCACCCACACCTGCATCGTCGCCTTGTCCCCGTCTCCAGTGAGATCCCAGCTCGGCCTCGTCGTTGCCGGCTTTGGCCTTGAGCTCCGCACGGCTTCCTTCCAAGTCGACTTGCCCCCCCCCCCCCACACAAAAAAGAACAGTAGACTTACAAATAGCCCGCGCAAAACTATTTTGGGCCACTTATCGCAATGAGTGTTGAGTGCATGCAGGTTTTGACCGTCTAATCACTATCACCAACCCCTTCCTCTTTCCATCATTTTCCAGTTATCATCAAGTTCATCTCTGCCCACAAGGTTATCATGGCTCTTTCGCGCCTCTTTGTTCACCCTGACTCTATGTTGGCTGCACTGTTTGAAAATAAATTTGAAACAATATAACTTATCATGTGTTGAGTATAACGATGCAATGATTAACACACATAAGGCATATACCTGTCCAAAAAATGACCCTCTAATAAGGTGACTATGTGATCTGCATATTGTTGCTGCCAGGTTATGTTAAGGGTCAGATTTTTCAAGTAAGTTCAAGTGACTAAGGGCCAGTTCTTTTGTGGCTTCTAGCAGCTTATTGTAGAAATAAGCTAGAAGCCCAAAAGAACTCGTTTTGAAAAGTTAGCTCAACTTATTTCCATATGGACTTCCTTCATCCTGATATAAGTATCTAGGGAGAACATGAGCTCTCTCAGCGATTTGGATTCCTGGCCGTTGGATCGGGTGGCTTGATGTGATTTGGACCGTCCGATCTCGCCCCGGATTGATCTCAGCCGCTGGATCGAACCGATGACACTATTGCAATGAATAGTTACCTCTCGTTCCTGCCACCGCGTGTAAATTCGTTGCCCCGCTGAGGGCATTTTCGTCATTTCGCCTACAGGTGTATAAAAGTTGACCACTCGCGTGGAGATGACCTAGCCGCTCCCCACCCTGCACTCGCGCCCCCTCCGTCGTCCTCCCGCGTCCCAGCCCGCTCGCCCCGCCCTCTCCACTCCCTCTCCCTCCCTCAGTCCTCGCCGCCCCGCCCGCATCGTCGCCGCCCCGTTCACATCGCTGCCACCGACGCCCCTCAGACCACGCCGCGGTGACCTCTCTCCTCGTCACCCTTGTGCCACGCCGGCCGCAACCTCCCCCCTCCCGTCATCAGAAGGGAAGGGAAGAGAAGAAGTAGAGCGAGCAGGTTCGACAACGGCCAAGGGCTCGCAGATCCGCGGGCGCCATCGTCCGACCTCGTCCTCTGAGTGTGCTCCCGCCATGGCCTGCTCGAGACGCCGCCCTTCCCCCTGCTCCAACCCTAACCCTAGCATTGCTGCTGCTGGTCAAGGTGCTCTTGGCCCCTCCCCTCCCCTCATGCTGCTGTTGTTTTTTGCCCCTCCCCTCCCCTCATGTTGCTGCTGCTTTTGGTACACAGGTGCACGCACGCGTCCAGCAGCGACCCCTAGCCTCGGATGGCAGCAGCAGCCATCACCAATGACGGCAGCGACAGGGGGTGAATTGGTTCTGCAGGTCAACCCCTTTTCTCCTCCTTTCCAGTCCTCTTGTCTGATGCTTATGTGGGGCTCCAGTAGTTTTTTGGACGTGTTGGCTAGTCGGATGCGGCAATTTTTTTTGGATGCATTAGCTACTCAAGCCTGGATGTGGTCGGTTTCCTTTGGTGAAATTAGGGGATCTGATTGGGTCCCTCGGTTTTTTGTTGCTTTGCCAGAGGCTCGGCCGCATGCATAGATTCGTGTCAGTTTTTGTTGCCTTTCTGTATTTGTCTGGTGCTTATGGGTTTGGCGTGGACTGCGGTAGTTGGATTCTGTTGGTTTAAGATATTTCACTGGTCAGACTATTGGTTTGGGTTAGTCCCAGATTTAGGTGTTTCTCTTGAGGATTAATTGTTGGATTACATTAGGTTAGAATATGACGCAGATTTGTTGCCATTCGGATTAGTCCCTGCTTTAGTTCTTTGTCTTAAGGATTAGTTGCATGAATCACATGCCTGGTTAATTTTATGGATTGTGACTATCGTGGTTGCTGTTCAGTGGGTTTAGGAGCCATTCTTGGGTGCTTGATTGGAGCTTGTTAGGTGAAGGTGATGAGATGGATTGTGCATGGGATCTGTTCTTGGAAATTGTCTGGCTGAATGGATTGGTTAGCCCAAGCTCTTCCTGGTCCGTTTATCTTCGTGGTTGGACATCTGACAAGTTGGTTGGGGAAATAGAAGAAAATCTATGTTGATGTGGGTGTGGTTCTGACGTTATTGGAATCAATGTACTATTTTCAAGGGCTGGATTTGTTTGTAATCGGTTCGGCCTTGCAAAAGAGTTGTGGGGGAACAGGTTATTCGTGGGCTTCTGTTGTTGGATTCTTAGATGGTGTCATTGTTGATTTGTTTTCATTGGTCCTTTCTTAATTGTTTGCCTTGGCGGTTAGGGAGGTTGCATGGTTGGTTAAGAACATGGGTGGTCTATGCCTGTTGTGGTTGCAGTTGTTTGTATTAGATTGTTGTCCTCAAGTGCTAGATTAATTTGGTCCTTGCTTAGCAATGTAATCACAGGAATGGATAGGTCACATGGTTGATTAGAAAAGAGCACAGAAGGTCTATGCTTGTTGTGGTTGTAGTCTTATGGATCAAGATGTTATTCTTGGGTACTAGATTAATTTGGTTATCCTGTCAGCTCCTAGCTTCCAGTTTCTAATTATATATGAGTAATTCGTGTTTTATTGTCAACTGTTTTGTTTGGTTCTCCTGTTTTCTGATTCTTTTTTTTTGATGTAGGTTTGTTGCTATCGTCGTTTCTTCTGTTCCTTCACCGTTTCGGTCGTCCTGTCGTGTGTTGCTGCTTCAAGAGACTGCATCGTTCATGCTTCTGGTTGGTGAGCTTCTTCTTTACCTATTCGTTGCATTTTTTCTCTCTACTGGAGCGCATAGATCTAGATAGGTTGTTATGGATGGGTCCATTAGGTGCTCGGATCTGGCTAGAGTAATTAAATGATCTATTTGTTAGTCTATTTTTATTAATCCCTGCTTTGGGCATTTGACTTAAGGGTTAAACAGATCACACGACTGCTTATAAAATAAAGGGAGGATCTGTGCATATCGTGGTTGCAGTTCAGTGAAATCAAAGTGTTGTTCTTAGGTATTAGATTTATTTTCCTGTCATTCCCAGCTTCCAGTTTGTAATTATATGACAACCAGATATTTAATTGTTGATTGTTCTGTTAAGTTCTTGTGTCTTTTAGTTGTTATTTTATATTTAAGAGCGGATACAGATTGAATATGTGCTTTGGTGTTAGTCATCCTTTCGGAAGATGTAGTACATTTCAATTTCTGTTTTGTATTGTTCAGGCTTCTTCCTTTGACGTTAGTTTACTGCTGGTCGCACTCCTAATGACCTGACAGACATGCATCCATGGTGAATTGGTGATCTTAAACCTGTCGAAAAACATGACAAAAGACATCCAATGGTGAGATTCTCTTTCTGCCGTTCAGATTTCACATTTTACCTACCAAGTTTTGCCATTGCCGAAGACTAGCAGCTCGTGTGTGGTCATTTATTCCATTTTCCTTAATTTGCACTTTCACAGGCAAGCAAATTAGTGAAATATTTAACCAGCGCAGGGAGCTTACAAGGGCATGCAGAAAGTTTATCAGATGCATCAGTCAGATATTTCAGTTCAGCATCGTCTTCTCAGACTAACTCAACTGACGAAAATGGCTATACATGATCTTCTTTTACTATTATTAATTTATTATTATATTATATCTGTGGATGTATCACATAATTTTACTCTGTTATTCACTCGGGCATATGCAGGTTTTCATTCAATATATTTAGAAGCCACAACTGACTTTGAAAGCATGGCCTTTCCAGGTTTAAGGGGCATGGCATGTTGGCACCATTCACAGCCGGATGTCAGAGCAATGATGTGCATCTGCTGGTTATTGGGAGATCTGAGGTTGCGGCTCTCCAATTATAGCATTGTGGTTGGTGGGGAACTTAATAATAGCTGCATTTCATTTCTCTATTTGCTTTGATGTAAATAGTAAGAGAGGGTGCTGAACCAAACGATCAGTTCCTCAATTCTGCACTTCGTCATGAGAAGCAGAGCTCCCTTGTGCCACTCTCTCTACAAAGGTGATGCTTGCTCCCATTCATGGTTTGGTTAGCAAAATTAGTTGGAGTTGTGATTAACTAGCAGTTCTTAAATATATGTGCTTTCATTAAGAAGAATAAGCTACCATGCTAGATTAGTTGATCCAGGGCTTAAGTTCCGAGCTCAAACTTTTTTATTGCATCAGTTTAACTTTCATGTAGTTTTGTGTATTACTTTATTATATGTAGAAGAAATAATAATAAAATTGATCCCTTCACTTTTTTTGCAGAAAGTGTACTCTGCAAGCTTATCAAATCTGGGTAGTGTTTGTAGAAGTGCAACACCATGCATCAGTGAGCTCCCTAATTTGGCTAGAACAAAGGGCTACTGTTCTTACTCATTTACTATTGTTTTGGCACCTTACTGGGTTTGAAATTGGTATTCCATTACGTTTTGCCACCCGCTTCTGCAAGAAAGAATGCTTATAATAAATTTCATGATGTAACTTCATATGATTTCCAATTAAAAAATTCCTACTGTTTTGGCACTCCAAATATATAAAAGGAAGTCTACTTGCTATTCTAAGATTCAGATATCAGGCACATACATAATGTATCATCCCTTATGACTCTGAAGCAATTCGGGTGTTCGTCTAAGTATTTCATACCTCTGTTTATTGAGCTGTTTATGTCTTATGCATGATTAGTGGGTTATCTACTACACACTTTTTATTTTAAATGTTAGCAAGGTAACCAGAACTATGATACAACCATATAGACAGCGACCAAGTGATATTATAAATCCTTTTAGTATCTTTTTCATTGCTGACGTGTTCTTCCAATAATCTTGGTGCCCACGATTCTTCTTGGATGTAGGATTCCGATATAGCAATTGCAATAGTCCTCCCAGTTCACTCTTCTGAATTGTGGCCTCCTGATTTTTTATTATCCAAAAAGCTAGCAGTTCATATGTTTACTCATGGACAACTATATGATCTTCTGTCTCATGTGCATTAAGAGAATTGCTAAAAATACTTACTGAAGATAAACTTGTAGAATGTACTATTGAAACACAGAATATCGTTTACCCTTAGGGGTACGCCTCTACTAGGGCCTTTTGAGATATCTGTGTACCATCATGGTCTTATATTTTGCAGTGTGGTACCTTTTTTGTTTGTTTTGGATTCAGCTGCCTTCGTCTGTGCATATCCTTTTGGTATAATCATAAAACGAGATAGTCGATTTCTTCTTCTTCGAATAGTGCTTTCGCTTGAATAATAAATGATTTCGTGTAGGGAGAGGGGGCGTATATCCATACACTACCCGCATCATGCTAATTGCATGTAATCTGTCTCTCTTTCATATATCTGTTGGTAGTTTTTCTTTTCGAGGTTGCTTTGTCATCTCCTGATTATTCTTTTCCTGGTGATTAATTTCTAACTATTTGTTGTAGATGGCATTCAATGCACTGTTCTTTTGATGCGTTGGCTTGAAACGCATTATGATATACATTTAACTGTAGATGGCATGCCGCGCAATATGATATACATTCAACTCAGTTGCAGATATCATGCAAGCGACAAAACGCATTATGATATACATTCAATTTGCTTACTCCACAGTTGCGCAAAAATTTCCTTGGTTCCAGGTTCTGAATACGTGTTAATCCAGCATCTGTTTTGACCCTGTAGATGAATTTTTCCCTAGATGTTTATACAGGGAATGAGGCATACCTTTGATAGTTTGAATCAAAGCAGTAGAGGACGCCACCGTCGATTATGGTGTCGAGCAACGGAACTGCAGTGATCTGGCAGTGTGACTTTTGACCTCCTTGACACCATTCACGTTCGTCGCTCTGAACCCACTCAGCAGACAAGTAACTCTTTATCCTTAAATTCCATGTATAGCTCTGTATCCTTAAATTCCTTGCACTATTCTCATGGCCGTTGAATACATCATGTAACCCCACATAAATGGCTAGGAACCAAATAAATTTAATTTATCTTCAATACCCTCTCCAAAATATTTCTATTGTCTGTATTAGGAAGGATCTATAAGAGTTGTTGCTAGATATATGTTGTGAACCCGCCCATGTAGTTAATATTTGGTTCTTCATTTTTTTCCTTAGTTCAAGCCTCTGAGATAATGCTGTTAAATTATGAACTGACTATAGTTCAAGATATAGTGAACATGTCAACATACATGGTGATCTTTACAACTTATTTATTTTTTCTATGGGGCTTCGAATATAATAAATTAGGAATAAATAATGTGCAGTAATCATGTTTCTTTTCTTATCACTATACTTCAGTAATGGTATCTACACTATGTATACATACTGCTATCATAGTGCAGTGTGAATGAAGTGTGCTGCTTCTACTTGCATAAAAGCTGATATTGACATGCTCCTTAGCCATGTGATCTTCAAGGGCCTTTGGCTATGTGTATCACTTCATAGATTAAAGATGTAGCTACAATCATTATTAGTTTTTTGGTTATCTTCCTTTTAAAAAAAGCAGCTTAGAGACCTACTGGCTGCTCTGGATCAAGATTATAAGCAGATTTCATATATTTGGACAACAGACAGAGATTGTGTTTCATATATGCATATGCATTTATTGTATAATTCAGTTCTGCCACCACATTTTTACTACCCACATGAATTTCCCCTATACCAGATACTAACGTTTGAAATTAGTGACATCTACTCAAATAAATATCCACAGGTTGGCATAGACATGTTTACATCATCAATCTTTTCTTTGAGATATCTGGTGGCCTTTCGTGTAAGTTCAATGTATCCATTTATCATTCCATTGCTTTCTTGATTCAACAATAACAATAAAGGATCGCTAAATTGCACTTTGTAAAGAAAGGGATGACGTACTGAAAGTGCGTTATATCGACTAGAGGGGGGTGAATAGGAGATTTTTATGAATTCTTCACTGAGGAATTTGTGGCTGAGGAAATTCCTTAGCGAAAAACTACTTGCAGCGGAATAAGTACTCAAAAGTATGCATAGCAGAACACAAGCATGGTCATCATGATGAAATGAGGACAAGCACAGAGTACAGAAAGCGTAAACACATGATAGCATAGGATGAAGACAAACAGACTGAAGAAATTGAACTGAGGAAATTGAGAAAGTCTTCAGTCAAAGTCTTCAAACACAGATATGAACAAGTGCACAACACAGTTATGAGGAAATGAAAGAGTTGAGGAAATAGAACCTGTAAGCTCGGTGAAGACAATGATTTGGTAGACCAGTTCCAACTGTTGTCTCAGTTGTACATCTGGTTGGAGCGGCTAGGTATTTAAACCTGAGGACACAGAGTCGCGGACACCCAGTCCTGAACACACAGTCGAGGACACCTAGTCCTCACCGTATTCTCCTTGAGCTAAGGTCACACAGACCTTGCCCAATCACTCGTGGTAAGTCTTCAGGTGACTTCCGAACATTCACAAACTCGGTCACTCGGTGATCCACAATTCCTCTTGGATGCTCTAGACCATGACGCCTAACCGTCTGGAAGAAGCACAGTCTTCAAAGGTAACAAGCGTCGGATCCACACAGGATCAATCTCTTCAGTGATGCTCAATCACTTTAGGTTTGTGGGTGTTTGGGTTTGGGTTTTCCTCCCTTGATGATTTTCGCTCAAAGTCCTCGGAGGATGGGATGCTCTGAAATGACAAGTGTCAGTTTCTCTCGGAGCAGCCAACCAGCTAGTGGTTGTAGGGGGCGGCTATTTATAGCCTAGGGAGCAGCCCGACATGATAAGACATAAATGCCCTTCAATGATATGACCGTTAGGTGGGTAGATATTTTAGGACAGCTGGCGCATAGCACAGCAACGGTCGGAAATTTGAGTATCAAATTCCTCAGGGCTATCATGTTCCTCACTGTGTAGGCAATCCGCACTGGCGAATTCCTAACTCCTCAGTCAGAACAAATTCCTCAGAGACCAGAAGAACTTCGTCTCTGTCATTGAAGAATATGGCTGAACTGTTGAAAGGATCGATATAGTTGACTAGAGGGGGGGGGGGTGAATAGGCAACTAACAATTTTTAGCTTTTCTTTACCAAATTAAACTTTGCATCAAAATAGGTTGTCTAGATATGCAACTAAGTGAACAACCTATATGATGCAATGACAACAAACACACAAGCAAGTAAGAGATATAACCCGAGTAAACTTGCGAAAGTAAAGGAACGAGATAACCAAGAGTGGAGCCGGTGAAGACGAGGATGTGTTACCGAAGTTCCTTCCTTTTGAAGGGAAGTACGTCTCCGTTGAAGCGGTGTGGAGGCACAATGCTCCCCAAGAAGCCACTAGGGCCACCGTATTCTCCTCACGCCCTCACACAATGCGAGATGTCGTGATTCCACTATTGGTGCCCTTGAAGGCGGCGACCGGACCTTTACAAACAAGGTTGGGGCAATCTCCACAACATAATTGGAGGCTCCCAACGACACCACAAAGCTTCACCACAATGGACTATGGCTCCGCGGTGACCTCAACCGTCTAGGGTGCTCAAACACCCAAGAGTAACAAGATCCGCTAGGGATAAGTGGGGGGAATCAAATTTCTCTTGGTGGAAGTGTAGATCGTGGCCTTCTCAACCAATCCCCAGCAAATCAACAAGTTTGATTGGCTAGGGAGAGAGATCGGGCGAAAATGGAGCTTGGAGCAACAATGCAGCTTTTTGGGGGAAAGAGGTGAGTCAACTTTGGGGAAGAAGACCCCTTTATATAGTGGGGGGAACAAACCAACCGTTACCCCACTTCTGCCCCGAAGAGAGCGGTACTACCGCTGTGCCAGCGGTACTACCGCTTGCCACTACAAGCGGTACTACCGCTCCTCATCGCGGTACTACCGCTTGGCCCACAGCGGTACTACCGCGGTGGGAGGGCGGTACTACCGCACACGAGCGGTACTACGGCCCCCCGCAGCCGCGGCCAGTACCGTAAAACCCGACACGAAAAAGGAGCCCTCGAATCGAGGCGGTACTAGCACGAGACCACCGCGGTACTACGGCTTGGGGCTACTAGCGGTACTACTGCTCTGGAGCGGTACTACCGCTCCCAGAGCGGTACTACCGCTTGTGGCACCCAAGCGGTACTACCGCTCCGACCCGCGATACTACCGCTGGGACCAGAGTGAGCACACAAATGGGGGCTACTAGCGGTACTACTGCTCTGGGCGGTACTACCGCTTGTAGCACCCAAGCGGTACTACCGCTCTGGCCCGCGGTACTACCGCTGGGACCAGAGAGGGCACATTGAGAAGAGAAACAAGCCCATCATCGAAACGGAAAGGCTCGGAGGGAGAGGCAAAGGAAGTGTACGTGATGATTCCGCCCTAGCCTTTCCAAAACGGACCCCCTCTTGATAGTTCGGTGATCCCTATGAAACTAGTCCACCAAACTAATCTGAAAGGACTACACCGTCTTCGCTTCAAAATCCAAGGGGAGGGAATCGTCTCGTGCCAAAAGAATGAATTTCTGAAAAACACTCAATGCACACGATTAGTCCGCAAAAGCATTGTCATCAATCACCAAAACATCTTAGGGATAAATATGCCCTTACAATCTCCCCCTTTTTGGTGGATTGATGACAATACGGGATTTGCACAACTGGGAAAAGACAAAGGACATAAGCAAACCCCAAATCTCTAAAATATAGACGGGCTCCCCCTAGATGTGTGCCATCAAGATAAGTGCTTTGGACTGCACGACACACATACTAGGATCAACACTCCCCCTGTATTTTAGAGACCAACAACCTAAGCGAGATACAAGATAGCAGGATATATAACATAATGAAGCATATAACTCATGAGATATCAAATGACTAGAGACAAAGATAAAGATATGATAAGGATAGGGTAGCATATGTCTCACACCATATGACTTGAACTAAGGTCTCACAGAACACAAAACCAAGCAAAGCACAAGGTCCAAGCAAAGCACAAGGTAGCACACAACGAAAGCACAAAGGCAAAGACACACTCGCAACACAAGGACGCAAATCCCTAAACTCTCTCCCCCTTTAGCATCGAGACACCAAAAGGGGCAAAGAGCTAACCTACGGCTCCAGGTGAGAGCATGCTGAGGATCTCGAACATCAGGACTCTGCGTGATCATCTGCACTGCCGTCCTCGCCCGGAAACTGCTCGGCATCTGAATCAGTCCACGGACAGTGCTGCTGGATCCACTCCTCCTCCTCAGTAATCTGACCCTCAGAGCCGCTGGTGACGGTCGCACCCATCTGACGCATAAGCTCCTTATGACGTCCCCTTGCCTTCTTCTCAGCCACATGAGTCAAGTACTGACCGTGAGACTCCGTGCAGAACAGCTTCTTCATCTTGCGTTTGAGCTTCTTTGCCCAAGAGGGCTCTGCCGCAGAAGGCTCTGTCCCACGAGGCACATAATCCTCATCATCATCACCGGCATCAGCCTCGTCCTCGGTCTCCATGGCAGCAGCAGAAGATGGAGCTCCAGATCTACCCCAATTATCCTTCTTCCTCAGACGCTTGATCTCATGAGAGACCAACTCTCCAGTTTCCAGCTGCTCCTCAGGATAGGTATGTCTCCAGGCCCTCTCAATAAGCAACATAATGAACGGACCATAAATTGGGCACTTGCGCTCAGAAACAGCCGCCAGAAGCTCAGACCACATGACATGAGAGATGTCCAGCGACTCGCCGGTGTTTGGTTCCTTCTCACGCTGGCAGAAGAGAAGCATGTCCACAAGATAAGAGTGTACCATGTCCAGATTCCCAATACGAGGGAAGAGAGTCTCGTGGAAGATACGGTGAAGGATGTCCAGATAGGCAGACAACTCATAGGTTTCCTTCCTGGTCTCATGGTTGACCTTCCGAGTACAGTAGGGCCAGAGGGCTTGCTTGTGAGTGGAGGTAAAATTTTGGTGAGGACGAAAACCGACTGGAGTCTCGAGCCCTTGATCTTCCACCTCAAGCAGCCCCATGAAGGCCTGCCACTTGACAGCTAGCACCTTCCCATTAGTCATCCAAGTCAGAGTCCTGTCTGCATCAGTTCCTAGGTGAACAGTGGCAAAGAACTGTGCCAGCAAATCTGCATCAAAGTCCTTGCTGAACTGCATGATCTTGAGAATGTTCAACTGAGAGCACATCTGAAGGGCATCACCAAAGTACTCAGGGTCCTTCTCCATAACATCCGTGTTGATGGAATGAACATTGACAAAGAGGTTCTTCTTAGCCTTGATCACATCAAAGTATGTGGCATACTGAAACCGGTTCCAGAACGGGCGATTGACAAGGTTGGGTTCTTGGTCTTCCTCATAGGGGTTGCGCCGACGCCTGTCCCAGAATTCCTTGCTAGACATCTCAGTCACATTGTTTCCACTTGGCTTCGGTCGGCTGGCAATCTTCTTCTTGCGAGGAGGATTAGCACTTGAGGAAGCACCCCCTGCCGGCGGTGGAGCACTGGAAGAACCACCTGCAGTCTCAGATGAGCGGTACCGCTTTGACGTTGAACGTCCGGGGTTGACATGGCGGACTTGCTGCTCAGGATGTTCATCACCTGGAACCAAACACACGAACACAAGAAACAACCAGAAGAAACGATCAAAACCAAATAAACACAACACAAATGGATCAACATGTGGTAGGAAACGATGGAACTGGGCATCCGGCGGTAGTACCGTGCCTGTACTACGGCAGTACCGCGCAAGCGGTAGTACCGTGCCCTACTAGCGGTAGTACCGCTCTGGCGGTAGTACCGCGCAATATGGGCGGTAGTACCGCCCGAGACGGGGCACGGAGGATCCCTACTGCCGTGGTCAGATCTGGCGCTACCGGGGATGCCAAATTCAAAAATAAACCTACCAAACATCAATCCAAAGAGTCTAGTTGCCTTCTCCAACCTACTCAAGCCTAGATTTGGCCAAAAATCTAGAGATGCAACTACTACTGCCCTTAAAACGCGAGATCTGAAAACTAGACAAGAAGAGAAAAGGAACGGGGGCAATACCGGCATCCATGGCAAGAGGACGAGGTGGGGATTGACTCCACCGAAGGGAATGGAGAGGGATGGTCCGGAGACGGAGGGCCGCCGGAGCCCTCCCGCGGCGAGATGGCGCTGGAGAGAGAGGAAGAGGAACCAGGGGATGAAGCAAATGGGTATGGGGTGGAGGAAACCACCCCTGCCCACGACTTAACCCCCTGGCCCTGCCCCTCAGCCGTAGTACCGTGGTGATGGGCGGTAGTGCCGCTTAGCCACATAAGCGGTAGTACCGCTCCGTGGAGCGGTAGTACCGCTCCAGCGGTATTACCGCGCCTTCACAACGGTAGTACCGCCCAGCGCAACTCAAACCAGACTCAACACATATGGTGCAAAACGAAAGACGGGAAACAACGGCAAGAAGACCAACAAGAGCACTAGCAAGAGAACAAGAATCACACGCCTCTATACGAGAGGGCGGTGGCTGAGGCCACCTATGTTTGAGTCACTTGGTATGGCACCGCGAAGAATTATCCTTGGGCCCATGACCAAAGCTCGTCTTTGAAGCACAAGTACCATAAAAAATGGCTAATGTGAAAGAGTGAGATCAGTTTATGCATTGTGGGGGGAGGGAAAGTTCATTGAGAGAACAACACTTCCCCTACGTCCATGCCTACACCTAGACAAGAATGCACAATGAATGTGAGGGGTGTGCAAAGGTTCAAACCACATTGCTCGAATCAATGATATTTAGCTCATGCCTTAACTCGCGAAATCTTGCTTCATCCAATGGCTTCGTGAAAATATCTGCAAGGTTATCATGAGTGTTGACATAGTTGAGCTCGATCTCCCCTCGCCTAATATGATCCCGGATGAAGTGATACCGAATCTCAACATGCTTTGTCTTGAAGTGTTGCACCGGGTTGAGAGAAATCTTGATAGCACTTTCATTGTCACACCAAAGAGGCACTTTGTCACAAATGACACCGTAATCCTTTAAAGTTTGCCTCATCCATAAGAGTTGTGCACAACAACTTCCGGCCGCCACATAGTCCGCTTCGGTGGACGAGAGAGACACACAACTTTGCTTTTTAGACCAACTTACCAAAGAGCAACCAAGAAATTGGCACCCTCCGGAAGTGGACTTCCTATCCACTTTGTCTGCCGCCCAATCGGAGTCCGAATAACCTAGAAGCTTGAAGTTTGCTCCTCTTGGGTACCATAGGCCAAAGTTTGGGGTATGAGCCAAATATCGAAAGATTCGCTTGACTGCCACAAAGTGGCTTTCCTTAGGTGCGGCTTGAAACCGTGCACATATTCCCACACTCAACATGATATCCGGTCTAGATGCACAAAGGTAAAGAAAGGATCCAATCATGGAGCGATATACCTTTTGATCCACCGCTTTACCATTGGGATCAATGTCAAGTTGGCACTTGGTGGGCATTGGAGTGGAAGCCGGCTTGACATCACTTAGCTTGAATCTCTTTAGCATGTCTTGAGTGTATTTGGCTTGGTTGATGAAGGTTCCTTCTCTTCTTTGTTTGATTTCGAATCCGAGAAAGAACTTCAACTCTGCCATCATAGACATCTTAAACTTTGAGGTCATGAGAGCGGCAAATTCTTCATTGAAGGCTTTGTTAGGGGAACCAAAAATAATATCATCAACATATAGTTGGCACACAAACAACTCCCCTTTGACCTTCTTAGTAAAAAGAGTGGGGTCGATTTTCCCGATTTCGAATCCACGATCTTGTAACAACTCCGTAAGATGCTCATACCATGCACGTGGGGCTTGTTTAAGGCCATAGAGCGCCTTATGGAGTTGATACACATGATCGGGGAAATAGGGATCTTCGAACCCGGGGGGTTGTTTGACATATACCAACTCATTTATGGGACCATTAAGAAAAGCACTTTTCACATCCATTTGTTGCAATGTAAAATTATGATGAGAAGCATATGCAATCAACAAACGAATAGATTCAAGGCGAGCGACGGGGGCAAAGGTTTCACCGTAGTCGATACCCTCGACTTGGGAGTAGCCTTGTGCCACCAAACGAGCCTTGTTGCGAACAATGATTCCATGAGCGTCTTGCTTGTTCTTGAATATCCACTTGATTCCAATGACATTATGATTTCCGGTTGGCCTTGGCACTAACTTCCACACTTGGTTATGTTCGAAGTTGTTGAGTTCTTCATGCATGGCGTTGAGCCAATCCGGGTCCTCGAGCGCTTCATAAACCTTTTGGGGTTCGACACAAGAAACAAACGCATGATGTTCACAATAGTTTGCTAATTGTCTACGAGTGCTTACCCCCTTTCTTAGGCTTCCAACCACATTCTCCATGAGATGACCTTTAGTGGTGAGCTTGGAAGCGATCTTAGCGGCACGATGCTCCAATTCCTCCTCGGAAGTGAAGTGAGGAGGGGTTACTTGATCATCTTGAGTGTCGTCTTGAGCTTGTTCTTGATCTTGAACTTGCTCGAGGGGAGGAACTTGACCTTGGGCATCATTTGGTGGATCACCACCATCTTGAGGTTGATCTTGCCCTTGATCTTGTTCATGAGGTTGAGGGCCTTCACTTTGTTCTTCGGAAGCGTGTGGGTCTTGGGTTGGTGATGGCTCCACTTGAGTGGAGCATTGTCCTTCTCCTTCGGCCACAAGGGGTTCCTCAATGGGCAGGATATATCCAACACCCATTCTTCTTATGGCTTGGGGAGGAATTTCATCACCTACATCACAAGTACCACTTTGCTCCACTTGGGAGCCGTTATTCTCATCAAACTCCACGTTACACGTCTCCTCAATAAGTCCCGTGGACTTATTGAGAACACGGTAAGCATGGAGTTTGTAGCATAACCAACAAATATGCCCTCATGAGCTCTAGTCTCAAATTTAGACAAACGAACACCTTTCTTGAGAATGAAACACTTACACCCGAACACTCGAAAGTACTTGAGGTTGGGCTTGTTACCGGTGAGTATCTCATATGGAGTCTTGTTCAAGCCTTTGCGGAGATAGAGCCGATTTGAAGCATGACACTCGGTGTTGATGGCTTCGGCCCAAAAGTTGTATGGAGACTTGAACTCCGCCATCATGGTCCTTGCCGCATCCATCAACGTCCGGTTCTTCCTCTCCGCAACACCATTTTGTTGAGGGGTGTAAGGTGCGGAATATTGATGCTTGATCCCCTCATCACTAAGAAACTCATCCAGGGTGTAGTTCTTGAACTCGGTGCCGTTGTCACTTCTTATAGTCAAGATCTTTGCATTGTGTTGACGTTGGGCTTCATTTGCAAAGTCAATGACAGTTTGTTGGGTCTCACTCTTCCTCTTGAAAAAATACACCCAAGTGTATCTAGAATAGTCATCCACAATTACCAAGCAATATTTTCTACCCCCAAGACTGTCAAAGGATGGAGGCCCAAAGAGATCCAAATGAAGGAGCTCCAAGGGCCTCTTTTAGTAAATGAGAGCCGTGGGAGGGTGAGCCTTCTCATGAAGCTTTCCTTCGATACAAGCACTACAAGCACGATCTTTAACAAAACTAACGTTCGTTAGTCCACGGACATGGTCCCCCTTGAGAAGACTTTGCAAAGATCTCATATTGACATGGGCTAAACGGCGATGCCAAAGCCATCCCACGTCAACTTTAGCCATTAGGCATGTCGCGGTCTTAGTGGGTCGCTCCGAAAAGTTAATCACATAGAGACCGTTCTCGACATTCCCAACAAAGGCTACTTTAAGAGTCTTGCTCCACAAGAGGGCCACGGTATCAATATCAAAGAAAGTGGCAAAGCCCATGATAGCAAGTTGATGAACGGAAAGTAAATTGTATGCAAGGGAATCAACTAGCATGACCTTCTCGATCGTGAGATCATGAGAAATGACAACTTTGCCTAGTCCCAATACCTTAGAAGACGAGGCATCACCCCAATCTTGTGCACGTCCACCACCAAGTCCTTGCTTCCGGTCATATTATTTGTAGCTCCACTATCGAGCAACCATGATCCCCCACCGGAAGCAAACACCTACAAGAGATCAATGCTTGGTTTTAGGTACCCATTTTGTAATGGGTCCTTTGATGTTAGTAACAAGGGTCCTAGGAACCCAAATGGACCATTCAATATACTCATGAGGAGAACCAACAAATTTGGCATAAACATGCCCATCACTTGCACGACATAACACATAAGAAGGATTAAAGTCGCCGGCTTTGTTGGATGGGGTGGAATTGCCCTTCTTGACACCATCACCCTTCACGCTGTTCTTCTTCTCCTTGGAAGTACCCTCTCCCTCTTTCACAAAAGTTTGCTTGAGAGGGGGAGGTCGTTTGGTCTTGTCATTCTTCTTCTTGTTCTTGGGCTTGGGAGCGAACCCAATCCCCTCCTTGGCTACAACTTCCTTTTGGTTTCTCAAAAGGTCGTTGAGGTTCTTCTCACCTTGTATGCATGACACAAGGCCTTTCTCAAGTTGCTCCTTCAACTTAGCATTCTCCTCAACAAGATGCACATGCTCACAACAAGGGTTAGTAGCATTTGCATTATCAATTAACACCATATGAGGAAAAGTGGCTTTCTCCTTAGTTAGCATTACTTGGAGTTGATTATGAGACTCCTTGAGGCTAGCATGAGCACCCTTCAAGACCTTGTGAGCCTTGTCGAGAATGTCAAACTCCTCTTTAAGTCTAGCAAGATCAACCCCAAGTTTTGCCTTCTAGGAGTTTAGCACACGAGACACAACAAGAGCATGATCAAGATCTTTCTTTAACTTAGCATGATCATTGTTGTATGACTCCTCAAGAGCCAAACGAAGACCACGCTCTTCGTCAAGAGCATTGGAAAGATCCGAAATCTCATCGGCATAGTCACGACTATGCCCCTCCATCTTAGAGATGGTATCTTCGTGAGCCTCGATCATGTCATTGGCTTAACCAAGTTGTTCCAAGAGAGCAACGAAGTGCTTCTTGGATTTACCCTTGAGTTTACCCATAAAGATCTCAAACTCATTTTCCTCCACATTTGTCCACTCATGTTCATCAATGCTATCCGTCGAAGAAGGATGATTAGTGATGGTAATTTTGATGTTGGAGGTTACCTTATTGGTGGCTTTAGCCATGAGGCACTTGGCGGTGATGTTCTCATTGGGTGAGTCGAAGAGAGACACCCGTGGAGTCTTCGCAATGGCAACGGAGGCCATGGCAACCGACTCACCATCTTCATCATCGTCATCATCCTCATTGTACTCTTCTTGTACCACCAACGCCTTGGGAGGAGTCTTCTTGGTGAAGTTGCTCTTGTTGGGGAACGACTTGGCCTTGTCTTTTCCAATGAGCTTGCCACCATTGTCTTCCCTCTTCTCGTAAGGGCACTCCGCAACAAAGTGGCTCACATTGCCACAATTGAAGCAAGTCCTCATCCTTTGCTTGCCCTTTGCGCCACTTGAATTGCTCTTGTTGAAGTTTGGCCTTGTGTTCTTCTTGCTCCAAAATTGCCTTGAAGCAAGAGCCATGTGTTCATGATAGGCATACTTCGTATCTTCGAGGTTGCCCTCCTCTTCTTCCTCTTCATCCTCTTCCTCCATACTAACCTTGGCCTTTAAAGCAAGGTTGGGCTTCTTTACTCTTTGAGAACGAAGAACCGCATTGTCGGCGGTCTTGTCCAAGATGCTCATAGCAACAAATTCATCCAACACTTCACTTGATGATAAGGTGTGGAAATCCGGCCTTTGACGAATTACGGAGGACATGGCTTTGTGGTAGGGCATCATTGCCTTGAGGAATTTGCGCTTGATCCAATTGTCATCCGTGTCCTTACTTCCATGATCTCGGAGAGAGACCGCGAGTTTGGTTACTCTCCGGAAAAGCTCACGAGGTTCTTCATCTTCTTTCATTGCAAACTCGTCGGCTTCATCTTGCACCACTTCATAGTTGGAGCGTTGAATGCTTGCGCTTCCCCGATAGAGGGAAACAACTTGTAGCCAAGCATCTTTGGCCACGGTGTAAGGCCGGAGATGAGGAAGATCTTCGGGTGGGATTGCTTCTTGGATGATGAAGAGAGCATTCTCATTGAATTGATGATCCACAACTTCTCTAGGAGTGAAGTTACTTCGGTCATGCGGATAAAAACCCTCTTCAATGATTCTCCAAAGATTAGTGTTCACATGATTTTAATGACGCTTAAAGCGATAGACCCAAGAATCAAAATCTACATTCTTCTCAATCTTAGGGGCCGGGCCGGCATGATTCAAATGAGTGGAAGGGAGCGGTCCACCATAGACAGGTGGAGGTTCCACATGGGCAAAGATTCCGGTCCCATTTTTATCACTAGAACAAGGAGCTTTCTCGCTAGAAGCTTCCCCCTTGTCGGAGGTAGCATCCGTCACCTTGTTAGCGGGATCACCCACTTACAACGGTGTCAGGACCGGATTTTCGGGATATTAATTCTCCAGAAAATGGCCCTTATGCTCACCAGCCCCAGGATTACTGTTAGCTGATGAGGCACCAACTTGATACAAGAATTCCAAGCAAGGAACAAAAATATGTAGTACAAGACCATTGTGGCCTAGGAGTACAACATTTGGTTTCTAATGGTTGATGGCGGAAGCGGTTTGTGGTTCATCTGCGTCTATGGGACTCCATTTCCCACAAGAACAGCTGACCAGGATAACTCCTATCTTCGCGAGGCTGCTGACAACACTGCGTAGGTTCCGGGGCCATCGTCGTAACACTCTTCTCCGTGCAAGAAATGTGGCCAAGACAATAGCCAGGGACAAGCCAGTGAGTACGTTTGAATGTACTCGCAAACATCAAGAAAACGGGTATAATATATCAAGGAAAAACATGTTCCGAAAATATTCTATGGTCATAACGTCAGTCACGAGATAACCAAAATATTCATGATGCACGCATGTGGGTAATAATAACCAAAAATAAAATACTGGGTGCCAAACGAGGGTCTGAATGACTCCTCGAGAGGAAACTGCAAGAATAGTAATACTGGTGCCAAACGAGGGTCTGAATGACTCCTCGAGAGGAAACTACAAGAGTAATAATGCCGCAGTCGGGCGTCGGGGTGACACCACATAAAGGGCTTATAACAGAAAATAAAAGACAGTGCGTGCCACAGTCGGGCGTCTAGGCGACACCACATAAAGGGCTTATAAATAAAAGAAAAAACCAGCATGCCACAGTCGGGCGTCTGAGCGACACCACATAAAGGGCTTATAAATAAAAGAAATAACAAGCATGCCACAGTCGGGCGTCTGAGCGACACCACATAAAGGGTTTATAAATAAAAGAAATAACAAGCATGCCACAGTCGGGCGTCTGAGCGACACCACATAAAGGGCTTATATAGAATATTAGTAAGGGGTATCCAGGAGGTAGAACCATCCCAGGGATACTCGAAAATACAAATAAAGTAAATGGTTAGTCCACAATAATAATGATCATAATCGACATATGTCACAGTTCATAATCAAGGTTCTGGTTTAGCAGTTTTCCTCCGAAGACCGACACTAAGACCGACACTTGACCTATCCCAGACTGTAGTCCTTAACCATGGACACGGCTATTCGAATAGATGTATAATCTCTGCAGAGGGTGTACTCTTTACCCACGGGTAACGGATTTCTTTAGTCCATCGGGACTAATTCCGTCTACGGTCTTTTGATTGAAAACACGCCTGACCTGCACACACCAGCTTAACTCACCGATGTCTGGAATCACCCACAACACCTGTCAAGCCAAACTCTAAGTGGGGAGGCTACAACCTCGACGTAGCATGGGATCAAATTTCTATACGCGCGCTCTAAGGGGTGGCCCCCCTCTCGGTCCCAACCGGAAACACCCATGCCCCCGGACCGAATGACAGGCTTTAATCCGTGGCCACGGGACCCTCGTCACGGCCTCTCTTTACGGTGTGTGCTAGGACGGGGTTGACAACTTACTGAACCGTACCCTACCTAAGGCAGGGACGAGTGGTAGTACCAGGCAAGTATGGGGGTTACTGGACAAGACTCGATCTAAGGCCGACGCAGGAGGTTTGAGTGTTCCCTGCATGATTAGCACAACAAAAGTATTTCCATTAACAGGTAGACTTATCACTCGTCAAGCCTCACCATGCCATACCGGACATACTCCTCCCGACGAGGTACTAGGGACAAGCCCGTGTCTACCCAAGACCACGGCTTTCCCGGCTTCCTTCCGGTATGCAAGGGAAGCTTACGAGGATGAATACCATCACCAACATATCCATTTATCACAGCAAAGAAAACTCCACTATGCACTCATGCATATGATTTTTATCGTCACATAAAAAATAAAGTATGTCCCATGACAAAAGGTGCTGTAACCATATCAAAACACCGCACAAAATATTACGCCAGAGTTCAGAAATGCTTGCCTTCAAGTGTATGCATGAGGGGGTGCACTTTTGAAGGTTGCCTTTTTCTCCAAAAATCCTATTTTGAGAAATGTTCAAATAACACACATTTCAAAAACAGTACAAAAAGTTGTCTCAAATATTTTTGAAATAAATCTTAAAATAAACTAGATGAAATTTGAGAGAGGTAGGAAAAAGAATCAACTCATTTGGAGTTTTATTTTAAAAGTTATAGCCAGTCAAACATCAGTCAAAGTTCTGTTTTAATAAAATCAGAAAAAGGAAAACGCTTCGGGGGAGAATACGTTTTCAAAGCAGAGGTGACGTACTCCGATCTTTGTGCTACCACTTAACCAGAGAGAGCGACCGCGCGGGTCACTGACAGTGGGTCCAGAGGGCCCACTGGTCAGGTTTGACTGGTCTCCCCGTCCCCCCTTTCTCTGTGCCCGAACGGTGGCGGGGCTCCGGCGATCGCCGGCGGCGAACGGCGGCTCCCCACGGGGTCCCGAGGGCGGGGATGGATCCGCATGACTAAGGCGGTCCTCCCGGTGGGCGTTAGGCAGGTGGGGACGGAGGAGGTCACCGGCGGCGAGCTCCGCGGCGGAGGGGGCTACGGTGGTGAAGTGATATTTGGGTTCCGGTGGTCCTTGGTCGAGCCTGAGGTGCTGGGCAGCTCTGCAAGACCATGGGGAGGCGTCTGGTGATGCTGGATGGACGGGAGAGGGCCTAGCTGCGATGTAATGCACTGGATTGCGGCGGCGACCGAACTTGTCGGAGGCGGGGAAGAAAGCTCCTTCCCGTCGATTGCTGGCTGCGGGAGGGCTATGGGGGTGGCCTGGGGTTGCTTGAGTGTTCGGTGGAGCACGGGGTCCCTTTATATAGGCGCTCGAGGCCGGCTCCCGTGGTGGTCGAGGATAAGATCGCCGGCGACCACTTTTCTGTAGTTGCAGGGCATCGTGGCGGCGATGAAAGCGTGCCGACGAGTAAGTGGATGAGCACGGGCTGTTCCCCGGGGCAGCTGGCGCGCGCGGGTGGCTTGGGCGGCGCCGACCACGGCAGAGCCCGCTGCCAACGCCGGCGTGCCGCCAAGGCGGCGCTGTAGGGCGCCAGGGAGAGCTTGGAGGGTACTGGAGAGAGGGCGAGTGCTTGGCGTGGTTCAGCAGGCGAGCAGGGGCCAGAGATGGGACGCGTCGAGGGTGGCAGAGCGGCGCGGCGACTCAGTGCGCGCGCGTGCAAAACATGCGCTCTGGGCGCGCCCAGAGCACGCACGCCAGGTGCTCGGCGAAATGCCAGCGCGCTCTAGAGAGTTTGGGTGAGGCTGGTAGCTAACAGGCCAGAGTTAGGGACAGCTAGGAGGCTAGTGGACATGCTGGATAGGTCAGGGGTTCAAGTCCACAATGCAAGCTAGGAGACATGCCAAAACTGTTCCTGTACACAGGGTGTTCGACAGAATGCCATAGTCATCTAGGCAACTCTTGGGGTGGCCAAACTCTCCAGATCCTAGTCTCTTTAGGAGCTCAAGAAGGTGGTAAGGTTAGTTTGGCAAAAACAGAAAGTTGATAGTGCAAGAATTTGAGAAAACCAGTTTTGGGAAGAAACTAAAGGCTATCATTGCATGCACCAAAAATATGCCAATGGGTCCAATCTCCTAGACTTAAGGGTTTGGTAGGGAGGACTATAAGAAGGAAAAAGCTCAAAGGTACTAGAGCAAAATAAAATGGGGTTGCAGTACTAATCACCAAACTGGACCAGAATGGAAATGAAGATGATTCACTCAAATTTTTCAAAGAACATCACTGGGTTTTTGCATGAAGTTGCATTATATGCATCTCCTGGCATCACCAAACACTTGGAAGAAATTTTAGAAGAATATTTAAATAGGTTGTAGTGCAAAATACCTACTGGACCAGATTTGAAAAATTTATGTAGGGCTCAAAATCTCCAATGACCAAAAGATATTTTTGCATAAAAGTGATGGGGAAGCCTCACATGACATCCCCAAATTTTGGTGAAATTTTAAAAGCATTTATCAAAAGGTTGCAGTGCAAAAAGGGGCTCCAAATTTATGAAAGTTCATTTTGAAAGAATAAAGCTCATGAGAAATAATTATGCAAATAAATCCACTGATAAAGAATTGATTTTATAAAGAGGGCACACAAGTCCAATAATATTTTTGGAAAGTTTCCACTTGAGGTAAAAACTCACCATCTCAAAGAGAAGAGGGGTTCTGAAATCAAGGGAGAAATCCAGAAAAATAAAAATTTAATTTCCTGGCAAAATTTTGATTAATAAAACAAGGTCAAAATTTTTGGGGTGTTACAAACGGTGCGGTGGTAAGTTTAAGCCCTTCTAAGAATTTATTCAACATGCTTTCGACCTTGGTCGTCATGGAGGTTTTCAATGTGTCCAACGCCACATTGAATTCCTCACGAGAGACCGCGATTCCCCCATCTCCCGTAGACGAGACTGGATTGTCACCGGAGTGCTCCTCCACACCGTCTACGACGTCAACCATACTCTTTGGACGGTAAAGTCCTTAATAAAGAGATGAGGCTCTGATACAAATTGAAAGGATCGATATAGTTGACTAGAGGGGGGGGTGAATAGGCAACTAACAATTTTTAGCTTTTCTTTACCAAATTAAACTTTGCATCAAAATAGGTTGTCTAGATATGCAACTAAGTGAACAACCTATATGATGCAATGACAACAAACACGCAAGCAAGTAAGAGATATAACCCGAGTAAACTTGCGAAAGTAAAGGAACGAGATAACCAAGAGTGGAGCCGGTGAAGACGAGGATGTGTTACCGAAGTTCCTTCCTTTTGAAGGGAAGTACGCCTCCGTTGGAGCGGTGTGGAGGCACAATGCTCCCCAAGAAGCCACTAGGGCCACCGTATTCTCCTCACACCCTCACACAATGCGTGATGCCGTGATTCCACTATTGGTGCCCTTGAAGGCGGCGACCGGACCTTTACAAACAAGGTTGGGGCAATCTCCACAACTTAATTGGAGGCTCCCAACGACACCACGAAGCTTCAGCACAATGGACTATGGCTCTGCGGTGACCTCAACCGTCTAGGGTGCTCAAACACCCAAGAGTAACAAGATCCGCTAGGGATAAGTGGGGGGAATCAAATTTCTCTTGGTGGAAGTGTAGATCGTGGCCTTCTCAACCAATCCCGAGCAAATCAACAAGTTTGATTGGCTAGGGAGAGAGATCGGGCGAAAATGGAGCTTCGAGCAACAATGGAGCTTTTTGGGGGAAAGAGGTGAGTCAACTTTGGGGAAGAAGACCCCTTTATATAGTGGGGGGGAACAAACCAACCGTTACCCCACTTCTGCCCCGAAGAGAGCGGTACTACCGCTGTGCTAGCAGTACTACCGCTTGCCACTATAAGCGGTACTACCGCTCCTCATCGCGGTACTACCGCTTGGCCCACAGCGGTACTACCGCGGTGGGAGGGCGGTACTACCGCACACGAGCGGTACTACGGCCCCCCACAGCCGCGGCCAGTACCGTAAAACCCGACACGAAAAAGCAGCCCTCGAATCGATGCGGTACTAGCACGAGACCACCACGGTACTATGGCTTGGGGCTACTAGCGGTACTACTGCTCTGGAGAGGTACTACCGCTCCCAGAGCGGTACTACCGCTTGTGGCACCCAAGCGGTACTACCGCTCCGTCCCGCGGTACTACCGCTGGGACCAGAATGAGCACACAAATGGGGGCTACTAGCGGTACTACCGCTCCAGAGCGGTACTACCGCTTGTAGCACCCAGGCGGTACTACCGCTCTGGCCCGCGGTACTACCGCTGGGACCAGAGAGGGCACATTGAGAAGAGAAACAAGCCCATCATCGAAACGGAAAGGCTCGGAGGGAGAGGCAAAGGAAGTGTACGTGCTGATTCCGCCCTAGACTTTCCAAAACGGACCCCCTCTTGATAGTACGGTGATCCCTATGAAACTAGTCCACCAAACTAATCCGAAAGGACTACACCGTCTTCGCTTCAAACTCCGAGGGGAGGGAATCTTCTCGTGCCAAAAGGATGAATCTCTGAAAAACACTCAATGCACACGATTAGTCCGCAAAAGCATTTTCATCAATCACCAAAACATCTTAGGGATAAATATGCCCTTACAACTGTATGAGATTTCCAATGGCTTCACTCGAAGGGATTGGTAGTTGTAGGATTTTGAGTTGAGCATCACATGGAAATTTTTCCTTAGTATTTCCTCGACCCCCTTTAACAGTACGGTGTTTCCTATGACTCAAGAAAGAGAAAATGAAACTACGATAATAAAAGTCTTCACGCCTCATGTTCCTCAAATGAATACCAAGTCTTCAAGGTCACATCAATTTCTTCACTTTCAAAGTCTTCAGAAAGTCTTCAGAAATCCAAAGTCTTCAGTCGAAGAACTTCATTTTTAGGGGTCGACTTTCACTGTAAATATCAAACTCCTCATAGACTTATAGACCTGTGTACACTCATAAACACATTAGTCCCTTAACCTATAAGTCTTCAATACACCAAAATCACTAAGGGGCACTAGATGCACTTACAATCTCCCCCTTTTTGGTGATTGATGACAATATAGGTTAAGTTTTCAACAGGGATAAACATATGAAGTGTAAATACTGATATTGAGGAATTTGATTGCAAGATATAGAAGAACTCCCCCTAAAGATGTGCATAGTGAGGAATTTACTTTTGAAGCAATGCACACTTGAAGAGTTGAATCATGGAGATCTCCCCCTATATCTTGTAATTCATACACACATTTGACATAATATATGAAGAATTTGAAATGCATGAAAAAACGCCCATATTATAGACCCGCTTGAAGACTAACTCAAATTTCTCCCCCTTTGTCATCGAATGAACAAAAGGTTCGAAAATGAGGACTAACGCCCCTGAAGAATATCAAGTTGATGAAGGAGCGTCAGCGTTGTCGGGGTCGTTTGTTGTAGTAGGGCCTGCCGCAGTGTCGTCCAAGTCTTCATGTTCATCAGTGTCACGTGATGAAGAATAGGAACTGGCCACCAAGGAAGGAACCTTGACCTTCTTGTACTTCTTCGGAGGAGGTGTAGCCCAGTCAAAATCTTCCTTGAGACCTATTTTCTTCAGATCTTCTTCACCATATATGTGCGACAAAACAGCCCAGGTGCGGTTGAGGGTTTCATGAAGGTAGTAATGGTTTTTCTTCACTGCATTGTGGGTAGCAGTCATGTTGTGAAGAATTGAACCAAACTGACGCTTGACCCATTTGTGATTGCGATCAACCTTCTGGTGAAGACTGAGGAGAAGCTCACGGTCACTCATCACCCTGGGAGCTGTGCCTTGAGGATTTTGCTTGGGTGCGTTGGCGGCAGAGTCATGGGTGGCAGAGTCATCATTGGTGGAGTAAGATGCAGCCTTGCGAAATTGACCATCCAATGGACGAATGCCTTCATCAATGACAGAAGTAGCCTTGCCCTTTTCATCAGCTGAGGAGAATGTCCGTTTGAGGACTTCAATTGGGGGCAAGTAGATGCAATGGTTCAGTGTCTCAGCTTTGTAGTTGAGTGAAGACCTTGTTCTGATGAATCTCATAATCCACGGAGCATAAGGCTTCAACTCAAATGGTGACATTGCGACATTGGCCAGAGTCCTCATGAAGAAATCATGGAAGTTGACGGGAACGCCATGAATGATATTGAAAAGCAGATTCTTCATGATGCCAACGACTTCTTCTTCATTCGAGTCATGGCCCTTGATAGGACTCAATGTCTTCGTCAGAATGCGATAGACAGTCCGAGGCACATATAACAATTTTCCTTCACAAGGAATTTTGTTCTTAGGGCCTGACCTAGCTTCAATGGCTTCATCAGTACTTGCATATAGTGATCTGTAAGCTCAGGCTCACTGTAGACGCAACAAGCAGCTTCAAGGGGAGGACTGAGAGGCAAAGCCCGAAGCAATTCAGTAGCTGGTGCTTTGTAGTGAGTATTTTCAGACATCCAGTCCAGCACCCATGAATTCACATCTTCAGAGTCTCCGGTGATGTGCAGAGTTGCATAAAATTGAAGACTGAGCTCTTCATTCCAATCACATATATCAGTGCAGAAATTTAACATTCCAGCGTCATAAAGAACACTGAGGACTGGCCCGAAGCACGGCAGAGATTCCATATCCACGTGAGGAATGTGTTCATGATCGAAGACTTTGTCTTTGTTGAACAGCACTGAGGAATAAAAATTTGCCTGGCTGGCAGTCCAGAAACGCCTTATCTTAATGCGAGCAGAGTCATAGGGGTTGTAATCAGTGAAGAATACGTGCTCGCCGAAGAAATCATTAGCCTTGAATTTTTGCTTCCTTGAGAATGGATCCTTTGGCTTGGGCAGAGGAGTGTCAGTCAGTTGCATGACAACCTCAGGAATCGCAATCTAAGGTTCTTCAGGCTGAGGAATTTCTGGTTCCTCTTCAGTGGCAGTCTGGGTCTTCAATTCTTCATCTTCATTTTCTTCAGCACTAGTGGCTGGAACTTGTTCATGAGCTTCATCAGATCCCATTTGAACTGTAGTTGCCGGGGACTGAGGAATTTGTTGCAATGGGGTGAAGAGTGGAGAGTTGGGGTGCTGACTTTCCCAGAAGTCATCATTCATCACTGGTGTGGTACAGCCAATGTCCACATCTTCATCTTCCATTTCTTGAACGTCGGCCTCTTCAGCAGTAAACTGAGGCATAGGCGAGGAAACTGTGGGGGTTGAAGGGATTTTATCCACTTCAATTTCTTCATCCTTCTGCTCTGACGAAGCAGTAGCAGGATTTTCTTCATCAGATCCGCTAGGGATCACATATTCTTCATCAAAAGGGACGATTTCCTTTGATGGCATGGAGGAAACTGGAATAGCATCAATTAGATAACCAAATGAGCTTGTCAATTTCTTCATCTTCTTCGGTGCTGAAGAATCTGAAGGAGCTGATGCTTTCCTTTTCTTCACTGCTGCACGCTCAACAGCCTTGGTCTTCTTCACATCTGATGCAGATGGAAGGATTGGAGTTAGAGTAGGCGCAGGAGGAGCAGAGGAATGTTGTTGATTTTCTTCAGGCACAACTGATGCAGTTGCCCTGACCTCTTCATTTTCTTCAGGCGCACCACTAGTGGGTGCCCTGCAGTTTCATCAGCGGCTGGAATGCAGTCATCAGCCCTGGAACTCACATTTTCTTCAGCAGCCTGATTGTCATCAACGGTGCTGGCATGTTCTTCAGTTGGCTGAGCAGATGCTTCAGCCTGAGGAATTTCTTGTTGCGATGGGGCTGCAACATTTGAGGTGAACATCTTAGTCAGTTTGACAAACCTGACCTTGGCTCCTTTCCAATCAGCATAATAAGCATTGAAATCATCGCTGAGGACTTTGATTTCAGACTGGATCTTCACAAGTTCATCAGTTGTCATAGAGACAACGTTGTTCTTCAGGAATTTCTCCTTCCTGTACTACGCTTTCTTGAGCTGCCTAGCCTTCTCAAATTTCCATTTCTCTTCTTGGATGAAGGCAGTCAGCATATGACTTTGACCAGGAGTCAGCTTGAAATCAGGCATAGGAGTGTTTGGGTCCTTGTGCCAGAGATCAATGTAGTCGAGGATCAACTTTGGATCCAACAGCAGAGCCACATTTGTGCCCTTGGCTCTAGCGGCCCTGACTTGCCTATCTCTGATGATTTCAGCAAGCTCTTCATCATCAGCTTCGTCTTCTTCAGACGGCACTTGGAAGGCGACCTGCTTCTTGTGAGAACATGGGCGAGAGCCTCGTCCAGCAGTGGTCTTTGTCTTTGGCAGAGAGGGTCCTGTTGAAGAATTTGCTGCAGCTGAGGAACTAGCTGAAGCTCCTGAGGCAATAGAGATGCCTGTAGTCCTTTGGCACGTGGCAAGATGCACATGTGCTGAGGATTTTGTTGGAGCAGCTGAGGACTTTGGAGGAGCAGGAGCAGCGTGAGGAATTTGCCGTGAGGGCTTAGCTGAGGAAATTGGCCCTGAGGGCATTGAAGAAGAGGCACTTGGCTTGTGCGCAGGCTTCTTTGCCATGGATTTCTTCGGCCTTACAAAGGCCTCAGCGGCAGCAGCAGCAGAATCTTCATTGAATTTCTTCACTTCATCTTTTGCCTGTTTGGCCAGCTTGGCCTGGCGCTTGGCCCATTCTCCAGGAAACTCCTCACCGCGTTTGATGCTAGTGGGATCTGCTTCTTGGCGGGGTGCCAATGGTGGTCTTGAGCATGGAGGAGTAACAGCGAATTTCTTCATGTACTTTGGAGTCACATATCTGTACTCCCTCCACTCTCTTGCCCATCTCCTCTCAATCTTTTGAATGCGCACCTTGCGCTGATTTTTATCCTCCTCAGGGGGTGTGCAGTACCCAGCATAGATGTCCTCAGGGATTTCAAAAGCAGTGTTGACCTCAGGCCTCTTTCCTCCTTTCTGTGGCTTCTTACAGTCAGCCATTTTCTTCAGATGAGGAATTTGAGCAATGGAATTCTCCGAAAAAGTATGCAACTTTTCTTCGAGGAATGCTGCAAATGAGTTAAGTTGATGAGAACCTAGTGATTCAGCAGCAGGCATGAGTACCTGTGAACAGAGTATAGTTGCGAGGAATTTGGAGAGGTCATATGCGTTCTCAGAAGGTTTTCAAAAAGAACAAGTTTGAGGAATTTGACCAGATGAGTCTTGAAGAATTTCACTAAGCATTCTTTGTCTTAGGTTCCACATTTGTATAGATCGAAGATCCACACAATTGAGGAATCTTGAAGAAAAATGATGCTTAGAGAAACGAATCAAGAACAGATGACATGTGAGGTGTTTAGTGTGTGAAGAATTTGAAGAATAAACACCTTTGAAGATTTTGCAGAAATCATTTGAATCAAAGAGGGCAGTAAAAGTAACTTTTAATTACCCTGAACGAAGAACACGACGAACTATGAGGTGGAGAAGTGAAGTTCGTCTGTGCAGATCTTCCACGCCCTAACTCGGCGGAGGAAGATGGCTACGGCGGCGGCGGAGTGAAGATTTCCGCGGCCGGTGCGAGTACAACGGCGACGAGGTCGAGGCAGTGAAGCTCTTCCTCACCGGCGAAGATGAAGTAGCGCCGGCGCTAGGGTTTGAGAAGCTCGAGCTGGAGAGAGGTCGGGCGGAGTAAAGGAAGTGAGGAAGGGGAGAGGGTGTATTTATAGCCACGGTGAAAAATTGTTCGCCCGAAGAAATTGGACGAACGTGCCCCTGACCCTTCTCATTCGCTTGACATTTGTCACCCACGTACTGAGAAGTGGAGATCGTGTTAGATCGTGGGTGAATAGATAAGTATTTCGTGGGATGCGGAACGGTTTGAGCGGCAAAGCCGAAAATTTGGATAAGATAAGGTAAAAGTTCCGTTCGCAAATTCTTAAGATGACAAGGACACAGTGAGGATTTTGAACGAGTTTCAAATAGAACGCACATGAAGAATTTGTGAATAGATTGGGTTGAGTATAGTTTAGAGGGGGAAGGGTCCGATTACATTCACTTAGCAGAAAAAAGCGACTTGAAGAAATAGCAATAAGTGAATGCTGTAGAGGACATAAACTCATATATATATATATATATATATATATATATATATATATATATATATATATATATAGCCAATGAGTAAATATGACGGAAACAGTGAAGATTTTGCAAAGTTGAAGATTTTGAACAACTGAGGAGTTTCAAAATTGAGGAAAAATTCAAATTGAAGATTTTCAACTTTTGGTGGTGGCGTGACCCACCGTATAAGAATGATGATTTCAGACACCGCGTACAATTGTCCTAGGGTTCTGAGAATCAAATTCTTCGTTAATTTCTTCACACTTAGAGTGTTATTCTTCATTGATTGAAGAAAAACATTTCTTCATGTGTTGCACATCTAAGTCATCAATTTTGCATAAGTGTTAGGATGAGTGTCCTTTTCAAAGAACATTCAAAGATTCTAGGATATTTAGCTCACACCGCAACTTGCTAAATCTCTTCTCATCCAAGGGCTTAGTGAAGATATCAGCTAGCTGTTCTTCAGTCTTCACATGCTCAATAGAAATGTCGCCCTTCAACACATGATCACGAAGAAAATGATGATGAATCTGAATGTGCTTTGTCTTCGAGTGCTGAACTGGGTTGTGAGCAATGTTGATGGCACTCTCATTGTCACAGAAGAGAGGCACATTCTTCACGTTGACACCGTAGTCTTTGAGAGTTTGCTTCATCCACAACAATTGAGCACAGTAAGAACCAGCAGCAATGTACTCAGCTTCAGCAGTAGACAGTGATACGCAGTTCTGTTTCTTTGAGGACCAACAGACCAAAGATCGTCTGAGGAAATGACATGTACCAGATGTTGACTTGCGGTCCACACGATCACCAGCATAGTCAGAGTCAGAATATCCAATGAGATCAAAAGCCGAGCCCTTGGGGTACCATAATCCAAGTGTTGGTGTGTGAGCTAGATATCGAAGAATATGTTTCATAACCTTATGGTGTGATTCCTTCGGTGTAGCTTGAAATCGGGCACACATGCAAACACTAAGCATAATATCTGGCCTAGATGCACATAAATACAATAAAGAACCAATCATGGAGCGGTATACCTTTTGATCGAAGTCAATACCATTTTCATCAGTGCACAGATGGCCATTTGTGGGCATCGGAATTTTGACGCCTTTGCAATCTTGCATGCCGAATTTCCTCAGTACATCTCCTTAGATATGAATATGCCATTGCGCTGTTGACGAATTTGAAGACCATGCCCGAGGGGCCTGCTTGAGGCCATAGAGGGCCTTATTGAGTCTGAAGACTTTGTCAGGATGCTTTGGATCTTCAAAACCTGTGTGTAGCCTTGAGCTACAAGCCGTGCCTTATTCCTCACCACAAGGCCATTTTCATCTGGCTTGTTGCGGTAGATCCACTTTGTGCCAATGATATTGTGCTTGCGAGGATCTGGACGTTTAACCAGTTCCCAGACGTTGTTGAGTTCGAATTGATGTAATTCTTCTTGCATGGCCTGAATCCACTCAGGCTCCAGAAATGCTTCATCTACCTTAGCGGGCTCTGTGATAGAGACAAAAGCATAGTGCCCACAAAAGTTAGATAAATGTGAAGCTTTTGAGCGTGTGAGAGGACCTGGTGCTTCAATGTCATCGATGATCTTTTCAACTTGCACTTCTTTTGCAACGCGAGGATGAGTTGGTTGTCTTCGAGGAATTTGATCAGCATTTTCTTCAGCACCATTTTCTTCAGCATTTTCTTCAGGTGCATTAGCTCGACGTTCTTCACGTTCTGGAATGAATTCTTCAGCAGATTCTTCGGTAGGAATGACATCCTCAGTAGCCTTGAACTTGATAGATTCCTCAGGTGTTGGTTCATCTATCACAGAAGGTAGGTGCTCTCTTTGCGAGCCATTAGTTTCATCGAACCGCACATCTATAGTTTCAACAACCTTGTGAAGAACGTTGTTGAAGACTCTATAGGTGTGCGAGTCCTTTCCGTAACCAAGCATAAAACCATCATGTGCTTTCGGTGCAAATTTAGCATTGTGATGAGGATCTCTAATCCAACATTTAGCACCGAAGACTTTGAAATAACTCACATTGGGATTCTTCTCAGTGAGGAGTTCATAGGCAGTCTTCTTGAAGAATTTGTGAAGATATACCCTGTTGATGATGTGGCATGCAGTATAAATTGCCTCAATCCAGAAGTGACGAGGCGTCTTGTACTCATCAAGCATAGTGCGAGCCATCTCAACAAGAGTTCTGTTCTTGCGCTCCACGACGCCATTCTGCTGAGGAGTGTAAGGAGCAGATAACTCATGAGTAATACCAAGTTCATCAAGATAGTCATCAAGACCAGAATTCTTGAACTCAGTTCCATTGTCACTTCTGATGTGCTTGATCTTCACACCAAAGTTGGTTGAAGCCCTCGAGGAAAATTGTTTGAAGACTTCCTGCACTTCATGTTTGTAAGTGACAATATGTACCCATGTGTAACGAGAGTAATCATCAACAATAACAAAGCCATAGAGAGATGCGTCATTTGTGACTGCTGAGTAATGGTTAGGACCGAAGAGATCCATATGAAGCAATTCAAATGGTCGAGTAGTGGTCACGATAGTCTTCGCTGGATGCTTAGCCTTGATCATCTTTCCATCTTCACAAGCTCCACACAAGTGATCCTTGAGGAATTTGACATTCTCAATGCCAATGACATGCTTCTTCTTCGCAAGTGTGTGCAAATTCCTCATGCGTGCATGACCAAGTCGTCGATGCCATAGCCAGCCTTCTGAAGCTTTTGCAAGTAGGCACACGGCTGGTTGCGGTCCTGTAGAGAAATCAACAATATACAAGTCTCCTCTCCTAAAGCCTTCGAAGACTTTGGAATTGTCAGCTTCCATAACCACAACACAACGTTACTTGCCAAAGACAACAACCATATCAAGATCATAAAGCATTGAGACAGACATGAGGTTGTATCCCAAGGACTCGACAAGCATGACTTTGTCCATGTGTCGATCCTTTGTGATCGCAACCTTACCTAGACCCAATACCTGACTTTTGCCTTTGTCAGCGAAGATGATATGCTTCAGATGCGATGGTGATAAGGGAGCATCCATCAATAGATTCTTGTCACCAGTCATGTGATTTGTACATCCACTATCGAGGACCCACTCAGTGGCTTTGGGTTGATCATCCTGCAGATGAATTAGTGCAGCTTACGAACTTCATATACTTCATCAATGGAGAATATGACATCACAATTCATCAGACCAATTTCATCAAGCAATGCAATACTTAAAGCAATATGAGGACGTGAGAAATCAAAGTTCATTTCTTCATGATTATCCTGCGTCCTTTCAGGCAATTTTCAGGTCTCCAGCAAATTCATTAGACGTTTAAGTACGTCTGGAGACCTGACCCTGCATAAAAGATTAGTTCTTTTTCTTCACCACCCACATCTGAAGGGGTGGCAAAGAGTTCATGACTCTGTGAGCTCCATACGAGAAAGGTGGCATAGAAGCCAATCCATTTCGTTTCACATAAGAGGAGTTAGGGTAAGCATATGAATAAGCAGAGAAATTCTTCGAGGACTTATGAACATAATGATTAGAAGAATAAAGCTCATATTCATAGCCCTTGACTCTTCCCTGCGAAACAGAGTTGTTAGCACAATGATGTTCATATGAGGACTTTGATCCTTTTGAGGAATTTGATCCACGTGAGGAATTTGGTCCGTATGAGGACTTGGATCCATATGAGGAATTTGGTCCATATGACGAATTTGGTCCATATGAAGAATTTGATCTGGGGTTCCTATTCTTCACAGGTGGTGTCTGTTGGAAATATGCCCTAGAGGCAATAATAAATGGTTATTATTATATTTCTTTGTTCATGGTAATTGTCTATTATTCATGCTATAATTGTATTGTCCGGAAATCGTAATACATGTGTGAATACATAGACCACAAAGTGTCCCTAGTAAGCCTCTAGTTGACTAGCTCGTTGATCAACAGATAGTCATGGTTTCCTGACTATGGACATTGGATGTCATTGATAACGGGATCACATCATTAGGAGAATGATGTGATGGACAAGACCCAATCCTAAGCATAGCATAAAAGATCGTGTAGTTTCATTTGCTAGAGCTTTTCCAATGTCAAGTATCTTTTCCTTAGACCATGAGATCATGCAACTCCCGGATACCGTAGGAGTGCTTTGGGTGTGCCAAACGTCACAACGTAACTGGGTGACTATAAAGGTGCACTACGGGTATCTCCGAAAGTGTCTGTTGGGTTGGCACGGATCGAGACTGGGATTTGTCACTCCGTGTGACGGAGAGGTATCTCTGGGCCCACTCGGTAATGCATCATCATTATGAGCTCAATGTGACTAAGGCGTCAGTCACGGGATCATGCATTGCGGTACGAGTAAAGAGACTTGCCGGTAACGAGATTGAACAAGGTATTGGGATACCGACGATCGAATCTCGGGCAAGTAACATACCGATTGACAAAGGGAATTGCATACGGATTGATTGAATCCTCGACACCGTAGTTCATCCGATGAGATCATCATGGAGCATGTGGGAGCCAACAAGGGTATCCAGATCCCGCTGTTGGTTATTGACCAGAGAGGCGTCTCGGTCATGTCTGCATGTCTCCCGAACCCGTAGGGTCTACACACTTAAGGTCCGGTGACGCTAGGGTTGTAGAGATATATGTATGCGGAAACCCGAAAGTTGTTCGGAGTCCCGGATGAGATCCCGGACGTCACGAGAGGTTCCGGAATGGTCCGGAGGTGAAGAATTATATATAGGAAGTCCAGTTTCGGCCACCGGGAAAGTTTCGGGGGTTACCGGTATTGTACCGCGACCACCGGAAGGGTCCCGGGGGTCCACCGGGTGGGGCCACCTATCCCGGAGGGCCCCGTGGGCTGAAAGTGGAAGGGAACCAGCCCCTAGTGGGCTGGGGCGCCCCCCTTGGGCCTCCCCCCCTGCGCCTAGGGTTGGGAACCCTAAGGGGGGGGGGAGTTCCCCCTTGCCTTGGGGGGCAAGGCACCCCTTCCCCCCCACTTGGCCGCCGCCCCCCCCCCCCTTGGATCTGATCTCCAGGGCCGGAGCCCCCCCAGGGGGCCTATATAAAGGGGGGAGGGAGGGCAGCACACAACAGCCTTGGGCGCCTCCCTCCTCCCCTGCAACACCTCTCTCTCTCTCTCGTAGAAGCTCGGCGTAGCCCTGCGGAGACCCGCTACATCCACCACCACGCCATCGTGCTGCTGGATCTCCATCAACCTCTCCTTCCCCCTTGCTGGATCAAGAAGGAGGAGACGTCGCTGCACCGTACGTGTGTTGAACGCGGAGGTGCTGTCCGTTCGGCACTCGGTCATCGGTGATTTGGATCACGGCGAGTATGACTCCGTCATCCACGTTCATTGGAACGCTTCTGCTCGTGATCTACAAGGGTATGTAGATGCACTCCCTTCCCCTCGTTGCTAGTATACTCCATAGATGCATCTTGGTGAACGTAGGAAAATTTTAAATTATGCTACGATTCCCAACAGTGGCATCATGAGCCAGGCCTATGCGTAGTTACTATGCACGAGTAGAACACAAAGCAGTTGTGGGCGTTGAGTTTGCCAATTCTTCTTGCCACTACTAGTCGTTTCTTGTTTCGGCGGCATTGTAGGATGAAGCGGCCCGGACCGACCTTACACGTACGCTTACGTGAGACTGGTTCCACCGACTGACATGCACAAGTTGCATAAGGTGGCTAGCGGGTGTCTGTCTCTCCTACTTTAGTCAGAACGGATTCGATGAAAAGGGTCCTTATGAAGAGTAAATAGAAATTGGCAAATCACGTTGTGGTCATACGTAGGTAAGAAACGTTCTTGCTAGAAACCTACAAACCACGTAAAAAACTTGCAACAACAATTAGAGGACGTCTAACTTGTTTTTGCAGCAAGTGCTATGTGATGTGATATGGCCAGAAGATGTGATGAATGATATATGTGATGTATGAGATTGATCATATTCTTGTAATAGGAATCACGACTTGCATGTCGATGAGTATGACAACCGGCAGGAGCCATAGGAGTTGTCTTTATTATTTTGTATGACCTGCGTGTCATTAAATAAACGCCATGTAAATTACTTTACTTTATTGCTAAACGCGTTAGCCATTGAAGTAGAAGTAATCGTTGGCGTGACGACTTCATGAAGACACAATGATGGAGATCATGATGATGGAGATCATGGTGTCATGCCGGTGACAAAGATGATCATGGTGCCCCGAAGATGGAGATCAAAGAGCATGATGATATTGGCCATATCATGTCACTATTTGATTGCATGTGATGTTTATCATGTTTTTGCATCTTATCTGCTTAGAACGACGATAGCAAGTAGGATGATCCCTTATAATAATTTCAAGAAAGTGTTCACCCTAACTGTGCACCGTTGCGAAGGTTCGTTGTTTCGAAGCACCACGTGATGATCGGGTGTGATAGATTCTAACGTTCGAATAAAACGGGTGTTGACGAGCCTAGCATGTACAGACATGGCCTCGGAACACACGCAATACACTTAGGTTAACTTGACGAGCCTAGCATGTACAGACATGGCCTCGGAACACGGAGGACCGAAAGGTCGAGCATGAGTCGTATAGAAGATACGATCAACATGGAGATGTTCACCGATCTTGACTAGTCCGTCTCACGTGATGATCGGACACGGCCTAGTCGAATTCGGATCATGTTTCACTTAGATGACTAGAGGGATGTCTATCTGAGTGGGAGTTCATTAAATAATTTGATTATATGAACTTAATTATCATGAACTTAGTCAAAATCTTTACACTATGTATTGTAGATCAAATGGCCAACATTTTCCTCAATTTCAACGCGTTCCTAGAGAAAACCAAGCTGAAAGATGATGGCAGCAACTATACGGACTGGGTCCGGAACCTGAGGCTCATCCTCATAGCAGCCAAGAAAGATTATGTCTTAGAAGCACCGCTAGGTGAAGCACCAATCCCTGAGAACCAAGACGTTATGAACGCTTGGCAGCAGCATGCTGATGATTACTCCCTCGTTCAGTGCGGCATGCTTTACAACTTAGAACCGGGTCTCCAAAAGCGTTTTGATAAACATGGAGCATATGAGATGTTCGAGGAGCTGAAACTAGTTTTTCAAGCTCATGCCCGGGTCAAGAGATATGATGTCTCCGACAAGTTCTTCAGCTGTAAAATGGAGGAGAACAGTTCTGTTAGTGAGCACATACTCAGAATGTCTGGGTTGCACAACCGCTTGTCTCAGCTGGGAGTTAATCTCCCGGATGACGCGGTCACTGACAGAATCCTCCAGTCGCTTCCACCAAGCTACAAGAGCTTTGTGATGAACTACAATATGCAGGGGATGGAAAAGACCATTCCCGAGGTATATTCAATGCTGAAATCAGCTGAGGTAGAGATCAGAAAAGAACATCAAGTGTTGATGGTGAATAAAACCACTAAGTTCAAGAAGGGCAAGGGTAAGAAGAACTTCAAGAAGGACGGCAAGGGAGTTGCCGCGCCCGGTAAGCTAGTTACCGGGAAGAAGTCAAAGAATGGACCCAAGCCCGAGACTGAGTGCTTTTATTGCAAGGGAAGTGGTCACTGGAAGCGGAACTGCCCCAAATACTTAGCGGACAAGAAGAAGGCTGGCAACACCCAAGGTATATGTGATATACAAGTAATTGATGTGTACCTTACCAGTACTCGTAGTAGCTCCTGGGTATTTGATACCGGTGCGGTTGCTCATATTTGTAACTCAAAGCAGGAACTACGGAATAAACGGAGACTGGCAAAGGACGAGGTGACGATGCGCGTCGGGAATGGTTCCAAGGTCGATGTGATCGCCGTTGGCACGCTACCTCTGCATCTACCCACGGGATTAGTTTTAAACCTCAATAATTGTTATTTAGTGCCAGCTTTGAGCATGAACATTGTATCTGGATCTCGTTTAATTCGAGATGGCTACTCATTTAAATCTGAGAATAATGGTTGTTCTATTTATTTGAGAGATATGTTTTATGGTCATGCCCCGCTGGTCAATGGTTTATTTTTGATGAATCTCGAACGTGATGTTACACATGTTCATAGTGTGAATACCAAAAGATGTAAAGTTGATAACGATAGTCCCACATACTTGTGGCACTGCCGCCTTGGTCACATTGGTGTCAAGCGCATGAAGAAGCTCCATGCAGATGGACTTTTGGAGTCTCTTGATTACGAATCATTTGACACGTGCGAACCATGCCTCATGGGTAAGATGACCAAGACTCCGTTCTCCGGAACAATGGAGCGAGCAACCAACTTATTGGAAATCATACATACCGATGTGTGCGGTCCAATGAGTGTTAAGGCTCGCGGAGGATATCGTTATGTTCTCACTCTCACTGATGATTTAAGTAGATATGGGTATGTCTACCTAATGAAACACAAGTCTGAAACCTTTGAAAAGTTCAAGGAATTTCAGAGTGAGGTTGAGAATCAACGTGACAGGAAAATAAATTCTTACGATCTGATCGTGGTGGAGAATATTTAAGTCACGAATTTGGTACACAATTAAGGAGATGTGGAATAGTTTCACAACTCACGCCGCCTGGAACACCTCAAAGAAATGGTGTGTCCGAACGTCGTAATCGCACTCTATTGGATATGGTGCGATCTATGATGTCTCTTACCGATTTACCGCTCTCATTTTGGGGTTATGCTTTAGAGACTGCCGCATTCACTTTAAATAGGGCACCGTCTAAATCCGTTGAGACGACACCGTATGAATTATGGTTTGGGAAGAAACCTAAGCTGTCGTTTCTAAAAGTTTGGGGATGCGATGCTTATGTCAAGAAACTTCAACCTGAAAAGCTCGAACCCAAATCGGAAAAATGCGTCTTCATAGGATACCCTAAGGAAACTATTGGGTATACCTTCTACCTCATATCCGAAGGCAAGATCTTCGTTGCCAAGAACGGGTCCTTTCTAGAGAAGGAGTTTCTCTCGAAAGAATTGAGTGGGAGGAAAGTGGAACTTGATGAGGTGATAGTCACCCCTTCCGAACCGGAAAGTAGCGCAGCGCGGGAAAATGTTCCTGTGGTGCCTACACCGACTGGGGAGGAAGTTAATGATGATGATCATGAAGCTTCAGATCAAGTTGCTGAACTTCGTAGGTCCACAAGGACACGTTCCACACCAGAGTGGTACGGCAACCCTGTCCTGGAAATCATGTTGTTAGACAACGGTGAACCTTCGAACTATGAAGAAGCGATGGCGGGCCCGGATTCCGACAAATGGCTAGAAGCCATGAAATCCGAGATAGAATCCATGTATGAAAACAAAGTATGGACTTTGACTGACTTGCCCGATGAGGGGCGAGCCATAGAAAACAAATGGATCTTTAAGAAGAAGACGGACGCAGATGGTAATGTGACCATCTACAAAGCTCGACTTGTCGCTAAGGGTTATCGACAAGTTCAAGGGGTTGACTACGATGAGACTTTCTCACCCGTAGCGAAGCTGAAGTCGGTCCGAATCATGTTAGCAATTGCCGCATACTATGATTATGAGATATGGCAGATGGACGTCAAAACGGCATTCCTTAATGGCTTCCTTAAGGAAGAGTTGTATATGACGCAGCCGGAAGGTTTTGTCGATCCTAAGAATGCTAACAAAGTATGCAAGCTCCAACGCTCAATCTATGGGCTGGTGCAAGCATCTCGGAGTTGGAACATTCGCTTTGATGAGATGATCAAAGCGTTTGGGTTTACACAGACTTATGGAGAAGCCTGTGTTTACAAGAAAGTGAGTGGGAGCTCTGTAGCATTTCTCATATTATATGTGCATGACATATTATTGATGGGAAATGATATAGAATTCTTGGGAAGTATAAAGGCCTATTTGAATAAGTGTTTTTCAATGAAGGACCTTGGAGAAGCTGCTTATATATTAGGCATCAAGATCTATAGAGATAGATCAAGACGCCTCATTGGTCTTTCACAGAGTACATACCTTGACAAGATATTGAAGAAGTTCAGTATGGATCAGTCCAAGAAGGGGTTCTTGCCTGTATTGCAAGGTGTGCAATTGAGCACGGCTCAATGCCCGACCACGGCAGAAGATATAGAAGAGATGAGTGTCATCCCCTATGCCTCGGCCATAGGGTCTATTATGTATGCCATGCTATGTACCAGACCTGATGTAAACCTTGCCGTAAGTTTGGTAGGAAGGTACCAAAGTAATCCCGGCAAGGAACACTGGACAGCGGTCAAGAATATCCTGAAGTACCTGAAGAGGACTAAGGATATGTTTCTCGTTTATGGAGGTGACGAAGAGCTCGTCGTAAAGGGTTACGTCGATGCTAGCTTCGACACAGATCTGGATGACTCGAAGTCACAGACCGGATACGTGTATATTTTGAATAGAGGAGCAGTAAGCTGGTGCAGTTGCAAGCAAAGCGTCGTGGCGGGATCTACATGTGAAGCGGAGTACATGGCAGCCTCAGAGGCAGCACAGGAAGCAGTCTGGATGAAGGAGTTCATTACCGACCTAGGGGTGATTCCCAATGCGTCGGGCCCAATGACTCTCTTCTGTGACAACACTGGAGCTATTGCCCTTGCGAAGGAGCCCAGGTTTCACAGGAAGACCAGGCATATCAAGCGTCGCTTCAACTCCATTCGTGAAAGTGTTCAAAATGGAGACATAGATATTTGTAAAGTACACACGGACCTGAATGTAGCAGATCCGTTGACTAAACCTCTCCCTAGGGCAAAACATGATCAACACCAGGACGCAATGGGTGTTCGATTCATCACAATGTAACTAGATTATTGACTCTAGTGCAAGTGGGAGACTGTTGGAAATATTCCCTAGAGGCAATAATAAATGGTTATTATTATATTTCTTTGTTCATGGTAATTGTCTATTATTCATGCTATAATTGTATTGTCCGGAAATCGTAATACATGTGTGAATACATAGACCACAAAGTGTCCCTAGTAAGCCTCTAGTTGACTAGCTCGTTGATCAACAGATAGTCATGGTTTCCTGACTATGGACATTGGATGTCATTGATAACGGGATCACATCATTAGGAGAATGATGTGATGGACAAGACCCAATCCTAAGCATAGCATAAAAGATTGTGTAGTTTCGTTTGCTAGAGCTTTTCCAATGTCAAGTATCTTTTCCTTAGACCATGAGATCGTGCAACTCCCGGATACCGTAGGAGTGCTTTGGCTGTGCCAAACATCACAACGTAACTGGGTGACTATAAAGGTGCACTACGGGTATCTCCGAAAGTGTCTGTTGGGTTGGCACGGATCGAGACTGGGATTTGTCACTCCGTGTGACGGAGAGGTATCTCTGGGCCCACTCGGTAATGCATCATCATTATGAGCTCAATGTGACTAAGGCGTTAGTCACGGGATCATGCATTGCGGTACGAGTAAAGAGACTTGCCGGTAACGAGATTGAACAAGGTATTGGGATACCGACGATCGAATCTCGGGCAAGTAACATACCGATTGACAAAGGGAATTGCATACGGATTGATTGAATCCTCGACACCGTGGTTCATCCGATGAGATCATCGTGGAGCATGTGGGAGCCAACATGGGTATCCAGATCCCGCTATTGGTTATTGACCAGAGAGGCGTCTCGGTCATGTCTGCATGTCTCCCGAACCCGTAGGGTCTACACACTTAAGGTCCGGTGACGCTAGGGTTGTCGAGATATATGTATGCGGAAACCCGAAAGTTGTTCGGAGTCCCGGATGAGATCCCGGACGTCACGAGAGGTTCCGGAATGGTCCGGAGGTGAAGAATTATATATAGGAAGTCCAGTTTCGGCCACCGGGAAAGTTTCGGGGGTTACCGGTATTGTACCGGGACCACCGGAAGGGTCCCGGGGGTCCACCGGGTGGGGCCACCTATCCCGGAGGGCCCCGTGGGCTGAAAGTGGAAGGGAACCAGCCCCTAGTGGGCTGGGGCGCCCCCCTTGGGCTTCCCCCCTGCGCCTAGGGTTGGGAACCCTAAGGGGGGGGGGGAGTTCCCCCTTGCCTTGGGGGGCAAGGCACCCCTTCCCCCCCACTTGGCCGCCGCCCCCCCCCCCCCCCTTGGATCTGATCTCCAGGGCCGGCGCCCCCCCAAAGGGGCCTATATAAAGGGGGGGAGGGAGGGCAGCACACAACAGCCTTGGGCGCCTCCCTCCTCCCCTGCAACACCTCTCTCTCTCTCGTAGAAGCTCGGCGTAGCCCTGCGGAGACCCGCTACATCCACCACCACGCCGTCGTGCTGCTGGATCTCCATCAACCTCTCCTTCCCCCTTGCTGGATCAAGAAGGAGGAGACGTCGCTGCACCGTACGTGTGTTGAATGCGGAGGTGCTGTCCGTTCGGCACTCGGTCATCGGTGATTTGGATCACGGCGAGTACGACTCCGTCATCCACGTTCATTGGAACGCTTCCGCTCGCGATCTACAAGGGTATGTAGATGCACTCCCTTCCCCTCGTTGCTAGTATACTCCATAGATGCATCTTGGTGAACGTAGGAAAATTTTAAATTATGCTACGATTCCCAACAGTGTCATGCGGACATTCACCTGAAGACTTTCAAGGCACCTTTTGGGAACCCAGATTTTCTTCATAGGGGAACCGTTCCTGCAGTTAGTGCCAACATATCTAGCAAATACTTCACCATTCTGATTTTTGAACAGTTTATAGTTGGAGTCAAATGACTCATCAGAAGAATGAGAAGATTCACATGTAAAGCCAGATAAATTAGATGGATCAACTGGAGGTCCCTTCGCAGCAACCCCTGAGGTTTTGGGGTACTGCTCAGGCTTCCAATATTTACCATCAACATGGAGTTTCCTCTCAAAGGCAATACCCTCTTTCCTAGGGTTCCTGTTGAGGATCTGCTTTTTAAGCATATCACAAAGAGTCTGATGCCCTTTGAGGCTTTTGTACATGCCTGTCATGTACAATTCCTTCAGCCCTCCATCGTCAGTGATACTAGCAATGTCCTCAGATGAGGAATTAGTGATAGCAGAGATAGTTGAAGAATTTGTAGCATTAGAAGCATTTGAACATTCAGGTGAAGAATTAGCAGATTCACATTCAATGTATTTCAAACATGGAGGAACAAATTCTTCCTGAGCAGCGCTGATTTGTTGAGCAAGTAATGAATCGCGCTCCTTCTGAAGATCTTCATAACTCACTCTTAGCTTCTCAAGATCTTGCTTTCTTTGAAGAAATTCATAAGAAAGCTTCTCATGATCAGATAAGAGAGTGTTATGTTGATCTTGAAGGGTGTCATACTTAGTATGAAGTCTCTGAAGACTTTCAGCCAAAGCTTTTGACTGATCCATTTCTTCACCGAACATATCATCGCTCTTACTAAGAATGTTGTGAACCTTTTCCAAGGCTCTTCGTTGTTTAGCGGCAAGGGAAGCAAGTTTGACATAACTGGATCCAAATTCATCACCAGATTCATCATCACTGGATTCAGACAGATAGCATTCAGTTACCTTTTCACCATCTGCCATAAGGCATGGTGAGGAGGATGATGATTCTGGTTCGAATGTCATTGATTTGAGAGATTCCTTGAAGTCCTCAAACCAAGGATCATGACGGGTTTGATGACCTTCATAGACATCAAAGAGACGGTCCCAGATAAGCTTCGCTTGATCGAGATGCATAATGTTCCTGAACTGATTTTGAGACAGACAGGAGCAGATGACGTCCTTCGCCGTGAGGTTGAGAAGAGTGTACTTACGAATGTCATCAGCCTCCGCCATCTTGCACAGATCGGTAAGCCCAATCTCAGTGACGGTCCACAGTTTGCTGTTCATTGCCATGAGGCGCTTATTCATCATGGCCTTCCACTTGGGATACTCGTGACCGTCAAAGATGGGGCATGTCACTTTCTTCATACCTGCGGTCGACATAACTAAAATTTTAGGCGGTTAAACCCAAATCACACAGAACAAGGGAGTACCTTGCTCTGATACCAATTGAAAGTGCGTTATATCGACTAGAGGGGGGTGAATAGGCGATTTTTATGAATTCTTCACTAAGGAATTTGTGGCTGAGGAAATTCCTTAGCGAAGAACTACTTGCAGCGGAATAAGTACTCAAAAGTATGCATAGCAGAACACAAGCATGGTCATCATGATGAAATGAGGACAAGCACAGAGTACAGAAAGCGTAAACACAGGATAGCACAGGATGAAGACAAACAGACTGAAGAAATTGAACTGAGGAAATTGAGAAAGTCTTCAGTCAAAGACTTCAAACACAGATATGAACAAGTGCACAACACAGTTATGAGGAAATGAAAGAGTTGAGGAAATAGAACTAGTAAGCTCGGTGAAGACAATGATTTGGTAGACCAGTTCCAACTCCTGTCTCAATTGTACATCTGGTTGGAGCGGCTAGGTATTTAAACCTGAGGACACATAGTCCCGGAAACCCAGTCCTGAACACACAGTCGAGGACACCTAGTCCTCACCGTATTATCCTTGAGCAAAGTTCACACAGACCTCGCCCAATCACTCGTGGTAAGTCTTCAGGTGACTTCCGAACCTTCACAAACTCGGTCACTCGGCGATCCACAATTCCTCTTGGATGCTCTAGACCATGACGCCTAACCGTCTAGAAGAAGCACAGTTTCCAAAGGTAACAAGCGTCGGATCCACACAAGATCAATCTCTTCAGTGATGCTCAATCACTTTAGGTTTGTGGGTGTTTGCGTTTGGGGTTTCCTCACTTGATGATTTTCGCTCAGAGTCCTCGGAGGATGGGATGCTCTCAAATGACAAGTGTCAGTTTCTCTCGGAGCAGCCAACCAGCTAGTGGTTGTAGGGGGAGGCTATTTATAGCCTAGGGAGCAGCCCGAGATGATAAGACATAAATGCCCTTCAATGATATGACCGTTAGGTGGGTAGATATTTTGGGACAGCTGGCGCATAGCACATCAACAGTCGGAAATTTGAGTATCAAATTCTTCAGGGCTATCATGTTCCTCACTGTGTAGGCAATCCGCACTGGCGAATTCCTAACTCCTCAGTCAGAACAAATTCCTCAGAGACCATAAGAACTTCGTCTCTGTCACTGAAGAATATGGCTGAACTGTATGAGATTTCCAATGGCTTCACTCGAAGGGATTGGTAGTTGTAGGATTTTGAGTTGAGCATCACATGGAAATTTTTCCTTAGTATTTCCTCGACCCCTTTAACAGTATGGTGTTTCCTATGACTCAAGAAAGAGAAAATGAAAATACGATAACAAAAGTCTTCACGCTTCATGTTCCTCAAATGAATACCAAGTCTTCAAGGTCACACCAATTTCTTCACTTTCAAAGTCTTCAGAAAGTCTTCAGAAATCCAAAGTCTTCAGTCGCAGAACTTCATTTTTAGGGGTCGACTTTCACTGTAAATATCAAACTGCTCATAGACTTATAGACCTGTGTACACTCATAAACACATTAGTCCCTTAACCTATAAGTCTTCAATACACCAAAATCACTAAGGGGCACTAGATGCACTTACACGTACACCTAGGTTATATAGGCTAAAGAGTATCGATAGTCTGACCGCACATCATTTTTTGTACACTCGGTAATCTTTAATGGTTTATTAACACTAGCTAATCCGAAGTAGATGTTTGTTATTTGTTCCCTTTTCCTTACTTATCCATAGAATAATGATCTTTATTTTTATCTGTTTAGTAGAACCATCGAGTTCAAGTCATCTTTGAGTACACGACATCATCTGAAGTACGTGCCATGATGCTTTAGTTTCCCACATGGGCTGAGATTATTCAAATAAAAAGACGGTCTCAGGCACAAGAGCATGATGTGCTTGCGCCAGTTGCTTTCACACCAAGGCCACGCGGTTGATCATCTAAGCGCACCTATGAAGTTGACCGACAAGGCAGTTGGACAGAGCTACTAATTAGTATGCCTAATAGCTATTGCTTTGTAGTTTGACCGCCTCTACCGTCAGTATGCCTGGCTTTTGCTTTCTTATTATGTTCCCGCTATTAGTACTTCCTCTCTCGTGTTCGTGCTCTTAGTATTGAACTTAATGTTGTAGTTATTAGCTTTTGTGGTCTAATGAACTAACTGAGTGTTTATAATTTCATGACGATGTTGAACTAGATAATATCATGCTTCTTACTAAATGATCATTATCTGCTTGCCATATAGTTGGGACCGGCACCCTCACGCCAAGGCGCGGTCCTGATCTAGCAATGAAAATAAACTGGGGGTAGGGGTGCTTCCCGTAGAAGCCAACTTAAAAACAAAAGGGTATATCTGTATGCCACGACCCTTCTCGTTATTTACAGAGAAAATACCACCGCTCGGCACTACCTCGCTACCCGAAAGAAAAAAAAATGAATCAATACAGTGCCCTCGCACGCCTCCTCGTCGATGGGGTTTCCCCGCCGCCGCGCCGCCCTTCCCCACCGTCCCTCCGCCGTCCTCCTGAGCCGGAGCAGGAGCTCCTCGCGCTACCTTCGCGGATCCCCTTCGTCCCTGTCCCCCCCCCTCCTGTTCCTCCGTTCCTTCCCCTTCCTCCTCTGCAGCGCGGCGTGGAGGTCCTCCGTGGGGCCGATCCATGCGAGGAGACGAACGAGCGCGTGCTCCGATGCCGGATCTGGATCGATCTTGGCCATCCTTGCGGTCCTAGGCGTCGTGGTGGCCTGGATCAGACCATGGACACCGACGAACTCTTCTGTGGTCAGCCTCTGTGCCGAGCCATGCTCACAGACCTGGCCGTGGGCATTTCAGACTTTCACTACATATATCACAAATTAAGCTGAAGACAGAGGATGTAAAAAGAACTGGATGGCTTTTTTTCATGGACTTATTTCCACGGCAGCTTCTCTAAGGCTTATTCATATCGCAGCTTATGCATAAGCTGCACCTCAAAAGAACTGACCTTAAGTGATGGTGCTCAATCTTCATGGTTGTAAGTTAATATATGAAAAGAACTAAAATATACCAAATAGTGTGGCTGTTCTCACAAATTTAAATCTATTGCTAGTTGCTTAGATTCAACTTTTAGCCATGAATGGAAAAGTAGTTTCTCAACTCCCTAATAACAGCCGACACATCAAATACCATTTAATAATGTGCACAGTAAAACACCTTCTAAATCTCGACATACTCCTTTGAGTATTTAACTGGACACAACAAATAATGTGCATTAATGGTTGTAAGTTCCTACCAGTACTATTTTTTTGAGAGAACCTATGCTTATATATAAATATTGGATTACTTAACAAAGTCATTTGCATATACACACCATACTACCCACCCAGGTTTCAGAAATACCCGACACTCTAGCGAGGGAAGCAAGATCATGAGCTACACAATTGCTGCTCTCTCAACTTTGAAGCACACACATGAATCACACACTAGTAGAAAACAGGGCTTTGGTTCGGGCAGGGCAAGCCCATTAGTCCCGGTTCAGTCACGAACAGGGACCCATGGGGGCATTCGTCCCGGTTCGTGAGCCCAGGGGGCCGGCCGGGGCCTCGTGGGCATTGGTCCCGGTTCGTGGGGACCCATTTGTCCCGGTTCTTGGCACGAACCGGAACCAATGTGCCTCGCTCCTGGCCCACAACCATTGGTCCCGGTTCCAGCCACGAACCGGGACAAATGACTCGCCTATATATACCCATCGCCACGGCAGAGCACTCCACAGTGCTCTGTTTTTTCTGGCCGGCGAGGGGAGGGCATTTGGGTGCTCTAGCTCACCTCCTATGCACATGAGGTGTTTGATGAAATGTCTGAGCCACACTAGTTAATCTTTCTCCTCTCGAAACTCGACCTCCAAGCTCCATTTTCCCCGAGATTTGTCTAGGTTTAGCGGTCTGTCACGTCCCGTCCCCGTCTTCACCGCCGTCGATCTCCCGCGCCGATCTCGTCGCCGGCACCACCGTGGTGAGCCTCTTGTTCTTATCTTCTTTCTGAAAGAAAAAAGTTCTTACTTCAGATAGATACTTGTCTAATTTTCTTACTTTTATTATTCCTTGTTATTATATAGTGAGATGGTTTTGGTATCCGCCCCCGTCGGCCCTCGTCCTGTCTATGATTCGGATGTGGTATATATTATCTTTTTATAACTATTTGGTTCATTTATTGTTTATGACAATTATGCTGACCAACGTGACATAGATTTTATTTATCTAGGAGGTGGTTGAACCGAAAATTCCAACCGACCCTATTGTCGAGAGGTTAAATTTAGTTGAAGAAGAAAACAATTACATGAAGGAAAAAATAAAAAAATTGAGGAGAAGAAGATTATATTGGAGTTGCATGTTGCGAATGTCGTCGATGATCACAAGATCAAGATGGATGCAATGCGGTTGAAGATTAGAAAGATTAGAAAATATGCCATTCATACCGAGGCTTGGTATCATTATGCAGTTGGATCAATTGTTACCTTGGTTGCGATTATGATCGCATTTGTTGTTGCATTGAAATGTTTTAGATAATTTCAATGTATGGTTTAATTAGATGCTCTGGAGAGCTATATGTTGTTCAATGAGAACTATTTATGTACTTTGGTTTGAATGTGATGATGAACTTCTATTAATTTGGTCACTTATCTATTCATCAGAGCTATATGTTGCCTTCAATTCAGGGTCTTATAGCTCAAAATAATCAGTAAATGCATGAAAAATAACAAATGAAGTCAGAAAGAGTTGAAAATTGATGATGTGGCTTTCAATGGTGAATTTTGAACACAGAAAAACTCTGGAGTTCAAATAAGTTCAAAAAAATGAAATCCCTTTATAACAGACGAGTTTCCGTATGAAACCCTGATACTTCGAAAGAGATTGTCCGTTTTGTACACGAAGTGCATCCAGTTTTTGCCGTAACCCTCTCTACTTTCTTGCACATGCTATGTGGGTGAAATGATGATACCATGCCAACTTTCAACCTTTTCAGAGTTCATTTGAAATGCTTTTCAATTTCAGGGTCTTATAGCTCAAAATAATCAGTAAATGCATGAAAAATAACAAATGAAGTCAGAAAGAGTTGAAAATTGATGATGTGGCTTTGAATGGTGCATTTTGAACACAGAAAAACTCTGGAGTTCAAATAAGTTCTAAAAAATGAAATTCCTTCGTAACAGACGAGTTTCCGTGTGAAACCCTGATACTTCGAAACAGATTGTCCGTTTTGTACACGAAGTGCATCCAGTTTTTGCCGTAACCCTCTACTTTCTTGCACATGCTATGTGGGTGAAATGATGATACCATGCAAAAAGAAAATTAACTAAAAAACTTCTATAAAACTCTAATAGCAAAAGGAATGAACTAAAAAGCTTTTATAAACCTCTAGTATTTTTTAAACTAAAATTATTAAAAATTCATGCCACTGAAGTTATCTTTAATAAATAAGTAGAAAAAAATAAAATAAATTAAAATTTAAAAAAATAAATAAGTAGAAACAAAATAAAATAAACTTTAATAAAATAAATAAGTGGAAACAAAATAAACTTTAATAAAGTAAAATAAATAAACATTAATAAAATAAATATAAATAGCAACAGTAAGTTTTTTGTTGTAAGTAGAAACAAAATAAAATAAATAAAACAACAACAAAAAGTGCCACCAACTGGGCCACGACAGCCTGAATACGACTAGAAACCCAACCATGGGCCAGGATTCAGGCCCGCAAGAGACCCAGTAGGCCCACAAGCACATCGTGACAAATTAGGCCCGCAAGCCTGCAGTTGAGAGGAGCTCGAGAGGGTTGGCGCAGCAGCGCTTATAAACCACCCTCGAGCTCTCTCAGCTAGCGAGGTGCGCCTATAGTTTTGGCCGTGACGCGGGCAGCACAGGGCCTTTGGTCCTGGTTGGTGCCACCAACCGGAACTAAAGGGGGGCATTGGTCCCGGTTCGTAGTACCAACCGAGACCAATGCCTCCCCTTTAGTCCAGGTTGGTGCCACCAACCGGGACCAAAGGCCGTCGCTTCTCGCCCTTTGGGCTGCCGAAAACTGACCTTTGATCACGGTTGGTGGCACCAACCGGGACTAAAGGGTGCATTGGTACCGGTTGGTGCTACGACCCGGGACCAATGCCCTGGGTATATCAGCAGGACTTGTGAAAATTTTCACTTCTCATCTCGCAGTTGCCGCCCCGACGACACCGACGACATTGACGCCGCCAGGCTGCCACCCCCGTCCGCCGTCTCCGTCGTCGCCGTCGCCCCTGCACCGGCCTCGCCGCACCCTGCCCCGACCTCGACGCGCCCTGCCCCGACCTCGCCGTCGCGCACGCCAAGCGACCTGCCCCGACCTCGGCGCCGCTCGCCTGCAGTGTGAGCCCGCGCCATTCCCCTCCTCTCCCCCTTCCCTCCCACGCCCCAACACCGCCGCGTGCCCGCCCCGGCGCCGACGACGAAGCAGGCCCCCTGTTCATATGCAAAAGTTAGGATTTTTGGTGATATTATTGTAGAATATGATGATGATATTGTAGAATATGCAAATGTCTGTATGTTCATATGCAAAGAATTTTTATTTTGTTCATAGAATTTTTTTTTTCATAGAATTTTTATTGTAATTTTGTTCATAGGATTTTTTATTGTAATTTTGTTCATAGGATTTTTTTCTGTTGTAATTTTGTTCATAGAATTTTTATTATTTTTTTCTGTTGTAATTTTGTTCATAAAGTTTTAGGATAAAAAAAGAAGAAGAAGAAATAAAAATTCTATGAAAAAATAGATGTAGAAGAAATAAAAAGGGAGGAGGAGAAGTTTCGTTTAGTTTTAGGATTATTTTAGTTTAGGAAGAAGGAAAAGAAAAAGATGAAGAAGAGGAGAAATAAATAAGAAGAGGACAGAAGGAAAAAAAAAGAGGAGAGGAAGAAGCTATTCCTTTCTTCTTCTCCTCTTTTTTTATATTCTTTTTTTCTTCTTCTTCCTTTTCTTATTTTTTATCGGGTATGTCATTGTCGATATAACCCCCTCTCAACCGTGATAACTTATACCACGGGAGCACCCCCCGGCCCTCTCGCTCGACCAAAACTCTCGAGGACACCCAAACCCTAGAAGAAAAATGATGTCGGTCTCCTACCCCCTCCCGCCGCGCCCCTACCCGACAAACTCTCTCGAGGCCACCCAAATTTACCAAGTTAAAAGAGCGTTGTCGTCGAGGCCACCCCAAACCCTTGAAGCGTTGCCGATCGAGGCCACCCCAATAATATATCCATCTGTCATGTTTGAATAATAATTGCCATGTTGTAAATATTTGCAGAAACTATGGACCCCCGAGACGAAGCAACAGAAGCGGTGTTGGGGGACATAATCGCACACGGAAGTGATGCCGTCTTCTCGTTTCTCAATGACACCGATGGTCTGGAAGAACAGGGTGAAGAAGCAGACTACGTTGATCGAACAATGGAGGAGGAAGGACATGATCATGATGGCTCCGGTGACCCAATGCCGGCGCAAGAAGAACACCGTGATGACGGCTCCGATGACCGAACCGAGTCCGGCCAGGTATATATATTAGTTAAGCCTGTGCTGACGAGCTAATTGATGCATTCATTGTTTTGGTATATGTACACATATTAATTAACTCTCGTCTTTCTTCTTTTTTCTAGCCCTCCGGATCGAGCAAAACTTCGGTAAAGAGACGAGGCCCGAAGAAAAAGTTGCGCTCGGATGAAAGGTTTGAGATCATAGAAATCGCGCGCGATGGCATGCCGATTGAACCTATCCGGACAAAGGAAGCATTTGCTACTCAGTGCGGGGTTCTTGTTAGGGACATGTAACGCCCAGATAATTAGGCTACAGTAAAACTCTCCTAATGATGCCATGTCATCTCTTATTACTATTGCTAATCTCTCGTTAGTTCAAAACCCGTTCAAAAGTCAAATTCAAAATATGTCAAACAACAAAAGATTTCAAGAGTTGAAACAAAAATGTTCCGACAGTGCCAAATATGGCATAGGTAATTATGGTGTAGAAGACACAATTTTATAAAATACTTAAGTGCCCTAAATTAAATAAAACAGAAAAGGAAAAGAAATAAACGAAAAGAAAATAAGCAGAAGACAAAAGAAAAAAGAAAAAAAGAGAAAAGGACCCCCCACTGGACCAGACGGCCCAGCTCATAGCCAGGCCGGCCCACCTGGCCCATCCGGCCGACCCAGACGGTTCCCCCGGTCGCTCTCTACCCTTCCCTGTTCCCCCGACCAGGTTCGGAACAGGGGCGCGTCCCCGCCCGACAGCCTCGCCGGCACCGACGCCGGGAGGAGATAAGGCCGCCACGCCCTCGCCTCCTCGCTCCCATCTCCCACTCGCCCCCGCTCTCCCTCTCGGTCCCTGCGTCTCCCTCTGCCCTCAGATCCACCTCGCCGCTCCTCGCTCTCCGCCATGGCCGAACGCCTTCCTCGCCGCCGCTCGCAGTAGACGTGACCACCATCGTCCGTTCGTCGCCCCAACAAGTCCTACCGCTCCGCCGTGGTCCTCTGCTTCCACTACGCGGATGGATCGAGCCCCGGACCCCCTTGCATCGCCGCATTCTTCTTCTTCTCCGGCTCGGCTACTGCGTCGTCCTCGCCTTCGATCTACGCCGCCGGTCCTTCTCGAGCCCTCTGCCTAGACCCCACGCTCCCCCGGTGAGCCTCTGCGCTGGATGCGCCCTCCCCTGCCTCCTCTGATCACCGGTAGTGCCCGTTCCACGCTCACCCGAACGCGCCGCCACCTGGCCTCGTCGCCGGCATGGCCACAGTGACCATTTGGTCCCGTGCGTGCCACCGTTCCGCTTCTCGCGTCGAGTAGGCACCGTAGGAACCTCGCGCAGCTCGCTTTGCGCCCCGTAGCACCGTTCCCGTACCTCGCCTGGAGAACCTCACCGCCGATGAGCTCGATGCGCCCAGCTCCAGCCACCGCAGCCTCCGCCACCATCACAGATCGCTCCGCCGTCGTCTTGCCGTTCGAACGAGCCCGGCCGCGCCCAAAATGGTGCGGTGTGGATGAATCCCGCAGCTCTCCCGATCGCTCCGCCGTTGGAATGGTCGCCGGAGTTAGCTCCGACGCGTCTCCGGCGGCTGCCGAGCTGGCACCCACGTGGCACCGCCTCGTGCCACTGACTGGTGGGCCCAGGGCCCCCCTTTGACCAGCTGACTTGGGTCAACGCTGACGTGGCCGCCCCTGTGTCTATGACATGCGGGCCCCACGCCATAAACGAATAAAATAAATAGATAAATTGCTAATTAATTAAATTAATTAATTAAGACCTTAATCTCTCACTGACTACTGGGCCCCACTCGCTAATTAGGTTAGTTAGGTTAAAATAACTCTGTTAGTTAGCACCATCACTGACATGTGGGTCCCAATGGACCCACCTAACTGGTTTGACTGGTCAACCGATAAATGTTGGATTGAAATAAATAATTAAAATCAGAAAATGATTAAATCTTTAGAAAATCATATAAAATAATCCGTAACTCGGATGAAAATACTTTCTACATGAAAGTTGCTCAGAACGACGAGACGATTCCGGATACGCGGCCTGTTCGTCCGCCACACATCCCTAGCATAGCAAACACGCAACATTCCCCCTCTGTACCATTTGTCCGAAAACGCGAAACACCGGGGATACTTTCCCGGATGTTTCCCTCCTTCGCCAGTATCACCTTGTACTGCGTTAGGTCACCCCTCGCACTGCGTATTGCCATGTTATGCTTTGTGATGCTTTGATTGCTCTGTTATTTATTGTGTTCCCCCTCCGTTACTTCTTTCCGGTAGACCCCGAGACCGCTGTTGGTACCCCTGTGATCGACTACATCGACGACGAACCCTTCTCTTGCCAGAGCTTCCAGTCAAGCCCCCCTTGATCACCAGAAATCGCCTATTCCTTCTCTATACTGCTTGCATTAGAGTAGCGTAGCATGTTACTGCTTTCGGTTACTCCTATTCTGCTGCATAGCCTGTCATTGTTGCTACAGTGGTTACCCTTACCTGCAATCCTAAATGCTTAGTATAGGATGCTAGTGTTCCATCAGTGGCCGTACACTCTTGTCCGTCTGCCATGCTATACTACTGGGCCGTGATCACTTCGGAAGGTGATAACGGGCATATGCTATATACTTTATACTGTTACATTACTTATGATACTGTTCGGAGATGGGGGCTGAAGGGGCAGGTGGCTCCATCCCGGTAGAGGTGGGCCTGGGTTCCTGACGGCCCCGACTGTTACTTTGTGGCGGAGCGACAGGGCAGGTTGAGACCACCTAGGAGAGAGGTGGGCCTGGCCCTGGTCGGCGTTCGCGAATACTTAACACGCTTAACGAGATCTTGGTATTTGATCTGAGTCTGGCCACTGGCCTATACGCACTAACCAACTACGCGGGAACAGTTATGGGCACTCGCCGTCGTGGTATCAGCCGAAGCTCTTTTTGACGTCAGCGACTGAGCGGCGCGCGCCGCATTGGACCGTAAGCTCGCACTTGTATTAAGGGGGCTAGGTCTGCTTTCGGCCGCGTACGCAACGTGCAGGTGTGCAATGGGCGATGGGCCCAGACCCCTGCGTGCATAGGATTTAGACCGGCGTGCTGACCTCTCTGTTGAGCCTAGGTGGGGCTGCGACGTGTTGATCTTCCGAGGTCGGGCATGACCCAGGAAAGTGTGTCCGGCCAAATGGGATCGAGCGTGTTGGGAAATGTGGTGCACCCCTGTAGGGAAGTTTATCTATTCGAATAGCCGCGATCATCGGTAACAGGACGACTTGGAGTTGTACCTTGACCTTATGACAACTAGAACCAGATACTTAATAAAACACACCCTTCCAAGTGCCAGATACAACCCGGTGATCGCTCTCTAACAGGGCGGCGAGGAGGGGATCGCCGGGTAGGATTTATGCTATGCGATGCTACTTGGTGAATTTACCATCTACTCTCTTCTACATGCTGCAAGATGGAGGCTGCCAGAAGCGTAGTCTTCCACAGGACTAGCTGTCCCCCTCTTATTCTGGCATTCTGCAGTTCAGTCCACCGATATTGCCCCTTTACACAGATACCCATGCATATGTAGTGTAGATCCTTGATTGCGAGTACTTTGGATGAGTACTCATGGTTGCTTTTCTCCCTCTTTCCCCCCTTTCCATTCTACTTGGTTGTCGCAACCAGATGCTGGAGCCCAGGAGCCAGACGCCACCGTCGACGACGACTCCTACTACAACGGAGGTGCCTACTACTACATGCAAGCCGCTGACGACGACCAGGAGTAGTTTAGGAGGATCCCAGGCAGGAGGCATGCGCCTCTTTCGATCTGTATCCCAGTTTGTGCTAGCCTTCTTAACGCAAACTTGTTTAACTTATGTCTGTACTTAGATATTGTTGCTTCCGCTGACTCATCTATGATCGAGCACTTGTATTCGAGCCCTCGAGGCCCCTGGCTTGTAATATGATGCTTGTATGACTTATTTTATTTTTAGAGTTGTGTTGTGATATCTTCCCGTGGGTCCCTGATCTTGATCGTACACATTTGCGTGTATGATTAGTGTACAATTGAATCGGGGGCGTCACAGGACAAGATCCCGATCAGCATCCACCAATGGTTAAAGCCGGCTAAAGAAGACCCTGAGGTGTCTTATGTCTCCGATATGCAGAAAGATGATCTTTGGACCGCGCTGAAGGCAAATTTCACCCTACCGCCAAAGGAGGGTCCGGAGAAGCCAGATAAAGAGCAATTAATCGAGTCTCATGCTCTTAAGAAGATGGCAGAACTATTCAGGAGGTGGAAGAATGAGCTGAAAAAACTTGTCGACAATGAAGAGACACCAGAATTCATCGGCCGGTATGAGAAGATCAGAGATCACCGGCCCGCATTTGTGGCCCACAAGACACCGGACAAGAGTAAGAAGATGTCAGTGACAAACAAGAAGAATGCTGCGAAGAAGAAGTTTCACCATCGCACGGGGTCAGGTGGCTACCTCAAAGCCCGGCCATTGTGGGCCAAGGCTGAGAATGACCTGCTTGATAAAGGGGTCGAACCAGAGACATTGAGGTGGCCAGACCATTGCCGGACTTGGTTCTTCGGGGTTGGCGGAACCTTGGACCCTGTATCAGGGAAGTGCGTTTGGACGGACGAGCAAATGAGAATACTAGTCGCGAGGCTTCAGGAGTATATCGATGCAGCCCAGCAAGGGACGTTCGTTCCAGACAGAGAGAACGACGAGCTCACAATGGCCCTCGGGAATCTTGAGCACCCTGGACGGACACGAGGCACGCCAGGCTCTGTTCCGTGGAAGGTTGGGTTTCCGGACGCAGACGGTGACAAATGCCAGGAGAGGAGGAAGAAAGTGGAGCATACCCAACTGCAGGCACTGCACGCAAGGGTACAAGCGATAGAGGAATGAGAAGCAAATCGCAGCAAATGACCTGCCGAAGCTTCCCCTGAAGCTACCCCGCCATCTTAGCGGAGAAGCAGTGTGGCTTCCACCGAGCAGCTTCAGCTGGAGCCTGTCTTCACGGCTCCTGCTAGCTACCCCGTGGATGCTATCACGGAGTCTCAACATTGCCACCTTATGACGCAATGGATGAAATTCAAAGTCAAGGCGGTTGTTGGCTCTGTTTTATGTACTGAACCTGGCGCAACCAACCACTGTCGGCCGATTCCAGATGGATATGCTAGGGTGGTGGTGTTGGGGAACGTAGTAATTTCAAAAAAATTCCTACGAAGGACCGTCATGATCACCATCGTCACCGGCGCGACACCTTGATCTCCATCGTAGCATCGTTGTCGTCTCGCCAACTATTGCTTCTACGACTATAGCTACCGCTTAGTGATAAAGTAAAGCATTAGAGGGCGATTGCATTGCATACAATAAACCGACAACCACATGGCTCCTGCCAGTTGCCGATAACTCGGTTACAAAACATGATCATCTCATACAATAAAATTTAGCATCATGCTTTGACCATATCACATCACAACATGCCCTGCAAAAACAAGTTAGACGTCCTCTACTTTGTTGTTGCAAGTTTTACATGACTGCTACGGGCTGAGAAAGAACCGTTCTTACCTACGCATCAAAACCACAACGATAGTTTGTCAAGTTAGTGTTGTTTTAACCTTGTCAAGGACCGGGCGTAGCCACACTCGGTTCAACTAAAGTTGGAGAAACTGACACCCACCAGCCACCTATGTGCAAAGCACGTCGGTAGAACCAGTCTCGCGTAAGCGTACGCGTAATGTCGGTCCGGGCCGCTTCATCCAACAATACCGCCGAACCAAAGTATGACATGCTGGTAAGCAGTATGACTTATATCGCCCACAACTCACTTGTGTTCTACTCGTGCATATGACATCTACGCATAAAACCAGGCTCGGATGCCACTGTTGGGGAACGTAGTAATTTCAGAAAATTTCCTACGCACACGCAAGATCATGGTGATGCATAGCAACGAGAGGGGAGAGTGTTGTCCACGTACCCTCGTAGACCGAAAGCGGAAGCGTTAGGACAACGCGGTTGATGTAGTCGTACGTCTTCACGATCTGACCGATCAAGTACCGAACGCACGGCACCTCCGAGTTCAGCACACGTTCAGCCCGATGACGTCCCTCGAACTCTGATCCAGCCGACTGTTGAGGGAGAGTTTCGTCAGCACGACGGCGTGGTGACGATGATGATGTTCTACCGACGCAGGGCTTCGCCTAAGCACCGCTACAGTATTATCAAGGTGGACTATGGTGGAGGGGGGCACCGCACATGGCTAACTGATCAACTGATCAATTGTTGACTCTTTAGGGTGCCCCCTGCCCCCGTATATAAAGGAGCAAGGGGGGAGGTGCGGCCGGCCAGGAGGGGGCGCGCCAGGAGGAGTCCTACTCCCGGTACTCCCACCGGGAGTAGGACTCCCTCCCTTTTCCTTGTTGGATTAGGAGTGGAGGGGGAAAGAGGTGGAGGAGAAAAAGGAAGGGGGGGCGCCGCCCCCTCTCCTTGTCCTATTCGGACTAGGGGGGAGGGGCGCGCGGCCCTTGCCCTGGCCGCCTCTCTTCTTCTCCACTAAGGCCCACTATGGCCCATTAACCCCCGGGGGGTTCCAGTAACCCCTCCGGTACTCCGGTAAAATCTCGATTTCACCCGGAACACTTCCATATCCAAATATAGGCTTCCAATATATCAATCTTCAAGTCTCGACCATTTCGAGACTCCTGGTTATGTCCGTGATCACATCCGGGACTCCGAACAACCTTCGGTACATCAAAACATATAAACTCATAATATAACTTTCATCGAAACGTTAAGCGTGCGGACCCTACGGGTTCAAGAGCTATGCAGACATGACCGAGACACGTCTCCGGTCAATAACCAATAGCAGAACCTGGATGCTTATATTGGCTCCCACATATTCTACGAAGATCTTTATTGGTCAGACCGCATAACAACATACGTTGTTCCCTTTGTCATCGGTATGTTACTTACCCGAGATTCGATCGTCGGTATCTCAATACCTAGTTCAATCTCGTTACCGGCAAGTCTATTTACTCGTTCCGTAATACATCATCCCACAACTAACTCATTAGTGGAAATGCTTGCAAGGCTTAAGTGATGTGCATTACCGAGAGGGCCAGAGATACCTCTCCGACAATCGGAGTGACAAATCCTAATCTCGAACTACACCAACCCAACAAGTACCTTCGGAGACACCTGTAGAGCACCTTTATAATCACCCAGTTATGTTGTGACATTTGGTAGCACACAAAGTGTTCCTCCAGTAAATGGGAGTTGCATAATCTCATAGTCATAGGAACATGTATAAGTCATGAAGAAAGCAACAACAACATACTAAACGATCAAGTGCTAAGCTAACGGAATGGGTCAAGTCAATCACATCATTCTCCTAATGATGTGCCCCATTAATCAAATGACAACTCATGTCTATGGCTAGGAAACATAACCATCTTTGATCAACGAACTAGTCAAGTAGAGGCATAATAGTGACACTCTGTTTGTCTATGTTCTCACACATGTATTATGTTTCCGGTTAATACAATTCTAGCATGAATAATAAACATTTATCATGAAATAAGGAAATAAATAATAACTTTATTATTGCCTCTAGGGCATATTTCCTTCAGTCTCCCACTTACACTAGAGTCAATAATCTTGTTCACATCGCCATGTGATTTAACACCAATAATTCACATCACCATGTGATTAACACCCATAGTTCACATCGTCATGTGACCAACACCCAAAGGGTTTACTAGAGTCAATAATCTAGTTCACATCGCTATGTGATTAACACCCAAAGAGTACTAAGGTGTGATCATGTTTTGCTTGTGAGACAATTTTAGTCAACGGGTCTGTCACATTCAGATCCGTAAGTATTTTGCAAATTCTATGTCTACAATGCTCTGCACGGAGCTACTCTAGCTAATAGCTCCCACTTTCAATATGTATCCAGATTGAGACTTAGAGTCATCTGGATCAGTGTCAAAAATGTGCATCGACGTAACCCTTTACGATGAACCTTTTGTCACCTCCATAATCGAGAAACATATCCTTATTCCACTAAGGATAATTCTGACTGCTGTCCAGTGATCTACTCCTAGATCACTATTGTACTCCCTTGCCAAACTCAGTGGTAGGGTATACAATAGATCTGGTACACAACATGGCATACTTTGTAGAACCTATGGCTGAGGCATAGGGAATGAGTCTTACTCAATTTCACACCTTGTAACACAGGCAAGAACTCTTTCTTTGACTGTTCCATTTTGAACTACTTCAAAATCTTGTCAAGGTATGCACTCATTGAAAAAACTTATCAAGCGTCTTGATCTATCTCTATAGATCTTGATGCTCAATATGTAAGCAGCTTCACCGAGGTCTTTCTTTGAAAAAACTCCTTTCAAACACTCCTTTATGCTTTGCAGAATAATTCTACATTATTTCCGATCAACAATATGTCATTCACATATAGTTATCAGAAATGTTGTAGTGCTCCCACTCACTTTCTTGTAAATACAGGCTTCACCGCAAGTTTGTATAAAACTATATGCTTTGATCAACTCATCAAAGCGTATATTCCAACTCCGTGATGCTTGCACCAGTCCATAGATGGATTGCTGGAGCTTGCACATTTTGTTAACACCTTTGGGATCGACAAAACCTTCTGGTTGCATCATATACAACTCTTCTTTAATAAATTCATTAAGGAATGCAGTTTTGTTTATCCATTTGCCAGATTTCATAAAAATGTGGCAATTGCTAACATGATTCGGACAGACTTAAGCATAGATACGAGTGAGAAACTCTCATCGTAGTCAACACCTTGAACTTGTCGAAAACCTTTTGGCACAATTCTAGCTTTGTAGATAGTAACACTACTATCAGCGTCCGTCTTCCTCTTGAAGATGCATTTAATCTCAATGGCTCGCCGATCATTTGGGCAAGTCAATCAAAGTCCATACTTCGTTCTCATACATGGATCCCATCTCAGATTTCATGGCCTCAAACCATTTCGCGGAATCTGGGCTCATCATCGCTTCCTCATAGTTCGTAGGTTCGTCATGGTCAAGTAACATGACCTCTAGAATAGGATTACCGTACCACTCTGGTGCGGATCTCACTCTGGTTGACCTACGAGGCTCGGTAGTAACTTAATCGTAAGTTAAATGATCATCATCATTAGCTTCCTCACTAATTGGTGTGGGAGTCACAGGAACAGATTTCTATGATGAACTACTTTCCAATAAGGGAGCAGGTACACTTAACTCATCAAGTTCTACTTTCCTCCCACCCACTTCTTTCGAGAGAAACTCCTTCTCTAGAAAGCATCCATTCTTAGCAACGAATATCTTGCCTTCGGATCTGTGATAGAAGGTGTACCCAACAGTAACTTTTGGGTATCCTATGAAGATGAATTTCTCCGATTTGGGTTCAAGCTTATCATGTTGAAACTTTTTCACATAAGCATCGCAACCCCAAACTTTAGGAAACGACAACTTTGGTTTCTTGCCAAACCACAGTTCATCAGGTGTCATCTCAACGGATTTAGATGGTGCCCTTTTTAACGTGAATGCAGCTGTCTCTAATGCATAACCCCAAAACGATAGTGGTAGATTGGTAAGAAACATCATAGATCGCACCATATCTAATAAAGTACGGTTATGACGTCCGGACACACCATTATGCTGTGTTGTTCTAGGTGGCGTGAGTTGCGAAACTATTCCGCATTGTTTCAAATGAAGACCAAACTCAAATATTCTCCTCCACGATCAGATCATAGAAACTTTATTTTCTTGTTACGATGATTTTCTACTTCACTCTGAAATTATATGAACTTTTCAAATGTTTCAGACTTTATGTTTCATCAAGTAGATATACCCATATCTGCTCAAATCATCTGTGAAGGTCTAAAAAATAACGATATCCGCCACGAGCTTCAACATTCATCAGACCATATACATCAGTATGTATGATTTCCAACAAATCTGTTGCTCTCTCCATTGTTCCGGAGAACGGCGTTTTAGTCATCTTGCCCAAGAGGCATGGTTCGCAAGCATCAAGTGATTCGTAATCAAGTGATTCCAAAAGCCCATCAGCATGGAGTTTCTTCATGAGCTTTACACCAATCTGACCTAAACGGCAGTGCCACAAATAAGTTGCACTATCATTATTAACTTTGCATCTTTTGGCTTCAATATTATGAATATGTGTATCACTTTGATCGAGATCCAACGAACCATTTTCATTGGGTGTGTAACCATATAAGGTTTTATTCATGTAAATAGAACAACAATTATTCTCTAACTTAAATGAATAACCGTATTGCAATAAACATGATCAAATCATATTCATGCTCAACGCAAACACCAAATAACACTTATTTAGGTTCATCACTAATCCCGAAAGTATAGGGAGTGTGCGATGATGATCATATCAATCTTGGAACTACTTCCAACAAACATCGTCACTTCACCCTTAACTAGTTTCTGTTCATTCAGCAACTCCCGTTTCGAGTTACTACTCTTAGCAACTGAACCAGTATCAAATACCAAGGGGTTGCTACGAACACTAGTAAAATACACATCAATAATCTGTATATCAAATATACCTTTGTTCACTTTGCCATCCTTCTTATCCGCCAAATACTTGGCGTAGTTCCGCTTCCAGTGACCAGTTCCTTTGCAGCAGAAGCACTTAGTCTCAGGCTTAGGTCCAGACTTGGGCTTCTTCACTTGAGCAGGAACTTGCTTGCCGTTCTTCTTGAAGTTCCCCTTCTTCCCTTTGCCCCTTTTCCTGAAACTAGTGGTCTTGTCTACCATCAACACTTCATGTTTTTCTTGATTTCTATCTTCGCCGATTTTAGCATTGCGAAGAGCTTGGGAATTGTTTTCGTCATCCCTTGCATACTATAGTTCATCACGAAGTTCTACTAACTTGGTGATGGTGACTAGAGAATTCTGTCAATCACTATTTTATCTGGAAGATAAACTCCCACTTGATTCAAGCGATTGTAGTATCCAGACAATCTGAGCACATGCTCACTGCTTGAGCTATTCTCCTCCATCTTTTAGCTATAGAACTTGTTGGAGACTTCATAACTCTCAACTCGGGTATTTGCTTGAAATATTAACTTCAACTCCTGGAACATCTCATATGGTCCATGATGTTCAAAACGTCTTTGAAGTCCCGATTCTAAGCCGTTAAGCATGGTGCACTAAACTATCAAGTAGTCATCATATTGAGCTAGCCAAACGTTCATAACGTCTGCATTTGCTCCTGCAATAGGTCTGTCACCTAGCGGTGCATCAAGGACATAATTCTTCTGTGCAGCAATGAGGATAATCCGCAGATCACGGATCCAATCCGCATCATTGCTACTAACATCTTTCAACATAGTTTTTCTCTAGGAACATATCAAAATAAACATAGGGAAGCAACAACGCGAGCTAATGATCTAAAACATAATTTGCAAAATACCTTCAGGACTAAGTTCATGATAAATTTAAGTTAAATTTAATCATATTACTTAAGAACTCCCACTTAGATAGACATCCCTCTAATCCTATAAGTGATCATGTGCTCCATATCAACTAAACCATAACCGATCATCACGTGAAATGGAGTAGCTTTCAATGGTGAACATCATTATGTTGATCATATCTACTATATGATTGACGCTCGACCTTTCGGTCTCAGTGTTCCGAGGCCATATCTGCATATGCTAGGCTTGTCAAGTTTAACCTGAGTATTCTGCGTGTGCAAAACTGGCTTGCACCCATTGTAGATGGACGTAGAGCTTATCACACCCGACCATCACGTGGTGTCTGGGCACGACGAACTTTGGCAACGATGCATACTCAGGGAGAACACTTTTATCTTGAAATTTAGTGAGAGATCATCTTATAATGCTACCGTCAATCAAATCAAAATAAGATGCATAAAAGATAAACATCACATGCAATCAATATAAGTGATATGATATGGCCATCATCATCTTGTGCTTGTGATCTCCATCTCCGAAGCACCGTCATGATCACCATCGTCACCGGCGCGACACCTTGATCTCCATCGTAGCATCGTTGTCGTCTCGCCAACTATTGCTTCTACGACTATCGCTACCGCTTAGTGATAAAGTAAAGCATTAGAGGGCGATTGCGTTGCATACAATAAAGCGACAACCATATGGCTCCTGCCAGTTGCCGATAACTCGGTTACAAAACATGATCATCTCATACAATAAAATTTAGCATCATGCTTTGACCATATCACATCACAACATGCCCTGCAAAAACAAGTTAGACGTCCTCTACTTTGTTGTTGCAAGTTTTACGTGGCTGCTACGGGCTGAGCAAGAACCGTTCTTACCTACGCATCAAAACCACAACGATAGTTTGTCAAGTTAGTGCTGTTTTAACCTTCTCAAGGACCGGGCGTAGCCACACTCGGTTCAACTAAAGTTGGAGAAACTGACAACCGTCAGCCACCTGTTTGCAAAGCACGTCGGTAGAACCAGTCTCGCATCAGCGTACGCGTAATGTCAGTCCGGGCCGCTTCAAACAACAATACCGCTGAACCAAAGTATGACATGCTGGTAAGCAGTATGACTTATATCGCCCACAACTCACTTGTGTTCTACTCGTGCATATGACATCTACGCATAAAACCAGGCTCGGATGCCACTGTTGGGGAACTTAGTAATTTCAAAAAAATTCCTACACACACGCAAGATCATGGTGATGCATAGCAACGAGAGGGGAGAGTGTTGTCCACGTACCCTCATAGACCGAAAGCGGAAGCGTTAGCACAACGCGGTTGATGTAGTCGTACGTCTTCATGATCCGACCGATCAAGTACCGAACGCACGGCACCTCCGAGTTCAGCACACGTTGAGCCCGATGACGTCCCTCGAACTCCGATCCAGCCGAGTGTGAGGGAGAGTTTCGTCAGCACGACGGCGTGGTGACGATGATGATGTTCTACCGACGCAGGGCTTCGCCTAAGCACCGCTACAGTATTATCGAGGTGGACTATGGTGGAGGGGGGCACCGCACACGGCTAAAAGATCAACTGATCAATTGTTGACTCTTTAGGGTGCCCCCTGCCCCCGTATATAAAGGAGCAAGGGGGAGGGGCGGCCGGCCAGGAGGGGGCGCGCCAGGAGAAGTCCTACTCCCACCGGGAGTAGGACTCCCTCCCTTTTCCTTGTTGGATTAGGAGTGGAGGGGGAAAGAGGTGGAGGAGAAGAAGGAAGGGGGGGCGCCGCCCCCTCTCCTTGTCCTATTCGGACTAGGGGGGAGGGGCGCGCGGCCCTTGCCCTGGCCGCCTCTCCTCTTCTCCACTAAGGCCCACTATGGCCCATTAATCCGCGGGGGGTTCCGGTAACCCCTCCGGTACTCCGGTAAAATCCCGATTTCACCCGGAACACTTCCGATATCCAAATATAGGCTTCCAATATATCAATCTTCATGTCTTGAACATTTCGAGACTCCTCGTTCACATACGGGACTCCGAACAACCTTCGGTACATCAAAACATATAAACTCATAATATAACTGTCATCGAAACGTTAAGCGTGCGGACCCTACGGGTTCGAGAACTATGCAGACATGACCGAGACACGTCTCTGGTCAATAACCAACAGCGGAACCTGGATGCTCATATTGGCTCCCACGTATTCTACGAAGATCTTTATCGGTCAGACCGCATAACAACATACGTTGTTCCCTTTGTCATCGGTATGTTACTTACCCGAGATTCGATCGTCGGTATCTCAATACCTACTTCAATATCGTTACCGGCAAATCTCTTTACTCGTTCCGTAATACATCATCCCGCAACTAACTCATTAGTTGCAATGCTTGCAAGGCTTAAGTGATGTGCATTACCGAGAGGGCCCAGAGATACCTCTCCGACAATCGTAGTGACAAATCCTAATCACGAAATACGCCAACCCAACAAGTACCTTCGGAGACACCTGTAGAGCACCTTTATAATCACCGAGTTACGTTGTGACGTTTGGTAGCACACAAAGTGTTCCTCCGGTAAACGGGAGTTGCATAATCTCATAGTCATAGGAACATGTATAAGTCATGAAGAAAGCAACAGCAACATACTAAACGATCAAGTGCTAAGGTAACGGAATGGGTCAAGTCAATCACATCATTCTCCTAATGATGTGACCCCGTTAATCAAATGACAACTCATGTCTATGGCTAGGAAACATAACCATCTTTGATCAATGAGCTAGTCAAGTAGAGGCATACTAGTGACTCTCTGTTTGTCTATGTACTCACACATGTAGTATGTTTTCGGTTAATACAATTCGAGCATGAATAATAAACATTTATCATGAAATAAGGAAATAAATAATAACGTTATTATTGCCTCTAGGGCATATTTCCTTCAGATGGTGGATGAAATAACGGACGGATTTGAGGACCTCGAGCTTGACCACCCTACCGGTGAAGGGGAGACTCGGCTGGGTTCTTCTCTGAAGACTCCATGCCTATGACGGAAGGAGCTCATCAACCTTCCGAACTGGACGCCTCCGCCTCATCCTCCTCCTCCGGCTAGTCAGGGCACTCCGCCTCCTCCTCCGGCGAGTGATCAGGGCACTCAGCCTCCTTCTCCGGCGGGTGGCAGCACTCCGCCTCCTTCTCCGCCTGTGCCGGCGCGCCCGAGCAGCCATCAGCCTCCTCCTTCTCCGCCTCGTCGGCAAGGGCGAAAGAGACCCGCCGCCGCTCCGGCTGCTCCGCTACGTCGTAGTCCTTCTCCTCCGCCTCGTAAGCAAGCACGAAAGAAGACAGCCGCAGCCGCTCCGTCTGCTCCGGCGTCTAGCAGTACAGCCAGAGGCGAGAGGCAATACAGATTCGGTCCTTCACTGAAGACTCCAGAGAAGTTACCATACGAGAGTACCGAGGAGGAAACCAGGAAGATCGTGCGAGCCGAAGTGACGAACTTCTTTGAAGGGGTGAAAGCAAAGAAACATCCACCTCCGGAGGATAAGATAGATCCGGAGAAAGCGAAGCGCACTTTGGATGCCCTGAAGAAACAACCAAAGTCTCCGCCGAAAGGTAACTATGAGCGCATTCTTGAAAAGTCATTTATCGAAGCGGAGCGGTCGGAAAGTACTGTCAGTGATAAAAGGTTAGCAGAACGACGAGCTGGGAAAAAAATTGCCCAGCTCGGCGAACAAGCGAACCAATCGTGCCCCCCGCTCCAGGTGTCTAGCGATATCGTCGCTAATGATCCGGGGATGGTGCCCGGTTATAACAATCTTGGAGATTACCTGCCCGACGATGTACATTATGATTTCTTGGAGGTGGACGAACACAGATACGAGTACGGGAAGCCTCTCGTCAAAGATGAAAGATCTCTAACAACGATGATGCGAAGATTCCATGATTGGTATATGAAAACCTGCAGAGAGTCTGGGGGGACGAATAGTTTGACGCTGAGAGTTAAAGAGGAGCATGACCTCGTTGGAATTGATCTGTTGCATGTTCCATTTGAGGAGTTCTTCCAGTTTTTCAATCAAAAGGCCCTCGATAAACTAACGGTCACTTGCTACTGTCTGTAAGTAATACTACTTCTGTCATTAAGTCTCTATATATAGGTCAGCTCTTTCATTGCATGTATTTTTAATAATCCTCACTATATTATGCAGATTGAAGATCGCCGAAATGAAGAAAAGACAAAACGGTGATATTGGGTTCATTAACACAAATCTCATAGATGCATATATGGTTGAATTTCAGGCAAGAGATACCGAGGCCAAGTTGCTACAATCGTTTGTATTAAATCAAAACAAAGCTATAATACTCTTTCCTTACAACTTAAAGAGAGTGTTACTGTCTTGTGCATATTCGGTTTCCCTTATTAGTCAAGGTTATAGTAATGTAATTGATGAGTTATGCATGCGGGCGCAGCTTTCACTATATTCTCCTAGAGATTAAGCTTGACCAGGGACTAGTAACCGTCTTAGACTCGAGACGAAAAGATCCCAAGGAGTATGCGGACAGGACTGAAATTCTAGAGAAGTAAGTTAAATCGATCATTATCGTACCATATCGGCAACTTTGTTTATTTCCTGATATCAAGTAATTGTTTTCTTTGTCTGGCAGGGTTTGGAAAAAATTCACCTCAAAAACTCCGGGACTGCCGAAGAAGCTGCAATTTAAACACCCGAAAGTAAGTACTATAGTAGCATGTTCCGCGCATCTCCTAGTGATTCAAGCGCTAGTTTCATCAATACTATTTAGCATGCTTTCTTATCAGTTTGATTGACCTCTATTTCTTGTAAAGTGGTTGTGGCAGGAACAAGGGAATGATTACTGTGGGTACTACGTTTGCGAGTCCATCCGCCACACGACCTGCGAGCAGGGCTACTCTGACAAACAATATGAAGTGCGTAAGCAATAATATTCACAATTTTATTTTATTACCATCATTTGTGTTGAGTTTCATTTATTCATATATATATATGTATTGACCCCCTTCTTCAAATTAAATCTTTCGGATGCGGGATGAACTCCTAACAGCAGATCGTATGCGAGCAATTCAAGAGGAATTGGCGGCATTATTTCTTGACCACGTAATCGATAAAGACGGAGAATACCATCTGGACCTTGAGATCATATATAATTAGGAGATTATCTTGTAAGATATAATTATATTGTATATATGTAGCCACTAGTGTCAGATAGATATACGAGAACTTGTTGTTCGACCAATCACTCGGAGAAGGAGAGGTGGTCGATATCACTCCTCTCTGTATGCATATGTTCATGACGATCTTCTGTTTCCTTCATTTGCTTACTAGCTAACGTGTCGAGTCCTCTCTATACGTATAATACGTAGCATACGTCGACCAAGCACGGAGATAAGAGAGGACACTTTTCTCTATTAATTAGCTAGATAACCCAATATATGAAACACCTAAATTAACCCCCCCAAAACCCCTAAACCACCCCCTTTCAAAAAAAACCTCAGTGTTGAGTACAATGTTTATTAGGAAAGACGAGATAGACTAGGATTTGTTCTGGCTTGTCTTGTACTCCAAGTAGATGATTGTACTCCTATATATATGCCCACGAGGCTCAAGCAATACAACGAACTATTCCACCAAAACCTCTCTCTCGCTACTAACATGGTATCTATCGCAAGTCGATCCTAAACCCTAGCCGCCGCCGCTTCCGCACTTGTGCGCCGCCCCCGGGGCGGTCGGCCTCCATGACCGCCGCCGGGGGCCGCGCCGCCCGTATCTAGGGTTCGTCCGCCGGCCGTGTTGGCCGGCTGCCCTAGAGAGTCTTTTTCCCGAGCCCTCGCTCTGGGTTTTTCGCTCTCTCGCCGGTCGTTTTGATCGGCGTTCTTTTTGGTTTTTCGATCTATACTTGATCGGTTTGCGTCGCCCACCGCCATCGTCGACCCCGAGCGCCTCTACTCCAACACCGCCGCGATCGGCCAGTTCTTCATTGACCCGGCGACCTTGTGCGTCGTCCGCGCGTCTGCCCGCCGGTTGCCCCGACCCGGCGGCCTCGCGCGTCGTCCGCGCGTCTGCCCGCCGGTCGCCCCAACCCGGCGGCCTCGCGTCATGCGGCGGCCCTTCACCGCCGCCGTTCGCGCACCGGCCCGCCCATCGATCTACGCCGGTCGTCACCGCCCTGCTCCGACCGGGATTCCTGCATCTCCCCGACCCGGCGGCCTCGCGCCATGCGGCGGCCAATCATAACCGCCCTGCCGCCCGCTGTCGCCAGCTTCATCTCGGATTCCGCCGCCACCCCGCCTCCACCGAGCGGCTTCCCCGACCTCGCGCGCGATCGGATTGATCACCCGCCCACCGCCGCGATCCGCCTCAGCTACGCAGTGCGAGTGACCTGGCCCGTCGGTGGCGCGCGCCTTCGCAGACCCCGTGAAGATCGTCCCCGAGTTCAGCGCGCCTCTCCACCGATCGAGCATCGGGCTGCCACTGTGTCGCCCCGTCGGGCCGCAGCGCCGCCGCCCCGTGGTTCTTCTCCCGGCTGCACCGACCCGCGTCACCGCTGCGTCGCCCCTTCGGGCCGTAGTGTCGTGGCCCGCGGTCCACCGCCGCCCCAAGGCCGTCCGCTCTAGGTCGTCCCCGTGGCAGCTCCGACCTTCGCGCCGCCGCTGCGTCGCCCCGTCGGGCCGTAGCGAGCGCGGCACGCGGTCCCCGCCGCCGTCCCGAGGTCGACCCGGCGGCTGCACCAACTCGCGAACCGCCGTTGCGTCGCCCCTTCAGGGGCCGCAGCGTCGCGGCCCACGGTCCCCGCCGCCGCCCCGATGTCTTCCCGCCGTCACCCCGACCCGCCTGCCGCCGCTTTATCGCCCCTCCGGGCTGTAGCGCCGCGGCCCGCGGTCCACTCCACCGTCACCGTCCGTCGACCTCCTGTGGTATGCGCCGCGCCGTCTCCCTTGGCGCGGGTACGCCACCGTCCGCACCTGTCTTTGTCACGCTGTCAGGGTTCTTCGCCTACTTCGAGCACCGCTGCCGCCGCTCTTCTTTGGCCGTCGCCGCCGCCCGTCCACCCCCTTCGTCTTCGTCCAGCACCAGCTGGTCGCCAGCGCCGCCGTCATCTACCCCGACCGCTTCATCTACTCCGACAACCGCGGGCGACATCGGCCCCCCTCCGATGGACGCCGCAATCGTCGTCGAGTTCTTCTCTGCTGGCCCCTCTGACTTCTCTGACATGGCGTACAGCTCGTGCAGGTCCCTCGTCTACGCATGCCCGGTGCTGGCAACACCGATGCGTGCCTTCATCCACGACGTGTCCCCGGGCCTGGCAAGCCTGGTCGGCGCTTCGTCAACTTCGTCTTCGTACGTCTATGCATGCCCGGTGCTGGCAACACCGACGCGTGCCTTCGTCTACGATGTGTCCCCGGGCTTGGCAAACCCATCGCGACGCGTCGTCAATACAACATCTTCTTCCCGGTGCACCACTAGTTCGACACCACTGCGCCCATGCTAACTCGGCGCCCCCTTGCGCCCGCGGCTCCACGGCGACTTCCTCGACACCGGCTACCCCGACTCGACATCGACCACGGCATTCTTCGCACGCTACCTCGACCACGGCTCCACCACATACGTTCTCGGCTACATCGACAAACGGCACAAAGGGCTACCGCCTTGCTTGAGCAACCTCGTCGGTTGCCACTCCAGCCACGACTCCGCGATGCGTCGACCGTTCCGACTGTGGGGGGGTGTCCGTCGGCGTGCCTTCGGATTCTTCTCCAGTCTCACCGTCTGCGTCGCTACCGTTGTGACTGCGGGGGGATGTTGAGTATAATGTTTATTAGGAAAGACGAGATAGACAAGGATTTGTTCTGGCTTGTCTTGTACTCCAAGTAGATGATTGTACTCCTATATATATGCCCACGAGGCTCAAGCAATACAACGTACTATTCCACCAAAACCTCTCTCTCGCTTCTAACACTCAGCTCCTGCCAGCTGCTGACGCGTGGACGCCTATTGGTCCCAGTTGGTGCCACTAATCGGGCCCAAATGACCTCCTGCCTGGGCTCGCCGCACGGGCCACGTGGAGGCCCATCTGTCCTGGTTCACGTAAGAACCGGGACTAAAGGCCTAGAGCATTAGTAACAACACTTTAGTCCCGGTTCAATAACTGGGACAAATGGCCCTTACGAACCAGGACAAATGACCATTTTTCTACTAGTGACACATACTCTTCATCATCCTATTTCTACAACACTGGGAGAGGCTGCATTTTAGACCCTCCAAGAAAGCTGCAGCTTGAGCTTCCTCCCTGCTATTTCAGATATTCTGTAAAAGAATGCAGTCTTTCTCATTCATCAGAGAGATACAGAGGGAGTACATATATCGGCCGTAGCCAGCCCCGTACGTGGGGATCGTGGGCAGGAACGCTCCTACGCCAACCGAGCCCCCCCCCCCCCCCCCCCCCCCCCCCCCCCCCCCCCAATTTCGACGACGTACCCCTGAAAAACCACTCTCGCCTCTAACAGTGCATCACTAAACCTACAGCCTATCCTAACTAATCCATCTCAGTGAAATTAATAAGCTAGCTAGCTACTGCTAGGCTTGTCTACTCCTACTCCTCGATCGTCTGGATCGGCACTACTGCTCCAGCAGCTTGTTCATCGTGGGATTTTTCATCTCTCACGCATGCAGGTTGGCCACCGGATTAGCTGCCTCCCCCTCCGTGACAGGAAGATCTTCCTTGATATTGCCTGAAAAATTCAGCAGCAACAATATTTTTGGATCTTAGCACTCATGGTAGAAAACACACTAGCAATTAGCATTTTGTTCATGTGGGCGTGTAGCTAGTCACCTGGATGTCGGCGCAGCCCTTGTGGCGGTCATCGGGAACGGTGTGGGACTCATTGGCCAAGCCCTAGAGCACGCGACGTTTCTTGGCTGGATGGACTTGGAGGCGTAGACGTCACCATAGTTGTAGCAGAGGCCGTAATCATTGTCTAGGAATTCGGGGTTAGAGGTGTACCTATCCTTGTCGTTGTCGTAGGTGCCGACAGTGTAGTAATCATGTCGTGTCAGGCACCTTGAGCACGTACTTGACCTCCTCAGCCACAACACGGTCATGCAACTCCGCGGTGTCCACGCCTCTCCGGGGGTGACAGCTGCCTCCGGCCAATGCACGGGGTAGAAATGGGGGCACTCCCACATCCCTGTGAGCCCCGCGTATAACGAGTGGTGTGCCTTGACCCACTTCTTGAAGTCTCGGCCCGGTACAATTCCGCGATCCCCTCATGTTCTCTTTGTTGCCACCACCAACATCCAGTCTCTGCACATATATCATGTATGTACAATATATGGGAGTGTCTATTCTACATCTGGATGAAATCCAATTCGCTTTCATCCATATTTTTCAACCAACTAAAGGATGACAAGTGTCCCTGTCCCGTGTCCCTTGTCCTCTGTTTTTCTTTCTTCCCCGGCTTTTAAAACAACACAAGGGCATACAATTAACTGAGATGAAAAGGAACTAAATGAGCAATTAAAAAGAATACAATTAAAATCAAATATCATCACTGGAATGCACACAAAAAAATGATCCAGACGAAATAAATTACACAAATAAACTGAAAAATTAAACTTTATCAGGCACTATCTATACAACACCCTGCAAAAAAATAAACTAGGATTAGCATCAAGCATGACAACAAAAAATAAAATCTATGAAAACAAATAAAATGATCTAAACGCAATCAATAGTTGCAAGACAAGGCCTATACGATATACAATGCAAAAATCACTAATAAGATAAGCAAGAAACTGTACAATGATACTAAGAATTACATAGTAAAAACAATTAAGAATTACAGTGTGAATACACTGAGAAATACATTGTAAAATCCACTAAGATACATTGCAAAAAGCACTAAGATTACAGTGTAAATACACTGATGAAATACACTGTAAATTAACTAAAGAATTACATTACAAGAGCACTAAGAATTACAGTGAAGATTGACTTAAAATTACGATGTAAATACCACTAAAAACATTGCAAATCCACTGAGAAGTAAAGTGAAAATAACACTGTAAATCCAGGTAGAATTACAGTACAAATACACCAAGGATCCACTAAGAATAACAATGAAATTCCACCAAGGATTACATTGTAATCAACCACTAAAGTACACTAGAGAATTACACTATAAATCCAAATAGAATTACAGTGTAAAATTCACTAAGAAAATGTAATTCCTGAAAATTCTGAATTAGATTTCATGAATGTAAATGCACGGACTGAAGGGATTTTCCTGAAAATATATACCAAAATGACTTGGCATGAGACTAACTGAATGAAATTGCACGGATGAGCATACACATTTACTTAACTACTTTGCTTTAAGTAACACTAAAAAATACTGGAAAATAGCAGTACAAATCATTGCAAGTTACACTGCAAAAATCACTAAAAGGAACACTAAAAAACTGGAAAATTTCAGAGAAAAACACTGCAAGTTGCACACTACTGAAATTACAATGAAAATTAAATGAATCACGACGCACAGAACGCACGGCTCAAAAAACGGATGAAAGCGAATAATTTTCATCCGGACGAAAATTACAAATTCCGATAATCTTTACGTATAACCATAGCACAATATATAGTTCAAGGGGGTGGGGTGGGGGTGGGGGGGGGGGGGGCGGCATTGCCCCCCTCCCCCACCCCTCAAGCTCTGAGCCAACTTGTGAAGAAAATTTGTTCGGAGGGCCAAGATAGGAATTTCTTAGTGGCATGGATGTTACTATTTTGCTGTTCAATTGTAGTACATCACTAAGATTTTATTGTTATTTCTGCTTGCTCACTTGTACATCTTATCACCAGATCTATAATCCAGTTGAGCCTTTCAGCAGTACAGTATACTGCCTTATCAGCAGTCTCCTAGTCTCGACTTTACTGGTTTATGAGGGTAACAAACTCATCTCAACACACACGCGCGCCGAACTAGTCGTGGCTTCAATTTCTCTCTACATACAGGTTTTCAAATAGCACACCACTATTGTACGGTTAATTTGGAGAACGAAGTATACCTGGCTTCCTTTTTCAAGTCACCGCTATTGTACGTACGAGTCGTTCACCGCTCGCGGACGGCCGTCAAGAAGAACTAGAGCTAGCTGCCACCTGTCAGTAGCATGGCAGCAGTGGAGGCAAGCAATGCTGCCGCTCGGCCGCAGGTGGTGCGTTGCTACGGTGGTGCGGTGGCATACGGATACGACAACGAGTACGACCACGACATAGATTACGCACCCCTGTGGGTGAGCTCTATATGTGTAGAAGCAACTTCTTACTGCTGGAGAGGATAAGGGGAGTCACAGTGATCCTAAGACAAGCAAAGATGTGAACAAGGAAGAAGGTAGTGTCTTAGAAAGGGATCCCAAGAAGAAGCCCACGCCTAAGGATTCGGCAGAGTCCGCGGAGCGGTCCTGCCGGGAGCAATGAGTTGTCTAAGCTGGAATTGCCGAGGGCTTGGGAACCCTGAGGCAGTGCGTGAGCTGCGCAAAATTGTGCAACATGAAGTTTCCGCCCTACTCTTTGTTATGGAAAGCAAAATTAGGGCTAAGAGGGTGGAAGTGTTGCAAGGACAGTTGGGATTTGCATGATTTTTGCGGTTGATAGTGATGGATTGAGTGGTGGCATCGGTCTATTCTGGTCAAGAGAGGTGAAAGTTGAACTAAAAAATTATAGTACCGGCCATATTGTTGTAATGGTGTGGAAAGTGGAAGATAGTTCTCCTGAGTGGAGATTTACGGGGTTCTATGGTGCTCCAAGGGCAGAAAATAGACATCATAGTTGGAGATTCATGAGGACTATTCATGCAATCGAACACCCTGCTTGGCTTTGTGTGGTAGATTTCAACAAGACATTATACGGGTCTGAACACTCCAGCCGTTGTGCATGGCTGGAATGGCAGATGTGGGCTTTCAGAGAGGTTGTGGAAGAATGCTCTTTCCAGGACTTAAGCTGGTCGGGAGTCCCCTTCACGTGAGACAATCGTCAACAAAGTGACAGTAATGTAAAAGCAAGCCTGGATAGGGCTCTGGCGAACCCAGATAATTTTTCAGAGATTCGAACACATGCGTGCACGACATCTTAGTGCAATCGAGTCGGACCAGTTGCATGTACAAAAATGCGGCTGGAGGACGATCACTTGGTATCTCTTCCACCAAACTCACATGTGGATATGGGTCGGCGGTGTATTCACAACAGGCTTGTATAGGCTAGATAGACGATCATAAAGTGACCGCATAATCGGCATAGGCTGGCGTAGTGGTCAAGATGCGTCTAATAGCCTTGACAAACTTGTCATTGATTTGTCGATTTAAGTACACAGAGAGAAAGACCCATACTCTCATGCCATGTGAATGTAGTCACTGAACCTCGCTAAGAAATATGGTCTCCCCGTGTGCTTTCCATAATGATCTAATCATGCAATATCTAATAATAATACATGATTGTTAGTGAATACACATATACTTTAACCACTAGAACAACTCGATCAATTGTTCAATAGGGACCAAGGGTGTAAGGGAAATATAGAATTAATAGTACCAGGTTGAGCTTTCGCGAGCATTTTTCTTACTGTAAGTAGGGTGGGCCTGAGACCAGGCTGAAGTGCTGAACATTATTGACAAACGGTTACAAGGTGCAAAAAAATATAAGTGATAAGATGAGAGAAAAAGAGGTGAAAAAGAGTTCAGGTTTAATCAAAGGTATCACACCAGGCTGCTACCAAGGTAGCCTTAATTATAGCAGACGAGCAACGAAAGCACCATTAGTCGTTTGAGAACAACATCAATTTTTTCCACATGTTCTTCGTGCGTCCTCGGCGCAGCATTGAGAACAACATCGAGTTTCTCGTTCTTGGAGTTGAAGACGAGGGAGTTCATTGTTTTCCAGATGTTACAGCATAATATTTAACTCACCAGTATTAGAAACTCATATATACTTCTGTGTGAAAAAGAAAGGATAATTCAGTCTTCCTTTTTTTGGCGAACAAGGATGGATAATTCAGTCTTCAACAAAAGTATGGCACGTTGATTGGAACTAGCCCTTTTTTTACACAAGTACACTGCTGACGAACACTACAATAAACGTGGTTGCATCCATACTCTTCTTTTGAGAACATCCATATTTATTTTTTCAATTTTACTGTTCACAAGGATCCAGAAAACGAAACGCCACGTCTGATCTACCCCATTGGCAAAGTTAAAACGACAGTCGAAAGGATCAGCAATTGGTAAGTCACTTGTATCCACATAGGTCGTCCCCAAGTGAGAATAACCAGTGCTGAATTTCAGCTGAACGTCTTGAGAAGCTCTATTTTCGACTTCTAGCAGCGTGACTTGATAGCTCATCCATTTCCTATCGTTGCCAATCACATTAGACACTCCAAATTTGATTTCTTTTACCACTTTCGCATTCAAAAGAAAGAACTTGGCAAAGCCAATATCTTCCTCGTTGCCTACATAATTATTCAACACCAGTACTTTTGAGATGGCTCTCAAGGCATTTGATTGGATTCAGGGGTTCATATTGATGCATGTTGATCATCTCTGCCTGTAAGGATTCGTCCCACTGCGAAAGGGCACAACAGATATATGTTAAAGTAGCTGCTAACTAGTTAACTAGAATACATGAGAATTAAGTATTCGTTTATCATTTAAAGCGAACAAAATTATCACTTACAATGACATAGAGCTTTTCCAAGCAGGGGAAGCACCGTAGGACATTGAGAACCGCATATAAATCAGGGCCAGCAAACTTGAGAGCCAAATTCACGGTGCATATCGAATGGCTCAAGCTTGGTGTGATCGTTCCCTAAAAAAATTGACATTAGAATCAATTATGCAGGATTTTCTTAATGCAAGAGACAATAAGGGTGGTGCTGCTACCTGCAAGTTTAGGTTTGCAATCTCGATTTTGGAAAGTAGGGGTGACAAAGGCCCCAATATCTTCAGTTTAGGCGCATTATGTACTCGAATGGTCTCACCATCTAAGCGTGGAAAAAGTAGCCTTTCAAGGTGAGGGACGTCCTCAATAAACAATTCTTGTCTTCCCAAGGGAGTAGCGATGAACCAGATGATCCTCAGAGTTGGCGAGCTAACACGAAGGCAGTCGATGTCACGAATATCCTGCAGAAATAGGGTTTCCAAAACATGGCAGGCAGAGAGCAGCACATGCAGGGCTTCCTCCGAGACGCTAATACTCCATAGAGTGAGTTGCCGGAGGAGGGGAAAATCCAGACAAGGTGCAATCTCACTTGGGAACCTGCACACGCCGAATGTGGCCACAACTAGAGTCGGTGCCAAGCGGAGCACGGACGATGGCAGCGGGTACCGGTTCCTGGACACGTCTGCGTTACCCAACAGCCGGAAGCTGATATCAAGCTCCTCGAGGTTGTCGAGGCACCGGGAGCGAAACCAGCGCTCGATCCAAGCATCATCCATGATATACCCTTTTTTTGATTTGTGGAGGCAGATGTTTTCGAACGTGAAGCGGCGGGCCGGCCCAAGGTGGTCACAGAGGATGCCGGAGACGACGGATATGCACTTATATTTGTTGGAGCACATGTCCGTGGCGTCGAGATCGAGAGGCGCTGAGCGCCACAGCGGACGCCATCCCCGGGCGACGGCCTGCGTGCGAACGCCGTCCTTGATGGGGAGGAGGGAGATGATGGCCTCAAAGATGTCATCGGGAAGGCTGCTGATGAGATCGCCGTGGCTGGGCCTAGGGAGATCGCGTGCCCTTTTCGGTGCCCTGCGTCCGGCGGTCCCATCAGACCTACGCCTCTTGGCTGCCCTCATGTTCTTGGCCGTGGGAACTGCCTCGGCTTCGTTCTTATTGGTCGCAGGCACCGCCGCCGAAGTAGCAGAATTCTTCTTCATGTCCGGCGGCTGGACAGACGGAGAATACGGGAGGGGTGTCAAATTTGTGATTTTATAAAGCTATATATTTCACTTCCAACGCTACCATGGCTAACTTGAGATGTACGCCTCCGAACCGTAATCTGTGGCCGAATCCTAGTAGTATCCGATCATAGAACGGATCATGGATTTACGGATTCACTATTTTGTTTTATACAGTGTATTTAGTACCAGGATCAGCCAAGCTTTTTTGAGGGTTACGATAAGCCTAGCTAGGATCATGGATTCATGGTACACATGTGCTACACGTGACGTATAAAAGTCCTATGTCTACAAGATATGATTTCCTATCGGAAATCCAACTCGGTGCCCAGGCTCATCTGCTCCCGGCGGCCAGAAAACAAATCAAAACAAATAATAAAAAATTTAAAAAATCCTAGAAACTTTTGCGTGGTAGATAATTTGATACGTGAGGTCCGCTTCAAATTTCAACTCATTTGAACATATGAGCAGCTCTAGGCAAAAAAGACAAATCGGGTCAGAACAGTGCGTGAACAGTAAACTTTTTTACAGACCCCGATTTTGTCTTTTTTACCGAGAGCTGCTCAATTGTCCAAATGAGTTGAAATTTGGAGAGGACCTTATGCATAAAATTATCTAGCACGCAAAAAATTTAAATTTTTTGAATTTTTCTAGTATTTGTTTTGATTTTTTTCGTCAGCGCGGGTGCAGCTGAGCCTGAATGAAGGAATGCCGTGTCCCAGGATCCTACTCACTACGGAAATATCCAATTTTGCCAAGCGTCAAAGACATTCGAGAAAGCACACTCGTAAGACACCGACTTGGCTAGATGCCTCCTGGCAAAATTAATTTGCCGAGGTTCTTTTCCACAGGCACTCAGCAAACATATATGAAAAGCTTTGTCGAGTGCCGTGTAGAGTGAACTCGGTAAACACAACACGTTAATGGCGGTGGCAAGCTGAGCAACATCTGCTGAGTTCCTTGGCGCTAGAACAGGGCAACACCACGATGAATAAGGACATGCCATGTGGAAAAACATTTGTAGCGCGCCCTCGAAGCAAGCACTTGGGAAACACGACATGTTAATGGATGTGGCAAGCGGAGCAACATTTGCTGAGTTCCTCGGCGCTGGAATAGTAATCGCCCGCGCAAAAATGCTAACATAAGCAATAGATGATAAATTATGTCTACCATATAGCAATTTTATTTTCTCATATTTGCAAGAAAAAGTGATGTGCTTTCTCCAGAAAAAAAAATGACGAAACAGCCGAACATTTTTGACAAAAACAAACGAAGTGATTACAAATCTGGATCTCATGAGAAGTCATAGAAAGTACTAGTACTACTTTTGTTGATCCATCGACCACTCAAAGTAATCGCCCGCACAAAAATGCTAACATAAGCAATAGATTTCATCACTACCTCTTCTCATCCGTCTCTAATTAGTTTTGGAACTTCTAGTAGGCATAGCGGCCGCAAGGCCAGCAATACAGACGAACAGACCATTGTAGACCGGCGGCACCGCACCATTCGCGTCACACGTCGTCTTCATCGGCACGACTCGATGACAGTGCCCGGACCGGGCGCAGGAAACACCTTGTAGTCCTCGCCGTACTCATTGTAGACGTACTGATTGGGCCTCGCCGCCACGACACTCGCCGGCGGAGGGGGTGGGTAATCCATGCCGTGGTCGTACTCGTCGTCGTACCCGTACGCCACTGCGCCACCGTAGCAGCGCACCACCTGCGGACGAGCAGCAGCATTGCCTGCCTTCGTTGCTGCCATGCTACTGACCGGCACCGATGGCAGCTAGCACAAGTGGATTGAGATCGATTCGGCTCTGCCTTGAGTAGCTGGCTACTGGTAGTACTAATCGACAAATAATGTGGACGGAGTACCAACACTACAGACATTCTTAATCTCACAAAATCCACGATTAGCTTCACGTGCGAGCAAGCTTCGTTGAAATATATTGCTCACCTTCATCCATCAGTTTGGACTTTTGCATAAGTTGGTTGAGGCATGAATTCAATATGGTCATCAGAGTCCTTCCTATCGTACATCTAGCTTTCCCGTAGAGATCAGTCTACTTGTTCGAAGAGAGAACAGAAAAACCATCAAGAGAAAGAACCTTCAAGAGAGAACCCATGGCAGGCACCGCCTCCAGCAGCCCAATGTCTCTCGGTTCACCTCCATCAAAGGAGCTCACGAGGATGAATTTTCTACCCTGGAAGGCAATCGTGCTACCCCAAATCAAGGGAGCACAGATGGAACACTTCCTTGACGTTGCAAATACGGCGCCCACTGACGGTGTCCTGGGCTAGGGGTACTCACCACGTCGTCTCCCGACCAGCTGGATCGGGCCGAGGACCCCATGGCGGTTCACTATTGGGCCAATTCGGACAGCCCATGCCGCATACAAGAAGGTTTTCACAAGACTTGGCGCACAAGACAAGGACTCCTCAAAACCCTAGGCCTACGGTGCTTATATAAACCGAGGCCAGGCTAGTCAATAGGCAATCTCATATTCATTACTACAATCTCGTGGTAGATACATGTACTCTATACCACACTCATATGAATACAATCAAAGGCAATATGTAGGATATTATCTCTTCGGGAGAGCCCGAAGCTGGGTAAAATTCCGTGTCTATGTTACCATCGCTCCAAGACACCTAGCTTAGGACCCCTACTACGAGATACGCCGGATATAAAACCGACATTGGTACTTTCATTGAGAGTCTGTTGGGTGATCGCCGCGGATCGATGAGATGATCAGGTGATATTTTTCTAATCAAGTATATTTTGTACAAGTTAATTTTTGTGAGAATTATTGCTCGTTTCAAGCTTCGTCCGCAGATTAGGTCAAGATCGAGGTCTAAAAAAAATCTGCGACCAATGACGCGTTCCCTCACGGGGTCTAGCGCTCTATCCCGGTCCCTTGATGAGCAGACGGTGGCGTAATTGATTGTCAAACTGGTCCCTGACGATGCACGCGGTGTTTAACCGCGGAGCGGAGGACAAATCCACCACGGGCAGCGATCGTCTAGGGAGATCCCTTCCCTTATTCTCTTTCCTTTTCCTTATTTAATTCAGCACCTGGGCGGCCCTCGGTTGTCCACTTGTGGTTTTTTACTTTTGCTAAAGTTTGCTTAGTACTCCCTTCGTTTCTTTTTATTCCGCATATAAAATTTGATCAAAGTCAAACTACACAAAGTTTGACTAAATTTATATAAAAAAATATAAACATCTATAATATTAAAACTGTATAGTATGAAAATACATTTCGTGGTGCATCTAATAATGTTGATTTCATATTGTCAATGTTTATATTTTTTAATATAAAGTTACTCAAACTTTACAAAGCTTGACTTTGACCAAACCTTATATGCAGAGTAAAAAGAAACAGAGGGAGTACCGACGCAATTATGTACAGTTTTGCATCTGGTCTCCACTTATTGATGACTACCAGACCAACCACTACTACTTGGATCAGGCACTAGTACTGGTCTAGCTAATTACGTGGCACTACTACTTCACGTGGAGTACATGGCCTAGTTTTTTCCCCTCAAATTGATATGTGCACTGAGAGGCGATCAAAGGGAAGCATGATTACCTTTTCTTTTACTATGTTATGTGGATTATTGCACCTAGATTATTTTGTGTTGGTTTGTGCTGCGTTATTTTTTGCAGAGATATTTTGCCAACGCTTGTATTGCAAGACGACGTACGCGTCAGAACCTTCATCAAACCGACCTCCGTGTTCAGATCGGCAGTTCCGTATATGGGCCGGCCCAACGCAGTCTTGATGCTATCCGGCCAGGATGTCCCTCGTCCATAATCATCTCGTCTGCTATCAGTTTCGACGTCATCGGATAAGTCGACAGGTGCAATTGTTTTAGTTATTCGCGTTATGCATATTAATAATATTTCAAACAATATTTTTTGCTCGTCAGCGATTTTTGGTACTGCAGATTTTTGCAGTCTAGTCTACATTGAGGCCATGGCTTTAGGGTGATCCGATATGTCGTCACTATCCCGTGTGCATCGTGTCCGTAGCTCAGGCGGCCCTGCGAATTCGAATTTGTCACCTCGTCGTGCCAACGCCCTGTGTCGACATCGGCCTCGCGCCAGGACTAGTATTTCCCGTGTTGGCTGGATGATCAGTGCTGCCTCATGCCTGAGACACCAGGGAGACTCCTTTTTCTCCTCTTCTCTTTTCTTTAAATCCAGCGTCTGTGCTGCCGCGGGTGGACTACCACTTCTCATTAAACGTGCGCCAGTTTTGCGCGTACATATTGGTACTACTAATTTGCAACACTGTTTTAAAGATTTGATTGACGAACAACGTGGCCAGTTCTGCATGTACAAATTGGTATGGAGGAAAACTGCGTTCACGACGTCTGGCTCGTCGGGCCACACCGACGTGGACCCGTTCATGTCGACATCTCCCTTGCGCTACCTTATTGAACATCAGGTTGTATTTTTCCTAATTACCTGTATTGTACATATTTTCATACCGAATATATTTTTGCCGGTTTGCATGATTCTCCTGTGTAGATTTTTCTGCGACTGGTTACAATCCGGCGCGTCGTCACTAGATTGATGCAATGACCTGGTCGGTTTTAATCCGGACAGCTTTTTTCCCAGTTGGCTTCATCTGAAGTCTGATAACCATTGTATCTATGACTCGGTCTACCATGCAAATTCAAAGTACCTCATATGGTCATCGTGTCGTATTGTCATCGTCACCATCGTCTAGTGGATTTCTGACCTACACAGACGTCTCCACACCGCCACTCCACCGAGCCAATCTCGGCGCCCAGGCTATATTTCTTTAACTATATACCTCCTTAAATTAATTAAGTAGAGGAGATTTTTTATCATCATCATTATTATTATTATTTGTTATTGGCTTTTTCTTGCACTATTTGATGTGTGCAGATAATCAACTTCGATTGGGCCACGCCGCCTCTTCGGCGAGACGTTGTCGTCCCATCTGTGTCGACCGAATTGCGTTGTCATCTCGGCGTACAGAGTCATCCTCTGGCCTCCACCAACCAAATTCCACCGTCACCATGGTGTGATACCCTGTGTCATCATTATCGCGCCGTCGCTTCATCAAACTGACATCCACCATGCCAACCTGTTTCGACACATCGACTGACGTGGGGGGTTTCATTGTCACGCTGCCGAACTACTCTGTCTCCTCGGCTGGACCGAGGGCTTCGCCTCGGCACTTCGGCACTTTCGTGCTATCACTTCATCGAGCCGAGCTATTCGCTCGGGTACATCAAGACCGGCTTGGGGGCTGGGACCTCGCCCCGCCGTAAGCTCGAATCGCATCAGCAATACCGAGCACATTAACCAGCTAAGTCGCTTTCATGCTAAAAAACTTTCAGTTTTAAATTTTGTTCGGTTCGACCAAGCATTATACTTTTTGGCAAAAATTTATTTGTGAAAAAGTTCCTTGTCAAAACTTTGTTTGTGACACACAAATTCAAATACCCCGTTTATTTGGGGGCTTCCTTTATGAAGCCTTTCCTTTTGCATATGATTATACTTGTATGGCTTCGTTCCTTGTTCGTGTATTACGCCACAATATGCACCATGTTGACTCAAGTGTTCCGCAAGCTGGGTTGCCTTGCTCCTGTGTTTACCCCTACATTCCCAATTGTTCGGCTAGGGAGTGAAGGGAGCACCTCTGTGATTGTCATGATCGGGTCATCCGAGCTCGGACCTCAGACTGGGTGAAGCCGAAAGCTAGCGCTCTTATTATTTTCAATCATGGTCGGCACACAACGGAACTCATGAGTACAAAAAATCTATTGCACAAGTCTCATAGTAACAATGAGCAACCGAAGAAAGGTATCGGTGGGGGTACTATTTTCTTCGAAGATGCTTCTTACACTTTGTCAGTAATATACCATAAGTTCCCTGAGCGTGCTTTGTCTGTTACAGCCTTATGGCCTGATTCCCTGGTTATCGGAAACACCGTCGATATTCTCGACAGGTGGAGTACATAACACTTTACGGCCCTTGACCGAAGAGGGAGAAGCCGACGGTCGGTTAAGACGCGTTTAAAGTTCGGGTGAACATAGATATGATATAAGTACTTCGGTACATACAACCATTATATATAACATTCTTTTGTCCAAGTCACTCGGGGCTCTTAAATTAGTATGAGCCGTTTTATAATAAGTGTTTTCTTCTTGGTCATTGCAAAATCTTTTTCTATCACTCCTTTTTTTCGACGCGAGTGTGTGGTCAATAGATGGGGAGCCCAGTTTCTCTCTCAAAGCCGCTCGAGTTTTGTTCGCTAAACTGGCCTAACGAGCAGTAATCCGCCTTCGGGATAAGAGCCTACAGCCATGGGCTGACCCGTTTGAGGTCTTGAGATCGGATGTGTTAATGCACGACAGAAACACAAATTTTTTAGGACCAATTTCGGTAGGCATCGAACACTTGATCTAGTTCGGACGTCAAGTTTTTACTGAAGACTTTTGGTTTTCCAAAGCCTATGGCACTTTTTAAACTATTTGTTTGTTTCCAGCATAAGTCTTGCAGTGCAACGCCGGACAACTTTAGAGATTCGGTAACAACATTCTTGGATATTGCTATATATGCATCGGTTTCGAATTGTGTCTTCGGTCAATAGTTGGGTTGCCCGGCTCCTGTGCTTGCCTCCTACGTTCCGCTTTGTTCGGCTAAGTGTGCAAAGGGAGAACCACGGCGATTGTGCTCCCGGCTCGCATGGTTAAGCACCTCAGTGGAGAAAGCCGAAAACTGACTGTCACAATAAGCGCAAACTGGTAAGCGATCCGATGACTGTGTTAAATGACGGGCCATTCATAACATTGGCTGAAGTGTTTACGGCTTGACCTCGGCTGTCGCCGAATACTAACCGGGGGCTAGTAACTGGCCTCCCAACTTTAAACTCCTATGACTAAGTGAAAGTTATAAAGCCCGCATATCTGATTGCCTCGTTTCCGCTAACACAACTGACTTCGGGCACTGAGACGTCGGCTAAGGGTTGTTTGTTATTGCGGAAACACCCTGCGTAGCATCTACAAGGGGGTGGAAGCCGACGATGGGCCACTTTCAACTGATAAACGGTCGCAATGGAGTCAAAATAAACATATTATCAGCATTTGTATTTAATATACAAGGGCCGTCTTCCGTAATCATCATTATAAAGCCATAAATATACATCAATTTGACTTAAGATTTTGGCCAAGCTGGGTTGCCTGGCTCCTGTGCTCACCCCTACGTTCCCGATTGTTCGGCTAGGAAGTAAAGGGAGCACCTCTGTGATTGTTACTACCGGGTCATCCGAGTTAGTACCTCAGACTGGGTGAAGCCGAAAGCTAGTGATCTTACAGGATATAATTGGTCGGCAACGACGGAAGTGAAAATTTAGGTTCGCTAAAGACCACATAGTTCGGGAACTTTCCCCAAACTAAATCCGCAATATTTTGCTACCACATTGATCGGAGCTGAGGTTTCATGATCATGCTTAGCATGACAACTCAAAGAAAGGAACCGATAGCGGGACTATTTTATTTGGAAGATGTTTCTTATGTTAATATCTTTGTTTATAAAACCGTATGGCTGGATTGCCTTGTTTGCCGTAAAACTTTGCCCTCATAAAGGCTTTATAAAGTAGGACAAACACTCCTCGGCTACTGGCCGAGGAGGTTGAAGCCGATGGTCGGTCAACAAAGTTTTGTACAATGCGGATCCGAGCATTAATGATGTAGAGTACTTGGATACATAGAATCATTACACATACTTTGTGATTTTACTCTGGATATCAATCCTTAATTCGGCCACACGTGCCCACATTAAGGCTCGGGGGCTACTGGGCTTCCCGCTCATTATTTATAAATATTAAAGGGGCACATCGATCCCCTGATCTGGTGTTGCCACCCGACCAGTGGCTCGGGGGCTACTGCATTGACAATCCAATGCAGAAAATTTAAAGTGCAATATAGTTTTCGAGGACATTATGATCCTCACACTAGTAGAAAACTGGGCTTTGGTCACAGGGCAATATTCACATTAGTCCCGGTACAGTCACGAACTGGGACTAATGTGAGCATTGGTCCCGGTTCGTGCGGCCAGGGGCTGCCGGGCCTCGTGGGGGCATTGGTCCCGGTTCGTCCGGACCCTTTGGTCCCGGACAAACCGGGACCAATGAGCCACGCTCCTGGCCCACCACCCTTTAGTCCCGGTTCATACCACAAACCGGGACTAAAGGGCTGCTTCTAGTTGCGGCCAGAGTTTAGTCCCACCTCGCCAACCGAAGGGCGCTCACCCCAGTTTATAAGCCCGTCCCTCTATGCCTTGTTGAGCTTCTCTTAAAGTGAAAATAGATGCCGTTATACAGGGAATTTCACCTAAATTCACAGTAAATTGAAATTTACTGTGAATTTAGGTTTAATTTTCTCTATAAGCGCATCTATGTTCATTTTTTTATATTTATAAAATAAATAAACCTTAGTAAAATAAATAAAAAATAAAATAATTAAAGTAAAATACATAAGTAATTAGAAATAAAATAAATAAGTTTTTTGTTGTAAGTAGAAACAAAACAAAACAAATAAAGCAAAAGAGAAAAAAACACGAGCCATCAACTCCATAACCACCATATCTAGGATAGAGAAGGGCGATCCCTTGGAGTGGGATTCACATACAGTTGCCCATAACATCTACCATTCGAGCCTAGCAGGTGGAACTCGGATCTGTCAACAGTGTCAAAGCGCCAAATAGCAGGCGGAGGAGAAGCCACCGATGTCATTTGTAGATCCCTTCTAGGTCTTGCGGATCGTGCTATTACAACAATTTGGTTGGTTGATCCCAAAAAAAAGGAATTTGGTTGGTTTTCTTGAAGCCCTAGCTTGTTGTGCCGTCCTATTCTTTCAATGCAATTTAGCAAATGCTACTACAGTACAGTAAAGGGCACAAAGAAAAAGCACGCAGTGAAGGAAAATACCTCCATATCAAAGCTGCTACTTATCTTGTTGGTTATCAGGATGTGGATATGTAGAATTTTTTCTAGCCACGGCAACAGACATGCATTCATCGAGGGGGTTCACTACAGAACAAAATAAATGCTGACGTTAGTTGTTGAGGGTACGTTTGACATCCCTGAGAGACTAGATAATGAAAAGATGAATCGTCAAACCTGGATGAACAAAGACACTACCAAGTGGATGAATCTGATGGCCTGTCCTCCCTTGAAGATCATGCGTCCTCCCTTGAAGGCGCCACCAGGGCCATGGACGCCTCATACACCGCCGCCGCCGTGTTGTAGTGATGAGGTATCGTGCAGGATCTGACATAGGATCACCTTTAGGAAAGATGAATAGGTCTTCAGGGGCACGACGGCAGCGGCGGCGCCATGGCCGGGACTGGTGACGACGGCGGCGGCGAGCGAGCGGGAGGGCGGCGGCGGCTGTGTGCGAGTGGGAGGCCGGAGGATCACCACTCATTGTGCTCGACATATCACTACAAGAAACCTGTTAATCCATGACGGATTTCTAATGACATTTTTGGAAACTCTCATCGATGACCTGGTAAAACCCCACAAGCCCGGTGAAAGCCCGCTAAAGCCCGTCTAACCGTTCCCGTATAAAAACTTAACCCTAAATTCCCTCCTCGGCCCCTGCATCGTGTCCCACAGCACGTCGCCACCCCTCGTCCCTCCCACAGCTCGTAAACCTTAATAAAATAAAATAAAATAAACTATAGTAACTACAATAAATAAACCTTAATAAATTAAGTAAAAATAGCAGCAGTAAAATAAATAAAAATAGCAGCAGTAAAATAAATAAAAATAAAATAATTAAAGTAAAATATATAAGTAATTAGAAATAAAATAAATAAGTTTTTTGTTGTAAGTAGAAACAAAACAAAACAAATAAAGCAAAAGAGAAAAAAAACAGAGGAAAAAAATTATGCCACCTACTGGGCCACCACGGCCTGAATACGACTAGAAACCCATCCATGGGCCAGGATTCAGGCCCGCAGAAGGCCCAGTAGGCCCACAGGCAAATAGTGACAGAATAGGCCCGTAAGCCTGCATTTGAGAGGAGCTCGAAGTGGTCAGCGCAGCTGCGCTTATAAACCACTGTCGAAGCCTCTCGGCTAGCGAGGTGGGACTAAACATCCCACCGCACCGCGCCAGTTCCAGCACAAGGCCTTTGGTCCCAGTTGGTGCCACCAACCGGGACTAAAGGGGTAATTGGTCCCGGTTGGTGGCACCAACCGGGACCAAAGGCCTTTAGTCCCGGTTGGTGCCACCAACCGGGACCAAAGGCCTTTAGTCCCGGTTGGTGCCACCAACCGGGACCAATGAGTTCCCTATATATACCCCATCGCCACAGCAGAGCACTCCAGAGTGCTCTGTTTTTTCTGGCCGGCGAGGGGAGGGCATTTGGGTGCTCTAGCTCACCTCCTATGCACACGAGGTGTTCGATGAAATGTCTGAGCCACACTAGTTAATCTTTGTCCTCTCGAAACTCGACCTCCGAGCTCCATTTTCCCCGAGATTTGTCTAGGTTTAGCGGTCCGTCACGTCCCGTCCCCGTCTTCACCACCGTCGATCGCCCGCGCCGATCTCGTCGCCGGCACCACCGTGGTGACCCTCTTGTTCTTATCTTCTTTCTGAAAGGAAAAAATTCTTACTTTAGATAGTTACTTGTCTAATTTTTTTAATTTTATTATTCCTTCTTATTACATAGTGCGATGGTTTTCGTATCCGCCCCCGTCGGCCCTCGTCCTTTCTATGATTCGGATGTGGTATATATTATCTTTTTATAACTATTTGGTTCATTTATTGTTTATGACAAATATACCGACCAACGTGACATAGATTTTATTTATCTAGGAGGTGGTTGAAACGGAAATTCTAACCGACCCTATTGTCGAGAGGTTAAATTTAGTTGAAGAAGAAAACAATTACTTGAAGGAAAAAATAAAAAAAATTGAGGAGGAGAAGATGATATTGGAGTTGCATGCTGCGGATGTCGTCGATGATCACAAGATCAAGATGGATGCAATGCGCTTGAAGATTAGAAAGATTAGAAAATATGCCATTCATACCGAGGCTTGGTATCATTATGCCGTTCGATCAATTGTTACCTTGGTTGCGATTATGATCGCATTTGTTTTCGCATTGAAATGTTTTACATAGTTTCAATGTATGGTTTAATTAATTAGATGCTCTGGAGAGCTATATATATGTTGTTAGATGAGAACTATGTATGTACTTTGGTTCTAATGTGATGATGAACTTCTATTAATTTGGTCACTTAATTATCTATTCATGATGTTCTGTAATGGTTTTTGACACACTTAATTATATATAATGCACGCAGATGAACCGGCAATGGATGTACGGTGACAGACACACCTCCGACTACATTAAGGGCGTGCATGATTTTCTCGAAGTGGCTGAGGCAAACAAGCAGAATGGTTTTATATGTTGTCCATGCCCTATATATGGGAATACGAAGTCTTACTCTAACCGGAACATCCTTCACACCCACCTGCTTTACAAGGGTTTCATGCCACACTATAATGTTTGGATGAGGCACGGAGAAATAGGGGTTATGATGGAAGACGGCGAAGAAGAAGAGGACGATGACAACTATGTGCCCCCTGAATACGGTGATGCTGCAACGGGGGAAGCTGCTGAAGATCAAGAGGAACCAGACGATGTGTCCAATGATGCTGCAAGGGGGGAAGCTGCTGAAGATCAAGAGGAACCAGTGCCCGATGACGATGATCTCCGCCGGGTCATAGTCGATGCAAGGACGCAATGCGAAAGTCAAAAGAAGAAGCTGAAGTTCGATCGCATGTTAGAGGATCAAAAAAAAGGGTTGTACCCCAATTGCGAAGATGGCAACACGAAGCTCGGTACCGTACTGGAATTGCTGCAGTGGAAGGCAGAGAATGCTGTGCCTGACAAAGGATTTGAGAAGCTATTGAAAATATTGAAGAAGAAGCTTCCAAAGGATAACGAATTGCCCGACAGTACATATGCAGCAGAGAAGGTTGTATGCCCTCTAGGATTGGAGGTGCAGAAGATACATGCATGCCCTAATGACTGCATCCTCTACCGCGGTGCATACAAGGATCTGAACGCATGCCCCGTATGCGGTGCATTGCGGTATAAGATCAGACGAGATGACCCTGGTGATGTTGACGGCGAGCCCCCCAGGAAGAGGGTTCCTGCGAAGGTGATGTGGTATGCTCCTATAATACCACGGTTGAAACGTCTGTTCAGAAACGAAGAGCATGCCAAGTTGATGCGATGGCACAGTGAGGACCGTAAGAAAGACGGGAAGTTGAGAGCACCCGCTGACGGGTCGCAGTGGAGAAAAATCGAGAGAAAGTACTGGGCTGAGTTTGCAGCTGACCCAAGGAACGTATGGTTTGGTTTAAGCGCGAATGGCATTAATCCTTTCGGGGAGTAGAGCAACAATCACAGCACCTGGCCCGTGACTCTATGTATGTATAACCTTCCTCCTTGGATGTGCATGAAGCGGAAGTTCATTATGATGCCAGTTCTCATCCAAGGCCCTAAGCAACCCGGCAACGACATTGATGTGTACCTAAGGCCATTAGTTGAAGAACTTTTACAACTGTGGAATGGAAACGGTGTACGTATGTGGGATGAGCACAAACAGGAGGAATTTAACCTGCACGCGTTGCTGTTTGTAACCATCAACGATTGGCCCGCTCTCAGTAACCTTTCAGGAGACAAACAAGGGATACCACGCATGCACGCACCGTTTAGATGACACTGAAAGTATATACCTGGACAAAAGCAGGAAGAATGTGTACCTGGGCCACCGTCGATTTCTTCCGACCAACTATCAATGTCGAAAGAAAGGCAAGCATTTCAAAGGCGAGGCAGATCACCGGAAGAAGCCCACCATGCGTACCGGTGATCACGTACTTGCTATGGTCAATGATTTACACGTAATCTTTGGAAAGGGTCCCGGCGGACTAGCTGTTCCGAATGACGCTGAGGGACACGCACCCATGTGGAAGAAGAAATCTATATTTTGGGACCTACCCTACTGGAAAGAGCTAGAGGTCCGCTCTTCAATCGACGTGATGCACGTGACGAAGAACCTTTGCGTGAACCTGCTAGGCTTCTTGGGCGTGTATGGGAAGACAAAAGATACACCTAAGGCACGGGAGGACCTGCAACGTTTGCACGAAAAAGACGGCATGCCTCCGAAGCAGTATGAAGGTCCTGCCAGCTACGCTCTTACGAAAGAAGAGAAGAAATCTTCTTTGAATGCCTGCTCAGTATGAAGGTCCCGACTAACTTCTCGTCGAATATAAAGGGAATAATAAATATGCCAGAGAAAAAGTTCCAGAACCTAAAGTCTCATGACTGCCACGTGATTATGACGCAACTGCTTCCGGGTGCATTGAGGGGGCTTCTACCGGAAAACGTCCGATTAGCCATTGTGAAGCTATATGCATTCCTCAATGTAATCTCTCAGAAGGTGATCGATCCAGAAATCATACCAAGGTTAAGGAGTGATGTGGCGCAATGTCTTGTCAGTTTCGAGCTGGTGTTCTCACCATCCTTCTTCAATATCATGACGCACGTCCTAGTTCATCTAGTCGACGAGATTGTCATTCTGGGGCCCGTATTTCTACACAATATGTTCCCCTTTGAGAGGTTCATGGGAGTCCTAAAGAAATATGTCCGTAACCGCGCTAGGCCAGAAGGAAGCATCTCCATGGGCCATCAAACAGAGGATGTCATTGGGTTTTGTGTTGACTTCATTCCTGGCCTTAAGAAGATAGGTCTCCCTAAATCGCGGTATGAGGGGAGACTGACTGGAAAAGGCACGCTTGGAGGGGGGACTCAATAATATGCAGGGACGGATATTCTTGGTCTGAAGCACACTACACAGTTCTACAGAACTCTACCTTGGTGACCCCGTATGTCGATGAACACAAGAACAGTCTGCGCTCCAAACACCCAGAGCAGTGTGACGGCTGGATTACATGTGAACACATCAGGACTTGCAGCAGTTGGTTGGAAACACGTCTCAGAGGTGACACCACTGTTTGTGATGAGTTGTACTCGTTGTCCAGGGGACCATCTTCGACTGTATTGACTTACAAAGGATACGAGATAAATGGGAATACATTTTACACGATCGCCCAAGATCAAAAGAGCACCAACCAAAACAGTGGTGTCCGCTTTGATGCAGCAACCGAGAGGGGAAAGGACACATATTATGGTTACATAATGGACATATGGGAACTTGACTACGGACATGATTTTAAGGTCCCTTTGTTTAAGTGCAAATGGGTCAATCTGTCAGGAGGCGGGGTACAGGTAGACCCGCAGTACGGAATGACAACAGTGGATCTGAACAATCTTGGGTACACTGACGAACCATTCGTCCTAGCCAATGATATGGCACAGGTTATCTATGTGAAGGACATGTCCCCCAGACCGAGGAAATGAAAAGATAAGGAAGCGAATACATCATACGATGAGCCAAAGCACCACATAGTTCTTTCAGGAAAAAGGGACATTGTGGGAGTGGAGGGCAAGACAGACATGTCTGAAGATTATGAAAAGTTTCATGAAATTCCTCCCTTCAAAGTCAAGGCTGACCCAAGCATCCTAATAAACGATGAAGATTATCCATGGTTACGGCGCAATAAGCAAATGACACAAGCGAAGAAAAAGTGAAGACTTTCTCCCGCAACTATTATGATGATACCATGCCAACTTTGTAATAGACGAGTATGATACCATTGTCCGTTTTGTACAAGAAGTGCATCTAATTTTTGCCGTAACCCTCTCAACTTTCTTGCACATGCTATGTGGATGAAATGATGATACCATGCCAACTTTCAACCTTCTCAGAGTTCATTTGAAATGCTTTTCAATTTTAGGGTCTCATAGCTCAAAATAATTAGTAAATGCATGAAAAATAACAGGCCAAAAATTAAAAATTATGCCACCTACTGGGCCACCACGGCCTGAATACGATTAGAACCCATCCATGGGCCAGGATTCAGGCCCGCAGAAGGCCCAGTAGGCCCACTGGCATGTACAAAGAGGTTAGGCCCGTAAGCCTGCTTTAGAGAGGAGCTCGACAGCTCAGGCGCACCGCACCTTATAAACAGGTGCGGCTCTCTCTCAGCTAGCGAGGTGGGACTAAACTCACCACCACGCCGCTGTGCAAGGCCATTGGTCCCGGTTGGTGGCACGAACCGGGACCAATTCCACCCTTTGGTTCCTGTTGGTGCCACGAACCGGTACTAATGAGGCTGTGGCCCCACGAGCACCTTTAGTACCGGTTCGTGGCACGAACCGGTACTAGAGTTTCTTACTAAGCAGTTTTTTAGTCCCACCTCGCTAGCTGAGAGTCACTACGAGCGGTTTATAAGCCCTGAGTGCAGAGACGATGAAGAAGAGGCGCAATGCTCACGTTGCTTAGCTTCAAGCCTTGAGGAATAAGGTAGACTGCATGGAGCTATGTGCAGTGCAGTCTACACTATTCCGAAAGGTTTGAAGCAAATCAACGAGCATTGCGCCTCTTTTTTATTTTTAATAACTTATTACAACTCCGGACTTCTTGTGTTCCGACAAAATAAAATAAACTTTAATAAAATTTATGAAACTAAAATTAACAAAGTATTTTCTGTTCAAAACATTATAAGAAACCTCTATTATTATTGAAACTAAAATCATATAAAATTGATGCAACTAAAATTATCGAAGTATTTTCTGTTCAAAATCATTAAAAGCAAAAAGAATTTTCATAAAGAACTTTTTTTGATAGAAACTTTAATAGCAAAAAGAATTATCATAAAATAAAATAAATAAGTAATTAGAAACAAAATAAAATAAAATAAATAAGTTTTTCGTTGTAAGTAGAAACAAAACAAAATAAATAAAGCAAAAAAGAAAACAAAAAAACTAAATACAGCAAAAAAATTCATAAAGAACTTTTTTTGATAGAAACTTTAATAGCAAAAAGAATTATCATAAAGTAAAATAAATAATTAATTAGAAACAAAATAAAATAAAATAAATATTTTTTGTTGTAAGTAGAAACAAAACAAAATAAATAAAGCAAAAAAGAAAACAAAAAAACTAAATACAGCAAAAAAAATTGTTGGGGCGCTGCCCGCTTAGCCTTCCAACCCTTAGGTTTGCAAATACAGGCCCGGAAGGGCTAGGAGGCTAAACGGGCAGCGCGCCAAAGTTAGGCCCAGAAGCCTGCTATAGAGAGGAGTTCGAAACAGCAGCCGCGCCGCGGCATTTAAACTGGTGCGGGCGCCCCTCGGCTAGCGAGGTGGGACTAAACTTTTGGCCACGATGCGGACAGCAAAAAAAATTGTTGGGGCGCTGCCCGCTGGGCCCTCCAACCCTCGGGTTTGCAAATACAGGCCCAGAAGGGCTAGAGGGCTCAACGGGCAGCGCGCCAAAGTTAGGCCCAGAAGCCTGCTATACAGAGGAGTTCGAGACAGCAGCCGCGGCGGGGCTTATAAACCACTCCGAGCCCCTCTCAACTAGCGAGGTGGGACTAAACTTTTGGCCGCGACGCGGGCAGCAAGAGGCCTTTGGTCCCGGTTGGTGCCACCAACCGGGACCAATGCCCCCCCTTTAGTCCCGGTTGGAGCCACCAACCGGGACCAATGCCCCCCCTTTAGTCCCGGTTGGTGCCACCAACCGGGACCAAAGGCCGCCGCTTCCCGCCCTTTGTGCTGCTGAAAAGAGGCCTTTGGTCCCGGTTGGTGGCACCAACCGGGACTAAAGGGGGGCATTGGTCCCGGTTGGTGCCACGAACCGGGACCAATGCTCTGAGTATATAAGAAAACACTTGGCGTTTTTCAGATTCATCTCTGCAGTTGCCCCCCGACGACGCCGCCAGGCTGCCCGAGCTCGCCCCGTCGACGCCGTCGCCGCCCTCTGCCTCGTCGACGCAGCCGCCCCTGCCCCGACCACGCCGTCGTCACCCCAGCTGCCCGACCACGCCGCGGGCCCTCGCCGTGCCTCTGCCTCGCCCTGCCCTGATCGACCACGCCGCCGTCGCCCCTGCCCCGACCACGCCGCCGTCGCCGCCCTCTACCCCGACGCGCGCCTTGCCTTCTGCCCCTGCCCCGACCACGCCGCACCTCTCCTTTGGTCAGGCCGGCGCCGCCCCCTGCCTCCCTATTTTTTTCACATATATATGATGTTTTTTTCCAGATTATATGTATATGTGTGAGTATATGTATGTGTATATCTGATTATATATCCTCTTTTCAGATTCTTTGTTTTTTGCATTTTTATAAAAACGTATATATGTATGTATGTTCTCTGTGTATATATATGTTCATGTATGCAAAACATAGATTTTTAGAAAAGTTTTATCTATATATGTTCTCTGATTTAGTCCATTTTAGGTTAGTTTCATTTTTAGAAAAGTTTTATATATTTAGGAAAAGAAGGAAGAAGAAGAAAAAGTTTTATATATATGCAAAAGTTACATTTTTAGAAAAGTTTTATATATCTAGCTAGGAAGAAAAGGAAGAAGAAGAAAAAGAAGGATAGGAAAAAAGAAAATAAGAAGAGGAAGAAAGGAGAAGAAGAGGAGAGGAAGAAGAGGAGAAATAAATAAGAAGAGGAAAAAAGAAGAAAAAGAAGAGGAGAAGAAGAAAGGAATAGAAGAGAAGAAGAAAAAATAGAAAAAATTCTATTTTTTCTTCTTCTCTCCTCTATTCCTTTCTTCTTCTCCTCTTTTTTTTCTTCTTTTTTTTCTTCGATCTTCTCCTCTATTCCTTTTCTTCTTCTCCTCTTTTTATTTCTTCTTCGTTTTCTTATGTTTTATCGGGTCTGTCGTCGTCGATATACCCCTCTCCCGATAACTTCAACACGAGGGGGGGTCGATATACCCCCTCCCCGCCGATAATATTATTTTCCCATGTACGTATGTCGTCGTTGTTGATATAACCCCCTCCCAATAACTTCAACACGTGGGGGGGTCGATATACCCCCTCCCCGATAACATTATTTTCCCATGTATGTATGTCGTCGTTGTCGATATATATAACTCCCTCCCAGATAACTTCGACATGATGGACAGTCGATATTTATACCCCCTCTCGACCGTGATAACTTATACCACGGGAGCACCCCCCGGCCCTCTCGCTCGACCAAAACTCTCGAGGACACCCAAACCCTAGAAAAAAACGATGTCGGTCTCCTACCCCCTCCCGCCGCGCCCCTACCCTTGAAGCGTTGCCTAGGCCACCCCAAACCCGGAATAAGCTAGGTCTACGTTTGCACTAATATATCCACCTGCTGTCATGTTTGTGTAATAATTGCCATGTTGTAATATTTGCAGAAACAATGGAGCACGGACGAGATGAGCAAGCAGAAGAGGTGTTGGGGGACATAATCTTAGCCGGAGGTGATATCTTGTCGTATCTTAACGACAATGATGGTCTGGAAGAACAGGGTGAAGAAGCAGGCTATGGTGATCGAAGAGTGGAGGAGGAAAGACATGATTATGATGGCTCCGGTGACCCAATGCTGGTGCAAGAAGGAGCCCGTGGTGACGGCTCCGGTGACCGAACAGAGTCCGGCCAGGTAAATGTATTAGTTAAGCCTGTGCTGACTAGCTAATTGATGCATTCATTGTTTTGGTATGTACACATATTAATTAACACTCGTCTTTCTTCTTTTTTCTAGCCCTCCGGATCGAGCACAACTTCGGTAAAGAGACGAGGCCCGAAGAGAAAGTTGCGCTCGGATGAAAGGTTTGAGATCACAGCAATCGCGCGCGACGGCCAACCGATTGAACCCCTCCAGACAAAGGATTCATTTGCTGCTCAGTGCGGGGTTCTAGTTAGGGACAAGATCCCGATCAGCATCCACCAATGGTATAAGCCTAAGAAGGAAGACCCTGAGGTGTCTTATGTCAATGATATGCAGAAAGATGATCTTTGGACTGAGCTGAAGGCAAATTTCACCCTACCGCCAGAGGAGGATCCGGAGAAGCCAGTTATAGAGCAATTAATCAAGTCTCATGCTCTTAAGAAGATGGCAGACCTATTCAGGAGGTGGAAGAATGAGCTGAAAACGTTTGTCGACAAAGAAGAGACACCAGAATTCATCGGCCGGTATGAGAAGATCAGAGATCACTGGCCCGCATTTGTGGCCCACAAGACATCGAAAAAGAGTAAGAAGATGTCAGCGACAAACAAGAAGAATGCTGCGAAGAAGAAGCTTCACCATCGCACAGGGTCAGGTGGCTACCTCAAAGCCCGACCTAAGTGGGCCAAGGCTGAGAATGATCTGCTTGAAAAAGGGATCGAACCACAGACAATGAACTGGACAGACCGTTGCCGGACTTGGTTCTTCGGGGCTGGCGGAACCTTGGACCCTGTATCAGGGAGGTGCGTTTGGACGAACGAGCTTTTGAGAATACCAGTCAAGAAGATTCAGCAATATATCGATAGAGCGCAGGAAGGGACGTTCGTTCCAGACAGAGAGAACGACAAGCTCACAATGGCCCTCGGGAATCCTGAGCACCCTGGACGGACACGAGGCACGCCAGGCTCCGTTCCGTGGAAGGCTGGTTTTCCGGACGCGGGCGGTTACAAAAGCCAGGAGAGGAGGAAAAAAGGGGAGCAGATCCAAATTCAGAAGCTGCACGAAAGGGTTCAAGCGCTAGAGGAACGAGACGGCAATCGAGATGCCGAAACTACCCCCGAAGCTACACCGCCATCTCAGCGGAGAAGCAGCGTGGCTTCCACCGAGCTGCTTCAGCTGGAGCATGCGGCTCCTGCTAGCTACCCCATGGATGCTATCACGGAGTCTCAACATTGCCACCTTATGGCGGAATGGCAGAACTTCAAAGTCAAGGCGGCTGTTGGCTCTGTTTTACCTCCTGAACCCGGCGCAACCTACCACTGCCGGCCGATTCCAGAAGGATATGCTAGGGTGATGGTGGATGAAATAATGGAGGGATTTGAGGAGCTCCAGCTTGACCACCCTACCGGTGAAGGGGAGACTCGGCTGGGTTCTGCTCTGAAGACTCCATGCCTATGGCGGAAGGAGCTCATCAAGCTTCCGAACTGGACGGCTCCGGCGAGTAAGGGCACTCCGCCTCCTGCTCCGCCTCCTCCTCCGGCGAGTGTTGAGGGCACTCAGCCTCCTTCTCCGGTGCGTGGCGGCACTCCACCTCCTTCTCCGCCAGCGCCGGCGCGCCAGAGCAGCCAGCCTCCTCCTTCTACGCCTCGTCAGCAAGGGCGGAAGAGACCCGCCGCCGCTGCGGCTGCTCCGGCGCGTCGTAGTCCTTCTCCTCCGCCTCGTAAGCAAGGACAGAAGACAGCCGCAACCGCTCCGTCTGCTCTGCCGGCGTCTAGCAGTATAGCTGCCAGAGGCGGGAGGCAATACAGATTCGGTCCTTCTCTGAAGACTCCAGAGAAGTTACCATACGAGAGGACCGAGGAGGAGAACGCGAAGATCGTGCGAGCCGAAGTGAAGAACTTCTTTGAAGGGGTGAAAGCAAAGAAACATCCACCTCCGGAGGAGAAGGTAGATCCGGTGAAAGCAAAGCGCACTCTGGCTGCCCTGACAAAACCACCAAAGTCTCCGCCGAGAGGCAACTATGAGCGCATTCTTGCAAAGACATATGCCGAAGCGGAGCGGTCGGGAAGTACTGTCAGTGATAAAAGGTTAAAAGAACGACGAGCTGGGAAAAAAATTGCCCAGCTCGGCGAACAAGCGAACCAATCGTGCCCCCCGCTCAAGGTGTCAAAAGACATGGTCACTAATGATCCGAGTATGGTGCCCGGTTATAGCAATCTTGGAGATTGCCTGCCCGACGATGTACATTATGAAATCATGGAGGTGGACGAACACAAATACCATTACGGGAAGCCTCTCGTCAAAGATGAAAGATCTCTAAGCACGATGATGCGAAGACTACATGATTGGTACATGAAAACCTGCAGAGAGTCAGATGGGATGGATACTTTGACGCTGAGACTTAAACCGGAGCATGACCTCGTTGGAATTGATCTGCTGAATGTTCCATTTGAGGATTTCTTCCAGTTTTACAATCAAAAGGCCCTCGATAAAACAATGATCACTTGCTACTGTCTGTAAGTAGTACTACTTCTGTCATTAAGTCTCTCTATATAGGTTAGCTATTTCATTGCATGTATTTATACTTATCCTCACTATATTATGCAGATTGAAGATCGCCGAATTGAAGAAAAGACAAATCGGTGATATTGGGTTCATTAACACAAATCTCATAGATGCATATACGGTTGAAAAACATCCCAAAGAAGCCGAGGCCAACTTGCTACAATCGTTGGTATTAAATCAAAACAAAGATATAATACTCTTTCCTTACAACTTCAAGTGAGTGTTACTGTCTTGTGCATATTCGGTTTCCCTTATTAGTCCAGGTTATGGTAATGTAATTGATGACTTATGCATGCATGCGCAGCTTCCACTATATTCTCCTAGAGATTAAGCTTGAGCAGGGAGTAGTAACCGTCTTAGACTCAAGACGAAAAGATCCCCAGGACTATGCGAACATGACTCAAATGCTCGAGAAGTAAGTTAAATCGATCATTATCCACCATATCAGCAACTTTGTTCATTTTCTGATATCAAGTAATTGTTTTCTTTGTCTGGCAGGGTTTGGAGAAAATTCACCTCAAAAGCTCTGGGACTGCCGAAGAAGCTGAAATTTAATCACCCGAAAGTAAGTACTATAGTAGCATGTTCCGCGCATCTCCTAGTGATTCAAGCGCTAGTTTCATCAATACCATTTAGCATGCTTGCTTATCAGTTTGATTGACCTCTATTTCTTGTAAAGTGGTTGTGGCAGGAACCCGGGAATAATTACTGTGGATACTATGTTTGCGAGTCCATCCACTACACGACCTGTGAGCGGGGCTACACTGAAGAACAATATGAAGTGCGTAAGCAATAATATTCACAATTTTATTTTATTACCATCATTTGTGTTGAGTTTCATTTATTCATATATATATGTATTGACCCCCTTCTTCAAATTAGATGTTTCGGAAGCGGGATGAACAACTAGCACCACATCGTATGCGAGGAATTCAAGAGGAATTGGCGGCATTCTTCCTTGACCACGTGATCGCTGAAAACGGAGAATACTATGTGAACCCTGTGTTCCTACAATTTAATTAGGAGATTGTATTGTAAGATATAATTATTGTATATATGTAGCCGGTAGTGTCGGATAGATATACGAGAACTTGTTGTTCGACCAATATCTCGGAGAAGGAGAGGTGGTCGATATCACTTCTCTCTGTATGCATATGTTCATGACGATCTTCTGTTTCCTTCATTTGATTACTAGCTAGCGTGTCTACTCCTCTCCATACGTATATAGTACGTAGCGTCGACCAAGCACGGAGATAAGAGAGGACACTTCTCTCTATTAATTAGCTAGCTAACACAATATATGAAACACCTAAATTAACCCCCCAAAACCCCTAAACCACCCCCTTTCAAAAAAACAAAAACCTCAGCTCCTGCCAGCTACTGACGCGTGGATGCCTATTGGTCCCGGTTGGTGGCACCAACCGGGACCAAAGGCCCTCCTGCCTGGGCTCCCCGCACCGGCCACGTGGACGGCCTTTAGTCCCGGTTCGTGTAAGAACCGGGACTAAAGGGCTAGGGCATTAGTAACGACCCTTTAGTCTCGGTTCCAGAATCGGGACTAAAGGCCCTTATGAACCGAGGTAAAAGCCCCTTTTCCTACTAGTGTGTGGTTGGTCGGCCGCACCCAACCTGAGTCTTGAGGACTTTGCACACCGCTTTTTGTGTCCAGAAGTATTCTACCGAGCTAGGAGTTGATCCTCAGGCCAATTTTGCGAATCAACCTGAGTCTCAGGGCTACTGGGATCAGCGGTCTTGTGTCATCCTTCAGGTGCATCTCAGGTTTTAGACCGATACACACCTTAAGGGCTACTGGCTATATATATCGGCAGAGAATAAAATTGCACCAAGCAAAAATGTTGACAAAACATTTTTCAGTAATCCATCAGAAACAATGCATGGCTTAAACTAAATAAATAGCAGCTAGAAAAAAAATAGGTAAAGCCTGATTCTGAAGCAGAAGTAGTATACAGATCTACTACCAATTAAAAGGAGGCGGTTTGTGCTCACTCGAGATTGTTGATGGTGGGCTTCAAGATAGCCGGTGCTGATGTTCTTCGATCTGGAACCAACAAGTTCAAGCATCAGTTCATGGACAGTGAGTGCATGGATTGGAGAACAAAATATGAGGTGGAAGAGGAGGGGGTAACCTTGGTCGAAGTAGGTGTCTGCCGCTCCCGCCCCCGTTGCCAGATGGGTCAGGAGCTTCGAGGCGGAGGGTGATCCAGGGAAGGAGGAGGGTGAGGGCCGCGGCCCGTCGCCGCCGCTGACACTGGAGGAGCGGAGCGTGGATGCTGAGCACCGGGCGGAGGAGGTCGAGGGACATCGCTTCGGTCGCCGGCGGAAAAGCTTGGATGCGGAGGAGGATCTTGGTCGACGGCGCTTGTCGGTCGCGAGAGAGCGAGATGAGTCGAGGGTTTTCTCCCTGACCTATCGACGGCATATCCTAAACGGCGCTCGCTGCGCCCGTTACAGTACTATGCGCAATCGGGCGCACACCCCCTGCTGCGCTGGGCCGGCCCGTTGTCATTTTTTTTTCTTCTGTTTCAAACTGAATCAACGCAAAAAATGGTGTGTTTGAGGCAGGGTTCGAGCCCAGGATCTCCACGTTCAAAGAGCAGCGCCCCATCTCCAGGCGGGGTTCGAGCCCAGGATCTCCTCCTCAATTTTTTATTATTTTTCCTTTAAATAATTGTTTTCTTCTTCAACTAAATTTATCCTCTCGACAATAGGGTCGGTTGGAATTTCCGGTTCAACTACCTCCTAGATAAATAAAATCTATGTCAACTTGATGGGCATAATTGTCATAAACAATAAATGAACCAAATAGTTATAAAAGATAATATATACCACATCCGAATCATAGCCAGGACGAGGGCTGACGGGGGCGGATACCAAAACCATCGCACTATATAATAACAAGCAATAATAAAAGTAAGAAAATTAGACAAGTATCTATTTAAAGTAAGATTTTTTTTGTAAACCTAGACAAATCTCGGGGAAAATGGAGCTTGTAGGTCGAGCTTCGAGAGAAGAAAGCTTAACTAGTGTGGCTCGGGCATTTCATCGAACATCTAATGTGCGTAGGAGGTGAGCTAGAGCACCACAAAACTCTCCCCTCGCCGGCCAGAAAAAACAGAGCACAGTGGAGTGCTCTGCTCGCGGGCGAGGGGTATATATAGGCAACTCATTGGTCCCGGTTCGTGGCTGGAACCGGGACTAAAGGCCCCCCTTCCGTCCTGGTTCTAGGCACGAATTGGGACCAATGGCTGTGGACCAGGAGCGAGGTCCATTGGTCCCGGTTCGTGCCTAGAACCGGGACAAATGGGTCCACACGAACCGGGACAAATGCCTCCCGAGGCCCGGCCGGCCCCGTGGACGCACGAACCGGGACGTATGCCCCCATTGGTCCCGGTTCGTGACAGAACCTGGACTAATGGGCTGGCCAGGCCCCAACCAAAGCCCTATTTTCTACTAGTGTACTATTATTACTCCACCCCAAAATCGCTATCCGACATGATGATCATCCATGGCTACGATGAACTAATAAGTTTCTATTCTTTTCACCTTCTTTAGATATTTTTCTATTATTTCAATTCTTATTTATTGATTGATTATCTAATTTATTAAGAGGCTATCAGAATATATGATGAACACGATAAATTGAGGATCATAGATGATAAATTAGGTCTACTATAGCAACTTCAATTTCTCCAGAAAAAATAATGACAAAGTCTGATGTGCTTTGTCCAGAAAAAATAATGACAAAAGCAGCGGAACATTTTTGACCAAAACTAACAAAGTGATTACAAATTATGGATCTCATGACAATCTATAGGAAGTACAGTACTAGTACTACCCCGTACGTGCAAAAATGTTAACATAACGCGAAATAAATTTCATCATTACATCTTTTCATCTGGCTCTAATTAAGTAGCTTTGGAGATTCTAGACATAACGGCCGCGAGCCTCGCAATACACTTGAACAGATCATCGTAGACCGGCGGCACCGCACCATTGCCGTCGCAGGTAGTCTCCATTGGCACGATCATGTAGCCATGGCCGGTGGACTCGATCACAGCGCCCGGACCGGGCGCAGGAAACACCTTGTAGTCCTCGTCGTACTCACCGTAGACGTACTGATTGGGCCTCACGTACTGACCATCCGCACGATCATCGTAGACCGGCGGCACCACACTATTGCCGTCACAAGTCGCCTTCATCGGCACGATTATGTAGCCATGCCCGGTGGACTCGATCACAGTGCCCGGACCAGGCGCAGGAAACACCTTGTAGTCCTCCTCGTACTCATCGTACATGTACTGGTTGGGCCTCACGTACTGATCGGGCCTCGCCGCCACGCCACTCGCCGGCGGCGGGGGTGTGTGATCCATGCCGTGGTCGTACTCGTCGGCATACCCATATGACACCGCGCCATTGCCGTCACACGTAGTCTCCATTGGCACGATCGTGTAGCCATGGCCGGTGGACTCGATCACAGTGCCCGGACCAGGCGCAGGAAACACCTTGTAGTCCTCGTCGTACTCACCGTACACGTACTGATCGGGCCTTGCCCCCACGCTCGCCGGCGGCGGGGGTGCGTAATCCATGCCGTGGTCGTACTCGTCGTCGTACCCGTACGCCACCGCGCCACTGCAGCAGCGCACCACCTGCGGGCGGGCGGCAGCATTGCCTGCCTCCATTGCTGCCATGCTACTGACAGGGCGCAGCTAGCTCTGCTTCTTCTTCTTGTTCACGGATCGACGTCGGCGAGCGGTGAAACTGAGCAGCGGCGACCTCGACTTGTTGTGGATCCCAGCAGCCTTCCCGATGCACCTTATATCCAGTCGTGAGCATGTTGCATGCAGGGTCGGTGTAGGAGTCCGATTGGGAGCGTGTACGTACGAGAGGTGACATGAAAAGGAAGCCGAGTATATTTCGTTCTCGAGATCAACCGGAACTCAAAAAAACGATTAGCACACGGACATGGAGGCTATGCGAACGAAACTCTCGGCGGAGTGAGACGTCATGCACCCACCAACCGATCCTGACCATCCATCTGGTCGTAGGTACGTAGGTCGGTCAACCCGATTACAGTAAACAAAAAAAATAAAAGCTAAGTAGCTGCTTAGTGCACGTATCTAGCTGCTTGAGCAACAGAAAAATCTAGTAAAAACAACTGGATTCTCATCGCAAACAAAAAAAAATAATAATCATAAAAAACAATGGAGGGAACCGGCGCGTAATTCACGCGAGCGTATGCGCTATACATGTGTCGCAAAAATCCGAGAGTACACAGATCACACCACCTGATGGGCCGTCTTCATCATGCCTCGTTGCACCTCTAGTGTCGCTTCTTGTCGCCATCTCACCCTTCACCTTGCCATTCACCTTGCCATTCCAAACATTTTGTTTCACTGACTTGCCCGCCTAGCGACGCTTCTCATCATCCACCTTGCCATTTCAAATATTTCATTTCGTTGACTTGCCCGTCTAGTGACACTTCTCATCACCATCTCACCCTCCGCCTTGCCATTCCAAACATTTCATAACCGAGAGTTAGATGGAGACATTTATGTGAACCAGCAACCAGGATTCATCAAAGCGGAAGAAGAACACAAGGTATTGAAGCTACACAGAGTCTCGTACGAGCTATGGCAAGGCCCTCCCGCGTGGAACATAACTTGACCGGACATTGATTTCTCTTGGATTTGAGAAAGACCCACTATGACATCCAATGTACAAGAGATGTAAAAGAAGGGATCGTCTACTAGTTGACATTTACGTCGATGACCTATTGATTACTGGAGCAGATGAAGATGTGCTTGCAATGTTCAAGCTGCAAATGAAGGAGCTTTTCAAGACGGATAATCTATGGCTATTGAGTTACTACCTCGGAATTAAGGTACAACAAAAGCCGGAGGGAGTCACGCTACATCAAGAGGCATCACATGGAAGGTACTCGAAAGCTGTGGCATGAAAGATTACAATCCAATTAATATTCCAGTGGAGCCTTACCTTGCATTGAGCAAGAAGAGGAAAGCACCCGTGGTTGATCCAACATAACATGGAAGTGTGGTCAGAAGTTTGAGGTTTCTCTTGAACACAAGACCAGACTTAGCCTATTATGTTGGGATTGTGAGTCGCTTCATGGAAGCACTCACTACGGAACATTGGACAGCTATGAAGCATATACTAGATATGTCAAAGGGACGACAAACTTCGGTTGTCTCTATGCGGCAGAGGAGAAGAAGGAGATGGTGAAGCTTCTTGCCTACAATGATAGCAACACGACACTAGTAGTTGACAACAGTAAAAATACCTTGGGTGTGGCATTTCGTCGATGAAAGCATAGTAAGTTCGTTATCACAAGAACAGAAAGTTATGACATCGATTTCAGATGAAGCGGAGTATATTGCTGCTGCCGCCGCGACATTTCCAGGTGTGTGGCTAGGGAGGCTACATGGTGATCTCATGAATCGAGATCCGGAACAACTGGTGCTCAACATTGACATCGAGTTTACAACTTTTCTGCGCGAGGATCCAGTGCGGCGTGAAAGGAGCAAGCACATTGATATAATGTATCACTATGAAAATATAATAACTGCGTGGAAGAAGGTAAGTTAAAGGCCAACCAGGTTTGCACCGATGATCAACTAGTGGACGTCCTAATCAAAGCTTTGAATCGAGAGAACTTCTTGGAGATGCAATGAAGGATCTGCGTCCAAGCTGTGACATGATGACATCGTGTTTAGGGGGTAATTGTTGGAATTAAACACGATTTGATCCCCAATTAGCTGGTGATTACACGGTACGGATGTCAGAGTAGAAAATAAATTGCATGGTTTGGTGTTTGCCTTGTATATGTTTATTTATATAAGTGCAATGCTACAGCTTGTAATCAACCAACCGTGAAGCAATAAAGTATTCAACAGGAGCGTCACACCCCCGTGGCAATCACCCAAGTTTCGTGTGCGTTCGTTGTGTTCATGCCGTCCGGCCGCTGTGTACGTGCGTGTTCCTTTGGCGTTGCAATATCCACATGTAGATATCTCAAAACAGACTTTCATCCCGCATTATAGATAAAGCAACGGTCGAATGATACAAATAATAAGGATACCCTCTTACAAAGTAGATAAAAAAAATACAACAATAACTTAGAGCAAACTAACACCTCGTCAAGACCCGACCGAAGACTCTTGAGCTTCACGACAATGCCCCCAAGAAGGCGACAACGTGAAGCGTCGCCGTTGCCGAGTCCAAGAAAACAGACAGAGGTTTTCACCCGGAGCCCTGGCATAACGAGACCCACAACAACGACTCCAAGAAGCAAGCGACACCCACAGGCGTCGTCGACGCCAGCGCGAGATAGCGAGAAGCTTTCGCTCGGACACTCGCCGGCCACCAGGGGAGTCCCGATCAACATCTCCGTGAGGGCCTGCCCATCCACACCAGATCTGGGCACTGCCAGAGCCTCCCACCACTCCACCCCTTACTGCCCACACGACCAAGAAGTAGAGTCACCACCACCACCATAGAGTGTGCCAGAAAGCGAACTGCGAGGCTCAACATCCGAGACCACGGTCCCGGCATCCATGGCCCCGGACACCACCGGCGATCCACATCATGATCCCCTGCCACATTCGTAGGAGTGAAAGGGACCACATTTCGTTCCTAGCCCGACATCAGTCACCGGGTCTCGGTGAGCACCTCCACAGTAGGAGGCGCCCACACCTGCCTCCCTTCTCGGTCCTGGTGGACAGTGGGGATGCAACCTACTGACTGCTGACGGCCGCCGTCGAGCACCTCGAACGACGCAAAGCCGATGGCCACAACAGCCGATCCGTCCGATGATATGGCAGCACCCGAAGGGCCTAACTCCGACCGGCTCCATGAGCAAGCAGCAGACACAAAGTGCACAACACGAACGAAGCCAACGCAGACCTAGTCAACCCCTTGTACCTACGTGCCAGACGCCGTCCACCACCACGAATCAGATCCACGCCGCACGCCGAAGACGCCCACCGGCCGGATCGCACCGCCACCAACCGCAACAGCCGCGCCGCCTCATCGCTACCGGGTGAGCACGGGGAATTCCACCATTGACCGCCACCTGGACCATGCCCATCCTCACCTACCCGGAGCGGAAGCTCTGGTCCGCCTCAAGCCTAGATCTAGCCCGCCCGAGCACGAACCCTAGGACCCAACCATCCTCCGTCACGTGAGCACCTCACGCTTTGTTGGCTCGGACCTAGGAGAGGGGAGGATGCCACCACCGCCCGCACCCCACTGACAAATAGGAGCCACCACCGCTCGAGCCGCGAGGCCACGCCGTTGACCGGTGCCACCACCAAGATCCGGACGAGCCTGAGCAGGGCAACGACACCACCTCTTGGTACACGCCACACAGCGAACCAGGCCGGAGCAGCGCCCAAGGCCGTAGATCGAGTCGGGACCCGCAATCACGCCGTCTCGCCCAAGCCAAATGCGTGGCCTGCACCACACCGCTGCCGAACCACCCCTAGCAACCGAGGCGACCAGAGAAGTCCAGCCCACGACGCTGACGAACAGCCGGACAGAGGAGCCGCACACACCAAATTGGGCAGACATGTCCACCACCGTCTCCCATAGCACACCCCACCGCCACAGCCTCACGCCCAGCCCTCGCGCATCTTGGGGCAAGACACCACGCCACGCCAAGCAGCCCAGACGCCGCCGCTGGCAACCCCACGTGCCGCCACTGGTCGATCGAATTCTAGAAGGGCACCGGCCATCGTGGAATGCCACCACCACCGCGTAGCCACCACATCTAGTCGCCTAGACGCACCACCAGCCCCCCTGCATGGGTCGCCGTTGCGCCGCCTACGCGAGCGCCGCGCCCACACAAGGTCGTTGTAGCCCGCGCTGCAAGCACTTGGGCAGGGCGGAAGACAGGCCCCGCCGCCACCGACGCCGACCCAGCTATGCCCGACGGCGCCCTCCGGGGGCGTCGAGGGAGAGGGGAGGAGCAGGGGAGGTGTGGACTGGCGGCGGCTAGGGTTCCGTCATGCCGCCCGCGGGAGCAGCCCAGGTGGAAAGGGGATCGGGATTCATGACCAAATGGGATTCATCATCCACAAGTAGATCGATAGGAGCAGACTAGCCAGAGGAAGCTATCTTTGAAATGCATGGGTGGATCGATCAGAGTCAGCCTCGCTCGTTCGTCGTCGTTGTCATCGTCGTGTCATCATTGTCCGAAGTACTTTACGTTGGGACTGGGCCAACAATCATGACTTCTATCCATCCATACAAATGGTTGGCTGGACAAACCGTGTGATTGAGGTCCACATGCACATCAAACAACATGTGCAATGAGAGTCACATGAGTGAACGATCCTTTGGTGACAAACAATACTAGTTCGGTGTGCGATGAGCCTTTTCATCTTTTTGGGATGTCTAGTCCTCTAAATATCTAATTGTGGTCCATGAACCTTTGTCCATGGCAATCATGAAAAATTGACGACCTGTCTTTGTGGTGATTTTCTGTAGTTCTTTCCAATGATAATGATGATCTCAATATTGTGGAAGGTTTTTGCAAGCCAATCGAATCTAACAATTGAACTTTTGTTGATGAACAACTTTTTATTGGTTTGTGTTCGTACGTTTGGTCATATTATAATTGTTGGCGGTGAAATTTGGAATTTTCTGAGGAAAAATGTACTCAAGCAAACTCAACCTGGTTTGCACATTGTATACCTGACACGGTGTGCTGGTTCCTTATAAATAACAAGTGCGACCCACTGGTATTCATGGATATGAATGCATGTTTATAGAGTCTGGGGATTCAATAATGATGTTCTCGTTCCTTTGCTAGCCAGTAGCCACAAGTACTATCATATTTTGAGAACAAGAAAAAGAAAATTACCTGGAGCAAGTTGCAAATCTCACAATAAAATTTTATATGTAGAATTCATGGGTAGACGTACTGGAAACAACAACTAGCATTTGATTGAGAATAGAATTGCCACATCAATACTCCAGTCGATCATCTGACAGACCTTTTAGATTTTAGTAGAAACATCTGGCCTCTTATTTGTCCATCAGTCCGCTGGTAGTCAGAGACTGTTTCATGCATTGAATAGGAGAGGTTGCCCTCTGTGTTAGCTTATGTGGTTACTTTGTCTCAACAATTTAATAGGCAAAGACAAATTAAAGAACACAAATTTCACCATACCCCAGTGTTGGTGATTCTGGTTCCTCGCCCCTTTCTGCATGATGTGGTTGGCTGAGTTCCAAACGAACTAGATTTGCGCCATCTCGAGCAGCAATGCTGCAATGACTAGAAGAACTTGTAATCACCCCGTTTGCTTCTGGCTGCCCATTTAGCTGAAAAATTGAATTGAACATGCATGACAACTTACAGATATGCAAGGTTTTTGTATTATATATGGAGTACTCTTATATACTCCCTTTATTTTATTTCAATTTTGTGTGGGTGGTTCTCTTATACCTACGCACCTTGGTTTGCAAATATATATTCTCTTGATGAATGATATTTAGTTTCTTGTGCAGCTCAACATTTTCTTGGTGTACGAGGTTTCCCTGCAGTTAAAAAAGGTTAGGCTACTTGGAAATAAAACGGTCCACCCTCTGTGATATGGAGGTAGTAGTGTTGCAATGGTGAAATCTCAAATTGACCTTCTTATTGAACTCTTCAATTTCATCAATCATAAGTTGGTCCTGGAACGAACAATATGATTAGTGCCACTACAAAGATGCACGATCATGGTAACATTAAGCATTACCTTTGCTAGTCGAATGTTATGCAGGCTCGTTTCTAGTTGCTTCTCTAAACCACTTAAGTCTTCCAAGCCTAAGCCAGATAAATGTTGTCCCAACAACTGCCTGAAATGGTTTAGCAAATTAGTGCAAAATGTGTTATCATTGTTTTCTGAGTATGAATATTACATCTATTAAGGATTTGAGTTTATGATATTTCAAATTGTTGCACATGCAAAATCAGTACCCATCTCAGTTTTAGAACATCATTCATATAAATTTACTTAGCATACCTATTATTTTCCTGCAAGTTATGTAGTTGCTGCCTCAAACGTTCTCCCTCTGCTTGCCAAAACTATAAACGGACAGTCACATACATGTAGAAATACTCAATGTCCTGGAATAATGTATTTATACTACAGAATTTAAAATAAAACAACTGAACGGAGACAAACTATATTGTCGTGGGTTTTGTTAAATTATAGGTGAAATAATGAAATAGCTATTCAATTGAACTACAAAAGCAACATGAACCAATCTTTAAAATATGCATATATTTTTTACTAATTGATCAAGTGGGTGCATTAAATATCATTAGTATATTGAGGTCCTTTGTGTAAGATGTTGGAAATGTTATCTCCTTAAATTTTGGAATAAGGCAAATTTATCCATTTTTTGTGTCATCCCACCTTCCCGTGTCACTACAATGAAACTCTAAGGCACTTATAAGTAAACTCCACTAAATAGAGCTAAGCCAACATATATAGCAGTCAGGGTGTATACAAACGACGATGGTCTGTAGAGCAACGCATGAGATGTTATTTGTTTTATGTATAATTTGTTTTACATCCCACTTTCACCTGAAAGCCTGTAGCGTTGCTTTGCTCAAGATCGGGCCCATATAGATACTTCCCCACCCCACCCCCACGCCGACTAGCGCTTCACTTAGAAGACGATCTTTTAGTAACAAGAGCACTGCCTCTCTTAACTCCGATGTGCCCTAACATCTACAATGTTCTAGTTTGAAAATAAAAATTTGATTTTCGCGGTTAATTCAGATTTGCAACCCATGAAGTTTGATTTCTAACGGTATTGTAAATTCCTTAGCTAATAGTGCACTTTGCAGTAAAAAATAATACTACGCATTCTATGAGTGCATCAAAACAATAGATTTTTTATTTATTGGTTATTTTGAAACAAAGTTATAACATAATAGAGTGAAATTAGTCGAGCAACTTTGGGCAGCAGCACGTTACTGCCAGCGCCCAGGACACCGTGTCGGCAATGGATAATCACATTAAGGAAAGACATCAAGAATAAGGTGGTTGAGGGCTCATTCTGGCATGACACTTGATGTTAATCTCAATCTTTGTTGCCATATGAGAAGGTATATCTCTAAAGTTAGGGTGGCATAATTGGATAGCTATCCCACGCATGGTATCCGCATGGTATGAAGGTGGGATAGTACAATAGTATACGAAGGACAGACTCAATGAGCATTGAAGTAGACATAAACCGCATGACTAGCTATCTTATTGAGAAATACTGATCAAAAGTCATACCTTAGCTTCTGCGCTTGCACTCATGAATTGTTGACCCTCCTTAACCTGTTGGTATCTTTCAAGTAGTGATTTCATCCTGTAAACAAGAGATAACATATTATAATATTAAACAAAAGCCAAATCTCTTATCTTACAAATGAGAAAGATATAATTATGCACACTTTGTGAAGTTTTTGTTGAAGAGAGGTACACGTGTGCCAATGCATGCTGACATGATTTTACGGCCATAGTTTCCATGGTTATACAATGGATATGGGGCGCAGTTTTGAATGAATGTGTTGGCATGGTATGTGCATATATCATTTTTCTAAAATCAAAGGCTAACATTTTGATATATATATTTCCACACGTTGTATTCATATTATCAACCTAAATATTATTAAACATATTTATATATTCTCTTACATTTCAATGCAGACTACATACAAGAGGGTGTTAAAAGTTGGAAACAGACAATAGAAAAGAAAAGATGTGTGGACTAGTGTCTTGAGTTTATTCGTCTAATGATCCCTACATCAAAAGGTAGTCATAAGTACTTGTTAATCTATCGTAAAAAAAGCACTTGTCAATAGTATTTGGGGATAAAATGGAGGAAAGGTTGGATGTTAAGAATTTGTGAGAGCATAAAATAACCACAGAAGTATTTCACAAAGTTAGTAGTAGAAATAAGTTGGACAGAGAAAATAATGTGACTCGTGTGAATAGTATGTAGATTAATAGAGTTGGAGCGGGAAATAGAAAATATCATTTTGTGTTGTATTTTTTATGTCCGGTTTAAAATATACTTCAAAGGAAGATAAGATGATGTCATTAATTATTTCTGTAGGGGCGCATGCACACTATGAAGTTGAAGTGCGTAAAATACAATGTTTTCTTCAATATGTGATGTTTTGGTTCCTAATCGGACGAGAACTTCTGAATGCATCACGAAATAACACTGTGAAACCACAAGCTTAATTAACTGAGGTTACACATATCAAGAAATACCACCAGACCTGCTTATATCTCATACAAGTGAGGCAAGCGAAATTCCAGCTCATCCTTTTACTATGGTGACATCTCTCGATCGTCAATATAGAGAAAGGAGACGAGTGGACTTCGCTATGCTCTGCGAAGCAGAAAGTAAAATATCGCCAAAAAAACTAATTAGGAGCAGTAAGGTAACAAAGTTGAGACTGAGAAAAATACTGATCAAGAATTCAAGATACAAAAAAATCATTAATTAAGTCTTTTAATTTCATATTCTCTCCTTAAAAACCAAAGTTCTTGGGTGGAATGAAGAAATGGATTAAATTTGGCTCGAAACATTGGCTGATGGAGACCTAAATTAATATGGATTACTATTTAACTGTCGCTTGAGATGAGTTTGCAAAATCAGTCTATCTGGCATGTCCGTGCTCTTTCGCAAAATTTGCCTCCCCTCCCCTGTTCTAGATTATTGGCTCAAATTACCAAGCATCCTCAGAAAAAGGAGAGAAATACAGTGGGTATTTGGATCTTGTATTTTAGGAGGACACATGCAGCCCCATATAGGTCATACACTCGTCAGTAGCAAAGGTTCGAAATTAACTCAGAGGCAATATATAGATCAATAGAAGATACGAACTGAAACAACCATACATCTAGCTGATTTAGCCCATAAAGTACTGAAAGTATAGATAGATAGATAGATAGATAGACAGACAGATAGATCTATAAAGAGTAGTATACCCGGTGTTGGAGTTGGAGTAGTCGTAGAGGCGTCCTGTGTTGGAGAAGAGGAGCACCCCTACCTGTGCATCACAGAGCACGCCCAGCTCCCTGGCTTTCTTGAACAGCCCACCCTTCCTCTTGGAGAAGGTCACCTGCCGGCTTGTGGTGTTTTCGATCTTCTCGATCACCGTCTTTCCCCGGACCATGACGTACCACCGGAGATTCAGATGGTTAACCAAGCAGGGAGCAAGCACGCTGGCCGGCTAACCGGAGATATTTACTGGCTGAGAGATGAGGAGTTGGTCACCGGAGTTTCGTTTGGAAAGAAGCACTGGTATACTAGTATACTACTATGCTACTTAGTACTTGTACCCAACTCTACCTCAGGTCTCGTCATCCCAGCGAATCGTGAAATGACACGTCGGACCATGCACGGCCCAAGGGCCATAGATGGTGCATGTGATCCTGGAATATTGTACGAAGCCTACCATTTCTTGCAAATTTCTTGAGAAAGGCTAGGCAAAGTTAGGTATGGACCAACCATTTTTCCCTGCTTTCGATCTTCGTGCAGCAACTTTGGACTATGGTTGCGGAGGACATATCTGGTGCAGTTCATATCTGCTACTACTGATTAACCTATAATATACTGGATCTAGCTACCAGGAGAAAATGTCCACTGCTAGCTGTACGGCAGCATATCATCCACTCATGTAAATTATTTCTTTTTTCTCCGTACATAGATAAGTGCCGGCGATGATCCGTACGGAGACAGACTTGTAATTAACAACTAGCTGGTCCATTCAACCAACCGCTTTGCCTTTGGTTTGGTGTTCATTGCACGGGAAAAAATGTACTCCTACTGGTCTGTCAAAGCATCTGCGCATGCGCACTGTCACGTGCTAAAACCATGTGCATGGGAGGTTAGATCTGGCCTCACTTCGCATGCGCGTCAGTACGTTTCTTTCGAAGCATTCTTCTATAGTTCAACTACCTATATGACGATACTCACTTTGCACGGCGATGAAGCATTCTTCAAGAAATTGGGATTACATGATGATGCGTTGAAGAAGACCAATATATTCCCTCCGTTCGGAATTACTTGTCGTAAAAATGGGTGTATCTAAAACTAAAGAATGTCTAAATACATCCATTTCTACGACAAGTAATTCCGAACTGAGGGAGTAGTACTTAATGGATTTGCGGGTAAACACGACTGAGGCCAAGGTGTAATGCGCATGGAACTCACTGTGGGGAGCAAAATCTTGGCCACCACATTCTCCATCGCCGCGGTCCAAGGTAACTATAATGTTATATTAGGTCGCGATTGGGTTCATACTAATCAATGTGTGCCATCTATCATGCATCAATTCTTAATACAGTGGGTCGATGATGAAGTAGAAATCATTCACGCGGATAATTCGGCTTGTGTTGCTTTGGACAATGCATCGGTGGATTAGAATCATCCCGATGTTACTTGCATAACAAGGCTTGACCTCTCGGAGTTTGATTTCCTTAGTGCTACAAGGAACGGGTTTATTCCCATCTCTTTAAAGACGATTGGTGGTAATCGGTTCCAAGGTATGATGTAAACAAAGATTTAAAAGCAATGACCAATACATAATTATAGGCCTAAGCATAAACATGGCCGATACAAAATTATTGCCCTAAGCACATATTGATGACCGATGGAGTGTTGACATGGACTTAGAGCAAACACGATACCAAATATTTTTTGGCACGCTAGCTTTGAAAAAAAAAATAGGGGCATGTGTTGCCACCAGATTTTTGCATGCCCATGAACTCAATTAAGATGACATCGGATGGAAAAAGTTTAAACATGAAAGTTCGGTATAAAAATCCTCTTAATCCAAGGTCGGATGAGAAAGATCCAGTCAAAATAGTGCAATGCTGCAGAAACTATGGAGATGGCCGGACGCCCAAAGTCTCCAGTTGCGAACGGACTTTCCGTAAATTGAGACCAGACTGTCCAGTGTGGGTTGCGAAAACCTTCTGTTCTGACCGGACAGTCTGGTCCGGTCAAGCGGACAGTCAGATCCGAGCCGAAATACTGCATCTCCATGGATCCGATGATTGCGTGGGAGATTCAGCCCTAGAGAGGCCTCGAATCAAAAATTGTTCAACATGAAAGTTGTTTGCCTTGTCAAAACAATTAAATTTTCTTTTGGTGTCATCTTCATCTGAGGTCATTTGTGGTCTGCGAGACTCAAAAACGGAACTGCTGTCTCAGACTTACCTATATCTGAGTTCGGTTAATTTTGAAAAGATTTGGACATGATTTGAAGTCATTATAATTTACGGGAAGTCCAGCCTCCTCAGAGGTGACGGCCGATTAAACAACAACACAGAATCGCAAAACTCATCTACTTTTTGCCCTACTTTTACATCTCCCCCCTGTTCTTTCTCTCTCGTTCATAGTGCTAAAGGGCAGCGATCTCGAGGCTCTAGGGGCGGGCGAACCGACCTAGGGCGGCACATTGCTGCCGTGCGTCTAGATGGGGTCCTCTCGGGTGTGTGAGGTTTCGGGTCCTCAAAAGTACCCGTAGGATTGCTTGCGTGCCGCGCTTCCGGACGAGTCTGAGCTGCGGTGCATCACCCTCGGAATTGGAGGTACACGGCGACGTGTTCGTGTGGGAATAGCCCCCTTAGTCTTCTTCTTGTTTAGCCTCTCCTCTGGATGGGCAGAGGACTCCGCTCTAGTCCCTGGCCTCCAAACCTCCCGGAGGGCGGGAGCCCCTCCGAGATTCGATCTCCCCTCTCTTTTTCTGTTTGTTCTCCTCTCTGTTTTCACTCCTGTTTCTGAGGCCGAGCGCCATTTCCTAAATATCCGGAGATCCATAACGAGGTGGGTGAGAAAGATGAGACCACGCACGAGGGATGGTGCGAAACATACCCATTCATTGACCTCTACATTGGGCCTGGGCACCATTTCGGCCCAAGCGGAGTCGCCCTTGGTGATGAGCGGCGCATGCACGAAGGCACGCTCTAGCGGCGGCATATATCCTCCCTTGTATAGCCGGTCCAGCTTGTCTTGGGTGACGGTGGATGATCTTCATTTCTCTTTGTTAGGGAAAGCGCCTTCTCATTCAGCTCCATCAACACTGCTTGCTAGTAGTTGATAATCCCCAAGTGCAAGGAATCATCGTAGCAATTTCCAAAGATGGAAGTGATAAGTATGGAGTGTCAAACCCACAAGGAGCTAACGGTAAGATCAATATTCTCTCAAGTCCTATCTGCCACCGATACAACTCTACGTACACAGAGCGTTTGCTTTCATCTAGAAACGAGAAATAAAACTACGTTGTAGGTATAAAGAGGATAGCTTTGCATGATATCGGAGAGCTAAAATATAAAAATAGGTGTTGTTACGATAAAGTTAGAATATATTACAACATAGTATAAATAGCGAGTGTGGAATAATGATGGATCGGTGTGCGGAATTATCCTAGGCAATTGTTAACAAGATCGGTAATCATTATTGCAATTTCATATGAGGGGGAGGCATAAGCTAACACACTTTCTCTACTTGGATCATATGCACCTATGATTGCAACTCTAGCAAGCATCCGCAACTACTAAAGATCATTAAGGTAAAACCCAACCATAGCATTAAAGTAACAAGTCCTCTTTACTCCCATACGCAAACAACCCCCTTACTCGGGTTTAAGCTTCTGTCATTCTAGCAACCCACTATAAGTGAATCATAAACATATTGCAAACCCTACAGCGGGAATCCCTCACGTGTGCGCGGCACGGAGGGCACCATAGGACAACACCAGAATAAAACATGCAACTCAAACCAATCTAGATCATTAATCAACCCAAAAGACAAAAGAAATCTACTCAAAACATCATAGGATGGCAACACATCATTGGACCATAATATGTGACATAAAGCACCATGTTCAAGTAGGGGATTACAGCGGGGTGCGGTATAGTCGACCGCTAAAAAGAGATGAGGAAGGTGATAAAGAAGGTGATGTTGATGAAGATGATCACCGCGGCGATGGATCCCCCGGCGGCACTCCGGCGCCACCGAGAGAGAGTCTCCCCCTTGTGCTTACTCCTCCATGGCCTCCCCCATAGATGGGGAGAGCTTCTCCCTCGAGTCCTTGGCCTCCATGGTGATGATGGCCCCCTCCGGTTCCTCCTCCATGGCCTCCGGTGATGATGCCCCCCCTCCGGAAGGGCGCCGGAGAGGGCCTAGATTGATTTTTCGTGGGTACAGAGGCTTGCGGCGGCGGAACTTCTTATCTAGGGTTCTTTCTGGAGGTTACGGAATATATAGGAATTTTTGGCATCGGTCTCACGTCAAGGGGGTCCACGAGGAAGCGACAAGCCGCCTCTGCGCGCCTGGGGGGTGGGCGCGCCCCCTGGCTTGTGGCTTCCCTGTGAAGCTTCTGGTCCCTCCTCGATGCTTCAGGGGTCTCTTTTGGTCCACAAAAAATCACCGTAAATTTTCAGCCCATTCCGAGAACTTTTATTTCTGCACAAAAAACGACACCACGGTAGTTCTGCTGAAAACAACATCAGTCCGGGTTAGTTCTAATCAAATCATACCAAAACTATATAAAATTGTTGTAAACATAGCATGAATACTTCATGAATTATAGATACGTTGGAGACGTATCAGCATCCCTAATCCTAATTCCTACTCGTCCTCGAGTAGGTAAATGAGAAAACAAATAATTTATGAAGTGTGAATGCTAGCATAGTGCATAAATTTGATCAATGATAGTTCCAAACACTTTTTCTAGCCTCATTATATATCATAAACAGTAGCTCATCTCATGAAACTTCTCATGATCAAGTAACAAGCTATTCACATGTTAAAGTATATACCATAAAGTTTCCTTGAAAACTAACAAACTATGTTCTCAGTCACAAAACAATTGCAATTCATCTTACTTTCGGCAAGGGTCTATGTAAGAGCTTTGATTTAGCAAATTCCACATACTCAACTATCATATAGTCTTCCATGATTGCTAACATTCAAAGCATATTTTTAGACAAGTAGCATCCATCGAACATAGAGAAAGAGAGGGGCTTTAATGTTTCGCCACCCAACTTATTTAACATATAGATAATTGTCAACAATAATAATTCATGATCAAATATATTTGAATGGCCATATGTGCTTAGATCTTTTCCACCACATGATGCTTGCCAACTAAAGAATAATTGAGTTTGAAAGAAGAAGGAATACTATTGACTCTTGAATAAAAGTAAATACATGAAAGTAAAAGATAGGCTCTTCGCAGAGGGAAGCAGAGGTTGTCATGCGCTTTTTAGTTTTGGATGTGCAAACCCTTAATGCAAAGGAACGTCACGTTGTATTGCCCTTTGTGATAGCAACCTTTATTATGCAGTCTGTCGCTTTTATTTCCTTACCATCACAAGTTCGTACAACGCTTATTTTCCCTTACAATAAAAGATCATACATATTTAGGAGCAATATTTATTGCTTTTTGCACCTATGACAACTTACTTGAAGGATCTTATTCAATCCATAGGTAGATATGGTGGACACTCATGGCAAGTAACGAGGTTTTAGGGTTTTTGGATGCACAAGTAGTATCTCAACTTAGTTCAAATTTTTGGCCAGCAAAAGATCCTAAGCAAGCACTACATGTTGGAGGATCCATAACAATATGACTTCTATACTTTATAACTTCTATACAAATATACCCAAACATAACTCATTACGTTGTCTTCCTTGTCCAACTTCAATTAATTTTCTCAAGTTTGAAAATAATTAATGGGGCTCACAATCATAGAAGATGTCCAAGATAGTATCTTTATATGTGAAATCTCTCTTCCTTCAGTATTGTTTCATGAATTGTTCAAGTGACCAATGCGGTGTTTGCTAACTTTCTATAAATTTTACCACCTATACTTCTTATATGTGAAGTCATTAGTCCCCATGGGATAAGCATATAAAACATATATAATTTCAGATTTATGATATTTAATTCATTCAACCATTTAGTCATAAGATATAAGTGAAGCACGAGGGTAAATGACAAAACTACTCCAACAAGATATAACTAAAGATCAATGCGTAGTCATTTAGTTAAATAGCCATGTGAGGACTCTCTCTCATTCAAGATTTCAGATCCAATGATTTTATTCAAATAGATAATAAAATGAAAATACGCTCCAAGCAAAACACATATCATGTGATGAATAAAAATATAGCTTCAGGTAAGGTATACCGATAGTGTTGAAGACGAAAGAGAGGATGCCCCGGAAGGCATCCTCAAGATTAGTTGCTTGTATTTCCTTGAATTTTATCTTGGGGTGCCTTGGGCATCCCCAATCTTAGGGTCTTGTTACTCCTTATTCTCCTCATATCGATATCTCACCCAAAACATGAAAACATCAATCACACAAAACTTAACGGAACTTTGTGAGATGGGTTAGTATAGTGAAAAAAATCTTTCACTTGGGTACTGTCAAAGACAAGATTCATAATTGTTTCCACATAATGCCTACTGTACTCTATAATTTCCACGATTTATAGTGAGCAATATAAGCCATAGAAACTAGAAAACAAGCAAACTATGCATTGAAATCAGAATTTGTCAAGAACAGAACAGTCTGCAATGATCTGAACAACAACCATACTTCTGTTACTCCAAAATTCTGCAAATTTAGGAAAACGTAGGAAATTTGTATATCCATTAACTGTAAAAAATTTAGAATGTTTTGACGCTCCAGTGATTTTTAACAATTTTGCTACTGGGTGCAAAATTTTCTGTTTTTGCACAGAATCAAGTCAACTATCACCCACACTATCCCAATGGCTTTACTTGGCACTTTATTGAAACAGAAACTATAACAACATGATTACTACAGTAGCTTAATCATGTGAACACACAAAAATAGTAAGCATAAATGTTGAGTTGTCTCTAAACGAGAACTTTTCTTCAAAGCTTTTTAGCTAAGCAGTGATATTTTAATGATACTCTTCCAAGCGCAATTTCGATGATAATTTTATTCATACTCTAAAAGATATAAGTGAAGTTCATAGAGCATTCTACAATTAATATAATTTTACCAATCCAATCTCAAAATATATAAGTGAAGCACACGAAGCATTCTATAAAGCCATACTCAAAAGATTTAAGTGGAGCACAAAGAGCATTCTATAAAGCCATACTCAAAAGATTTAAGTGAAGCACAAAGAGCATTCTATAAATCCATGAAGGAATAAATCAAACTAGCATAGTGCATAAAGGAAAATTAAAACACAAAACACGCATATCATGTGAAAACAAAAACCGAGGTATACCGATAATTGTTGAAGAATAAAGATGGGATGCCTTCCGGGGCATCCCCAAGCTTAGATGCTTGAGTCTCCTTGAAATATTTACTTGGGGTGCCTTGGGAATACCCAATCTTGAACTCTTGTCTCTCTGTATTCTTCTTATATCGATTCCTCCTCGATCTTTGAACACTTCATCCACACAAAACTTAACAAAAACCCTTGTGAGATCCGTTAGTATAATAAGGAAAATCACTACCTTTAGGTACTATTGTAAACTCATTCCAACTTCATATTAGCCTTATATCTACTGTATTCCAACTTCACCATGGTTCATACCCCCGATACATCCCATAGATTCATCAAAATAAGCTAACAACACATAGAAAACAGAATCTAGGAAAAACAGGAGAGTCGGTAGCAATATGAAAAATTTACCATAGTTATATAACTCCAAAAATTCTGAAACAATAGGAAAAAATAAACAATTTGCATATAAGTAATTTGTAAAAATTTGAGAAACTTTTGATGTTCCAGTAAAAAAATGTAAATTCACGCACTAGAGCCAAAGTTTCTGTTTTTGCACCGCACATAGCAAACAAGCAATCTAATCATACTAAGGCCAAATCATGGCACATTATTTTTATAATACAATGGATATATACAAGGGGATAATTATTTTTAAGAAAATTCCGTGAAAAATTCTACATTGTTTCCATGACCATGAACACAAGTGTTCAAGGTCGACCCTCACTTCTCCAATTTATAACTTTCCAATCACTTCTCTTTTTGAATAAGTTTTTAGGAAAAAGAGAGAAGTATTTTTTTTGTATTTTGCATTCTTTAAGAAAATTGTCTGTTTCACCCACAACTAAAGAAAACAAAAATAAAGGGAAAACAAAATCTACTTAGTGAAGAAAGCAAACAAGCATACACGAGAATATCAACCCCACGCTATTGCTCCCGGCAACGGTGCCAGAAAAGAGCTTGATAATCCCCAAGTGCAAGGAATCATCGTAGAAATTTCCAAAGATGGAAGTGATAAGTATGGAGTGTCGAACCCAGAAGGAGCTAAAGGTAAGATGAATATTCTCTCAGGTCCTATCTGCCACCGATAAAACTCTACGTACACCGAGCGTTTGCTTTCATCTAGAAACGAGAAATAAAACTACGTTGTAGGTATAAAGAGGATAGCTTTGCATGATATCGGAGAGCTAAAATATAAAAATAGGTGTTGTTAACATAAAGTTAGAATAGATTACAATATATTATAAATAGCGAGTGTTGAATAATGATGGATTGGTGTGCGGAATTAATCTAGGCAATTGTTAATAAGATCGGTAATCATTATTGCATTTTCATATGAGGGAGAGGCATAAGCTAACATGCTTTCTCTACTTGGATCATATGCACTTATGATTGGAACTCTAGCAAGCATCTATAACTACTAAATATCATTAAGGTAAAACCCAACCATAGCATTAAACTATGAAATCCTCTTTACTCCCATACGCAAATGACCCCTTACTCGCGTTTAAGCTTCTGTCACTCTAGCAACCCACTATAAGAAAATGCAATAATGAAAAGATCAATGCGTAGTCATTTAGTTAAATAGCCATGTGAGGACTCTCTCTCATTCAAGATTTCAGATCCAATGATTTTATTCAAATAGATAATAAAATGAAAATACGCTCCAAGCAAAACACATATCATGTGATGAATAAAAATATAGCTTCAGGTAAGGTATACCGATAGTGTTGAAGACGAAAGAGAGGATGCCCCGGAAGGCATCCTCAAGATTAGTTTCTTGTATTTCCTTGAATTTTATCTTGGGGTGCCTTGGGCATCCCCAATCTTAGGGTCTTGTTACTCCTTATTCTCCTCATATCGATATCTCACCCAAAACATGAAAACATCAATCACACAAAACTTAACGGAACTTTGTGAGATGGGTTAGTATAGTAAAAAAAATCTTTCACTTGGGTACTGTCAAAGACAAGATTCATAATTGTTTCCACATAATGCCTACTGTACTCTATAATTTCCACGATTTATAGTGAGCAATATAAGCCATAGAAACTAGAAAACAAGCAAACTATGCATTGAAATCAGAATTTGTCAAGAACAGAACAGTCTGCAATGATCTGAACAACAACCATACTTCTGTTACTCCAAAATTCTGCAAATTTAGGAAAACGTAGGAAATTTGTATATCCATTAACTGTAAAAATTTTAGAATGTTTTGACGCTCCAGTGATTTTTAACAATTTTGCTACTGGGTGCAAAATTTTCTGTTTTTGCACAGAATCAAGTCAACTATCACCCACACTATCCCAATGGCTTTACTTGGCACTTTATTGAAACAGAAACTATAACAACATGATTACTACAGTAGCTTAATCATGTGAACACACAAAAATAGTAAGCATAAATGTTGAGTTGTCTCTAAACGAGAACTTTTCTTCAAAGCTTTTTAGCTAAGCAGTGATATTTTAATGATACTCTTCCAAGCGCAATTTCGATGATAATTTTATTCATACTCTAAAAGATATAAGTGAAGTTCATAGAGCATTCTACAATTAATATACTTTTACCAATCCAATCTCAAAATATATAAGTGAAGCACACGAAGCATTCTATAAAGCCATACTCAAAAGATTTAAGTGGAGCACAAAGAGCATTCTATAAAGCCATACTCAAAAGATTTAAGTGAAGCACAAAGAGCATTCTATAAATCCATGAAGGAATAAATCAAACTAGCATAGTGCATAAAGGAAAATTAAAACACAAAATACGCATATCATGTGAAAACAAAAACCGAGGTATACCGATAATTGTTGAAGAATAAAGATGGGATGCCTTCCGGGGCATCCCCAAGCTTAGATGCTTGAGTCTCCTTGAAATATTTACTTGGGGTGCCTTGGGAATACCCAATCTTGAACTCTTGTCTCTCTGTATTCTTCTTATATCGATTCCTCCTCGATCTTTGAACACTTCATCCACACAAAACTTAACAAAAACCCTTGTGAGATCCGTTAGTATAATAAGGAAAATCACTACCTTTAGGTACTATTGTAAACTCATTCCAACTTCATATTAGCCTTATATCTACTGTATTCCAACTTCACCATGGTTCATACCCCCGATACATCCCATAGATTCATCAAAATAAGCTAACAACACATAGAAAACAGAATCTAGGAAAAACAGGAGAGTCGGTAGCAATATGAAAAATTTACCATAGTTATATAACTCCAAAAATTCTGAAACAATAGGAAAAAATAAACAATTTGCATATAAGTAATTTGTAAAAATTTGAGAAACTTTTGATGTTCCAGTAAAAAAATGTAAATTCACGCACTAGAGCCAAAGTTTCTGTTTTTGCACCGCACATAGCAAACAAGCAATCTAATCATACTAAGGCCAAATCATGGCACATTATTTTTATAATACAATGGATATATACAAGGGGATAATTATTTTTAAGAAAATTCCGTGAAAAATTCTACATTGTTTCCATGACCATGAACACAAGTGTTCAAGGTCGACCCTCACTTCTCCAATTTATAACTTTCCAATCACTTCTCTTTTTGAATAAGTTTTTAGGAAAAAGAGACAAGTATTTTTTTTGTATTTTGCATTCTTTAAGAAAATTGTTTGTTTCACCCACAACTAAAGAAAACAAAAATAAAGGGAAAACAAAATCTACTTAGTGAAGAAAGCAAACAAGCATACACGAGAATATCAACCCCACGCTATTGCTCCCGGCAACGGTGCCAGAAAAGAGCTTGATAATCCCCAAGTGCAAGGAATCATCGTAGAAATTTCCAAAGATGGAAGTGATAAGTATGGAGTGTCGAACCCAGAAGGAGCTAAAGGTAAGATGAATATTCTCTCAGGTCCTATCTGCCACCGATAAAACTCTACGTACACCGAGCGTTTGCTTTCATCTAGAAACGAGAAATAAAACTACGTTGTAGGTATAAAGAGGATAGCTTTGCATGATATCGGAGAGCTAAAATATAAAAATAGGTGTTGTTAACATAAAGTTAGAATAGATTACAATATATTATAAATAGCAAGTGTTGAATAATGATGGATTGGTGTGCGGAATTAATCTAGGCAATTGTTAATAAGATCGGTAATCATTATTGCATTTTCATATGAGGGAGAGGCATAAGCTAACATGCTTTCTCTACTTGGATCATATGCACTTATGATTGGAACTCTAGCAAGCATCTATAACTACTAAATATCATTAAGGTAAAACCCAACCATAGCATTAAACTATCAAATCCTCTTTACTCCCATACGCAAACGACCCCTTACTCGCGTTTAAGCTTCTGTCACTCTAGCAACCCACTATAAGAAAATCATAACATATTGCAAACCCTACAGCATGAATCCCTTACGTCTACGCGGCACGGAGGGCACTGTAGGACATCACCAAAATAAAACATGCAACTCAAACCAATCTAGATCATCAATCAACCCAAAAGACAAAATAAATCTACTCAAAACATCATAGGATGGCAACACATCATTGGATCTTAATACGTGGCATAAAGCACCATGTTCATGTAGGGGATTACAGCGGGGTGCAGGAGAGTGGAACGCTTAAAAGAGATGAGGAATGTGATGAAGAAAGTGATGTTGATGAAGACGATGACCGCAGCGATGGTTCCCCCAACGGCACTCCGGCGCCACCGAGAGAGAGGGGGAGAGAGTCTCCCCATTGTGTTTCCTCCTCCATGGCCTCCCCCTACATGGGGAGAGGTTCTCCCCCTTGTGCTTACTCCTCCATGGCCTCCCCCTAGATGGGGAGAGGTTCTGTCTCTAGTCCTTGGCCTCCATGGTGATGATGGCCCCCTCCGGCTTCCTCCTCCATGGCCTCCGATGATGATGGTGCCCTCCGGCAGGGCGCCGGAGAGGGCCTAGATTGAATTTCGTGTGTACAGAGGCTTGCGGCGGCGGAACTTCTCGTCTAGGGTTCTTTTTGGAGGTTACGGAATATATAGGAATTTTTGGCGTCGGTCTCACGTCAAGGGGGTCCACGAGGAAGCGACAAGTCGCCTCCGTGCGCCCTGGGGAGTGTGCGCGCCCCCCGGCCTGTGGCTTCCTTGATGACCCACAAGTATAGGGGATCTATCGTAGTCCTTTCGATAAGTAAGAGTGTCGAACCCAACGAGGAGTAGAAGGAAATGATAAGCGGTTTTCAGTAAGGTATTCTCTGCAAGCACTCAAATTATCGGTAACAGATAGTTTTGTGATAAGGTAATTTGTGACGGATAACAAGTAATGAAAGTAAACAAGGTGCAGCAAGATGGCCCAATCCTTTTTGTAGCAAAGGACAAGCCTGAACAAACTCTTATATAGAGAAAAGCGCTCCCAAGGACACATGGGAATTATCGTCAAGCTAGTTTTCATCACGCTCATATGATTCACGTTCGTTACTTTGATAATTTGGTATGTGGGTGGACCGGTGTTTGGGTGTTGTCCTTCCTTGGACAAGCATCCCACTTATGATTAACCCTTATTGCAAGCATCCGCAACTACAAAAGAAGTATTAAGGTAAACCTAACCATAGCATGAAACATATGGATCCAAATCAGCCCCTTACGAAGCAACTCATAAACTAGGGTTTAAGCTTCTGTCACTCTAGCAACCCATCATCTACTTATTACTTCCCAATGCCTTCCTCTAGGCCCAAACAATGGTGAAGTGTCATGTAGTCGACGTTCACATAACACCACTAGAGGAAAGACAACATACATCTCATCAAAATATCAAATGAATACCAAATTCACATGACTACTTATAGCAAGACTTCTCCCATGTCCTCAGGAACAAACGTAACTACTCACAAATCATATTCATGTTCATAATCAGAGTGGTATTAATATGCATAAAGGATATGAACATATGATCTTCCACCAAATAAACCAACTAGCATCAACTACAAGGAGTAATCAACCCCACCACAGGAGACTATAAAGATCAACTCTGACGCCACCTTCCTGTCGGCCAATGGATAGTGTTGGGCGGGAGCGATCGCAAGGGACTCCAGAGGACGGGTTTTGATGTCAGTTTGTGAACAGATTGGCACTGCAGCAAGTGTGGAAGAAGCTGAGGCCCGGGCAGCTTTGGTTGGCCTGAAGGCGGTGGCAGAAGCTTACAGAGGGGCAATAGTGCTTGAAATGGACTGTTTGGTGATAGTAAATGATTTAAAAGGTGAAACTCAGAGCCTATCACCATGTTATGGAGTGTTATAGGACATGCTGGACATCTTGGGGTTTTTTTTGCATCCTTCAGCGTCAATCATGTGAGTAGGGATTGCAACACCCTGGCCCATGAGCTAGCTGTGGAGGCAAGACAGCACGACGATCTTCGGCTCTCCGCGACGGTTCCGGCCAGGCTGATGACGAGGATGCGGGATGATTGTACTCCTCCCACTTGTGTATTATGTATACTCGAGTATCTAAAAAAAGAGTAGGCCAATAAAAACCGGATTGCAATACCTTATGTGCAGTTCTGTCTCCAGCGTGGTGTCCTCCATAAGCCTCGGAGTGACACTTGTGTAGGATCTGTTCCTGTTCATGCTCAAGTACACAACGTCTAATAACACCATCTACTTTTTCTTTATAAAGGTGTGGGTCATCCCAAAAGTAATGTCTTAAATCATAGAAAAACTTTTTCTTTTGCTGGTATGTGAAACTAGGTTGTATAAATTTAGCAACAATGTAATTCGCATAATCAGCATACCATGGAGCAGTACGAGAAGCATTTATGACAGCTAGTTGTTCATTAGGAAAGCTATCATCAATAGGTAGTGGGTCATCAAGAACATTCTCTAACCTAGACAAGTTGTCTGCAATGGGGTTCTCAGCTCCCTTTCTATCAATAATATGCAAATCAAATTCTTGTAACAAGAGAACCCATCTAATAAGTCTAGGTTTAGCATCATTCTTTTTCATAAGGTATTTAAGAGCAGCATGATCAGTGTGAAAAGTTACTTTAGAATCAACAATATAAGGTCTGAACTTATCACAAGCAAATACAACTGCTAAAAATTCCTTTTCAGTAGTAGCATAATTTCTCTGTGCACTGTCTAGAGTTTTACTAGCATATGGAATAACATTCAATTTTTTTATCAACTCTTTGTCCTAGAACAACACCTACAGCATAATCACTAGCATCACACATAATTTCAAAGAGTAAATTCCAATCAGGTGGCTAAACAATAGGTGCAGAAATCAAAGTCTTAAGTATTTCAAATGCTTCTACACAAGCATCATCAAAGACAAAAGGAATATCATTTTGTAAGAGATTAGTCAGTGGCCTGGAGATTTTAGAGAAGTCCTTAATGAACCTCCTATAAAATCCGGCATGACCAAGGAAACTTCTTATACCTTTAATGTCCGTGGGACACAACATCTTTTCAATAGCATCAACTTTAGCTTTATCAACTTCAATACCTCTTTCAGAAATTTTATGCCCCAAGACAATGCCTTCATTAACCATAAAGTGGCACTTCTCCCAATTCAAGACAAGGTTAGTCTCTTCACATCTCTGCAAAACTCGATCAAGGTTTCTCAAGCAATCATCAAAAGAACTTCCATCAAAGGAGAAATCATCCATGAAAACCTCAACAATCTTTTCACAAAGATCAGAGAATATAGCCATGATGCATCTTTGGAAGGTAGAGGGTGCATTACATAAACCAAAAGGCATACATCTATAAGCAAAGGTACTGAAAGGGCAAGTAAAAGTGGTATTTTCTTGATCCTCTTTTGACACAGGTATTTGAGAGAAACCAGAATAACCATCTAGAAAGCAAAAATGTGTATGTTTGGATAGTCTTTCTAGCATTTGATCAATAAAAGGTAAATGGTAATGATCCTTTTTAGTAGCTTTATTTAATTTGAGGAAATCAATTACCATCCTATAACCTGTAACAATTCTTTGTGGGATCAATTCATCTTTATCATTAGGAACAACAGTGATACCTCCCTTCTTAGGGACACAATGGACATGACTTACCCACTAACTATCAGCAACGGGATAGATTATACCTGCCTTTAGAAGCTTTAGTATTTCTTCCCTTACCACTTCTTTCATCTTAGGATTTAACCATCGTTGGTGATCAACAACTGGTTTAGCATCTTTCTCCAATTTTATTTTGTGCTGGCATAGAGTGGGACTAATGCCCTTAAGATCATCAAGAGTATATTCAATAGTAGCATGGTGCTTCTTCAGAGTTTTCAATAATTTCTTTTCTTCATGCTCTGAAAGGTTGGCACTAATAATAACAGGATATATCTTCTTTTTCATCAATATAAGCATATTTAAGAGTATCAGGCAATAGTTTAAGCTCAAACACGGGATCACCCTTGGGTCGAGGAGGATACACTGGGATTTCAACAGGCAAGTTGTGTTTCAAAATAGGTCCCTGTTTAAAGAATACTTCATCTGTTTCCCTTCTTTCATTCATAAACATATCATTCTCATGGTCTAGCAAATACTGTTCTAAAGGATCATTACGAGGCAGGGCAATAGAAGCAAGACCAATAATTTCATCTTTACTAGGCAATTCCTCATCACGGGGTTGTCTACGGAATTTAGCAAAATTAAACTTATGAGACATATCACCCAAACCGATAGTAACAACATCCTTTTTGCAGTCTATTCTAGCATTAACAGTATTCAAGAATGGTCTACCAAATATAATGGGACAAAAGCTATCTTGTGGGGAACCAACAACAAGAAAATCAGCAGGATATTTAACTTTCCCACACAAGACTTCAACATCTCTAACAATCCCAACTGGTGAAATAGTATCCCTATTGGCAAGCTTAATTGTAACATCAATTTCTTCTATCTCAGCAGGTGCAATATCATGCATAATTTCTTTGTATAAGGAATGAGGTATTGCACTTGCACTAGCACCCATATCACATAAGCCATGATAACAATGATCTCCTATTTTAACAGAAATAACATGCATGCCTACAACAGGTCTATGTTTATTTTTAGTATCAGGTCTGGCAATTCTAGCAGCTTCATTACAAAAGTAAATAACATGCCCATCAATATTATCCGCCAAGAGATCCTTAACCATAGCAATACTAAGTTCAACTTTAATTTGCTCAGGGGGTTTGGGTGTCCTAATATTACTTTTGTTGACCACATTTGAAGCTTTAGCATGATCCTTTATTCTAACAGGGAAAGGTGGTTTCTCAATATAAGCAGTAGGAACGACAGGATCATTATAAGTGATAGTCTTTTCTTCAACTTTAATAGGTGCAACTACTTTTACTTCAGTGGGAGGATTATATTGAAACCACTTCTCCTTAGGGAGATCAACATGAGTAGCAAAGGATTCACAGAAAGAAGCTACTATCTCAAAGTCAAGTCCGTATTTAGTGCTAAATTCACGGAAAACATCGGTATCCATAAAAGATTTAACACAATCAAACTTAGTTGTTATACCTGACTCCTTACCATTGTTGAGATCCCAATTTTTAGAGTTGCATTTAATTCTTTCCAATAAATCCCATTTGAATTCAATAGTCTTCATCATAAAAGATCCTGTACAAGAAGTATTGAGCATGGAGTGATTATTGAGAGAAAGCCGAGCATAAATTTTTTGAATAATAATTTCTCTTGAGAGCTCATGATTGGGGCATGAATATAACATTGACTTAAGCCTCCCCCAAGATTGATCTATGCTTTCTCCTTTGCGAGGCCAAAAATATATATATAATTACGATCACGATGAACAAGATGCATAGGATAAAACTTCTGATGAAATTCCAATTTCAATGGGTTGTACTTCCATGATCCCATATCATCACATAGCCTAAACCATGTCAATGCCTTTCCCTTCAAAGATAAAGGGAAGACCTTCTTCTTGATAACATCCTCGGGCATACCTGCAAGCTTAAATAATCCACAAACTTCATCCACATAGATTAGGTGCAAATCGGGATGTAATGTTCCATCACCTGTGAAAGGATTAGCTAGCAGTTTCTCTATCATACCTGAAGGAATTTCAAAGTAAACATTTTCAGTAGGTTCAGTAGGTTGAGGAGCAACTCTTTGCTCTACTGGTCGGGGTGAAGATACCCCGAACAAGCCCCTCAAAGGATTATGTTCCATAGTAACAAGTGACAGTAAATTTCAGCACACTATATAAATTTTTTCTCACCAAATTCCACCTACCAAAGGCGCTTCACTCCCCGGAAACAGCGCCAGAAAAGAGTCTTGATGACCCACAAGTATAGGGGATCTATCGTAGTCCTTTCGATAAGTAAGAGTGTCGAACCCAACGAGGAGCAGAAGGAAATGATAAGCGGTTTTCAGTAAGGTATTCTCTGCAAGCACTGAAATTATCGGTAACATATAGTTTTGTGATAAGGTAATTTGTAACGGGTAACAAGTAATGAAAGTAAAAAAGGTGCAGCAAGATGGCCCAATCCTTTTTGTAGCAAAGGACAAGCTTGAACAAACTCTTATATAGAGAAAAGCGCTCCCGAGGACACATGGGAATTATCGTCAAGCTAGTTTTCATCACGCTCATATGATTCGTGTTCATTACTTTGATAATTTGGTATGTGGTTGGACCAGTGTTTGTGTGCTATCCTTCCTTGGACAAGCATCCCACTTATGATTAACCCCTATTGCAAGCATGCGCAACTACAAAAGAAGTATTAAGGTAAACCTAACCATAGCATGAAACATATGGATCCAAATCAGCCCCTTACGAAGCAACTCATGAACTAGGGTTTAAGCTTCTGTCACTCTAGCAACCCATCATCTACTTATTACTTCCGAATGCCTTCCTCTAGGCCCCAACAATGGTGAAGTGTCATGTAGTCGACGTTCACATAACACCACTAGAGGAAAGACAACATACATCTCATCAAAATATCGAACGAATATCAAATTCACATGACTACTTATAGCAATACTTCTCCCATGTCCTCAGGAACAAACGTAACTACTCACAAAGCATATTCATGTTCATAATCAGAGGGGTATTAATATGCATAAAGGATCTGAACATATGATCTTCCACCAAATAAACCAACTAGCATCAACTACAAGGAGTATACAACACAACTAGTAACCCACAGGTACCAATCTGAGGCTTTGGGACAAAGATTGGATACAAGAGATGAATTAGGGTTTCAGAGGAGATGGTGCTGGTGAAGATGTTGATGGAGATTGACCCCCTCCCGATGAGAGGATCGTTGGTGATGACGATGGCGATGATTTCCCCCTCCCGGAGGGAAGTTTCCCTGGCAGAACAGCTCCGCCGGAGCCCTAGATTGCTTCCGCCAAGGTTCCGCCTCGTGGCGGCGGAGTTTCTTCCCGAAAGCCTGCTTATGATTTTTTCCAGGGTAAAAGACTTCATATAGCAGAAGATGGGCACCGGAGGCCTGCCAGGGGGCCCACGAGGTAGGGGGCGCGCCCCCACCCTCGTGGATGGTGGGTGGCCCCCTCTGGTACTTTCTTTGCTCAATATTTTTTATTAATTCCAAAAATAACTGCCGTGGAGTTTCAGGACTTTTGGAATTGTGCAGAATAGGTCTCTAATATTTGCTCCTTTTCCAGCCTAGAATTCCAGCTGCCGGCATTCTCCCTCTTCATGTAAACCTTGTAAAATAAGAGAGAATATGTATAAGTATTGTGACATAACGTGTAAAAACAGCCCATAATGCAATAAATATCGATAAAAAGCATGATGCAAAATGGACGTATCATTCCTCATGAAGCTTCTGGTCCTTCCTCAATGCTTCGGGGGTCTCTTTTGGTCCTTAAAAATTACCGTAATTTTTCACCCCAGTTCGAGAACTTCTATTTCTGCACAAAAGACGACACCATGGTAGTTCTGCTGAAAACAACGTCAGTTCGGGTTAGTTCTAATCAAATCATACAAAAACCATATAAAATTGTTGTAAACCTTGCATGAATACTTCATAACTTATAGATACGTTGGAGACGTATCAGTAGTTACCTCTTTCCCTAACTTTTGTGGTTCTTCTCTTCGGCCATGGGTTCAGTGGTGGTCGTTGTGTGCAAAGTGCACTGCTTGAGGGCAGGGAGAGGTGGAGCACTTGGACGTTGAGAGCTAGGCCATGAGGAAGAAGATGATGGCAGGGGATCAAAAGCATAAGCTTCCACAGCATCAGGTTGCCCTTTTATAGGGTGGTGGGAATACAATGTAGAGACATGTCAATGCCACCATGCGATAGGAAATCTCCCCACATTTCCGTATTTAAGGAATAATTACACAGGGGGTGGAGTGGTAGTTGGTAACCTCTATGCGAGGATCGTGGTGCACGATCCCTCTTGATGGGACGTGAAATTGGTGGGAACTTTACCCATGTCCTCACGTCACATTGAACGCCAGGTGATGGATGCCAGGTGGCATAGTGGGCCTATGGAAAAGACTGGTCTGCGTTGTCACAACCAGATTGGATAATCTTCATAGTGGGACGCAAGAGTTCTTCCCGCAAAAGTAACTAGTGATACATCTCCAACGTATCTATAATTTATGAAGTATTCATGCTGCTATATTATCATTCTTGGATGTTTCACAATCATTTTATAGCAACTTTATATCATTTTTCGGGACTAACCTATTGACCCAGTGCCCAGTGCCAGTTGCTGTTTTTTGCTTGTTTTTTACATCGCAGGAAATCAATATCAAATGGAGTCCAAACACCGCGAAACTTTTTGCAGATTTTTTATGGACCAGAACACTCAGGATGGGCCAGAGCAGCACCTGGGGGTGCCTCGAGTGGGGCACAACCCACCAGGGCGTGCCTGGGGGCCTAGGCGCGCCCAGGTGGGTTGTGCCCACCTCGGTGGCCTCCCGCACCCCCTCTTTACCCCATAAATTCACAAATATTCCAAAACCCTTCGGGGTTAACCCAGATTAGAAGTTCCGCCGCCGCAAGGCTCTGTAGCCACCGAAAACCAATCTCGACCCCGTTCCGGCACACTACCGGAGGGGGAATCATCACCGGTGGCCATCTTCATCATCCCGGCGGCCACCATGATGAGGAGGGAGTAGTCCACCCTCGGGGCTGAGGGTTTGTATTAGTAGCTATGTGTTTAATCTCTCTCTCTCTCTCGTGTTCTTCAGATGTCACGATCTTGATGTATCGCAGGCTCTGTTAATATAGTCGGATCAAATGGTGTTTTCCCCTCTCTATCTTGTGATGAATTGAGTTTTCCCTTTGAGATTTCGTTGCTATCGGATTGAATACTTTTATGGATTCGAGAACAATTGATATATGTCTTGCAATTGAATACTCGTGGTGACAATGGGGTATCGTGTTGATTCACTTCATATTTGTTTTGGAATTCAACTCGCGGATTCTCGAGGTGACATTGGGGTAATCTATGCATAGGGGTTAATGCACGTTCTTGTATTTGTTTCTCCAGTAGAAATCTTGGGGCACTCTTTGAAGTTCTTTGTTTTGGATTGAGTATTATTAATATGAATTTGCTTTGGTGTTATTTTAGTACGAACTTTTGAATAGATCGAACGAAAAGACTAGCTTTGAGGTGGTTTCGTACCCTAAACAATTTATTCTTATGTTCTGCGCTAGATAGGAACTTTGGAGTGATTCTTCATGGCACTTTGAGGGATGGTTATTAATTGCTACCTCTTGAGCATGCGTTGGTTTTACCTTGAAGAGGAAAGGGTGATGCAGCAAAGTAGTGTAAGTATTTCCCTCAGTTTTTGAGAACCAAGGTATCAATCCAGTAGGAGATAACACACAAGTGACCTAGTACTTGCACAAACAATCAAGAACCTTGCAACCAACGCGATAAAGGGGTTTTCAATCCCTTCATGGTCACTCGCAAAAGTGAGATCTAATAAAGATAGTAAGATAAATATTTTTGGTATTTTTGTTGTATAGATTGGAAAATAAAATTGCAAAATAGTAAATGAGATGTGATGTAAATAAAATAGATGCAATATAATAAGAAAGAGACCCAGGGGCCATAGGTTTCACTAGTGGCTTCTCTCAAGATAGCATGTATTACGGTGGGTGAACTAATTACTGCTGAGCAATTGATAGAAAATCGCATAATTATGAGAATATCTAGGCAATGACCATGAATATAGGCATCACGTCTGTGTCAAGTAGACCGAAACGATTCTGCATCTACTACTATTACTCCACACATCGACCGCTATCCAGCATGCATCTAGAGTATTAAGTTCATAAGAAAAGAGTAACGCATTAAGCAAGATGACATGATGTAGAGGGATAAACTCAAGCAATATGATATAAACCACATATTTTTATCCTTGATGGCAATAATACAATACGTGCCTTGCTGCCCCTACTGTCATTGGGAAAGGACACCGCAAGATTGAACCCAAAGCTAAGCACTTCTCCCATTGCAAGAAAGATCAATCTAGTCAGCCAAATTAAACCGATAATTCGAAGAGACTTGAAAAGATATCAAATCATGCATATAAGAATTCAGAGAAGAACCAAATATTATTCATAGATAATCTTGATCATAAATCCTCAATTCATCGGATCTCGGCAAACACACTGTAAAAGAGTATTACATCGAATAGATCTCCAAGAACACCGAGGAGAACTTTGTATTGAAACCAAAGAGAGAGAAGAAGCCATCTAGCTAATAACTATGGACCCAAAGGTCTGTGATAAACTACTCACACATCATCAGAGAGGCTATGGTGTTGACGTAGAAGCCCTCATGATCGATTCCCCCTCTGGCAGAGCGCCGGAAAAGGCCCGAAGATGGGATCTCACGGGTACAGAAGGTTGCGGCGGTGGAAAAGTGGTTTCGTGGCTCCCCTGATGTTTTTAGTGTATAAGGGTATATATAGGCGAAAGAAGTACGTCGGTGGAGCTGCATGGGGCGCACGAGGGTGGGGGCGCGCCTACCCCCTGGGGGCGCCCTCCTGCCTCGTGGCCGCCTCGCGGAGTTCCAGACTTCAACTCCATGTCTTATGGATTGCTTTCGTTCCAAGAAAGATCATCGCGAAGGTTTCATTCCGTTTGGATTCTGTTTGGTATTCCTTTTTTGCAAAACATTGAAATAGGCAAAAAAACAGAAACTGGCACTGGGCCTTTGGTTAATAGGTTAGTCCCAAAAATAATATAAAAGAGCATATTAAAGCCCATTAAACATCCAAAACATATAATATAATAGCATGGAACAATCAAAAATTATAGATACGTTGGAGACGTATCAGTTATATGATCCAATTATATTAGCATTGTTGAGAGGTTGCACTAGTGAAAGTATGGACCCTAGGCCTCATTTCCAAGCATTCCAATACCGTTTTTGTGCCCGTTTACTATTTGCTACCTTGCTGTTTTTATTTATTCAGATTATAAAAATATATTTCTACCATCCATATTACACTTTTATCACCATCTCTTTGCCAAACTAGTGCACCTATACAATTTGCCATTGTATTGGGTGTGTTGGGGAGACAAGAGATTTCTTGTATTTGGTTGCAGGGTTGTTTGAGAGAGACTATCTTCATCCTCCGCCTCCCATGGATTGATAAACCTTAGGTCATCTACTTGAGGGAAAATTGGTACTGTCCTACAAAACTCTGCGCTTGGAGGCCCAACACGTGTCTACAAGAATAAAGTTGCGTAGTAGACATCAAGCTCTTTTCTGGCGCCGTTGCCGGGGAGGTGAGTGCTTCAAGGTATATCTTTAGATCTTGCAATTGAATATTTTAGTTTCTTGTTTTATCACTAGTTTGGTTTATAAAAGAAAACTACAAAAAAATGGAATTAAGGTTGCATCATATTATTCATCTTTATAATGTCTTTCTTGAAAATGATGGATCAGAAAATTGTGCTCAATTGTTAGCAGAAGAAGTCAATAAAATATTTGACATAAACTCCTTGAATGATGGGCATGATTTCAATGTTGTTAGTATGAACTCTTTGAATATCCATGATGCTAATGATATGCAAATCTACAAGCTTGGGGATGCTATATTTGATGAAGATGATATTTTTATCCCCCCAAGATTTGATGTGCAGATTTGTTATAATGATTGCATGCCTCCTATTTATAATGATTATAATGATGAAAGTGGATTCAGAGAGGTCATGACTTTATTTAATGATGAATCCAACATTTTGGATGAGGCTTGAATTGACTATGATAACAAAGTTGCTATCTATGATGATTATGGTGATGACATGTATGCTATAAAGAATAACAATAACCATGAAACTTGTCATCATGATTTTAATTTTCAATCCCATGATAGTTATTTTGTTGAGTTTCCTCCCACTACTATTGATGAGAAGAAATTTTCTTATGTGGAGAGTAACAAAATTACTATGATTATGCATCATGAAAAGAGTGCCTTATGTGATGGTTATATTGTTGAATTTCTTCATGATGCTACTGAAAATTATTGTGAGAGAGGAACTTATACTTGTAGGAATTGCAATAATATCAAGTTTCCTCTCTATGTGTTGAAAGTTTTGAAGTTATGCTTGTTTTGCCTTCCTATGCTAGTTGATTTTTGCTCCCATAAGTTGTTTGCTCACAAAATCCCTATGCATAGGAAGTGGGTTAGACTTAAATGTGGTAGTCATATGCTTCATGATGCTCTCTTCATGTTTCAATTATTATCTTTTAATGCGAGCATCATTGAAATCATCATGCCTAGCTAAAAGGCATTAAAGAAAAGTGCTGTTGGGAGACAACCCAACACGTTTACCTACAGTTTTTGTGTGAACACATGATTATGCTAATGTAGTAATCATGTTTTATTGTTTTTGTTTCAATAAAGTGCCAAGTAAAGCCTTTGGGATCATGTTGGGTGATAGTTGATTTGATCTTGCAGAAAAACAGAAACTTTTGCGAACACGAAAATAATTCTTATTTTTAACAGAAGAGTGCTTTTGAGTTGATTCGTTTTGCAGAAGATTAATATACAAATTTCTCACATGGTCCTAATTTTTTCATAATTTTTGGAGTAGCAGAAGTATGGTTTGAGTACAGATTACTATAGAATGTTTTGTTTTTGACAGATTCTATTTTCAATGCATAGTTTGCTTGTTTTCTAGTTTCCATGGCTTATATTGCTCAATATAAATTGTGGAAATGATATGCAACAGTAGGAATTGTGTGCAAAAAATATGAATCTTGACTTTGACAGTACCTAAATGAAATGGTTTGCTCTTTATCATACTAACACTACTAGGGAAAATCCTAGCAGTAGCGCGGGTTTTAGGCCTACCAGTAGCGCGGGCGGCAGCGCTACTGGTACGGCGCTACAGCTAACGGTTAGAAGTAGCGTGGTTAACCCACGTTGCTGCTATATCCACTTAGTAGTAGCGCTTCCTGGAAAGGGCGCTACTGGTAATTACTAGTAGCGCTTCTCGCAGCCCGCACTACTACTATTATTCCGTATTATATTTCTTTTTAATTCATGTTGTATTCATACACCATTATACAAGTTTTCATATAGCAGCAATTTAGAGATTCTTTTTACATCATAATGAGTTATTACATCATTGGGTGAAAGAACCGTGGACTAGTTTCAAGTGGATGGACATCCACTTGAAACTAATCCGCGGTTCTTTCACCCAAGGATATAATAAATATATCATCATCATCATCATATCATTAACAACTTATCATCATAATACATCATTGTCATATAACACCTCCTCATGATCATTGTTTTCATCAATGAGACATCACATAGGAAGTTGGTCACTAGTCATAATCACAACTCCTCCTCATCATCAACTCTAACACATTGTACCACATAATAAACATTCTACCTAGGACCTACTTCTCTCTCATAGGACCTACCACCTTCTCTTAGGTAAAATAGCATAAAACAAGATAGGCCCTGACTCTCCATTATGGAGAATGGAGATTATCCTGTCTCCAATTCTTGCCTTTCGCACAATGGTGCTTCCAAGAACCTCCCTACGACTGACCATACATTTTTTCCATTTTTTGATTATCATGTCTTCACCGGTTTTAGAAATCCGATATGGACAGGTGTGATTCGTAGGATGACATGGCTGTATGTTCAAGACATCAAGGCGACCATTCTAAAACATCAGATGAGGCACACAATCCTTCGGGATTTTCTATTGAAAAACATAGTAATAACTTCGTAGTTAGCAATGTAGTTCAGTTTTAGAAGAATTTATGCAAAAGATGCACGGATGTCGTAATAGTAAAAAATCGTACCATGGCATCTCCATGGATGTTACCGTAGTTCAACACATGCACTAGTGGCTTGTATTGACCATAATGTGGAGGAGTTTGATAATAGATATTGTAATTCTCAAGATCAGTACAAAATGTGATCAGATGATTTTTCTCCTAATAAGTTAGTTCGGAGCCATCGGTGTAGTAGGTTCTGTCTACCATCTTCCGCACATTGTTTGAAGAATGAAAATAAGTTGTCAATGGAAATAAGCTGTCAACTATTTTGAAATAAACAATATAAATTAGTTAATTACTATGTTTGAGAAACTCACATAGCGGTAGAATTGGAAGCGTATCAACAAGGACCCAAATGTCCATATTGTCTTGGTCGATGTCAGGATCACCAAGATCCATGGTGACAAGCATACCCTCATAAAAACCATACATCTTGCAAAGTGCTTCCCAATTTGTGCAACCAAAATGTGTTACGCTCTCAGAATTGTACAGATTTACTTCAAAATCCATACCATGATGGGTCCTAAGGTGAATTTTCTTTGTTTTGAAACTTTCATGGTGTTCAAAATCCATCCTCTCCAAGACATAGCATTTTGCATGGCATGGGATAAGCTATTCGAATTGTAAAAGATGAAAATTGCACGTCGAAATAGTTGAAGTCGTGCTTAATTACGAAAAAAACACTTGTCGTCATCGCGTACCGTTTCAACATCGAAGGTCTCCCGGAGCTTAATGCTGAAGCGTCGATCTTAGTACAGGTGAGGCCTGTCGCACAGACCTCGGTCGTCGTTGCACCAGTCGCACTCCCCCGGGAGACTTTCACTACTAGGGAAAACCCTAGCAGTAGCGCGGGTATTTTGCCTATCAGTAGCGCGGGCTGCCGCGCTACTAATAAGGCGCTACAGCTAACATGTAGCAGTAGCGCGTGTCATCCAACGCTACTGCTATACATGGCTAGCAGTAGCGAGCTTTAGTGCAACGCACTAGCGCTAATATCTAAAGCGCTTTTTACCAGAAAGCGCTACTAATAACTTTATTCCCCTCGGTACTGCTAGTTTTATTATTATTTTTCTGCGTATTTGTTTTGTATTTGAACAGGCTTTATACAATAATCTTTAGCATATCATACACATACAAATCTAATCATAGAATATACATACAAATAGTTGTTGGGGAACGTAGTAATTTCAAAAAAATTCCTACGCACACGCAAGATCATGGTGATGCATAGCAACGAGAGGGGAGAGTGTTGTCTACATACCCTCGTAGACCGTAAACGGAAGCGTTATGATAACGCGGTTGATGTAGTCGTACGTCTTCACAATCGACCGATCCTAGTACCGAAAGTACGACACCTCCGCGATCTGCACACGTTCGGCTCGGTGACGTCCCACAAACTCACGATCCAGCAGAGTGTCGAGGGAGAGCTTCGTCAGCATGATGGTGTGATGACAGTGATGATGAAGCTACCGCCGCAGGGCTTCGCCTAAGCACTGCAACGATATGACCGAGGTGGATTATGGTGGAGGGGGGCACCGCACACGGCTAAGAAATCAATGATCAACTTGTGTGTCTATGGGGTGCCCCCTCCCTCGTATATAAAGGAGTGGAGGAGGGGGAGAGGGCCGGCCTCCTAGGCGCGGCCAAGGGGGGAGTCCTACTCCCGGTGGGAGTAGGATTCCCCCTTCCCTAGTTGTAGTAGGAGAGGGAAGGAAGGGGGAGAGGAAGAGAAGGAAAGGGGGGCCAAACCGCATAACAACATACGTTGTTCCCTTTGTCATCGGTATGTTACTTGCCCCAGATTCGATCGTCGGTATCTCAGTACCTAGTTCAATCTCGTTACCGGCAAGTCTCTTTACTCGTTCCGTAATGCATCATCCCGCAACTAACTCATTAGTCACATTGCTTGCAAGGCTTATAGTGATGTCCATTACCGAGAGGACCCAGAGATACCTCTCCGACAATCGGAGTGACAAATCCTAGTCTCGATCTATGCCAACTCAACAAGTACCATCGGAGACACCTGTAGAGCACCTTTACAATCACCCAGTTACGTTGTGACGTTTGGTAGCACACAAAGTGTTCCTCCGGTATTCGGGAGTTGCATAATCTCATAGTCATAGGAACATGTATAAGTCATGAAGAAAGCAATAGCAACATACTAAACGATCAAGTGCTAAGCTAACCGAATGGGTCAAGTTAATCACATCATTCTCTAATGATGTGATCCCGTTAATCAAATGACAACTCATGTCTATGGCTAGGAAACTTAACCATCTTTGATTCAACAAGCTAGTCAAGTAGAGGCATACTAGTGACACTCTGTTTGTCTATGTATTCACACATGTACTAAGTTTCCGGTTAATACAATTTTAGCATGAATAATAAACATTTATCATGATATAAGGAAATATAAATAACAACTTTATTATTGCCTCTAGGGAATATTTCCTTCAGTCTCCCACTTGCACTAGAGTCAATAATCTAGATTACACAGTAATGATTCTAACACCCATGGAGTCTTGGTGTTGATCATGTTTTGCTCGTGAGAGAGGCTTAGTCAACGGGCCCGCAACATTTAGATCTGTATGTATCTTGCAAATCTCTATGTATGCCTCCTTGACTTGATCGCGGATGGAATTGAAGCGTCTCTTGATGTGCTTGGTTCTCTTGTGAAACCTGGATTCCCTTCCCAAGGCAATTGCACCAGTATTGTCACAAAAGATTTTCATTGGACCCGATGCACTAGGTATGACACCTAGATCGGATATGAACTCCTCCATCCAGACTCCTTCACTTGCTGCTTCCGAAGCAGCTATGTACTCCGCTTCACACGTAGATCCCGCCACTATGCTTTGCTTAGAACTGCACCAAATGACAGCTCCATTGTTCAATATAAACACGTATCCAGTTTGTGACTTAGAGTCATCGGGATCAGTGTCAAAGCTTGCATCGACGTAACCATTTACGACGAGCTCTTTGTCACCTCCATAAACGAGAAACATATCCTTAGTCCTTTTCAGGTATTTCAGGATGTTCTTGACCGCTGTCCAGTGATCCACTCCTGGATTACTTTGGTACATCCCTGCTAAGCTGATAGCAAGGCTTACATCAGGTCTGGTACACAACATTGCATACATGATAGAGCCTATGGCTAAATCATAGGGAACACCTTTCATTTTCTCTCTATCTTCTGCAGTGGTCGGGCATTGAGTCTGACTCAACCTCACACCTTGTAATACAGGTACGAACCCTTTATTTGCATGATCCATTTTGAACTTTTTCAAAACTTTATTAAGGTATGTGCTTTGTGAAAGTCCAATTAAGCGTCTTGATCTATCTCTATAGATGTTCATGCCCAATATATAAGCAGCTTCTTCGGGGTCTTTCATTGAAAAACTCTTGTTCAAGTATCCTTTTATGCTATCCAGAAATTCTATATCATTTCCAATCAACAATATGTCATCCACATATAATATTAGAAATGCTACAGAGCTCCCACTCACTTTCTTGTAAATACAGGCTTCTTCAAAAGTCTGTATAAAACCATATGCTTTGATCACACTATCAAAACGTTTATTACAACTCCGAGATGCTTGCACCAGTCCATAAATGGATCACTGGAGCTTGCACACTTTGTTAGCATCCTTTGGATCGATAAAACCTTCAGGTTGCATCATATACAACTGTTCTTCCAGAAATCCATTCAGGATTGCAGTCTTTACATCCATTTGCCAAATTTCATAATCATAAAATGCAGTAATTGCTTACATGATTCGGACGGACTTAAGCACCGCTACGGGTGAGAAGGTCTCATCATAGTCAACTCCTTGAAATTGTCGAAAACCTTTCGCAACAAGTCGAGATTTGTCGACAGTAACATTACCGTCAGTGTCAGTCTTCTTCTTGAAGATCCATTTATGCTCGATGGCTTGCCGATCATCGGGCAAGTCAACCAAGGTCCACACTTTGTTCTCAAACATGGATCCCATCTCAGATTTTATGGCCTCAAGCCATTTCGGAATCTGGGCTCATCATTGCTTCCTCGTAGTTCGTAGGTTCGTCATGGTCAAGTAACATGACCTCCAAAACAGGATTACCGTACCACTCTGGTGCGGATCTTACTCTGGTTGACCTACGAGGATCGGTAGTAACTTGATCTGAAGTTACATGATCATCATCATTAGCTTCCTCACTAATTGGTGTAGGATTCACAAGAACTAATTTCTGTGATGAACTACTTTCCAATAAGGGAGCAGGTACAGTTACCTCATCAAGTTCTACTTTCCTCCCACTCACTTCTTTTGAGAGGAACTCCTTCTCTAGAAAGGATCCATTCTTAGCAACGAATGTCTTGCCTTCGGATCTGTGATAGAAGGTGTACCCAACAGTCTCCTTTGGGTATCCTATGAAGACACATTTCTCCGATTTGGGTTCGAGCTTATCAGGTTGAAGCTTTTTCACATAAGCATCGCTACCCCAAACTTTAAGAAACGACAACTTTGGTTTCTTGCCAAACCATAGTTCATATGGTGTCGTCTCAACGGATTTAGATGGTGCCGTATTTAACGTGAATGCAGCCGTCTCTAAAGCATAACCCCAAAACTATTGCGGTAAATCAGTAAGAGACATCATAGATCGCACCATATCTAGTAAAGTACGATTACGACGTTCGGACAGACCATTACGCTGTGGTGTTCCGGGTGGCGTGAGTTGCGAAACTATTCCACATTGTTTCAAATGAAGACCAAACTCATAACTCAAATATTCTCCTCCATGATCAGATCGTTGAAACTTTATTTTCTTGTTACGATGATTTTCCACTTCACTCTGAAATTCTTTGAACTTTTCAAATATTTCAGATTTATGTTTCATCAAGTAGATATACCCATATCTGCTCAAATCATCTGTGAAGGTGAGAAAATAACGATACCCGCCGTGAGCCTCAACATTCATCGGACCACATAAATCAGTAGGTATGATTTCCAACAAATCTGTTGCTTGCTCCATTGTTCCGGAGAACGGAGTTTTAGTCATCTTACCCATGAGGCATGGTTCGCAAGTACCAAGTGATTCATAGTCAAGTGATTCCAAAAGTCCATCAGAATAGAGTTTCTTCATGTGCTTTACACCAATATGACCCAAACGGCAGTGCCACAAATAAGTTGCAGACTACTAGGAAAAAGCCTAGTAGTAGCACGGGTTGAAAGCTAGTAGTAGCGCGGGTGCCTGCGCTACTACTACGACGCTACAACTAACTAGTAGTAGTAGCGCGGTGCATCCCACACTACTAGTACGTGTGTTAGTATTAGCGCGGGTTCGACACGCGCTACTACTAACTATCTGTAGCGCGTGTCTGTGACCCGCGCTACTACTATTAATTTGAAAAACCAAACAAAATTCTCGACCCCGTGCGTGCTGTCAATGGTTCGGTCGACGGCGTCGACGGCCATGGTGACGGGGCAGAGGCGACGCGCACGTTTGCCGGGAGAAGGAGATGTCGGCCATGACGCGCGCCTCGTGGAAGCCGTTGAGGGCGGCCGCGGAGGCCAGCCCGGCATGGGCCGGGAGCTGGAGGACCTGGATCTTGGCATCGTGCGTGGGGAGCAGCACCTCACGGCGGCCGTCGCCGTTGAAGTCGGCGAAGAGCGGCGGCGGGAGGCTGTCCATGTCGTGCATGATCGGGAACCCGTCGTCCGACAGGTGGTACCACGCCTCCCGGAACGAGAAGTTGCCCTCGTGCTGCCGGAGGAGGAGGGGGATGGGTCAGCTAGGGTTCCAGATCGAATCGGGGAGCGGGGGAGGAGGAGGAGGGCTGACCTGGAGCGAGAAGAAGACGGCGAAGGCGGCAAGGAGGAGGATGCCGAGGTCGCGCTTCCGCATGTTGGCGGCGGAGAGGAGCTCCGGTGACCTCCCACCGGAGGGATCTCGGAGAGGGAGGGGGGAAGAAAGCAGAGTGTACTAGCGGCGGCCACCGCTGGAGTACGAGGGAGAGAGGAGGAAAGTGAGAGAGGGGGAAAGTGAGGGAGAGAGGAGGGATTCGGCCGAGGATATGGGGATTTCACCTACCTCTTATTTAGTAGTAGCGAGGGGTATAAAACCGCGCTACTACTATCAACTTAGTAGTAGCGCGGGTTCGTACCCCTCACTACTACTATGGCATGTCTCGGGAGGGCACGGTAGAGACCGCTTAGTAGTAGCGCGGGTTAAAAACCCGCGCTACTAGTATCAACCTAGTAGTAGAGAGGGGTAAAAACCCGCGCTACTAGTAAGTAGCAGTAGCGAGTGTTATAAACCCGCGCTACTAGTAAGCGTCTGCCTATAAGCTTTTCCCTAGTAGTGGCACTATCATTATCAACTCTGCATCTTTGGGCTTCAATATTATGAATATGTGTGTCACTACTATCGAGATTCAACAAAAATAGACCACTCTTCAAGGGTGCATGACCATAAAAGATACTACTCATATAAATAGAACAACCATTATTCTCTGATTTAAATGAATAACCGTCTCTCATCAAACAAGATCCAGATATAATGTTCATGCTTAATGCTGGCACCAAATAACAATTATTCAGGTGTAAAACTAATCCCGAAGGTAGATGTAGAGGTAGCGTGCCGACAGCGATCACATCGACTTTGGAACCATTTCCCACGCGCATCGTCACCTCGTCCTTAGCCAATCTTCTCTTAATCTGTAGTCCCTGTTTCAAGCTGCAAATATTAGCAACAGAACCAATATCAAATACCCAGGTGCTACTGCGAGCATTAGTAAGGTACACATCAATAACATGTATATCACAAATACCTTTGTTCGCCTTGCCATCCTTCTTATCCGCCAAATACTTGGGGCAGTTCCGCTTCCAGTGACCAGTCCCTTTGCAGTAGAAGCACTCAGTCTCAGGCTTAGGTACAGACTTGGGCTTATTCACTTGATCAACAACTTGCTTGCCATTCTTTTTGAAGTTCCCCTTCTTCCCTTTACCCTTTTTCTTGAAACTGGTGGTCTTGTTGACCATCAACACTTGATGCTCCTTCTTGATTTCTACCTCCGCAGCCTTTAGCATTTCGAAGAGCTCGGGAATTGCCTTATCCATCCCTTGCATGTTATAGTTCATCATGAAGCTCTTGTACCTTGGTGGCAGTGATTGAAGAATTCTGTCAATGACACTATCATCAGGAAGATTAACTCCCAGTTGAATCAAGTGATTGTTATACCCATACATTTTGAGTATATGCTCACTGACAGAACTATTCTCCTCCATTTTGCAGCTGTAGAACTTATTGGAGACTTCATATCTCTCACTCCGGGCATTTGCTTGAAATATTAACTTCAACTCCTGGAACATCTCATATGCTCCTTGACGTTCAAAACATCGTTGAAGTCCTGGTTCTAAGCCGTAAAGCATGGCACACTGAACTATCGAGTAGTCATCAACACGCGTCTGCTAGGCATTCACAATATCTGCAGTTGCTGGCGCGGGTGGTACACCTAGCGGTGCTTCCAGGACATAATTCTTCTGTGCAACAATGAGGATAATCCTCAAGTTACGGACCCAGTCCGTGTAGTTGCTACCATCATCTTTCAACTTAGCTTTCTCTAGGAACGCATTAAAAATCAACGGAACAATAGCATGGGCCATCTATCTACAACAACATAGACATGCAAAATACTATAAGGTACTAAGCTCATGATAAATTAAAGTTCTATTAATCATATTACTAAAGAACTCCCACTTGGATAGACATCCCTCTAATCATCTAAGTGATCACGTGATCCATATAATCTAAACCATGTCCGATCATGACGTGAGATGGAGTAGTTTTCAATGGTGAACATCACTATGTTGATCATATATACTATATGATTCATGCTCGACCTTTCGGTCTCAGTGTTCCGAGGCCATATCTGCATATGCTAGGCTCCTCAAGTTTAACCCGAGTATTCTGCGTGTGCAAAACTGGCCTGCACACGTTGTATGTGAACGTAGAGCTTATCACACCCGATCATCACGTGGTGTCTCGGCACGACGAACTTTCTCAATGGTGCATACTCAGGTAGAACACTTGTACCTTGAAATTTAGTGAGAGATCATCTTATAATGCTACCGTCGAACTAAGCAAAATAAGATGCAGAGAGGATAAACATCACATGCAATCAATATAAGTGATATGATATGGCCATCATCATCTTGTGCCTTTGATCTCCACCTCCAAAGCACCGTCATGATCACCATCATCATCGGCGCGACACCTTGATCTCCATCGTAGCATCATTGTTGTCTCGCAAACTATTGCTTCTACGACTATCGCTACCGCTTATTGATAAAGTAAAGCAATTACGTGGCGATTGCATTTCATACAATAAAGGGACAACCATATGGATCCTTCCAGTTGCCGATAACTCTATTACAAAACATGATCATCTCATACAATAAAATTTAGCATCATGTCTTGACATATCACATCACAACATGCCCTGCAAAAACAAGTTAGACGTCCTCTACTTTGTTGTTGCAAGTTTTACGTGGCTGCTACGGGCTGAGTAAGAACCGTTCTTACCAATGCATCAAAACCAGAAAGATTTTTCGTCAAGTATGTGCTGTTTTAACCTTCAAAAAGGACCGGGCGTAGCCACACTAGATTCAACTAAAGTTGGAGAAACTGACACCCGCCAGCCACCTGTGTGCGAAGCAAGTCGGTAAAACCAGTCTCGCGTAAGCGTACGTGTAATGTTGGTCCGGGCCGCTTCATCCAACAATACCGCCAAATCAGAGTATGAAATGATGGTAAGCAGTATGACTATTATCGCCCACAACTCACTTGTGTTCTACTCGTGCATATAACATCTATGCATAAACCTGGCTCGGATGCCACTGTTGGGGAACATAGTAATTTCAAAAAAATTCCTACGCACACGCAAGATCATGGTGATGCATAGCAACAAGAGGGGAGAGTGTTGTCTACGTACCCTCGTAGACCGGAAGCGGAAGCGTTATGATAACGCAGTTCATGTAGTCGTACGTCTTCACGATCGACCGATCCTAGTACTGAAAGTACGACACCTCCGCGATATGCACACGTTCGGCTCGGTGACGTCCCATGAACTCATGATCCAGCAGAGTGTCGAGGGAGAGCTTCGTCAGCACGACGGCGTGATGACGGTGATGATGAAGTTACCGGCGCAGGGCTTCGCCTAAGCACTGCAACGATATGACCGAGGTGGATTATGGTGGAGGGGGGCACCGCACACGGCTAAGAAATCAATGATCAACTTGTGTGTCTATGGGGTGCCCCCTCCCCCGTATATAAAGGAGTGGAGGAGGGTAGAGGGCCGGCCTCCTAGGTGCGCCCAAGGGGGGAGTCCTACTCCCGGTGGGAGTAGGATTCCCTCTTCCCTAGTTGGAGTAGGAGAGGGAAGGAAGGGGGAGAAGAAGAGAAGGAAAGGGGGGCCGGCCCCCTTCCTAATTCGGATTGGGCTTGGGGGGGCCCACCTTGGCTGCCTCCTCCTCCTTTCCACTATGGCCCATTGACCCCCCCGGGGGGTTCCGGTGACCTCCGCGTACTCCGGTAAATGCCCGAACTCACCCGGAACGATTCCGATGTCCAAACATAGCTATCCAATATATCGATCTTTATGTCTCAACCATTTCGAGACTCCTTGTCCTGTCTGTGATCATATCCGGGACTCCGAACTACCTTCGGTACATCAAAACACATAAACTCTTAATACCGATCGTCACCGAACGTTAAGCGTGCGGACCCTACGGGTTCGAGAACTATGTAGACATGACCGAGACACGTCTCCAGTCAATAACCAATAGCGGAACCTGGATGCTCATATTGGCTCCCACATATTCTACAAAGATCTTTATCGGTCAAACCGCATAACAACATACGTTGTTCCCCTTGTCATCGGTATGTTACTTGCCCGAGATTCGATCGTCAGTATCTCAATACCTAGTTCAAACTCTTTACCGGCAAGTCTATTTACTCGTTCCGTAATGCATCATCCCGCAACTAACTCATTATCACATTGCTTGCAAGGCTTATAGTGATGTGCAATACCGAGAGGGCCCAGAGATACCTCTCCGACAATCGGAGTGACAAATCCTAATATCGATCTATGCCAACTCAACAAGTACCATCGGAGACACCTGTAGAGCACCTTTGTAATCATCCAGTGACGTTGTGACGTTTGGTAGCACACAAAGTGTTCCTCCGGTATTCGGGAGTTGCATAATCTCATAGTCATAGGTGAAGAAATATGCCCTAGAGGCAATAATAAAGTTATTATTTATTTCCTTATATCATGACAAATGTTTATTATTCATGCGAGAATTGTATTAACCGGAAACATGATACATGTGTGAATACATAGACAAACAGAGTGTCACTAGTATGCCTCTACTTGAATAGCTCGTTCATCAAAGATGGTTATGTTTCTTAGCCATAGACATGGGTTGTCATTTGATTAACGTGATCACATCATTAGTAGAATGATGTGATTGACTTGACCCATTCCGTTAGCTTAGCACTTGATCGTTTAGTATTCTGCTATTGCTTTCTTCATGACTTATACATGTTCCTATGACTATGAGATTATGCAACTCCCGTTTACCGGAGGAACACTTTGTGTGCTACCAAACATCGCAATGTAACTGGGTGATTATAAAGGTTCTCTACAGGTGTCTCCGAAGGTATTTGTTGGGTTGGTGTATTTTGAGATTAGGATTTGTCACTCCGATTGTCGGAGAGGTATCTGTGGGCCCACTCGGTAATGCACATCACTATAAGCCTTGCAAGCATTGTCCTTCTCTAGAAAGGATCCAAATTTAGCAACAAAAGTCTTGCCTTCGGATCTGTGATAGAAGGTGTACCCAATAGTTACTTTTGGGTATCTTATGAAGACGCACTTCTCCGATTTGGGTTCGAGCTTATCAGGATGAAACTTTTTCACATAAGCATCGCAACCCCAAACTTTAAGAAACGACAGCTTAGGTTTCTTGCTAAACCATAGTTCATATGGTGTCGTCTCAATGGGTTTAGATGGTGCCTTTTTATCGTGAATGCAGCTGTCTCTAATGCATAACCCCGAAACGATATTGGTAAAATCGGTAAGAGACATCATAAATCGCACCTTATCTAATAAAGTACGGTTATGATGTTCGGACACACTATTACGCTGTGGTGTTCCGGATGGCGTGAGTAGTGGAACTATTTCACATTTCTTTTTGTAATTTTTGGTAAGTCGTCTCAAGACTTGATTCGCTACAAAGTAGTTCCTATAAAAAAAGGGTACATCTAGTCTAATTGGTATATGCAGAAGTGACCAACAATAGGTGGTGATAGTGGCTACGGATACAGAACTGTAAAGCTCTAGTTCTCTTCTTAGACCTAAGGTTACCAAATGCGATCATATCGTAGAAACTTTTATTTTCTTGGTACGATGATTCTCCACTTCCCACTGAAATTCTTTGAACTTTTCAAATGTTTCAGACTTGTGTTTCATCAAGTAGATATACCCATATCTGCTCAAATCATCTGTGGAGGTCAGAAAATAACGATACTTGCCGTGAGCCTTCACACTCATCGGACCGCATACATCAGTATGTATTATATCCAATAAGTCAGTTGCTCGCTCCATTGTTCTGGAGAACGGAGTCTTAGTCATCTTGCCCATGAGGCATGGTTCGCAAGCATCAAGTGATTCCAAAAGCCCATCAACATGGAGTTTTTTCATGCGCTTTACACAATATGATCTAAACGGCAGTGCCACAAATAAGTTGCACTATCATTATTAACTTTGCATCTTTTGGCTTCAATATTATGAATATGTGTATCACTACGATCGAGATCCAACAAACTATTTTCATTGGGTGTATGACCATCGAAGGTTTTATTCATGTAAACAGAACAACAAATATTCTCAGACTTTAATTGAATAACCGTATTGCAATAAACATGATCAAATCATATTCATGCTCAACGCAAACACCAAATAAAACTTATTTAGGTTCAACACTAATCTCGAAAGTATAGGGAGTGTGCGATGATGATTACATCAATCTTGGAACCACTTCCAACACACATCGTTGCTTTGACCTTAACTAGTCTCTGTTTATTTTGCAACTCTTGTTTCGAGTTACTACTCTTAGCTACTAAACCAGTATCAAATACCGAGGGTTTGCTATAAACATTAGTAAAATACACATCAATAACATGTATATCAAATACATTTTTTAACTTTGCCATCCTTCTTATCCGCCAAATACTTGGGGCAGTTCCGCTTCCAGTGACCAGTCTCTTTGCAGTAGAAGCACTCAATCTCAGGCTTAGGTCCAGACTTGGGCTTCTTCACTTGAGCAGCAACTTGCTTGCCGTTCTTCTTGAAGTTCCCCTTCTTCCCTTTACCCTTTTTCTTGAAACTGGTGGTCTTTTTGACCATCAACACTTGATGCTCCTTCTTGATTTCTACCTCCGCAGCCTTTAGCATTGCGAATAGCTCGGGAATTGTCTTATCCATCCCTTGCGTATTATAGTTCATCACGAAGCTCTCGTCCTTAGCCAATCTTCGCTTAATCCGTAGTCCCTGTTTCGAGTTGCAAATATTAGCAATAGAACCAGTATCAAATACCTAGGTGCTACTGCGAGCATTAGTAAGGTACACATCAATAACATGTATATAGCATATACCTTTGTTCACCTTGCCATCCTTCTTATCCGCCAAATACTTGGGGCAGTTCCGCTTCCAGTGACCAGTCCCTTTGCAGTAGAAGCACTCAATCTCAGGCTTAGGTCCAGACTTGGGCTTCTTCACTTGAGCAGCAACTTGCTTGCCGTTCTTCTTGAAGTTCCCCTTCTTCCCTTTGCCCTTTTCTTGAAACTAGTGGTCTTTGTCAACCATCAACACTTGATGCTCTTTCTTGATTTCTAGCTTCGCCGATTTCATTATCATGAAGAGCTTGGGAATTGTTTCCGTTATCGCTTGCATATTATAGTTCATCACGAAGTTCTAGTAACTTGGTGATAGTGCCTAGAGAACTCTGTCAATCACTATCTTATCTGGAAGATTAACTCCCACTTGATTCAAGTGATTGTAGTACCCAGACATTCTGAGCACATGCTCACTAGTTGAGCAATTCTCCTCCATCGTTTAGGTAAAGTACCTGTCAGAGGTCTCATACCTCTTGACACGGGCATGAGTCTGAAATACTAATTTCATCTCTTGGAACATCTCATATGCTCCATGACGTTTCAAAACATTTTTGAAGTCCCGGTTCTAAGCCGTAAAGCATGGTGCACTAAACTATCAAGTAGTCATCATACCGAGATTTGTCAAATGTTCATAACGTCTGCATATGCTCCTGCAATAGGTCCGTCACCTAGCGGTGCATTAAGGACATAATTCTTCTGTGCAGCAATGAGGATAATCCTCAGATCACGGATCGAATCCGCATCATTGCTACTAACATCTTTCAACATAGTTTTTCTCTAGGAACATATCAAAATAAACATAGGGAAGCAACAACGCGAGCTATTGATCTACAACATAATTTGCAAAATACTATCAGGACTAAGTTCATGATAAATTAAAGTTCAATTAATCATATTACTTAAGAACTCCCACTTAGATAGACATCCCTCTAATCATCTAAGTGATCACGTGATCCAAATCAACTAAACCATGTCCGATCATCACGTGAGATGGAGTAGTTTTCAATGGTGAACATCACTATGTTGATCATATCTACTATATGATTCATGCTCTACCTTTAGGTCTCAGTGTTCCAAGGCCATATCTGCTTATGCTAGGCTCGTCAAGTTTAACCTGAGTATTCCGCGTGTGCAACTGTTTTGCACACGTTGTATTTGAACGTAGAGCCTATCACACCCGATCATCACGTGGTCTCTCAGCACGAAGAACTTTCGCAATGGTGCATACTCAGGGAGAACACTTATACCTTGAAATTTAGTGAGAGATCATCTTATAATGCTATCGTCAATCAAAGCAAAAGAAGATGTATAAAAGATAAACATCACATGCAATCAAAATATGTGACATGATATGGCCATCATCATCTTGTGCCTTTGATCTCCATCTCCACAGCATCGTCATGATTTCCATCGTCACCGGCATGACACCATGATCTCCATCATCTTGATCTATATCAATGTGTCATCACATGGTCGTCTCGCCAACTATTTGCTCTTGCAACTTTTGCTATTGCATAGCGATAAAGTAAAGCAATTATTTGGTGCTTGCATCTTAAGCAATAAAGAGACAACCATAAAGATTCTGCTAGTTGCCGATAACTTCAACAAAACATGATCATCTCATACAACAACTTATATCTCATCACTTCGTGTCCATATCACATCACAACATGCCCTGCAAAAACAAGTTAGACGTCCTCTACTTTGTTGTTGCAAGTTTTACGTGGCTGCTACGGGCTGAGCAAGAACCGTTCTTAGCTACGCATCAAAACCACAACGATAGTTCGTCAAGTTGGTGTTGTTTTAACCTTCTCAAGGACCGGGCGTAGCCACACTCGGTTCAACTAAAGTTGGAGAAACTGACACCCGCCAGCCACCTATGTGCAAAGCACGTCGGTAGAACCAGTCTCGCGTAAGCGTACGCATAATGTCGGTCCGGGCCGCTTCATCCAACAATACCGCCGAACCAAAGTATGACATGCTGGTAAGCAGTATGACTTGTATCGCCCACAACTCACTTGTGTTCTACTCGTGCATATAACATCTGCGGATAAAACCTGGCTCGGATGCCACTGTTGGGGAACGTGGTAATTTCAAAAAAATTCCTACGCACACACAGGATCAAGGTGATGCATAGCAACGAGAGGGGAGAGTATGTCCATGTACCCTCGTAGACCGAAAGCGGAAGCGTTAGCACAAGGCGGTTGATGTAGTCGTATGTCTTCACGATCCGACCGATCCAAGTACCGAACGTACGGCACCTCCGAGTTCAGCACACGTTCAGCTCGATGACGTCCCGCGAACTCCGATCCAGCAGAGCTTCACGGGAGAGTTCCGTCAGCACGACGGCGTGGTGACGGTGATGATGTTGCTACCGACGCAGGGCTTCGCCTAAGCACCGCTACGATATTACCGAGGTGGAATATGCTGGAGGGGGGCACCGCACACGGCTGGAATAGATCAACAGATCAACTAGTGTGTCCATGGGGTGCCCCCTGCCGCCGTATATAAAGGAGGGAGGGAGAGGCCGGGCCTAGAGGGGGCGCGCCAAGTGTGGGGAGTCCTACTAGGACTCCCAAGTCCTAGTAGGATTCCCCTTTCCATTCCGGAGTAGGAGAGAAGGAAAGAGGGGGAGAGGGAGAAGGAAAAGGGGGCTGCACCCCTTGTCCAATTCGGACCAGAGGGGGGCGCGCGCCTCCTTCCTTTTGGCCTCTCTCCTCTATTCCCGTATGGCCAAATAAGGCCCAATACTTCTCGCGGTGAATTCCCGTAACTCCCCGGTACTGCGAAAATACCCGAATCACTCGGAACCTTTCCGATGTCCGACTATAGTCGTCCAATATATCGATCTTTACGTCTCGACCATTTCGAGACTCCTCGTCATGTCCCGGATCTCATCCTGGACAACGAACTACCTTTGGTACATCAAATTACATAACACATAATACAAAGCGTCACCGAACTTTAAGCGTGCGGACCCTACGGGTTCGAGAACTATGTAGACATGACCGAGACACTTCTCCGGTCAATAACCAATAGCGGAACCTGGATGCTCATATTGGCTCCCACATATTCTACGAAGATCTTTATCGGTCAAATCGCATAACAACATACGTTGTTCCCTTTGTCATCGGTATGTTACTTGCCCGAGGTTCGATCGTCGGTATCTCAATACCTAGTTCAATCTCGTTACCGGCAAGTCTCTTTACTTGTTCCGTAATACATCATCCCGCAACTAACTCATTAGTTACTATGCTTGCAAGGCTTATAGTGATGTGCATTACCGAGTGGGCCTAGAGATACCTCTCCGACAACCGGAGTGACAAATCCTAATCTCGAAATACGCCAACCCAACAAGTACCTTCGGAGACACCTGTAGAGCACCTTTATAATCGCCCAGTTACGTTGTGACGTTTGGTAGCACACAAAGTGTTCCTCCGGTAAACGGGAGTTGCATAATCTCATAGTCATAGGAACATGTAGAAGTCATGAAGAAAGCAATAGCAGAATTCTAAATGGTCAAGTGCTAAGCTAACGGAATGGGTCAAGTCAATCACATCATTCTCTAATGATGTGATCCCGTTAATCAAATGACAACTCATGTCTATGGCTAGGAAACTTAACCATCTTTGATTCAACGAGCTAGTCAAGTAGAGGCATAGTAGTGACACTTTGTTTGTCTATGTATTCACACATGTACTAAGTTTCCGGTTAATACAATTCTAGCATGAATAATAAACATTTATCATGAAATAAGGAAACAAATAATAACTTTATTATTGCCTCTAGAGCATATTTCCTTCAGTATCATCATAGATGTGGTGGGCTCCTATTTCTATGACAAAAAATCATGACAGAAAATGGGCTTTTCGTCCTGGGCGGGCCGGAGACGCAGCTGCATGACGGAAAAAACGATGGTAGAAGCGAGGGCGAGGAAAATTTCGGCGAGTTCCCGGTTACGGTGGGTCGTCGGGGGCCGAGCGATGCGCGTTCTCTCATACACGTATGCACGTGTGTGCGAGGTGTTGGCTCTAAATGAACCCGAGCGAGGCGTTGGGCTCTAACTGAACCCGAGCGATTGCACTGTAGGCTACGCGTTACTGAACCCGAGCGATCGATCGATGGCTGTTAACTGAACCCGATCGAGCGATTCCTTCGCTACTGCTGCTAACTGAAGCCGATTGATGCTGCCTCTGGATGAACAGTGAGCGTTGCGGGGGGGGGGGGGGGGTGTTGGATGAACAGTGAGCGGTGGGGGTGGATGAACAGGACCCCGTGGCGTTGCCTCTGGATGAACAGGACCCCGATCGATCGAGCCGGTTGGGGCTGGATGAACAGGATCCCGTGGAGGGCTGGATGAACAGGATGACTCCGTGGAGGGCTGGATGAACAGTAGACGGTGGAGGGGTGGATGAACAGTAGCCTCGTGGAGGGGTGGTTGAACAGGAGCCCGTGGAGAGGGGTGGTTGAACAGTAGCCGGTGGAGTAGCGCGCGGTGGAGGCTGGATGAACAGGAGCCCGTGGATGAACAGTCGCAGGTGGAGGCTGGAGGAGGACGACGGTGGATGAACAGTAGTCCGTGGAGGCTGGAGGACGTCGACGGTGGAGATGAACAGTATCCCGTGGAGTCCCATTTTGCGGTACGCCACACCCCTCCTGATGAGCAGGACCCCCGTTTCGACCGTAGCGCTCCAACACAAGTCTGTTTCCTCCGTTTTGCGGTACGCCACACCCCTCCCGATCACCAGGACCCGTTTCGACCGTAGGAGGTCCAACACATGTCTGTTTCCTCCGTTTTGCGGTACGCCAGACCCCTGCCGATAAACAGGATCCTGTTTCGAACGTGGCTGGTCGAACACAAGGCCGTTTCCTCCGTTTTGTGGTACGCCAGGCCTTGTTTCCATCGCCTGTTCCGTCCAAGCCGGTTGGCTCCCACATGTTCCGTTGCCTCCCAATGAACACGACGCATTCTGTTGCCTCCCGATGAACACGACGCATTCCGTTGCCTCCCCATGAACACGACGACGATGCAGTTTCTCCGTTCCGACCCAGCCATGTACACGAGCCCTGGCTGTATGTATGCGCGAGTAGGCGTTCGAGACCCCGCCCGTATGTACGTACGTGGCCGTATTTTCGTTCTTGCACCCTGGCCGTTGTACGTCCGTGTACATGCTACGTGTGCGCCTCTACTACGACACGTGCACACCTCTACTAGGGCATGTGCGCGCCTCTACAGCGACCAGTATATATGTACGTACACGTTCGCGACCAGAATGAAAACACTACATACGCTTCGACCAGGTGGGTTCCAACTGTCAGGCACTTCCTTGCGTGCGAAGATGGAGCTGGTGGGTCCCAGCAGTCAGGGGGCGAATCATTTTTTTTGCCCGGACGCACTTCCTTGCGTGCGAAGATGTAGCTGGTGGGTCCCAGCAGTCAGGGGGGAAACTTTTTTTCGCGAAATACGGTGGCCCGTCCGGTGGGTCCCCGTTGTTAGGTGGAGGAATAATTATTTTGCGCGTAATAAGGAGGCACTTCCTTGCTGCTGCCATGGACCCAGCTGTCAGCCTCTCCACGTACAGTACTCTTCCGATGGAAGTCGGTCATTGACCACGCCGCGCCGAGAGCACCACGGCGGTGGACGACGGCGAGGCCTAGGAAGGGGACGACTCGGAGCCGGGGAAGACGCGACAGTGGATGCCCACACAGAGAGGAGTACGAGGGTTCACTAGTTCGGCTGCGGTGTGAGGCTGCCGTCGCCGCAGAATAACAGGGGGAGTGGGTGAGTGGAGGGATGGCCTGGCCAGTGGTGGGAGTAGTATGGGGGCGGTGAGGCCTCCGCGGCAGCACAGCCGACCACGGAAGGCAGGAGCATGCGGCACGACCGGCGCTGCTTTGGGCGGCTAGAGCAAGAAGACCAGAGGTTGAAGAAGCACTACGGCCGTTGGATGGACATCGTACGGTCACTGGAGCTAGAATCATTCATATATTGACTAAGTTGACAAAGCCCTCCATCCCCGTCATCTTAGTAGGCCCACAAGTCAGCCTCCCACTATGGTGGGTCCCAGCTGGCAGGGGGTATTCATTCTTTTGTGCGCAATAAGAAGGCACTTCCTTGCATGCGAAGATATAGTTGGTGGGTCCGACCTGTCAGCGGAGGGAACTTTTTTTCGTGAAATACAGATGCCCTTCCGGCGGGTCCCAGATGTCAGGTGGAGGATTCATTATTTTGTGCGTAATAAGGAGGCATTTCCTTGTGTGCGGCCATGGACCCAGCTGTCAGCCTCTCCACGTACAGTCCACTTCCGATGGATGTCATTCGTTGACCAAGTTGACCACGCCGCGCCGAGAGCACCAGGGCGGTGGACGACGGCGTGGCCTACGAAGGGAATGACACGGAGCCGGGGAAGACACGGCAGTGGCTACCCACGCGATGGAGAGTACGAGGGTTGACTGGTTCGGCTACCGTCGCCGGAAAATAACAGGAGGTGTGGGTTAGTAGAGGGATAGACAGGCCAGGTATGCAAGTATGATGGGGCCGTGAGGCCTGCCCGGCAGCACAGCCGGCCACGGGAGGCGGGAGCAGGCGGTTCCGACGGCACTAGTTTGGGCGGCTGGGGCAGGAAGATCAGAGACTGAAGAAGCACGATTGTCGTTACATTGACATCTAACGGTCTGACGCTGGTAGAGTCGATTGTTGACTAAGTTTCTTTTTTGACAAACCTTGTGTATGCATTAACTTAGTAGGCCCACAAGTCAGCCGCCAAATCTGTGGCACACAACATAGAGCCCATTTGCTATTTTTTTAAAATAATTTGCAGCCCATTTGCTAATTCTTAAGTAATTTATTACAACCCAGTTTCAGCCCAGGACCACGGTCAAAAACTTCAACCTTATTTCGGTGGAGTCCGAACTGTTGTAATCCCGAAATGATAAACATTTTTTTAAGAACTTATTGATTTGCCAAAAAAACGTTTTGTTTTTGTAAGCAAATAAGACGTGGGACGATTGAGTTGGTTTAAGGGAAAACAATAATAAAAATAAGGATGTAAATATGGAAAGGGAATTTTATGTATTTTCAATATAATGATACGTGTATATGAACTAGTCAAACTATAGGTAGAGATTAGAAAACGGATGTAGGACATGCGTTTCAAGAGAAAAATAGAAGTGGGTTGTGTGTTTGGTTCAGTAAAAAAACTGCCGACGGATGTTCTAAGACAAAATATAACTAACGCTGGCGGGCCAGAGGCGAGTAGATACCTGCTGGATCTTTGTGCCCCGTTGTCGTCATTGGCTGGGCCTGCTAAAAACAAAACCAAGCCTGGGCAGTCTACAGCCCAGTTGAAACTTGCTCGACCTGAAAAAACAATATACGTGCTCAATAAACGAGAGGATTCTGCAAGTACAGACTGATAACTGGGATGCAGCAGGGATATTGTTTTTTCATCGTGATAATAAGTGCATGCACTTGTTTCGAAAAAATTGGAGAACTGGGAATTCGAACGGCAGGTGCTTATGCTACCCATCAAATAAAAATCAGGTGCCTGAAAATTCGTTTCGAAACAAATGATTCAGCTTTATATCCACGTCGACTCTCAGCATGATGGTTGGAAGCAAATGCAAGTTCATACCAAAAGATCGTTAACAACAATACAACTTGCGGACGACAAGGTAGTACGTACAACTACCAATACCAAACTAACATATAATCTTTTTACTCCTGGCCCTAGTGTTCGTCTGGTAGAAAATCTTGCAGAGAACCAGCTCCCGGTCCTTCTTTTGCTCCAGGTCCCCGAGGTGGTACTGGTGCATCACCCAGTTGGTCCTCTGCTGGTCGAAGTTCTTGTTGGTGTGCAGCACCAGAACCTTTTTGCTGCCTGTCTACCGGCCGTTGACCATCACCGGCAAGCTATTGCCGGTCTTGTGCTACATCGTGTGCATGCCGCACTCCGACTGTATCTTGCGACGCGTCCACGTGCCCCTTTTGAACGCCCTGGAATTGCGCTGGAAGAAATGCTTCCTTAGGCCACTCAGTGTGATACCTGCAGTATTGTCGAATATAGGTTTTAGTGTACGTAGTTGGCATTTTCGTAACATCTTTGGCATGTTGCAGTCACTTGTTTCACTTTTTATGAACTTTCAAACTGTAATTGCTTCACCAGGTCTGCGTCTAAAAAGAAAAATAGAGCTATGAACAAAGGAATATGTTTGTGCAAGTAGACGGCCGATCGGTGTCTTACCTGGAAGTTTCTCAAGTTCGGTGTAGCATATGCCGTGCTCGCTGTCGATGGTTGGTATGAACAAATCGATGAGAGGGTGAGATCTGGCGCTGTCAGCACTCACTTTGGCCTCAAGGTGCTCGATCATCTCCTGATCCGTGGGATCGAACTTGACGCCAGCCTGCAGCACCGGCCAATCCTTCTTCGACTTGCATCGGTAATTCCAGTTATATGGTACTCAATGTATGATCAATCGACTGTTTTAAGTGAATGATGAAAGATTTCGACAGATAAGTGGTACTCCAAATCTGAAGTCCAGAATACCCGAACACGCTGCCGGGATTCTTGTGTCACCTCACGCGCAGCGTGTTGTCACGTCAATTCAATGTGTGGACATGATAAATAATTTGACCGACGTATACTAGTACTGCTACTGTACTACTTACTAGTCGTATTTAGTGTCACATTTTAACCATAGGTTTAACTAACAAGTACGCACTTGAAACCTAATTGATATATATATATATATATATATATATATATATATATATATATATATATATATATATATATATATGGTTTCTGCACAGCATCTCCATCATCATTATCAGTAGATCCTACGCAGATGAGTTAGGATGCACTTGATCCCAGGACGGTATCTATCCTTCAAACCAGAGGAGTGCTTCGAACTAACAACAGTTCATAATATCCAACAAAAGCGGGTCGTGCTACAGCAGCAGAATACATGGCTCGGTCTAGATATCAGCACGAATCAAGTTGTGCATATTTGTTGTTGGCATGAACCACATCGCCGCATGTCGGGTTTGCAAAACCATCCATCGCATGGAAGCTTGATGCCTTTCACACACTGAAGATTATCTGGCAACAAGCTGTGCCGACGAATCTCTGGATATGGTCATTCATGAAACCCATGGTATGATGTGTAAACACAGTCCCCCCTGGCGAATGGAAGTTGCATAGAACGGTAATCATCGCCGGTGATATGATCGATGATTGGTTGGATGATCGGATAATTGAGCCCGAGGAATAAGGAGTGGTTGCCGAGGCTGTAAACCCGCCTCCAGTTGAATACGCCTGTCCCAGCGGAGCTGGGATCTTTCTCGAACACGAAGAAGCCATAGCCATCAATGTCACGAACGCCCCACGCATTGTACTGCATGTGGTTTGATGTAATGGTTTGGTCAATTTGGTACGTGCGAATGAGCATCAAATGACCGTCGTCAGCTAAACGAGCGATAAACCACCACCCATCGGCTGGTATGATTCTAGGTCCTGGAATCATGAAGGCCAGCACATTTGCATCTGCTGCAACAATTCAAATTGGAGATCAAAAGGACAAAATAAACAATCATGTTCAGAGTATGTGTGGAATTAAGATTATTATAACAGTGACACATATCATAGACAGAGAATTGCAATGCCGTGGTCATAATCATACCCCAAGTTAAAAAAATATACCAATGTCTTTCATATTCTAGCAATATGTCATGGTTCAAACATCATGTAACAATGAGAGAAAAACAGCTATGACAGAGCCTACTCATATTCTACCATAGCACTTACTACTACTGTTCTCATATCAACTCTAAGCAATAATATGCGTTGTTATAAAAATCTTGGAAATGAGAGTAACATATAGCAATCATGATGTTATGCTCATAATATGTATTCTAACAAGCATTAGATGCCAATTGTTCTCATATCAACTCTAACAATAACATGTGTGGTCATAAAAATCTAGGAAATGAGAGGAACATATAGCAATGATGTGGTTATAGACATACTATCTATTCTAAATTTGTAACAATGAACAGGCAGTCATATTCATAAGGTAAAGATGAGATGAGATAGAACAATTACACGACGATATATTCCACCAGTATAGGCAGCCAATCTGTGCGTCGACCGCGTAAACGATGCCATCATGCACTATAGCATCAGACAGAAATGTTGCCTCAACAGGATTGACAATGAGCCATAACCATGTATGGCGACCGGATTCCAGATAGACTAATCCCATGTTGAACAAGGCAATGAGCTTGTAATCCATGTAGTCTTCTGATGGTGTGGGCACTTCGCAGATTACAACTTTCAGCAAATAGAGGTCGAGCCAAAAGCTTGACGCATCTCGTGCGTAGTAGGCAGGAGTGTTCAGCGGGCCGCGAGGCTTGATGGCGGCGGTATCCAACGATGGAAGGATGATCTCTCGCTGGGTGTAGATATCCACGAGATGCCATTGACTACCGGATTGGTGGATGAGGACGATCTAGTTGGCCTTCATGCCCGCCCAGTAGTGGCCGCGCATGAAGGATAGGTGGACGGGTAGTGGTAGCATGTCGAGGGGCACCACGGCAACCTCTGTAGGATCGTCAAGTCGGTGTCTGGGCCACCTGCGAGTATCAGGCATCAGCAAGCAGGGTGTCTTGAAAAGAGCCGGCCGGTTGCAGACGAGTAGACGGTACAAAGACACCGAGCATGCGGCTAGACGGACGGTGCTGAGTAGGTCCATACGATTACAGATCTGCTCCAAGAGAATATCAGGGAGGGAATTCCAATCACGGCTCTGCGTGTCAGTCGGTTCTCCCATTGGGGTTTTCGGTGCCTGCGAGCCAGCGGGGAAGTGGATTCGGGTGGGCGAGCGAAGAAGCTTCTCCTCGTGTGGCCGAGCAGTGAGCGGGGGGATATATGGTACGCGCGAGCTACCAAGGAAGATGGCGCGGGCGGGCGAGCAGTGAGTGGGGGAAATGGTGTGCGGCCGACGATGGGGAAGAGAGGAGGAAGAAGAAGAGAGGAGGAAGAAGAGTGGAAGACGGGGAAGAAAGTGCATTAAACCTCAATTCTACTAGTACTGCTACCAGGATATACCGTCATTCGGAGTGTAAATAGTTACACCGATGACATGTGGGTCTACCACAAGAGGGCCCATATGTCAGTTAATGGAGGACAGAGGTGCGTAGGCGTATTTGCGGAAGCGTGCTCTACTGGCAAACATGATGGCAGTACTGGGTAAGGCTGATTTAGTAACACCAACATGCTGGTTCAGCTTATTAATTACGTGTCCCATCTGCTGCAGCGTGTATTGTCACTTCACTGCGATGACTAGTTGAATAGTTCTCTCTAAGGAATAATGGATCGCGAAGACTTCCTTTCTACAGTATCCCTATGCCTCTACGCTCACTTCACTCATTTTGCTCCGTACCTAGTCACTTGTTGAAATCTGTAGAAAGACAAATACTCCGTATTTGGGAACAGAGGGAGGTTTTTACTCCGTATTTGGGAACAGAGGGAGTATCACCATATGGAGGAAACAGAGGAAGCTTGAAATATGAACATGTCAATGGGAGGGAGTAAGCCCCATGCATGCATGCATGCAACATGCAACACTCACACGTACACATGGACGCACGCAACACTCACGCACCCATGCGGCACACAGCACACGATGCAACACACACGCTCACGCTCAAGTGCTGAACCTACTCCCTACGTCCGTGAAAGACTGTACATTTAGAGATTTACACATTCACCAGGGCATAATTAACGCCCAAAAGTAGCAGACTTATGTGTGCATGCGACCATTGAGAGAAGAAGATTAAATGAAAGTCGTTGCATGCTGTAATTAAGGATGGACATGTAGCCTATACCTAGATCACAAGTTGGTGCTAAATGCATTGGAAGTGTAGATGTACATCATGTACTACACTCTTTGTTTTTTAGCCGATGTACACTGTTTGTTGGAAGACCGAGGGAGTACACGTGCATGCACTCACATACACAACCAGGGTGGTTCGCGCGCAAGGGTTGGACTCCTGTCGCGCCTGCGTAAAGTTTTGTTTAACTGATTTCTTTGCTCTGCCAACTGACAGGTGGGACCCAGAAACCAGGTTTAACCAGTCAACAAAGTGCCACGTCGACTATGTGGCCGGTCAGTAGGGTGCAATACGGTGCTCTACGATGAGCTAGTGATCGTATAATCACCGCAAAACTATATATAGTGACCGTAAAGAGCGTATTGTTACATACGTTGACCGCCAGTGTATTTTTCTCGTTTCAAATTAAGCCATATTAACCGGAAAGGACGCAGTATGGACTAGTAATACTAGTACTGCTTTGATGTGTCCCGTCAACTCGCCGAACGAGGAGAAGCTTGCTTACTACGCCTCTCCCTCGCCCACGCGCGTGGTGGTTCACAGGACGAGGAGAGGGTTTTGACTACAGCGCCCTCTCCCTCTCCCTCGCCCTCGCCCTCGCCCTCTCCCTCGCCCTCGCGGTGGACGTGCAGCAGTTCAATCGGTGTCAGATTGCCAGAAGCATATTGTACTGTAGTATCATCATTGTTGGACCTTCCGAAGAGGCGAAGAGCCAAGTGCAAGGTTCACACGGGTACGAACTGTTGAACCCCCTAAAGAGGCAAAGAGCCAAGCGCAAGGTTTTATAGGAGTTGTCGTCCTAGTAGGAGTGTACTACAACTATAGCGAACGATGCTACTGTATGATGCCGCCACGTCACGTATATCCAAAGTTGTGCCACCTTTTTTTCTCAAAGAGCATGTTGGACGCCCCGTGCAACAACCACACAAGTTGCACGTACACATAACACATTTACTAGTAATAAATTCTAAAGGACAAATGCCAGTATGCCACACAAGTTCATCTCCAATTCATGTGATAAATTTGTGCATGACTAGTCTACATATATTCGCAGCGCTACCGTTCACAATTACCGTACTCCACTTGCACGTTATAGATGGGCTACATGTCCTCCTCCAGGTTCCAGTCCCAGGTGTTCTTCATGGATGGCACGATCCATAGCGGTGGGCAATGGGAATCATTGTCGCAACTTTCTAGTCCGGTTCCACACGAGGGAGACTCATCCAAACTGAAGCGGCATAAATTAGGGATAGCGTGTCCCAGCATGTTGTTCATCCGGCGGTGCGCACTGAAGACACAACCATGCTTCATGAACGGCAGGTCTTCAATGTCGTGCACGGAAGGTGGCATCCTCTTCACAATGGGGTAGCTGTCCCCAATGAAAAGCGAGTACTCTCCAAGAGTGTTCCTTGGCACCCACGTAGCATCACGGGGGTCGAACTCGGCGCCGTTCACCTGGTACACGCGGCATCTCAGATCTGGACACATGGTGACGTACATAGTCAAGGTCCATGCATAATAATGTTGTGCTCAAATATGGCGGTCAGTAATACTGTGCAGCAAATAGGACTACTCTGGTATAGAGGAAGTAAAATAACCGGCTTATTATATATAGCCACTCTTGGCTACATGGATGAGATAGTAAGACATGGAAAAACAAAAATGGTGGCAGCTAGTGGGTTCAAGTCTTCAAGGGCCTAGCTAGCTATACGCGTCCTCCAAGGTAAAAAGTACTCCTACTAGTACTAGTAAGTAATACTAGTACAACAATGAAAGAGAAGGCGAGAGGGTTAAAAAATGGAATATCTGGGTAGATGGTGACGGTCCGATCGTAGTAGATTGTGTGACCATGTTGCACATCAGTGGTACCATGGGTAACGACTGCTAAGGTAGCTGATCCCAGTATGCCAAAGTCAGCTACAAGGTTCCAGGTTAGACCGAATCACGGATGCAAATGCACATCCAGGATCAGCGATCTTATTTTGATCGGGGGATGACTGGTCCCTGCAAAATAATGGAGTACCATTAGGGATGCAAATGATGGTTTGTGCATTCCGTTTGTAATCTCCCGTACCGTAGGATGGCAACCAGATGAAACAAGTCCCCTGGCTTGTCAACGCGAAGATGCGGCCTAGATGGCGCACGGCATCTTTGAACGTCTAGGGGTACAAAGCTGCCGCCGCCAACATGCCCCAGCCTCTGTCGTTACTGTCTCATACATTGATGGCAATCCTTATGTCCAACACCACGATGAGATAGTAATCGTCGTAGCCGCGTTGCTTTGTCGGCGGGTCCGCAATTGCTATCTTCTTCAATCTCATGTAGGCATGACACTACTAGGAAAAGGGCTATAGATGGAATGGCCACTAATGGCGCACCAGATATGTGGTGCGCCATTGCTATGTAGTAGTGGCGCACCATGTGCTGGTGCGCCATTCGTGTGAAATACACTAATGGCGCACCAGACACACGGTGCGCCATTAGTAACAATTTTTTTTATTTTGCCAGACATACTAATGGCGCACCAGGACATAGTGCGCCATTACTAGTTGTAACTAGTAATGGCGCACTAGGAACATAGTGCGCCACTACAATATTTTTTTATTTTTTACTTTTTTGCAAAACTACTAATGGCGCACCTGGGGCAGTTGGTTGATACGTGGGACGCCGCAGAGAAAGAATATTTCCCTATGAGAGCCGCACTGCTCACGACGGTGCACGACTATCTCGGTTTCGGATATCTCGCGGGGCAGGTGGTTTCGGAGAGAAAGAATATTTCCCTCCCCCGCTCCACCGGCCGCCGCGGCCGACCCCCGGCCCACACCCTCCCCCACTCCACCGTCGCCGACGACCCACCGCACCCTCCCCCGCTCCACCGGCCGTCGCCGACGACCCCCCGCACCCTCCTCGGCCCGCTCCACCGTCACAAATGAATGCAACTAAATTTGCAAAAAAAGCAAATTTGATTATATTTTCAAATAACAAATTTGATGATATTTTTTAAAAAATCATTACTGTTTTTATAAAAAAATATTACTGTTATGATTTAAACAAGTTTGAACATATTTAAACACAAATAAATATCAAACAGCATTTTAAATGCATAAAAACAAAAATTGGGGAGCCTGGGAATCGAACCCAGGACCTCCTAGTGTGTGTGCTGCGTGCTAACCAGTCGAGCTAGTGGGCGTGTTCTGATGGAGATAGGGTTAGGTGGAATATAACCTGACCAGACGGGCTAGTAAGTAAAACAAAATTCTAATGGCGCACCAGGGGGAGGTGCGCCATTAGAATCGACGTACTTATGGCGCACCAGGGAGAGGTGCGCCATTAGAATCGCTTGTTCCCCTCGCACTGTCGCCTCCCTCCCTCCCTCACTCGCCAGATCCCCCACTCCTCGACCCCAACCGTACGCCGCCGCCCCTTGCTCCGCCCCTCCGTCCGCCGCGCCTGCACGTCGTCCGCCGCTGTGGTCTTGCGCTGCCTCGACGCCGCCACCCCGACCGCCGCCGGACTCCACCCCCGCCGCCCCCCACCACTGCAGCTCCCTCGCGCCGCCGCACCCGCGCCCGCCGCTCCTTCGCCGCCCCGCCCCAGCACGTACGTCCCCTCCCTCCCTTCCCCCATCCCCCTAGCTTCTCCTCCTCCTCCTCTCACCACCCGTGCCTTCTTCTGCTCGGAAGGTCAAGAAGGCGGCCAAGGACGCCGACGACATCACGGGCCCCTTCCTCCGGATCGCCGCCCGCAGCCTCCTCGACGCCGGCGTCCTCTAGGTGATTCCTCCTCTCTCCTCCCCTCCTTCCCCCTAGGTTTCTCTCCCCGCCGGTGTCCTCTAGGTTTTTCACGATGTACACTCAAAACTAATGACTCTGAATCTCTGCTACTGGAAATCATACATTTCAGATATGACACTGTTTGGACGTTTGTAAAATCCAGTGCTTGTGTATCTGCTGTTTGGATTAACAATTATGAATAGCACATCCTAGGACATGAACTAGAATTATGAACAGGACATCCTAGGAGTAGATGAACATTTTGTGGTTCTGCTAGGACTTGCTCCAGATTTTTTAACCCTAGGATTTCTTTTCTTTTAGTTCTTTTCTTACAGAAAATTTACTGAAAATTCAGAAACTTGGAGTAACTTGTGGACTGTACTTTTGTGATCTCCTACTCCTGAATCTTACTACTACAAGAACAAGCAGTACAAATAAGGCTAGAATTTACTCTGAATTTTGACAGTAAGAAGAAGAATGAAAATTTTGACAGTAAGAAGAAGAAGAATGAAAACGTGTGGACTATCTCTGAATTTACAGCAGTACAAACATTGTGATGACCAACTCATTGATTTGTCATACCCATACTAAACAAAGGTTAGGTTCAGAGATAGTGCTGCATTGTTGAGTTTTACTCCTTTTGATGTAGTAAATTTATTGACTGGTGTTTATCTTACCCTGTTCCATTGAGTAGTAAATCATTATTGGCTTGTATAGATGTCAGCATGCTCCCTTTCTACTCATTTTGGAGAACCTGTAGATGCCAAATCTTGATATGCATGCATGCATTCTTTGCTTGTTTATATTCATTCTTGTAAACTGAACATGCTCATCTATCTATATATGCATTGTATTTTTTTTCCTTTGGAAAGTAAAGTTTATTTCCTGGCTGGCTGGCATGATGGCTCATGGATACCTCAGCTGCAGCTGCAGCTGGAGCTCAATGGATGCAACCTTTGTATCTTCCTGTAGTATGGAGTATTAAATTGCCCCCTAGGGTATAAGGTTTCATTTGGATGTTCTCCCAGAACAAAATCATGACTTGTGACAATCCAAGGAAAAGGGGGATGGCAAAACCCCTAGAGTGTGTTAATTGCAAAGAGATACAAACTGTATATCATTTATTTTTTGAATGTATTGTAGCTAGTAAAATCTGTGAAGATGTTGAAATGCTTTTCTAGGTGCCAATCGTTAACTTTGAATCTATTGCTAAGTTGTGGCTTTGCAATAAAAGATACATTCACTTGAATCTATTGCTAACTTGAATTGGTCTCTTCTGCTGCTTATCAGAGATGGGGGGAAGCAGCCACCGCCGCTCTGCCTCACCGGAGTACGAGTTGGATGCTTTCGAGTTCTTCAGTGTCATACTTGGGACTTCAGTATCAGCCACGAGGCAGGTATATAAAACGGGAGATCTCCCCTTCTCCCATCTCATTATGATAACTCTGTTGTTTGCTACATCACTCCTTGTCCCAAATTGCAGAGGCTGCCTGACACTTTTATGAACATGCTGGGTGAAGATCCGCCACATAATGTGAAGCTCCGACAGGCCGGCGGCGGGGTTCGCAGGCTGTGGGACGTGGAGTTGGTGATCAAGGAGGGCCACATGTACCTGTGCCGTGGCTGGGACAAGTTCTACAGTGCCTACGACCTGCGGACCGGGTACTTTCTTCTCTTCAGGTACGACGATGACGCCACAATGCTCATCGTGAAGGTTTTCAACACGACTATGTGTCGCATGCGCTACGCTGACGACGAAGATGCCAGTGCGTTCTGCCTCTTCTTATTCCTCTACATTTGGCTTTGTCTCACATCGATTGTTAACGGCCATTGTTGCATTTGGACAGGCAATGGGAGCAGCAGCAGCGACACTGGCTACAGCCAAAGCAGCAGCGATTCTGGCTTTAGCGAAAGCAGCAGCGATTCTGGCAGCAGCAAAGACAGCAAGAAGGATGATCCGGACTGGAGTGGGGGAGAAGAGGAGCAGAGTGGGGATGAGGAGCTGCAGGATGACGATGGGCATCAGGCTGAGGATGACCTAGCGCTGGTGGTGGCTGACCAAGGGCAAGAGATGGTGGTGGCTGACCATGGGCAGGAGACGGAGGTGGCTGACCATGGGCAAGAGATGGTGGTGGCTGAGGATGACCTAGCGATGGTCGTGCCCGTCCTGCCTGAAGGTGGCCTCGCGATGGTGGTGGTGCCTGACAATGACCACGCACCGGTGGTGGCGCCGGCGATCCCATAGCTGGGCGACATGACCACGCCAATTGTGGTAGAAGACTACATCCCACAGCTGCCTCCACCGCCTCGCCGCTCTTGGCGCATCAGGCTGAGGAAGGAGAAGGAGAAGAACAATGAGAACTGAACTATGTGAAACTTTTGTAATATGGTGTTGGATGGATAACGGTGTTGGGTGAACAATGTGAAACTTTTGTAATATGTAACGATGGAACTATGTGTTGGCTATGTATGTATATATGATGAAACTTGTGTGTTGGATATGATTGTTATATGGGTGCTTGTTGTATATATATGTGTTGGATATCTCATATGTGAAATAGTGACCTGAGATTAAGAAAAAATGAATTTTTTTAAAAAAATGTTACTAATGGCGCACTTCCGTCTGGTGCGCCATTAGTATACCAGTTACTAATGGCGCACCTTTGGGATACTAATGGCGCACCCGTGGTGCGCCATTAGTATACCAGATACTAATGGCGCACCTGTGGTGCGCCATTACTAAAATATTCTAGTGGCGTGGTGCTAGTGGCGCACCAGTAGTGCGCCATTAGTAGGCAAAACTGGTGCGCCACTAGTAAGCCTTTTTCTAGTAGTGTCATCATACGTATTCAAGCCCAGCCAGTCCGGAAGGCCAATCCCAATGGTGGAGAAGGGGTCTACCGGAATGGCCGCACTGCTGTGGATGTTGTGCAAAATGATGGTGGTATCCGGCCGAAGGTATGCAAGCCAATCTTCATTGGCACCGACCCAGACCTATATATAAGATGGTGGGCAGTGGAGAAATTACGGGATGGAAATGGAATAACTAAGTACTACATGATCAAACTCCATTACTGACCTGCTCATCCGACAAAATCCGACTACCTCTCAACGTCGGCAACTCTAGTGGAGTCAACGTGCAACCATGGCCAGGGAGCGGTGAACTGTTCGAAGGATTGTCCCATAGAAGAACCTTCTCCCCGAGGACGCATGGAAGACCAACAAGCATGGCCTTTTCCCAAGCCTGTTTAAGCACCGTCTTGAAAAAGTTGGTGCAGGAAGCACCGAGTCTTGCGGCGGTGAGGATGTCGGAGCGGCGTGCGATTTCTCCCAGAGGATCGTCGTCCAAGGTCTCCCAGCCCCGACGAGGAGGAGAACCGCCTGGCGAATCCATGGGAGCAGCGACGAACTGCCTTCTCTTCGAGGGGAGGGGAACTCGCGAGGAGGAGATAAGAGCGTAGTAACTGCAGGGCCTAGTCCCTTCCAACTGTAGATCATTCCTTAGCAAAGGGGTGAGGCTATTATTTACTACTAGCACTAGCATTATGGAACGTTATGGGATTGCATTATACTGTAAATAATAGCACTAGTAAGAAATTTTTGGCACTAGGTAGTAATTTTTGGCGTGGATTATGAAATTTTGGGTATTCTTTTGCTATTTTTTGTACACGCCAACTAGTGTCAAAAAACGTCTTACATTATGTGACGGAGGAGTACGTACTCGTACTGTAGCAGTACTAGTACTACTTTTTCTCAACTAGTAGTGCGATGTACTATACTTCTACTCTAGTCTAGTATAGTGCACCAGTTTTGAACTCTTGAATCTCAGGGCCAAGGAGCTACAGTTGGAAGTGGAGGGCACTACTGTTCTCTAGTACCATCGCTGTACTATCAATGCAGGGAAAGTACACCTGCGTAGTGGCCTAGTGGGTACTCTCGGTGCTCTATTTAGCCGCTCCTCTCACGTAGCTGGCCTACTCAGCCGCTCCTCTCACGCACACACTAGCAGCCTGTTTGTCAGCGACGGTTACTGCGGGGGCAGAACATTTGAGTTATCTGATACAGCGAGACTAGGCTTTTTGCTTCCATTTGTGGAGGTGTAATGGATCTCGTCGAACTTTGTTAGTAGTTCCATCTTTCTGAATGAGATGAAGCAAAGCTTTTTCCTCCGTTTAAAAAAACAGGTCAAGAGGAATTTCCTTTATAGTGGAGCCGATAATGGAGTGAAGTCCATGCATGCAACGCCACAAGCTACAGAGTAGTAGTAGAGCACTTTACGTATAGAGCCATATTGCACAGTTCCCAATGCCCCGCCAGGCTTTTCCGGCTCCTCGGGCTTAATTGGGAGGCGCTAGTTGAAATATGCTACTGGCTGATGAGGAAGCTGCAAGCGAGGTGCGGCTAGGGCGAGCAGGCGAGCCACGAGATGCTCGGAAGGAAAACCCATTCACGTGGCTAATACTTCGGGCAGTGAACATGTTACATGTGCTAAATTACATACCAATGCACATATAGTTAATATGCTTTAGTTTTGTCCTAAGTACTCCGTATTACTGTACTTCCTAGATATCATTGCCTACTATTTTACTTCTTGAATGCTATATTTATGATAATGATGTTGTTCTGATGCCACCTGTTGGTTTCATTAGACTACTTAATGTTCTCTATGCTTAATTACACATCAGCAAACTAGCATGTGGTTCCGCTGCTTTTTGTTCGTTTTACCCTACATTTTCTGATGCTAGCTATTACATCACTGCTCCGAGCCTCTGTTCATTACTTGTTTGTGTGTTCTTGATCTTCCCAAGTTGCATGACTAATTTGATGCTTCTATTAATTATGGAGCTGCCAACCCCATCAAGCAAAATATTTGTTCTTTTGGGGCTGGCACCTCGATCAAGCATAAAAATAGAGGGAAGCAGATATATTGTCGTGTATGCACACACCCTTCTTTCATTAGTTTAGATGAACCATTGATGATCAATTCGTACTAGTGCATGTGATTAAAATTAATTTTACCTAAATAGAGGGTGAAGAATAAACTACAACAACTAGATTTGCAACCACGGGATGCTGACGATATCTTCAAAGAACATTGCAACAGCAGCGAGGCTTCACAGCAACATATGGTAAGCCAGTGTGTTTTAGTACATGTGAAATGTAATGCGAGTGGGCTGCTTTCTTGGCTTGTGCCCTCAACCTGTAATCCTACCGAATTACAAATAGTTCAGTTGTCTGCTTTGCTGTATTGCTTGATTCGAATGCTTGTTTGTTGTTACGCTATACCTGAGTTGGCCAATATGTCAGCAGTGCCTGCTGTACTATCGTAAAGAAATGCATGCTTATGTCATTTGAGTCCTTAAACTTTTCCTCTCAACTTCATCACAAGACTGTCTTCGTAGTTTATATGAGGCCACACTGTTAAGTGCTTTCTCAGATTATTTCAACTGCTTAGATGCCTTGGCAACTTAAATATAGCGGTGGTACACTCCCTTTCAACTAGCGATGTCAACTGGGTCCCGTTTGATCCCGATTAAAGTCCACTAGTTGTATGATAGTTCAAAAGAGTTTTTGTTTTTTGTGGAAAATGAACTAGGGAGCTAGCAAAAACTAACTAGATGGGACTGGCGGATGTCGTTTATTTGACACTTACATCCCTAGTTTCATCTTACCATTTTAATTTCCTTTCGGCTGATGCTGCTTCGAACCATTTAAATATAGCTTGCCATGCTCGGCAATAATTCGTCTGTCGTTTACCATGTAAGCTTACTGCCTGGATCATACGATAACTATCTCTTACTTATGTCCAGCGGAAACCTTTCAGGATGCCATTCACACTAGGACACAATGTACAACCCCAGAATCTATTTGTGGAAGCAGTGCGCCATCCATGTTACCAGATGGTAGCAGTTCAGAGGCAACACCGCCGGAGAGCAGTCTGAGCACATATATTATAGTGCTAGAGGCTCTACTAGAGGCAGAAAGAGATGGTGTGGCTGCCATGAATGAGGTAATCTTTATCTTGAGGCTGGAAATTACGGAATTAGCGGCACGCATTATGCAAGCAATCCAAGAATTGGAGGAAGTAAGAATGTTGCATTTGAAGACGGAGGAGGTCCTGCTGTTTCTGCTATCTGAAGCCCAGTGTAATCCCGGTTCTTCTTTAGATACCAGTTGAAATTGTCATTAGATTATTGTACTTGCATGTTGTGTCATGTCTCTGAATGGATTATGTTGCAAGACACCCTATGTTGTCCATGTGTTGTAATGATCCGAATTTTTTAGGCGAGGTAATCTTCAGTACTTGTATGATTGACATTAGGTGAACTGTTTTTCGTGTGAGCATATTGTATTGGATGAAATAACTGTTTGACTCAGAGTGTATCCAACCTACTGAATTCGAAGATCACGACATTTCTAAATCATAATCATATATAAAGGTGGAATAAATATTTGTTGTGGTTTTGAAGAAATAAATAACAAAACATCGAATTATCTGTGGATATTTGTAATCGAATACAAATTGGATTTGAATTTAGTTTGCCTGGGCCCAGGGCAAACGTGAATGCTAATTCTCCCAAGTTTTGAACGAAGCGGCTAAACACCCACTATAATTTGTGGGCTGCCCGAAGCAAGTGTTTGCAAGATGGAAATTACTGTCTACCCCTGACACTTGACATCCTTATCGACCGGATTTACACTGATGTCGATAGGGGTAGACTAGTAACTTCAATCAGACATGACACGACGGCCTCTGAGCCCATTCGGACACTGTGGGCGCCAAACATGGGCGGCAAAACACATTTGATTCAAGCTCGTCCGAAAGACATGTGTCTCTTCCTCCATTTCCCCATTCATACACGGTGGGTGGCAAAACAAACTCTCCTCGTCCGAAATCGATGTAGGCTAATATTTTAAATAGGGGCAGATGTGTAACTTCCCTCAAACGTGACACTACCGCCGTACCTGTCAGCCCCGTTCATACACCGTGGGCGCCAACCGTGGGCGGCAAAACACCACCTCCTCGCCCGAAATAGTTACCGACAAATATTTGGGAGATGCGAGATTACCGTCCTATCCCCAACCGACGCGATGTCCGAAATTTTAAACGGGGGATAAGTTCGTAAATTTCCCACATTTCAGAGAAGCGCGTCCCAAAGTTTGAGATCCCCCTCCCCTCCATTTGCCCATTTATACACCGTCGGAGGCACGCCAACCTCTGCACTGCGGCCAGCCTCCTCCGTCCGCCACCCTATCCTCCACCTTGCCGGAGCCGCTACCCCTACCCCGTCGTCCACTGCAAGAGATGGACGTCTCTCATCCACGGCGCTGGACCAGGATCCTTTCATCGCCTCCTCTCGCTTCATCGGTGCCGTCGTCCACCTTGCCGTTGCCGCTCCTACGACCGCCTCGTCCACGGCAACAGGATTTATCCCCCGACCGAGCGTATGTCGTTTAAATTCTTCTTCCCCGCCGCCGACAGCCATCGCACCCGCAGCACCCTCAACGTATCAACATAGGTCTACACGGCGTCGGAAGAGAGGTGGTACTCTTCCATATGTGCTTAAGTTATTGATCTCACCCGGAAAATAGTTCGTAATTTGTTTACTGTACTTTTCTTGTCCGTACCAAATCGTAGTGTCTAGTTGAAAGCAAACATTGGTTGCGAAATAGCTTTTTCCGGTTTGCACCTTCAGATCCGCCATGGCACGGGCACTATACTCGTAAAGCTTATGGTTTCCCCCCTTTATATTCACTACCATCATCGTAGGTGCTTCGTGTCGTGCTAGCACTACTCCTCAAGACCTCAACCCAAAACTTACGTGTTGAAATACGAATCTGATATGATGCTCATATCACTAAAACAGAGAACGTTTAATTGGTCACCTGTCGGAGTAAATGGCCACGGGTAGCCTAACCGACTACCCCTGGCTCTTAAAAAATTGTCAGTCCATTTGAGCCTTCAAGCATTAAAGGCATTGGGCCGCCTTCCCCCGGCCGGCTACCCCAGGAGCCGACCCTCAGAAGGCGACCCAGCCTCAGAAACATCCCCCAAGATAACTACGAGATGGCCGACTCCAGGAAGCCGGCCATGGAGAACGCCGACTCCCAAGAGACGGCCATGGAGAACGCCGACTCCAAGAAGCCAGCCAAGACCGCACCCACCAAAACTACGCCGGCTACCCCCCTCCCTTGAAACATGCGCCACATTAAGGAGACAAGACAAGGTAAGGCTACAGTGAGAGCCCTCAAGGCGGCACACTGTAGCCACGCTTACCTCGACAAAGCCCTCGTCATCAGGGGCGAGGCTACAGTGAACAGCCGCCGACAAGACCCCCAGGCGGTGGGGCGGGCCTGTCGACCAAGAGGCCGGCAGCCGGCGGGACCCACCAGTCGGCGGGCCCCAATGGCCGGCGGAGAAGCCGGCGAGGGCAGACGCTGACGACTGGGACCCACGCCCAGCCGGATTACAATTGTACCCCCGGGGGGTAGGCCTATATAAACCCCCCGGGGCACCCATGCAAAGGGTTGGCTTCTTAGAGTTACACACACACCATATAGAGAGGGAAGCGAGAGCTAGACTTGCTCCTGTTCTCCCTTGAACCCAACAACTCAAGGAGCACTTGTAGCTACTCTTTCTGATCTAGTGATCATGCGGAGACCCCGCAGAGCAGGACTAGGGGTGTTATCTCCACAGAGAGCCCCGAACCTGGGTAAGATTCGCCGGCGAGCATGTCTTCGCCTCATCCCGTTTCCAGGCACCGGCGACGTCTTACTGGCTCCCACAATGATAAGCCACCCGTTGGCATATGTCGCACCTACCACCTGACATTTGGCGCCCACCGTGGGGCCAGGTGCACCGTCGTCCGGAGACCTGTTCTGGACGGGAACCCTTTTCCTCCCCCACGAGCGCAGCCAGCCTGCTGCGCCCGATGGCGTTTGCCCCGACGCGCTGCAAGGCGTCGACGACGCCTGCGCGACGAGCCGCCTCGCCAATCTGCTCGGCGAAGCTCGCATCTCTGACGAGCCCGCGTCCAACGCGGGCACGGACTACCCCGAGAGCCGCCTCGTCAGCCTCCTCGACCAACTTCACGTCTCCAGCGAGCCTGCTGCAGACTTGGAGTCTGTCGGCTCCACCGACCCGATGCTTGTCGATTCCGACACGGCATCGCTCGACGCCTACCCCTCCGACGTGGTGGTCTTCGACGACCCTCTCCCTCCAGCTGACAGCGGCAGCAGCGCCGTCACCGGAGTGTTGGTCATCAGCCACGTCGCCAACTCGGGCGAGAACGCCCACGACGCCCTGCAAGCAGCGATGCACGACTTATCCGTCCCCATCCCGGCCGACGCCGACGCCGACGCCGAGACCTTGGAGGCACGCCGCCTCGCCCTCATCGCGGAAGGCCGGAAGATAGCCTCCATTAGACGCCTAACCGAGGCTCACCAGCGCGAAGTCGACCGCGCCGCCTTTGGCACGCCGCCTCGCGGCGGGCCGAGCCGAGCCGGCTTCGTCCCGAAGCGCGGCGGGCCTATCGCCAGCATGCTGGGGGCAGACCGCTCCGTCTACGCAACCCCGCTCGAGAATCTGCGAGCCGCCCAGGCGGCCGCCGAAGAGCTAAATGGGCTGGGAGCCGACGAGCTCCCCTATATGACAAGGCGGATCCAACAGCTGATCGACGCGGCCGCAGAACGGCACGAAGCCGGCGCCCGCGCTGATAGTCATCCCCCGCGCCGGGAGCACGCCGCGACGTCCCGGTCGCCGACTACGAGCGGCGGCCGCGTGAGGAAAGACAAGGAGCCGGCTGCTAGCCGCAGCCGGACTCGTATCACCATCGAGCGCGACGCGGAAAGCCGCCCTCGAGCGGTGGAGCGCCAGGGAAACCCGCCTCCTCCCCCGCCTTGAGGGGAGAGATACCCCACCCCGCCGCCTGTCACGCATCCGACTCTTGGTGGCCGACTAGGTCCCCGCGAAGGAGTCGGCGAGACGGACGCCCGCCACCCGATCGACCGCCTAGCTCGGTCCCTGGTGCTAGAAGGAGAAGATGATGTCGGTCCGCCATGCTTTGGCCCCCGCATCCGCGACGAGCCCTTCCCCAAAGGGTTCTCGCTCCCCAGAGACACGCCCAAGTACAACGGCTCTGTGAAGCTGGAAGATTGGCTCATCGACTACTCCACTGCTGGCAGCATAGCCAACGGCAATCGGCGCGTGGTCGTGAACTACGTCCCCCTCATGCTACAGGGCACGGCGCGCACCTGGCTCAACAGCCTCAAGCCCTACAGCATCAACAGCTGGCTGGACTTCACGGAAGTCTTTGTCCGTAACTTCACCAGCACGTACAAGCGGCCTCCCAAGCCTCGCCAGCTCTCCCTATGCGTCCAAGGGCCAAACGAGTCGACCCGCGACTACCTCACGCGGTGGGTCGAGCTCCGTAAGTCATGCGAGGGGGTGCCGAGGCTCAGGCCACCGAGTACTTCACCGCCGGGTGCCGAGAGGGCACCCTCCTCAAGCACCGACTCCTCTGCGACAAGCCGGCTACCCTCGACGAACTGCTGATCATCGCGGACAAGTACGCCACGGCCGACTCCTCGATGAAGACCGAGCTTCGAGTGGACGCCTCTGGGAAGGTGGTCGCTCCGGCTCCCAAGACGCCGGCTGGCGACTCCAATCGGCGCCCTTACCAGAACGACCACAAGCGCAAGGCCCCTATGCCGCCTTCCACCAGTCGGCAGGTGGCCACAGTTGAAGATGAGGAACCCGAAGAACGGCCCGCTCCCAAGAAGAAGGGTTGCAGGCCGGCTTGGCAGCCGGCTTTCTAATACGAGCAGACTCTCGACACCCCCTGCAAGTTCCACAGCGGCGCGAAGCCGTCCAACCACACGACCCGAAAGTGCCACTGGCTCACGCGAATCTCCAAGGGCGAGGGGCTGGTGCCGCCTCCGCCTCCCGGCCCGCCGCCTCCAGCCCCCCAGCAGCCGGCGGCTCGGCCGGCAGTCGGAGCCATTCAAGATGAGTTCCCTGAAGAGCACGCCGCCTACGTCGTCTTCACAAGCCAAGTTGAAGACAAACGTAGTCAGCGCCGTCAACATCAAGAGGTTAACGCAGTCGCCTCTAGCGCTCCCGAGTTCATGCACTGGTCCGAGAAGCCCATCAACTGGAGCCAGGCCGACCACCCAGAGGTGATGCCATCCCCTGGCTCCTATGCACTAGTCTTGGATGTCACCCTCACGACAGAGAGGCGAGCTGCCCGATTCTCCCGCGTCTTGATTGATGGCGGAAGCAGTATCAATATACTGTACCGCGATACCATGGAGAAGCTGAACATCAAGGCGAAGCAGCTCATGCCAAGTCGGACCGTGTTCCATGGCATCGTGCCCGGCTTGTCTTGCTCCCCGATCGGCAGGATCAAGATGGATGTTCTCTTCGGAGACAAGGATCATTTTCGCCGAGAAGCGACCTGGTTTGAGGTAGTGGATCTGGAGAGCCCCTACCATGCCTTGCTTAGCCGACCTGCTCTGGCCAAGTTCATGGCTGTGCCCCACTACGCCTACCTGAAGATGAAGATGCCGAGCTCGAAGGGGATCATCACCGTAGCCGGCGACTACAAGAAGTCCATCGAGTGCGCCATGGCCAGAAGTCGGCTGGCCGAGTCCCTCGTAGTGGCAGAAGAGAAGAAGATGCTAGAACGGGTTGTGGCCATGGCCGGCAAGCAGCCGACTTTGTCCCCCAACCCCAAAGACTATGATGCGCAGGGCTCCTTCCAGTCGGCCAAGGAGACGAAGAAGATACCTCTGGACCTGGAGAATCCGGATAGGTTTGCTGTCATTGGGGCAAACATGGACAGTAAATAGGAAGGCGAGCTCATCGACTTCCTCCGTGAGAATCGAGACATCTTTGCATGGTCCCCAAAGGACATGCCAGGTGTCCCGAAGGATTTCGTCGAGCACAAATTGCACGTCCGAGCCGACGCGAAGCCGGTCAAGCAGCCCCTCCGCCGACTGTCAGAAGAGAAGCGAAGAATCGTAGGAGAAGAGTTAGCCAGGCTCCTCGCCGCTGGCTTTATTATGGATGTATTTTTTCCAGAGTGGCTGGCCAACCCAGTCTTGGTTTTGAAAAAGAATAACAAGTGGCGTATGTGTATAGACTACACCAGCCTGAACAAGGCCTGCCCCAAGGATCCGTTTGCTTTGCCACGGATTGACCAAGTGATAGACTCCACAGCCGGATGCGAGCTATTGAGTTTTTTGGATGCCTACTCAGGTACCATCAAATCAAGTTGGACCCCGCAGACCGACTGAAGACTGCCTTCATCACACCATTCGGAGTTTTCTGTTACCTGACTATGACATTCGGCCTGAGGAATGCTGGTGCCACTTTTCAGCGTTGCATGCAGAAATGCCTCCTCAAGCAACTCGGCAGAAATGCCCACGTCTATGTAGACGACATTGTGGTGAAGACAGAAAAGCGCGGCACCCTGCTGGAGGACCTCAAAGAAACATTCGCCAACTTGCGCCGATTCCAAATCAAGCTCAACCCCGAGAAATGCGTGTTCGGAGTACCAGCCGGCCAACTGTTAGGCTTTCTGGTCTCGGAACGCGGCATCAAGTGCAACCCTTTGAAGATCAAGGCCATCGAGAGGATGGAGATTCCCACCAAATTGCGAGATGTGCAGAAGTTCACCGGGTGCCTGGCCTCCCTAAACCGCTTTATCAGCCGACTAGGAGAGAAGGCTCTCCCCCTGTACCGACTCATGAAGAAGTCCACTCACTTCGAGTGGAATGACCAAGCCGACCAAGCCTTCCATGAGTTGAAGAAGATGCTGACCACTCCACCTGTCCTGGCGGCGCCGACTGAGAAGGAGCCCATGCTCCTCTACATTGCCGTGACTAGCCGAGTGGTCAGTACAGTTGTCGTGGTCCAGCGCCCGGAAGAAGGCCGAGCCCAGCTAGTTCAAAGGCCGATGTATTACCTAAGCGAAGTACTATCCAGCTCAAAGCAAAACTACCCGCACTACCAGAAGATGTGCTATGGGGTGTACTTCGCCGCCAAGAAGCTGAAGCCCTACTTCCAAGAGCATCCCATCACGGTCGTGTGCACCGCCCCGCTTGCTGAGATCATAGGCATCCGGGATGCATCCGGCCGGGTGGCTAAATGGGCCATTGCATTGGCACCATACACGATCTTCTACCAACCCCGCACCGCCATGAAGTCCCAAGCATTGGCCGACTTCCTCATCGACTAGGCTGAGACCCAGTACCTACCGCCGGCTCCCGACTCTACCCATTGGCGGATGCACTTCGACGGGTCCAAGATGTGCACCGGCTTGGGAGCCGGCATCGTCCTCACCTCTCCCAAAGGCGACAAACTCAGATACACGCTGCAAATCCACTTCGCCGCCTCCAACAACGTGGCCGAGTACGAGGCGCTCATACATGGGCTCCGGCTAGCCAAATAGCTCGGCATACGCCGGATCCTGTGTTATGGCGACTCGGACATGGTGGTCCAGCAGTCGTCTGGCGACTGGGATGCCAAGGATGCAAACATGGCGAGCTATCGATTCCTCGTCCAGCAGATCAGTGGGTACTTCGAAGGGTGCGAGTTCCTTCATGTGCCAAGGGCCGACAACGACCAAGCAGATACCCTGGCACGGATCGGCTCCACCCGACAGGCTATACCGACCAGCGTCTCCCTCCAGCGCCTCCTCAAGCCGTCCATCAAGCCGTCTCCAGAGTCGGACTCTATCTTCGTACCGCCTGTGCCAGATGCAGCCGGATCTGACTGGAGGAACCCCACAGGCGGCACGGGGACTTCGACAACTGGCCCGCCGACTGCCGTAGTCGCACCCGGCCCGGGGACTGCAGCAGTCGGCCCGGGGACTGCAGCAACACAAGAAGCGGTGGCCGACTCCAATTCCACGCCACCCGACCAACCCACCCGAGTCATGGTGGCAGTACTAACAGAAGAAGAAGTCACAGCTCCATCATGGGCCCAGCCCATCCTCAAATTCCTAGTCAACAGAGAGCTGCCTGCTGATGAGATCTCAGCAAGACTAGTGCAACGACGAGCCGGAGCATATGCAATAATCAACAGAGAGCTTGTCAAGCGCAGCGTCACTGAAGTCTTCCAGCGCTGTGTCGAGCCAGAAAAAGGAGTGGCAATCCTCAAGGATATCCATCAAGGCGAATGCGGCCACCACGCAGCCTCAAGATCACTTGTGGCCAAAGCTTTCCGCCACGGCTTCTTTTGGCCGACTGCTTTGGAAGATGCCAAAGAGATAGTCAAGAGCTGCAGAGGATGCCAAGTTTTCAGTTCCAAGCAACACCTGCCAGCTTCTGCACTCAAGACCATTCCCCTCACCTGGCCCTTTGCCGTCTGGGGACTGGATATGGTGGGCCCTTTCAAGACAGCCCGCGGCGGCTTGACACATCTGCTTGTCGCCGTGGACAAGTTCACCAAGTGGATCGAAGCGAAGCCGATCAAGAACCTGAACGGGCCGACTGCCGTGACGTTCATCACCGACATCACTACTCGGTACGGCGTACCGCACAGCATCATCACCGACAACGGCACAAACTTTGCCAAAGGAGCACTCGCACGTTTCTGCGCGACGCAGGGTATCCGACTGGACTTAGCGTCCGTTGCCCACCCGCAGTCAAACGGCCAGGTCGAGCGAGCAAATGGACTCATCCTCTCCGGCATCAAGCCCCGACTGGTTGTACCACTGGAGCGATCGGCCGGCTGCTAGCTCGATGAGCTGCCGGCTGTCCTCTGGAGTCTGCGTACTACCCCCAACACGTCAACCGGCTTCACTCCATTCTTCCTTGTATATGGTGTCGAGGCTGTCATCCCAACCGACATCGAGTTCGACTCGCCTCGGATCACCATGTACACGGAGGCGGAGGCCAAGGAAGCAAGAGAAGACGGAGTCGACCTACTGGAAGAAGGCCGGCTGTTAGCACTCAGTCGGTCCGCCATCTACCAGCAGGGGTTGCGCCACTACCACAACCGCAAGGTCAAGCCAAGATCTTTCCAGGAGGGCGACCTTGTGCTTCGGCTGATCCAGCGAACATCCGGTCAGCACAAGCTCTCGGCCCCCTGGGAAGGCCCTTTTGTCATCAGCAAGGCACTAGGCAACGACTCCTACTACTTGATCGACGCACAAAAACCAAGAGCACGCAAGAGGGATGACTCCGGCAAGGAGTCGGAGCGACCATGGAACGCGAACCTCCTGAGAAGATTTTACAGTTGAAAGCAGTATGTATCATGCTAGCCTTTTGTATTAAGTACGAAACAACAGGCCCCCCGAGGAGCACCTCGGGACTGCCTTCTTTTATCTATGAAATGACGAGTGTCATATCCATGAATGTATTATTACATTTGATTTCCTATCTAGCACCGGGTTCGACTAGTCGGCCCGGGGCTGGCCGCCTTAATCTATATTAAAGTTCTACCTGAAGTCAGACAAGTAGTGTGCCGGCTCCCAAGTCCTCTCTTGTTGAAAGTCACAGCCCGAAGAACCGACTGTCCGACTAGCAAGAGCCAACGCAGAAAGGATGCCCACACGAAAAAAGGCTAAGGACTAATGAACTTGTATAACGAAAAGATGGCCTCCGACCACGCTTGCCGGCTATCAGAACAGCCGGCTGGCCGGCTTCCCAAACACTTCGCTATAATCCAACAAAGCTAGAGTACTTGCCCTCCCAATTGCCAAGCACTTCTCCAGCCACAGATTGCAAAGCAACTGCCTGGATGGCGAGGCGGCAACCAAGGGAGGGCGGCAAAGGAAACAGCAGAAGGATGAAACGCAAAGAACAAGGAAAAGCCAAACACTTGCATAGTCATATATACATATAAAGCCCCCAACAGGCCGGCAATCGACATAGTTCGAATACACCCCCAGTGGGTGGAATTGTGTAGACTTAACAGAATATTGTTCCAGAAGTGACAAGACAGGAAAATAAAAGATAGCAGACTAGACTAAGGTGCGATGTGGGAGCCGGGTTGGTCGGCGCAGACGGCGTTGCCGGCTGAAGGAGTGGCCGGCTGGCGGGTCTCGGCTTGATCACCGCAGGTGGCAGGCGACGCACCGGCACGTGACGTGTTGCTAGAGGCACGGTCAGGCTGAGGCTGGCCGGCCGCCCCACCATCCAGCCCGGCGTCTTCACCCTCCTCCTCCTCTTCTTCGCCCTCGTCGCTGGAGTCGATCTCCTCTGCCGAGTCTTCGCCGTCTGCCGGGTTCAGCCTGAACCATTCCTCCGGCTGGGCAACACCGTTGTCATCTACCTCAGGGGCGAAGGCGCTGGTCTCGGTGTAGTCGGCGATCGCCGAAGCCCGCCGGATGATAGCCGGCCGCGCCGACTCCAACTCCGTGTCGGCCTGCTGCCGCCAGGTAGCCAGCTAGTCCAGACTCAGGCCGGGATACCAGGCCTTGACGAACTCCGGTGCCCGTCTGGCGCCGGACCGAGCCGTCGAGGCCTTCCAGACTTCGAAGCGGCCGACCGCCACCTCCAGCCAGTCGGCAGTCCGACTAGGGGTGCGGGGAACCACTTCGCCGGGCCAGAGGGCGGCCAACACCTGCGCCCCGGCACGTTGAAGCCGGCGGAGCAGTCGGTGAGCCAGCTGGAGGCGGGCCTGGATCGCCAAGAGCTGCTCCTCCAGCGACCGGCTAGCGTTTGGTGCAATCTCGGCGCCAGCCTGCCTCCGTGCCTCGCGGCGGGCCTCGATGATCTGGTTGGCGGCGGTAGAGTAGCCAGGGAAGTACTCTGCACAAGAAAGAAAGAGAAGGAAGAGAAAACACCAAGTCAGAAAACGAGCCAAAAGCAGCAGGCGGCAAGAAAGGATGAAGAAGAAGGCGGCTTACCGTCAACCAAATCTTCGATCTGGCCATAGCCGTTGATCAGCGTCTGCCTTGCTTCGGCCCAGCCAGCCGCCTCTGTCTCATACTCGGCCTGGAGGGCGGCTTCGCTGTCCTGCACCGCCTTCAGAGCCGCCTTGTGGCTCTCCTCCTGGTCGGCCAACCTCTTGGCCCGGCGGTCACGTTCCTGCACCAAGGCGGCAAGCTCGGCCTCCTTGGCACGAAGGGCAGCCTGAGACCCTCCCAGCTGCGCCCTTAGACTGGCGTTGGCCGCTGCAGGGACGGCAGAGAAAGAAGAAGCAATAAGAAGAAGTCGTCAAGGAAGATCCGACCCGACTGCTCAGCAGTCGGCCCGAATCTCGGGGACTACACCCAGTGGGTGCGCTGACGCGCCCCCACGTGAGATGAAGGACGAAGCACTTACCCCGGCTCTCAGTTAGGTCGGCGGTCTTCTGGGTCAGCTCCCGAGCCTGGGAGTTGAAGGCAGCCGCGCGAAGATTGTGGTAGTCCTGCAAGACAGGCAGAAGAGCGAAGTAAGAGCAAGAACAGCAAAACTAGATCCACTAAGAAGTTCCAAGCCGCCTGCTCAGCAGCCGACTCGGAACTCGGGGACTACACCCAGTGGGTGCGCTGACGCGCCCCCATGGAAGAAACCAAGATCACAAAGAAGCAAGATAAGAAGACTAACCCGGATGGCCGCCCGCGTCGCAAGGAACTCGTCATTGTACTTCCTCAGCGCCGTAGCCTGGGCTTGGAGCCGGGTCCGAACGTCATGTGCGGCCACGTTCATCACGGCCGTCCCTCCGCCCGGCGTCCACCCCGAGCTGGCGCTGGCCGCCTCCATATCTTGGGCCGACGAGCAGGAGCCCGCAGCCGACTGAGGCTCTGAGGCAGCCTTCTGCGGCTCTGATGCGGCCTTCCCCGCGCGCTGGCGCGACGGCGTCCGGACCACCAGATCAGCCCTCGCGGCCGGCTCGCCCCCTGCTGACTGCGCAGGCGGCAGATTAGGCCGGCCGCCTTGAGCCGCCCCAGTCGGCGGGGTCAGTGCCGCCGCCCTCTCCAGGATGACGACGTCGTCATCCCTCTCCAGCCACGGCTGGTCACCGCCGGTTTCTTCTGGCGGGGGCTCCGGGGCCCCAGGCGCCGCGACGCGCAGTGGGGTGACCAGCAAGGCCCCCTCCGCCATCGCCGCAGCCGCAGCCTCTGCTTGGGCCTTGGCTGCGGCGTCAGTGCGCGCCTTCGCCGCCTCCTCCGCCTGCGCCGCCTTGGCGGCGGCCGCCCTCAACGCCTCCGCCTCCCGCGCCTCCCGCTCCTCTCGCACCTCCCGCGCGTTCCGCTCCGTCGCCGCCTGAAGATCGGCACGGGGGTCCACGCGGCGAGTAGTGCTCCCAGATCCTCCAGGCGACCCAACGACGGAGGCGGCAGCAGCCCGCTCAAGCGACAATGGAGCCCTGGTTTTTTGGAGAAAAAGACAAGGACTCAGTAGCTACCAGAGAAAAGAAAAAAAGAATACACGAAGAAGTATATACTTACGCCGACACCGTCTGCGGCTGCTTCACCGCCTTGCGGAAGCGGGCCGCCTTCGGGGCCGCCTCCTCCCGCCTGGTCGCCGCTGCCCCGCCTCTGGGCTTCTTCGGCCGACTGCCGAACAAGCCCGGCGCGGCACGACGCTTTTGCCCGCCGCCCCGAGCAGGCGGCGCAGCAGAGGAACCCGCGCCGTGGCCAGGCGCCGGCTGGCGGTGTGGGACGACTTCAGCCTCGTCATCGTCCGGCCAGTCGTCAAAGCTGACTCCAAGCCCGGAGCCGCCGGCTTGGCCACCGCCCGCCTCGGTGTTGTCGTCCATAGCGGCCGCCCCCAAGTCGGGGTCCTCCAGATCGTGCTCCGTCCGGTCGGGGACGAACCGGCGCTCCGCGTCCGACCCGCCTGCAGGCCGAAGAAGAGGGCTCTATCGAGACAAGCCGACTAGTCAGAGTCGGCCAAAAGGAACTCGGCGACAAAACTGAGAGAAGAGAAAGAGAAAAAGAGAGCATACCGTGGGCGGCGGATGGGCTCGGCAATATGGCTCCTTGCCGAACTGCCACTCTGCGGAGAGCTTGCAGTTCGCAAGGTAGTTCACCATATAGGCCACCTCGTCGTGCGGCATGTCTTTGGTGCACATCCGGCTCGGATCAAGCTGGCAGCTCATCTGACAGATCAGATGAGGGCGGCTTTGGAGCGGGAGCACCCGGCGCGTGACGAAGGCGGCCAGCAGGTCGGGCCCCGACAAGCCCTCCGACTGGATCATCGCCCGCACTCGGGCGACAGCTGCGGTTCCAGCCGGCGTCAGCGTCACGGCCCGATAGGACCACTAGGGCCGCCTGCCCATCGGTGGGCCGGCTACATAAGCCGGCAGATTGACGTAGTCGCCCTGCGGGGCGATGTTCTTCACGTAGAAGTATGACTTCTGCCATAGCTTCACCGACTGGATCAGCGTGATGACGGGGAAGGGGTTGTCGGCAGCCACCCGCCGCATCGCGACGAAGGCGCCAGTCTGAGCCGGCACGCCCTGCATGCGCGTGCCTAGCTTGGACTAGAAGAACTTCCCCCAGAGCTCGAGTGTGGGGAGGACGCCGAGGTAGCCTTCGCACAGGGTGACGAGCTGACGAAGGCGGACAGCAGCACCACCGTGTTCGGGGTGAGGTGGTGCGGCTGGAGTTGGTAGAACTCGAGAAAGGAGCAGAAGAAGGCGCTCACGGGCAAGCCGATGCCGCGCAAGAAATGCGAGCGAAATACTACCCGCTCGCCTTCCTCCGGCTCCGGCGTAATCTCCTTCACCGGCGCGAGACGGACCTCCACCTTGTCCGCGCCGGGCAGCCGCCATGTCTTGCGGAGGAACTCGACGTGATCCTCATGGACGTTGGAGCCGTCCCAATCGCCGCGCAACTGCATCGTGGCGTGGGGCTGGCGAGAATGAGCGCGGCGGCGGAGGATCGAGTGGTGGAGCGGTGCGGCGGCGAGGCGCTGTCGCAAGAAAGAGCAGAAGGAAGAAGATGGCGGAGAGGGGAGGGGCGTGCGAGCGCCTGCCGCTCTCCCCTTCCCCCTACTTATAGCTTCGCACGGTGAAGCCGGGGAGGCAGGGCGCGGGGTGAGACGTGGGATTAACTGCACCCACTCCCCCACGCCTCGCGATTATTACGCCCTAAAGGCGTGCCGAAACCGCCGCAGGAAGACGTGCGGGCGGCTTCGGGCCGCAGAGAATCCGCGCCTGGGCCCGGTAGTAGGCATGGCGGGCCCCCGACCTGCGGGGACGTCCCGTCGCGCGCGTGGGCTGGCAGGCTTTTTAGCCAAGGGATGCCACGTGGTTCGCAGGCGGCAAGTGGCCGGCCCGTGGCCCGGTGCGCGCGCTGGAAGGCTCCCGCCCTCCGACTCCAAAATTTCTCGCCGAGACGGCGCACCCAACCGAAGTCGGCTCCCAGCTGCCGGCTCGTCAAGATAGGAAGCTGACCGAGCTTCTCGACTGCCACCCAACCTCGAAGCTCAATCAGCTTCGGGGACTACTGTCGGAGTAAATGGCCACGGGTAGCCTAACCGACTACCCCTGGCTCTTCAAAAATTGTCAGGCCATTTGAACCTTCAAGCATTAAAGGCATTGGGCCGCCTCCCCCGGCCGGCTACCCTAGGAGCCGACCCTCAAAAGGCGACCCAGCCTCAGAAACCTCCCCCAAGATAACTACGAGATGGCCGACTCCAGGAGGCCGGCCATGGAGAATGCCGACTCCCAAGAGCCGGCCATGGAGAACGCCGACTCCAAGAAGCCGGCCAAGACCGCACCCACCAAAACTACGCCCGAATAACGGTGAAAAGACGGGGTGTGGAAACAGTGCGGCCCACTACCCCCGAATCCCGAGGCAGGCATGGCCACAGGACGCCGTACGGGTCAGCCATCTCCCGTCCGGCTCGGCCCTGTAGCCATGCTGGCCTCGACGTCATCCGCGACAGATGCCAGTATGGCCCGCGGGCGGCGGGCCCCTTTAGCCAGAGAGAGGCACGAAGGCGGCCCGGCCTCCCCCAGTCGGCCAGGGGCGTAGCCGGCCCCCAGAAGCCGGCTACCCCCCTCCCTTGAAACATGCGCCACATTAAGGAGACAAGACGAGGTAAGGCTACAGTGAGAGCCCTCAAGGCGGCACAGTGTAGGCACGCTTACCTCGACAAAGCCCTCGTCATCAGGGGCGAGGCTACAGTGAACAGCCGCCGACAAGACCCCCAGGCGGTGGGGCCGGCCTGTCGACCAAGAGGCCGGCAGCCGGCGGGACCCACCAGTCGGCGGGCCCCAATGGCCGGCGGAGAAGCCGGCGAGCGCAGACGCTGACGACTGGGACCCATGCCCAGCCGGATTACAATTGTACCCCCGGGGGGTAGGCCTATATAAACCCCCCGGGGCACCCATGCAAAGGGTTGGCTTTTTAGAGTTACACACACACCATATAGAGAGGGAAGCGAGAGCTAGACTTGCTCCTCTTCTCCCTTGAACCCAACAGCTCAAGGAGCACTTGTAGCTACCCTTTGTGATCTAGTGATCATGCGGAGACCCCGCAGAGCAGGACTAGGGGTGTTATCTCCACGAAGAGCCCCGAACCTGGGTAAGATTCGCCGGCGAGCATGTCTTCGCCTCATCCCGTTTCCAGGCACCGGCGACGTCTTACTGGCTCCCACAATGATAAGCCACCCGTTGGCATATGTCGCACCTACCACCCGACATCACCTAATGTTCCTATATTGGTTTCAAAAAGCATGTGCGCCACCCACTGGTCCAGCTAGTTCCACTTTCCTGATTTTTCTCTTAATGCTTAGGGTTTTCCCCTTTTATCTACTCTACTATGATCTGCGTAGGTGCTTTCTGTCGTACTAGCATTACTCCACCCTTCAAGCTAAACAACACAACACTCAGAATTCGAAAGCTTAGTTGTTCAAATATGATTGTGATATGATACTGATATTAGTTAACCGACACATTTAATTGGTTAGCTAAAGGTCCCACTTGAGTTTCCAAATGCATGTCGCGACATATAGAGAGACAGCATAATTGCATTTCTTTGTCACTTGTTGACTGTACTTTCTTGTCCATACCAAATCTTAGTTGTTATTTCAAAGCAAACATCGGTTGCTAACTACCCTTTGTGCGGTTTGCAGCTTCAGATCTACCATCCCACTGCCACGGTCACCACTGTACTCATCATGCTTATGGTTTCCCCATTTTATGATGACCACAATCAGCCTACGTGGTTCGTGTCGTAATAGCACCGCTCCACCCATCGAGCTAAACAAGCTTAGTTGTACAAATTCATATGATATTATGCTGATATTAGTAAAACTGAGAGATGTTTAATTGGTTAGCTAAATGTTCCTACTTTAGTTTTGAAATGCACGTGAGCCACATATGGAGAGACCGAAAAGAATAGTATTTCTCTGTGCGCTCTGGTTCACCATGGGTGGCCAACCGACATTGTATTGAAAGACTTGTAATATCTTCAATCTGCTTGCTCTTCTGCTCTTCTTTAAGATGATCCTCTTCTCTTGCGGTCGACTGGTCAGGTCGAGTTGTTCTCCCATAGTATATTTTGAATATGTCAGGTCAGGTCGACTTGTTCTTCTTTACTATATGTTGAAGCTGTCATCTGCGAAATGTCATCACTTCTGGAGCTCTCATATTTTGGGTAGTAGGCACATTATATTAATGCACACACCAAATTACAGCATGCATGACATCTCTTAAAAGAATTGTAGAGATAGCACAAAGGGGTTTACAGGGAGGCAGTATTGGATTAGAATCACTTCTGCATTACAAAGAAAATCTCACTTGTTTTTATGTTTTCATGCATGTCAGATATTAAACATTATCAAAATGAATATGAGAATGGGCGCACGAGAGGAATATTGCGGAACAATCCACTGGCTAACAAACTTGGCATGGTGGAGGATGGCCAATCTTATTCACCCATCAAGGTGCTTGCTATAACTTTGCAAAGTTGTATTGGTCGCACATATTTTGCATCTGACCTCTTGCATTACTTCTACTTTGCTACACCATCTGCTTAGTTTAAGCATCATATATGAGTATATGCCATACCTATCCATTTTCTGTACCTATTCCATGTGTCGTCACACTATGTTTTTCCAGCCAAATGTAGTTATTTCGTAATAGATGTCCAAAAGGAAGAGGGTGAGTGCAGATCCTCAAGGAGTACAAACTAGGTATTTGGAAAAGGTAGTGATACCTGTTAAATCAGATAGATCAGCAGCCATAGAAAACACAGGCCCAATTGTACCACACTTTACCCCTACTCCAGTGGCCAAACCCCAATTAGAACTGCCGAGAGCCCAGCGTCAGGTACTGTCTATGATATCAATTCAAAATTTGAACTCCTAAATTTCTGCATGTGCCTTATCTTCTCTCTTGTATGAAAACTAATTTCAGATGAATCTACTTGCTCAAAGGATCATACGATCTCACAGCAATACTGGGTTCTGCATTGCTCTTGTCAGTACCTCTCTCCCTTTTGCCTTGTAACGCTGTACTTAATTAATTGCTATTTGATTATGTATCATCAGTCTGCACCTGAGCTTCATTGTCCTCTGTTTCTTCCAATATTATGTGATCTATATTTACTCTTTGCAAAATGTAGAATAATGGCAACGCTTATAAAGAATTTTCTTTGTGGAATTTATTGAATTATCCTTCCATCAACATGGAGAAGGGCTTTGTCCAGCCCATGTTAACATGTAATGTAAGTTCATCCTTCTCAAGCCTTCAAACTTTGTTCTAGTATAGATTTGGATAGGCATCATTTCCTCCACTGCTGTTTGCTTTGCTGTTTACATCTGATTGGATGTTTGCAAGAACTACCAGTTTCAAATTGTAGTTGTAAAAACATGTTCCTTATGCTTATATTTTTGTGAAACCTGTTACATGTCTCCTTATGCTTATATTTATAAACAAGGAGACACGTAACAGATCCATTTATTTGCTTATATTTTTGTGAAACCTATTACGTGTCTCCTTGTTTCTCTTTCAGAGTCGTATCTCTTATGCCAGGCAGAACTTTAGGGAAGATAGTGAGCCAAACCATCTTGAGGACAGCGAGATGACCCCAAGGTCCTACTATGTGTAGCCTATCGGCTTAGTAGTTGGAATTTTAGTTGTAGTGCTTTTACCATGAGACGCGCTACTGGTACATATGTATCTGTAGCACCGTTATTCTGCACGCGCTACTGCTATGTAGCAGTAGCGCGCTTTTCTAACAAGCTCTGCTGCTAAAGTTCTGTGTATAAAGTTTTCCCTAGTAGTGTTTCTCGTCCGATGACGGCATTTTCTATGTTCATAATTCAAAGATTAAACTTCTACAATTAAATATATGTACTACAAAAACTAAATTAGATCATTATTATTTATCACGGGTTGATATCGGGCTACCGAGTCTTTTCTTGAAATCCAGGCCACTCGATATTTTCTACATATTCTAGCACAAGTCATGCCAAAATTCACGGAAAAATCCAGGATGACCTTTGCTAAAAAAGGACATATCGAGCGCCTGAAATTTGCCGGAACGGAAATTAATCAACACTCCGGCAAAACATAGGCCACTCGGAGGTGTAACATGCAAACATGACCGACCACTTGGGAAAGCACATATCCTATTTGAGCAACACAAGATATAAATGTTTTTATCTACATCATATGAGCATTCAAACTTGATGGTCATTGCATTTCAATGGTTGAAAACATGAACAAAAACATTTAAAAATATCTTATAGGACTCATATTGACATGGAGATTTGGCTGGTCTCACCTCGAGGTCGGAGGGGGTCGGTGACGGGGACGACGATGGGGATGATGGAGGGGCTCCTTGATTTCTGCAAAAACAAAAACCCTATAAGCTATCAACTAATCAAATTCATACGCCTTGCATAATGGTGTCCAATTTGAGCATTCAATAAGCAAAACCAAATCGTAAAATAAATAAGTATTCAAATTAGCAAGCATTCAATAAGCAAAACTAAATCATCTCTTGCATCCGTACATCGTCGAATATTATCACTAATACATCTCGAATAGTACCATACATATAACATCACTAATACAACTAAAAGCCTAGCGAACGACGGGTACCGGCACGGGCGGTGGACACCCAAAGAGAAGGAACCGTCACAGGATCATAGCTCTAGTGAGATCCCTGAAGAACCTACCAGGTATTGGAGAACCTGCCCTCCAACGTAACCGTGTAGCGACGGACGTGCTCGTCCTCCTCGCTGACACGGTGGCGTACCACCTCCGCGGGGTCCTCAAGCCTCTGCACCGTCACTGGCCCACGTGACCGCCACCAAAGAAGGTTCGGGTCAACGACAGGCTGGCTCTTCACCAAGCTACGCCCTCGGTAGGTAGCACTTCCCAGTACCGGACCGGCGGAGCCCAGTCCCAGACATGGCCCCTCTGATCAAGCAGGTGTCCTCCGCCGAGTCGACGACGAGGATGCGGGATAGGCATCGTCGACGTTGATGCGAGCATAATTGCTTTAACTAAAAATATAACAACAAATGTGACATGTTCAAAATATGACATGTCCACTTCAATACGAATCAACCTAGAATAATGTTAAATACACCGAAAAATAAACTAGTTCTATTAATTTTCTTACTATAATTAAACTAGTTCTATAGTAAAATTTTAATTAGATCATCAAATCTCATATACCTAAATTTTCTTACTAAAAATAAACTAGTTCTATTTATTCAACTAAACACTTACTATAAAAAAATAAACTAGTTCTTACTAAAAGTAAACTAGTTCTATTAATTTTCTTACTAAAAATACACTAGTTCTATTAATTCAACTAGTTCTTAGTAAAAATAAACTAGTTGAACTAGTTCTATTAATTTTCTTACTTATTCTATTAAACAATACAGCCCTAGTTCTTAAGCATCTACAAGTACTAACTAATTACATGAACCCTACCTAGGAACTACTGCCCTAATTAGCATCTAATTTGATGAACCCTAACTAATTTGATGCTCTCTACAATTTGATGAACCCTAGGAACCCTAGCTAGGCAGATGTAGGGGAGGAGGAGGTGTAGGCGTGCTCACCTCGGGTGCCGGCGGAGTTAGGGAGCGGCCGAGGGAGGGGTAGGAGGCGTCGAGGTCGGGGCTCGGGCGCGCGGCGGTGGGCGGCGATGTAGGGCGGCATGGAGGTCGGGGTCGGGGGCGGCGTCGAGGTCGGGGTCGGAGGCGTCGTCGAGGGCGTGCGGATGGTGACGGGAGAGCGCGCGGTGACCGACGGCGATTCCGGGCGACGACGGCGGCGACAACAGGCGAGTTTGATTTGGGGGAAGTGGCCGTGGGGAAGAAGAACCGCGCGGTTAAGTCAAAAATAGCAGTAGCGCGTTCCAGGAAAAGCGGTACTGCTACATTAGCTATAGCTAACTTAGCTATAGAGCTGGCTGACAAAATGCGCTACTACTAAGTTAGCTATAGCGCCTGTCCTAAAAGCACGCTGCTGCTACACCTTTCTCCTTTATTCTTCTTTTTCATTTGTTTTCCTTCACATTTTATTTTTTTCCTTCCCGCTTTTCTATTTCTTCCATTTTCATTTACTTTTCTATACGTTTTTCATTTTATTTTCCTTTCATTAGCAGTAGCGCTTTCTACATAAAACACGCTGCTACAACAACCTTAGCAGCAGCGCGCTTTGCTTAAGCTCGCTACTACTATTGGTAGCCTGGCGAGAACAGTAGGGGAATTGTAGTTGTAGCGCTTCTTCCCTAAGACGCGCTACTGCTATAAACTTAGCTGCAGTGCGTTTGTTTGCCGCGCGCTAGTGGTAAGTAGTAGGAGTGCTTGTTTTTGTCCCACTCTACTGGTAAGATTCTGTGTATAAGGTTTCCCCTAGTAGTGAACCTATCTCACGAAGTTCCGTTAAGTTTTGTGTGATTGAAGTTTTCAAGTTCTTGGTGAGATGTCGATATGAGGAGAATAAGGAGTGACAAGACCCTAAGCTTGGGGATGCCCAAGGCACCCCAAGGTAATATCCAAGGAAGATCCAAGCAACTAAGCTTGGGGATGCCCTGGAAGGCATCCCGTCTTTCGTCTTCAACATTATCGGTAACCTTACTTGGAACTATGTTTTCATTCGTCACATGATATGTGTTTTTCTTGGAGCGTCAATTTGTTTTGTTAGGATTTTCTTGCTGTTATTTAGAATATTTTTTTGCATCTTTTATTTCAATAAAAGTGGCATTGATATCCTTTACTATGCTTATTTTACAAGTCTACATGTTGCTGTTTGAAAATAGAAAGTTTACCGCTCTTGCAAAAATTCCCTAGAAAAGTCAGAATGTGATAAAATGTTGAAACTTTTTGCAAAATAATCTCTGATACATTTTGTAAAGTGTGATACTTTTTTCAGAATTTTTGTAGTTAGCGAAGTATGATGAATCTTGCATTCTTTACAGACTGTACTGTTATGTTTGCATTGTTTGCATATGTTTGCTTGTTTCATGATTCTTTTTGGGGATAGGAGTATTAAATATGCAGAGGCATTTAGTATGCAATGTTGAATAATAATTTTAGTGATTTGCTACAGTAGAGGATGATAAGTTTTTGCATTGGTTTATACTAACTTATATCACGAGTTCTTGTTGAGTTTTGTGTGGATGAAGCTTTTGAGGTTTAGGAAAACCGTGATATGAGAGGAATTAAGGAGACACAAAAGCTCAAGCTTGGGGATGCCCAAGGCATCCCAAGATAATATTTCAAGAATTCTCAAGCATCTAAGCTTGGGGATGCCCCGATAGGCATCCCACCCTTTTTTCTTCAACAATTATCGGTTAGTATCGGTTGAGCCTAAGATTTTGCTTCTTCACATGAGTTGTGATATTCTTAGAATGTCATTTTATTTTCATTTTGCTTGCTGTTTTAATAAAATACTTAGATCTAAAAGTTTTTAAATAAAATAGAGTCCTCAAATAGTTGCCAGGGAGGCTCGGTAAGGGGCACTCACATCCCGTCAACGAAGCTCTTTTCTATGGAATTGCTCTAGTGCTTCACTTATATCTTTTTGGGCACGGTGTGCTTTAGTATTTTTGAAGAAATTCTCTCTTGCTTCACTTAAATTAATTTGAGAGAAATAAATAATATGCTCATGATCTTCACTTATATTTGTTTGAGCTTATCAAAAGCAACATATGAAAATTAGTTCCAAAGTGATAGATATCCAAGAAGGATATAATAAAAAAATTCATGAAGATAATTGGACAAAATAAACTTGACTCCTAGTAATAGTTTTGAGATATGATGATGTGATATGTGAGTCATGTTGATGAGTAATTATGCTTTAGTAAGAATATTTGTGTTAAGGTTTGTGATTCCCTATGCAAGCACGAAAGTCAATAGTTGTGCAATGTAATTACATCCTACTTGTGGTGCATTATTCGGTTTTAATTATGCTCAATGCTCTCTTATGAGATTATTCGTTTATTGGTTGCTCGCTTCCCAATCTTTTGCTAGCCATCATTTTGCACTAAGTATGATCACTACTTGTGCATCCAAAATCCTTTAAACCAGTTTTGCCTCATGAGTCCTCTATGCCTACCTATATGCGGTATTCTTTTGCTGTTCTAAGAAAATTTGTATGTCCCATCTCTAATTTTCAAAATAAATTTCACTTTTGTGTGCTTATACCGCTCGCAACGCGGTGAGGGGTGGCCAATATTTTCCATGCTAGATGTGTTATTCTCAAGATGAGTGTTTATTCACTTGTCATTGCATGAGAGTAAGGCAAATATATTAGGGATGCCCAGTCCCGATGAAAAATGAATTTACTTTATGTTGTCAAATAATAAATTCCTTGGAAAGTGTTGGTATGGAGGGCTCACGTGGATACGGTTAGCCATGGAAAGTGAAAGTTTGGTGGAAAAAGGAATAAACTTTATTTTCTGTTTGGGAACCGCCTATGATATATCTAGCATGGAAAGTGTTGGGAGCTCTAAGTCGCTTTTGTTGGTGGGTAAAGTATGCATCTCAAAATGTTTTTATCTCTCAATTTTCGCTTTGAGCTCTGGCACCTCTGCAAATCCCTACTTCCCACTGTGAAGGGCCTTTCTTTTACTTTATGCAATTTTTATTTTTAATTTGAGTCTCCACCTTCTCTTATAAAGCACCAACTAGGAGGCACTATGATCGTACTTGAGCATTAGGTGTAGCTAATATGCGAGTGTGTTTCATGAATGGATCAATGATTGAGCATGACGGGCTAGGGATAACTTATGTTAGCATTGATATTTTGAAAGACATGGTTGGTTGTTGATATGCTTGAGTATTTAAGTCCTCATGTCAAAACTAGACTATTGCTTTGAACTATATAAAAGTCCAAATATCCATTCTATAAAGAAAAGAATATGAGATGACATGTTAGGCAGCATTCCACATCAAAAATTCTGTTTTTATCATTTACCTACTCGAGGACGAGCAAGAATTAAGCTTGGGGATGCTGATACGTCTCCAACGTATCTATAATTTTTTATTGTTCCATGTTGTTATATTATCATTCTTGGATGTTTTAAAATCATTTATAGTCATTTTATATCATTTTTGTGTACTAACCTATTGACATAGTGCCAAGTGCCAGTTGCTATTTTTTGCTTGTTTTTTACATTGCAGGAAATCAATATCAAACGGAGTCCAAACACCGCGAAACTTTTTGTGGATTTTTTATGGACCAGAAGACCACCAATAGGCCAGAGCAGCACCTGGGGGTGCCCCAAGGGGGGCACAACCCACCATGGAACGCCTGGGTGCCCAGGCACGCCCAGGTGGGTTGTGCCCACCTCGGTGGCCTCCCACACCCCCTCTTTACCGTATAAATTCACAAATATTCTAAAAACCCTCGGGGTTTACCTAGATCATAAGTTCCGCCGCCGCAAGGCTCTGTAGCCACTTAAAACAAATCTAGACCCTTTCCGGCACCCTGCCGGAGGGGGGAATCATCACCGGTGGCCATCTTCATCATCCCAGCGGCCACCACGATGAGGAGGGAGTAGTCCATCCTCGGAGCTGAGGGTTTGTACCAGTAGCTCTGTGTTTAATCTCTCTCTCCCGTGTTATTGAGATGTGACAATCTTGATGTATCACGGGCTTTGTTAATATAGTCGGATCATATGGTGTTTTCCCCTCTCTATCTTGTTGTGATGAATTGAGTTTTTACCTTCGAGATTTCGTTGCTATCGGATTGAATACTTTTATGGATTTGAGAACAGTTTATATATGTCTTCCAATTGAATACTCATGGTGACAATGGGGTATCGTATTGATTCACTTGATATATGTTTTGGCACTCAACTCGCGGATTCCCGAGGTGACATTGGGGTAATCTTGGGGCAGTCTTTGAAGTTCTTTGTGTTGGATCGAGTATTATGAATATGAATTTGCTTTGGTGTTATTTTAGTACGAACTCTAGGATAGATCGAACAGAAAGAATAGCTTTGTGTTATTTTAGTACAAACTCTTGAATAGACCGAACAGAAAGAATTACTTTGAGGTGGTTTCGTACCCTACAAACAATTTATTCTTATGTTCTCCGCTAGATAGGAACTTTGGAGTGATTCTTCATCGCACTTCGAGGGGTGGTTATATGATCCAATTATATTAGCACTGTTGGGAGATTGCACTAGCGAATGTACGGACCCTAGGCCTCATTTTCAAGCATTGCAATACCGTTTTTGTGCCCTTTTACTATTTGCTACCTTGATGTTTTTATTTATTCAGATTATAAAAATATATTTCTACCATACATATTACACTTTTATCCCCATCTCTTTGCCGAACTAGTGCACCTATACAAATTAACATTGTATTGGGTGTGTTGGGGACACAAGAGATTTCTTGTATTTGGTTGCATGGTCGTTTGAGAGAGACCATCTCCATCCTACACCTCTCACGGATTGATAAACCTTAGGTCATCCACTTGAGGGAAAATTGCTACTGTCCTTCAAAACTCTGCGCTTGGAGGCCCAACACGTGTCTACAAGAATAAAGTTGCGTAGTGGACATCAATGCTCTTCCTTGACTTTCACCATGAGGGACTCTCGATTGGTAGTCTTAACTTCTCTCATGTACCTGATGACCCACAAGTATAGGGGATCTATCATAGTCCTTTCGATAAGTAAGAGTGTTGAACCCAATGAGGAGCAGAAGGAAATGACAAGCGGTTTTCAGTAAGGTATTCTCTGCAAGCACTGAAATTATCGATAACAGATAGTTTTGTGATAAGCTAATTTGTAACGGGCAACAAGTAATGAAAGTAAATAAGGTGCAGCAAGATGGCCCAATCCTTTTTGTAGCAAAGGACAAGCCTGGACAAACTCTTATATAGAGAAAAGTGCTCCCGAGGACACATGGGAATTATCGTCAAGCTAGTTTTCATCACGCTCATATGATTCGCGTTTGTTACTTTGATAATTTGGTATGTGGGTGGACCAGTGCTTGGGTGCTGCCCTTTCTTGGACAAGCATCCCACTTATGATTAACCCCTATTGCAAGCATCCGCAACTACAAAAGAATTATTAAGGTAAACCTAACCATAGCATGAAACATATGGATCCAAATCAGCCCCTTACGAAGCAACTTATAAACTAGGGTTTAAGCTTCTGTCACTCTAGCAACCCATCATCTACTTATTACTTCCCAATGCCTTCCTCTAGGCCCAAACAATGGTGAAGTGTCATGTAGTCGACATTCACATAACACCACTAGAGGAGAGACAACATACATATCATCAAAATATCGAACAAATACCAAATTCACATGACTACTTATAGCAAGACTTCTCCCATGTCCTCAGGAACAAACGTAACTACTTACAAATCATATTCATGTTCATAATCAGAGGGGTATTAATATGCATAAAGGATCTGAACATATGATCTTCCACCAAATAAACCAACTAGCATCAACTACAAGGAGTAATCAACACTACTAGCAACCCACAGGTACCAATCTGAGGTTTTGGGACAAAGATTTGATACAAGAGATGAACTAGGGTTTGAGAGGAGATGGTGCTGGTGAAGATGTTGATGGAGATTGACCCCCTCCCGATGAGAAGATCGTTGGTGATGACGATGGCGATGATTTCCCCCTCCGGGAGGGAAGTTTCCCCGGCAGAACAGCTTCGCCGGAGCCCTAGATTGGTTCCGCCAAGGTTCCGCCTCGTGGCGGTGGTGTTTCTTCCCGAAAGCTTGCTTATAATTTTTTTCAGGGTAAAAGACCTCATATAGCAGAAGATGGGCATCGGAGGCCTAGCAGGGGCCCACGAGGCAGGGGGGCGCGCCCCCACCCTCATGGCCAGGGTGTGGGCCCCCTCTGGTTAATACTTTCTCTAGTATTTTTTATTAATTCCAAAAACTGCCTCCGTGAAGTTTCAGGACTTTTGGAGCTGTGCAGAATAGGTCTCTAATATTTGCTCCTTTTCCAGCCCAGAACTCCAGCTGCCGGCATTCTCCCTCTTCATATAAACCTTGTAAAATGGACGTATCAACTCCCCCAAGAAATGTGACATAACGTGTAATAACAGCCCATAATGCACATAAATATCGATATAAAAGCATGATGCAAAATGGACTTATCAACTCCCCCAAGCTTAGACCTCGCTTGTCCTCAAGCGAAAGCCGATAACCAAAAATATCTCCACATGTTTAGAGATAGAGGTGTCGATCAAATAAAATACGGACATGAGGGCATCATGATCATTCTTATAACAGAAACATATATATAAATTGTCATATGATTTCTGATGCTCAAGTAATAATTGATTCACAATGTCAAGTATGAATCAGAAACTTCATTGAGAACCAACAAACTATAATCTCGGTCATTGGAGCAATTGTTATCATAACATCGGAAAGAGTCATTATAAGAGCTTTTCAGCAAGTCCACATACTCAACTGTCATTTAGTCTTTCACAATTACTAACACTCACACAATACTTGTGGTTATAGAGTTTTAATCGGACACAGAGAAAGATAGGGGCTTATAGTGTTGCCTCCCAACCTTTTACCTCAAGGGCAATGTCAAAAATAATAGTTCATGCTAACTTACATCCAATTGGATATATATATATATCAGGATCTTTCCAACACACTGTGCTTGCCAAAGGATAAAGTGTAAAAAGGAAAGGTGAAGATCACCATGACTCTTGCATAAGGTATAAGACAAGAATAAAGGATAGGCCCTTCACAGAGGGAAGCAGAGGTTTTCATGTGCTTTTATGGTGGGATGCACGAAATCTTAATGCAAAAGACCGTCACTTTATATTGCCACTTGCGATATGGACCTTTATTATGCAGTCCGTCGCTTTTATTGCTTCCACATCACAAGATCGTATAAAGCTTATTTTCTCCACACTAATAAATCTACTTGGTGCAAAGAATTTGGCTAGCATGAGGGGGAAAGGCAAGCTCAACATGTTGGATGATCCATGACAATATACTTTATTTCAGATATAAGAAAACATAACCCATTACATTGTCTTCCTTGTCCAACATCAACTCTTTAGCATGTCATATTTTAATGAGTGCTCACAATCATAAAAGATGTCCAAGATAGTATATTTATATGTGAAAACCTCTCTTTCTTTATTACTTCCTATTAATTGCAACGATGACCAAAACTGTGTTTGTCAGCTCTCAACAACTTTTATTCATCATACTCTTTATATGTGAAGTCATTACTCTCCATAAGATCAATATGATCTTTTTTTATTTCTTTATATTCTTTCGCTTTTCTTTTATTCCCTCGCGATCATAGCAAGATAATCAAGCCCTTGTCTCAACACTAATCTTTATTATATATAGCTCACGAACTCGATTACAAAGAAGGATCATAAAGCAAAACTCAAAACTAAATCATACTAAAACTTTATTCTACTAGATCAAGATATTACCAAAAGGATCGAACCAAGAAAAACGGTAAAGATAGGAGTGTGATGGTGATACGATACCGGGGCACCTCCCCCAAGCTTGGCAGTTGCCAAGGGGAGTGCCCATACCCATGTGATTATATCTCTTTCCTCGGAGGTGGTGATGATGGAGTTGTTGATGATGTAGGCTTGTCGTCCATCTTCCAAGGCATAGGCTCACCATCATAGAAAGATGATCGAGTCTCCGGAATCCTCAAATCTGCATCCAAACTCATCCTCTTGAATCTATATTCATACTCACAGTTTTGGTTTTGTAGGTCATAGATCTGGGCTTGGAGGTGCTCGATTTTCTCGTGAAGCTTGAAGATGGCCTCCCCAATGTCCTTGGCGTCCAGCTTGTGGTTGTTGGTGAACTCCGTGATCATTATGTCATTGGTGTCGAGTCCACCCTCTACCATCTCCTGACAATTGAAGACTTGTTGTTCCATTGCTTCAAGCCTTGTCTCCATGCTTTCGGTCCTCCTTGGTCCCTCAACATCGCGGATGTGCAGCACCCCCTCATGCATCTCAATGGTTTGAGGATGTTGCAGCACTTCCGCGAGGTAGGGGTTGATGACCTTCTCGAAGAACTTGTCCTTGGGGGCACTTGGAGACGTCATGGTGATCTAGATCTGTCAGAAAAACAGCTCGAAACAAAAACAGAGGATATTTGCGTGATACCATGGTCAAAACCTTCAGGAGATTATATAATGAATTTTTACCGACCAAAAGAAGTATCGTGCAAGAAGACGGAGTCCGGAGAGCACACGAGGTGCCCATGAGGCAGGGGCCGCGCCCAGGGGGGTAGGGCGCGCCCTCCACCCTGGTGGACGCCTCGTGTCCTTCCCGGACTACTTCTTGTTTTCCTATTTTCTTAAATATTCCATTAAAACCTCAACAATCTTTTCACAAAAGTCAGAGAATATAGCCTCATGCATCTTTCAAAGGTAGCAGGAGCATTACATAAACCAAAAAGGCATACGTCTATAAGCAAAGGTACTGAAAGGGCAAGTAAAAGTGGTCTTTTCTTTATCCTCTTTTGACACAGGTATTTGAGAGAAACCAGAATAACCATCTAGAAAGCAAAAATGTGTATGTTTGTATAATCTTTCTAGCATTTGAACGATAAAAGGTAAAGGGTAATGATCCTTTTTAGTAGCTTTATTTAATTTGCGGAAATCAATTACCATTCTATAACCTGTTATAATTCTTTGTCGGATCAATTCATCTTTATCATTAGGAACAACAGTAATACCTCCCTTCTTAGGGACACAATGGACAGGACTTACCCACTGACTATCAGCAACGGGATAAATTATACCTGCCTCCAAAAGCTTTAGTATTTCTTTTCTTACCACTTCTTTCATCTTAGGATTTAACCTTCGTTGGTGATCAACAACCGGTTTAGCGTCTTTCTCCAATTTTATTTTGTGCTGGCATAAAGTGGGACTAATGCCCTTAAGATCATCAAGAGTATATCCAATAGCAGCACGGTGCTTCTTCAGAGTTTTCAATAATTTCTTTTCTTCATGCTCTGAAAGGTTAGCACTATAATAATAACAGAATATATCTTTTTCTCATCAAGATAAGCATATTTAAGAGTATCAGGTAATGGTTTAAGCTCAAACACGGGATCACCCTTGGGTGGAGGAGGATCCCCTAGGATTTCAACAAGCAAGTTGTGTTTCAAAATAGGTCCCTGTTTAAAGAATACTTCATCTATTTCCCTTCTTTCATTCATAAACATATCATTTTCATGGTCGAGCAAATATTGTTCTAAAGGATCATTAGGAGGCACGACAATAGAAGCCAGACCAATAATTTCATCTTTACTAGGCAATTCTTTATCATGGGGTTGTCTACGAAATTTAGCAAAATTAAACTCATGAGACATTCCCCCAAAACCAATAGTAACAACATCCTTTTTGTAGTCTATTCTAGCATTAACAGTATTCAAGAAGGGTCTACAAAATATAATGGGACAAGAGTTATCTTGTGTGGAACCAAGAACAAGAAAATCAGCACGATATTTAACTTTCCCACACAAGACTTCAACATCTCTAACAATCCCAACTGGTGAAATAGTGTCTCTATTGGCAAGCTTAGTCGTAACATCGATTTTCTTCTATCTCAGCAGGTGCAATATCATGCATAATTTCTTTGTATAAGGAATGAGGTATTGCACTGGCACCCATATCACATAAGCCATGATAACAATGATGCATCAAAGCGGACACCACTGTTTTGGTTGGTGCTCTTTTTATCTTGGGCGATCGTGTCAAATGTATTCACATTTATCTTGTACCCTTTGAAAGTCAATATATTCGAAACTGGTAACTTGGACAACAAGTACAGCTCATCTTCAACAGCGTCGTCATGCATGAGACGTGTCTGTAACCAACCGACAAAAGTCCCCGTTTGTTCACATGTAATCCAATCGTCAGACTGCTCCAGGTGTTTGGAGCATAGAATATTCTTGTGTTCCTCGATATATGGAGCCACCAAGGAGGAATTTTGTAGAATTGCGTAGCGTGCCTTTTCCACCTAGTCTGCCCTCATGCCGCTGTTCAGGAACACCAATCGGCATAAGGTCAGGAATAAAGTCAACACAAAACTCAATTACCTCCTCATTTTCATGGCCCTTGGAGATGCTTCCTTCTGTCCTAGCACCGTTATGAACATATTTCTTTAGGACTCCCATGAACCTCTCAAAGGGGAACATATTGTGTAGAAATACAGGACCCATAATGGCAATCTCTTCAACTAGGTGAACTAGGACGTGTGTCATGATATTGAAGAAGGATGGTGAGAACACCAACTCAAAACTGACAAGACATTGCACCAAATCATTCTCTAACCTTGGTACGATTTCTGGATCCACTGGTGCGCGTTGGTCCTAAATAAACGTTTTTAACCCCTTTCCGCAGCGGCATTTGGAACCGTCGCAGAGTGAGTATGGGCGATAGGCGGGTCCTTCCCACACGACCCAGAAACCGTCGGGGATAGGGAGCCTTGATGCATACAGTTGTCCCTATATAACCGTTTCTGATATCTTGAATATCCCAAACGCTTCATCCTTGCTACTCGTTTGTGCTCGCATTGCCATCGCAGTTGGAGTTTTGTGGTTCTACCTAAAACCAGGCAGATTCCAGGCATGGGAGTTTTCCAGGCAGATTCTAGGCACGGGAGTTTTACGATGCCTGGCACATCACAAATAGTTCATGATTATAAACCGTGTACGATGGGTAGACAATCACACACATTTAGTTTTCCCGCACCGTATGTGATAGTTTCTGACATCACACACGCTTTGCAAGCGGCAATTGTGTGCATGCTTACACACATTTCCTCTCTGTGAACCGTCTCGGATTATGGTGTATATCGCAAACGTTTGTGTTTTACCAACCGTGTGTGCCGTAATGACCTGCACAACATAATTTCGCCCTAATTTAATTGCTGCTATTTAAAATTGTACCTAATTTAAACTTGAAAGTAGGCTATAGCTTTATTCATATCCATCAGGTTCAAACAACCAATGCCTTATTCGATTCACAGGTACATATGTTTAAGAATTACATAAGCACCAAATAAAGAATGATGTACCAGGGTTCTATACTTGTACTATTACAGATGGTAAAGAAAGAGGCGAGAGACATTCCAGTTGCTGAACAAGGTGAAGCGGAATGGCCCTATTGTGCTCTACTGGATGCAGAAGGCATGCAGGACTCTTGTCATGTAGTTTGAGAGGTAATCTTGAGTAAACTGCTTCAGGATCCACTGCAAAAGAAAAAAGATTCAGATATTGTCATGTAAAACAACTCATTACGGGCAGTAAAAAGAAGGCTACATGGTTCTTACTTACCATCCTGCAATTCACTGTTGTCTTGCATAAAGTGTAAACAAATAGTTCGATTGACATCTTTTGACCCATTTTAATAACAATCTTTATCAGTTTCCTCACTTGATGCTCGTTCATGAATATCTCATTGCCCCATACGCAGAAAGGGTCAAAGTCTGGATCTTTGGCAATGATATATGTACCTAAAAGTACCAAGTTAATATTAGAAGCTAAACAACAATTGAAAAATGATGTAGTACAACACTCCATCCATCCCATTATATAAGATTTATTACATGTATATCTAGACATCATCAGAACATTAAGGTAACACTCTTCCTTAGTGCTATGTAGCCTGGGATTGCATATTTAGTCATTCAATACAATGCATGTTGCTAAACAACAATTGAAAAACGAAAAGGCATGTTAACTGCAATATCCTTAACATCAACCAAATATCGTAATTCATAGTGGTATTGTTGAAACTGTTATTGATGAAATTGAACTGCACGGCAAATAGTTGCACATATAGAGCATCACGTTGTGAAGAACTGAAATAAACAAGTCATAAGGACATCTCTAGGCGATCCTTAAAAAGTTGAAGGACTAAAACCCTTAGTGGATATATATATATATATACTCCAGCAATTTTTGGCCTTTTCTAGTCGATCCTCTAAACTTAAGGTTGTAAACTTCAATTTGATCAAGTTCAAAGCATCTTCAACCGAAACTAGCATGCATTCAAACATAAACATAGATAGTTTTGCATAACCGAACAAAAAACATAAATTTAAACTAAGCTAAACTACTTTCGGTCGAAGTAGAGGTCGAGCCAATCCTTCCTCATCATGTACGGTGTGCCGCGAGCCGGGTTCGGGCCAGTACCATCGTCGGGGTCGTTGGGGAAGGCACTCCTCCACTCGTCGACGTCGATCTCCTCGTCCTCAGGGCCTAGCTCGACGCCCTCCGCACCGCCGTCGCCGCCGCCTTCGACCTCATCATCTAAGGAAAGCGCGATAACCTCGCCGCACTTCGCGCCGCCGTCCTCGCCGCCTTCGACCTCATCATCGGAGGAGAGCGCGGTAATCTCGCCGCCCTCCGCGCCGGCAAGGATCGCCCGCTCCGCCTCCATGAGCTCTGGGTGCTGCCGGCGGAGCTCTTGCATGTAGGCCTCGAGGGACTCCCACGCCTCGCGGTCCTCCCGCGCCATAGCCGAGCTCACAACCCTGGCTCCGGCGGAACGAGGTGGACCGGACATGTGTCGAAGGGGAAATTGAGCCTAGCCGCCTTGCCGTGGTAGCAGATCTGCCAGTGGTCGTACTCCATGGCCGCGAGCTCGGCCGTGTGGAAGCTACCGAGCCACCGGCGGGTGTGGGTCTCTCGATCTGTAATCTCGGCGACCCACGTCCCCCACCGCCACTGCCGGACCCCAAGGTAGGACTTTGTTGGCTACCGGGTCCGAGGGAGGACGAGGAAGTCCTCGAACCGGCGTAGGGGCACGACGGCGGGCGGATTGGGCCCGCGGAGGACGATGGGGACACCTCAGCGGCCACCTCGCCGGCGTCGGGCGAAAAGGCCGCGATAAACCTCTTTTTGGCCATTGGCTCCTCGAGCTCCCCGGCACATGGGCAGAGGTTGAGGATGGAGGCGCCGGCGATGGCGACGACCTACCAATGGTTTCGAGGGTTGTGTGTGTCTGTGTGAGCGGAGGTTTTGGGGTGTGTGTGGAGGGGGGCAAGGTTGTTTTTGAGGAAATACTGCTGCAACTGAAAATTTTACTAGGCGGGAGTAACAAGGCGGGGCTACTGAAAATTTGGATCAACGGCAAGCAGATATTTTTGAGATTGCGAGGGATGCAGAGGCGGGAGTAAAATGCCAGGGCTACTGAAATTTTGATTCAAGGGACTGAAGCAGAGCGGGAGTAACAGACATCGCACACGGTCCGCACATACTAATCGGGTGCTATCAAACATTAAAACCTTCCAGCTGATAGATATTTTTGAGATTGTGAGGGATGCAGAGGCAGGAGTTCTTGGGGAGTGAGCTAGTGTGCTAGACACGCTGCTGTGGACTATAGCCGATGCACCTTCTCGCGTAAGCCATAGGCGTACTATACACCGATGGTGCTCCAAGATATTTTGTACTACATCTCACACGGTTCGTGATAATAAATTGTGTGGGATCTACTTGATTTGAAATACAAAATGGGGTCGCAGCGGCTATGGACGCTGTTTGAATTGCTAGACCTTTTATCTGAAGTGAACATGCAACTATATGTGTGTCGTAAAAGAATTGGAATTATTCAGGGTTCGTTTGGGCATTTTATATAATAAACTGGTTTTCTAGCTATTTCACGTGCACAATTCAAAATTAAACTACGTGCACATGCTGTGGTGCATACAAATTGGTTGAAAAATCAAATATGTGTCCTTTAGTGCATGCTTAGGTCCCATGCAAGAAATGGGAATGAATTTTTCGGGGTTCGTTTGGCCTTTTTTATACATTAACTGGGTTTTCTAGGCATTTTATGTGCATAATTCAAATTTGAACTACAAGCACATGCTCCAATGCACCAAAGTTGTTTGAAAAATCACATGTGTGTTCTTGGGTGAATTTCTAGGTCCCATGCAAGAGATGGGAATGAATTTCAAACACCAAGGCACTGTTGATTGCCGGCAAAACGTTGAGATACCTGGTTTTTCAATTCTAGTAAATCCAAAAATTGTCTGAAATTCATGAAACTTGGCATGCTATCATGGAGCGGCATCAACATGCCGTAGTGAAAATTTTGTCCCATTTGGGGCAGGTTTGGGTATAAGCTTCTCACAAACCAAAGCTTCTCACAACAAGCATGATGGCTTCGATACGGAACGTACCACCTTTGGGGACGGGACGATATCCGTTGCCTCTTATTGCTTTCAAAAAATTTCTAGTGTCAACATAGAACAACAGGAGTGTTGTGTCAATTTATGTGATTTTTTGGGGTTCGTTTGGACATTTTTATGCATTAACTGGATTTTCTAGGCATTTTATGTGCATAATTCAAATTTGAACTACAAGCACATGCTCCAATGCACTAAAGTTGGTTGAAAAATCAAAACTGTGTCCTTGGGTGAATTTCTAGGTCCCATGGAAGAGATGAGAATGAAATTCAAACACCAGGGCACTGTTGATTGCCGGCAAAACGTTGAGATGCCTGGTTTTTAAATTCTAGTAAATCCAAAACTCGTCTGAAATTCATGAAACTTGGCATGCTATCATGGAGCGGCATCAACATGCAATGTTAAAAAAATTGTCCCATTCGGGGCAGGTTCGGGTATACGCTTCTCACAAACCAGAGCTCCTCACAACAAGCATGATGGTTTCGGTAGGGAACGTCCCACCTTTGGGTACGAAACGATATCCATTGCCTCTTATTGCTTTCAAAAAAATTCTCGTGTCAAGACAAAACAACAGGAGTGTTGTGTCAATTTTTAGGATTTTTCAGGGTTCGTTTGGACATTATGCATTAACTGAGTTTTCAATGCATTTATGTGCATAACTAAAATTTGAACTACATGCACATGCTCCAGTGCATATAAATTGGTTGAAAAATCAAATCTGTGTCCTTGGGTGCATGCTTAGGTCCCATGCAAGAAATGGGAATGAATTTCAAACACCAGGGCACCGTTGATTGCTGGCAAAGCATTGAGATGCCTAGTTTTTAAATTCTAGTAAATCCAAAACTCGTCTAAATTCATGAAACTTGGCATGCTATCATTAATATCTCAAACGTTTGTAGAATTCAAATCGCGTGCATTTTGTTAGCCATTCACGTGACGCCACGTGTCTTGGTTTTACTGGCTGTAGGAGGTGTCGTGCGGACATCTGCTTGACCTTGACTGAACGGGAGGCGTCCGAGCGCAGTCCGGTGCGCAGGCTGACCGAGAGGCGTGCAAGCTGTCCTCCAATGCGCAGGCTCACCGGGAAGCGTGCTAGCTATACGCTATGCAGGATCACTGAGAAGCGAGCCCTTTGACTTCCATGGTCGCCTGCCTTCCTCTCAATTAATGGCACCCTAGCCGCTGTTAAATACGGGCGGCCTTACTATTCGCCTCCCATTCCCCTCCCTCCCGCAGACCTCCACCAACGCCATGGAGCAGAACGATCATCTGCCACTAGTCTTCAAGTTTGTTGAAGTCGACTCTGAGCCGGAGGAGATAGAAAATAAGGAGGAATGGGGCCTCATGGACATGGCCCAAAACGAGCTGGCCACGGCGGTTGCTGCCCCCGCTCCGGTCCCAGCTTCCATCCCCGCGCCCGCGCCAGCGACCATCCCCATAGCATTGACGGGCTGGTCGCCGAGCACTATCGCACAGCTGGAAGCCGCGGGCGTCAGGGAGCTCTCCACAGACCCGCGAGCTCGTGTACATGCCAGCGCCAGCGCCCGTGCCCGTGCCCGTGCGCGCCCCTCCACCCACCGTGGCGCCGGCCCCCGTGCGTTTGGCTGCACCCGCCTCGCCCGTGCCCGTGCCCGTGCGCGTGCCCCCCTCAGCGACATGGGACGTTGCCGTCGACCGCTACCTCTCAGCGGCGCCAGTTGCCGTCCTCCCGCACCCCGTCCGTCGTTCGCGCGATGACATGATGTTTGATTTACAAGTGAAGAACATTTTGTGCTGCCTTGAAGACTTCAACAACGGCGTCCCGAAGGATGACAACGACAACGAGGGCGCGGCACGCCGCCGCCGGAAATAGTTTTTTTAGGGCTTAATACTGTATCTCAAATTCTTGATCGTATGAATATAAATTCGCGTGGTGACTGAATCAAAGATATTGTTTGAACGAACTTGCGTTTTTCTCTCTTAATGTACAGACTTATCAAACGATTTTCTTTTGAAAAAAATGTCAATGGTTTTTCAATATAAAACACTCATCGCAAATGTTTTAGTTAGAACACCCGGATGCAAACCGACAGCTTCCCCAGGAAGCCAAGGGAAATGTGCCGAGCAGGATTTCTGCATCCCTTCAACGCAAACGGTTGTTTTGCATGACCCGTGTGCAACCACGTACAAAGAATTGCGTAAGATTTGCATATCTGTCATTTTGGGTATGTTGCCATTTTTCAAACTGGAAAGATTGACATTTGTTTATCTAGTAACATTGCCATTTGTCAACCTTGTAACACTGCGATTTGTCAAAATATGCAGCTAAAAATCACCAGCACTATCTAATTTTTGCAACTAAAATCACTAGCACTGTTCATATGGACACCACTAGCAGGCGTGAGTTGATGGAAGCATATACAAATGTACCATTGATTACATACAACAAGTCATCAACCCACAAGGACAACTGGGATACACGTTGGATTATAGATCATTTCCAACAAAACATTCTAGTAAAGTTTTTCTCACACAACAAATAACAAAGCGATGAAATGAACTTCAGCTCAACCACTCGTCGGCGTTGGAAATGCTTGCTTTGAACCAAAAGTGATTCTCTAGGAAGGGCCAGCTACTGTCAATCTCGAGACCAACGCAGGACTAATCATCCAGGCTGAAGCGGCCGATGTCAGGACCCATATTGGGACGGTAGGGAAGCATAGAAATGTCTGAGGTATAGATACAGTTGCTTCTCATAAATGGTAGTAATGTTGTGTCAAGAGCAGCTGGATCGCCTTCCACCATCATTGGATAGTTTTGTCCAAGGAAGAGCGAGTTAACTCCAAGACTTTCAATACTGAACCAGGGAGAAGGTGTTGGTGCTAGCACACTAGTATCCATCCCGAATACCCTGCAACGGATGTTGGAATAGGTCCGGATAGTGCGACCATGCGAGACAACACCTGCTTCCTTAGTAACATCAGCAGTGCCCTGTATACAGACAAGAAGAGGTGATCCATCAGAATAAGTTGCCAGGCGCCACTAATTATATGGGTCCTGCTCGTCCTCATGCTCGTGATCATCAGCATCGTCATCTCCCCCTTGGTTATAAAAAATTTCAAGTATAGGTGGTGGAATGTTCATAGGACTTTGGAAACACAAGAAGGTTAATTAATTAGTAAAGGGAAACTAGCTAACCCACATGCATGTGGATGAAACAATTATAATTACAGTGGAAGACAAACGTAACGAAAGCATGATGATTCCACGCAAAAATAGTGCCACGAGTGGTGGCAGCAAACACAAGACCCTCGTATTGAATTGCATCACAGTACTCATCCGGGTACAGAAACTGATTTTTGAGCAATATCCATCGAGGCTGGAAGTAAGGAAGGCAACAATCTTGTCGAAGATAGCAACAGCTTCATAGTTGGAGTAATCCTAAGAGCGGTTGGGAACTCGACAAATTGCTATCTTCCATAGACGACAGTCACCATGATCGTATTTGAACTCACGTAGAATACCGGTGTACTCAACCTCTTGGCAGTCATCTGAGATTTTTGGAAGTGGAACCCGGTGACGATTGTACACATTCACAAGTTCCCACTCGCAGTTGTACCCAATATAAACAACCCAATCTCCATTTGCCCTCAAGCGATGGCATCTTAACATCATACGTATCATTATCAAGCGGCATCAACTTGCACAAGGCGAGGCTTCCCTCGTCCCCGCGCCAGTCAGCAGGGTCACGGCGAAGAAGATAGGGGAGATCAAACCGCTCCTGGACCCTTGGGTTCCTTGTAATGATGTTATTAGTTGAATCGAGAATGGTGTTGAACAAACCTTCCATGCTAGCCTAGGTGATGACGTCGCACAGATCAATGAGTTCCTCCACCATGTCATCTTTCAGATCAGGGCAAGAATAACGGGGTCATTTCCGCCCTGTTCCCTCCATGGAGAAGATGATCGAACAATGGCAGAAGGAAGGGTGAAGGCAAATGGACGGAGGAAGAGCATGCGACAGCAGTTCCAAATCAAGAGGGAACGGCGAAGAGGCGGTGGACGGTTGCCACGGTACACGAAGAGGCGCCTGGGGAGCGAACGGTTGCCACAGAGGTCACATATTGACGACAACGGCCGAGTGAACCGCATGCATATATCGCACACACCTTGATCTGGCTGACCGTTTCTTTTGTGTCGCCTAATCACAAAAAGTTCATCCGAGTGAACTGTATGCTGTATATCGCACACACCTTCATCTGGCTGCCCGTTTCTTTTGTGTTGCCTAATCACAAATAGTTCATTTGAGTGAACCTTATGCTGTCTATCACACACGCCTTCATCTGGCTGCCTGTTTCTTTTGTTCCTCCTCATTGCAAACAGTTAATTGAACTGAATTGTATGCCCTTCATCGCACACGCAACTAAAACCTGAACCGTGTTTGACGCATTCGTCATCGCAAACGTTTTATACATTTCTGACAGTTTTCATACAACACCGTTTGCGATTATTGCATCGCACACAGTTTCTCAAAGGGTCTCTGATAATAGTTTGCGTTAGCAGAATCCTGCAGTAGTAATCGATTACCTTTTGAGAGATTGCATTGAGGAATGCACATAGCTTCACAATGGCTAATAGAACGTTTTCCGGTAGAAGCCAACCGGAAGCAGTTGCGTCATAATCACGTGGCAATCATGAGACTTTAGGTTCTGGAACTTTTTCTCTGCCATATTTATTCTTCCCTTTATATTCTATGAGAAGCCAGATGGGACCTTCATACTGAGCAGGCATTCAAAGAAGATTTCATGCTCTTCTTTGGTAAGAGTGTAGGTGGCATGACCCTGATGTATGCCGTCTTTTCTGTGCATACGTTGCTGGTCCTCCCGTGCCTCCGGTGTATCTTTTGTCTTACCATACACACCCAAGAAGCCTAGCAGGTTCACACAAAGATTCTTCGTCACATGCATCACGTCGATTGCAGAGCGGACTTCTAGGTCTTTCCAATAGGGTAGGTCCCAAAATATAGATTTCCTCTTCCACATGGGTGCGCGTTCGTTAGCGTCATTCGGAACAGATTGTCCGCCAGGACCCTTTCCAAAGATTACTTTTAAATCCTTGACCATATGAAGTACATTATCACCAGTACGGTAGCGAGGCTTCTTCCGGTGATCTGCCCCACATTTGAAATGCTTTCCTTTCTTTCTTACGGGATGCCTTCTCGGAAGAAATCGACGATGTCCCAGGTACACATTCTTAGTACAATTATCCAAATATATACTGTTGGTATCATCTAAACAATGCGTGCATGTGCGGTATCCCTTGTTTGTCTGTCCTGAAAGGTTACAGAGAGTAGGCCAATCATTAATGGTCACAAACAGCAACGCATGTAGGTCAAATTCCTCCTGATTGTGCTCATCCCATGCACGTACACCTTTTTCATTCCCCAGCTGTAAGAGTTCATGAACTAATGGCCTTAGGTACACATCAATGTCATTGTCGGGGTGCTTAGGTCCTTGGATGAGCACTGGCATCATAATGAACTTCCGCTTCATGCACAACCAATGAGGAAGGTTATACATGCATAGAGTCACAGGCTAGGTGCTATGATTGCTACTCTGCTCCCCAAAAGGATTTATGCCGTCTGCGCTTAGACGAAACCATATGTTCCTTGTGTCATATGCAAAATCCCCCCACTTTCTCTCAATTTTTCTCCACTGCGATCCGCCAGCGGGTACTCTCAACTTCTCGGCTTTCTTATAGTCTTCTTTGTGCCATCGCATCAATTTGGCATGCTCTTTGTTTTGGAACAAATGTTTCAATCGTGGTATTATAGGAGCATACCACATCACCTTGGTAGGAATCTTCTTCCTGGCGCGCTCGTCCTCAACATCACCAGGGTCATCGCGTCTGATCTTATAGCGCAGCGCACCGCATGCCGGGCATGCATTCAAATCCTCATACTCACCACGTAGAGGATCCAAGCATTAGGGCATGCATGTATCTTCTACACCTCTAATCCTAGAGGGCAGGCAACCTTCTTTGCTTCATACGTACTGTCGGGCAATTCGTTGTCCTTTGGAAGCATCTTCTTTAACATTATCAACAACTTTTCAGATCCCTTGTCAGATATACCATTCTCTGCCTTCCATTGCAGCAATTCCGGTGCGGTGCCCATCTTTTTCTTGTCAGCTTTGCAATTTGGGTAGAACAATTTCTTGTGATCCTCTAACATGCACTGCAACTTCAGCCTCTCCTTTTCACTTGCACAGTTTTTCTTTGCATCAACAATGGCCCGACCAAGATCATCAGCGGGTTCATTGATACGTCTCCAATGTATCTATAATTTTTTATTGTTCCATGCTATTATATTATCTGTTTTGGGTGTTTTATAGGCATTAATATGTTATTTTATATTATTGTTGGGACTAACTTATTAACGTAGAGCCCAGTGCCAGTTTTTGTTTTTTTCCTTGTTTTTGAGCTTCGCAGAAAAGGAATACCAAATGGAGTCCAAAAGGAATAAAAACTTCGTGATGAGTTTTCTATGACCAGCAGACACCCAAGAGACTTGGAGTGGAAGTCAGAAGAGCCACGAGGCAGCCACAAGGGTGGAGGGTGCACCCGGGGGGTAGGGCACGCCCCCTACCTTGTGGGCCCCTTGGTGGCCTCCTAACCTAGATCTTCCTCCTATATCTTCACATATATTTCCAAACCACTAGAAGTATCCACGAAAACACTTTTTCACCGCCGCAACCTTCTGTTCCCATGAGATCCCATCTTGGGGCCTTTTCCGGCATCCTGCCGGACGGGAATTCCATCACGAAGGGCTGCTACATCAACTCTATTGCCCTTCCGATGAAGCGTGAGTAGTTTACCAGACGTACGGGTCCATAGCTAGATGGCTTCTTCTCTCTCTTTGATTCTCAATACCATGTTCTCCTCGATGTTCTTGGAGATCTATCCGATGTAATCTTCTTTTGCGGTGTGTTTATGATAAGCTTATTTATGAATATTATTTGAATCTTCTCTTAACTCTTTTATGCATGATTTGATATCTTTGTAATTCTCTTCGAACTATCGATTTAGTTTGGCCAACTAGATTGGTTTTTCTTGCAATGGGAGAAGTGCTTAGCTTTGGGTTCAATCTTGCGGTGTCCTCTCCCAGTGCCAGTAGGGGGTGCGAGGCACGTATTTTATTGTTGCCATCGAGGATAAAAAGATAGGGTTTACACCATATTGCTTGCGTTTATTCCTCTACATCATGTCATCTTACTTAAAGCGTTACTCTGTACTTCATGAACTTAGTACTCTAGATGCAGGCAAGAGTCTGTCGATATGTGGAGTAATAGTAGTAGATGCAGGAAGGAGTCGGTCTACTTGACACGGACGTGATGCCTATATTTCATAATTATTGCCTTAGATATCATCATAACTTTGCGCTTTTCTATCAATTGCTCGACAGTAATTTGTTCACCCACCGTATTATTTAACATTTTGAGAGAAGCCTCTAGTGAAACCTATGGCCCCCGGGTCTATTTTCCATCATATAAGTTTCCGATCTACTATTTTGCAATCTTTTACTTTCCGATCTATAAACCAAAAACCCAAATATTTGCTTTATCTTTTGTTTAGTTTTATCTATCTCTATCAGATCTCACTTTTTGCAAGTGACCGCGAAGGGACTGACAACCCCTTTATCGCGTTGGGTGCAAGTGTTTGATTGTTTGTGCAGTTATTGGTGATTTGTGCGTTGTCTCCTACTGGATTGATACCTTGGTTCTCTAACTGAGGGAAGTACTTAATATCTACTTTGCTGCATCACCCTTTCCTCTTCAAGGGAAAAAGCAATGCAAGCTCAAGAAGTAGCAGGAAGAATTTCTGGCGCCATTGCCGGGGAGATCTATGCCAAGTCAATACATACCAAGTACCCATCATAAACTCTCATCTGTTGCATTACATTATTCGCCATTTTCCTCTTGTTTTCCTCTCCCCCACTTCTAAAATGATTTTCAAAAAGGTTTGCCTTTTTCTTCGCCCCTCTTCCGTTCGTCTTTTCGTTTGCTTTTTCACTACAAAAAAATACACTTCCGTGATGATACGTGTTTGTCACAGTAGGTCACGTTTTCTGTCATGCATGTACATCCATGACGATTTTATGACAGAATCAAGATAGTCATACATGTGCTGTCGTAGAAGTGTTCCATGACATTACCAAATTTATCATCACGGAAGTTGTCCACTTCCAGGACGATAAATCCACCGTAACGGAACGCCGTTAAGCTATCGGGTCCGGTTTTGGATCCGATAACCCGTTAAGAGCACCGACCAATGGGGATTTTCCACGTGTAAAATCATCACTGGCTGGAGGAAACACGTGTCGGCTCACCGTTGGGGACAGATGTCATCCACTCATTGGACCCAAAGCGCCTATGATACGTCAACACGTGGCACGGTCCAACAGAGGCCCCTTCCTGTGAAAAGGCCGGCCCGTTTGACTTTGTCAAAAGGTGGCGGGCCGGCCCACGGCATGCCTGTTAATGGCCTGTTCGTATATAGCCCATTTACAGCCCGCTAACCCAGGGGCCGTTTACAGCGTACCTGTAACATCCCCCGCATCACACTACAGTAATCCCTTATGATCAGTGCCAAGTCATCTTGACTTATGAAGCTTAATCATGTTGGGATAATATCTCATTTCAAATTCCTTCTCTGAATTCCATTCAAATTAAACAGTGCAAAATGAAGTTGATCAAAACTTGTTGAAAAAATGTTCACCTTTTAGAAAATAATCTAAAACTATTTACTGTTAAGGAACACAACATCATCATCAACTCTAAATGGGCCTAATGCATTTTAACAGAGCAAAAACAGCCTTCAAAATGCCCTTTTCATTATCGAGGAAATTCAAATGAACTCCAAAAATGCCCAAACTTTTTGTGGCAGTGCTGGATATTGCAAAGTAATTATGTGACCAAGTTTCACATTTTTGCAAAATCTTATGGAAGCTGAAAATATTACTAAACCCCTTTCGGTAAAAAGAAAATAAAAAAGGCCACTGTGCACTGGCCTAAGTGCACAGTGCCTAGAGCCCAGCCCACCACGGCCTCCTCCTTCTCCCCCGTTCTCTGTTCAAGCGACCGAGGCGCACCCACCATCGCCGCCAAGCCAGCTCGCCGACAGCGCTACTCGGTGGATAAGGCCTCCACCGAGGCCCCCCCCCCCCCGCCCCAGATATTCCCCCCCCCCCCCAACTACCTCCACCCACTCCACTCTTCATCTCGGCCGCTCTCTCTACTTCCCCCCTCGCCCGAGCGAGATCGCCGCCGAAGCCTCGCCGTAGGCATGGCCCCGACCACCGTTCGTCGAGCCGCCGAGTCCCCGAGCTCCCTCTACGTCGTCCTCGTCGACCCCGCGCTTCAGGATGAGCTGGAGTGCCCTGCAACGGCTGGCTCAAGCTTTTCCCCAACCTCGCTCGCCGCCGTGCGCCGTGATCGATTCCGCCTCCACTCTGCGCTCCCGTTCACTCGAGGGCCTCCGTGTGCCGCGCCGTAAGGCTCCGCACCCTCCTCCTTCCTCTGGTTCCTCCTCATGCACCGTAGATGGCTCGCGGTGCCGCCGTCGCCATTGCCGCATGCAGCCTCGACCGCAAGCTCGTTGCGCTCACCCCGTCCTTCTCCGAGCCAAGCCGTGGCCTCCGTCGAGTTGCCGGAGGTCCGTAGAGCCCGCTAGCGCTGTTTCTTAGCTAGAACGAAGCCCATAGCGTAGTTTTCGGAGATGCCCGTATTCCGGCGCCGCCCGCAGTCGTCGTTGAGCTCCACTCCGGTCGTTGAGCTCCACTCCGGCATGCAGCCTCGACGCGAGATGATCTAATCGTTCGAACGCAACCGAAAACGCGCGAAATGGTGCACTGTGCAGGAAATCCAAGCAACTCCGGCGAACTTCCGTCGCGGGAATGGTCACCGGCATGATTCCGGCGACGTCACCGACGTGGCACCTGCGTGGCACCGCCTGGGCCACTGACTAGTGGGCCCAGGGGCCCCACTTTGACAAGTTGACCGAGGTCAAGGCTGACTGGGCCGGCTTCTGTCACAGACATGTGGGCCCCCACTTTGATAATTAGTTTAATAAACGTATTTATAAAAAAAAGTAATTATACTAGCCGAAACACTCATTGACATATGGGGCCCACACCCCTAATTTGCTTAGTTAGATTAGTTTAATCCACTGTTAAACTAACAGAGGCTGACATGTGGGTCCCACTGGACCCACTGGTCAGTTTGACCTGGTCAGCCGTCCTGTTGACTGTTGACGTCACACATACGTCATGCTGAGGTCTTTTTTTATTTTCTATTAATTTGTTAATTTAAATAATTTCATTATATGCTTTAATCTTTGAAAATTCATAGAAAATAAACCGTAGCTCGGATGAAAATGCTTTATACATGAAAGTTGCTCACAAAAATCCAACAAATCCGAATACGTGGTCCGTTCATCTGTCACATGCCCCTAGCATGAGGAACTTGGAACTTTCCCCCTCTTTTCCTTTTTCCGGAATCCACCTAACGTCGGGAATTCATCCTCGGATGTTTATCCCCTCCGTCTGCAACGTGTATTACTACGTTAGGTCGACCCTAGTTCTGCTTATTGTCATGTCATGCTTAGCGTTTCTATGTTTACTTTATATTTACTGTTTCTTCCCCCTTTTCTCTCCGGTAGACCCCGAGACCGATGCTGCCCGTGTGATCGACTACGTCGACGACGAACTCTCCTTGCCAGAGCAACCTGGCAAGCCCCCCCTTTGATCATCCCGATATCGCCCATTCCATTCTCTCATGCTTGCATTAGATTTTGCTACTGTTATTGTTTGCTCCTATTCTGATGCATAGCCTGCTTTTGTAACCTGCTCATTGTACCTTACCTGCTTATCCTAAACTGCTTACTATAGGTTGGTCAGTGATTCATTAGTGACCCCCATGTTGTCCTTGTTGCCCCTGCTTCATCATCGAAGACCCGATCAACGGGATCGAAGGCCAGGCCCCGGCACCGCACATCACTTCCCCTTAGTTGCTCGACACTACTGGGTTACTATCGAGTACCGGGGGTGAGACCTCATCAGCACTTCTGATGTTAACCCTGTAGTGTAGCTATTCGGTCGTGGTCATCGGGGGTGATTTGCTCTTTAACCACTTCCGATACGACTCTGTCGTGCAACCCCTCAAGTGTGAACCTCAAGGGTGATCCCTCTTACGTTCACCTTGATTGATTACATCGAGTGGAATTCACCGGGGGTGATTCCTCGGGTTTTCCCCTTGATGTTTGGACACACGGTTACTATGGTTACTATGAATTTACATTGAACCCTGTTACTAAAGACGGGTCGGCCCTGAGGGGTACCCGCGCGAGCATATTTGCGAGTGATGTGGAGACGGGTTGACCTGGAGGGTGCCCGCGAGATAATTACGAGGCATGGCCGGGCATTCTTAGCCCTTGCCGCAAGTCCTCGAGACGGGGCAACGGGGTCACATCTTTCGTGAGTCTCTTCTTGTTACCGCGCATTCCTAATTCAGTACGATTTGGATATTTGATCCGAGGGGCCTCTGGCCTGATAGCACTAACCATCACGTGGGCATAGTATGGGCGTTCTGCGTCGTATGCATTAGCCGAAGCTTAATAGACGTTAGCGACTGAGCGGCGCGCGCCGGGTTGGACTGGTAAGCAGCTGCCTTTGTAAGGAGGTAGCTAGGTCAGCTCACCGGCTGCCCTCGCAACATGCAGGAGTTCCCGGGGAGATGGCCCATGACCCCTGGGGGCATAGGTTTAGTCCGGCGTGCTGGCCTCTCTATTAAGCCTAGGTCGGGTTGCGGCGTATTGTTTGGCCGAGGCCGGGCATGACCCAGGAGAGTGTGTCCGGACAGAGTTAATCGAGCGTGGTGGGTAAGTTGGTGCACCCCTACAGGGAAGAAAACATCTATCAATAGGCTGTCCTACGGTAACGGACACTTGGAGTTGTATCCCGATCGATACAACTAGAACTGGATACTTGAGATGAGACATGGATATGAGAAATGGATAGTATGTCTCTGGGATTGCTTTCTCGCAGGGAGTCGAGAAAGGATCTCTGGCCGAGGTCGATAACACCACTACTACACTACTAGGAAAAGGCCTGCTAGTGGCGCACCTGTTTTGCTTACTGATGGCGCACTACAGGTGTGCCACTAGCATCACGCCATTAATTTTTTTTACTAATGGCGCACCAGGTAGTGCGCCATTAGTATACCATACGATGCGCCATTAGTATGCCTCCCAGGGGGGCATATTTAACCATGTGCTCTGGCTTACTAATGGCACACTTGTTGATGATGCGCCACTAGTGTGCATTTTGCAGTGCGCCAATAAAGTGCTGGGTGGTGCGCCACTAGTATGAATATTAGGGATTTTTTTCTTTTCTGATATTTGCACAGGTTAGAAAACATATTACTGCAGAGAATATAGACAGCACAACATATAAACAGCAGAGTTATCGAATACAATAGAAGATTAGTCTCTGAATACAATTCATCATATTAGTCTCCGAATTCAAAAGACCGAACAAAGTTAGAACATTACAAGTCTCGAAACCGCGAGTAGCGAGTTTGTCTTCACATTACAAGTCGATATCGATCATCTAAACTACCATCACATAGAAGAGAGCTGCGGTCATCACGATTAGCATCATCGCGATGAAACTGGTCTTCATCCGGTTCCTCCTCCGCTCCCTCCTCTCTCCCGCTAGATAGCGCGCATATCTAGCTTCCGCCTCCGCCCTAGTGGTGTACCCTTTATAACTGTTACCGCTGAAATGGTTAACCTGTCTCCGACACTCCTCCCAGTCGTCGTAGACTCCGGGAACCTTACCCTTGTACACGACATACGATGGCATCTCTATGCACTAGCCAAACAAAACGTTAGTAGCAATTCACAGACAATACATAAGCAATATATAAGTATGCAACAAAAGGATCGGAAGAGAAAAGCAACACATTAATAGCACGATTCATGGTCCGACTAATAAATAGCATCGATTACATATAAGTTGAACGACTGTCCAAACCAAAGAGACATACAAGTTCATTAAAGTTTAATATTACACTATTTTCGACTCGACTCAGGGACCGGAGAGTGGATGAAGCCGCCGTCTTTCGTGATGGTCATGAAACCGCGGGCGTTGTCAGCCTGCATTTGTAGCGTTGTTTCTATCTCACTGTTGGACGGTTGAGATCTGAGGTAGAACTGCCCCGAGGTACGAAGGACATCTTGATGGATGATTTCCGCAAACTCCGACTGGATGCGAAAGAATTATTGTCTGATGTCTGCGTCCTGGATTGCCGACAAGCGTGTGGCCCAATCTTTGAGATTATTTGGTAGCAGAAGGTGATTATGGTCCCGTACGATGGCCCGCATGTGATGGCGGGCGTAGTAGGCATCCTTCTGACCGCCAGGCGGCTGCTTGACGCAGGGGAACGTCATATTGTGGGTGAACACATGCTTGCCGTACGTACGAATTGGCCTCTTGAAGGTGCCTCCAGATCTGGCGTAGCCGGGGAGAGCATCATCAAGAACTTTCTTGATATTTGTGTAGTCTATCTTCGACTCATGGTCCGGGTCGAAATACGTGGCCATGGAAAATTTTGGGCTTAAGAGGATGAGTGTGCAATGTGTGTCACTACACAAAACACGGAGTGTTAGAACAAAAAAGAAAGATCGAAATCTAAGAAATCATATGTTACGGGGCGATGAGGGGATGACTTACTCGGGAAAGTAAGGCACGAGGAAGTTATCCTTATCTGGGTTTGCCAGAATGACGCCTTCGAGGTTGATCACTTGGCTCTATTGCCACCTATGGTTTAATGCAGCAAGAATAAAGGGGCAGTTGATCCTACTTAATTAAGTACTAAGATACCCCGGCCCATGCATTAGTCGCAAGTACCCCATATGTCCTATTTTTAACAAAGTCATGCTAAAATTCACGGAAAATTTCAGCATGACCTTTGCTGAAAATAGGACATATGGAGTACCCAAATTTGCCGGAACAGAGGTTAATCGACATTCCGGCAAACTCAAGGGCCTCTGCAACCCCACAACACCCCACAATATCATCACGACATGATGGTCGGAGACAAAACCAATGCTATGTAGCCTTAATGCTACAGAACATATGAAATACATGCCAGCAATATATATGATATAAACTCCAATAATTTTTGAATAAAAACAGTAGCAAGCAAGCAATTCATAATATTATTGTGTAGTCTCAGTTTTTTGTTTGAAAAATTCACAACAAAGCCTGGTTTTCTTCTGTTTATTCATTAGTATGTAGTTTGAAAAATTCACAATATAGTTCTTCCCAGGATTAAGTACTACTACACAGACAGCACTACATCACACTGCCATAGCATTATGTTTCACTATAGATAATCTGCATACTTACAAGTGGTACCTCTCTGCAGATGGTACCCCGGCGCGCTCCCGTCCAAGCACACTGCATCACCGCAAGCATGAAATTTCAGAAATCACACTCAAATGAAGGTAGGTGCTCCTAGACCGTAGCAGAGCCCATGTTAACAAGGTTGTTAATAGTACTTGCCTGAAATGCTACAGTTTCTACTCCTATTGTCAAATTCTAGCATTTGCAAGTTCAGGTCTCCTTTCCTCTTAAAGCGGAGTATGATGCAAATTGTTTGTTTGCAGTAATCATCAGTGTGTTTTTTGGCCTAGTCGATCCTACTAGCAGAATTGCACTGTTTCTCGGCCCAATCATCAAATACTCCATGAAATAATCCTAGTAGCAGCAGTCAAATACTGGGGACAAGAGTATGAATGGCATGTCATCTAAGGCTGCACACAGCACAGTATAGAAATTCTTAAGCCAAAAGCAAAGACAGTCTCTTGATTTTGTTTTCGTACTGATGCATACTGAACACTAATCCCAAAGATTTGGTGCACAGCATAGAATATCATCTTGACAGGAGTATTTTACAGACCCTTTTCTTGTTTCTCTAAATGCAACTACTGTTCCAGCAAACCACAAAGGAAAGAATCCTAATCCTACACTAATGTTCCAGCAAACCACAAAGGAAAGAATCCTAATCCCAAAGATTTGCTGCATCCCAAGGAATACTAGACTATCAGTTTCAGATTTGCTGCATCCAGAGCCAGAGCAGGCAGAGCCAGGTCCAGGCCGGCGAGAAGAGGACGGCGAGGAAGAGGAGGGCACGTTCCTGTGGCCAAGCAACAATGACACGGACATGAGCGGGAGAGGGGGAGGCAGCAGTGGCATCAGCATGGACCACCACCACCAGCTCCCCCCCAAATCAAAGGCAGCGCGCAGGCTGATGCGTGCCCAAGGGCAGGAGCAGCAGAGGAGCCCAGGGCATGGCAGAGGAGCCCGGGGGCAAGAAGAGTCGGCCCTAGGGTTTGCAGGGGAGGAGATGGAGAAGTGGAGAAGAGGGTAGGAATCACCTCGAACCGGCGGAGGAGGACGTCGACGTTCTCGCGGCGGTGGGGCGTTGAAGACCTGGCGGCGATGTTCCTCCTCTCCGTGGCGGCGGGGCTCGTCCCCTCGGTGGCGGCGGTGGCCTCTTGCCCTCGGTGGCGGCGGCGGGGCTCCTCCTCTCCTTGTGGAGGCGGGGCGTTGATCCGGCGGCGGCGCTGGAACCCTAGCGCTGGCCCTGCTCGTCGAAGCGGGCGCGGTGGTCGTTGGAGTGGGGGAGGCGGTGGGGGCACGGGGGCGCAGGGGCGGCGGCGGTGCAGTACGGGTCGGGGCAGTAGGTGGGTGAGAGATGGGGAAGATAGAAAGGGGATTGGGGATTTTTGTGGGGGGGGGGAAGGGTTAGCAATGGCGCACCCCCGAGCGGAGTGCCATAAGTAAATTTTTTTGATAGCAATGGCGCACCCCCTGGCGGTGCGCCATTAGTAATCTTTTTTTGCACAGTAATGGCGCATCCCATAGAGGTGCGCCATTAGTAATGTTTTTTTTTGTATAGCAATGGCGCACCCCCTAGCGGTGCGCCATTAGTAATTTTTTTAGGATTTTTTGTTGCCTAATTCACCCCCTCGGCGATGGGTGGTGCGCTCGGCCGATTCCGTTCGGGGGAACCGATCGAGGAGACAGGGGAGGGTGCGGGGGGTCGGCGGCGGCGGTGGAGTGGGAGAGGGTGCGGGGGTGCTCGGCGGCGGTGGAGCGGGGGAGGGTGCGCGGGGGTCGGCGGCGGCGGTGGAGCGGGGGAGGGTGCGGGGGGTGCTCGGCAGCGAGGGGGATCTAGCGAGGGGGGATAGCGATCGAGATGGAGGGGGATCGAGATCGAGTGTCCTCATGAATATTCAATATTAACAAATTCAATACTTTTTCTGAGTTAGAAATTCAATACCATAATAAACATAAATACATATTCATGAGGACAATAGAACAGAAGAAATATCATTTCAATATGTCGAAATACAATCGAGAAATGAAGGCTACAATTTAAATACAATCGATCTTAGCTAGCTATCTGTTCACAATATTCTTGCCCTTATTTTTCGTAAATGGAGTTCTTCTCTTGAACGGACGTCCTTTAGGTAGGGTGGTCCTGCTTCTTCTTGCTGTGTATGCTGGTACTTCATCGTCGTCGTCATGTTCCATCTTCGGGTCGCCGTACTTGTCGAAGTCTTGCTCGTTGGCGACTCCATCCATTCCGATGATCTTCCTTTTGCCTCTCCTCACGACAACACGACTGGGCTTTGACGGGTCGGTAATGAAGAAGCATTGGTCCACTTGGGAAGCCAGTACCCATGGCTCATTTTCCGCAGTGACGTTTGCGCCCGCGGTCTTGGATTTGGCTTCGGGTATAACCATGGTGGTGAAATACCGGTCTTCTTTTAGGACGCTCTTGGCCCATCTAACACGGAACATCGGGACCTTCTCTCCAGTGTAGCTCAGCTCCCAGATCTTCTCGATCCTTCCGTAGTATCTGTCCTTGTCGTTACCGGTGTAGGATTCCATCGTTACCCCGGAGTTCTGATAACCATCGCTCTTCATATCCTTTCCCTCGGTGTAGAATGTGTAGCCGTTTATATCGTACGCCTCATACGTCATCAGGTTGTGCTCGGTGCCCTGTGACAAGGCGAATATGAGGTGTTCTTCCGCGGAAGAATCCTCATGTAAAGGGTACGACAAAAGCTTCTGCTTGAACCAACGCGTGAAACATGAGTTGTGCTCTTTGATTATATCTCCGTCCGTCCTCTGTTGGCCTCGGTCATTATACGTCTTCTCAATAAAGGTTTTGTGCTCTACCACCCAAGGATCGACCATGTCTATGCATTGTAGCGCGACTAGGTTTGTTTCAAAGTCGGCGAGTCGAACCTCGAAGTCGACATGCATTTCGTGGCGACCCTCACGGGGACCCCATCCAGCGAGCCTGCCGAGGTGCCTGTTGACGGGCAGACCAACGGGGTTCTCGATTCCCAGATAATTCGTGCAGTAGGAGATGCACTCTTCGGTTAGAAAGCCCCTGGCTATGCTTCCCTCTGTACGTGACATGTTGCGAATGTATCCTTTGATGACACCATTCATCCTTTCGAAAGGCATCATGCTGTGCAGGAACGTCGGCCCGAGTTGGATGATATCCTCCACGATATGGACCAGCAGATGCACCATAACGTCGAAGAATGCGGGCGGGAAGTACATCTCAAGCTCGCATAGTATCACCACGATCTCTTCCTGTAGCCTTCTGAGTTGCCTCACACCAACCGACTTTCGAGAGATGATGTCGAAAAAGTTGCATAGGCCAAATAGCGTTTCACGGACGTGCGCGTCCATGATCCCACGGATTGCAACTGGAAGTATCTGCGTCATCAGCACGTGACAGTCGTGAGACTTCATCCCGCTGTACTTCTCCTTCGCTGAGTCTAGGTATCTGCTTATCTTCCCCGCGTAACCGTAAGGAAGTTTTACTCCTACGGCAGGTGAAAAACTGATCGATCTCCTCCTGACTTAGAGTGAAGCACGCGGGAGGGAAGTCATTTCCGGTCTTCTTGGCCTTTTTGCCTTTGCGACGACTTTCCGTGTCCTGCTTCGCCTCATCATCATCATCATTAGCGTGAAGCTCCTCCCTGATGCCCATTGATTTCAAGTCTGCCCTTGCTTTCGGCCCATCTTTGGTCCTCTCTGGCATGTTGAGCAGGGTACCAAGCAGACTCTCACACACGTTCTTCGTGATATGCATGACATCAAGGCTGTGAGGCACACGGTGGATCTTCCAGTACGGCAAGTCCCAGAAAACAGACCTCGTTTGCCATACCTTCAGCAGCGGCTCTTGCGCCTTTCACTTCTTTCCCGGCTCTGGCGCCTTTTGCTTCTTTCCCGGCAGTGGGCAATCTTTTCAATTTTTCAATAGCTCGTCTATTTCCTCGCCGCTCCTCGTACGCGGGCGTCTTCGGGTTTCGATTTCACCATCAAACAAATCCTTGCGTTTCCTCCATGAGTCATCGTCACGAAGCCACCTTCGATGTCCCATGAACACGGTTTTCGAAGACCCCGGATCTCTATCTAGCTGGCAATACGTTGTGTCATCCATGCACCTGATGCATCCAGAAAATCCGTGGACCACCTGCCCCGCGACATATCCGTACCCAAGATAGTCGTGCACCGTCGTGAGCAGTGCGGCTCTGATAGAGAAATATTCTTTCTCTGCGGCGTCCCACGTATTGGCCGGCGTTTTCCACAGCGTGTCTAGCTCCTCTTTCACCAGCCCTAGATACAGATTGATGTTGTTCCCTGGTTGTTTCGGCCCTTCAATTAGCATACTCATGTGAATGTACTTCCTCTTCATGCACAACCAGGGGGGAAGGTTGTACATCCACACAAACACAGGCCAGGTGCTATGTGTGATTCTCTGGCTGCCAAACGGATTGACTCCATCGGTGCTCGCACCCAGCACGATGTTCCTTGGATCATTCCCAAATTCTGGGTGTTCGAAGTTCAACGCTTGCCACTGGCTCCCATCCTTTGGGTGACTCAGCATCTTGTCTTTTTTATTTATCTCCGGATCATTTGTGTCATCTTCTCGTTCTTCTCCTCCCTATCCGCGTGCCAATGCAAGAGCTTTGCTACCTTAGGGTCCGTGAAATACCGCTGCAGACGAGGAGTGATCGGAAAGTACCACACCACTTTTCGAGGAGCTTTCATCCTCTTCTTGTATCGAGTGACGCCGCACACCGAACATATGGTAGACTCCGCGTGCTCGTCCCGATAAATGATGCAATTGTTCATGCACACATGGTATTTCACGTGCGGTAAATTCGGAGGACACATCATTTTCTTCGCCTCCTCGAAACTGGTCGGGCACCTGTTCCCCTTGGGAAGACGTTCATGCCAGAATAACATGTTCTCGTCGAAGCATGCGTCGGTCATTTTGTGTTTTACCTTCATCTCCAGAGCCATGAGCGTTACTTTCAGGCGGGTATCCTCGGGTCTGCATCCTTCATACAATGGAGTAACCGCGTCTATCTCCAGTTGATCCAGCTTGGCTTTCTCTCGGGCGGCAGCTCTTGCGTTATCCGTCTGCTTGAGAAGCAGCTCTTGAATATGAGGGTCCTGCACCCAGCCCATCGATGGTCCATCATCGTCTGCTCTGGCATCTTCATCTTCATGATCATGCCCTTCATCTGCTCCGGCATCTTCCTCATCATCATGTCTGGCATCTTCTACATGATGACTGTGTACTGCATCTACTTCGTGATCATGTCCTGGAGATTCTTCATCTTCTCGCCCGCCCTCGCCGCGGTTGTCTTGCTGCCCTTCCTCATTTCCTGCCCGGCCCCCATGGACGACTTCATAATCATCTTCATCACCTTGCCACCGATAGCCATCCATGAAACCACGCAAGAGCAGGTGGTCCCGCACCTGTATGGAATCCGGGTGCATAAGGCTCCTCAGCTTGCACCTTCGACACGGACATCTTATCTCCATCTCGTTCTTTTGAAGCATCTCGGCCTTCGCAGAGGACAAAAACCTATTCACGATGCCTTCTGTCATCGTGCGGACCATGTTCGCCTGCGGGGTAGAGAAAAACGATATTTTAGAACCAAGTAAAAATTTGGCATGACTTTGCCTAAAAATTTGACCAAAAAGAATGCATAGTGCCAAAATTCTCGCCGAAACGGAAATGAATCAACTTTCCGGCAAAATATTGGCAACTATCGCATTTCAAATACCGGTACCTGCAAACACAAACATATATGCAACACCACAAACATATGCAACACCACAAACATACATAGATCTAGCTAGGCCATAAAAAGTGCATTAGCACGTTGTTGGAGGGAGAAAAAAATAGATCTACAACATAAAGAAAGCTTTCCCCTTACTTACCTATCAAAAAAGGTAATTTAACCACTTAATTTGGATGAATCTATGGTGCAAATGAGGTGAGGAGGAGGAGGCAGCCGAGACAAGCTTGGAGGAGGAGGTGAAGAGAATGAAGTGGGGAAAGTGAGTGTGTACGTGGCTGTCCAAAATATCTAGCTGGTCCCAGGTTACTAATTGCGCACCACTCACAAATGCGCCATTAGTAACCCTGGTTACTAATGGCGCACCAGCTGGCGGTGCGCCATTAGTAGTTTTGCAACAAAAAATGATAGTAGTGGTGCACGGGGTGACTGGTGCGCCATTACTAGTTAAAACTAGCAATGGCGCACTGTGCCCCGGTGCGCCATTTGTACTTTTGGAAAAAAGAAAAAAATTGTTAGTAGTGGCGCACCATGGTTGTGGTGCACCATTAGTGTCTATCACACTAATGACGCACCAACACACGGTGCGCCACTGCTATATAGTAGTGGCGCACCGCATGTCTGGTGCGCCATTAGTGTCCATATTATCTATAGCCCTTTTCCTAGTAGTGCTACTACTTTACCTATGCTACTCTTATCTCTCTTCTGATGCTGCAAGATGCTTGGAGCTGCTTGAAGATGCTAGTCTTCGATAGGCTAGGCTTTCCCCTTCTCTTCTGGCATTCTGCAGTCCAGTCCACAGATACAGCCCATTTTATTGATACCTATGCATAACTAGTGTAGATCCTTGCTTGCGAGTACTTTGGATGAGTACTCACGGTTGCTTTGCTCCCCCTTTCCCCCCTTTTTCCTTTCTTCTCGGACGTCGCAACCCGATGGTGGAGCCCAGGATCCAGACGCCACCTTTGACGACGACTGCTACTACACTGAGGGTGCCTACTACTACGTGGAGGCCGCCGACGACCAGGAGTAGTTAGGAGGCTCCCAGGCAGGAGGCCTTGCCTTTTCGGTCGATGTTGCTTTTGTGCTAGCCTTATTAAGGCAAACTTGTCTAACTTATGTCTGTACTTAGATATTGTTGCTTCCGTTGACTCTTGTGTATTCGAGCCCTCGTATTATTTTATTTTGTGTCTAGAGTTCTATTGTGATATCTTCCAATGAGTCCTTGATCTTGATCGTACACATTTGCGTGTATGATTAGTGTAAGATTGAATCGAGGGTGTCACACTACCCGAATTAGGCCCAGTAGCTTCATCTGGGACGTCCAATATAATTCCAGCCCGTTTTAACTTCCGACCCATGTATGGCCCATGACGTTTTTCGGCCCATATGAGGCCCTTAGTAACTCTCGGCCCATTAACGGCCCGTTGTAAAACTGGCCCGTAATGAATAGTGTATCACTTTATACCCATTAACGGCACGTGGTGAAATTGGCCTGTAATGAATAGTGTATCACTTTATACCCATTAATGGCCCATTATTCCGTTGGGCTGTTTCCAGCCCATGTTATCTTTCGGCCTTCTCAGGGCCCATTTATTCTTGGGCTCATTTCCAGCATTCGTTTACTTACGGCACGTTACAGTCGGCCTGTTTGTGGACCATTAATACGTTGGGCCGTTTTCATAATATCATCAAATACGGCCGGTTAACGACGGCCCGTTATGGTCGGCCCATGAACGGACGATTTCAACTCTAGCCCATTTACGGCCATAATGTGGTCTGTTATTGGCCCATGTTTGGCCAACCGATCATACGACCCGTAGAAGGCCCATTGATGATAGGCCCGTAGAAGGCCCATTGTGTCTATGGCCCATATAAGGCCCATTGTTTCTATGCCCCGTAGAAGGCCCATTGATGATACGGCCCGTAGAAGGCCCATGTTAACTACAGTAAATATGTAGCCCATGGTTATTGTGTCCTATTTTAAAAAACAGGTTATTGTGGCCACTAGCAAACCGCGGAAAAAGAACTGCATTGACTACAAGAAAACAAATAAACAAGACAATAAGGAAATAAATTAGCAAGCAACTTACGCTAGGCTATCACGGCTATTACACATATTACATCCACTGGGCATCAAAGTTCGCCACCAGTGCAAATATAGGGAACAAAGCAGCATATAAACGCCGCAGCAAAACAAGTCCAGAACTGAAACCACTTCAGAAGACCTCAAGAAACGATATCCTGGGTACCCATAATGCTGGCAAGATGCTTAGCAAGCTTATTAACTTTCTCTTGTTTGGCGCTTAAATCCTCCAGCACTTGCTGTTGCACCAGAAAGTATGCATCTGAATTCTGCAGGGACTTCCTCAGTCCTTCGGCTTCCTGTCGCATAACATCTGATCGATGTCTTTCTACTTGATGTTGAGACTCAAGAAGCTAAACTGATTCAGGCAGCGAGTTCGAAGAGCTGGTGCCAGCAGTAGTAGCCAGTTACTCGAACACTACATCAAGACAAAACTTTGGGGTTGTCTCAGTGTCTTCAATATAGTTTTTATCAGCTTTCTTGGAGACCAACAGGGATGTCTCACTATCTTGAACCTTATCTGCATTACTTCCTTTACCATTGCATAACGGGGTACTCTTCTCCAATATTTTATCCGCGTTCTAAAAGAGAAACAAACAAACACATCACAGGTTTACAATGTAGTATATGAAACTCATTTTGGTAAACCAGTTCAGTAGTAAGGTGGACAGGATAACAGCATGAAACAAACATATATCTATGTAGTATGGTCACTGTATGGTCTATATCATTCTAGTTTATGTTGCCAAATGAAGATAGATACAATTTGAATCATATCTATTTAAGACAAAGCAGCATAGACAGAATATAATTGTGGGAAACTAGACAGGAATAACAACACTTGTAATGTGCATGGCATGAGAATATAACTGTTTATGCAATTGAAACTGAAATCAACATAGAGCAAGTTACAATAGCAAACACGTTAAAAAACATCTTTAAAACATACCTGTTGCGCCATTGGAGTTTCAATTGCATCCTTCAAATTTGAAATTAGTTGGTATGAGTAAATACAGTGATGCAAGAGCAAAGTAGTATGCACCATAGCTATGGAACCTGACATAAGAACAATTCTTCTTCTACTTTAAGCGTTGACTTGGGGTTCGGAGTGGTGGTCCTCGTGCTTTGGGCACTGCAGTTGCCTTACTAACTGCTCGTGTTTGGGTGCTCTGTGGTGGAGACGGTGCTGTGTTCAACTGGGTAGGGGTACAATCTGCGTGAGTCTGGGTTATGTGTGGTGGGGCTAGTTCTTGGGCAAGTACAACCGTGGTTCTATCTCCATCGACAGGTATCGCGATCTTTTCTGAAGACCATGTTTTTACTCCCACAGATACTACCATCACCCCCTCCAATTGAAATGGCCGATAAACAAGAAAAGTAATTGAATGTACAGACATTGTAAGATAGACAGGTGCAATGGATAGTAGGGAAGAAAACAGGGCACGAAATAATTCACATTTATGTTGTCTAACCAAACAGAATAGCAGGACATAATTTCGCATATATGATGGCTAATTAAACAGCATAGCATGACACAATTTCACATGTATGATGGCTAACTAAACAGGATAGAATGACATACTTCAAAATATGATGACTATGTAAACAGGATGACATGATACAACTATACGATGTGTCTATTAAAGTGGTTGGCATGCCATAAATCACAAACATGTCGTCGATGGAAACATGATGGCATGATATAATTCACGGATAGAATGACATAATTCAAAATATGATGACTATGCAAACAGGATGAGATGATATAACTATATTATGTCTTTAGAAAATGGGTTGGCATGCCATAATTCAGATACATGCTGTCTATGTAAACATCATGGCATGATATAATTCAAATATATGATTTATATACTAAGGAAGTGAGAAGAGGGCAATCGCATATTTGATGTGTCAACTAAGGAGATGGCATTCAATATCGTGTATATGATGTAAAAACTAAGCATTGCAATACAACATATGCATGATATGAGTAATATAACCCTGCCAAGTTTGAGCATACACCTCAGGGGGATAATAGGACTGGTCATCTGCCTCTGAATCGTCCTCTGAAGAGCTATCTGTAACCAGCAAGATATCTGCTTCAGCAGGTAGCATTGTCTGCTCTGAAGACCTTGTTTTCACTCCAGATTTCTCGATCACCAATTCAAATGGCTGATGCACAGGAAGATAAGTTGAATATACAAACATTCTCGACAAAAGCAATGGGAAATACAAAAAAAGGACGGCATGATATAATTCACATATATGACGCTTGGCTAAACAGCATGGCATTGCATAATTCACATATATAATGCCTTGCAACAAGATAGCATTGCATAATTCACATATATAATGTCTTGCAACAAGATGGCATTCCATAATTCACATATATGGTAATTAGACACTAAACAGGTGGCATTCACACAAAGCATGTCTAAACTAAGCAAATGACATAGCAATGCAAGATACCATACGCACGATATGAGCAACATAACCCTGCCAAGTTAGAGCATGCACCTCGGGGGGGGGGGGGAATAGGACTGGTCATCTGTCTCTGAATCCTCCTTTGAGGAGCTATCTGTAACCAGCAAGACATGCGCTTCGTCAGATAGCATTGTCTGCTTTGAAGACCTTGTTTCCACTCCAGATTTTTCCATGACCGTGCCGAATGGCTGATGCATAGGAAGAGTAATTGAATGTACTAAAATTGTTGACAAATTTAACACGTAATAAAAAAATGATGTCATGATATAATTCACATATAAGATGACTGGCTAACCAGGGTGGCATTCCAAATTCACATATATGATGCCTGGCTAAACAAGATGGCATTGCATGATTCACATATACGATAAAGAAACTAAACAGATGGCATTGACACAAAGCATGTCTAAACTAAGCAGATGACATCTTTGATGTATACAGTAAGCAATGCAAGGCACCATATGCATGATATTACCAACATCAGCATGCCAAGTTAGAGCGAAGACCTCATGGGGTAAATAGGAGTGGTCTTCTGCTTCTGAATCCCCCTCAGAACAGTTATCTTCCTCTTGATTATGATCCAAAATGGGTGGAGGGGGCTGCCTTTGCACCCACCATGGAGCGACGTCTGCATGAAATTTTATTGCCACGCAAGGCTCGTCTCTTTTGCTCTACATGTTCAGTTCCATTGTGTACAATAACTGACATGCATAGGAATAAAACATAGTGAGATTATGTAAGGAGTGCATGCACAAATCCAGAGTGATGGTTGCAAATTGTGGATAGACCCAAAACCAATGATAGCAGGCAGATAATAGCTTTAGTTAAAAAATACAGATAATGGCTCCTTTAATGTTTGTTTGCACCCAACATGAAACTCATAGTAGACACCCGAGATTAACCAAATAGTAGACAGATAGTACTGATTGCTGCCCTAATATGTACCCCACAACCATTTAACAACTCAAATTTCAGCAGAAGTTTGGACCTGACTCGGAGTCTAATAGGTGAACACGACAATAAAGTAGCATGTCATCATATTAAGCGATGCATAATGTAAGCAGACACGGAAGAGTGCGACCTCTCCTGCGGACCCGTGTAGTCCTCAAGGTCATCTGCTCAGTTGATGATGGTAATGCAGTTGTTGTGGCTGCCGGCGGCGGGGAAGAAGATCTGGGGCGGCGAAAGACAGTCTGGAGAGCGGATCTCTGCTGTGGTGAACCCTTCCGTCATTGGAGCAGCTGAGCTGGGGTGGAACACAGCACCATAGTAGCAGGACAAACCACACAAGGTTTTCTTTGACACATATCTGTAACAGAAGTAATTGTGTAAGGGCTTGTTTGAATTTGAGGATTCTAACAATGCAGGGATAGGAAATAGACAGGAATAGGATAGGAATGCACGTGCAAAACAGAGAATTTAAAAACACAGGATTTCTGCCAATCTGGGTGTTTGGTTCACAAGAATTGGAAGATCAAAGGATGCAAAGAAGCAAGGTGAGATTAAGTCAAACCACAAGAAAATGTACAGTTATAATGCTATTATGCTACTATCTCTTAGTCTTGTGCTTCATGAATAGGAATTTGAAAATGAGGACAAGTGGAAATTAAAATTCCTACAGTTTTTCTTTCAAGGAGACACTAATGGAACAAATCCTACAGTTTTCCTTTGCTCCATTCCTTTGCACCAAATTCATAAAAAGTAGTACCATACAAAACTTAGCAATTCCTATGTTTTCATTCACTTTTCCTTTCAAGCACTGGCGATTCTAGTAGGCAGGCTTGAGCAAGGAAAAGCCTACACACAAAAAAAAATTGTGCTACTTCTATTACTTTGGACCCAGGCCACTGCCCTACTAGCTCAACTCCCAGGGCCATCGACAAATGCACAGCTCAAACGCGCAGAGATAAATAATGATGGCATTCAAGAGAGTCCATCACGGATAGCTAAGTTGCCTGGTACCTCACTGCTTGTCATATAGTAGGATAAAATAATCGTATTTCCCGTTACTCCGTGTGCTCAGTGGACAATATATAAAACATGTAGAGTAAAAAAGAGATGCAACAAGTGTACAACCTCTTTGGCGAAGCCATGTCGATCTCAGCGTGATTGGGTTGGCCGGTGAGGATGCTCCGGCTGACTTGGCTGTCGGAGGAGGGGAAGAAGATATTAGGCGTCTGGAGATTGAGCCCGAGGTACTGCTCCGCTGTGATGGAGGGTTTCGTCGTTGGAGCAGCTCCGGTGAGTTGTACGACGCCGAGACTGAAGCAAGACAAGAGAGACAATGTTAACCTGAGTGGAATTCTAATAGCATCTCCAATAGATGACGTAAAATACATAACACAAAGTGCTAGATGTAAAATCCATCAGCCGCTCATCTCTGAACTTAAATGTCGAAACTGAACATAACTGTCGAAACTGAATTTTGCTGTCGAAACTGAATTTTACTATCGAAACTCAACGCACTAGAGGTGAGGCTACACGTCAGTCGACTGACTTTTTCATCTCTGGTCAGTCGATTTTGCAGTTGTTGGATACGAGATCAAGGGCATGCAGTTCATCTTTAACCTCCACCCCCCTTGAGCCGCCAGCCACCACCGACCAAATAGCCGCCCCCCGCCGGCCGCGGCCGGCGGTGCGCCGCCCCGCCCGCCCGGAAAACACTCCCAACCGCCGGTCCGCCGCCGCTCCGGCCATCCCTCTAGGCCCCCCCGTGCTGAGCTTTTTCTCCGGCGATCCCCACGCCACCGCGCCACCACCGCCGGCGACAACCGCCCCCACCCTGAACCCTAAGATAGATAGTGCGGTACCTCTCTGGTGAGCCCCCCTCCCCGCTGCGGCTGGTTCTTCCTTAACTCTGGCGAGCCTCCCCACCCCCTGAAAATCGACTGAACCAAAAGTCGATTCAGTCGACTGAAGTGTAGCTATATCGGAGCAGCATCGCAAGCAAGAGCAAGAGCGAGAGCAGCAACGCGAGCAAGAGCAAGAGCAGACCAGGCAGGGGACCGAGAGCAAGAGCAGAGCAGCAGCGCGAGCGAGAGCTAAAGCAGCAGCAGTTCCTACAGATGTGGACGTCGCCGCCGAGGGAGCGACGCCGTGGAGTAAGTGGCCGGCGACGCCGCCGTGGATGGAGCGGCGCCGTGTCGGCTCGGGACCGAGCGCCAGCAGCACCGTGAGATCGAATCAAGAAGAAAATGCGGCAACTAGTGTACAACCTCTTTCGTGGCATCGATTAGGCCGCAGCTTCACCCGAGGAAACGGTGATGATGCTGCTCTTCCGGTGGTGCAGGTGAAGACGGTGGTGTGGGAATGGAGGTGGCGCGAAAGACTAGGGGAACATCGGGGCAGCTCCTTGGAGGTAGAGGACGGGGTGGCTGAACCAGCGGGACGACCAGATCGACAATGGATCCTCATCCGGTATGGTGGATGAGGGACGTCGAGGTGTTGCTGTGGACGACGTCGTCGGGGAAGAGGCTCCGACTGGGTGGCGGATGGAGGAGGGTGTGGGGCTTCGCGGGTTTTCGCGGCCTCGGTGTACGAATTGGTGGGCGGATGGGATGGGAGTGGGAACCATGGCTTAGGGACGTGCTTGTCCGAAATGTGGGGTAAGTTAGGAAAGTACCCCCACCGATTTGAGGCGGTTCTTTCGGTTCAGGGGTATCACGGGCACTTCGCGTGTCGGGATTTCACAGGAGGCGGGAGTTTTCGCGCGCGTTGTAATTTTGGAATAGCAAGGCGCGGATTGAGATGGAGGGAGTTGTCGGAGCACAACGAGACAAAGATTTATCTTAAATATTTCGGGGTAACAAGGCGCGGGTTGAAGAGGCGGGAGTTTCGCAGCACGATAGACAGAGACGCTGGCTTGAAATTTCGGCATAACAAGGCGCGGCTTGAAATTTTGGGAGAGCAAGATTAACGTGTACCCAAATAAAAAAGACAATTTAGACTAGTATGATATACTATGTACAATGTGTTTAACACGCACAACACACACACAGACACCATTTAGACTAGTAAGGTACACGTGCATTGCACGCATGAGATTTGGCAACCAAATTATGAATAAATACCACATTATAGAATGTAAGCTTGGAGTCATATATGCATGATGTAGATGTTCATTTAATTCTTATAGTTCATTTCATTCAAAATCATCTAGTTTTTATAAGAAAGCTAATCTATTTTAAGATTCATGGAATTGTGCGTTGTAAGGCATAAAGTAAAAACAAATCATGTAGGGCAATTCTGATACGGAAGATTCTAGAACAAAGAAGAAGTTCTTGTGTTTTGAGGTTTGTGCATTATGCTTAAGTTCAATCATACAGTCTTCTAGATGGTACATGTGGCAAAATCTGGTGGAATCTGGATGATATCCAACGGCCAGTAGTGCTCAAATTTCCCAGCTCTGCACCATCGGATTGGCCTCATCCAACGACCATCTTTCAAAGTTAAAGTTATCCGCACACTATATAAAAAATATATAATATAATATATATATAGGAGTATAGATATAGATATGTGATGCGAAAGCCACCCATCATCTCCAATTAGAATAGTGTGTCCATGCACGGATGCAATGTGGCTAAATGATGTCTGCCATCGGTATCTCAAATTCAAACCAGGCTGACCTTGTTCAATGTGTATATATTACAACATGCTCGTTTCCAAACCACACCGCGCAGAGCTCCGTTATATTCATGCATACATGGGTTTCAAACATCATGATCTCTTATTCAAATATTTGAATTCAACTTTACATTGATTATGACCTCACCTAGTCTTTTACACCCACACATTGGTCTTCTCTTTATAATTGTACCACTAACTTTCTCTCGTGCATGCATGCACACACACCACGAGTCGGCATTATCCATCGCACACATGCAATCTTTTTCTTCAGGTCGGTCTCCCATGAAAGCACACACACACATCCCCCTCTCCATCATATCGGGCATTCTTTATCTCTCACGTGCATGCGCAACGATCGAGGTTCCTCTATGTGTGTGTGTATATAGCTAGGTCTTTCATAGTTTTCCACATAAACCGATCAATCTATATATCTAGTGAGGTCTCATCCTCTTTCCCACGTCCACATCGATCAATCTATACATCTCTATATAGGATTACATATATAGCTAATACACCCACATTAATTATATATCCAACGCCCCCCTCTCATCATCCATGCCTTCCGCTTCATCTCTCAGACACGCGCACAACGGCGAAGATAGGGGGCAGCAAGGGCCCTCCCCCCCCCCCAACATCACTATATATCGAGGCTAATATGAATGTGATCATTAGACAATTGCTGGTAAAAATGGTTTAAGTTGATGAATTGGCCCTCCTCATAAATGATTAGCAATGCTTGGCCCCCTGGCTCATGGGACATTTTTCATGGCTCCGCCACTGCGAGCAACAACGCACGTTCTCGCCCCCTCTCTCTAAATATCGATCTCGCAGTTGTGCACTCCTTCATAGTCTCCCTCCACTCGGCCCCTCGCACCATCTTCTAGCCCCCCACCGGATTTTGCCACCTGTAAAATCTACCAGACTCCATGGTTGAACTGAAGCATAATGCACAAATCTCAAAACAACAGTGGTTCTCCTTTGTTCTAGAATCTTCCGTATCATACCTGCCCAAACTTTTTTTCTAATTGAATTGCCATTATTTGTTTTTACTTTATGCTTTACAACGCACAATTCCATGAATCATAAAATATATTAAGGGCTTCTTTGATTCAAAGGATTCTCAAAGGAATTTTGGAGGATTCTAATCCTTATGAATTTTTCCTATCTTGGTTGTTTGATTCGTAGGATTGTAAACCATAGGAATTTTTCCATATGATTCATTTGCACTAGATTTCATAGGAAACATCCCATCCACTCAAACCTCTTTGAAAGAATTTTGTGTTTTTTCTATGCACAATCAAACACTCGTACAATCCTGTAGGATTCAAGACGACATTCCACTCTAATCCCATGTTTTTCCTATCCCCGTGTTTTGGAAATCCTACGAATCAAAGAGGCCCTTGGTTTTTTATAAAAACTAATTGATTTTGAATGAGATGAACTATAAGAATTAAACGAAGGTCTACATCAGGCATATATGACTCAGAGCTTACATGCTATAGTGTGGTATTTATTCATAATTTGGTTGCAAAATCTGACGCGTGCAATGCACGTGTACCTTACTAGTAATTCGAGTATGTGCAAAACACAATGGCACGCTACACAGTTTCTCTCTTACAGTTCATGAAGCCACGTGGCACATGTGGAGGCGTTGTCGCGACATCCTTGTGTGGATTGATCATAGTGATGTGCTGCTGGTTCCAGAAGAATGTACTCATCCTCCCTGAGCCACACAGGTGGTACATGCACGAAGCGAAGATGTGCACGCACGCCACGCACACACTCATTCCCTCGCACGCACACGCGGGTACATGGGCGGACGCAATTTTGTACCAAGATCCACCCCATATGATAATTTGACGCGTGTAAAGTCCTTCACTTCATTGCTGGTCAATCAATACAGCGCATGCAAATTGAGTGGACGTGAGGGCGGAAGAAAGACATTACTACTCCACTGCGCGCATCCGAGTAGTTAAATCATGGGTTGCTAGTAGTACTTCCATTGGTCTCCTTCGTATTTTGTGCCAATTTTTGACAGTAACATAATATTTACGCATCTGAGCAGTGTAGTCTACATGAAATTTATGTTCCACTAAACTCATCGGGAGCCGTTTCGGGCCTCGAAACCAAAACCCATCAATTTATCTTTACCTTGTTCCCATCACATTCTAAAGTACTAGTGCTACAATTAAGTGCAAGCCTGCTCACACCTACTAGTATGTACCAAACCTGAATGTGTTCCCACTATGCAGGTATTAGTACTAGTGCTAGTACTTGGGTATAAAAAGGGGAACTACCTAACCAAAAATTAGTCTACCTTTCCTCCTCATAAGTGCTTCTTCTTCGTCCGTCCTTGCCATGTCCGGTGCATAGAGCTCTAGGTCGAGACCTACTCGTAACAAGGGAGCGGCAACCAAGGCTGCGGAAAAAAAAGAGGGCTCGCCGCCATGCAGAGACCTCGAAAGATCTCTCACGGGCTGGCGATGGCTCCCAGGAGCGCCCTAGCCACGAAGGCGAACATGCCGAGCTGGCGGCGCTGGAGTCGTTATCCCTCGACGGCATGCCCGATCAGCTCAATAAGCACCTCAATAAGCAGAAGGAGTTCATCCATGGCTTGGTGGAGCTGCTGAAGGAGAGCCTCAACGGCGTGCCCGCTGAGCTCAATAAGCAGGGGGAGTTGACCGCCGACTTGGTGATGCTGCTGAAGAAGAGCATTGCCTCGGAGAAGAAGACGACCGGCAAAATCCTGCAACTTCAGGAGGACAAGGCGAAGCTCTGCCACGAGCTCGACCTGCTGAAGGAGAAGAATGCCGGCTGGAAGAAGCTACATGAGAGTAGTTGTTCCTCGATGAATATGCTGCAGGCCCTCGTCATGGAACAGAAGGAGGAGTTGGCGAAGCTCCGCATCGAGAACCCGGCTGCTGTCAAGCTACGTAATGCGACCGTGGAACAGATGATGAAGGCTCGCGTCGAGAAATCCCGCGTCGTGGACAAAATGAATAAAAATGGCGGAGGAGTCGTAACTACTTCTTCATCACCTCCACGGTGAATTAGATCATTTGGGGTGATAATCTTCCTTCTTCTTTTTCTCCTGTGTTTCTTCTTTTGCTTCGGGTGTTTCGCCGCACGTGTCATGTTCTCTGCGAGGCATGAATAGAACAATGCTAACAATGAGATGACTAGCAAATTAGATCATTTTTTATCGCCATATGGCACTGGGCTGCCGTGTTTCGTGCTCCTCCATCGTAGTACTACTCCAGTGGAAAACTTGAGTGTACCGCACGGTTCTTTGCTCCTCCTCAGGTTGTCGGCACATTTATACGAGCAGTCAAATCACAAGGCCCCGCCTTCCAGCAGTACTGAGCCGTCAAATCACAAAGGCCCTCGCCTCTCGTGAAAAGGACCAAGCTAGACTGCCCCGCCCTCTAGCCTTTTAAAAAATATATACATTTGTACAGTAGTAGCATCGATGGATTGCGCCATGGAGCAAAACTAACAAGATGAAATTAAATAAAAAAGATGGTACATATAGAGAGCGCTGGTCGCCAAATTATGCATATACTATATGACACTACCCACTATGAAGGTACTAGTAACATAGACTAGTAACTAGTCTATGTTACTCTCCACTATGACACGCCAAAGTCGAGGCGCGGATACCAACGAGGGCCCGGTTGTGTCTATACTTGGACAACTCACCCGATTGCATGCGCACCAGGCAGACGAAGCTCGTCTCGTGTTGGTGCCATGTGCGGCCTGCACATTAACCAAAACCTCGCGCCCCCATGTTAGCCTCCATGTTTTAAACTTCTCAACCTCAAGGCCAAGGAGCAACGTGAAACCTATGATAGAGCCAATTGGATGGTTGAGAACACTACAATTCGTAGCTACAGATGCGTGTGTGAGACAGGACGAGTGCGTGCGTGCACCTCTTCTCAGAGTACTAGTGTATGTGGGTGGCATCGACCTAGGGAGCAGTGATGGTGCATGCGAGAAGTCCCGAGAGATAGGTGTAATGCGTCTGAAAAAAAGACTAGTCTATAGCTCGCCACGAGGCTATTCCTGTCGAACGCCAAGCGTAAGATATGTATCCGACGGTGCCAGTTTTTGCACGTACACAGCAGTAGAAAAAGAACTAGTACCATGGCATACGCTACACCACGGCCGAGAAAACGTGCCGACGTTATGCCATCCGGGAATAGTGCCGCACTTCGAAACTTGAACCGTCAATAAATTTTGAGCGCGTCTCGTCACATTCCAAATTACTACTTCTACCACGCTATATTTAATTGCAAACCTGTTCACACCGATCACAACCTAAACGGTTTCCCACTTAGGAGTGTATTAGTAGTACTCGGTTATAAATACTACTATGCTAAGATGACTGCACATTCCTCCTCAACTTCTCATCCACAAAAAACAATCAAGTCAATCAAGCCATGGCCAGCGTGAGTTCTGGGTCGAGAGATTTCCACCAGGAGAGGTGAGCATGGAAGAGGAAACACGAGAGATGTCCCACCTCGCCGCGAAAGCAGCCGACATGTCCAGCCGCGCAGCAGTTGCAGCACAGAGGTCCCGCCACGCTGCTGAAGCAGCACGGAGGTCCCGCCGCACTGTCGATGTAGCAGACTGGTCCGGCCACGCCACGGAAGCAGCTGAGATGTCCCGCCGCGCCGCCGAAGCAGCACGGAGGTCCCACCACACCGCGGCGGCCTGGGAAAATTTCTCGCGAGCAGGCGAGGACTCTTACAGGCGCATGCATGCGATGGTCCATACCTAGATGGATCAGATCTCTGGCTGGGCAAGGTTTCAGGACGAGGCTACCGGCGTCATCCGGCAACTAGGGGAGGGCAATGCGAAGCTCCGGGGCGAGCGTGACCTGTTGAGGGCGAAGATCGCCGGAAGGGCGAAGCAGGAGGAGGAGACTGCTGCCTTGTTGCAGAGGACAGGCATCATCATCAAGAATCTTATGGACGAGAATGCCATGCTCCGCATCGAGCGCAACAGGCTGGTGGAGGAATCCATGGATGCTGCCAAGCAGCGTATTAAGGACATGAAACTGATGAAAGATATCATCACCCACCGCGAGAAGTAGTCTCCGCGACCTGCAGCGCATAAAGAAAGTAGAGATCAGCGAGCCAGATCGTTCTATGCGTCTTCCTTCTTCTTTTCCCCTTGTGTATTTCGGGCGTAGCCGCATGTGGCTTTTTCAATTATCTTCCTAATTATGTAAGACAATTATTATCCACTCTCGTCATCCTTATATATATTCATCAGTCTTGCTATAAGTCGCAGTAGATGCTATATAGGTCCGTCGGATCTTGGATCAAGATCCGTGCAAAATTTTCTTTTCAGATTTTCTTTTTTCTCTCTTAAATCTCAGTCAAGTGAGACATTGCCACACCATTAAACAAAGGCTCGGGCGCCATTAATAGAGACCTTGGGAGAGAGGTGGACAGCAGATGGAGGTCAAAGGGCTCTCCTCCCGATAAGCACGCGCAGGGGTCTGATCGCATGCCTCCCGTACTCAAATAGCTACCCTGCATGGCGCCTCCTAGCTAATAAAAAAGGGGACGCGTGGCGGCACGTAAATGGTAAATAGAACACGCACGGTTTCACTAATACTTGTGTTTCCGATTGTAACGTGACAGCACTTGTTCCAAAATGACTTTGTTGATTGTTAATGTGTGCGCCTTCGCAAATCGGACAACAAAATTACTACACCATGTTGGTGCCATGTCATGACACCAAGCCAAGTTTCATGATTTTCATGCGTGTTTCGGATTTACAGGAATTAAAAAACCAAGTTTCTCAATGTTTCCAGCCGAGCCATGACGCCTAGATGTTTGAATTTCATTCCCATTTTTGGCATGGGACCTAGAAATTTACCCGAGGACACACATGTGATTTACCAGCTTTGGTGCACTGGAGCATGTGCTTGTATTTAAAATTTGAATTATGCACACAAAGGTGACACGTTCCCTCTCAGAACCACGAGCCTTCTTAAGAGAAGCTCCGGTTTGCAAGAAACTTATACCAAAACTTGTTCCTATTCTGCAAATTTTTTACCACAGCATGGTAGTACCATGACATGACACCATGCCAAGTTTCATGATTTTCAGGCGTGTTTTGGATTTACAATAATTTTAAAACCAAGCGTCTCAATGTTCTCGGCCGAGCCACGATGCCCAGATGTTTGAATTTCATTCCCATTTCTTGCATGGAACCTAGAAATTAATCCGAGGAGACACATGTGATTTTTCAATCAACTTTGGTGCACGGGAGCATGTGCTTGTAGTTCAAATTTGAATTATGCACATTAAATGACCAGAACCTAAATTAATGTATAAAAAAGGCCAAACGAACCCGGAATAATTCCAAAAATTAACAGGGCACTCATAGAGTTCTATGTTGCCTCTGTAAAGAAAATCTGGGGGAGGCAGCGTATATTGTTTCGCACACAAAGGTATAAAGAAATAAAGAAATAAAGAAATTAGCATACCTATTTAATTCTTGGGTTCTTATTATTTATGCCACTAGTTGTGTATCACTACTCAGTTTTGCCATTAGAAGTTACAACTACTCAAAAATGCCATCGATCCGTGAGATGCCTGCTCAAAAATGCAATTAGTTATCTAAAAAATGCCATCGTTAGGTTAGATGTGTGCTCAGAAATACCATTAGACATTGTTATTTTCACGTCAAACCCGTTGACCATGTTACATGACAAAAATAAGCCGATTCTCACAATGATAAGTTAATGGTGTCCAGCACAACACACCCCTCAAATAAAACTAAGCACCCTGGAATTCTTTGACAAAACTAAGCACCCTGAAATTCTTTCACAACTAGCTGGCTATATGATGTTGGCCATATATATTGTACGTATATAATGTGAAGAAACGAGTGGTAGTACTATACCAACTAAAAGATGAAATGTACGAAATATAACAAGAAGAAACATAACATAGTTCTGCTGGGGCTCAGCACAACACACCCCTCAAATTAAACTAAGCACACCTGAAATTAAACTATGCAACTAATCCGGTAGACACTGCATTAGAACCACCATGAGCAACGACACTGCCACCTTACACGGAGTCCTCGTCCACGTCCTCGACTTCGACTTCGTCCTTGTCCCTCTTCCTCTTGGCCAATACTTCTTTGCTTGAACCGCACACTTGGCTCTTGCTCTTCATCCAACCCTTGTAGATATTGAAACAAAGGTAGCCATCCATTACAGCATAGTGGATGTGGTCTATATCTAGTACATTCCACTGCCATGCATAACGATCAAACGTGTACGGAGGTTTCTCTAGTTTACCGTACGAAGGATGAACCATGGCTCCTGCCAGGGTCAGCATTGAAGGCTGACCACGGGAGGGCAGCAGCCGATTCTTCTGGAGGTCGAAGGGGTTGCCTACAATGAGGCCTATCCGACCCAGAACTCTTTTGTCGTTCGTGAAGTCTACAATAACGAATTTGACTAGGCCACCCTTGAGGAAGTTCTTAAATTCCTCGCACTCAACGTCGCAATGGCATATGTGGTAAACCAAGCATAAGTCATACACGCAAACCTGGATCACGGCGGGCTTCTTCTTCTCTTCCTCCTTTGGATCCTTCTCTTGTCCCAGGACTGTGGTGTACTCAACATCTAGCCCAGCGACCCCCTCATCATTTGAGTTTTCGAACATGCGACTGAAGCGAGCAAGGCATCCTTTCATCGTCACGGATGAACGGGTGTAGATGACGTCGAACTCATCGCCGGTGATGGTTCTAACCTTGTACTCACCGCCGATCATGGAGATTTGGGACGCCATGAATTTGGGAGGAGGGTTAGGATTAGTGGAACTGTCGTAATGTGAAAGGATGGGACAACTAGGAGCGAACTGCCGTAATGTTAAAGGACGTCCGGGGATGAGTAGGAGCGAACTGTCAGCGGTTTTTCGATTGTAAAAATGCTGAGTGGGGCGTGCGAACGGCAGGGTAGTGGCTTGCCTGCTGGATAAATGGATTCATGCACAGTGCTATGGGGGCCCAATTAGATATCATGTCTACCCGATGCCCAATTAAATGGCTTTCGATGTCATGTCAAGCATCGGGAAAATTACAGGTGATACGAAGCTTTCCATTCTCCCATGATACGGGCTTCCGAGAGCCCTTGGATCTGAGATCGAATGGTTGCATGGCGTGATTCTAGACCTATGGATGAATATCCTATCCTGGAGGGTTATTCTTCAAATTTTCAGCAACTTAGCATGCGACCGTTCGATCTCAGATCCAAGGGCTGCCAGCAGCCTGTATCATGGTCGCGCCGCCTACCACGACCGTCGCCTCACTCGCGCGGTCGCGCCCTTGGAGATTTAACATGGTGCGTTAGGCTATTTGATGTTGCCATGTCATACATAGTCATCACTTAGTCACTCGTACTACAACAAGGTTAGCTATAAGGTTGGCTATAAGAGTATTTTTTTTTACTTCTCTCTATCCCCTTCTTCGTAGTATTTATTGCATTTGCCAAGGAGTGACCTCTTTCAATGAAATGGTGCTTAGATGAGGTGCTAAGGGCATTAAATGGCTTAGCAATCAAGACCCCAATGCATAGGTGCTTAGTTTTTTGTTGCTAAGTTTGCTTCATTTAATTAACTATAGACTCAAACTTGTCTTTTCACCTAGGTACACGCGCTTAGCACCATTTCTTCCTTGGGTCACCAAACTAGTTTCTCTCTTCTTAATTAACTTACCACATTAGACTTTATGCCTATGTGGCAAGCTTAGCACCTGTAGGAGCAAGTAAGTTGGGTCATCTATTTTGGAAGGCAGGGAGTACAAAGTTGGGTCATCTATTTTGGAATGGAGGGAGTACAATAGTGGGCGATAAGCCCGCTTTACATGGCATTTTTGCATATGTGGAGGAAACAGGCGAGGAAAAAGTGGAAGAGTGGGCTCTCATGCAAGAGCCAGCCTCTACATGGTGGAGCATTGGGAGAGGTACCTGTATAGAGGTGGTCAGGAATCGGGAGACTCACGCCGGTCGTAGTGCCGCAGTTAAAATGATAATGGCAAGTCAAATCACGGGGCCCCACCTGTCCAGCAGTAACTCACTGTCAAATCACACAGCCCTACGTTTGCAGCAGCCTACTCCCTCATCGTCTCGCATCTCTGTCGAACCGACTAGCCGGAACTGCCCCGCCTACCACGCAGGAAAAGCCCCGCCCTCGACTTTTAAATAGTACAGTATACTAATTTTGTATCCATGGATTGCGCCATGGATCAAAGCCTCAAGAAAACTGCGGTACACATGTACGGAGTATACAGCATGCCCGTCGCGTTCACGTCGCACCCCAGCCGGTCGGTCGGTCTGCCACGCCGCTCTCCGAATGGAATGCGCGTCATATTGCGTTTGCACACACATGTGGGACCGCAATTGAGAACCGACCATAGGCACACTCCCCGACCCCGCAAGCGGGTGAGTTAATAGAAGAGAGAGACAAGCGATAGTACTACTAGAGAAGTGTTGTAGGAGTACATACGTTGGTACCTGGATGATCCCCGCAAGACACGGAAGATCAGTTCGTCCATGCATGTGACCAGACTCCAGCAGACACGCCTGGATTGGCTATCGTCTACATATCGTGCAGGCTGTGTTGTACAGGGTTGTAGTTCTGGTGAGAAATCTAAAAAAAGGTTTCTTGTCATCTCACAAAATTAGGTGTCATGTGCTTCGGATCACCGCGAGGGTTAAATAGCGACAACTGAGTTGGGCTAGTCATTGGGGGCACATGCACGAAGACTACTCGGCTGCCATCTTGGTCAAGTCGGCTATGTTAATTAGGTCATCTATCGACGGACCCCTTTTCTATGAGTTTATCTTTAATTTGAGCTTTGATCCTCGTCTAGTTTGTCCATCGGGATTCATCTTGTCTCCTTTGGGTAGTGAGGTTATGATTTCTTGTCATGTGGCATTTTTTCGTGTTATATGTTATAATCCGGTGCTTCATATCAAAATGACGACAACTGCGCCTACGGGGCATGTGCATGAAGACTTCTCGACAATCATTCCCGAGGTCAAGCCGGCTCCGGTAGACAAAAGAAAACTAGTGCTCCACTATATAGGCAGGAGCCTCCGCGCTTGCTTGCTAGTGTTGCTCTCTTCACACCGTCTCGTCCTCTCCAGATCTAAACACGACAGCGGTGGCCACTCTCTCTCTCTCTCTCTGCTCTTTGCTGGTCACAGATCCAGCCGGATCCTGTCCGCCGGGGAAGGTGAGAAGGTGCAACGTTCACGTGGTCATCCTCGGCGACGGCTCTTACCCACTGCCGGCGCGTCCCGATTAGCGTGCCATGCCGTTCTCTCCCAAGCATCGCTGGCGAGGGAGGGCCTCCCACCCCTTCTTCCTCGCTGCCGTAGTGTGGGCAGATCCGGCCTCCCGCCGCCCACCTAGCGACATCCCGGCGACCCTCAGGTATAACTTCCTTCGAAACCGGCCTTGCTCTACTACCCGAGCTCCTGACGTCGCTGCATTTGTATCTTTTACTATTTCTCAGGCCCCCTCGTAGATAGGATCGAAAACCACCTAATTTTTTACTGTTAAGAGGTAAAACTAGTTCATGCACTCGAATCTAGTACTACTTGGTTCAAACAAGGAAGAAAGGGGTGGGGTGGGGGAAGATTTGTTACCTGAATCTAGGACTTGGTCGAAAGAGGAAATAATGGGGGCAAAAAGTAGTAGAGACTAGCTATCCAACTGGTCTCTAGGTCTAATAGGGAAATAAAGGGAACGCAGTACAAACTCAATATAAACCCAATCTATTGGATGAAAAAGGAAAGAAAGTGGGGACTGGGGGACAAGTCAACAGAGTAAGTCCAGCACTAGATTTCCTAGCCTCACACAGTATAAGGTGGCTATATACCGAACAAAAACGGGACCAACCCAAATATCCTCTTCTGATGTTTGTTGCCCCGAGCTGCTCTCATGTAATGCCATTGGTAAAATGTAGGAGTCGCACAGTTAAAAGTAAGGACACGTTAAACCAATGTTGTTTTCAATGTAATGCCTCCAATAATATGAATCAATGGCACTTTTTTTCATGTCCTGCTAAATTTCCCATTAAGTTAAGTTGCTTCTTTTCGTTAGAGATGCAACTGTCCTGGTCCGCCTACTCTCCCATGCCCAAATACTGACTCTGTAGCAGCTGTTAATGTAATGTTGCTGGTAAAATGAAGCAATGGCACCATTAAAGTAATGTCGTATTTAACGGTTGTCATAGTTAATCTAATGCCCACACTAATATCTAGCAATGCTGCTAGAAATTGCTATTGTCCTTGTACGATTGCCATTCAGATAAGGAACATGCTTTTTTCATTTGATGCATGTTTCATCACTTGTTAGTCACCCTCCTTTCCACCTTTTTTTGTGCAAACAGAGATATACATTTCACGCTTGATCTTAGTTGAACTGCACAAATGATATCCAAATTAGAGTTGAACATTCCAGGAGCTTCACAACCAACCTTGATGTTGCTCAATTTTATTGCAACTAATGAAGAAGAAGCTCTGTGGGTTTCGTTTTCTGATGGAAATGGAACTGGGGCTGGAGCCCTTTTCTTAAAAAAAAGAAGCTGCTAGCTCATGGGACATTGCTTCATTTTAGGTGAACTGCACCAAAAGGTCCAATGAATTGAATCATCCATGTTGGTGACTGATGTCATCCCTTCTACGATGGTGTTGACTTCAGATATGGTTCCCATCAGGAGGTATGTTCCTTTTTGGTCTAACCGTTTGCCGAAGATCCTGCATGTTGATCCTGCTCTTGTGCTACTGTTTTGGCACTGCCATGATAAAGCAGTAATGTCATTATTTTGCACCTTAATCTAATGGCACTATTAATTTGAGGCAATGTTTTGGCACCGCTACTGCCACTATTTTTTTTATATATCGAAAGAGGGTGTTCCCTCCGATTTCATTAAAGAAACCCAACCATAGAGAACCATTATCCGACAACATCTCAGTGTAAACGGGAAGTTATGCAACTACTACTAGAACGGACTGAGTACTAGCAGGAGACAAGTTTGCCACATAAGCTAGGCAGGTAGGGGGACGCAGCACCAGCTCGACCAAGTTTGGATTGCAACCCAAATGCTACCACAAAAACATCAGGGGGAAGATAGGGACTGAAAGAGCCAGCTTCAGCATCCCAGCTAAGCACCCCCAGCATTCATCCTTGCGACGCACGGTACACCTCGTTTGACACCTGCTCGACCCTAGTGTCATTGCTAAAATGAAGTAATAATATAGTTAAAATAGTGCGAGTGTCCTCTCTATCATTTCATTTCCAATGTAGATAAAGAAAGTGCTTCTCTTTGTTAATGTATGTTTCATCAACTAGTCCCATTGTTAATGTTTAAGCGTTTCTGCAAACCGGGGTGCTTCATTTTAGTTGATCTGCACAAAAATAGAGATTTGAATGTCTCAAGGCCCCTCCTTGTACTACCATTGTACACTGATGTTCATCACTGGCAGAAGGTGTATCGGGGAGACTTGGGACGATTTCCAGTATGAGGTGTGGTGTACCGTATGAGGCATCGCAGGGCCCATCTCGCCCTCGCAGCATGGCATACTATGATACTATCGCAACATTTCCTTCTATTTATTTTGCGTGTTTCATCAACTAGTGCCACTATAATGTAATCACGATTTTTCATTATCTGTGCAAACTGGGTTATTCAGCTGCATTTTGGTGGAACTGCACAAATGTACGGATGGAACCGGCATATATGCAGAGTGCGAGGTGTGCCAAGTAAAAATTACCGACACCAACCATGCTCCATGCACGCATTGGAATCCACCACCACCAGTGGGATGTGTGGCGATCTCTATGGACGGATCTTTCTCGGCAGCAAATCCTCTAACCAAATACTAGTAGCTTATATTGGCAGTTTTCTAGGGAGTACTCTTTTCTGAAAGAAGCACCAATCTATTTTTCTTTATTTGTACACAGTGTCACAACTTTGACCCAAAGGTCCAGAGCTATTTAAGGGTGATTGGCGTAGTACTCGGAGACTGATTGTAAGCATGATTTGCGAAGCTTACCTTAAACCCTACCGCCGCCGTTGAAACAAGGCTAGCATCGAGGGAACCGTGGAGAACGGCGGGGAAGCGACGTCGCGCCATCCGGCCTCCTCTTGCGGTGGGAGAACGAATATTCCTGTGGCTCCGGCTGGCTCTGCACCCTCACGAACGGCACACCGTACTCGATCGATTCGTTATCCACTGGGTGCTCGACCTTCGACCTGTACGCCCACCACCTCCACCTGACTTTCGCCTCGGGCGAATCTATCTGCTCCATCACCCAGAGGAGATACTCGATGAACTCGAAGGACTGCGGCGCGACTGCCGCCGAGGAGTACATGTACATCGCCGCCCTCATCGCCGCCGTCTCGCTCTTTCGCATGCATTGCCACATGGCCCTCACCGTCCTCAAAATCTCCCACTCATTGTCAAACCAAGTAAGGATCTGCTTCAACCTGGCTAACTTTGCCTGGTCGCCGCCGGCGATCTGCCTGATTCGCTGCTGCATCCTCTCCATAAATGTCCTTCTGAGTGGCCCGGTGCTAGCTTTGGAAGATGGGAGGAGAGACGGTGGTCTTGCAATAGAGAAGAGGAAGAGGCGATACGGTGGTTTTGGAATGGAGATGATGGAGAGGAGAGGAGGTGGTTTTGCAATGGAGAAGAGGGAGAGGCGACACGGTGGTTTTGGAATGGAGATGATGGAGAGGAGAGGAGGTGGTTTTGCAATGGAGAAGAGGGAGAGGCGAGACGGTGGTTTTTGAATGGAGATGACGGAGAGGAGAGGAGGTGGTTTTGCAATGGAGAAGAGGGAGAGGAGCGTGCGGCAGCAATTTAGGATTGGACGAGAGGGCCGGCGCGCTGTGACTGGATCAAAATCAAAATCAATTTGCACTTCAATTAAGAAAGCGACCCCACATTAACTAGCCTCCCTTTTATTCTGGGTCATAATTGACCATGATTTTTGCAAATAAAATATATGTTATACGTTGAAAAAATAATATAATTCGAAAGTACATTCAGATACAAACCAAACGATACAATTTTTGGTGACATGCATTCACATTTTGCTTGTCAAATACAGTACATGGTCAAACTTTGACCCAAAATACGCAAAACAAAAAAATACTTCCAAGACCAGCGCCGCTCTTCCGCTCTTCTCCTCTTAAACCACCGCCACTCCTCGCCTGTTCCAATCTAAATCCAGCGTCGCTCCTCTCCTCTTCCATTTCAAAACCACCACCCCTCCTCTCCTGTTCCAATCCAAAAGCAGCGTCGCTCCTCTCCCGTTCTAATCCAAAACCAGCGCTGCTCCTCTCCTCTTCCATTCAAAAACCACCGTCGGCGAGTGAATGTGCTGTGGAGAAGTAGATCGATGGAGGAGTACAACCGATACGTGAGGATCACAGACGGCGACCCTGTGAAGCTAACTAGGATGTTGGAGATACAGTCTTGGTTTGACAACAAGGACCAACTAGCGGCGACGGCGACGGCGACATCCATGGCCAAATATCTGCGACAGAGCGAAAAGGCGGCGATACTCCCGGAGGGAGTCGCGCGGGAGTACATAGAGCTGCTCCTCTGGGCCATGGAGCAAACAGATTCACCGAATCCGATCGTGAGGGAGCGGTGGTGGGAGTATCAATCCCAGATGGAGCATCCACCAGAGATTGAAGGATCGAGCATCTACAGGGTGCCGTTTGTGAGGGTGTCATGCCAGAGCGAGCCGGTGGAGTCTTCGTCGACCGAACCCAACTGCAAGAGGAGAAAAACAGTTGGCCCGACGATGCTTCCCCGCCATCCTCTCCCTCATCGTTCACATCGTCTCACGGGGCGGCTGTCTGCCGCCGAGGAATAGGAGGGACTGCGCCCCCCCCCCAGCCCAATAGTCGGGCAGGTTGTGAATTGTCAGGAGGAGCTTAGGGTTGTCAGTATTTGCAAGTTGTGAATTGTGTTTTGTGTTGTGTATTTTGAGAGTACTTTCAGATATGAATGTCTTTTGAATTTCATATTTGCAGTATTGAGCATATGAAGTATTTTATGAATTCTATAGATCTATTTTTAGCACTTCAAAAATGTAGTTTCATAGGAGTATAAAAGTGCAGACAATGTGATTCTCACAGAATAAACTGCAAGTTTCAGTTGATAAGAAACTCCAAGTTCAGTTTCAGATAAGAAACTGCAACTTTCAGAGGCAGAGCATTTATATTAACACGGCCTTTTCAAACAGTGTTAACATCATGTTGGAAGTTTTATTCATGGTCGAAACTGGAACTACCAGCCAGTTAACATCATGCTGATCAACATTCATGCATAGCACATCTTCATATGATGCACAGACAAAAAGACATGCTATTTTCAAAATGCCCACACAATGTCGAGTGTGCGAAAAACAGAGAAAACGAGGGACGAAGTTTTGGCAAGTGTTGGACGTGGTGTGCGTAGATGACAATTGGGACCCACATGTCAATAAAGGCAGAGGCAAAAAAATTGGAGATATTTTCTCTGCACAGGTGGAATCGAACCCGGATGGAACAGCTATCGGGTAGTGTCACTCGACCACTAGGCTAGTTCAGTTGTTTCGTTACTAATAAGGCACTTCCTCAGGTGGTCGGATCTCCTCCTGCGCCTTTGTGCGCTCACCGCGACGCCGCTGTCTGCCGTTGTGAACATGCTGAACAAACGAGAGGAATCTGGAGAGGACTATACGTGGAGAGGCGGACAGTCGGGACCCACCAGGTCTATGGCCGTACGCAAGCAAGTGCCTCATCGAAAAAATACTTCCTCCTAATGCTATACAGACGTTAGGGCCCACGGGTTTGTCAACATAGTTATATTTTTTAGGTGCTTCAACGTAGTTACTATAGGAGATAAATTCACAACGAATCCGGGGAGCTGGCAGGTATCATTTATGATCACTGGGGCAGCAAGTATCAGCTGGGTTTTGGACTGCCCCGTCTAGGCTTTCTTTTTTAACATGTGTAGCCCACGACCTCGGATGGGAGGTCCATAGGCCTGTTTGTATTTTCTTAAGGGTCGTCATGTATCGACCGGCCTATTGACCTCCCATCTGAGGTTTTATTTTACATGAAACATCGGCAGCCCAATTTATGTATTTTTTTGAAGAAAACGCAGAGGTCTGTTCTATTTTTCTATATAAGAATAGGAACGCCTGGTCCAACTTATGTTTCCCTTCTAACTATATTATATATATTTAAATTATTTTATATGTTATTATATATTATTGTTATTGTCATCATATATTTAACAGATACTTACATATGTAAGAAAGCAATATCCACATCTTATTAACTTATAAAAATAATTTCTTAACAAGAAAATCCTGGATTTTCTTGGCAACGAAAATCCTCGTGATTGTGTACAAAAGCTTGGTAAGATTTAAGGAACAATGTAATAATAAATCACTTCTTATTTAAATATATATATAACAAAATGCTCAGCCCCTGTTTATTTTTTGATAACATTGCTGCACCCAGCCCAACATTATAACTAGAATCAGCCCAGCAAAATCGTGTATTTCGAGAAAGTGCAAATGGCCTATAATTTTTTAGGAAAAACATAAATGGGCCGCATGGACGCTAAATTATTTGTTCACCCAGCCCAGCTAATGGACTGTAATTCAAAAAAAAAATAGATCAAATTGACCATAAATTCTACCCCGCAAAAAAATACTGCAAATTCTGAAAAAATGGGTTGAATACGTGCCACATTTTTGGAGGCTGAAATGTGGGCCAATAGGTCGAAGCCAACGCAAGTCGTTGTCAACTTTGTTAACAAATGATTCTGACATCGTTAGCCGTTGGATTTACATCCAACGACCGGCATCCATCTTCAATCTCTCGTCTTCTTCCTCCAGCACCGCCGGGACCACCTGCTCCTGCCTCCTACTGCTAGCAGCTCTGCGTAGCACGCTTCACTGTGAAGCGCTACTCCACCGTTGGCCAGGCCATCCCTCCACCCCTCCACACCTCCTGTTCTTCTCCATCGACTGCCGAACCACACCGCACCAGAACCAGTTAACCCTCATACACCTCTCCGTCTGCGACTCTACTCCCGCGTCTTCCCATCTCCGGCTCGTTGCTGTCCGGGGCCTCGCGGTCCTCCACCACCTTGGATGCGCTCGGCGTGGAGTGGTCAATGTGGTCAACGAACAACACCATCGGAAGTAGACTGTGCGTGGAGAGGCTGACAGCTGGGTCCATGGCCGCACGCAAGGAAATGCCTCCTTATTACGCGTAAAATAATGATTCCTCCACCTGACAGCTGGGACCCACCGGAAGGGCTTCTGTATTTCGTGAAAAAAAACGTTCCCACCACTGACAGGTCGGACCCACCAACTATATCTTCGCACGCAAGGAAGTGCCTCCTTATTACGCACAAAAAAAGAATACCCCCTGCTAGCTGGGACCCACAATAGTGGGACGCTGACTTGTGGGCCAACTAAGTTGACGGGGACGGAGGGCTTTGTCAACTTAGTCAATATGAACGATTCTAGCTCCAGTGACCATACAATGTCCATCCAACGGCCGTAGTGTTTCTTCAACCTCTGGTCTTCTTGCTCCAGCCGCCGAAACCAGCGCCGGTCGTGCCTCGTCCTCCTGCCTCCCTTGGCCGGCTGCGATGCCGCGGAGGCCTCACCACCCCTACTACTCCCACCACTGGCCAAGCCATCCCTCTACTCACCCACACCCCCTGTTATTCTACGGCGACGGCAGCTTCACACCGCAGCAAACCAGTGAACCCTCATACTCCTCTACGCGTGGGCATCCACTTCCGCGTCTTCCCCGGCTCCGCATCGTCCCCTTCCTTGGCCTCGCCATCGTCCACCGCCCTGGTGCTCTCGGCGCGGCGTGCTCAACGTGGTCAAGGAACGGCTTCCATCGGACATGGACTTTACGTGGAGAGGCTGACAGCTGGGTCCACGGCCGCAGCAAGGAAGTGCCTCCTTATTACGCGGAAAATAATGATTCCTCCACCTGACAGCAGGGACCCACCGGACGGGCAACCGTATTTCGCGGAAAAAACGTTTCCCCCTGACTGCTGGGACCTACCAGCTACATCTTCGCACGCAAGGAAGTGCGTCCGGGCAAAAAAATGATTCGCCCCCCTGACTCCTGGGACCCACCAGCTACATCTTCGCACGCAAGGAAGTGCCTGACAGTCGGGACCCACCTGGTCGAAGCATATGTAGCGTTGTTATTCTGGTCGCGAACGTCTACGTACATACTGGTTGATGTAGAGGCGCACAAGTGTCGTAGTAGAGGCGCACACATAGCATGTACACGTACGTACAGCGGCAGTGTGCAAGAAAGAAAATACGGCCACGTACGTACATACGAGCTCGGTCACGAATGCCTACTCGCGCATACATACGGCCTGGGTTCGTGTACATGGCTGGGCCGGAACGGAGAAACTGCATCGTCATCGTGTTCATGGGGAGCCAACCGGCTGGGTCAGAACGGAATGCGCCGTCGTGTTCATCCGGAGGGCTTGGATAGAACAGCCGATTGAAACGATGGCTGGCGTACCGCAGAATGGAGGAAAGGGCCTTGTGTTCGACTGGCCACGTTCGAAACGGCATCCTGTTCATCGGGAGGGGTCTGGCATACCGCAAAATGGAGGAAACGGACTTGCGTTGGACCTCCTACGGTTGAAACGGGGTCCTGTTAATCGGGAGGGGCGTGGCGTACCGCAAAACGGAGGAAACGGACTTGTGTTGGAGCGCTACGGTCGAAACGGGGGTCCTATTCATCGGAAGGGGTGTGGCGTACCGCAAAACGGGACTCCATGGGATACTGTTCATCTCCACCGTCGACCCCCTCCAGCCTCCACGGGCTACTGTTCATCCACCGTCGACCTCCTCCAGCCTCCACCTGCGATTGTTCATCCACGGGCTCCTGTTCATCTAGCCTCCACCGCGCGCTACTCCACCGGCTACTGTTCAACCAGCCCTCTCCACGGGCTCCTGTTCAACCACCCCTCCACGGGCTACTGTTCATCCATCCCTCCACCATCAACTGTTCATCCAGCCGTCCACGGGGTGGTTCTGTTCATCCAGCCCTCCACGGGGTCCTGTTCATCCAGCCCCAAACGACTCGATCGATCGGGGTCCTGTTCATCCAGAGGCAACACCACGGGGTCCTGTTCATCCACCCCCACCGGGAACTGCTCATCCAAACCCACCCAGCAACGCTCACTGTTCATCCAGAGGCAGCATCGATCGGCTTCAGTTAGCAGCAGCAGCGAAGGAATCGGTCGATCAGGTTCAGTTAACAGCCATCGATCGATCGCTCGGGTTCAGTAATGCATAGCCTGCAGTGCAATCGCTCGGGTTCAGTAGGCGAACGCCTCGCTCGGGTTCAGTTAGAGCCCAACGCCTCGCACCCACGCGCATGCGTGTACGAGAGAAACGTGCAAACCTCCGTGCATCACTCGGCCCCGACCACCCACCGTAACCGGGAACACCCCGATATTTTCCTCGCCCTTGCTTCTACTGTGGTTTTTTCTATCATGGACGGCCCAAAGAATGTCATGCAGCTGCGTCTCCGGCCCGCCCAGGACGAAAAGCCCATTTTCTATCATGATTTTTTGTCATAAAAGTAGGAGCCCAACACATCTATGATGATACCGGGTTTTGTCACAATTATCGTCATAGAAGTGTCATAAGTATGACAGGAAAAAAATTCGTTCGGCCCAAACTGTCACGGATGTGTCTTTTTTTGTAGTGTTTGTATGCTCATGTGTTCGGTTTCTTGCTTTCTCACGATGGATCAAGAGAATAACAAATTGTGTGACTTTTCCAGCACCAATAACAATTATTTTATTAGTACTCCGATTGCTCTGCCACTAGTGCGGAATCTTATGAAATTAATGCCGCTTTGCTAAATCTTGTTATGAAAGATCAGTTTTCCGGCCTTCCTAGTGAAAATGCCGCATTCCATCTGAATAATTTTGTTGAGTTGTGTGATATGCAAAATAAGAAAGATGTGGATAATGATATTGTTAAATTGAAGTTATTTCCGTTCTAACTTCGAGATCGTGCTAAAACTTGGCTTTCATCTTTGCCTAAAAATAGTATTGATTCATGGAATAAGTGTAAAGATGCTTTTATTTACAAGTATTTTCCTCCTGCTAAGATCATCTCCCTTCGAAACGATATTATGAATTTCAAGCAACTTGATCAAGAACATGTTGCACAATCTTGGGAGAGGATGAAATTGATGATACGAAATTGCCCTACTCATGGTTTGAATTTGTGGATGATTATACAAAAAATTTATGCCGGATTGAATTTTGCTTCTAGAAATCTTTTGGTTAATTATTTTAGGAGAAGCTACTAAACTCCTAGATAATATTATGGTTAATTATTCTCGATGGCATACCGAAAGATCTTCCACTAGTAAAAAAGTGCATGCGATTGTAGAGATTAATGTTTTGAGTGGAAAGATGGTGAACTTGTGAAATTATTTGCTAGAAAGAGTGCTTCTATTGATCCTAATGATATGCCTTTGTCTACTTTGATTGAGAACAATAATGAATCTATGGATGTGAATTTTGTTGCTAGGAACAATTTTGGTAATAATGCGTATAGAGGTAATTTTAATCCTAGGCCCTTTCCTAGTAATTCCTCTAATAATTATGGTAATTGCTACAACAATTCTTCTAGAAATTATAGTAAGATGCCCTCTGATTTTGAGAATAGTGTTAAAAAATTTATGAGCTCTCAAAAGAATTTTAATGCTTTGGTTGAAGAAAAATTGCTTAAGATTGATGATTTGGCTAGGAACGTGGATAGAATTTCTCTTGATGTTGATTCTTTGAAAATTAGATCTATTCCACCCAAGCATGATATCAATGAATCTCTAAAGGCTATGAGAATCTCCATTGATGAGTGCAAAGAAAGAACCGCTAAGATGCGTGCTAAACGAGATTGGTTTGTAAAAGCGTGTTCTTCTAGTTTTGTGAAAATAAAGATGAAGATCTTAAAGTGATTGATGTGACTGCTATTTAATATTTGTTTTACAATATAAATATTGATAAAGATGGGACTGGAGATGAGTCAACTTTAGTTAAAAAGTGTCCCAATGATGCGGAGTTTTTAGATCTTGATGCAAAAATTGATAAAAGTGGGATTGGAGAGGTCAAAACTTTAAGTAGCGATGAACCCACTCTTTTGGATTTCAAGGAATTAAATTATGATAATTGTTCTTTAATATATTATATTTCCTTGATGCAATCCATGTTGAATTCTCCTCATGCTTATAATCAAAACAAATCTTTTACTAAACATATCGTTGATGCTATGATGCAATCTTTTGAAGAAAAGCTTGAATTGGAAGTTTATGTCCCTAGAAAACTATATGATGAGTGGGAACCTACTATTACGATTAAGATTAAAGATTATGAGTGCCATGCTTTGTGTGATTTGGGTGCTAGCGTTTCCACGATTCCAAAAACTTTATGCGATGTGTTAGGTTTCCGTGAATTTGATGATTGTTCTTTAAATTTCCATCTTGCGGATTCCACTATTAAGAAACCTATGGGAAGGATTAATGATGTTCTTATTGTTGCAAATAGGAATTATGTGCCCGTGGATTTCATTGTTCTTGATATAGATTGCAATCCTACATGTCCTATTATTCTTGGTAGACCTTTCCTTAGAACGATTGGTGCAATTATTAATATGAAAGAAGGAAACTTTAGATTTCAATTTGCATCAAGGAAGGGCATGGAACACTTTCCTAGAAATAAAATTAAATTGTCTTATGAATCTATTATGAGATCTACTTATGGATTGCATACCAAAGATGACAATAACTAAATCTATGTTTTTATGCCTAGCTAATAAGGGCGTTAAACAATAACGCTTGTTGGGAAGCAACCCAATTTTATTTTTGTTCTTTGCTTTTTGGTTATGTTTTCCAATAAATAATTCATCTAGCCTTTGGTTAGATGTGTTTTTGTGTTTTAATTAGTGTTTGTGCCAAGTAAGACCTTTGGGATGGCTTACGGTGATAGTTGATTTGATCTTGCTGAAAAACAGAAACTTTTGCACCCAGTCCCACAATTTTTAAAAATTACAGAAGCGGGATAAAATTCTGATTTTTTTACACACGGTTGATATACAAATTGTCTCTGTTGTCCTAATTTAAGAATTTTTGGAGTTACAGAAGTATTTGAAGTATCTAGATTACTACAAACTGTTCTATTTTTAACAGATTCTGTTTTCTATGTGTTGGTTGCTTATTTGGATGAATCTATGGGTAGTATCTGGGGGGGTATGAACCATGAAATAGTTGGAATACAGTAGATATTACACCAATATAAATAAAGAATGATTTCACAACAGTACCAAAAGTGGTGATTTATTTTCTTATACTAACGGAGCTTATGAGATTTTCTGTTGAGTTTTGTGTTGTGAACTTTTCAAGTTTTGGGTAAGGATTTGATGGACTGTGGAATAAGGAGTGGCAAGAGCCTAAGCTTGGGGATGCCCAAGGCACAACAAGGTAATATTCAAGGACAGCCAAGAGCCTAATCTTGGGGATGCCCCGGAAGGCATCCCCTCTTTCATCTTCGTCTATCGGTAACTTTACTTGAGGCTATATTTTTATTCACCACATGATATGTGTTTTGCTTGGAGCGTCTTGTATGATATGAGTCTTTACTTTTTTGTTTGCCACAATCCTCGTTGGTACACACCTTTTGAGAGGGACACGCATGAATCGTGATTTATTAGAATACTCTATGTGCTTCACTTATATCTTTTGAGCTAGGAAATTTGCTCTAGTGCTTCACTTATATCTTTTTAGAGCACGGCGGTGGCTTTATTTTGTAGAAATTAATGAACTCTCAGGCTTCACTTATATTACTTTGAGAGTCTGTAAACAGCATGGTAATTTGCTTTGGTTATGAATTTAGTCCTAATATGATAGGCATCCAGGAGGGACATAATAAAAACTTTCATATAAAGTGCACTGAATACTATGAGATGTTTGATTCCTTATGATTGTTTTGGGATATAGAGATGGTGATATTAGAGTCGTGCTAGTGAGTAATTGTGAATTGGAGAAATACTTGTGTTAAGGTTTGTGATTCCCGTAGCATGCATGTATGGTAAACCGTTATGTAACGAAGTTGGAGCATGAGGTATTTTTTGATTGTCTTCCTTATGAGTGGCGGTCGGAGACGAGATTTTCCTACCAATCTATCCCCTAGGAGCATGCGCGTAGTACTTTGTTTCGATGACAAATAGATTTTTGCAATAAGTATGTGAGTTCTTTATGACTAAGTTGAGTCCATGGATTATACGCACTCTCACCCTTCCACCATTACTAGCCTCTCTAGTGTCGTGCAACTTTCGCCGATACCATACACCCACCATATACCTTCCTCAAAACAGCCACCATACCTACCTATTATCGCATTTCCATAGCCATTCCGAGATATATTGCCATGCAACTTTCCACCGTTCCATTTTATTATGACACGTTCCATCATTGTCATATTGCTTTGCATGATCATGTAGTTGACATCGTATTTGTGGCAAAGCCACCTTTCATAATTATTTCAAACATGTCACTCTTGAGACATTGCACATACACCGCCGGATGCATTCATATAGAGTCATATTTTGTTCTAAGTATCGAGTTGTAATTTTTGAGTTGTAAGCAAATAAAAGTGTGATGATCTTCATTATTACAGCATTGTCCCATGTGAGGAAAAAAATAAAAGGGAGGCCAAAGAAGCCAAACCAAAAAAATGAGAGAGAAAGAGAGAAGGGGAAATGTTACTATCGTTTTTTCCACAGTTGTGCTTCAAAGTAGCACCATGGTCTTCATGATAGAGAGTCTCCTATGTTGTCACTTTCATATACTAGTGGGAATTTTTCATTATAGAACTTGGCTTGTATATTCCAACGATGGGCTTCCTCAAATTACCCTAGGTCTTCATGAGCAAGCAAGTTGGATGCACACCCACTTAGTTTTCTTTTGAGATTTCATAAACTTATAGCTCTAGTGCATCCGTTGCATTGAAATCCATACTCACTCACATTGATATCTGATTCGGCTTGAAGCTACATCGGTATTTCCCCAAAGAGGAAGGGATGATGCAGCATAACTACGGTAGGTATTTCCCTCAGTGATGAGACCAAGGTTATCGAACCAGTAGGAGAACCAAGCAACACTACGTAAACAACACCTGCACACAAATAACAAATACTGGCAACCCGACTTGTTAAAGGGGTTGTCAATCCCTTTCGGGCAATGGCGCCAGAAATTGGCAAACGGACGTGAGATAGTTGTAAATATTGATAGATTGAATGCCAAATAAAATAAATTACAGCAAGGTATTTATGTATTTTTGGTTTAATAGATCTGAAAATAAAAGCAGATAAAAATGTATCGCCAAGGCAAATATAATAAAGATGAGACCTGGGGGCCGTAGATTTCACTAGTGGCTTCTCTCGAGAAAAATAGCAAACGGTGGGTGAACAAATTACTGTTGGGCAATTGATAGAACTTCAAATAGTCATGCCGATATCCAGGCAATGATCATTATATAGGCATCACGTCCAAGATTAGTAGACCGACTCCTGCCTGCATCTACTACTATTACTCCACACATCGACCGCTATCCAACATGCATCTAGTGTATTAAGTTCATGGTGAAACGGAGTAATGCAATAAGAACGATGACATGATGTAGACAAGGTCAATTTATGTAGAAATAGACCCCATCGTTTTATCCTTAGTAGCAACGATACATACGTGTCGGTTCCCCTTCTGTCACTGGAATCAAGCAGCGTAAGATCGAACCCACTACAAAGCGCCTCTTCCCATTGCAAGATAAATAGATCAAGTTGGCCAAACAAAACCCAAATATCGGAGAAGACATACGAGGCTATAAGCAATCATGCATATAAGAGATCAAAGAAGACTCCAATAACTTTCATGGATAAAAAGATAGATCTAATCATAAACTCAAAGTTCATCGGATCCCAACAAACACACCGCAAAAAGAGTTACATCATATGGATCTCCAAGAGACCACTGTATTGAGAATCAAACGAGAGAGAGGAAGCCATCTAGCTACTAACTACGTACCCGTAGGTCTACAAAGAACTACTCAGGCATCATCGAAGAGGCACCAATGGGCATGATGAACCCCTCTGTGATGGTGTCTAGATCAAATCTGGTGGTTCTGGAACTTGCGGCGGCTGGAATTGATTTTCGTCGAATCCCCTAGGGTTTCTGGAATATTGGGGTATTTATATAGCAAAGAGGCAATTCAGGGGGTACCTGAGGTTGGCACAACCCACCTGGGCACGCCTGGGCCTCCAGGCGCGCCCTGGTGGGTTGTGCTCCCCTCGGTGCACCCCCAGGTACTGCTATGGCCCACTAGATGTCTTCTGGTCCAAACCAACCCTAAAAAAGTTTCGCTGCGTTTGGACTCCGTTTGGTATTGTTTTCCTGCGATGTAAAAAACATGCAGAAAACAGCAACTGACACTTGGCACTATGTCAATAGGTTAGTACCAAAAAATGATATAAAAGGACTATAAAATGATTATAAAACATCCAAGAATGATAATATAACAGCATGGAACAATCAAAATTTATAGATACGTTGGAGACGTATTAATATCTATTGATGGGCATCACCATAGCCCGTTAATACGCCTAGTTGATGTGAGACTATCTCCCTCTTTTTTGTCTTCTCCACAACCACCATATTCTATTCCACCTGCAGTGCTATGTCCATGGCTCATGCTCATGTATTGCGTGAAAGTTGAAAAGGTTTGAGAACCCAAAAGTATCAAACAATTGCTTGGCTTGTCATCGAGGTTGTGGATGATTTGAATATTTTGTGTGATTAAGATGGAGCACAGCCAGACTATATGATTTTGTAGGGATAAACTTTCTTTGGCCATGTTATTTTGAGAAGACATAATTGCCTTGTTAGTATCCTTGAAGTATCATTGTTTATGTCAATATTAAAGTTTTGTGTTGAATCTTATGGATCTGAACATTCATGCCACAATAAAGAAAATTGCAGGGATAAATATGTTAGGTAGCATTCCACATCAAAAACTCTGTTTTTATCATTTACCTACTCGAGGACGAGCAGGAATTAAGCTTGGGGATGCTTGATAAGTCTCCAACGTATCTATAATTTTTTATTGTTCCATGCTATTATATTATCTATTTTGGATGTTTTATATGCATTAATATGCTATTTTATGTTATTGTTGGGACTAACTTATTAATCTAGAGCCCGGTGCCAGTTTCTATTTTTTTTCCTTGTTTTTGAGCTTCGTAGAAAAGGAATACCAAACGGAGTCCAAACGGAATAAAACCTTCGCGATGATTTTTCTTCGACTAGAAGACACCCAGGAGACTTGGATTGCAAGTCAGAAGAGCCACAAGGCAGCCACAAGGGTGGACGGCGCGCCCAGGTGGTAGGGCGCACCCCCGTACCTTGTGGGCCCCTCGGTGGCCTCCTGACCTAGATCTTCCTCCTATATATTCACATATATTCCCAAAGCACCAGAAGTATCGACGAAAACACTTTTTTACCACCGCAACCTTCTGTTCTCGTGAGATCCCGTCTTGGGGCCTTTTCCGGCATCCTGCCGGAGGGGGATTTGATCACGGAGGACTTCTACATCAACTCTATTTCCCTTCCGATGAAGCGTGAGTAGTTTACCATAGACCTACGGGTCCATAGCTAGTAGCTAGATGGCTTCTTCTCTCTCTTTGATTCTCAATACCATGTTCTCCTCGATGTTCTTGGAGATCTATCCGATGTAATCTTCTTTTGTGGTGTATTTGTCGAGATCCAATGAATTGTGGATTTATGATAAGCTTATCTATGAATATTATTTGAATCTTCTCTGAATTCTTTTTTCCATGATTTGATATATTTGTAATTTTCTTCGAACTATCGGTTCAGTTTGGCCAACTAGATTGGTTTTTCTTGCAATGGGAAGTGCTTAGCTTTGGGTTCAATCTTTTGGTGTCCTCTCCCAGTGACAGTAGGGGAGCAAGGCACGTATTATATTCTTGTCATCGAGGATAAAAAGATGGGGTTTACATCATATTGCTTGAGGTTATTCCTCTACATCATGTCATCTTACTTAAAGCGTTACTCTGTTCTTCATGAACTTAATACTCTAGATGCAGGAAGGAGTCGATCAATGTGTGGAGTAATAGTAGAAGATGCAGGTAGGGGTCGGTTGACACGGACGTGATGCCTATATTTCATAATCATTGCCTTAGATATCGTCATAACTTTGTGCTTTTCTATCAATTGCTCGACAGTAATTTGTTCACCCACCATATTATTTGCTATCTTGAGAGAAGTCTCTAGTGAAACCTATGGCCCCCGGGTCTATTTTCCATCATATAAGTTTCCGATCTACTATTTTATAATCTTTTACTTTCCGGTCTATAAACCAAAAACCCAAAAATATTTACTTTATCTTTTGTTCAGTTTTATCTATCTCTATCAGATCTCATTTTTTGCAAGTGCGTGAAGGGATTGACAACCCCTTTATCGCGTTGGGTGCAAGAGTTTGATTGTTTGTGCAGGTATTGGTGATTTGTGTGTTGTCTCCTACTGGATTGATACCTTGGTTCTCTAACTGAGGGAAATACTTATCTCTACTTTGCTGCATCACCCTTTCCTCTTCAAGGGAAAAAACCAACGCAAGCTCAAGAAGTAGCACTCATCTGATGCCTCTTCTTCAGCTTCTTCCCGCATTGTTGGCTCAGCTTCTTCCCCCATTGTTGTACCATCATATTCAGGCAACCCATGGCCAAGATAGCTATCGTCATCCTCTTCCTCTTAATTCTCTTCCATTAGGACCCCTCTTTCTCCGTACTTGGTCCAACAATTATAGCCGGACATGAAACCGGACTGAAACAAGTGGATGTGAATGGTTCTTGAGTTAGAGTAATTTCGATCATTCTTACAGACAGCACATGGACAACACATAAAACCATCCGCCCGCTTGTTTGCCTCAGCCGCAATCAGAAAAGTATGCACGCCTTTAATGAACTGGGGAGAGCATCGGTCATTGTACATCCATTGTCGGCTCATCTTCATTACACAGCACCGAAAAGACCAAATTAATACAAGTTCATACACACTTATTCTCATAAAACAACATACAAACTCTCTAGCTAAAGCGTTAAATTCAACAACAAATGCAATCAAGATCGCAACTAAGGTAACAATTGATCCAAAAGCATAATGATACCAAGCCTCACTATCAATGGCATATTTTCTAATCTTTCTAATCTTCAAGCGCATTGCATCCATCTTGATCTTGTGATCATGGACGACATCTGCAACATGCAACTCCAATTCCATCTTCTCCTACTCAATTCTTTTCAATTTTTTCTTCATGTAATTGTTTTCTTTTTCAACTAAATTTAACCTCTCCAAAAGAGGGTTGGTTGGAATTTCCGGTTCACACACCTCCTAGATAAAAAATAGCTATGTCAACTTGATGGGCATAATTTATCATAAACACGAAATGCAACAAATACTTATAAAAGAGAATATACCACATCCGAATCATAAACTGGACGAGGGCCGACGGGGACGGATATCAAAACCATGCCACTATGTATAACAAACAAAGTATGGGTAAGAAAATTATACAAGTAACTATCTATCACACAAACATGATTTTTTTATAAAAAGGCTAAGAACAAGAGGCTCACCAAGGTGGTGCCGGCGATGGGACGGTGCGGGCAATCGATGGTCGTTAGGACAGGGACGGGAAGGCAGTAAGTAAACCACACCTACACATGCAAACTAAGAAATTAATTTGAGCTCAAATTGCATATAAATCAAATAAACTACCACATATAAATACTCCCAAACTAAAACCCACAAATCACTATACTTATAGGGCATTGCAAGAGCTAATCTAGAAATGAGAGATGAAAGGACAAAGTTGCTAACCTTTGTGAACACTTGGATGGGTGGGGTGCCTTCAAATCTTGACATTTTTTTCCAAAAATGGAGGATGAGCTCGAGCAAGAGGGGAAGAACATAGAGGAGACGAAAGGGGAAGAACAGAGAGCTCGGGCTCGACGAAGGGTTTATATAGGAGCATCTTTAGTCCCGGTTAGTTCCACAAACCAGGACTAAAGGTGCATCTCTAGTCTCGGTTTGTGACACAAACCGGGACTAAATGTGCCAGTGGGCCCCCAGCCTGACACAAGCTTGCCACCACACCTTTAGTCCCGGTCATGTCACGAACCGGTACTAGAGGTTCAACACGAACCGGGACTAATGATTCCCGCCCCCTAACCGTTGGAACCGGCACTATTGGTCACATTAGTACCGGTCCATTTAAAAACCAGGACTAATGTGGCTCACGTAAAGTAGTTTTTCTACTAGTGTAAGTGCATACAATTCTGAGTAAGGGATGGCCTTCTAGCATAGGCCTCTCCCACACATAATCTACAATAACGATGATCGGTTTAGTAATTTAGTTGATTACCTGGGGGCAATTCCGCACACCATATCACCACAATTCCACACTCGCTATTTGCATTATTTGTAATATGTTGTATCTTTGCTTAGGCAGCACCTATCTTTTATGTTTATGTTCTTTGTTATCTTGAAAAGCTACCTCTTTATACTTTCAACGTATTTTTTTTCTTGTTTCTAGATAAAGAAAGTAGTCGATATACGTAGGGTTGTATCAGTGGCAGATAGAACCTGAGAGAATAGTAATCTTACCTTTAGCTCCTTGTGGGTTTGACACCCCATACTTACCACCTCCATCATTGGAAAGTGCTACGACAATTCCTCACACATGAGGATTATCACTTGGGTAGGCTGAGGTGCCACCAGCTAGAATACCGTTTTAGGGTATACTGATGGTTTCCCAGCTAAGGAACCTCTGATCATGTCGATTCTCGATTTGGTGGGTCTGGTTGTTAACCCCGTTGTCGGTTATGTCCTGGGCCGTAGTGGGCAGCCCATGATGACTACATGGAAGAGTCTTGAATAGTTGTTGTACAAGACAAGACACCGCATTTGTGGAGGAATCTAGCTTCTCGTACGTAGCCGACTAGGATCCATGTATCCTAGGGTCCTTGGTACACTATATAAACTGGGGTCCAGGCTCGTTGACAGACAATCAATCATAGATAAGATACAATCTCTCGGTACTTTATACTCTCGATACACTCCAATTCAATAAAGCACAAATCATTACATCGGGTTTATCTCCTCGGGAGAATATGAACTTGGATAAACTCTGTGTTCCTTCTACCATCGTTCCAAGACACGTAGCTTAGGATACCCTACCAAGGGATCAGTCGGATTTAGCTCCAACACTCACACGTTCACCTGTCTCTTTTTGTGGGCCTGCTATTGGCACATTATATGTAGGAACTAGCAGAGGCACATAGACACAACACTCCCCTAGCTACATTCAAGTCTAGGAAGCCACTGAATGATCAACACCCGAATCAAAAGTCTGGCAGAATGTTCAAATCGGACCCAAACGTTTACCCCAATTTTTAAGCTTGTTAATGCCCAAATCCTGGGTCAACCCCTAGTAGCTCCATGATTTTTGACCACCTGGGGGATCCCCCACCCCCAATGGACCAACCTGTGACCCCTAGAAAAGTCTTTAGTTTAGGAAAGCATCGCGGAGGGCCCCACATCTGGTTAGCGCGCTCACTCCTGAATGAAGTGCCGAGGAGCTCGAGTCCTAGGTTGGCTCGAGTGTAATAAAACACCGATGCACACACTATGTAGGTCCTCCCATTGTTACCATCCTATTTACTACCACATTGCACAACAATACAACATAGCGTAACCATGATCGCTAGATGCCTAAACATGGTTAGCGGTGAACCCAACAAAAGCATGGTGCAATAAGGTAACATCGTATAAGCAAGAACACGAGCATGCTTACTAAGCAGGGCGGGCTGAAGAAAGCTTCTTAGGACAAACAAGCAGGTCATGCTAGGACAGGTATAACCATGGCAATATACTAGAGTATCAAAATCAGGCTATGCATAAGCATTGGTATCACAACACAACTACAACATCATAATACTACCTCGCTAATTTTCAAAAGATGAAGAGGGAGAGTTATAAGTCTTGCCTGTAATTCCGCTTGGTACATCACAGATTTGGCTCGAATCTCAGGTCATCTCTGAATCCTATCTACAAAGAATCAAAGCAACACTAATAACAATGGATGCAATCTTACTACTACAAAGAAGATTCAGCATGTTCACGAAATGCGAAGATATGGCATGACAACGATGATCCAATGCAACTAGTTAGTAAGTTAAGTGAAGCTTGATTTGCATCTAATTTGCATATCCACTAAACTCCACATTTAGAAATGGTTCAATCTTGTTTATGTACACGATAAGTTTAAATGTTGCTTAACATGGCATGGGATGGTGCGGAAGTAAACTATACTATCTACTGACGTATGTAGTGACTTTGTCAATCTCAAGACCCGCTAGCTCGATCTCTCGTAGATGCTTATATAGAAGTACGGTATAGGGTATGCATGTGTGTTCATAAGGGATAAATGCATGTACATGTATATAAGCGTCTACATTTGTACTGTATTTCCGAAAAACTCAAACACTCTGAAATGCCACTCCAATCTATTTCCAGTACTCATGACGGACGGCTTCTAGGGCAGAACAACAGCTTTGAATGCACGCCGCAGCTAGGGCTCCACCGTCGAGCCTACCTAAGAGCATCTCCACTTGTTCGGCCCCCCAGCACCCCGCCCGGCGCTATTTTGGACCTTCGCCCGACGCTTATTAGGCCCTGGGGCAACCTAGGTCCCAGCCACACGCCCCCGGGGGCCGGCCCCAAGACGTTTATATTCAAACTTGACATTCCCCGCTACCCAAAAAAAAAATCACAAGTCAGGCGATCAGCGCCACAAGTTCGGTTATCACCATGCCACAGTTCGGCGATCAATAACTTGAAAGTTCGGCATTCAAAAGGAGCGTAGGCAATTCATCAAACGGCGGCGCCATCCTCCGGCGTCGGACTAGCGGGAGTCGGCGTGCGCGGGCTGGTCGGCGTCGGTGCGGCTTCTGTGTTGGGCGTCGTGGAGGCATCGCTCGGGCTTGGCAGCGGTGTTGGGGTCGGCGTGGGAGTTGGCGCCGCCGTCGCCGGCATCTGGTTTAGGATGAGGCCACGCTCCGCCAGGTACCATGCCTTGACCGGCTCATCCATCGTCAACATGTCCGCCCCCCATCAGGAAAGCCAGGTCGGTGTTCCTCTTCTTCGCGGCGACGTTGGTCCGGAGCAGGTCGAGCTTGACGGCGCTGTTCGTCATCAACGCCGACCATCGCGCCTCAGTTTTCTCTTTCCTTTTGGTGGCGCTGGTCTTGCCGTCGGCGATGCAATGCTCGATGGACTCTTGCAGACGCGCGGTAGCCGGCGCAGCGTCCTTCGCCGACTTGGCTCATTTGTTGCCGTCAGGGCGCCCATCAGCCGCGCCCGGCGTCGGTGCGCCCGGCGTCGGTGCGTCCGGCTTGTACGTCTCCTTCGCAATGGCGAGGGTGCGCCGGACGTCCACCCACTTCTCGCACTTCTCGATCTGCGAGAACACGTGGAGGTACATGAAATCTTGGTCGGCGCTGCTGTCCTGGCGATACATGGCGAACATCCGGACCATCTACGCTGAGGAACAAGTTTCGGCGCCAGACACGGCGAATAAAGAGTGAGAGACCGGCGTATGTGCATACCTGACCCTCGATGTTGGCGCCTCTCTCCGGGCAAGCGGCGACCTCCTCGACAATCCTATGCCATTTGTTTTACGCCGTCTGGATGAGCGCCCAATGGTTCACCATCACCTTCGAGCCGCGCTACATGTGGACGCCGGCGAAGTAGGGGTCAACCAGTTTGTGCTCATCGAACTCCGACTTGATGCGCTCCCAGTACGTGTCGGCGTTCTGATTCGTTCCGGTGATCGGGTTGAGGCAAACGATCTTCCACGCTTCGGCGAGGCACTCGTCTTCTTTGGATGCCCACTTGACGTGCGGCTCGCCGGTCCTGGCCGCCCGCTTCTTCTTTTTCCCTTTCCTCGCTGGAGCAGGCGCCGGATCCTCCTCCTCTGGCTCCTCCTCGCCGTAGTCGAGCTCGTCGTCCATGTCGCCGTTGAGGTCCATTGTATCTTCTTGGGCATTGAAGACCCGGGGGAGGCGGCGGCGGCGGCCAAGCCGCTCGTGATGATGTCATCCATGTCGGCTTCCGCCGGGTCGGGGTTGCCGACATGCGACGACGAGGCTTGCAAGAAGAGCAGTGCGCCATGGCGCAGAGGCGGCGTCGGGGAGGCTGCGTAAGCCGGCGGCGAGTAGGTGTACGGGGGGTACTGGACGCCGGCGAACGTGGGTGAGGGCGTGCGCTGGGCGGGGTGGCCTTGCGGAAAGGTGATGTTGGGGTTGAACCCGCCGTGCACGTCGCCATCTACGTAGCCAGGCGAGGGCACGCACCCCCAGGGATGTGGCGACGGCGAGAAGCCGTCCGGCGACCCGACGCTCTGCTGGCTCTAGGGAGCGTATGGGTCGTGGCCGCCAGACGGATTCATCATCCCCGCGTGAAACGCCTCTGCTTGTTCCGGCGCGCGATCTACTTGCTCCGCCACGGCCGCAGCCGCAGCCGCCGCCGCCCTGTCCCGGGCCTTCTTGGCGTTGAGCTTGTTCCACCGGTCGCCGATGACAGCCTCCCGGCACTGAACCTCCGCCTTCCATTCGGCGTTTGACATGCCCAGGGGTTTGGACGGCGGCGCCCTCTGCTTCCTCTGCTTCGGTTGGGTGGCGTCGGCATCGGTAGCGGCGCGAGGGGCCGTATACTTCTTCGGCGGCATGGTGGCCGGATGGAGGGGAAAGGGAGGAGAATGGCGGGAGAAGGGAGGAATGGAGGGAAGCAGGGGGTGGGGGGAAGCAGGGGGATCAGCGGGAAAAGGGCTTTCTCTCGCCGGCAGAGCGGACCCACGCGCCTTTTCGCTTCGGCCAGCGCTCCCAGGCGACCCCCGGGGGCTTGGGTTCGGCTCGGGCTCGCCGGTGCTATTTCGGCCGGAACCGACGATAAACAAGATCATGGAGATGTGACTGGGCTAATTTTTGGACGCCGGCGCTAAAAAATGGCCTGGGGGCGTGTTGGGGACGCGGCTGGAGATGTCTAAGGTCCTCAATGTAGACGCCGTCTCGGTGTACAAGTTGATCTTAACCTCCGGATTTGCTGGATAATGTTAGAAGGGAGAAAGGGATTTGGTGAAATATGATGGATGTATTATTGAGCCTCCAGGGCGAGTATATATTGAGTACAAGACATGGAGGGCAAGACACCTCCTAGAGATAAGATGGAAATAACTCTATCTAATCCCGGGCAATCTTTACTATCAAATATATCTCTAACATCCCCCCGCAGTCGTAGCGGTAGCATTGCGAATAACAGGAGCGTCGCGGACGGTCAGACTGGAGAGAATAGCAGCCGACGGGCTGACATCCCCCGCAGTCATAGCGGGAGCGTCGCGGACGGTGTCGCGTTGCGGACGGCGACGCTAGCGATGGGCTGTTGCTGGACGAAGACGAAGGGGGTGGACGGGGGGTAGCGTGTTGCCGCTACCTCCTCACGCAGCGCCGCTTCTTCTTCTACCTCGAGCTGCCTCGCACAACTCTCCTGAGGTTTCTCTCTTCTTCTCTCAAGAACACAAGAACACACACCATGAAAACTCACACGCACACACACTTCACCAACTTGTCTCCTGATGAAAATCACAGTGGCTACATGTTTTCAATGCTCAACCCTCACGGGCTCCTATCTCATTCATCTGGTCACTTAAATAATACTAGATACAATACTCATGCACGCCGGCCATCACACCCGGCCACCACGTCTCCACACTAGTTGCTCCACTAACCAACTAACTACATGCACTAACCCAGGATCTTATCTTCTCCTAGAATCTCTCTAGGGTCAAAAGACTAGTAGGTGCATGCAGCTAACTACTAGATAACTACTCCACGCATGCAGCTAATACCCTCACAAACACACCAATTCTCTTGGCTCCAATGTACTGATCCATCCAGCCGGTCTTGCTTCAACCCGTCCACGCGCTTGCCGTATCACACGACCTTGCCGTGTCATCCGACTCAACCTGAACCAACCCAGCATGCCCCAGCCTCGTCGCGTCTTGCCGACTCTCATGGCATCGCCGTATCACACAGCACAGTCGGCATCTCGTCGCGCTCGCCGCATCGCACGGCACCCGACATCTCGCCTCCTCTGCGCATCTTCGCTGAAACTTTGTCGACTAGCTACTCCCTAATCTATGCTACATGCATTACGAAAACTAACTATGCAGATACACGAATCAAGATTAAGTGTAACATTTTTCTCTCTAATCTTGATTCTCCAATCATCACAATCTTCAACGTGGGTCACCCGCTGCCACTTGACAACGCCATCCTAACGCCGCAGCCACTTGCTGTTGTCGACACTGTCGCAACGCCGGTCACCATGGACCATCTTATCGTGCGGCATCGCACCACAACATTGGCTTCACACCAATTCTCCATGATGACGATGGCATCGCACCACCGTCGTCGGCATCGCACCGATTCGAGTGACGGCATCGCGCCGCCGTACATCTTCTTAGCGGTGGCACACCGCGTCTCCTTGTGACGGCATCGCACCATCGCCGTGGCAGCATCGCAGCGCTGTCTCCTCCTAGCGGCATCACACCGCAACCGGCCACCAGCGGCGTCTCACCGCCGACAGCCTCCACCTCATGCCGACGTCCTCCACCTCACATGGAGTCCGCCGCGTGGCCGTCGCGGTTGCCGCAGTCGTCGCCTCCGCCACCACCACGCCGGCCACCATAGCCGGCGGCACCGCCTTTGCCGCCACGGATCAACAAGGCTCTGATACCAATTGTTGACGCTGCCTCCTCACGCAGCGCCACTTCTTCTTCTACCTCGAACTGCCTCGCACAACTCTCCTGAGGTTTCTCTCTTCTTCTCTCAAGAACACAAGAACACACACCATGGAAACTCACACGCACACATACTTCACCAAGGAGAAAGCTTGCTTTGCCTTGTCTCCCGGTGAAAATCACAGTGGCTACATGTTTTCAATGCTCAGCCCTCACGGCCTCCTATCTCATTATCTGGTCACTTAAATAATACTAGATACAAGACTCATGCACACCGGCCATCACACCCGGCCACCATGTCTCCACACTAGTTGCTCCACTAACCAACTAACTACATGCACTAACCCATCATCTTATCCTCTCCTAGAATCTCTCTAGGGTCAAAAGACTAGTACGTGCATGCAGCTAACTACTAGATAACTACTCCACGCATGCAGCTAAAACCCCAACACAAACACACCAATTCTCTTGGCTCCAACGTACTGATCGATCCAGCCGGTCTTGCTTCAACCCGTCCACGCGCTTGCCGTATCACACGACCTTGCCGTGTCATCCGACTCAACCTGAACCAACCCATCATGCTCCAGCCTCGTCGCGTCTTGCCGACTCTCATGGCATCGCCGTATCACACAGCACAGTCGGCATCTCGTCGCGCTCGCCGCATCGCACGGCACTCGACATCTCGCCTCCTCTGCGCATCTTCGCTGAAACTTTGTCGAGTAGCTACTCCCTAATCTATGCTACATGCATTACGAAAACTAACTATGCAGATACACGAATCAAGATTAAGTCTAACATAGCGGCGGCGGCGGACGAAGAACAGCGGCGGCGGCGGTTAGGTTAGGAGCGCGGCGGCGATGCTCAAAGTAGGCGAAGAACCCTAATAGCGTGACGAAGATCGGCGCGGACAGTGGCGTTCCGGCGCCATGGGAGGCGGCGCGGCGCATACCACGGGAGGTCGGGCGCGGAGACGGCAGGGGACCGCGGGCCGCGGCGCTACGGCCCGAAGGGACGACGCGGCGGCGGCGGGCAGGTCGGGGCGACGGCGGAAGACCTCGGGGCAGTTGCGGGGACCGCGGGCCGCGGCGCGACGACACAAAGGGACGGCGCAGCGGCGGAGGGCGGGTCGGTGCAACTGCGGGGACGGCCTCGGGCGGCGTGGATCATGTGCCACGCTCGCTACGGCCAGACGGGGCGACTTATTGGCGACGCGAGGGTCGGCGCAGCCACGGGGACGGCCTAGAGCGGACGCCTCGAGGTGGCGGTGGACCGCATGCCGCGGCACTACGGCCCGAAGAGGTGACGCAGCGGTGATGCGGGTCGGTGCAGCTGGGAGAAGAACCACGGGGCGGCGGCGCTGCGGCCCGACGTGACGACACAGCGGCAGCCCATTGCTCGATCGGTGTAGATGCGTGCGTGCTCGTATGATGACCTTCACTGGATCCATGCGGAGGCACAAGCAATGTTGATCAGACCAGTCGCGCGTTGATGAAGATGCACAGGATCCCGCGAGAGCGCGACGCGTGATGCAGATCGGTACTGCTTCCGCGTCCAAGCATCCGCGTCCAGGACGGTGCATGTGGCGTGCAGTAAACTGCAGTTGCACATGTGCATGCACGTGAGCAAAGCAAGCCTGGATGGAAACCAGGGACGTGCTTGAGGACGCAACCGGCCGCCACACTTGCAGTGTTGTCGCGCTGCGTGATGTTCGGGACGACGAAGCGGCCGATAGGAGTCGACGCCGATGATGAAGTAGAGGCACGATGTAGATGACGAATCGACGCAAACCAATCTTACATCGGAAAACCAAAAAGAAACACCAATCAAAATGACTGGCGTGAGAGAAAAACCCAGATCAAGGGACTGAGAAAAAGACTCTCTAGGGCAGCCGATCAACACGACCGGCGAACGAACCCTAGGTACGGGCGGCGCGGCCCCCGGCGGCGGTCATGAAGGCCGACCGCTCCGGGGGCGGCGCGCGGGTGCGGAAGCGGCGGCGGCGGCTAAGGTTTAGGATTAAGGTAAGGCTGATACCATGTTAAAAGGAAGAAAGGGATTTGGTCGAATATGATGGATGTATTATTGAGCCTCGAGAGCGAGACACCTTCTACAGATAAGATGGAAATAACTCTATCTAATCCCGGACAATCTCTACTACCAAATATATCTCTAATAGATAATACCACCTCATTTTATATATACCTCTTTTTACAATTTGTTGAAGGGAGCGTGCCTTAATTTGGCGTTATCTATATGTTACTCTGTATCAAATTTACCTTGCGCCTCGTATGCACATGGCTTCACGTTGCCCTCGCAATTTGTCCAACCCCTGTGTTGTGGTAAGAAAATAAGATAAGATATACTAGTACATCAGTTCAGAAATCCTGTCGCGGGCATAAACTTTAGGTCATATCTGCAGATCTCCCCACGAAAAAAGAAATAGTTATATCTGCAGATCAAGATTAAAGTAAAATAGAAAGTAAGAGACAACCTGATGAAGCTTACTAGGTTGCTCAAGTCGTATAACAGGACAAGAGGGTTTATATTGTACGGAAAGTTGGTCTGCCCCAGAATTTAAAATATATGGCAAGTTGCATACCTTAAGGCTTAAGCAATCCGCAGCTCAGTAGTCGAAAGTCTTCGCTATGGTCCTAGCGAGAAATACCAATAATATAATGTATACGTACGGTCGAGTGTGATAAGCTTGCTAAGCAGTTTGCGAAAAAAAACAAAAACAAAAACCAGCTAAGATATATGTTGTTCATTTCCACATGGTCTGTGTTATTAACTTGCTCTGTGTTATTATTAGGTAGCGCAGACAGGCACAGTACACTCGAAATAGCTCATTAGACTCATCTCTATGAGCGTACGCATGCACACCCGGCATAGCATTTTTAGATTTTAAAAAGTCACCACATGCGCCTCGCAGTCGACGGAATATCTCCGTCCACTGAACGAACATCGTCGGAAGGTTGAAATAAATCTAGAAATAATACGAACACCAATGTGAAGTACAGGACTTGAACTTTGGTGGACCGGGGATACCATTGTCATCCTAAACATTCAGACACAAACTGGTTCACTCAAAATGATCTTTTTGGACAGGAGGAAGAGCATCTCCAAGCAAACATACCAAATTGGGTCGCATCTGGACGCCGTCAATCGTCTTTCTTATATCCAAATCCCTAAATCTGTACAACCCCATCCACGGTAGATATCCCAAACGTAGAAAATTTAATACACAACATTCATCTGATAGCAAGTTCAACATAGAACCAGACATATGAAGTTCAATACATAGATAGTTCGATAGTTTGATAAGGTCCATGATTAGATAGGAGTAGAGTTGATAGGCATAAATTTCAGAGTGCACAGTTCCTGAGGATGGGTGCATAGGAGGACTTTATTTCAAATTATTCAAAAATAATTTTTTCAAGTTTTAAAAAAGGCAACAAATCTGAGAAAACTTATACATATTCGCGATGGATCTATAAATTTTTGTTAAAAAATATTATGATTTGCAAGCTGCACAAAACACAAAATGTTGGGCCCACAACAACAAAAAAGGCCCATTTTCATGTACGTATTTTTTTAGGTTTATGCTACGTATGGAAGTATATTGTTATGAAAAATTCCATGAACGTGTGATATATGTATTTGTGTATATAAAAATGATTTTTTGTGATTTACAACTATGTTTTTTTTAAGTCCTCACTAGAGCCCCTCATCCGTTCGCACTTTAAGTTTCGTAAATTTCACCACTTCCTCGCCGAGCCCTTCCCCTTGTAGTTTTCGGAGCGGTGGTAGTGGGCATCAAAGTTGGCAGATGGACAACCGTCACAGTTGTTGTTGGAGCCGAAGAAGTGAGACGAGGAGGGAAGCCCGACAGATGTTAGGTGGAGCTGGTCTGCTCCCGTGTGAGGCCGGCAGCTTTAGCGGCAGCAGCCGCTTTCTCCTTCGTAATCTGCTCTGACTCCTCGATCTTGAGCGACAATGTTTTCGCATTTCCGTGGCTCCGACGGCTGATGGCATGTGTCTCAGCCGTGGTAAAGGACCAGCGGATGACACCACTGACGAGCTCCTCCTATGAGTCAGAGGGTAGGGGAATCGGCGTGTATTAGCAAGAAGATGCAAACGGACCGGCTAGATTCCACCTGGCCCGCCTGCTGCACATGTCTCCCACTCGGGGAGCTGCGGAGCTGCAAGAGCCCTACCGGGTCACTGGGGCGGGTGCAGACCGCAATGAGCTAGCGCTATCTTGTGTGTAGTTGAAGGAGCCATGACGGGCCACTAGTAAGGGCAAGGGGCTAGAGCTTCCGCCCTTGTCCACCCGCTACCGACGGAGGGCAACGCGGAAGGATAGCTCGCCATTCGACTTTGCCGCGAAGGCGTCCCAATCCATGGGGTCGGCTTCGGAGGAGCCGCTACACAATCCAGTCATGGTGGTGATGGACGATGGCAAGGGGAGGGAGTGGACCACAGGGGGAGTGGACTGGAAGCGAAGTAGACAAGAGAATGAGTAGAGGATTGGCTAGGGATTTGCTTGGGTGGGGTTGGGCCAGTGCAGGCTGATCCAACGTAACCACCGCGTCCGGAGCGTCCCATATCCGCCTCACAAATGGGTTGGATATGTGGGGTGCAGGACAGTCGAACTAAGTGAATGGGTTTGTTGATCAAGTTGGATGGCTGCTTTTGGTTCATGTTGTCCGCCCGAACATATAGAGGGGAAGTGCTCTAATCTAGTTCCTCATAGGCCATTGTCTACGTATGTTACTCTTAATTTCATTTCATATTTGTTTCACGTATTAGGGGTTCATTCTTTTTTCTTTAGAATGATATATATTCTTTTCCTTTTTGCGGGAATATATATTTTTAATTTTATTTTCAATAAAATATACTCCCTCCGGTCAAAAATAGGTGTAGCAGTTCTGAACTAAGATTAGTTCAACCTTAGTTTGAAACTGCAACACTTATTATGGATCCAAGGGAGTAGGTAGTTTTTATCATAGACCCAGAAAAAGGGATAGAGAAAAATAGAGAGAAAAGAAGGAACAATAGAAGTTGATGATTCAGCCTGCTGGAAATTAACTCAAGGCGAGATGTCTATTTACAGGGCAGATTCGTGATGTGGTAGTTATATGTCAAAACTAACTTTTGAGAAGACAAGTGATGTGGTAGTTCTACTTTGAAGGATAGTTCCCCTCTCTATTTATTTGAGTTCTGATCAAGGTTCTCCTCATTATTTATTTTCTTTGCAGGTGTCAAAAATTCGTAACAATGCTTGCTTTGAGAACAAGTGGATTCATTCATCCGCTGAACTGTTAACTTCTACTGTTCGGTTATTGTTTTAAAAGTGGAACCCGGCCGGCCGAAAAAATAATGAGGGCGTGTGGAAAAACATATAACGGAAGCGCGTCATGCTGATTCGGTAGCCGATTCTCCTAATTAAAGTGCATTCCAATTTTCTAAGGTTGTGGTTTAGTGCTCAATCAAGCGAACGTGTGATAGACCGAAAAGGCATCACCAAGACGATCATTAAGGGTGTGTTTGGTAGCATGTATGGACCTAGCCTAGTTGTTCTCCTCTCATACATGCTGAGTGTAGACATGCTGAGTCCATGCAGTTGCTGTTGTTTGGCAGCGATATATGCGCTGAGACATGCTGAGCTGAGACTTTGTTTGGCAGCCTGCATGTGTTTAGACATGCTGAACAATTTCAAATTCCAATTTTTTTTTGAATGATGAACAAAATCGGAAAAATATGAACACAAATTTAAACATATTTTGAAAATTTACAATTTTTGGAAATTCTATTTTTATAAAAAAAATAAATTAAAATTTGAAATTCTAAACTTTTTTGAAAATTTGAACTTATTTAAAATTCCGAGCTTTTCTGAAAATTTAAACAAAATTTGAAAATTAAATATTTTATAAAAATTTAAATAAATTTGAAATTCTGGTTTTTTTCAAAATTCAAACAATTTTTTATTTTATTTTGAAATTCCGAACATTGTTGATTTTTTTAAAAATTTTGAAATTATGAACATTTTTTGAAAATTTAAACAATTTTGAAATCCTAAATTTTTTCAAAAATTTAAAGAAATTTCGTAATTCTAAACTTTTCGAAAATTTAAAAAAAATTTAAAATTCTAAACATTTTTTGAAAATATAAACATATCTGGACGTGGTCTGGTGGGTGGGGACGAGTGTCAGGACCAGCATGGCTGCCTCCATGCACCCTGTCTGGGGTGCATGAGATGAGCATAGCTGAGGGCCCTTTTATGCATCAGATGAGCATAGCCCATCTGAGCTCATGCACCCTACCAAACAAGCAAAAGTGGGTCGGATTGGGAACTTTTACCCTCATGCACCCTCCATGCACCCTACCAAACACACCCTAATGTGCTATGGCGATAGAGTCCTCTCTTTCATTTGCTATCCTCTCTCGGCATCTGAAAAGAACCGCTCGAGCGGTTCTTATATTCGTGGCACGGAAACAGATGTACGGAAAATGTGCCATCGCATGTGACCTCCTAACTGCCAAAGCATCAGTTGGTAAATCAATGTACCAAAGCATCTAGCAGATCACGGAGCCTCAACAGGTACACTGTCATGTGCTAGAACCATGTGAGAGGGTCTATCGATCTTCTTTCACTTTTCTTGCGTGCACATTATATTAGCCCTCCTTTCAGCTACCGCCTATTCATGACCAATGAAAAAATAGCATGCTATAACAAAATAGCATGGTCCTTAAAATACGTTATTAGCGTGTTATATCGCACTATAACGTGTTATTAGCTAGACATTGTATATCAATTTATTTAGCGAGTCATTGCTCAGAACGCTAAAACATGCTATTAGCGACGCTATAACGCACTATTTTTTCCACTGTTCATGACACGCAGAAAAATGGCAACATTTGTTGACTTCCTCTCCCTTGTTGCGGGAATGGTTTTCCTTTGAAATGAAAGGGTAATGTGCAGATGCCTGGTATATATGGAGAACCTCCTTTGAGGAATGTGGTACCCCTAATCTCACAGAAGGTTTTGCCTGCAACTGTGAATTCTAACCAGCGTGTTTTTTTATGATACATTATTTTATTTGAATGCAAGTTTGTGCATCCGGGATTCAACACAGCATATTCTTGTTGCTTTGTTAATAACAAGAAAAAAATACATGGAGCCAGTTGCAAATCTCCCAATGGTAGTGTATTTTTACAATGCATTGGTAGACATAGCACATCAATCCTCCCAATGGACACATTAACTTCCACACTTGATTTAGGAACAGAATTGGCACACCAATCCTCGACCATCTGGCCGTCTTGTAGTAGAAACTTGCAGCCTCTTATTTATGAATCCACCAGCAGGTAGTCATAGACTGTTGCATGCATTGCAGGGAGAGGTTGCTCATAATGTCAGCTTATGTGCTTACTTTGGATTAATAATTTCAGAGGCAAAGCAGATTGGAAAAAATATAAACTTTGCCGTACCACAGCGTTGGTGATTCTGGTTGCTCATCCCTTTCTGCATGGTGGGGATGGCTGACTTGCAGACAAACTGGATCAGCTCGAGCAGCAATGTTGTACTGGCTAGAAGAACTTGTAATTGTCTCATTTACTTCCACCTGGCCGTTTAACTGAAAAATGGAATCAATATGACAAATTACACATGCACATATATGCAAGATATGTTTGTGGAATATGGATCGAGTACTCTTTGTAACTCTCTTTCTTTTATTTTATTGTTGCAAGGAGGGACTCTTATGCTCATGCACCTTGTTTTGCAAATCTAAATTCTGTCGACGAATGATGTTCAATTTCTTGTATAGCTCAGTATTTTCCTGGTGCACGAGGCTCTCCTGCAGTTCAAAAATATTAGGCTCTTTAGTCAAAAAACGCACCGCCTTGTAATATGGTGGTAGCTAGTGTCGTAATGGTAAACGCATACCTTCTTGTTTAACTCTTCAATTTCATCAATCATAAGTTGGTCCTGGAAAAGAACAATGCAGTTAGTGGCACTGCTGATGCATGATGTCTAAATGCATATTTTGCATGATCTCTGCAATGTGGTTATGAGCACTAAGCATTACCTTTGTTAGCCTAATGTTATGTATGCTTGTTTCCAGTTGATTCTCTAGATCCTTCAAGCCTTCCAAACCTAAGCCAGGTAGATTTTGTCCCAACAACTGTCTGCAGCGGTTTAGTGAAGGTACACATACATTAGTGCACTTCTCTATAAATAAAAATAGTTGTTGATTTTTTTCTCATTACAGTGCATTGGGGTGTTACCAGTGTAAATTCTGTTATAAGAAATTCTGTATTGGAGCAACCTTTTTCTATCACTATTTTATTGTTGGACAAATAAAAGTTCATTTTTTCTTTTAAAAAGTATACAAGTATATATGTGATATTATACACTGCCCATTATTATACAATGCATATTTTTGTCAATTACGGAGATACAAGCATTCATAAAAAATATGATATATATTTTTGAAAATATGATAGATTAATCCCTTTCCAGCCTTACGTTCAAATTTGAAGTAATACAACTGGAGGAAACATATGTATATCGACATATGCTCTGACACCGCCTGGAATAATTGTAAGCAATTTAGTGCAAATGTGTCCCCCTTGTAATCTGAGTATATATGAATATTACACCTATCAGGGCTATGAATGTACGTAATTTAATATATTTTCAAATGCAAAACCAGTAGCTATTTCTTTCGTAAGTACTATTGATACATACATCATATAATTTTACTTATCATACCTATGATCCTCTTGCAAGTTATGTAGTTGTTGCCTCAGACGGTTTGCCTCCACTTTCCACAACTGTTAATGAGCAATCATGTTATAGCAATAGTTTATGCTTTAGAATTTGAAATAGAACAATAGAACAAAGATAAACTATAATGCAATTGATGTATCGGAATTTGGTGAAACATTGAATTAGCCATTCAATGGAATTGCGAAAACAAAGATAATCAATCAAAAGTATGTACATAAATATTGCTAACCCATCTAGTGACGTTAGTAACATATTGTGATCATTTGTGTGAGATGTTGGGAATGATATCCAGTCACATTTAGAGAAGGAAAGTCTATCATCTTTGTGCCGTGATCCTTGCTACCCGGTGCACTATAAGTCTATAGCACGTATGAGAATCTGTGGCTAAGACGTTGTATGTAGCAATTGATGGGTTTACAACAGTCGGCTTTGTGTAGAGAAACAAGTAAGATGTTGTTTTCTCTGATATACTTTGATGTACATATCATCTTATTTACCTGAGTCAATCTTCTAGCTACGAGAGCATCACGGTTCTTCACTCTACTACATTCACCACACATTGCTACCTCATCAATCTTCATTGTACCAGTTGCCTCATTGCTTGACCGAACCCCATCGTGCATGATGGCTTGTTCCCATTCCCCTGCTCTCATCCAGAGCATCTAGCATGGCCAACCACCATCGCATAAGCTAGCATGGTGATCTCATTTTTTTGGCTTTAATGTGTCGAACCTATGACTTGTTTTGCAAAAGTTGGAACCCATAGTAAGCTTGATTTGACGCACAGAAACACTGTGTTGGATGATTAAAATTTGGCACCATTTTGGTACGAAGTGGAATTTCTAATATTTACAACTTTCTAATTTGTCAAATCAAAAGTTGATTTCTTTTAACTAAAATTTTCAATTCATTCATAATGAGGTTTGGTTCCTATCAATCCAACTTGAAAATTTATTAGCTGGAAGTGTACTTTGGGATACAACATTGTACCCTTATTGGTGCATAAAAACGAAAATATGTTGACTATTGTGAGAAGTTATTGTGTAATAGATTGAATTTATTTTTAGATGCCTTCGGTAGAAGCTCGATAGTGTCACCGCCTAGGAAAGCAAATCATCAACTATTGATGAAATTAAGGTAAGGTAAAGAGGATAAAGTGTTTGGGGTCCCTTCGGACACCAGTGAAAAATAGCAAGGGGGAGCCAAGGCATGCCAGGCGGGATATGGCTTTCTGGAAATGACCTCCCTAATGGTTGGTTGCGCACTAGTGATCATTGTACATCCTTCCTTCATGATTCTTGTTGTTAATTTCCATATTTGTTACCCTATGAGAAGGTATATTGCTATAGTTAAGGTGACTTAGCAATTGATTAAGAAATGCACTCATGGTATCCACATGGCATGAAGGTGGCTATGTACTTTCAACTATAGTAGAATTATCGAAAGAACGAGCTTGATGAACTCAAAAGAAGACGTTAACCACATGACTAGCTAAATTATAGAGAAATACTGATTGAAAGTTATACCTTAGCCTCAGCGCTCGCACTCATGAATTGTTGGCCCTCCTTAACCTTCTGGTATCTTTCAATTATGGAATTAACCCTGCACATAAGGCACAACATATTGTAAACTAAAAAACACTATATTTCTAGCTTACAAACAAGCTGGACATAATTATGACACAATATGTGAATTATTTTGACAGTGAGTGGTACACAGGTGCGAGAGCCTGCAGAGTTGGAGACATGATTCCACAGCCATATAGTTTGTTCCTATTATTCATAAATGTTAGATGGGATGCATGTCGACTGAATGTTTGGTCATATATAGTATTTCTTCTGTAAAAAAAGGATGGGTAACACACACGCACACACCCGCACGCACGCACGCACGCACACGCACACACACACACACACACGCACACGCACACACACACACGCGCGCACGCGCGCATGTGAGCGTGTGTTTGTAAATATCAAATAGAAAGGGAAAACATGCATATATAAAGTACGGAACTTGGCTGGTATCTTGGATGATACCCAAGGAAAATTTTATTTGGCTAATGATCCTCTTCGTATAAAAGGGCGACACATAAAAAGGAGTCATATGTACTTATTATTAGTTTGATATGGCGTTAATAGAGGAAAACTCGGAGCTTAATAGTTTGAGAAATGTAAAATAACCATAGGGGTATTTCACAATGTTAGTAGTGGAAATAAGTTGGATTGAGAAAAAATTGACTCATATTTTTATCTTGTGAAATTGTTCACTCAACAAGTTCCAAATTTTGTAAAAGACGTTGGAATAATAAAAGTTGATCATATGTATGTTGTACTAGAAAATAAACTAACACATACTTTGCAATTTAATTACTTTTTTTCATTCTTCTACACTGTGTATCATAAGTAGGGAAGCCAATATGGTGATGATCCTTGCATAGTCTTGCGATCTAAAGATGCAACAGTTTGTAATATAACTAGGGGGGGAGGGGGGGGGGGTTCAATATATGTTGTTTACCTTTTTGAGATCAAGTTTACAAATATACTTCAATGGAAAGCATACTACTAGAATCGCCCTTAGCCAAAACTCGGCAAAGAAAGACTACCGTTATGGCTCCGTCATTTGCTAAATGTGTGAACAGAAATACAAAAACAAGATTCTTTTAAAAAAATTAAAATATTTTTAGAAAAAAGAAAAAAACATATAGTAACGACAAAACTGAAGAAAAACAGAAAAAAATAAATAACTTATTTAAAATAAATGAAAATTTTAAAATCTCTTTCATTGTAGTAGGGCTACAACGTATATGAACAAGATGAATTTGACGCTCGATGAACATCAGTTGATGAAATGCAATCTAGTTTGAAGCTACGTCATTCACACAATGAGAATTGATGGACCTAATGCAACAACAGAGAAGCTTACCACCTTTCGCCTCCGCCGCTATTTATGCCGGTTGGCGCGCGCCCCGCGTGGTGAGGTGGGACTAAACACAGCCTCTGTACGCGGTGCCCGCCGTATGCGACGCGCGCGACCAGCACAGGCGCATGGTCAGCTAGTCAACTGCACGTGACTCGACAGCTCACCTGTCAGTTTTTGCCGAGTTTTCTACGAACGCAACTCGGTAAAGCCGTGGACCTTAGGATTCCAGTTTAAGAAAATGAAAATTAGGAAATATTTGCTGAGTCTCTTACAGAAGCAACTCGGCAAAGAGATGACCCCTGGAATTCCCATTTAAAAAAATGAAAAAGGTAAAATGGTTGATGAGTCTCCGTTAGCCGAAACTCGGCAAAGAAAGACCGTCGTCACGGCTCTGCCACCAGCTTGACATCGGGCCCAGAATTCAGTCTTAGCCGGGTTTCTCCTAGGAACTCAGCGAAATTATGATACAGCCAAGTTTTTTTTTGCCAAGTCATTTTTCGTTGGAACTAGGCAAAGTATTCAGTCTGCCGAGTTGCTTATCACTGTCGAGCCAAAATTTGAATTAAACTCGCCAGGCAGAAATTTTGCCGAGTGCTCAATAGAAAAAACCCGGCGAAGTTTTGAAACTCGGCACAAAACCATATTCTAGTAGTGGCAATGGGATATAAATTCATTATTTCTGTATTTGTGCATGCTCTCTATGAAGTTTAAGCATGTCCAATTTATTCAATACATGATGGTTTGAGTCCAAAGAACTCTCCCCGCAAAAAGACGGTTGGAACTGACGAATGCATCAACAATTAAGACAAGTTCCCCGCAAAATAAATGAATAAATGCCACTATGTGAAATTACATGCTTATTAAGTGTATCACCAAATACCACCGACCTGCTCATATATATCTCTAATAATCGAGAGTCAAAATACCACATCATCCTTTTCCTATGGTGACATCTCTCGATCGTCAATATAGAGAAAGAAGTAACAAAGTATGGAAAATATCACCAAAAAACAATCAGGTTCAGTAAGGCAGTAATTAAGTTGAGACCAAGAAAATATGTTGATCAACATAAAATAGATCATTAAGTCTCTTTGTTTTGTACTCTTCTTGCAAATTAACATCCATGGGTGGATCAACTAAGAAATGAATTAGCTCGAAACATTTACTGGTGGCATGGACATAAATTAATATGACTCATTAGTATTTTAGTGGGCCTCCATCGTATTTGCTATGTATCTGCCTATCTAGCTAAGGGCTATAGACCAACAAACAATAGTCACACGTATTTAGCTGATCAGCGCCAGCACGATATCAATTGAAGAAATCCACGCAACTGGCAGGAAAAAAGCATAGATACAACAAACAGTACCCGGAGGTGGAGTTGGAGTACTCGTAGAGGCGGCCGGTGTTGGAGAAGAGGAGGATCCCTACCTGGGCGTCGCAGAGGACGCCCAGCTCCCTGGCCTTCTTGAACAGCCCGCCCTTCCTCTTGAAGAAGGTCACCTGCCGGCTCGTTGTGTCCTCGATTCTCTCGATCACCGTCTTCCGCCGCACCATCACGTGTACTAAGTAACTAAGCAGCACACACGCCGCCGGCTAACCGGAGACCCCCGTATCCAGCTGGGAGAGGGAGGGAGGAAGACAGGGGACAGAGGGAGTGTGTGCGCGTTGGGTGAGGGCTGTATCTGGGGAGGGGGGCACCTGAGAGAGGGAGGGAAACAAGTAGCGGCTGCTAGATATGGTAGGCCTTCTTTGGATTGGAGGATTTTCACAGGATTTTCATGGGATATCAATCCTCAGGATTGTTTCCTATGAAACACATTTGGATCAAAGGATTGGGCCATTAAAATTCCTCAGGATTGGGTCTCCAAGGTGCTGATTCCAAAGGAATTTACACATGAGGTCCGACCTCTGGAAAAAATCTATAGGATTGGCTATGTCATGGCAATCAAATCCTCCATTTTTCCTGTTCCTTTGTTTTGCAAATCCCGTGATCCAAAGAAGCCCGTAGTAGTTGCTCCCCGCTCCGCCTCACGTCTCGCCATTTCCAACGTATCGGGAAGTGACACGTACGCTCATGCAGTCATGCACGGACCGGGTAGTGCCGCCGGAGATGGTGCATGTGCTCATGGAATATTATACACGGAGCCAAAGTTCGGTACGGAGCAACTTGGACGCTGATGATTCTTTCTTTTCCTGTTTTGGGGCCTTGGCTTAGAGCACCTATCGCTTGCACTTAGAGTATAATGAAGCGTCCACTTCTGTACGGCTGCGTATCACCCACTAGTTTAATATTTGTTTCTCCCTCCGTACTTGGATAAACGGCAGCCATGCTCCGTACATGGACACACTTGGAGTAGTAAGTAACAACTGGCCACCTAGTGATGGTCGATATAGTTCTAGTTCGGCATATGACCGTCGATGCCGTTCCATGGTGGCCAAAGGGGCAAAGAGTGACCTTGCTTGTAACGTGGCACCTTGTGGGTGACGTTGCCGTTACAAGATCAAACTGTGACATGACCGCACGTGGTTCAAGGTTCGTTGGTCCAATCTGCTCTGCTGAGAACATAAGATACTCCCTCTGTCTCCAAATGTAAGAGATGGTGCCGAAAAACGTCTTACGTTTTAGGACCGAGGGAGTATTTGTAGGTACTGCTCCATGCTCAGAGGTCTTGTCTCAAGCCATACACCAGGTTGTATCTTCGTACCGAAGTAAAACATAGGGATAGGTTACAGCATTCAGAAGGCCACCAACTTTTCATTATACGGTGCTCATTGCTTAAGTTGTGTAACAAGAGTACAAGACATGAAAGATTGTACATATTATTATTGTACCGAAAGTGGATCTATCCTCAAATTTAAATATATATGAAAGATTGGCAACTTGAGCGGTACACATCTTGATAGAAAGTTTTCGCTGTGATCCCGGTGGAAAACGACAATTTGTGATCATCTCTACGTGTACACGCGCGCGCGCCCACACAGGAAGAGAGAGAGAGAGAGAGAGAGAGGGGTGGGGGTTAGTGAGGTGGTTTAAAATATATCTTGTGATGCACACATATACACACATAACTGGAACAAACAGGACAATTTGGTGTGGATTATGCTCTTGTCATTAATCACTGGTTTCTCAATAAACATCTTCTTTTTTTCTCTCTCGCTGCAAACTGAGTCTAGAAATGAATTTTTTAAGGACAAAATAAAATTATAACTTTTTAATGTTATGAGGAAAAACTTCACTCCTTTGTAATCAGCACTACTTTACAGTATCAGTTTCACTTAAGGCTTGGTATGGGTAAGTATTTCCTCATGAATACTCCTATCAAAAGAGGAGCATGAGCCAACCTAAATTGTATGTCCTTTTAGCAATTTTACCCGCCAAATATCTCAAAGTTTGACAACCTCTAACGAAAGACGTCAATCGATTATGTGAGGGAAAAAATACTTGCACAAAATGTGATGTTGAAAGTGCCATATAGAAGAACTTTGTCAGTGACCTTAAGCATCAAGTACTATATTTTAGATAGGAGGAAATGGCATTATACTAGTGGAAGTTATTCTACTTCCCCTCGTCAGCCATCGGTTCTGCCTATACCAGTATATAGGAATGCACTCTTTTTCAAATTCGTCTACTATGCCTTTAATTTGCGTTACTACAGATGAGAAAGCGAAGCAAGGCACGCACCACTCTTGATGATCGGTGTAGGTGTAGCCCGTACTCTGGTGCTCCGGTGAACGTGCCATCGAACAATGAGGCACTGCACTTGGGCGTCTCCGTGTATGTCAGTGGTGACAGATCGATTCCTCTCTTTTAACTGGTTCGTTCTCCTCTCTTGGACATTGGTATCTCAATCACAACCGCTCGCCCCGTTTTTTTATTCCCAACTGCCAAAGCATCTAGCAGCAGATCGAAAAGGAACCTGGGTATACCGTACCCAGGCGCATGTGCACTTTCACGTGCTTTTTCTCCCTTTTGTGAAACCATGTGAGGGGATCAACCGATCTGCTTAATTTCACTTTTCTCTTAACACTAGTAGAAAACAGGATTTTGGTCCAAGCTCAATATACACATTAGTCCCGGTTCGAGTGGTTAGGACGTCAGGAAGGCATTACTCCCGGTTCAAATGGAACCTTTAGTCCCGGTTTAAGACACACTAGTAGAAAAAGGGCCTAATGTGAAGCACATTAGTTCCGGTTTGTAACTGAACCGGCACTAATGTGACCATTAGTGCCGGTTCCAACGGCTAGGCCGGCGGCCCTCATTACTACCGGTTCGTGGAGAATCTTTAGTACCGGTTCGTGCCACGAACCGGTACTAATGAGGTAGTGACAGACTTGTGTCAAGCTGGGGCCCGGCCAGAACCTTTAGTATCGGTTCATGCCATCAACGGGGACTAGAGATGAACCTTTAGTGCCGGTCCATATAACCAACCGGTACTAAAGGTCACACTATATATAGTGTGCTTCGTCCAGCCCGAGCCGAAGCGCTGTGTTTTCCCCCTCTCCTCTATTTTCTTCCTCTTCCTCTTGAGCTCACACTCCATTTTTGCCAAAATTTGTGAAGATTTAAAGGCACCCCATCCATCCAAGTGATCACAAAGGTTAGCAACTTTGTCCTTTCATCTCTCATTGCTAGATTAGCTCTTGCAATGCTCTATAAGTATAGTGATTTGTGGGTTTTATTTTGGGAGGAATTGTATGTGGTACTATTTTATTTATATGCAATTTGAGGTCAAAATAACACTTAGTTTGCATAGGTAGGTGTGGTTTACTTAGTGCCTTCCCGTCTCCGTCCTAACCGGTTATGAAAAGTTTAATGAAATTGCTCCATTCAGAGTGAATATTGACCCGAGCATCCAGTTAAATGATGAAGATTGTCCATGGTTACGGCGCAAAGGGACACACGTGAAGAAAAAGTTTCACACCCAAAGATCCCACTCTGGGCTGTGATCAGCTTCACTGTCATCACTTTCTTCTCTAGTGAGTCTCCGGACTTGTATATCTGGAAAGTCCCACTTTGGAAAAACCATAGGGAATCTTTATAATAGTTAGGGTGCTGATGTGTTTTGGCATTTGAAACGTGTACTTTTGTGCTTCGGACAAACGTGTACCTTTCTGACATCATTTGCTATTTTTCAGCTCATTTATTGATTTTTTAGAGCTAAATGACCCTGAAATTGAAAAGCAGTACAAATGAACTCTGAAAAGGTTGAAAGTTGGCATGGTATCATCGTTTCACCCACATAGCATGTGCAAAGTAGTTGAGAGGGTTACGGCAAAAACTGGATGCACTTCGTGCACAAAATGGACAATCTCTTTCGAAGTATCAGGGTTTCGGACAAAAACTCATCTGTTACAAAAGGCATTTCATTTTTTAAACCCATTACAACTCCAGACTTTTTGTGCGTTCAGTATGCACCATTCAAAGCCACGTCATCAACTTTCAACCCTTTCTGACATCATTTGCTATTTTTAATGCATTTATTGATATTTTTTGAGCTAAATGACCCTGAAATTGAAAAGCAGTACAAATGAACTCTGAAAACGTTGAAAGTTGGCATGGTATTATCATTTCACTTACATAGCATGTGAAAAAAAGTTGAGAGGGTTACGGCAAAAACTAGATGCACTTCGTGTACAAAATGGACAATCTCTTTCGAAGTATCAAGGTTTCAGACGAAAACTCATCTGTTACAAAGACATTTTATTTTTTAAATAACCGAAGTATTACCAAATTGAATACAATGATAAAACACACTAATATTAAACATAAGAAAAAGAGAATAAATAAAGTTTGTAATTTGAAAACTATTCAAAGAATTCACAAACTAGTGATTCACACAAATTTCAAATAATTCAAATTTAAACTATTGGAATTTGAAAACTACTGGCACTAGCAGAAAGTTTGTAATTTTTTGTACCTAAAGCTCTGGAGTAAAAGGATTCGAACCTTTGCATGACGGTACCAAAAACCGATGCCTTACCACTTGGCTATATTCCAAACGGGGGGAAGGCTCGATGAAAACGAGCTGGGATATAGATTTTTTAGAAGGAAGAGTTAGTTACCCTCGGTCTTCCTTCTTTCCCGGGAATCAAGGAAGTAGTAGCGGGACAGTCATTTATTTCCCCCTTTAGACCAACTACAACAAGCTCGCTCCTTAGGTTAGCTCTCTGCTCTACCTATTTGTTTGCAATGCCTTGCTTATCAAAATAGGCCTTTCTGTAACCTGACCTTATGTTGAAAAACTGCACTTGTTGGCTCTGCGTCCACTGAAACTTATGAAAAAAATGTTATTCTATCGATATCTTCAAGAGTTCCCTAACCCCCTGACTGAGAGTGCTATGATGGGCTATTGAAGTTTGTCCCTGCGGCACGGTGGGTGTTGGGGATATTACTACTGGGCGTAAACCGGCTAGGAGAGGCCGGGTTAACCCCATAATTGTTCACTGTATCTGAAGCCCATGAAGACAAAGACGGTGACGCTTGAGAAGGCCCAGGGCCCAAGGCCAGTTTAAAGCCTATAGACATAAACTGGTATTGATATGTAAACTTGTGTTGCAAGATAGAAAGAGCAGAGACCGAGCCGGACACGTTTATGAGCCGGCCTCGGGATTCTGTAAACCGACGGGCGTCAACCCATGTATATAAGGGGACGACCCGGCGGCGATTTAGAGAACAGATAACAACTCGAGACTCAGGAAAGCGTATTCTCTCCCTGATCATCAAAACCCTAGCAATACCACAACAACTGGATTAGGCTTTTACCTTCACCGCAAGGGGCCGAACCAGTATAAACTCTCTGCGTCCTTTGTCCGCTTTAACCCCTTTAAGCTAACCCGCGCGATGGCTCCACGACTAAGTCCTTTCCTTAGGACATCTGCCGTGACAAAACCACGACAGTTGGCGCCCACCGTGGGGCTATCGCACGATGGTTTCGAGTTCTTAGAGGGCAGCTTCGAAGGACTCAAGGGCTACGCTGTGGGTCGGACGACCAAGAGTCGTCGCGGCAAGCTCTACATCGACGATGCAGGCTGGGGCCCCGAGGCCGGCTCAATGGAGTACGGGTACCGGGTCCACTTCAGTGGCATACACGTTTTCATTGGCAAAATCGGCGAACCGGGCCCTGAGCCGGACATCTGCACCGACCTCGTTGAAACGGCTTAGCGTGCGAGATCTGCCCGGGTTAAGCCTGTCATGAAGCGTGCCTTCGTGGGAGTCATCCACGGAGGGGAATCTGAGGATAGATCAGAATCTGGTGAGGAAACCGACGTTTATTCCGGCGACGAGTCATCGACCGGAGAGACCGAGTCGTTGTATCAGTTGCAAGATGGCCGAATTGGGGGTTGTTCCGATGGCGACAATATTCCGGACCCCTTTGATCTGCCAAACCGGGTTGCGATCTTCATGGCCGGTACACAACCAGCGCTCCACTCTTCGACCGCAGCGGCGATGATTTTCGGATCAACAGCAGCCGGGGCAGGAGGCCCTGTGCGACCGCCGGCTCAGGTTCTATCTGATTTATTTGACGCTTTGGCAACGCTGATGGCGAAGGTTAACCCGGCGGATCAAGATGCACATAATGCAGAAATCGCGAAGGTGAAGGATCAGATCACCCAGGCCAAAGCCGATTTGGCAGCTGAGGATACCAGGATGGCTGCGGAACGGGCCGCATTGGATGCATAGGCTTACCGGCTTATGCTGGATCAGAGTGCGTCGAACGATGTCCTGAAGAGGAGGTACCGATCTCGCCTGCCGCCGGTTTATGAAGCTAGGAACCTCTTTAATACCCCAGGAGCTGGGACCAATAATCCGCCGGTGGTAAACCGGGCGGAGGCACCTGGAGCGGGGGCGCCGGTTCAGCCACGTTTGGTAGATCCACCTCATGGGGACAACATTGTGACACAGCATGTCCCAACACCACCGGGTCACTACTCTAACCCGATGGACAACATTGTCGCTGCCGCTCCACGGCTGGCGGCGATCCCGATCGAAGGCGAGTCTCCGATGGCAGTCGAGACGCGACGGGTTAGGGAGCTTCTTCAGACAGCTTTGGTTCAGTAGGAGGCTTGTTCATATAGTCGCGAGAGGATCCATTCTACTCCCCGCCCAAGCCGGAGCTACAGCAGGCGTATGGATGAACCGGCCGTGTCAAGCAATGCCCGAAACCGTGATCCGCCCCGTGGCCATAACCCGGCGGGTGGTGGAGGTGATGCTCAGAATGTGGTGGATCGTGCTCGAGCTCGTCGAGAGGCCGAATTAGCAGCACAACATGAGGCCCGCCAACTTACCCCAGTCTGTCCAACCACATCGGTGGAACCAGGAGTTACTTCCAGCTCTTTGGGAGTACCATGTCTCGTCCCTGCGCTACGCAACGTGCGCCTGCCCAAGGATTTCAATGGCCTGCGCAAGGTGCCGAATTACACCGCCGATTTATCCCCCGAGATATGGGTCGAAAGCTATGAGATGGCAATGGAGATGCTGGATGTGGACGATGCGGCGTGTGCAAAATACTTTACCATGATGTTGGCAGGAACGGCTCGCACTTGGTTGAAAAACTTGCCAGCCAACTCCATTCGGTCATGGGCCGAGCTAAGAGCCCGGTTTATTCAAAATTTCAAAGACACATGTAAGCAGCCTATGTCGATTGTAGATTTGGCTGCCTATGTACAGGAGGAAGGAGAATCAACAACCCATTGGGTGCGTCGGGTTTCACAAATCTTGCATTCATCAGACCGCATCAACGCTGATACAACAATTTTGACGTTGGAAGGCAATTTCCGGTTTACACCACTGAAGTTGAAATTGGGACGGGTCAAGCGTCACTATAATGACATGGGGACTCTCATGGCTGCTCTGGTGAAGTATGCCGACTCTGATAGTACCAAGGATCCCGAGTCCGACGATGACAAGACAGGGAAGGGAAAGAAGAGCGGCAATACCAAGGGGCGGCAGCATAACCCGGCGGGTCATGGAAATAATGGTAAGCATAAAGCGGATGCCAGCCTAGATTTTGTGGCTAATACCAACGCGCAGGACAAGGGTCAGCGGCGTAAGGGTAAACCGCCCCAGCGTGGTGGAGGGCCAAGTCCTAACCCGGACCGCCTGTCTTATCTGTTGAACCAGCCTTGCCCAAAACATGGAACGAAGGAGACACCGTCCACGCACCTCTGGAAGGATTGTTATATCATGCAGGAGTTCAAAAATTCAGATCTCTTCCGATATGATCATGGACCGGGTGGCGGTTCAGGCCCGGATCTCATGGTCCGGGTTATGGTGGAGGCAATTCCGGTTCAGGCTTCCATGGTAATCAGGGTGGACATAACAATCAAGGCAATCAGGGCAACCAAGGTGGTTATAATCATCAGGGCAATCAGCAGCAACAGCAGCAGTCGGGTTATCAGAGCAACCCGAAGCAGTTGAACAGTGGGCAGTATCATGTCTTCACCACTAGCTTGTGCAAGCGCGATGAGAAGCTTCATAAGAGGGCAGTGAACTCCGTTGAACCGGCAGTGCCCCGCTACTTGTGCTGGTCTGAGCAGCCGATCGTGTGGAGTAGAGAGGATCATCGACCCCGGGTTGACAATCCGGGTCATCTGGAATTGGTGGTGGCGCCTCAGGTGGGAGGTTATAAGTTCACTAAGGTACTCATGGATGGGGGGAGTAGTATCAATATCCTTTATTACGAAACTTTCCGTCCCATGGGGTTAACAGATAAAAATCTTAAACCGTCCAAGACGGTGTTCCATGGTGTGGTGCCTGGTAAATCGGCATATCCTGTTGGTAAAATAGCTCTAGAGGTGGCTTTTGGAGATGAGCATGACTCGAGATCAGAAACATTGACCTTTGAAGTGGTGAAAATCAAAAGCCCGTATCATGCCCTGTTTGGACGGCCAGCTTATGCCAAGTTTATGGCATGGCCTTGTTATGTCTATCTGCAGCTCAAGATGCCGGGTCACAAGGGAACTATAACAGTGCATGAGAGCCGCAAGATCGCTTTGGAGTGTGAAGAAGGTGATGCGGCTTATGCTGAGTCGGTTTGTGCAACAGAAGAGTTGAAGTTTTACAAAGACAATGTTGATCCGACATATATGACTTCATTGAAGAAACCAACTACAGAGTATGATCCGGCCCTGAAGTTTAAATTGGCTGATGAGACTAAGCTTGTTGACTTCGTGCCTGGCGATTCATCCAAGCAGTTTAGCATCAGCGCTAACTTGGATCCGAAATAGGAAAGCGCGCTCATCGAGTTCATCCGTGAGAATCGGGACATCTTTGCATGGAAGCCTTCTGACATGCCAGGTGTACCGAGAGAACTCGTTGAGCACACTCTCAATGTTGATCCCAAGTATAAACTGGTCAAGAAATTTTTCCGCCGGTTCAATGAAGAAGGACGCAAGGCTATCGGAGAAGAAGTTGCCCGGCTCTTGGCGGCTGGGTTTATCATCGAAGTGTTTCATCCTGAGTGGTTGGCTAATCCGGTGCTGGTGCTCAAGAAAAACGGAACTTGGCGTATGTGTGTGGACTACACAGATCTCAACAAAGCTTGTCCAGCAGATCCTTTTGCCCTCCCTCGTATTGATCAAATCATTGATGCTACGGCGGGTTGCGAGCGTTTGAGCTTTCTAGATGCGTATTCTAGTTACCATCACATCAAAATGGCAGTTAAGGACCAGGAGAAGATAGCCTTCATAACTCCCTTTGGAGCCTTCTGCTATGTGTCTATGCCCTTTGGGCTCAAGAGTGCCCAGGCGACTTATCAGCGGTGCTTGCAGAATTGCCTTCATGATCAAATCGGCCGCAATGTTCATGCTTATGTGGATGATATCGTGGTAAAATCCAGAAAGGAGGAGACGTTGATTGGTGACTTGAAGGAGACCTTTGATAACCTCCGGGTTTATAAAATGATGCTTAATCCGGCCAAGTGTGTTTTTGGTGTACCGGCCGGCAAGCTCTTGGGGTTTTTGGTGTCTAACAGGGGCATTGAAGCTAATCCGGAGAAGATCAAAGCCATCACTTCTTTGGCCAAACCGAAGTATATCAATGATGTTCAACGCCTGGCAGGCCGGATTGCCGCGTTGAGCCGGTTTATAAGTCGCCTTGGCGAGAAGGCCATCCCTTTGTATCAGATGCTGAAGAAAATGGATAAATTCGTCTGGAGTAACGCCGCTAATGAAGCATTTGAGGACTTAAAGCGGCAGCTGGCTAATCCGCCGGTTCTCGCTGCTCCGGTTGACAAAGAGCCGTTGTTGCTGTATGTGGCAGCTAACGCCCGGGCTGTTAGCGTGGCTATTGTGGTGGAGCGCAAGGAGGCCAGAAAGGAATATCCGGTTCAACGGCCGGTTTACTATATCAGTGAGGTACTTATTGAGTCCAAGCAGAGGGACCTGCATTGGCAGAAATTGGTGTATTGAGTTTTCATGGCAAGCCGGAAGCTTAAACAATATTTCCAAGGTCATCCCATCACGGTGGTCAGCTCTGCTCCTTTGGGGGATATAATCCAGAACAGGGAAGCAACTGGCCGGATTGCTAAGTGGGCTATCGAGCTTGGGCCTCACGGGTTGAAATACATACCCCGAACGGCGACCAAATCTCAGGCACTTGTGGATTTCATCAATGACTGGACAGAACTACAAGCGCCAGAAGAGAAGCCGGATCATACTTATTGGACTATTCATTTTGATGGGTCCAAGCAATTGGAGGGCTCGGGGGCTGGAGTCGTATTAACTTCCCCACGAGGTGATAAGTTTTGTTATGTTCTCCGTTTAATGTTCCCTTGCACTAACAATGTAGCTAAATATGAGGCCTTACTCCATGGTCTTCGGATGGCTAAGGAGTTGAACCTAAGCCGAGTTAAATGCTTCGGTGACTCAGACCTAGTGGCTCAACAAGTGTCTGGCACTTGGGATTCTAAGGACCCACTCATGGCGGCATATCGTCGAGAGGTGGATATTGTTGCAGGTCACTACAAAGGTTATCAGGTGGATCATGTGGACCGGCGGAAGAATGAAGCAGCGGACGCTTTAAGCCGCTTGGGTTCCCAACATAAAACGGTTCCACCTAATGTCTTCCTGGATGTGCTGCATAATCCGTCCATCAAGCTCCCTGGTGAAGAGGATTTGGCTATTCCTGATCCGGAGGCTCAGTTGGTGGCAGCTCTTCATGTTATTCTGGATTGGACGGTTCCATATTTGGCGTATATGAACCGGGGCGATTTACCAGAAGACGAAACTTCGGCCAGGCAGATCATCCGACGGTCCAAGTCTATGACAATCATCAATGGAGAGTTACATCATTGCAGTGTGACAGGGGCGTTTCAATGCTGTGTATCCCCTGAAGAAGGCCGTGAAATTTTGCGTGAGATCCACGAAGGAGACTGTGGTCACCATGCCGGTTCAAAGTCTTTGGTGGCCAAAGCGTTTCGTCACGGGTTTTATTGGTTAACAGCTCATGCTGATGCCGAGGACTTGGTCAAAAGGTGTGATGGATGTCAAAAATTCTCACGACGTACTCATATACCGGCTCAAGAATTGAGGATGATTCCAATCACTTGGCCGTTTGCAACTTGGGGGCTGGATATGGTTGGGCCCTTCAAGAGATCCAAGGACAAGAAGACCCACCTTTTGGTGGCGGTTGATAAGTTCGCAAAGTGGGTGGAGGCAGAGCCAGTCAGTAAGTGTGATGCAACTACGGCGGTTCAATTCATCAAAAAGGTGATCTTCCGGTTTGGCTTTCCACACAACATTATAACAGACAATGGTACTAATCTGTCAAAGGGTGCCATGAAGGAGTTCTCTCAACGTGAGCATATCCGGCTTGACGTCTCATCAGTGGCTCACCCCCAGTCCAATGGTCAAGCGGAGAGGGCCAATCAAGAGATCTTGAGAGGTATCAAACCCCGGCTTATGGTTCCTTTGCAACGGACGCCGGGTTGTTGGGTTGATGAGTTACCTTCTGTGTTATGGAGCATCAATACCACACCCAACAGATCGACGGGATACACGCCTTTTTTCATGGTTTATGGTGCGGAGGCGGTTCTTCCTAGTGACATCCGTCATGACTCACCCCGTGTAGCAGCATATGTCGAAGCTGACAATGAGAAGGCACGGCAGGAAGCTCTTGACCTGTTAGATGAGGAGTGTGACATGGCAGCAGCACGTTCAGTGATTTATCAGCAAGATCTGCGTCGTTATCATAGCCGCCGGGTTAGAACCAGAACCTTTCAAGAAGGCGATTTGGTGCTCCGACTCATCCAGGATCAGACGGACATGCACAAGTTATCCCCCCCTTGGGAAGGACCCTTTGTGGTCAGCAAGAATCCGCACAACGGGTCATACTACCTAATCGATGTTCGAGAGCACAAAGACTCACGTAAATCGTAGGAGGAGACCCACCGGCCGTGGAATATAGCTCATCTTCGGCCCTACTATACTTGAGCCATAGGCTCTGCTTATGTACATAGCTATGACAATGTATATATTATGATCAATATAATAAACCGGAACCTCAGCTAAAGGGTATCTGTTGTTTTTCTAACATCATGTGTGGTTACATGGAGCTTCTGTTTATAAAACGGCGTCCGGTTTACCCCTTGATTCAGCTTATCAAAGCTTTATACAATATCACTTGGGGGCTTGGTCGTATCCGAACCATAGCTACACCTCTTGATCGGCGCAATGCCACAACATCACTTGGGTGCTTGGTCGTATCCGAACCATAGTCACACCTCTTGATCGGCTCAAAGCCAAATCAATCCGGGGCCAAAGAGAGTGTTGTAAAACAACAACTCAAACATAGGCACCCAATGAGCACAGCTCAAAATATTACTTGGGGATTCTTCGCTGTCGAAATGAACTAAGAATCTACACTTGTAATAGGCTATCAAGCCATGGCTTGGAAGCCTGGTGTATACACCTAAAACCCCGGGTTAGCCAGCCTCTTTAAGTAAGTTACTCCGCCCAGGTAAACCTGGTATGACCCGTCGAACTTTGACAAGTTACTCTAATAAGACCCTGAACCTGTCAAGTTAAAATGATGTTTGGTTAATGATTGAGGACCATCTTAAAAGGCTTTGCAAAAATGGTTTAACTCAGTGGCCTGGCAGCCCATGAAAAGCCTCGAATTTGGGGCCTGGCAGCCCGTGAAAAGCCTCGACTACAAGGGTTTTTATTTGCTTTTTGCTAAGTTTTTCTCTCTTTTGACAAGATTTGTGATGTTTTTTAAACCGGTGTTCATCAACCCGGTTAGGCTGTCAACTCCAAGTTGTCAGTACATGATCAGTTATAATCCGGAGACTATCAGCCCGGTCTGGTTTCGACTCAAAGTCACCAGTATTGAATAAACCGGTGTTATCACAACCCGAAACGGTTTTATTGTAAGCCGGCATCATATAACAGGAGTTACTGATACTCCAGATTAGGGTTGTTACCCTCACTACAAGGTTGGTGAGCCAACATTATGACTCAAGGTCACAGGTATCACGTATTTCCATATTTGGTTATTTTTTTATAACTTTGGTTATAAACCTTGGTTATATATATATATATTTGGGCATTATGACCCGCCCGGTGGTAAACCGCCAGGGCGCTTTCAGCTTCTTATCTGCAGGGATAGCTAGAATAAATTGCTATGGATTATGAACATCATGTCTTAAGCATGGCGGATTAGCAAGCATCAGTTGCACATAAATATGCATGAAGGCATAACAGACGAAGTGTTTTAACTAGCCTATTACAAGGCGTTTCAGTGCCCAAAAGGATAATTGTTTCTCAAATAAGTGTTGCAGCACATGGAAGACTAAACCGGCCTACGGATTATGATTGGTCACCAGCTTGACCTGACGGCTGCGGATCATCTCGCACCGGTTCATCCTCTTCGTCTCTACCCAGTGGCTGGAAGTCAATAGTTGTCCAGTCGATCCCAGTTAACGCTTGGAACACAACTTCGTCGCTTATAAGGGTGGACGGTTCAATATCAGGGGCATAAGTGTGCTTACGGATTGGAGGGATCAGGTTTTGAGCCTCAGGAGTCGGTGCAGCAACCCGTTTGTTATTGGTGTCATAACTCGCTTGGTAAAATGACAGATCAACTTCTTCAGGAAGTTGGCAAGCCAGTGGACGAACTTCCCGGTTTATGGCATGGAGATCATCAGTGCAAAACTCTGATCCGTCTTCTTTTAAGCTTGGGTAGCCTTTAATGACATCTGCCGGATCAAGATCAGGCACCCATGCTTTTGCCAGGGTTAGTGCAGTTAAAGCTCCAGCCCTTGCAGCAGATCTCTTTAGCTCTTCTACCCGGGCAGGCAACATAGATAGCCTGACTAAGGTATCCTTGATTAATGTCGGGGGCGGCTTATTGTGAGAAGCGGTGCAGATGATTCATTGCGCGCCGGTATACAATTGCTCTATCAGCGTGTAGGCAGCTTTCAGCTTCGTCTGTACATCAGAGCCTAGATGACTAATGCGAGTTCCTACATCGTTACAAACATCAGTAAACCGGCAACGCATGGAAATATATGTTGAAAGTATAAGGCACGGGTGCTTACCGAACACAGCAGCAGTCATGGCATGTATCTGCCGCTTTACGCCAGTCAGCTCATCTACCACCGGTTTAAGAGCTGCTTCTGGGTCTTCGGCTCTTTTCTGCAAAGCGGATTATTCCGTGTTCCAATCTGCACGCTCTTTGTTGAAACTCTCCTTTAGCTTTTCCATAGCGGCTAAAGCGCTAGTCAGCTCATCCTTTGCCTTGGCGGTTTCAGCTTGCTGGGATTTGATGTTCTCTTGTAGATCAGCGGTTTGAGCTTCTTTTTTGCTCAGTTCAGCCTAGAACAAGACAGAAGTATAATGAGTTGGTGTTACATGTTTGAAGTACCAACCACATAGCAAGTTATGTACTTGATACTTGGGGGCTAATGCATATTTGCTGGTTCTCGAAATTTTTACAAGTCCCAAGCACAATACAAGTATTACTCTTGGCACTTGGGGGCTAATGTATGTTTGCTCAAAGTACTAATTTGGGAAGTCTTTTAAAAGTCCCGGTTCATCTTTACAAAGTTAAACCGGACCTTGGGGGCTACATCAGTGAAAGGTACAATATTGTGCTTTTACAAATACCGGTTCATCTTAAAGTGATAACTCGGTCCCTGGAGGCTAAGCATGATAGGTTATTGCTAAGTCCCGGTTCAGATTGATATCATAAACCGTCACTTGGGGGCTACTGGAGTTGATATTTGGAATTTACAAGAGAGACAGTTAAGCAGAGTTGAGCATTAGTTACCTCATATCGCTCTTTCATTAAATTTACCAAACCGGCTTCATAGTCACGGCTGGTGTACAGACGGTTCAAGAAGCCAGAGTGAAGGTCTTGAGCATTGAGATGGGCAAAGCTTGACAAATCGGCGTACCATTTGCCTTTTCCGATAGCAGAGAGCTCGTCCTTGGCAGCATGCTTTGATAAAGCAACATGATTGCCAGGAGTGGTATGGCCAATGCCAGTAATCATGACATCGTCCTCTTTATCATCAGCAGCTTTCACGGGAGTTGGCGGTTTGTCGGTAGCCTTAGCTGGACTGGCCGATTTGTCATCAGGACGGACCGGGCTGGTCGGTTTGTCAGCGTGGCTTGTAGTGTCAATGTCGACTTGTTCAGTAAACAAGTCATGGTCTTGAGGTGGTGGATCATTAAGCATGGCGTCAGCATCGGTCTCTTCAAGATCTGGAGTCTTTTCCGGTTCAACAGCCACGTTATCATCAGCCGGTTTATTCAACCGAGCCTTCTTGCTAGGTCTGGGCTTAGCACTGAGAAAAATAAACATGAGGATCAGTACAGTATATAAAAATAACACATCAAGGATAAAAACAAGTGTATAGCTCACCCAAGAACTGTTTTGAGGGGTGGAAGCTTTGTGGCTGATGACTCGCCGGAAGATGAGTGGGAAGTACCCTGATAATTTGAATCAGACGGGTTAAGAGGCTGACGGAAACAACCCATTTCGGGGCATGAAGTGTCAAGGGTATAAGAGACCTCTGATCGGCGTTCCGAACCGGAGTGTTCGGTAAACCGGCGAAGGGAACTACCTGGCCGTTGTGCCGGGTTGTGCGGCGAGCCTCGTGCTGCTGTGTCTTCAAAAGAAAGTTTGGGTCCAAGTAAGCAAGGGGGTGAGAAAATTTTACTTTCCGGTTTGCTCGACGGATTTTCGATGTTGGCAGAGGATCTGAATCGGAGGAAAGAATGATTACCTCTACGTCATCAGCTTGACTGCCTTCAGCGTCGTCCTGATAATAATCATTGTCAATGAGGTGTATGAAAAATGAACCAAGAGAGTCAAGTTCTACCTCTGAGTCCGGATTGGCTACATCGGCATCAGCATTTGCGTCGGAAGAAGCAGTGGTCCTTTTCTTGGCAGGTTTTTTAACAACCTTGGTCTTTGGACCAAGTGGCTTTGCCGGTTTGTCTTGCGGTTTTGTCGGTTTATCTCGGGGTTTCTTATTCCAGAACGGATCATCACCCTGTCAGAAATAGTCAAATTTTCAGAGAATAGTTTGAAAGAAGAAATTTATGACAAGAAAGTTATATAATTCTTACAGATGGCGGTTTGTTGAAGGTGCAGAAGGGACTTAATCCGGTCTGGCTGCAGACGGCCTCCGGTTCATTCAACATTTTCTTGACAGCCTCAGTGATTTCAGCCTCTGTCAGTTGAATATTGATGTGCCGTTGAGGGTCGGTCAAACTCCCTGTGTATTCACACATCAAGCCGGGGCGCCGGCTTAATGGTAGAACGCTCCAGCCGATCCAGCAACGAGCAAAATAATCACCTGTTAAACTGTTTGCCATAAAGGCTCTAAGCTTCGACAGCTGTGGGGCATAGATGGCCCTTCCTTTTGCTGTTAACCTCTGAGGGAAAGGATGCGTAATGCTAAGGCGGTGAGGGCGATAACCCGGCAGGGGGTTTTCATCAGTTGGAGATGTATCCTTGCAATAAAACCAGGTCTGGTTCCACTCTTTGGGGTGACTGTGGAGCTTGGGATGAGGGAAGGTGACTTCCTTCCTTTTCTGAACTGCCATTCCGCCCAATTCAGTATTGGGTCCATCCGTGAACTCTGTGCGCCGGTTTAAGTGAAAGAAATCCCTAAACAGTTCAACTGTAGGTTCCCCTTGCAGATAAGCCTCATAGAAGACTTGGAAGTGGCAGATGTTGGTCACAGAATTTGGACCGATGTCCTGAGGGTGAAGTTGAAAACTAGCCAGTACATCTCGGAAGAATTTCGAACCGGGAGGGCTAAAGCCTCGGCCCAGATGGTCAGTGAAGACGACTACCTCTCCATCCTTGGGTGTAGGAGGATTTTCCGGGCCAGGGGCCCTCGAGTGGATGACATCTTTTTTGGCTAAAGCGCCCGTTGCGACGCATCTGTTTAAGTGATCTTACGTGACCCGGGAAGGAGCCCAGTTGCATTCATAGACTTTCTTGGCCATTACAATGAGAAGCTGAAATATGATTATTGCCGGTTTAAGATTCACAGTGGACAACTATAAAGCGGTACAAGGATGTATGCATATTGTTAAACCGGGGGTTTGTTATTTATAAACCGGAGTCTGACAATGGAGATAGTACAATGACAAAGGCACTGGCGGTTCAACAGGGGACTAATGGTATCTATTGGGTCATCATTTTTTCTATGAGGTTAAACCGCCTATTGGTATTAAAGATATATGTCTAAAGGAGCATAAGTGAAGGAAAAACAAGTTTCACGGCTTGACATGGTAATTTTAGATCTACCGTGCGTTGGAAAATCAAAATATATTCTGACCTAGTTTCAAGTGTTGGAAGAGTTTAGCAAGTTCAGATGAGTTTTATGCTCTAACAAAGAAAAATGGAGTTTAAACTACAAGGGTGCTGGAGAAATCAGATCTAAGTAGCCATTGGTATTACTGAAGAGGAACAAGGAAGAACAACTTCAAGAACTTTGAAGAACTATGAAGAACACCGAACCCTAATGGTGGATCTGGAGTGAGGAGAAGAAGAACTCACTGGTGCTGAGGAAGCAGCAGAAGACCGTCGCACTTCTCTGGTGCGGTCAGGTTGACACAGCAGCCGTTGTTGAGGCAGAGGCGAAGACCGACGGCGGTGGTAGAGCTCGAAGGGTTGGTCGGTGCGAGGAAGAAGACGACGCAGAGAGACACGAGGGGAAAAGTGAAAGGGACCCTCGATCTACTTATAAGGGGAATGGATAAAAGGTAGGCGCGAGAATCGAGGAGCCCGAAAAATGGGATATGTGACAGCTCTGTTGCCTCGATTGTCGGAGGCCCATTAATGAAGATGGGTTATGCGCAGTTTTTTGTAACAGATGACGTCATGGAGATTTATCATGGTCCTCGAAGGTGACGTCACGGCGGTTTACAAAATTTCTGTGAAGATGATGATGCATTGAGGATTGACATGAACCGGTTCAAATCAATCTAGGGCCTAATGTTGGGGGTATTACTACTGGGTGTAAACCGGCTAGGAGAGGCCGGGTTAACCCCATAATGGTTCACTGTATCTGAAGCCCGTGGAGACAAAGACGGTGACGCTTGAGAAGGCCCAGGGCCCAAGGCCGGTTTAAAGCCTATAGACATAAACCGGTATTGATATGTAAACTTGTGTTGTAAGATAGAAAGAGCAGAGACCGAGCCGGACATGTTTATGAGCCGGCCTCGGGATTCTGTAAACCGAGGGGCGTCAACCCATGTATATAAGGGGACGACCCGGCAGAGGTTTAGAGGACACACAACAACTCGAGACTCAGGCAAAGCGTATTCGCTCCCTGATCATCGAAACCCTAGCAATCCCACAACAACTGGATTAGGCTTTTACCTTCACCGCAAGGGGCCGAACCAGTATAAACTCTCTGCGTCCCTTATCCGCTTTAACCCCTTTAAGCTAACCCGCACGATGGCTCCACGACTAAGTCCTTCCCTTAGGACATCTGCCGTGACAAAACCACGATAGTGGGGCAGTGAAAATCCTTTCATTAATGAAGTTCCACCCTGACACTCCCATTATTGGCTTCCTTCCCTGGGGACCGCTCGGGAGAAGGCAGAGCATGGAATGATCGTAGGGGCATCCTTCTAGTTGGAAAAGACGTGTGTGACTAAAACCAGGAGGGGAAATCCATTTTCAAATGGCGACACTGTATAGGATCATTCAATGGGATGGGATAAGTGATTGTTTTATAGGATTCCCATAGGATCGTAGAATAAACTAAGGATGGAATAGGTATTTGTGATCGATCAACTTCAAGTATGACCGAAGACTTTCTATCTGCATTCAGAATAACCACACAATCAGGTTGTTGGTTCAACCCAAAATTGATCTTCTTCTTTCTTGAACAGAATTTTTTTATTTGCAAAAGAATTGGTCAAAAACGCCCCGATCTTCCATTGAGAATCATCGAAACAATGAGAATTCACATTTCTTAAATAGCTCTATTTTTTAGATGTTTCAAAAAAAGTGATTTTACACTTTTGTCCTTCCTGTCTTTCCCCGATAGAGGAGTGTCTGACCCTTCCCCTTTGCCTTTTCCCTTTGTACTTCTTCCCGCAATTGAGATCCCTGTTAAGGATATGCCCTTATTCAGCTCTTGAAAGAAAGAGAGATAGAAAGAGAGAATGATCAAACTCAACTAGACGGCAGTTCCTCTTGTTCAAACCACTCTTGCCGAGTCTTCTCCTCATAGTGAGTTTCGCTCTCGCTTCGCGTGTCCTAAACATAACAAAGAAACTCTAAATACAGCAAAAAACCTCAGAAAGAAATAAAAGAAAATAAATAAAGAAGAAAAGAAAAAAACTAAATAAAACAAGCCGGCTGCTGTGCCAAAGCGGCCTGCATACGACTAGAAACCCAACCTGTAGTTGGGCCAGGATGCAGGCCCACAGGGCAGCGCGGCAGAGTTAGGCCCAGAAGCCTGCTATAGAGAGGAGTTCGAGACAGCAGCCACGCCGGGGCTTTTAAACTGGTGCGGGCGCCCCTCGGCTAGCGAGGTGGGATTAAACTTGCCCGCACCGCACCTGCGCCAGCGCACCCCTTTAGTACCGGGTCGTGGCTCCAACCGGTACTAAAGGGGCCGTCTGTAGTACCAGTTGCAGCCACGACCCGGTACTAAAGGGGGTCGCTTCCCGCCGCTTGGCCTGGCAAAATTTGACCTTTAGTACCGGTTGGTGGCTCCAACCGGTACAAAAGGTGCCTTCTACATAAGCAGCACTTACGAATTTCGTCAGTTTTCTTCTCTTCTTCCTCTGCTTGTTCTCCTCTGCCCCATCACCGCCGGCCCCCGTAGCCGCCCCCGTCGCTGCCCCCATCGACGCCCCCGTCTCCACCCCCGTCCCCGTCACCGTCCCCGTCGTCGCCCCCGTCGCTGCCCCCGTCGACGCCCCCATCTCCGCCCCCGTCCCCGTCGCCGTACCCGTCGCCATCCCCGTCGTCGCCGCCCGCCATCGCCCCCGTCACCTCGCCTCGCCGCTGTGAGCTCCTGCCCCGCTGAAAGGATCGATATAGTGGACTAGAGGGGTGTGAATAGGCAACTAACAATTTTTAGCTTTTCTTTACCAATCTAAACTTTGCATCAAAGTAGGTTGTCTGGATATGCAACTAGGTGAGCAACCTATATGATGCAACAACAACAAGCACACAACCAAGCAAGGGATATAACATAAATAAGCTTGCACAAGTAAAGGCACGAGATAACCAAGAGTGGAGCCGGTGAAGAAGAGGATGTGTTACCGAAGTTCCTTCCTTTTGAGGGGAAGTACGTCTACGTTGGAGCGCTGTGGAGGCACAATTCTCCCCAAGAAGCCACTAGGGCCACCGTATTCTCCTCACGCCCTCACACAATGCGAGATGCCATGATTCCACTATTGATGCCCTTTGAGGCGGTGACGGGACCTTTACAAACAAGGTTGGGGCAATCTCCACAACTTAATTGGAGGCTCCCAACGACACCACGAAGCTTCACCACAATGGAATATGGCTCCGCGGTGACCTCAACCGTCTAGGTTGCCCAAACACCCAAGAGTAGCAAGATCCGCAAGGGATTAGTGAGGGGAATCAAATTTCTCTTGGTGGAAGTGTAGATCGGGGCCTTCTCAACCAATCCCTAAAGAATGAACAAGTTTGATTGGCTAGGCAGAGAGATCGGGTGAAAAAGGAGCTTAGAGCAACAATGGAGCTTAGGGATGGAAGAGGTGGTCAACTCGGTGAAGAAGACTCCCCTTTTATAGTAAGAGAACAAATCCAAACGTTATCCGCCAAGTCAACCTGCGACGCACGATACTACCGTATAGCAGACGCGGTACTACCGCTAGGGCACACGGTACTACCACAGCGCACTGCGGTACTACCACCCATGCAGTAGCATCCAAAGCAGCCCTGATGCGATGAAGCAGAGGCGGTAGAACCGCTGGCGCGGTACTACCGCTCCCCCTTGCGGTACTACCGCAAGGTAGGGATAGTCCAGATATGGGAAGGCATGGACATATAAAAATACATCCGTGGCAACTTCCGCCGAGTTGGGATCTATGCAAAAATCCGACACAGTAGTACTGCACCTGGCAAGCAGTACTACCATGTAGGGCGCGGATGTAAAAAATTACATCCGCCCCTACTTCCGCTCATGTCACTGTGCTAGGCCAGGGCTCACGGTTCTACCGCACCCATGGGGCGGTACTACCGCGTAGGGCGCGGATGTAAAAAATTACATCCGCCCCTACAACCGCTCGAGCGGCTGAGCCTGGCTAGAGGCCACGGTACTACCGCTCCCAAGGAGCGGTACTACCATGAGTACCTGCGGTACTACCGTGAGTACCTGCGGTACTACCGAGCCTACGGCCGGTACTACAACAAGGCCCTGCGGTACTACCGCTCCGAAGAGCAGTACTACCGCAAGCCCCAGATCAGCAACATTAGGAGTCCTTCATTTTGCAAAGACACGGAGAGACGGAGGATGCTCCAAAGAGCCAAAGGAATGGTGGTGCAAAAGGAGCAAACGTGTACGTGTTGATTCCACCCAAACCTTTCGAACGCGGACCCCCTCTTAATAGTACGGCTTTCCTACGACTCAAATCCACCGAAAAGAAACGTAGAGAAACACCGTCTTCAATAAGCTCCGAGGGGCACCAAATCGTCTTGTGCTTAGACATGGTATATCTAAAATGCTCACTGCACACGATTAGTCCGCAAAAGCATTGTCATCAATCACCAAAACTACTGATGGATAAATATGCCCTTACAATCTCCCCATTTTTGGTGGATTTATGACAATATGGGATTTGCACAAAGGGATATAAACTAAAACAACGACAATCCCACCATCTATAAAATATAGACGGGCTCCCCCTAGATGTGTGCACACTAGGGAAGTGCTTTGGACTGCACGGCGCAAGTACTAGGATCAACACTCCCCCTATGTTTTATAGACAAGGCATATCTTGCAATAATGAACCTAACACTAAGCAATCAGGCAAGATAATAACTATGAGCATAAAGAAACAGGCACAAGATAGCATACGCTCACGGGATACTAAGCATGAGAGACAATAAGATATGCTAGAGTGCATATGTCTTACACCATATGATAGGGAACTAGGTCTTACGAGCACAAAACAAACCAAAGCAAACGAGGTCCAACTGAACACAAAAGCAAAGTGACAAAGCAAGACAACACGACACATGAAACGCAAATCCTACACTGTCTCCCCCTTTGGCATCGAGACACCAAAAAGATAGAGAGGACACCTATGACACAAGTGGTGGCTCAAGCTGAAGCGATCACTCGTCACGTTCCTCGTCGGACTTGGCAGCGGGGATGGTCTCCTCCTTGTCCTCCTCAGAATCAGTCCACTTGTAGCGCTGCTTCGCCATCCATTCTGCCTCTGGCGTGATGTGCTTCTCAGACCCGCTGGATATCTCCTCGCCAAACGTCCTCACAATCCGCTTGTCGCGGCGGCGACTCTCCTTCTGAGCAACATGAGACATGTACTGCCCCTTGGCCTGCATGCAGAACAGAGCCTTCATCTTGTTCTTCAACTTCTTAGCCCAATAAGGCTCGGAAGATGAAGGGAGTAACCAGCAGAGTTGTCCTCATCAGCGTCCTCCTCCGCGATCTCATCCTCATCCACATCCATCTGAGCTGCCGCTGCCTCAGCACGGGTAGTGGTGTTGGCCCATTGGGTCTTGATGCGGATCTTGATGGGCTCATGACGAGTCCAGTCAGGGGCAAGAAACTCATCATCGGGATAGAGCATCTCCCAAGTCTTCGTGATCAAAAGAAATAGGTAAGGTCCATAGATGGGTACCTTACGGTTGAACACCGCAAACCGAAGCTCACACCACATGATATGTGAGACATCAAGTGGTAGCGTCTGAGCATGATGCGCCTCCTCACAAATGAGCATCATATCCACGAGATAGGCATGCACCTTGTCCTTGTCACCAATGCGCGGGAAGAGGGTGTTGCGGAAGATGCGATGCATGATGTCAAGGAATGAGTTCAGCACCCACGCCTTCTTGCCACTGGGAAGCGTCTTCTCAACATAGTAAGGCTGAAGCTTGTCCTTGTTGGCTGACTCGGGATTGGCATGAGGGCGTACACCAACAGGCGTGTTGAGCCCTTCATTAGGAACGTGAAGCAAGTCCATGAAGTCCTTCCACGTAGCAGTCATCCGCTGTCCATTGGTCATCCAGGTCATGGTCTGTTCCTCAACAGGATGGAAGTGGACCGAAGCAAAGAACTGAGCCACAATCTCAGGGTCAATGTACAGATGGAAAGTGATCAAGTCGTCAATGCCAAACTGCTCTACCAGGTTCAAAGCCTCACCAAAATAGCCACGGTGCTTATCCTGCCTCATATGATTCATATCAATCCAGTGCACATCCACGTAGATGTTCTGCTTGGCCTTGATGACATCCAGATAGATAAGATTCTGCTGCTTGGTCCAGAACAAATCATTCCCTCTGAAGTTTGCATGGGGATTCACATAGGCATTGATCTTCCTTCGAGTAACAAACTCAGCCAGTGGTATCTCATCCATGCCCATTGAGGGCTCCTTGTTCTTGTTGGCGGTGGTCTTGGTTCTGCGTTGGGGGGCATTGGAGCCCTCTGGAGCTTCATCTTGGTTGCGCAGGCGCTTCAAGCCCGTGTCGCGAGTTGGGTTCGACCGACGGACATTGGAACCGGAGCCACCACCTATGACACGCAACACAATAACACGCAAAAGAAGCAAGAAGGATCAATGCAAAGGTCACAACAAAACAAGTGAAACAAGTAGAAATAACATTGGGTAGTTGCCACGTGGAAGATTTGACAACAACGGTAGTACTGCATGGATGCGCGGAACTAAAAGTTCAGTGCTGCTCCTACTCATGGTAGTACCACGCTAGGAGGGCACGGTAGTACCACGCCTTGGAGCGGAAGTAAAATTTTAGTGCCGCGCCTCGCGCGATAGTACCGCTCCTGAGGAGCGGTAGTACCGTACGAGCGGTAGTACCGCACGGGAGGTGCGGTAGTACCGCACGGTATCAGATCCGAACCACAAACGGATCTGAGCACAACCGTGACAACAGAGCGGTACTACGGTTGATCAAATCTACCATGGGGCGACATTCCAAGTACCATCTCTACGCATTACTACTCTCCTACACCCTACTCTTGCAAAGATTTGGCCTAAAATCTCAAGAACAACATGCATCTTCCCAAAAACCTAGAAATGAAAGAACGAACCAACGAGAGAGGGACTTGGGGAGAAACCTTGTTCCATGGCAAGAGGAAGTGGTGGGGAACGATCCCAACAGACGGAATGTGAGGAGAGCGGCCGGAGACGGAGATCCGTCGAGGTTCTCCAGCGCCGTTCTTGGGCAGGAGAGAGAGAGAGAGAGAGAGAGAGACGGCGTGGGGAAAAGAGTTGAATGGGTATGGGGGATTTGGAACTCCCCCTGCCCGCTCTTAACCCCCCACGCGCTCGCGTCAGCGCGGTAGTACCGCGCGTCATCGTGGTAGTACCGCCCGGGCGGAAGTACCGCATCGTGGGCGGTAGTACCGCTCCTCCAGCGGCAGTAAAAATTTACTGCCGTGCTGGGTGCGGTAGTACCGTGCGCAGCTCCTGCGGTATTACCTTGGCGAACCATGGTAGTACCGTGGACCCAAGAAAATGCAAGTTTTGAAAACAGAGAAGAAAGTGGCCTTTGCAATGCAAACTTCAAGCAAACGGACACACTAAAGAGCTAACCCACGAGACAACACATGCAAGCTCGGCACGAAGATAGAAAGGGAAGAGACAACAAGGACTAAACACGCAATACAACCTCTCCAAAGAGAGGGTGGTGCCCGGAGCCACGTATGTTTGAGTCCATTGGTATGGCACCGCGAAAAATTATCCTTGGGCCCGTGACCAAAACTCGTCTTTGAAGCACAAGTACCATCAACAATGTCTAATGTGAAAGAGTTGATCAACCTATGCATAATGGGGGGAGGGAGAGTTCATTGAGAGAAAAACACTCCCCCTATGTCCATGCCTACACCTAAACAGGATAACAAGTTGAGTATGGTGGGGTGTGCAAGGGTTCAAGCAACATTGCTCGAATCAATGATATTTAGCTCATGCCTTAACTAGCGAAATCTTGCTTCATCCAAGGGCTTCATGAAAATATCTGCAAGGTTATCATGAGTGTTGACATAGTTGAGCTCGATCTCCCCTCGCCTAATGTGATCCCGGATGAAGTGATACCGAATCTCAATATGCTTCGTCTTGAAGTGTTGAACCGGGTTGAGAGAAATCTTGATGGCACTTTCATTATCACACCAAAGAGGCACTTTGTCACAAATGACACCGTAATACTTTAAAGTTTGCCTCATCCATAGAAGTTGTGCACAAGAACTACCGGCGGCCACATACTCCGCTTCGTGGACGAGAGACACACACAACTTTGCTTCTTGGAAGACCAACTCACCAAACACCAACCAAGAAATTGGCACCCTACGGAAGTGGACTTCCTATCCACTTTGTCTCCGGCCCAATCGGAGTCCGAATAGCCCACAAGGTTGAAGTTAGATCCTCTTGGATACCGTAAGACAAATTTTGGGGTATGAGCCAAATATCGAAAGATTCGCTTGACCGCCACAAAGTGGCTTTCCTTAGGTGCGGCTTGAAACCGTACACAAATTCCCACACTCAACATGATATCCGGTCTAGATGCACAAAGGTAAAGCAAGGAGCCAATCATGGAGCGATATACCTTTTGATCCACCGCTTTACCATTGGGATCTATGTCAAGTTGGCATTTGACGGGCATTGGAGTGGAAGCCGGCTTGACATCACTTAGCTTGAATCTCTTGAGCATGTCTTGAGTGTATTTGGCTTGGTTAATGAAGGTTCCTTCTCTTTGTTGCTTGACTTCGAACCCGAGAAAGAACTTCAACTCTCCCATCATGGACATCTTGAACTCGGAGGTCATGAGTGCGACAAATTCCTCATTGAAAGCTTTGTTAGGGGAACCAAAGATAATATCATCAACATATAGTTGGCACATAAACAACTCCCCTTTGACCTTCTTAGTAAAAAGAGTGGGGTCAATTTTCCCAATTTCAAAACCGCGATCTTGCAACAACTCGGTAAGGTGGTCATACCATGCACGTGGGGCTTGCTTAAGGCCATAGAGTGCCTTATCGAGTTGGTACACATGATCGGGAAAATAGGGATCCTCGAACCCGGGGGGTTGCTTGACATATACCAACTCATTAATAGTACCATTAAGAAAAGCACTCTTCACATCCATTTGTTGCAACTTAAAGTTATCATGAGAAGCATAAGCAATCAACATGCGAATGGATTCAAGGCGAGCAACGGGAGCAAAGGTTTCACTGTAGTTAATACCCTCGACTTGGGAGTAGCCTTGTGCTACTAAACGAGCCTTGTTGCGAATGATAATTCCATGAGAATCTTGCTTGTTCTTGAATATCCACTTGGTTCCAATGACATTATGGTTCCCCGTTGGCCTTGGCACCAATCTCCACACCTTGTTGTGCGAAGTTGTTGAGTTCTTCATGCATGGCATTAAGCCAATCCGGATCCTCGAGCGCCTCATAGACCTTTTGGGGTTCAACACAAGAGACAAATGCGTGATGTTCACAATAGTTTGCTAATTGTCTATGAGTGCTTACCCCCTTTCTTAAGCTTCCAAGCACATTTGTCATGAGATGATCTTTGGTGGATAGCTTGGATCCAATCTTAGCGGCGCGACGCTCCAATTCCTCCTCAGAAGTGAGTTGAGGAGCGGAAACTTGATCATCTTGAGCGTCGTCTTGAGCTTGTTCTTGATCTAGCTCGGAGGAGAGAACTTGATCTTGAGCATCACTTGGTGATTCATCACCATCTTGAGGTTGATCTTGCCCTTGATCTTGTTCATTTGGTTGAGGGCCTTCACTTTGTTCTTCAGAAGCGTGTGGGTCTTGAGTTGGTGATGGTTCCACTTGAGTGGAACATTGTCCTTCTCCTTCGGCCACAAGGGGTTCCTCAATGGGTAGGATAAAGCCAACACCCATTCTTATTATGGCTTGAGGAGGAATTTCATCACCTACATCACAACTACCACTTTGCTTCACTTGGGAGCCGTTATTCTCATCAAACTCCATGTTACATGTCTCCTCAATAAGTCCCGTGGACTTATTGAGGACACGGTAAGCATGAGAGTTTGTAGCATAACCAACAAATATGCCCTCTTGAGCTCTAGCCTCAAATTTAGACAAACGAACACCTTTCTTGAGAATGAAACACTTACACCCGAACACCCGGAAGTACTTGAGGTTGGGCTTGTTACCGGTGAGTATCTCATACGGAGTCTTGTTCAAGCCCTTGCGGAGGTAGAGCCGATTGGATGCACGAAAAGCAGTGTTGATGGCTTCGGCCCAAAAGTTGTAAGGAGACTTGAACTCCGCCATCATGGTCCTTGCCGCATCCATCAACGTCCGGTTCTTCCTCTCCGCTACACCATTTTGTTGAGGGGTGTATGGTGTGGAATATTGATGCTTGATCCCCTCATCACTAAGAAACTCATCCAAGGTGTAGTTCTTGAACTCGGTGCTGTTGTCACTTCTTATTGTCAAGATCTTTGCATTGTGTTGACGTTGGGCTTCATTTGCAAAGTTAATGACAGTTTGTTGGGTCTCGCTCTTCCTCTTGAAGAAATATACCCAAGTGTATCTTGAATAATCATCCACAATCACCAAGCAATACTTTCTACCCCCAAGACTATCAAAGGATGGAGGCCCAAAGAGATCCAAGTGAACGAGCTCCAAAGGCCTCTTCGAGTAAATGATAGTTGTGGAAGGGTGAGCCTTTTCATGTAGCTTTCCTTCGATACAAGCACATCAAGCACGATCTTTAGCAAAACTAACATTTGTTAGTCCACGGACATGGTCCCCCTTGAGAAGACTTTGCAAAGATCTCATATTGACATGGGCTAAATGGCGATGCCAAAGCCATCCCACGTCAACTTTAGCCATTAGGCATGTCGGGGTCTTAGTGGGTCGCTCCGAAAAGTTAATCACATAGAGACCGTTCTCGACATGCCCAACAAAGGCTACTTTAAGAGTCTTGCTCCACAAGAGGGCCACGGTATAAATATCAAAGACAGTGGCAAAGCCCATGAGTGCAAGTTGACGAACGAAAAGTAAATTGTATGCAAGGGACTCAACAAGCATGACCTTCTCGATCGTGAGATCATGAGAAATGACAACCTTGCTGAGTCCCAATACCTTAGAAGACGAGGCATCACCCCGCTCGACATTGGTGGGCATAGATGAAATCTTGTGCACGTCCACCACCAAGTCCTTGCTCCCGGTCATATGATTTGTGGCTCCACTATCGAGCAACCATGATCCTCCACCGGAAGCAAACCCCTACAAGAGATCAATGCTTGGTTTTAGGTACCCATTTTGTAATGGGTCCTTTGATGTTAGCAACAAGGGTCTTAGGAACCCAAATAGACCATTCAATGTACTCATAAGGAGAACCAACAAATTTGGCATAAACATGTCCATCACTAGCACTGCATAACACATAACAAGGGTTAAATTCGCCGGCTTTGTTGGGAGCGGTAGCATTGCCCTTCTTGGCATCACCACCCTTCACACTTTTCTTCTTCTTCTCCTTATAATCACCCTCTCCCTCCTTCACAAAGGTTTTCTTGAGAGGAGGAGGTCGTTTGGCCTTGTGATTCTTCTTCTTGTTCTCGGATTTGGGTGTGAACCCAATCCCTTCCTTGGCCACAACTTCCTTTTGATTTCTCAAAAGGTCGTTGAGGTTCTTCTCACCTTGTATGCACGATACAAGGCCTTTCTCAAGTTGCTCCTTCAACTTTGCATTCTCCTCAACAAGATGTGCATGCTCACTACACAAGTTAGTAGCATTTGCATTATCAATTAAGACCATATGAGGAAAAGTGGCTTTCTCCTTGGTTAGCTTTACTTGGAGTTGATCATGAGACTCTTTGAGGCTAGCATGAGCACCCTTCAAGGCCTTGTAAGCCTTGTCAAGTAAATCAAACTCCTCTTTGATTCTAGTAAGATCAACCCCAAGCTTGGCTTTCTCGGAGTTTAGCACACGAGATACAACAAGACCATGATCAAGATCTTTCTTTAATTTAGCGTGGTCATCGTTGTATGACTCCTCAAGAGCCAAACGAAGACCTCGCTCTTCCTCAAGAGCATTGGAAAGATCCGAAATCTCATCGGCATAGTCACGACTATGCCCCTCCATCTTAGAGATGGTATCTTCATGAGCCTCGATCATGTCATTGGCTTCACCAAGTTGTTCCAAGAGTGCAATGAAGTGCTTCTTGCATTTACCCTTGAGTTTACTCATGAAAGACTCAAATTCATTCTCCTCCACATTAGACCCCTCATGTTCATCAATGCAATCCGTCAAAGAAGGATTAATAATGATGGTAGTTTTGATGTTGGGGGTTACCTTGTTGGTGGCTTTAGCCATGAGGCACTTGGCGGTGATGTTCTCATTGGGTGAGTCGAAGAGAGACACCCGTGGAGTTGTCGCAATGGCAGCGGAGGCCATGGCAACTGACTCACCGTCTTCATCATCATCCTCATCCTCATTGTACTCTTCTTGTGCCGCCAACCCCTTGGGAGGAGTCTTCTTGGTGAAGTTGCTCTTGTTGGGAAAGGACTTGGCCTTGTCTTTTCGGATGAGCTTGCCACCATTGTCTTCCCTCTTCTCATAAGGGCATTCCGCAACAAAGTGGCTCACATTGCCACAATTATAGCAAGTTCTCACTCGTTGCTTGCCCTTCGCGCCACTTGAGTTGTTCTTGTTGAAGTTGGGCCTTGTGTTCTACTTGCTCCAAAATTTCCTTGAAGCAAGAGCCATGTGTTCATGATAAGCATACTTTGTATCTTCGGGATTGCTCTCCTCTTCTTCCTCTTCGTCCTCTTCTTCCACACTAACCTAGCTTGGCCTTCAATGCAAGATTGGGCTTCTTTGCTCTTTGAGAAAGTAACACCGCATTGTCGGTGGTCTTGTCCAAGATACTCATAGCCACAAACTCATCCAACACTTCACTTGATGACAAGGTGTGGAAATCCGGCCTTTGACGAATGATGGAGGACATGGCCTTGTGGTAAGGCATCATGGCCTTGAGGAATTTGCGCTTGATCCAATTGTCATTCATATCCTTGCTCCCATGATCTCGGAGTGAGACCGCGAGAGTAGTTAATCTCCGATAAAGCTCACGAGGTTCTTCATCTTCTTTCATTGCAAACTCATCGGCTTCATCTTGCACCACTTCATAGTTGGAGCGTTGAATGCTTGCGCTTCCCCTATAGAGGGAAACAACATGGCGCCATGCATCCTTGGCCATGGTGAAGGGCCGGAGATGAGCAAGATCTTCGGGTGGAATTGCATCTTGGATGATGAAGAGAGCATTCTCATTGAATTGATTATCCGCGACTTCTCTAGGGGTGAAGTTGCTTCGGTCATGCGGATAAAAACCTTCTTCAATGATTCTCCAAAGATTAGTATTAACATGGTTTAAATGACGCTTAAAGCGATAAACCCAAGAAACAAAGTCCTCATTTTTCACAATCTTAGGGGGAGGACCGACATGATTCAGATGAGTGAAGGAATCGGTCCACCATAAGTAAGCGGAGGTTCCACATGGGCAAAGATGTCTTTGCCTTTTTTACCACTAGATGAAGGAGCCTTTTCACTAGTAGCTTCCCCCTTGTCGGAGTTAGCATCCGTCACCTTGTTAGTGGGATCACCCACTTTCACCGGTGCGGTGGATAATTTAATCCCTTCTAAGAATTTGTTAAACATGCTTTCAACCTCGGTCGTCATGGAGGTTTTCAATGTGTCCAAAGCCACATTGAATTCCTCATGAGAGACCACGGTTCCCCCATTGGCCGTAGATGAGAACGGATTCACACCGGAGTGCTCCTCCCCACCGTCTACGGTGTCAACCATACTCTTCGGACGGCAAAGTCCTTAATAAAAAGACGAGGCTCTGATACCAATTGAAAGGATCGATATAGTTGACTAGAGGGGGGGTGAATAGGCAACTAACAATTTTTAGCTTTTCTTTACCAATTTAAACTTTGCATCAAAGTAGGTTCTCTAGATATGCAAATAGGTGAGCAACCTATATGATGCAACAACAACAAGCACACAAGCAAGCAAGGGATATAACACAAATAAGCTTGCACAAGTAAAGGCATGGGATAACCAAGAGTGGAGCCGGTGAAGACGAGGATGTGTTACCAAAGTTCCTTCCTTTTGAGGGAAAGTACGTCTCCGTTGGAGCCGTGTGGAGGCACAATGCTCCCCAAGAAGCCACTAGGGCCACCGTATTCTCCTCACGCCCTCACACAATGCGAGATGCCGTGATTCCACTATTGGTGCCCTTGGAGGCGGCGACCAGATCTTTACAAACAAGGTTGGGGCAATCTCCACAACTTAATTGGAGGCTCCCAACGACACCACGAAGCTTCACCACAATGGAATATGGCTCCGCGGTGACCTCAACCGTCTAGGGTGCCCAAACACCCAAGAGTAACAAAATCCGCAAGGGATTAGTGGGGGGAATCAAATTTCTCTTGGTGGAAGGGTTGATCGGGGCCTTCTCAACCAATCCCTAAAGAATCAACAAGTTTGATTGGCTAGGGAGAGAGATCGGGCGAAAAAGGAGCTTAGAGCAACAATGGAGCTTAGGGATGGAAGAGGTGGTCAACTCAGAGAAGAAGACTCCCCTTTTATTGTAAGAGAACAAATCCAACCGTTATCTACCAACTCAGCCTGCGACGCACAGTACTACCGCACAGGAGACGTGGTACTACCGCTAGGGCACACGGTACTACCGCAGTGCACTGCGGTTCTACCGCCCATGCAACAGTATACAAAGCAGCCCTGATGTGATGAAGCAGAGGGCGGTAGAACCGCTGGCGCGGTACTACCGCTCCCCTTGTGGTACTACCGCAACGCAGGGATAGTCCAGATATGGGAAGGCACGGACATATAAAAATGCATCCGTGGCAACTTCCGCTGAGTTGGGATCTGTGCAAAAATCCGACACGGTAGTACCGCACCTGGCAAGCGGTACTACCGCGAAGGGCGCGGATGTAAAAAAATTACATCCGCCCCTACTTCCGCTCATGTCGCTGTGCTAGGCCAGGGCTCGCGGTACTACCGCGCCCATGGGGCGGTTCTACCGCGTAGGGCGCAGATGTAAATAATTACATCCGCCCCTACAACCGCTCGAGCGAGCGGCTGAGCCTGGCCAGCGGCCACGGTACTACCGCTCCGAAGGAGCGGTACTACCGTGAGTACCTGCGGTCCTACCGCGCCTACAGCCAGTACTACCGCAAGGCCCTGCGGTACTACCACTCCGAAGAGCCGTACTACCGCAAGCCCCAGATCAGCAACATTAGGAGTCCTTCATTTTGCGAAGAGACGGAGAGACGGAGGATGCTCCAAAGAGCCAAAGGAAAGGTGGTGCAAAAGGAGCAAATGTGTACGTGTTGATTCCACCCAAACCTTTCCAACACGGACCCCCTCTTAATAGTACGGCTTTCCTACGACTCAAATCCACCGAACAGAAACGTAGAGAAACGCCGTCTTCAATAAGCTCCATGGGGCACCAAATCGTCTTGTGCTTAGACATGGTATATCTGAAATGCTCACTGCACACGATTAGTCCGCAAAAGCATTGTCATCAATCACCAAAACTACAGAGGGATAAGTATGCCCGTACACCCACCATCACACACACACACACACACATTGTGTTAATTAGTTATAGAAATGTTAGAAATATTTCTGTTTTTAGTTATAGAAATGTTAGTAATTTTTATGTTTTTTAGTTATTGAAATGTTTATAGAAATGTTAGAAATTTTCATGTTTTTTAGTTATAGAAATGTTAGTTATATAGAAATGGCAGAAATTTTAGAAATGTTAGTTTTAGTTAGATGAATTAGCTAAATCACAACCCAAACATTTAAAATGTTACATTTGCATATAGTATTTGTTCTCGACGTCAACGATGCCCAGCCCGCATCCTCGCCGTCGACCCGTTCGCGACGACATCCTGCTTCAGAGGAGCCATGTCCGGGACTGGGCTCCGCCGGGCTGGCACTGGGAGGTGTTACCTTCAGGGGCGCGCCGCTTGGTGAGGAACCCGGCCCCGGGTCCTGTCGTCGACCCGGAGCTCCTTTGGTGGTGTTCGCGTGGGCCACTTTCAGTGCGGAGGCAGCCGGCCCCACCGGAGGTGGTACATCGCCATGTCAGGGAGGAAGACGAGCACGTCCGTCCCTACATGGCTGCTATGGACGTCAGGTTCTCCAATACCTGGCAGGTTCTTCGGGGATCTCACCCGAGCTACGATCCTGTGATGGTTCCTTCTCTTTGGGTGTCCACCGCCCGCGCCTCAGGAACCGCGAGTGAACTATATTATTCTATAGTATTTGATCTATATTAGCTAGTTCGCTAGTGATGCATTTACTGATTTTTGAGCTAAATGACCCTGAAATTGAAAAGTAGTACAAATGAACTCTGAAAAGGTTGAAAGTTGGCATGGTATTATCATTTCACCTACATAGCATGTGCAAAACAGTGGAGAGGGTTACTGCAAAAACTGGATGCACTTCGTGTACAAAATGAACAATCTCGTTCGAAGTATCAGGGTTTCGGACGAAAACTCATCTGTTACAAAGACATTTTATTTTTTAAATAACCTAAGTATTACCAAATTGAATATAATGATAAAACACACTAATATTAAACGTAAGAGAAAAGAATCCATTTTCAAATGGCGACACTGTATAGGATCATTCGCAGGGATGGGATAAGTGATTCTTTTATAGGATTCCCATGGGATCGTAGAATCAACTAAGGATACAATAGGTATTTGTGATCGATCAGCTTCCAGTATGACCGAAGACTTTCTATCTGCATTCAGAATAACCACACAATCAGGTTGTTGGTTCAACCCAAAATTGATCTTCTTCTTTCTTGAACGGAATTTTTTTATTTGCAAAAGAATTGGTCAAAAGCGCCCCGATCTTCCATTGAGAATCATTGAAACAATGAGAATTGACATTTCTTAAATAGCTCTATTTTTAGATGTTTCAAACAAGTGATTTTACACTTTTATCCTTCCTGTCTTTCCCCGATAGAGGAGTTTGACCCTTCCCCTTCTGCCTTTGCCCTTTGTACTTCTTCCCGCAATTGAGATCCCTGTTAAGGATATGCCCTTATTCAGCTCTTGAAAGAAAGAGAGATAGAAAGAGAGAATGATCAAACTCAACTAGACGGCAGTTCCTCTTGTTCAAACCTCTCTTGCCGAGTCTTCTCCTCATAGCGAGTTTCGCTCTCGCTTCGCGTGTCCTAAACGTAACAAAGAAACTCTAAATACAACAAAAAACAACTCAGAAATAATTAAAAGAAAATAAATAAAGCAGAAAAGAAAAAACACTAAATAAAAAAAGCCGGCTGCTGGGCCACAACGGCATGAATACGACTAGAAAGCCAACCTGTAGTTGGGCCAGGATAAAGGCCCACAGGGCAGCGCGGCAGAGTTAGTCCTGGAAGCCGGCTATAGAGAGGAGTTCGAGACAGCAGCCGCGCCGGGGCCTTTAAACTGGTGCGGGCGCCCCTCGGCTAGCGAGGTGGGACTAAACTTGCCCGCACCGCACCTGCGCTAGCGCACCCCTTTAGTCCCGGGTCGTGGCTCCAACCGGTACTAAAGGGGGGGGGCTGTAGTACCAGTTGCAACCACGACCCGGTACTAAAGGGGGTCGCTTCCTGCCGCTTGGTCTGGCAAAATTTGACCTTTAGTACTGGTTGGTGGCTCCAACCGGTACTAAAGGTGCCTTCTATATAAGCAGCACTTACAAATTTCGTCATTCTTCTCTTCTTCCTCTGCTTCTTCTCCTCTGCCCCGTCGCCCCCCCCCCCCCCCCCCCGTCGCCGCCCCTGTCACCGCCCCTGTTGATGCCCCCGTCCCCGTCACCATCCCCGTCGTCGCCCCGTCGCTGCCCCCGTCGACGCCCCCATCCCCGTCGCCGTCCCCGTCGTCGCCGCCCGTCGCCGTCCCCGTTGCCACCCCCGTCGCCTCGCCTCGCCGCTGTGAGCTCCTGCCCCGCCATGGCCACACACACACACACATTGTGTTTATTAGTTATAGAAATGTTAGAAATATTTCTGTTTTTTAGTTATAGAAATGTTAGTAATTTTTATGTTTTTTAGTTATTGAAATGTTTATAGAAATGTTAGAAATTTTTCTGTTTTTTAGTTATAGAGATGTTAGTTATATAGAAATGTTAGTTTTAGTTAGATGAATTAGATGAATTAGCTAAATCACAATCCAAACATTTAAAATGTTACATTTGCATATAGTATTTGTTGTCGACGTCAACGATGCCCGGCCCGCATCCTCTCCGTCGACCCGTTCGCGACGACATCCTACTTCAAAGGAGCCATGTACGGGATTGGGCTCCACCGGGCTGGCACTGGGAGGTGCTACCTTCAGGGGCGCGCCGCTTGGTGAGGAACCCGGCCCCGGGTCCCGTCGTCCACCCAGAGCTCCTTCTGTGGCGTTCGCGTGGGCCACATTCAGTGCGGAGGGAGCCGGCCCCGCCGGAGGTGGTACATCGCCGTGTCAGGGAGGAGGACGAGCACGTCCGTCGCTACATGGCTGCTATGGACGTCAGGTTTTCCAATACCTGGCAGGTTCTTTGGGGATCTCACCCGAGCTACGATCATGTGATGGTTCCTTCTCTTTGGGTGTCCACCGCCCGCGCATCAGGAACCGCGAGTGAACTAGATTATTCTATAGTATTTGATCTATATTAGCTAGCTAGCCGGTGATGTTTTCGATATATAATATTCGAGACGATGTATTCGAGATTATATTCGATGATGCATATTATCTATGATGATTCAGTTTTATCTTTCAAGATGCATATATATTATCTAGTATTATTCGAGATGCATATCAATTATCTACTATTATTTGAGATGCGTACTAAATTGTTTTATATTTCTTCTGCATTAGTTAAATAAAAGGTATGGCGGACAATACCAGCAGAGAAGGCGAAGAGGCCCTGTTCGAGATCATACGCTCCCCTCGCCACTCCTCCTCCTCCAAGTCAGCCACGTCAGCCATCTCAGCCGCCTCAGCAACAGCGGAAGTGAGCCCCCACAGCTATGGTGCGTAGCGGTACAAGTCAAGGTACAGGAGGCAAGCGATTTCAATATGGTCCAGGCCTCGCGCCTCTTCCGATGAGGAAAACGAAGCCGAAGTGAGGGCCCAATTGGACGCCCATTTTGGACCGAAACCGCCACCGCCGCCAAAGGAGAAAGTGCCTGAGGATATCCTTGACCTCTTTATTCGTATGGCTAAAGCACCAGTTCCCAAGCCTGTTGACTCAGACTATGAGCGCCAAATCAGGAAGGCACATCAAGCACAACAAAAGAAGGAGTCGAGCTCGAGCTCGAGCCAAGCAGCTGCCAAAAAATTCGGGAAAACCGTTCCCCAACTGGGAGAACAGGCGGTGCAATCGATCCCCCCGCTCATTGTACCAACACATGCGAGTACCGGCGCCGATCAGCTGGTAATAACCGACGAGCATAGAAGGTAGGCTGCAGAGCTCGGTATCATTGTTTATCAACTCCTAGAGATCGAGCCCATGGATATGCTTAAAGAGGAGGACATAAAACGGAAATATATCCGCGACGAACCTTTGGTCAAGCCAGATCAAGAATCTCTCAATGAGAATGTATGAATTGCATGAATGGTACATGAAAATTGCCAAGACTACCAATCGTGAGTCCCTCATGGTGAAAGTCAAGGCAGAGCATTACTTCAATGAGATAACTCTGTATGTTGAGTATACAGAACTGTTTCAGTTATTCAATCAAGACGCACTCGACAAATCTATCGTCAGTTGCTATTGTCTGTAAGTGATTTCTTTCTGTAATTTAAGTCTCGAGTTAGCTGTAGTGCTCGTTGATCATTACCTATAATTATCCTCACTATATTCTTTTCTATGGTATTATGCAGGATGAAGATGTATGAAATGAAAAAAGCTGGACGCTATGGCATTGGGTTCATTCACCCAAATACCATTAATCAAGAGACATGGACATATGAATGGTACCAAGCAGACGTAGATAAAAACATGCTAGATTTCTTGAAGCGCCTCAATACCAATCGAGATATACTACTTCCTTACAACTTCACATCAGTCACACTGTCTTGTACCACAAATTCTATTTTTGCTTACTAGCTAGATGTTAATGAGTGTATAGGGTTTAGGATAGTTGATGAGTGTTATGCACGTGCCCGCTTAATTTATACATGCAAAAGTATGTGCATGCAGTTACCACTGGATATTGTTAGTCATTCAAGTTGAAGAAGGAAAAGTTGAAGTACTGGACTCACTACCTAAAGACATCAGTGACTACTCAATCATGAAGGGGATAGTCGACAGGTAATTTCAATCATTATTGAACTATATATCGGCCTCTTTAGTTCGTCATTTCCTGATATCAACTAATTAATAACTCATTTATTCATTTTCTTTGCCGGCGGGCAGGGCTTGGCAAAAGTTCATCAAAGAGGTTCCAGGCGAATGGAAACAAAAGTTGTATTGGTATCGACCCAAGGTAAGTAATTAAGTAGTACTAGCTAGCTACCATCTCTTTAATTCTAGTTTCAATACCATTAATTATCATGCTTGATTAATTATTATCTAATTGAATTTTATTCTCGTAAAGGCCATGAGGCAGGCGCCGGGGACTGATTTATGTGCATACTACGTTTGCGAGAACATTCGCATGATGGCGTCCGAAAGGATCAAATCTGCTAAACAGCTATAGGTATGTTTGCGAGAACACTATTCACAATTTTTACATCATTATTGATATCTAATCACACAACTAATACATGCATATTGATCTCCTTCTTAAAAGTTCAATGATGTGAGGGATAAACTCCTACCAACGGATCACGTACGAGCAATTCAAGAGGAAATAGCGAGATTTTTGCTCGACCAGGTCATAGATCGCAAAGGAGAATACCATTACCCGCTACCGCAGTAATGCCTCCATGTAGGAGAAATTGTATATGCCAAATTGTATATATACATGTGTGTGTGAATGGTGGTGCGAGACATTCGATGATATATATATATATATATATATATATATATATATATATATATATATATATATATATATATATATATATATATATGATCGGTTCTACGATAAATTCTATTTATATATATGCATAACGTGTACAATATGTAGTATTGTAAAATACCGGAAAATGAAAAAGAATTAAACGAAAAACACAAAATTAAAGGAAAAAGAAATCATGAACCCAAAACCCCTCAAACCTTTCAGTACCGGTTGGTGTTACCAACCGGTACTAAAGGTCTCCCCGCCCCCGGCGCTGGCTCGTGTCACGTAGTGGCCCTTTTGTGGCGGTTCGTGTTGAACCGGTACTAAAAGAAGGGGGCAACTTTAGTCCCCACCATTTAGTGCCGGTTACAGAACTGGCACTAAAGGGCCTTACGAACCGGTGATACACCCCGGTTCTGCACTAGTGACACGAACCGGGACAAAAGGGTGCGATGCCCTTTAGTCCCGGTTCGTGTCTCAAACCGGGACTAAAGATTAGACCTTTAGTCCCGGTTTGAGACACCAACTGGGACTAAAGGGTGCTATGCCCTCAAATCGGGACTAAAGGGGTTCTAAATTTTTTTTTCATTTTTTTTGTTTTTAGTTTCTGTTTTAAATTGCTTATATCTTCTAGGATATTTGATGTTTTTGAGTGATTCTTTTTGCATTAGATTCAAAATTTTGTCTAGTTTCTGTTTGTGCCATTAGTTTTCAAATTTGAATGATTTAAATATGATTTTTTTCAAATTTGCTTCAAACTCTAGATTATGAATAATTTTAGTTTAAAAATAGTTTTAAATTTAATTCTTTTTGCTCCTAGTCACATGTCAGATTGTTGTCACAGTAAGATTTATTTGGTTATTTTTAGAATAACTTAAATTAGGATTTTAATTAAAACAGTACTGCTTTGCTTATATAGTTGTTTTAGTCCTTTAATTGTTGTTTTCAATTATTTTTAGTTAGTTCTTTCTGTAGATTTTAACATGTTGTAATACGCTTTTGTTAGACAACAGTAGATAAATTTTTATAATTAATTAGTATTAATTTTGCTATTTTTTGTATTAATAGTTGTTTAGCCTTTAATAATAGTTGATAGAATTAGTTTTGCTATATTGAAAAGTAATTCTTTTTGCCACTTTAATAGAACGTGACTCTGGCTTGGTTAACCTTAGTTGTGACTCTGGCTGGGACGTTGCTACCAGATGTGGTCGACGGTAGGATTGGATGGACACCATCCCGGACTAAAGGGGTTCAAACTCTACCCCCCCCCCCCCCCCCCCCCCGCGCGTGTATCGCCATTTCAGTTTGGAAAAAAAAATGATAAAAACTTCAAAAATTAAAATCCTTCGAGAAGTAGTTATGTTACTACATCTACTAGTTAGGAAAATTTAAAAACTTAAATTTGGACATGTTTTGCAAAAAAGTGTTATGAAAAAGTAAAACGGCTATAACTTTTGCATTCGATGTCGAAAAAAGTATAATATATCAAAATGTTCAGCACGAAAAGCCGGTTCCGATTTCGACCGCCATAGGCCGTTTTGCAAATTTTTAGAATCCTCAAATTCTGAAAGGAAAAAAAGTTATCCTCAAATTTATGTTTTTTTGAATTTTTGGTCAAACTACTTATTCAAGAAATATTAGTGTTACTAAATAATTATTGGTTTTAAGAAACTCGAACGGTGAAACGTGTGACTTCATGCTCAAGTTCAACTCCTAAGGGTTAATAGGATTGACAGCTTACTATTGTCAGGAAAACAATAAGTGCAGACTTGGAAACGAGGGGGGATAGAACTCGGAAGTTAAGCGTGCTCAGGTTGGAGTAGTGAGAGGATGGGTGACCGGCCGGAAGTTAGACGATTTGGAATGAGTGCTCCAGACTTGAGCAGTAATGAGGGGTGATTAGAGATTAAATTGCAGTGATGAGGATGAGGGTGATTAGAGATTAAATTGTCAAATAATTGAGAAATTTTAAAAATCTGGAAAAAAACATTCTTTTTTTAAAAAAAATTACAAAAAAAAAACACTAATAAGGACTAAAGGTGGAGCTCCAGACAGCGGCCACGTGGAGCCCCTTTAGTCCCGGTTCGTAAGCAAACCGGGACTAAAAGTTTTGGGCTTTAGTCCTGATACTTTAGTCCCGGTTCCAGAACCGGGTCTAAAGACCCTCTGAAATCGCGACTAAAAACCCGTTTTCTACTAGTGGAATCGTTCTATATGGTTACCGCCTATTCATGCATGCACATATGCGCCTCACCATCAGCCATGACATCGACGTGGAGATGCGGTGTTGTGGTCACGCTCTAAAGTCATGCACTGTACGCGCAAAAAATCGGCCTGAGCGTTGCTACACGTAGACAGAATAAGTATGGCAGCCTGATCACGCTCGTGCATCAACAATCTGTCTACCAATAGTGAAGACAGGAAATGTTATGAGATGAGTGATGAGGCAGAGTGATGACTTACAGCGCCAACCCACTGCATCCAGCTACGGGGATGCACGAACCAGACGCAGGACAGAAGTATACTCACCAACTGCGGAAACACACGTTGGATTGTGGTTAGGGAACGGTTAAGAAAATTTAAATGCAAATATGTGATACTGGTGAGCACCTTCGAGGTCATGTGCCGGCATATCATTTTGAAATTGATGAACAAAGTCAGCACAGGCGCCTTGTAGTCGACGGGAACGTCTCCTTCCACAGAATATGCATCGCCGAAAATCCTGAAATAAATCCAGGATAATGCGAGGATCAGGATTTGAACCCTGATGAGCTAAGATACCATTGTCCTCCAAACCATCCAACCAGAGGTTCGTTCGCGTCTAGTCGTCATGATGGCAGCTAATGTGAAAGCCCCAAATGTTCGGATAGTGTAGGATATGATGAAGAACTTGCTAGGTGTTGGACCCTGGGCAGAACATGGAGTATACTTGAATCCATCATTGAAACAATTATAATGTAGCTTCAGTTTGTGGTCATGGGAGGGCCTAAATTTGAGATGACTACAAGTGCAACTTATCCTGGATATCATGTTGTGCTAGACCGAATATCTCACGGTATTTTTTTCTCGAATACGCACGAGTGTGCGTACTTTACTATAAAGAAGGAATGCGGTAAAGAGCCCCTCCATGTCAGTGTTTACAATATTACATGCACACAACTCCACTTCCACTCGTACCTCACTTACATACAAACTCGTCGTGCTAACCCACGATTCCACCTCATGAAAGAACGCGTCGGTGTCTCCTTTGAGCAATTTCGCTTGCTTTCACGCTATTCCTTCCTTACATATACATAGAATTACATAGTTCTTGGATGGAGATGCTCCATCGAAGATTACGGTGTTACGATGCTTTCATATCTCCCACATTACCAGGATGAAAACTGTCGCTCGATCTCACCATATTTATCCTCAGTTTGTTTTTCATCTCCTAAAGTTGGATTGCCACTGCATCCACCGATACCCATCAGACTTCTTATCTTGATGTGTTTGGGTACAAAAAGGAACAAGGGCATTGCATTTCAATTAGAGCCAAAAGGTAAACCTTACAGTGGATAGGATTTGAACGTCATAGATGCAATCTGGATGACGAACCATAAAGTCCACGGCTGGAAGAAGATAATTCTAGAGAAATAAATCACTCATTTTTTTATAAAGGACGCTTTATTACTTAAAAGGTTTAAGCATTACACCTGTCTCTGCATAACTGATATGCACACATCCATAATCCAGTCCAAGTTCAAAAAATAAGAAAAAGCCGGAATACAAGTAATCATGTGGAGACAGTATAACGTCTAAGACGTAGGAGGGCCAATCCGAAGATCATGCTGCCATCCATGTCGGGTAAAAGTATCCCTTCTTGTGGCCTCCAAGCGTGTACACACCTTCATAAAAAAGTCTCGATTCTCCACACGTTGTAGAGACGACAATAAACGGAGTGTCCCGGTACATATTTAGATAACATGCATAAGCGAAGAATTTTTATTATTAAAAATCTTACCATTTCTACATAGCCAAAGCGATCAAATCACAGCAAGCGCTCCCACCCTGAGAAGAATTCTAAACTTGTTATTGATCACATGCAACCAGTTACCAAAATATTAGCAACACTACATGGAGAATACAAGGCAGAAGCTATTTGCATGACTGGTCGTTGACCAGCCATTATCAAATTTAATCCTTGCCATTGGCGAGAACAAGGAATTGACAACCCTGTTGCCTTTGTTTGGTGCAAGCATTTCTTTGTGTGTGTGCACGTACCGCTTATCTTGTTTGTGTGGCATCTCCTGGTGGTTCGATAAACCATGGTTCTTAGCTGAGGGAAATACTATCTGCTACTATACTACATCAATCTTCCTCTTCGGGGAAAACCCAATGCCTACCACAAGTAGGAGAAGAATTTCTGGCGCCGTTGCCGAGGAGGATTCACTAAACAAGTTGAGGTTCCTTCACTCACATTTATTATTTATTTGTCTTTCCTTTATTTGCCATTTGCCTTCTATTTTTCATCTCCCACAACTTTTCTAAAAAAAAATAAAAATACCAAAAATATTTGTGTGCCATCTTTGCTTGTTGCTATGGCTAGTTCTTGGCTTGTTACTTCCACTCCCGAAAATGAAGTGCTTAATTTTAAATATCGGGGTGGAGAAAGTTTAAAAGATGATTGGTATAGGATTTGTGATGCTCAAAATAGATTTACTCTTAAACAATCCACCAACGTTCTCCTCCGAAATTTTTATGTGGGTGTTACTACTAGGTATAGATTTGTGCTTGATACAATTACTCGAGGAAATTTCTCGAGTACGACTCACCCTTTGGATGCTTTTCACGCTATGGGGAATTTAGTGGGATCGCCACCTATTACTATCAATGAAAAGGCATTAACTTTGGAACATGTTATGCGAAGGTTAGAAATTATTGAAAACAAAATGCCAACTACTGAACACATTCAAAATTTGGATAAAAAGGTGTATAACCAAATAACTAAATTTGGCTCTTCAGTTGGAACCACATTAAAATTGCTAAAGCATAGAGAACCAATCACTAATAGAGTAGAACAAAGGCACACTAGAATTGATAAATTGGAAGAGTTCATTAATACATTGGTATCAACTTTTGCTTCCATTAAAAGTAGTGAAGGACTTCCTACAAGAAATTTCTAATCTTATGTATGTTCCTAAAAATAAGGGAGCTTCATCTAGTAAGGAGGAAGGAGATCTAAAAATGATTAGTGTTCACCTCAATTTCATCAATACAAAAGAGGAACCTATATTTGACACTATATTCTTTGATTTTGTGCCTAGGAGTGTCATGATTAAAAATATGCTTGCTAAAACTCCTAAGGATTCACGTTGCATAATTAAGGAATTGGATAAGGATGATAACACGTGTTACTATGCATTATCCCTAGATAGGGGCATTAAACAATACCGCTTATTGGGAGGCAACCCAATAGTTATATTTACTTTTATTTTCTACTTTTGGTGTGTCAACATGATAATTGCTACCTTAATGATTATGTTTGCACCTTTGCATTTGAAATTTGTCCCAAGTAAAGCCTTTAGGATGATTGTTGATTTGAACCTATGCAGAAATAGAAACTTTTGCGTCCAGTATTTGAATTATCATTCTGTACTGGAACTTCATAAAATCCTGAAATTTTACACAATATTGGGCTGCAGATATTTTATTCATTCTAATTTTTCAGATTTTGTAGAGTTACATAAGGATGACTAAAAATTTCATAATTACGTATTGTTCTATTTTAGACAGATTTTGTTCTGATTGCATAGTGTGCTTGTTTTGATGTTAAATTCTATGGATTGTATCGGGGGGTATAAGTCATGAAAATGATAGAATACAATAGGTACTATGCAAGAACAATTATGAATATATTTATGACAATACCTGAGTTAATAATTTATTTTATTATATTAATGGATCTCACAAGGTTATTGTTGAGTTTTGTGTGATTCATGTTTTTTCAAGTTTTGGTTGAGATGACACGATGGATGAAAGAATAAGGAGTGGCAAGACCCTAAAGGTTGGGGATGCCCATGGCACCCCAAGGTAATATTCAAGGAAGATCCAAGCATCTAAGCTTGGGGATGCCCCGGAAAGCATCCCCTCTTTCGTCCCTAATCTATCAATAATATCACTCGGAGCTATATTTTTATTCATCACATGATATGTGTTTTACTTGGAGTTATGTTTTTCTTTTATTTGTTTTCTTATTTCCACAATTGTTGTTTCCTGATAACACCAATTATGAGAGACACACATTCATCGCAATTTATAGAATGTTCATTGAACTTCACTTATTTCTTTTCAGTTGAGGCAATTGCTCATGTGCTTCGCTTATATCTTTAGAGCACCGCGATACTTATATTTCATAGAAATGATTTGCACTATCATGATCCACTTATATATTTTTGAGAGTTGAATAGCTAGTGGTAATTTGCATGAGTTACATGTTTCATCCAAAAATTATAGGTTTACAAGAGTGGTATAATAAAAATTTGCCAAAGGGTTCATCCCCTCCGTTCCTTCTCTCTCTGCCCTGGGGTTTAGGCGACAGCGATGGAAATGACGGGCTGCTAGGACTTTGGTTTGGCATGGCATCGAGTTCATCCCCTCCACCTTCAATCTTCTCTCTATAGTTTCGGTCAGTTCATCCCCTCCCGTTTTGATTTGCATCAGTGCCATGTGTATGCATTTGTAAAAATGCCTTGTGTTGGCAATTGAGTAGAAAATGCCATGGTTTGGTAGTGCTAGATAGGAGTTTGAATAGATGGAAATTGTCATGTGTTTGTATGGCATGTGTAGGCAATTGAGTAGAAAATGCCATCATTTGGCAGTGAAGTGAGTAGGCAACATATGCATTTAGTTGAACTAGTTCCATTGTCTTTGATGGTTCATTATCTTTGGCAGATTTCCCATATGTGTCAAACTTTCATTTAGGTAATTTAGGTAGATTTGGCAGTTCATTATCTTATGTAGATTTGGCATCTTTGCCCATGTGTGCCAAACTTTCATTTAGGTAATTTAGGCAGATGTAGGTGATGTCTACTACGCAACCTTCTTCTTGTAGACTCGTGTTGGGCCTCCAAGTGCAAAGTTTTGTAGGACAGTAGCAAATTTCCCTCAAGTGGATGACCTAAGGTTTATCAATCCGTGGGAGGCGTAGGATGAAGATGGTCTCTCTCAAGCAACCCTGCAACCAAAAAACAAAGAGTCTCTTGTGTCCCCAACACACCCAATACAATGGTAAATTGTTATTGGGGAACGTAGCATGCAATTTCAAAAAAAAATACTATGCTCGCGCAAGATCTATCTAGGAGATGCATAGCAACGAGAGGGGAGAGTGAGTCCACATACGCTCGTAGACCGAAAGCGGAAGTGTTTGTTCAATGCGGTTGATGTAGTCGAACGTCTTCTCGTTCCGACCGATCAAGTACCGAACGTACGGCACCTCCGAGTTCTACACACGTTCAGCGTGATGACGTCCCTCGAGCTCTTGATCCAGCAGAGTGTTGAGGAAGTAGACGAGTTCCGTCCGCACGACGGCGTGGTGACGGTGATGGTGATGTGATCCGCGCAGGGCTTCGCCTAAGCACTATGAGAATATGACCGGAGGCGTAAACTGTGGAGGGGGCGCCACACACGGCTTCGAAGAATTTATTTGTGTTGTAGGCGCCCCCTCCCTACGTATATAAAGGAGGGATGGGGAGGAGGCCGACCCTAGGCGCGCCCAAGTAGGAGGAATCCTACTTGGGCTCCTAGTTGGATTCGCCCCCCCCCCCCCCCCCCCCCGTTTTCCTTTTACCGGAGGGGGAAAGGGGGAAAGAGATAGAGGCGGGAGGAAAGGGGGGCGCCGCCCCCTCTCCTAGTCCAATTCAGTCTCCTTCCCTATGGGGAACACACCACCCCTTTGTGGGCTGGTGTGCCTCCCTCCTATGGCCCATATGTTCCCCCGGGGGGTTCCGGTAACACCCCCCCCCCCCGGTACTCTGATATGTACCCGATACTCTCCGGAACACTTCCGGTGTCCGAATACTATCATCCAATATATCAATATTTACCTCTCAACAATTTCGAGACTCCTCGTCATGTCCGTGATCTCATCCGGGACTCTGAACAATATTCGGTCACCAAATCACATAACTCATATAATACAAATCGTCATCGAACGTTAAGCGTGCGGACCCTACGGGTTCGAGAACTATGTAGACATGACTGAGACACCTCTCCGGTCAATAACCAATAGTAGAACCTGGATGCTCATATTGGCTCCCACATATTCAGCGAAGATCTTTATCGGTCGAACCGCAATGACAATATACGTTATTCCCTTTGTCATCGGTATGTTACTTGCCCGAGATTCGATCGTCGGTATCTTCATACCTAGTTCAATCTCGTTACCGGCAAGTCTCTATACTCGTTCCGTAATGCATCATCTCATAACTAACTCATTAGTCATATTGCTTGCAAGGCTTATCATGATGTGCATTACCGAGAGGGCCCAGAGATACCTCCGATACTTGGAGTGACAAATCCTAATCTCAATCTATGCCAACAAAACAAACACCTTCGGAGATACCTATAGAGCATCTTTATAATCACCCAGTTACGTTGTGACGCTTGATAGCATACAAGGTATTCCTCCAGTATCCGGGAGTTGCATAATCTCATAGTCAAAGGAATATGTATAAGTCATGAAGAAAGCAATAGCAATAAAACTTAACGATCATTATGCTAAGCTAACGGATGCGTCTTGTCCATCACATCATTCTCCTAATGATGTGATCCCGTTCATCAAATGACAACACATGTCTATGGTTCGGAAACTTAACCATCTTTGATTAACGAGCTAGTATAGTAGAGGCTTACTAGGGACACTGTGTTTTGTCTATGTATTCACACATGTATCAAGTTTCCGGATAATATAATTCTAGCATGAATAATAAACATTTATCATGATATAAGGAAATATAAAATAATAACTTTATTATTGCCTCTTGGGAATATTTTCTTCAATTGTATAGGTGCACTAGTTCGGCGAAGAGATGGTGATACAAGTGCAATATGGATGGTAGATATAGGTTTTTGTAATCTGAAAATATAAAAACAGCAAGGTAAAAAGTAACAAAGTGAGCAAAAACGGTATTGCAATGCTTGGAAACAAGGCCTAGGGTTCATACTTTCACTAGTGAACAATGATAATATAATTATATCATATAACAATCCCTCAATGTGCAACAAAGAGTCACTCCAAAGTCACTAATAGCGGAGAACAAACGAAGAGATTATTGTAGGGTACAGAACCACCTCAAAGTTATTCTTTCTGGTCGATCTATTGGGCTATTCCTATAAGTGTCACAAACAGCCCTAGAGTTCATACTAAAACAATACCTTAAGATACACATTAACCAAAACCCTAATGTCACCTAGATACTCCAATGTCACCACAAGTATCCGCGGGTTTGATTATACGATATGCATCACACAATCTCAGATTCATCTATTCAAACCAACACAAAGAACTTCAAAGAGTGCCCCAAAGTTTCTACCAGAGAGTCAAGACGAAAATGTGTGCCAACCCCTATGCATAAGTTCACAAGGTCATAGAACCCGCAAGTTGATCACCAAAACATGCATCAAGTGGATCACGTGATTATCCCATTCTCACCATAGATAAGCACATGCAAGACATACATCAAGTGTTCTCAAATCCTTAAAGACTCAATCTGATAAGATAACTTCAAAGGGAAAACTCAATCCATTACAAGAAGGTAGAGGGGGAGAAACATCATAAGATCCAACTATAATAGCAAAGCTCGCGGTACATCAAGATCGTGCCAAATAAAGAACACGAGAGAGAGAGAGAGAGAGAGAGAGAGAGAGAGAGAGAGAGATCAAACACATAGCTACTGGTACATACCCTCAGCCCCGAGGTGAACTACTCCCTCCTCGTCATGGAGAGCGCCGGGATGATGAAGATGGCCACCGGTGATGATTCTCCCCTCCGACAGAGTGCCGGAACAGGGTCCCGATTGGTTTTTGGTGGCTACAAAGGCTTGCGGTGGCGGAACTCCCGATCTAGGTTTATTTTCGGGGGTTTCTGTATTTATAGGAATTTTTGGCGTCAGTTTCACGTCAACGGCGTCCACGAGTCAACCACAAGGATGGAGCACCCTCCCCGGGGGTAGGGCGCGCCCTCCACTCTTGTGGTTGGCTCGGGACTCTTCTGGCCTAACTCTTTTGCTTCGGGGGCTTCTTCTGGTCCAAAAAATCACCGTAAATTTTTAGGTCAATTGGACTCCATTTGATATTCCTTTTCTGCGAAACTCAAAAACAAGGAAAAAACTGAAACTGGCACTGGGCTCTAGGTTAATAGGTTAGTCCCAAAAATCATATAAAATAGCATATAAATGCATATAAAACATCCAAGATGGATAATATAATAGCATGGAACAATCAAAAATTATAGATATGTTGGAGACGTATCAAGCATCCCCAATCTTAATTCCTACTCGTCCTCGAGTAGGTAAATGATAAAAACAGAATTTTTGATGTGGAATGCTACCTATCATATTCATCCATGTAATTTTCCTTATTGTGGAATGAATGTTCAGATCCATAAGATTCAAAACAAAAGTTTAATATTGACATAAAAACAATAATACTTCAAGCATACTAATAAAGCAATCATGTCTTCTCAAAATAACATGGCCAAAGAAAGTTATCCCTACAAAATCATATAGTCTGGCTATGCTCCATCTTCATCACACAAAGTATTAAATCATGCACAACCCCGGTGACTGATACGTCCATTTTGCATCAGGCTTTTATATCGATATTTATTGCATTATGGGTTGTTATTACGCATTATGTCACAATACTTATGCCTTTTCTCTCTTATTTTACAAGGTTTACATGAAGAGGGAGAATGCTGCAGTTGGAATTCTGGGCTGGAAAAGGAGCAAATATTAGAGACCTATTCTGCACAACTCCAAAAGTCCTGAAATTTCATGGAAGTTCGTTTTGGAATACATTAGAAATATTGGGCAAAGAAAGCACCAGAGGGGGGCCACACCCTGTCCAAGAGGGTGGGGGACGCGCCCCCATGCCTCGTGGGCCCCCTGGTAGGCCTCCGGTGCCCATCTTTTGCTATATGAAGTGTTTCTCCCTGGAAAAAAATTAGAAGGAAGCTTTCGGGACGAAGCGCCGCCGTCTCGACGCGGAACCTTGGCGGAACCAACCTAGGGCTCCGGCGGAGCTGTTCCGCTGAGGAAACATCCCTCCGGGAGGGGTAAATCATCACCATCGATCCTCTCATCGGGAGGGGGTCAATCTCCATCAACATCTTCACCAGCGCCATCTCATCTCAAACCCTAGTTCATCTCTTGTATCCAATCTTTGTCTCAAAACCTCAGATTGGTACCTGTGGGTTGCTAGTTGGTTTATTTGGTGGAAGATCATATGTTTAGATCCTTTATGCATATTAATACCCCTCTGGTTATGAACATGAATATGATTTGTGAGTAGTTACGTTTGTTCCTGAGGACATGGGAGAAGTCTTGCTATAAGTAGTCATGTGAATTTGGTATTCATTCGATATTTTGATGAGATGTATGTTGTCTTTCCTCTAGTGGTGTTATGTGAATGTCGACTACATGACACTTCACCATTGTTTGGGCCTAGGGGAAGGCATTGGGAAGTAATAAGTAGACGATGGGTTGCTAGAGTGACAAAAGCTTAAACCCTAGTTTATGCGTTGCTTCGTAAGGGGCTAATTTGGATCCATATGTTTCATGCTATGGTTAGGTTTACCTTAATACTTCTTTTGTAGTTGCGGATGCTTGCAAGAGGGGTTAATCATAAGTGGGATGCTTGTCCAAGCAAGGGAAGTACCCAAGCACCGGTCCACCCACATATCAACTTATCGAAGTAACGAACGCGAATCATATGAGCATGATGAAAACTAGCTTGACGATAATTCCCATGTGTCCTCGGGAGCGTTTTCCTTCATATAAGAGTTTGTCCAGGCTTTTCCTTTTCTACAAAAAGGATTGGGCCACCTTGCTGCACCTTGTTTACTTTTGTTTCTTGTTACCCATTACAAATTACCTTATCACAAAACTATCTGTTACCGATAATTTCAGTGCTTGCAGGAAATACCTTACTGAAAACCGTTTGTCATTTCCTTTTGCTCCTCGTTGGGTTTGACACTCTTACTTATCGAAAGGACTACGATGGATCCCCTATACTTGTGGGTCATCAAGACTCTTTTCTAGCGCCGTTTCCGGGGAGTGAAGCGCCTTTGGTAAGTGGAACTTGGTAAGGAAAATTTTATATAGTGTGCTGAAATTTACTGTCACTTGTTACTATGGAAAGTAATCCTTTGAGGGGCTTGTTCGGGGTATCTTCACCCCGACCAGTAGAGCAAAGTGTTGCTCCTCAACCTACTGAACCTACTAAAAATGTTTACTTTGAAATTCCTTCGGGTATGATAGAGAAACTGCTATCTAATCCTTTTACAGGAGATGGAACATTGCATCCCGATTTGTACCTAATCTATGTGGATGAAGTTTGTGGATTATTTAAACTTGCAGGTATGCCCAGTGATGTTTTCAAGAAGAAGGTCTTCTCTTTATCTTTGAAGGGAAAGGCATTGACATGATTTAGGCTATGCGATGATATTGGATCATGGAACTACAACCTATTGAAATTGGAATTTCATCATAAGTTTTACCTATGCATCTGGTTCATCGTGATGCTAATTATATATATATAATTTTTGGCCTCGCGAAGGAGAAAGCATCGCTCAAGCTTGGGGGAGGCTTAAGTCAATGTTATATTCATGTCCCAATCATGAGCTCTCAAGAGAAATTATTATTCAAAAAATTTATGCTCGGCTTTCTCTCAATAATCGCTCCATGCTCGATACTTCTTGTACTGGTTCTTTTATGATGAAGACTATTGAATTCAGATGGGATTTATTGGAAAGAATTAAACGCAACTGAGAAGTTTGATTGTGTTAAATCTTTTATGGATACCGATGCTTTTCGTGAATTTAGCACTAAATATGGACTTGACACTGAGATAGTAGCTTCTTTTTGTGAATCATTTGCTACTCATGTTGATCTTCCTAAGGAGAGGTGGTTTAAATACCATCCTCCCATTGAAGTAAAAATAGTTGAACCTATTAAACTTGAAGAAAAGTCTATCACTTACAATGTTGATCCTATTGTTCCTACCGCTTATATTGAGAAACCACCTTTCCCTGTTAGAATAAAGGATCATGCTAAAGCTTCAACTGTGGTCAACAAAAGTAATATTAGAACACCTCAATCCTCTGAGAAAATTAAAGTTTAACCTAGTATTGCTATGGTTAAAGATCTCTTGGTTGATAATATTGATGGGCATGTTATTTACTTATGTGATGAAGCCGCTAGAATTGCTAAACCTGATACTAAATATAAACATAGACCTGTTGTTGGCATGCCTGTTGTTTCGGTTAAAATAGGAGATCATTGCTATCATGGCTTATGTGATATGGGTGCTAGTGTCAGTGCAATACCGTATACCTTATATAAAGAAATTATGCATGATATTGCACCTGCAGAGATAGAAGATATTAATGTTACTATTAAGCTCGCCAATAGAGATACTATCTCACCGGTTGCGATTGTTAGAGATGTTCAAGTCTTGTGTGGGAAAATTAAATATCCTATTGATTTTCTTGTTCTTGCTTCCCCACAAGATAACTTTTGCCCCATTATATTTGGTAGACCCTTCTTGAATACTGTTAATGCTAAGATAGACTGCAAAAAGGATAATGTTTCTGTTGGTTTAGGGGATATGTCTCATGATTTTAATTTTGCTAAATTTCGTAGACAACCCCATGATAAAGAATTGCCTAGTAACGATGAAATTATTGGTCTTGCTTCTATTGTCGTGCCTCCTAGTGATCCTTTAGAACAATATTTGCTAGACCATGAAAATGATATGTTTATGAATGAAAGAATGGAAATAGATGAAGTATTCTTTAAACAGGGACCTATTTTGAAACACAACTTGCCTGTTGAAATTCTAGGAGATCCTCCTCCACCCAAGGGAGATCCCGTGTTTGAGCTTAAACCATTACCTGATACTCTTAAATATTCTTATCTTGATGAAAAGAATATATATCCTATTATTATTAGTGCTAACCTTTCGAAGCAAGAAGAAGAGAAATTATTGAAAACTCTGAAGAAGCACCGTAATGCTATTGGATATACTCTGGATGATCTTAAGGGCATTAGTCCCACTCTATGCCAGCACAAAATAAAATTCGAGAAAGACGCTAAACCGGTTGTTGATCACCAACGAAGGTTAAACCCTAAGATGAAAGAAGTGGTAAGCAAAGAAATACTAAAGCTTCTGGAGGCAGGTATAATTAATCCCGTTGCTGATAGTCAGTGGGTAAGTCCTATCCATTGTGTCCCTAAGAAGGGAGGTATTACTGTTGTTCCTAATGATAAAGATGAATTGATCCCACAAAGAATTGTTACAGGTTATAGAATGGTAATTGATTTCCACAAACTAAATAAAGCTACTAAAAAGATCATTACCCTTTACCTTTTATTGATCAAATGCTAGAAAGATTATCCAAACATACACATTTTAGCTTTCTAGACGGTTATTCTGGTTTCTCTCAAATACCCGTGTCAAAAGAGGATCAAGAAAAGACCACTTTTACTTGCCCTTTCGGTACCTTTGCTTATAGACGTATGCCTTTTGGTTTATGCAATGCACCTGCTACCTTTCAAAGATGTATGACTGCTATATTCTCTGGCTTTTGTGAAAAGATTTTTGAGGTTTTCATGGATGATTTTTCCGTATATGGAACTTCTTTTGATGATTGCTTAATCAACCTTGATCGAGTTTTGCAGAGATGTGAAGAAACTAATCTTGTCTTGAATTGGGAAAAGTGCCACTTTATGGTTAATGAAGGTATTGTCTTGGGGCATAAAATTTCTGAAAGAGGTATTGAAGTTGATAAAGCTAAAGTTGATGCTATTGAAAAGATGTCGTGTCCTAAGGACATTAAAGGTATAAGAAGTTTCCTTGGTCAATGCCGATTTTTATAGGAGGTTCATTAAAGACTTCTCGAAATTTCTAGGCCTCTGACTAATCTTTTACAAAAAGATGTTCCTTTTGTCTTTGATGATGATTGTGTAGAAGCATTTGAAATACTTAAGAAAGCCTTGATTTCTGCACCTATTGTTCAGCCTCCTGATTGGAATTTACCCTTCGAAATTATGTGTGATGCTAGTGATTATGCTGTAGGTGTTGTTTTAGGACAAAGAGTTGATAAGAAATTAAATGTTATCCAATATGCTAGTAAAACTCTAGACAGTGCCCGGAGAAATTATGCTACTACTGAAAACGAATTTTTAGCAGTTGTATTTGCTTGTGATAAGTTCAGACCTTATATTGTTGATTCTAAAGTAACTGTTCACACTGATCATGCTGCTATTAAATATCTTATGGAAAAGAAAGATGCTAAACCTAGACTTATTAGATGGGTGCTCTTGTTACAAGAATTTGATTTGCATATTATTGATAGAAAGGGAGCTGAGAACCCCGTTGTAGACAACTTATCTAGGTTAGAGAATGTTCTTGATGACCCACTACCTATTGATGATAGCTTTCCTGATGAACAATTAGCTGTCATAAATGCTTCTCGTACTGCTCCATGGTGTGCTGATTATGCTAATTACATTGTTGCTAAATTTATGCCACCTAGTTTCACATACCAGCAAAAGAAAAAGTTTTTCTATGATTTAAGACATTACTTCTGGGATAACCCACACCTTTATAAAGAAGGAGTAGATGGTGTTATTAGACGTTGTGTACCTAAGCATGAACAGGAACATATCCTACGCAAGTGTCACTCTGAGGCTTATGGAGGACACCACGCTGGAGATAGAACTGCACATAAGGTATTGCAATCCGGTTTTTATTGCCCCACTCTTTTCAATTATGCCCGTAAGTTTGTCTTGTCTTGTGATGAATGTCAAAGAATTGGTAATATTAGTAGACGTCAAGAAATGCCTATGAACTATTCACTTGTTATTGAACCATTTGATGTTTGGGGTTTTGATTATATGGGACCGTTTCCTTCCTCTAATGGGTATACACATATTTTAGTTGCTGTTGATTACGTTACTAAGTGGGTAGAAGCTATTCCAACTAGTAGTGCTGATCATAACACCTCTATTAAGATGCTTAAAGAAGTTATTTTTCCGAGGTATGGAGTCCCTAGATATTTAATGACTGATGGTGGTTCACATTTTATTCATGGTGCTTTTCGTAAAATGCTTGCTAAATATGACGTTAATCATAGAATTGCATCTCCATACCACCCACAGTCTAGTGGTCAAGTAGAATTGAGTAATAGGGAGATTTAATTAATTTTACAAAAGACTATTAATAGATCTAGAAAGAATTGGTCCAAGAAACTCGATGATGCATTATGGGCCTATAGAACTGCATATAAAAATCCTATGGGTATGTCTCCATATAAAATAGTTTATGGAAAAGCATGTCACTTGCCTCTCGAACTAGAACATAAGGCATATTGGGCCATTAGAGAGCTCAATTATGATTTCAAACTTGCCAGTGAGAAGAGGCTATTTGACATTAGCTCACTTGATGAATGGAGAACCCATGCCTATGAGAATGCCAAACTGTTTAAGGAAAAGGTTAAAAGATGGCATGACAAAATGATACAAAAGCGTGAGTTTAATGTAGGTGATTATGTCTTGTTATAAAACTCTCGTTTAAGATTTTTTGTAGGAAAACTCCTCTCTAAATGGGAAGGTCCTTAGGTTATCGAGGAGGTCTACCGTTCCGGTGCCACAAAAATTAACAACTTCGAGGGCACGAATCCGAAGGTGGTGAACGGTCAAAGAATCAAACATTATATCTCAGGTAATCCCATAAATGTTGAAACTAATGTTATTGAAACCATAACCCCGGAGGAATACATAAGGGACACTTTCCAGAACGTTTCAGACTCTGAAAAGGAATAGGTATGTGGTACGGTAAGTAAACAGACACCAAAACATTTCTAATAGCAATTTTTCTCCGTTTTGGAATATTTAAGAAAATAGGAAAGTAAGAAGTAGTCCGGGAAGGACACGAGGCATCCACGAGGGTGGAGGGCGCGCCCCCCTGCCTCGTGGGCACTTCGTGTGCTCTTCGAACTCCATTTTCTTGCACGATACTTCTTTTGTTCGGTAAAAATTCATTATATAATCTCCCGAAGGTTTTGACCCTCGTATCACGCAAATATCTCCTGCTTTTGTTTCGAGCTGTTTTTGTTGGGGAACGTAGCAGAAATTCAAAATATTCCTACGTGTCACCAAGATCAATCTAGGAGATGCTAGGAATGAGAGGGGAGGAGTGCATCTACATACCCTTGTAGATCGCGAGCGGAAGCGTTCAAGAGAACGGGGTTGATGGAGTCGTACTCGTCGTGATCCAAATCAGCGATGATCCTAGCGCCGAACGGACGGCACCTCCGTGTTCAACACACGTACGGAGCGGGGACGTCTCCTCCTTCTTGATCCAGCAAGGGGGGAGGAGAAGTTGATGGAGATCCAGCAGCACGACGGCGTGGTGGTGGAAGTAGCGGTATCCCGGCAGGGCTTCGCCAAGCGCAAGCGGGGAGGAAGAGGTGTCACGGGAGGGAGGGAGGCGCCAAGGCTTGGGGTGCTGCTCCCATGCGCCTCCCCACTATATATAGGGGTGGAGGGGGCTGGTTTCTTGCCCTCCAAGTCCATTGGGGCGTTGGCAAAGGTGGGGGGAAAGAAATCCCATCATTTCCCTTCCCCACCGATTGTTATCCCCCTTTTGTAGGGATCTTGATCTTATCCCTTCGGGATATGATCTTATTCCTTCTAAGGTGGGATCTTGGTGGGCCTTGACCAGGGGTGTGGGGCCTTGCCCCCACTACCCACGTTCATGTGGGTCCCCCCATGCAGGTGGGCCCCACTTCGGAACCTTCTAGAACCTTCCTGGTACAATACCGAAAAATCCCGAACATTTTCCGGTGGCCAAAATAGGACTTCCCATATATAAATCTTTACCTCCGGACCATTCCGGAACTCCTCGTGACGTCCGGGATCTCATCCGGGACTCCGAACGACTTTCGTATTTCCGCATACTAATATCTCTACAACCCTAGCGTCACCGAACCTTAAGTGTGTAGACCCTACGGGTTCGGGACCCATGCAGACATGACCGAGACGACTCTCCGGTCAATAACCAACAGCGGGATCTGGATACCCATGTTGGCTCCCACATGTTCCACGATGATCTCATCGGATGAACCACGATGTCGAGGATTCAATCAATCCTGTATACAATTCCCTTTGTCAATCGGTACGTTACTTGCCCGAGATTCGATCGTCGGTATCCCAATACCTTGTTCAATCTCGTTACCGGCAAGTCACTTTACTCGTACCGTAATGCATGATCCCATGACCAAACACTTGGTCACATTGAGCTCATTATGATGATGCATTACCGAGTGGGCCCAGAGATACCTCTCCGTCATACGGAGTGACAAATCCCAGTCTCGATTCGTGCCAACCCAACAGACACTTTCGGAGATACCCGTAGTGCACCTTTATAGCCACCCAGTTACGTTGTGACGTTTGGCACACCCAAAGCACTCCTATGGTATCCGGGAGTTTCACAATCTCATGTTCTAAGGAAATGATACTTGACATTTGGAAAAGCTCTAGCAAACAAACTACACGATCTTGTGCTATGCTTAGGATTGGGTCTTGTCCATCACATCATTCTCCTAATGATGTGATCCCGTTATCAATGACATCCAATGTCCATAGTCAGGAAACCATGACTATCTGTAGATCAACGAGCTAGTCAACTAGAGGCTCACTAGGGACATGTTGTGGTCTATGTATTAACACATGTATTACGGTTTCCAGTTAATACAATTATAGCAGGAACAACAGACAATTATCATGAACAAGGAAATACAATAATAACCATTTTATTATTGCCTCTAGGGCATATTTCCAACAGTTTTCTGCCAGAGTTGTCAAGGCCAGGCATCATGTCGTTCCCCTCCTCCAACAATGAGGGTGACGATGCTTGGCTAATGAAGATAGAGCTGAAGAGAGAAGAACCTGGGGAGATTAACAAGGTTGATAGGATCAAGAAGGCCACGGAGGATCAAGCTCCGGGAGAAGAAGAAGAAGACATCCTTCAACCTCATTACAATCTTCTTACCCCTACTGAAATTGAAGCTTTCAAGATGATTGAAATAGTTCGGGTGCAGAACAAGTATCTAACTCGTGAAAATATTCTGTTGCAAGATCATATCACCGTACTCAAGGGCATTATTCGTAAGTTGGAGCACCTCCTACGCTCGATGTTGGACGACAAGCCTACATCATCAACAATCCCTTCATCACCACCAAAGGAGAACTGAGTATTGGGTATAGGCACTCCCCTTGGCAACTGCCAAGTTTGGGGGATGTGCCCCGGTATCGTATCACCATCACACTTCTATCTTTACTGTTTTTCTTAGTTCGATCCTTTTGGAATATCTTGATCTAGTAGAATAAAGTTTTAGTATGATCTAGTTTTGACATTTGCTTTATGATCCTTCTATGTAATCGAGTCCGTGAGCTATATAATAAAGATTAGTCTTGAGTCGAGGGCTTGGTTATCTTGCTACGATCTTGAGGGAATAATAAGAAAAAGAAAGAATAAAAATAATTAAAGAGATCATATTGATCTTATGGAGAGTAATGACTTCACATATAAAAGAGTATGATGAATAAAAATTGTTGAGAGTTGACAAACATAGTTTTGGTCATCGTTGCAATTAATAGGAAGTAATAAAGAAAGAAAGGTTTTCACATATAAATATACTATCTTGGACATCTTTTATGATTGTGAGCACTCATTAAAATATGACATGATAAAAAGTTGATGTTGGACAAGGAAGACAACGTAATGGGTTATGTTTTCTTATATCCGAAATAAAGTATATTGTCATGGATCATCCAACATGTTGAGCTTGCCTTTCCTCCTCATGATAGCCAAATTCCTTGCACCAAGTAGAGATACTACTTGTGCTTCTGAATATCCCTAAACCCACTTTTGCCATGAGTGTCCACCATACCTACCTATGGATTGAGTAAGATCCTTCAAGGAAGTTGTCATTGTTGCATGCAATAAAAATTGCTCTCTAAATATGTATGATCTATTAGTGTGGAGAAAATAAGATTTAAACGATCTTGTGATATGGAAGCCATAAAAGCGACGGACTACATAATAAAGGTCCCTATCACAAGAGACAATATAAAGTGACGTTCTTTCGCATTAAGATTTTTTGCATCCAACCATAAAATCACATGACAACCTCTGCTTCCCTCTGCGAAGGGCCTATCTTTTATTTTTGCTTTATCACTACTGGAATCAGCTAATTTGCCATCTGCCAGCTCTTTGCCGTCTGCTAGCTGACGGCAAAGCAGCTCTTTGCCATCAGCTACGCATAAGCAGACGGCAAAGAAAAGGCTGACGGCAAAGAAGCTCTTTGCCATCTGCCAGCTCTTTGCCGTCCGCTGGCGGACGGCAAAGAGTGTGGTGGCCCCCACCGCCCGCTCATTTGAAAAAATGTTGATGGCCCACCTCTTTGCCGTCCGCTAGCAGACGGCAAAGAGGCAAAAAGGCGGACGGCAAAGGCTGGCGGACGGCAAAGAGGGCACTTGACTAACGGCAAGTGCCCCCCCGCCCGTTACTCACTTCGTCCTCGCGCGCCCTTCTCCTCCGACCCCGCCGCCGCCCGCCGCCCCGTCGCCCCCGCAGCCCCACCGCCCCGTCGCCCCCCCGCCCCGGCCCCCCGCCGCCCCGCGCCCCACCGCCGCCCCGGCCCCCCGCCACCCCGCGCCCCCCGCCGCCTCCTCCACCGCCCCGCCCCGGCCCCCCCGCCGCCCGGCCCCCCCGCCGCCCGCCGCCCCGTCGCCCCCGCCGCCCCACCGCCCCGTCGCCCCCCCGCCCCGGCCCCCCGCCGCCCCGGCCCCCCGCCACCCCCGCGCCCCCCGCCGCCTCCTCCACCGCCCCGCCCCGGCCCCCCGCCGCCCGGCCCCCCCGCCGCCCCGCCTCCTCCACCGCCCCGCCCCGGCCCCCCGCCGGCCGGGCCCCCGCCGCCCCGCCTCCTCCACCGCCCCGCCCCGGCCCCCCGTCGCCGGCCCCTCCCCGACCCGTCGGCGCCCCCCACAGTGAGCCCCTCCCATTTTTTTTCTGTTTTTTTGTTTTTTTTCTGTTTAGATAAGGTTTTTTAGTTTATGTTTTTTCAGTTTAGAATTAATTAGTTTAGGTTATTTAGTTTAATTAGTTTAAATAGTTTAGTTTTAATTAGTTTAGGTTTTTAGTTTAGGTTTAGGTTAAGTAGAAGGGGGAAGAAGAAGAAGAAGAAGAAGAAGAAGAAGAAGAAGAAGAAGAAGAAGAAGAAGAAGAAGAAGAAGAAGAAGAAGAAGAAGAAGAAGAAGAAGAAGAAGAAGAAGAAGAAGAAGAAGAAGAAGAGGAGGAAGAGGAGGAGGAGGAGGAGGAGGAGGAGGAGGAGGAGGAGGAGGAGAAAGAAGAAGAAGAAGAAGAAGAAGAAGAAGAAGAAGAAGAAGAAGAAGAAGAAGAAGAAGAAGAAGAAGAAGAAGAAGAAGAAGAAGAAGAAGAAGAAGAAGAAGAAGAAGAAGAAGAGGAGGAGGAGGAGGAGGAGAAAGAAGAAGAAGAAGAAGAAGAAGAAGAAGAAGAAGAAGAAGAAGACGGGGGATGAGAAGAAGTAGAAGAATGAGAAGAAGTAGAAGTAGTAGAAGAATGAGAAGACCCCCTGACCCCCCAACCCCGACACCCGACCCCGACTCCACCCCGACACCCGACCCCCTAACCCCCTGACCCCGACACGACACCCCGACCCCCCGACCCCCTAACCCCCTGACCCCGACACGACAGCCCGACCCCCCGACCCCGAAACAGCACCCCGACCCCGACACGGCACCCCGACACCGACACGGCACCCCGACACCGACACGACACCCCGACCCCCGACACGACACCCCCGACACCCCGACACCCCGACCCCGAGACCCCGACCCCGACCCCGACCCCGAGACCCCGACCCCGACCCCGACCCCGACCCCGACCCCGACACCCCGACCCCGAGCCTGACCCGACACCCCGACCCCGACACCGACACGGCACCCCGACCCCGTCCCGACACCCCGACCCCGAGACCCCGACCCCGACACGACACCCCGACCCCCGACACCTCCCGAAAAGGTGTTCTTTGGCCTTCCAGAAGCCGACGGGGTTATATATTTGTGAATTATTAGTTAGGTCATATATCTTTCGATTTTGTTATGAAAAACATCATATATAATTGTGTTGATCGGGTAGTTTTAAATGTGCAGTTGTTTCATCGCTGCGAGGTTTGGTGTTCGACGACCTCGCCGTGCGTTTGACGAGCTCTGCCCCTTCGTTCGTGGGTGAGCACAAATGACATGTCCTCCTCCCCCATCAATTATTTGATCTATTCCGATGAAACTTGATAGCTAGATATATATGTGTCTTGAATCATCAGTATGCGTAACCAATATGTGTCTCCCATTCGAAAGCGTCATAGTTATAAATATGCATGCATTTGCATATTTATAACCTTGATTCTTTCGAATTGTCCAACGCTATCCATGGACAGCCCGAGTATGTTTAGATTGGGTTCGTTTTCCCATATGCTTTGCTCCGGATCCGACGCATAAATTTCGTCAGTGCCTCCCCTGTTGTTCTCCGGGTACACATCCTCTCTGTTTATTGCAGAGACGTGTATCAGGAGAACAACGGGGAGGTGCTGCCGAAATTTTGCGTAGGATCCGGGGCATAGCATGGGAAAATGAACCCAATCTAAACATACTCGGGTGGGATTAGGACCTATCATTACCTATTAGAGTGTAGGTTGCATGGACGTAATAAAATTGACAAAGTAGATCAACTGATGAATACATACATGGTGAATTATATATATATATATATTTGTTGTGTGTCTAGTAGCTCTGAAAGTCAAGATGAGTGATCGTGCGTGGATGTACACCGGTCACACTGGTCAGAACAAATGGAGCACTGAATGGTTCACAAAAACCAAGGGGTTTGTGCGAGCCGCATTTGCAAATGGCCAGAGGAAAACCTAGTGCCCCTGTTTACGGTGCGGCAATTGGGAAAAGAGGACAGAGGCTGAAATGGGCAAACACCTGCAGAAGAGTGGTTTTACGCCCGATTATACGGTGTGGACATTTCATGGTGAGTCTGCCCAACGTGACCGAGCTGAGGTGGATCGTCGTCGCACCGACGAGCATGGTACCGGGATGGAAAACATGGTGCAAGACTTTGATGATGCTCGGGATTCGGACGAGGAGATGGAGGAATCTGCAAAGGCCTTCAATGAAATGTTGGAGTCTTCAAAACGTCCGCTCCATGAGCACACTGAGCTTTGTCAGTTGGATGCCATCTCACAAGTAATGGCTCTGAAGGCTCAGTTCAACTTGGGCAGAGAATGCTACGATGCAATGATGACAGTATTTGGACGCTTTCTACCCAAAGGCCATGTAATGCCTGCAAACCTGTACCAGTCGGACAAAATCCTCCGTGCACTGAAGATGCCCTATGATAAGATACATGCCTGTGAGAAAGGATGTGTCTTGTTTAGGCTTGACTATGCGGACTTGAACTATTGTCCCATTTGCAAGTCTTCCAGGTATGTTGTGGTAGACAACGGTATGGGTGAGAAGACACAGACCAAAATCCCCGTTAGTGTTCTTCGGTATATGCCAATCGTACCAAGACTTCAACGTCTTTTCATGGTCGAAGAGACGGCCAGACAGATGACATGGCACAAAACGGGCAAAAGAACCGAACTAGATGCAGATGGGAAACTTCTGGCGGAGGCGGCGGAGAGGCAGCGGGAGATGGAGGAGAGGACGAGAAAGATGATGGAGGAGGAGAGGGCACGGAATGACATGCAGGCAAGGGCCATGTACGAGCTCCTTGTGGTAAGTTTCTTCTGCAGATTACTTGCTAGTCTTAACATTTGAGTCTCATTACTAACTAGTATGACTCTGTTCTGAAAACCAAATGTGCAGTCTGTGTGCGAGAAGTCCGGTCAGCCCGCTCCGCCGATGCCAGTGATTGCTCCTGGGAGCACGGTGAGTTTAGTTTGAATGGACATTACTTGGTAGTCTTAACATTTGTGTGTCGTAATGCTAACGAGACATTGGAAATGATCTTTGGTGCAGCTTAACTCCAGAAACGCATCGCACGATCCTTCTCCAGGTAGCGGCACTAGCCACCCCGCTCCTACACCTCCCTGATCACGGTAAGTTTCTCTAGTGTTTTGCTTAACAAATGCATAAAGACCTAGACTTAGCTTTATTTCCTCCAATATGCTTACCATAATGACCTAGAGTTAGCTTATTTTCCTCCAAAATGACCCATTTTACCTAGGTTAGCTTATAAATGATGCAGTTCATCCAAGTTAGCACAAAAATGACCCATTTTACCTAGATTAGCTCCTAAATGATCCATTTTACCTACGTTAGCTTTAAAATGGCCCATTTCACCTAGGTTAACTCCAAAATGACCCATCTTACCTAGGTTATCTCATAAACGATCCATTTCAACTAATTTAGCTCATAAACAATCCATTTGACCTAAGTGAGCTAAAAAACGATCCATTTCACCTAAATTAGCTCTTAAATGATCCATTTCACCTAAGTTAGCTCAAAAAGATCCATTTCAACTAAATTAGCTCTAAAATGACCCATTTTACGTAGATGAGCTCCTAAATGATCCATTTTACCTACGTTAACTTTAAAATGACCCATTTCACCTAGGTTAGCTCCAAAATGACCCATTTCACCTAGATTAGCTGCAAAATGACCCATTTCACCTAGGTTAGCTCCAAAATGACCCATTTCACCTTACTTAGCTCAAAAACGATGCCCTTCACCTTAGTTAGCTCATAAACGACCCATTTCAACTAAGTTAGCTCATAAATGATCCATTTCAACTAAGTTAGATCATAAACAACCCATTTCAACTTAGTTAGCTCATATATGATCCATTTCACCTAAGTTAGCTCATAAATGACATATACTTCTTGTTCTAGTCTTCTTCTTGTTCTAGTCACCTATTTCTAACTTTCTTATTTACCATTTTGCAGATTTCATTCACTTCATGGAAGCTAGCTTGCTATGATGGAGTGCTTGCTTTTCCTTTCATGAAACTTTGCATTGTATCTAGCTTGTTATGATGGATGGAACTATGTGATATGGATCATTGCATCTAACTTGCTATGTTGATGAAACTTTGCATTGTAATATATATATGGATGGAACTATGTGTATGGATGGAACTTGCTTATGTATGAACAATGTGTATGGATGAAACTGATGTGATATGTGATATGAAACTTATGTGCTGGATATGTGCTGGATATGTGATATGAAACTTATATATTTTCTGTGCAAATTGTGGGATTTAATAAAAAACAGAAAAAACAGACAATATGCAGGCTCTTTGCCGTCTGCCACCGACGGCAAAGAGCTCTTTGCCGTCTGCCGCGGACGGCAAAGAAGCCACGTGGCAGCCAACTATGCTTCCTGGGAGCTGACCCATTTGGTCAGTTTGCCTACAGTGGCAGACGGCAAAGACTTTGCCGTCCGTGGCAGACGGCAAAGAACCTGCACTTTGCCATCAGTGGCAGACGGCAAAGAACCTGCCATCTAGTGACGTGTAGATGACATCATAACGCGGACGGCAAAGAACCTGCCATCTAGTGACGTGTAGATGACATCATAAGGCGGACGGCAAAGACCAGAGAAATTTTGCCGTCTGCGGCGGACGGCAAAGGTCTGCCGTTAGCCACTTAACGGACTGACAGTGCAATTATTGCCGTCCGCCCTCTTTGCCGTCCGCCGCAGACGGCAAAGAGCCTTTGCCGTCCGCCTCCAGGAAGCAGACGGCAAAGCAGCTGTTTACCGTAGCCTTCTTTGCCGGAGCCTTTTGCCGTCCGCGGCTGACGGCAAAGGTCTTTGCCGTCCGCCTTTCGAGCCTTTGCCGTCCGCCGTGGCAGACGGCAAAGTAGCTGTTTCCTGTAGTGTATGTCTTATGCAAGAGTCGCGGTGATCTTCACCTTTCCTTTTTATACTTTATCCTTTAGCAAGCACATTGTGTTGGAAAGATCCTGATATATATATCCACTTGGATGTAAGTTATCATAAACTATTATTGTTGACATTACCCTTGCGGTAAAAGGTTGGGAGGCAACACTATAAGCCCCTATCTTTCTCTGTATCCGATTAAAACTCCATACCCAGAAGTATTGCGTGAGTGTTAGCAATTGTGAAAGACTAAATGATAGTTGAGTATGTGGACTTGCTGAAAATCTCTTATATTGACTCTTTCCGATGTTATGATAAATTGCAATTGCTTCAATGACCGAGATCCTAGTTTGTTAGTTTCAATGATGTTTCTGATTCATACTTGACATTGTGAATAGATTGTTACTTTAGCATAAGAAATCATATGACAATATATATATATATGTGTGTGTGTGTGTGTGTGTGTGTCTATATATATGTTGCTGTTATAAGAATGATCATGATGCCCTCATGTCCGTATTTTATTTTATCGACACCTCTATCTCTAAACATGTGACCATATTTTTCGTTATCGACTTCCGCTTGAGGACAAGCGAGGTCTAAGCTTGGGGGTGTTGATACGTCCATTTTGCATCATGCTTTTATATCGATATTTATTGCTAGTTCATACTCTAGTGGTATATATATACTCTAATTCATTCATAAAACTTGTTACTCCCTCCATCCCAAAATAAGTGTCTCAAATTTAGTACAAAGTTTTACTAAAGTTGAGACACTTATTTTGGTACAAAAGGAGTATTATTTTGTACTTGCCGGCAATGAGTACCTACAATTGCCATTACTGGTCTTCTTGCAACTTCATCTCATTGACGACAAGACTGATCACTTTGATAAGATGCTTAGGCTGAGGGAGCAGAGGAATCAACTAGTCCAGGAGAGGGGTCAGCTGAAGAAGGAGAGAAAGCTCTTGAGGGACGAGAGGAATGATCTAAAGATGCAAAGAAACTCATTTCAGAAAAGAGGGGGAGCAATAGGAACAAGCTATCCCAGATGAAGTTAATGATTGAACAAGAGATGTGATGTAGTTTGGTTGAAGACGCGTGTTTGTGAAGATGAACTTGTATTATTTTTAGAACTACTAACATTTTTGAAGTTGAAACTAGTTAAGTTGATGAGTACCAGTTTGTGGAGTTCAACTGGTTTAAATTGTTTTATGTAAAAGAATTATTAGCGAAAAATCAATTTGCTAGTGTTGGCAAACATGGAACAACAGTGGTAACATAAACTTACTGCTGGTGTTTGCCATGTGGCGCGACATCAGTACCTAAAATAGTCCTGACGTGTGCTCCAACGCCACCAGTAAAATTTTCACTGGCGTCATATGAAAGTGCAACTATCCCTGGGTGGTTTTGGTAATTATTAACAACATATAGCTCATTGAGCTAATGCTGTTTCAAGATAAATATTTCAGGAAAGCTCAATGCTTGGCATGGCAAGAATTAGAAATGTGGACCCCTCAAAATGCTAAGGACACATATTGGCTCAAGCTCAAGACTCTACATTTTACTTTTAGTGATCCAACATCACATTGAGTCCATAGGAAAAGCCAATACTATTAAAAGGAGATGAGGTGTTGCTTAATGGCTTACTTGCTCAAAATGCTTAGTGATATGCTCCAAAAACCCTCAACCACTTTCTCATATCCACATTTGTCCCAAACCAAAAGTCAAACTCGTCTGAGGGAGTTCTGGATTAAGGGGTCCTCGGACGTCCGGCCTATTATCTATGGGCCGGACTGATGGGCTGTGAAGACATGAAGGCCGAAGACTGCACCCGTGTCCGGATTGGACTCTACTTGGCGTGGAAGGTAAGCTTGGCGACCAGCTATGAAGATTCCTTCTTATGTAACCGACTCCATGTAAACCCTAGATACCCCCGGTGTCTATATAAACCGGAGGGGTTAGTCCGAAAATCATACATCCATACATACATATACATTACCATAGTCATACAGGCTAGACTTCTAGGGTTTAGCCACTACGATCTCGTGGTAGATCCACTCTTGTAATACTCATATTCATCAAGATCAATCAAGCAGGAAGTAGGGTATTGCCTCCATAAAGAGGGCCCGAACCTGGGTAAACATCGTGTCCCCCGTCTCCTGTTACCATCGATCCTAGACGCACAGTTCGGGACCCCCTGCCCGAGATCCGCCGGTTTTGACACCAACATTGGTGCTTTCATTGAGAGTTCCACTGTGCCGTCGGCAAAGGGCTCAATGGCCCCTTCGATCGTCAGTAATGACGTTGTCCAGGGAGAAACCTTCCTCCCCGGACAGATCTTCGTATTCAGCGGCTTCGTACTGCGGGTCAACTCGCTTGGCCATCTGCAGCAGATCGACAGCTACGGCCCTGGCCATCAGGTCAGATTCGAAAGCTTGAACTACGTCGCGGATATCCGTGGAGACTTGATCTTCAAGGGATTTGAGCCCGCGCCGATCGCTCCCCCTCACCCCGATGAGCGTGACTTAAATCTGTCATCGGATCGCACCCAGGAGATGGTTCCTACGGCTGCAACGGCCTTAGAGCCAAAGTAGATTGGGCCATCCGAGGCCGCAGAGTCCACGATGTTGGAGCCGCACATGGACTTAACGCCCTGCAATATTCGATTTAACGGAACTTCGGACTTGTCTCCGGCTATAAGTTCCGGACTGTGTACGCCTGCGGACACCGAGCTAGATCAGTTATCGATCTTCGAGTTCAGCACCGCTGACGTTTTCCAGCACTCGCCTTTGGGTGACGTGCTAAAATCTTTAAAGACTTTGTCCTTGGAGAAGGACACACAGCCGAACTATGTCCGGTTTGAGCCAGAGACGGATGACGGGGAATTTTGCTTCCCACCCGCCACCCACTTCATAGCCACTGTCGATGACTTAACCGACGTGCTTGACTATGGCTCCGAAGACATCGACAGTATGGACGACGATGCCAATATGGAGCAAGGCTAAGACCCGCCATTCACCAGACGTTGGACGGCTACCTCTTCGTATGACGTGTACATGGTTGATACACCCAAAGGATCTGGCGACGACAACGAAGAGCCAGATGCGAATAAAACCTCTGAGATGCAGTCCAAGCGCCGACGCCCCAAGCGTCGTTCTAAGCCTCGTCGCCCAAAGGACGGCAACACTGGCACCGAAGAAAATAGTACTCCAGGCGACGCCGAAAACAATGAAGACCCTGCCGGAGCTACATCTGAATAGGAGGAACAAGGCAACAGGAAAGACAACCCTGCTGAACATGCCATAGAAGATGACTCGGAGGACGATAGTTACCGTCCACCCTCCAAGGAGGAGACAAGCCTCGGCAACGAAAACTTCATCGTGCCTGAGGATCCTCAGGAGCAGGAGCGCTTTAAGCTTCAGCTCATAGCCACTGCAAGGAGCCTGAAAAAGAAACCATAGCAGCTTCACGCTGAACAAGATCTGCTCGTCGACAGATGGACCGATGTCCTAACAGCCGAAGAATACGGCCTCAAGCGCCCAGCCAAGAGCTATTCGAAACGCAGACTGCTACCTCAATTCGCTGAGGAGGCACCGGAACACATATCTCCCTCGCGTAGCGCGGGGCGACCACCACATGGTCAAAACAGGGCGGCCGACCGGCCACCCCGCGGTCGGGATAAAGCAGCAACTCAGGCTGAACAGCAGCCGGCCCCACTGCCCCAAAAAAATAGAGACGGAAGAGTTCGGGGTCACACGTACGACCTCCGGCAAATCCTGGACAGTAGAGCAGGACATACAAGATCGATCTACGGATCGCGAGGACATGCCTCGAGGCACGACGACAGCTACCTATTCGGACATGACAAACCTAACTACGCCCGGGCCGAATGCCGCAGACGGACTCCATCAGAGCTACGCCGCGACGCGACCCGATACAGAGGTGCCGCACACCCTCTCTGCTTCACAGATGAAGTACTGGATCACGGATTCCCCGAGGGGTTCAAGACCGTCAATATCGAATCATACAACGGCACAACCGATCCAGGAGTGTGGATCGAAGATTTTATTCTCCACATCCACATGGCCCGAGGAGATGACCTCCACGCCATCAAATACCTCCCAATAAAGCTCAAAGTACCAGCTCGGCACTGGTTAAATAGCCTTCCTAAGAATTCCATCGGCAGCTGGGAGGACTTGGAAGAGGCTTTCTTGATAACTTCCAAGGAACTTATGTCCGGCCACCCGATGCCGACGACTTAAGCCACATAGTTCAACAATCTGGTGAATCAGCCAGAAAATTATGGATTAGGTTCCTAACCAAAAAGAACCAGATCGTTGACTCTCCGGATGCTGAAGCCCTGGCGGCCTTTAAGCATAGCATCCGGGACGAATGGCTCGCCCGCCACCTCGACCAAGAAAAGCCGAGGTCCATGGCAGCCCTCACGGCACTTATGACCCGTTTTTGCGCGGGAGAGGATAGTTGGTTGGCTCGCAGTACAAACACAGCCAACGAAACAGGCCCCTCCGAGGCCAACAACAGCACTGGCAGGCTCCGGCGCAACAGACACAAACGCCGAAGCAATGGCGATAACACTGATGACACTACAGTTCACGCCGAATTCAGTGGCTCCAAGTCCAGCCAGCGAAAGAAGCCCTATAAAAGGAGCAGCGGAGAACCATCCAGCTTGGACCGCATACTCGATCGTCCTTGCCAGATACATGGCACCACAGCCAAACCGGCCAACCATACTAACAGAGATTGCCGGGTCTTTAAACAAGCCAGCAAGGCAAACAGTAGAAACAAGGAAGTGGAATCACAGAGCGATGACGAAGGGCCCCGGCAGCCAAACACCGGAGGACAAAAGAAATTTCCCCCTCAATTCAAAATGGTGAACATGATATACGCTACACACATCCCCAAAAGGGAACGCAAGCGCGCACTTAGGGACGTCTATGCGTTAGAGCCAGTCACCCCGAAATTCAATCTGTGGTCGTCATTGCCGATCACCTTTGACCGCTGAGATCATCCAACCAGCATTCGCCACGGTGGTTTAGCCGCACCGGTCCTGGACCCAATCATCGACGGTTTTCACCCGACACGAGTCCTAATGGATGGCGGTAGCAGCCTCAACCTGCTCTATCAGGATACAGTACGTAAAATGAGCATCGACCCCTCACGGGTCAAGCCCACGAAGACTACCTTTGAAGGAGTCATACCAGGCGTAGAGGCCCGTTGTACGGGATCAATAACGTTGGAGGTAGTATTCAGTTCCCCGGATAACTTCCGAAGTGAAGAACTAATCTTCAATATCGTCCCATTCCGCAGCGGCTATCACGCCTTGCTCGGACGAACCGCATTCGCTAGATTCAACGCGGTGCCACATTACGCTTATCTCAAACTCAAGATGCCCGGTCCACGTGGCACCATTACAATAAATGGATATACGGAACGCTCCCTCCGTATAGAGGAGCACACTGCCGCCCTAGCAGCAGAAGTACAGAGCGGCCTTCTCAAGCAGCATTCTAATCCGGCTGCCGAGCCCCTGGACACCATTAAGAGGGTCCGGACCACACTGCAACAGGACAGCTCGGCTCGTCAAGAGCCGAATTAACAATTTGACCTCCGTCCCAGCCCCGACGAGGCAACGACACTAATACCGCGCGTACATAAACCACACACTCAAAACCCCATGGGAATTGATAGAGGCATAACTCGTTCGTGATCCACTGTATGGCTCGACCGACCCTGGGAGCCGCATGCTTTTACTTTTTCTTTTTTACTGGTTTTCTTCTCTTTTCGAGTTTTATACGAACAACCCGCTTGCAGAACACGCCAAGGAGGCGAGGAGCTCTAGCTCACGAGGGAATCCCTAGGTGGTCTCTACTCAACGATTGCCATACCTGCTTTTCATACCCGCATGTAGCTCGCCCTTGGTTGCGGCATGTCAAATAGCCTTACTTGCTTATCGCATTACTTGTGCAAAGTACGCCTCGATGTACTAGTAACATCACAATGGTGAATACACGGTAGCGTCAGCTTGTTATTTAAATTTCCTGTTTACTCACCTTTGTGTTTCTCACTCTTTGCACACGTACACAATGGTATGTATTACCACGCCAGGGGCTCCATTATACCCCGCATTACGGCAATAAAGTCTGAACACTTTTACAGTATAGTTCGGCACCCCGAACTTGTAGCATTATATGCATCGGCTCCGAATCATATCTTTGATCAATAGTTGGGTTGCCCGGCTCCTGTGCTTACTACCTTACGTTCCGTTGTATCGGCTAGGGTAGTAAAGGGAGAACTACTGCGATTGTGTCCTGGTTCTTTTGGACGAGCACCTCTATAGAGAAAGCCGAAAACTGACTGTCATGATGTGGTGAGAGCTGGTCAGCTGTTCGAGAGGTTCCAAATCGTTGGAGATTTTTTCTGCTTCTTGCGAAGAATCGGTTCTTCCGATTAGGCGTCTATAGTGCCCCCGGTTCGGTCTTCCGAATACCAGGGGCTTCGCCAACTTCCTCAATTGTCAAACTCCTATGGATAAGTGAGGGCGGTAAAGTCCGCATAGTCTGCTTGCCTTGTTCGTTGCGCTAAACACCTCCTTTAAGGACCAGAATGTGGAGTAATGAGTGTTTAGATTTATCCCGAACACCCCCATACTATCTACATGGGGGCAGAAGTCGACGACTGGTCAACCCTCAGATTTCATAAACGGCCGCACATGAGGTAAAAGTTTAAATAAACAAATATTATATTACATAACATCATCATTCCATATCACAGGGCAAGTTAATACACATGTTCTCATGGGAATATGATATCCTTCGAACATTGCTCCGCCACAAGGTGGGATCCCTCCAGGACACCATCAAAATAGTGCTCGGGTCGACGATGCTCCTTGCCCTCCGGCGGTCCCTCGGTCATCAGCTTCTTGGCATCCAGCTTTGCCCACTGCGTCTTGACACGGGCAAAGGCCATACGCGCACCTTCAATACAGACCGACCGCTTCATGGCTTCGAGCCGCGGACAGGCACTCACAAGCCATTGCACAAGTCTGAAGTAGCTGTTGGGTACAAGATCGGCGGGCCACAGCCGGACTGTCAAGTCCTTCATGGCTAGCTCTGCCAACCTATGCAGCTCGACCAACTGCTTTAGCTGGTCGCTGAAGGGCACCGGATGTTCGGATCCCAGATATTGGGCCCAGAACAGCTTCTCTGTAGACATCCCCTCTTCGGCTCTATAATGCTCGGCCGCATCCAACACACTGTGCGGCAGATCTGTAAACGCCCCTGGAAAAACCCACATTCAGGATAAGTACAAGGAACGTTTCTTCTACATACTTGCTCTGCATAGGTAAAGAACTTACCCGTCGTAATCTTCTCGGCCACCTGAAGTTCCTGGAGGGCGCTTTGGCCTCGGCTCGTGCGTCCTGGGCGCTCTGGCGAGCCTTCGCCAACTCGGACTCTTGCACCTTACAATCGCGCACCAAGGACTCAAATTTCTCTATCGCGCCCTGGAGCTGTTGCTGCGCCTCGCCAACCCGGGCCTCGTGCTTCTCGCGCGAAGCGTGTTCCTTGGCCGCTTTGTCCTTGGCCTCGGCTAATAACTTCTTAAGGGTTTCCACCTCGGTCGTGGCCCCTAATAAATTTTATGACACTTCAGTCCGGTCGGACTATCTCATTTTTTCGAATATACCCACAGGTTACTGCATACCTCGGCTATCCTCCAGCTGCTTCTTCACGAGGCCGAGCTCCTCCTCGGCCCGCTCTAGTTTCTGCCTCAGTCCGGAGACCTCCGCAGCATTAGCAGTGGCAGCCTGCAGCGATACCTGCTTATTAACATAGACAACCCATGTTAGACTCCTGCGATATTCATTCTTGATCCTCTGTTTGGCTTTTCCTCCCGAACACCAAACAGAGCATCAGGGGCTACTGTCTATGCTGTGATATTTTTTCAACAATCACATTACTTACCTCAAAGCCTATTAGAAGGCTAGTGCAGGCTTCGGTCAGTACGCTTTTGGCAAACTGAACCTTCTCTATTACCGTGTCCATAAGGACACGATGCTCATCCGTGATAGAGGTGCCTCATAGCGCCTCCAGCAGATTATCCGGTGGCTCTGGATGGACAGAGGTCACCGGTGGAACAGGCACGTTACCTCCTTGGGGGGAATGCCGATCGCTGGACCCCGGAGCCATGTAAATCTCCGGAATAGTATCCGGTTGAGGCCCAAAGGGAACTCGGGCCCCGCCACCAGTCCCCGTGGGAACTTTTTCCCCGTGTGTCCGGCGACCGAGGAGTCATCCTGGGACATCACCCCGATGATCTCCGGAATCTCCCCCCGGCCTGGGAAAGTCTTTTTGACACCACCTCATCATCGCCCTTGGGTGAGACGGAATGAGCAGGTGGCGGAAACATGCTAGCCATCTCCTTCGAGTCCAGCGAATCCTCTGTCGAGGATCGCGGGGACCCATCGCGTGCCGGACTGCAGTGACAAAGTTGAAAATATGTCAATATTACAAACCAGGAAGGCCAGACGTTTGCAGATCCTGGTACTTACGAAGCGGCCCGAGGCTTGGTTCGGCGAGGTCGCTCCGGACTGCTATCAACATCCCACGCGGAGTCATCCGCGAGGGAGCCTCTCCCCCTCTTGGGCGCCTCCGCCTCCAAACTCGTGGAGGCCTCCCTTTTCATCCTTCCTACCGCAGGGGGGGAGTCGCTTTCCCCCTCGTCGCCATCATCGGCGGCTGAGGGGTCTATCTCGTCGTCAGACGAGATGACCAAGGTGCTCCTTCGGCGAAGACCACTCTTGGTCCCCTTGGCCGTGGTTTTGACCTTCTTTTCCGGCACGTCATAAGGCGCTGAAAATAGCATCTCCGTAACGAGCGGGGTTTCTTCGTCTTCGGGCAGCGGCGCCGGACTATTAATCCGTCTCGCTAGATCAGCCCAGGCCTGAAAAATAAATTGATAAGAAGGCTTAGTATCCTTCCTCAAAGTATGTCCTTAAAGACTATACCTTGACGGCTTACCGAATTGGCCTGACGCTTTAAGTTGAGCCCGCGATCTTTGGTCGAGGGTGGCGGTGTCTCGCTGGCCTTGAAGAGCACCTTCCAGATATCTTCATGCGTCGTGTCGAAAAGCCTTAGCAGCGTCTGGTGCTTGGCCGAATCGAACTCCCACAAATAACAGGTCTCTTGCCAGGAGGTAAGCCGCATCGGGACTCCGGATCGGAATTCGGGAGCCGCCGCCCAATTGGTGTCGCGGGGCTCGGTGATGTAGAACCACCCCGATTGCCATCCCTTCACCGTCTCTACAAAGGAGCCTTCGAGCCAGGTGATATTGGGCATCTTGCCCACCATGGCACCTCCACACTCGGCCTATTGGCCGCGCACCACCTTTGGCTTTACATTAAAAGTCTTCAGCCATAGGCCAAAGTGAGGTGGGATGCGGAGAAAGGCTTCGCACACAACTATGAATGCGGAGATATTAAGGACGAAGTGGGGGCGAGGTCATGGAAGTACAGTCCATAGTAAAACATCAGTCCACGAAAAATGGGTGGAGAGGGAATCCTAACCCACGGACAAAATGCGCAAGGAACACCACCCTCTCTTGAGGTTCAGGGGTAGGCACGATCTGTCCCTTGGCAGGGAGTCGGTGAACGATTCCCTCGGCCAGGTATCCGGCCTCTCGGAGCTCCTTGATATCTTCCGGCTTCACGGAGGAAGTCATCCACTTGCCTCCCGCTCCGGATCCAGACATGGCTAAATGCTTATTGGAAATAGGGGAAGATGGGAGCTTCTGCGCTGGAGCTCGAGGACGGAAGGACGAAGAAGGAGGGGGCGTGGGTGAAAAGCACGAATCCTTATCCCCTTATAAAGGCTATGAATATCACCCCCCCCCCCCCGTTGGTCATAAAATCTGCCTTTTCCCAATGGGTAGTGTAAACGGCGCAGTTGGATTACCCGCGCATGTATTAATGGAAATTCCGCAATAAGGGCACACGATCTCCGCTTTGACAAGACGTGCCAATAGAACCGCATCTCAAGACGTGGGACGGTGGGCTGGCCAACGGTTCGAAAAAAGGACCAGGCAGGTGTAGCGTCATGTTACTCAAAAGCTGTCAAGCGGATAGAACTCGTGTGAAATATATATTCTCTCTGCGGTTGTGTGTGGTACATGGCAGGTCCGGATAATGTCGTCGCATCCGAAGACTATCTTGGAGTTCGGAGAAAGGAGAACCCGCCTTGCAATGCCGAATACAATCTGCGCACCGGTCTCCACGTCATTGAAAGCCAGGTTCAGGGGCTACCGAGGGAGTCCTGGATTAAGGGGTCCTCAGACGTCCGGCCTATTATCTATGGCCCGGACTGATGGGCTGTGAAGATATGAAGGCCGAAGACTGCACCCGTATCCGGATTGGACTATACTTGGCGTGGAAGGCAAGCTTGGCGACCAGCTATGAAGATTCCTTCTTATGTAACCGACTCCATGTAAACCCTAGATACCCCCGGTGTCTATATAAACCGGAGGGGTTAGTCCGGAAAGCATACATCCATACATACATATACATTACCATAGTCATACAGGCTAGACTTCTAGGGTTTATCCATTACGATCTCGTGGTAGATCCACTCTTGTGATACTCAAATTCATCAAGATCAATCAATCAGGAAGTAGGGTATTACCTCCATAAAGAGGGCCCGAACCTGGGTAAACATTGTGTCCCCTGTGTCCTGTTACCATCGATCCTAGACGCACAGTTCGGGACCCCCTACCCGAGATCCGCCAGTTTTGACACCGACATCGTCCCCACCGAAACATTCTATTCGGCACCACCGAGTTCACTTGTCATAGCCACTGCCACAAACCCTAGTCACTTCGGTCTCACCGATAGGGATCTCGGTCTCACCGAGATGGGATTGCAAACTCTCTGTTTCCCTTCATAACGCTTTGGTCCAACCGAGATGAGCGATCGGTCCCACCGAGTTCGCAATGCAAACTCTATGTTTCCCCTTCGTAACGTTTTGGTCTCACCGAGATGAGCGAATCGGTCCCACCGAGTTTGCCTGACCAACTCTCTGGTTAGCTTATTACCAAAGTCGGTCTCACCGAGTTTGTGTAATCGGTCTCACCGAGATTACGTTATGCCTTAACCCTAATGACATCGGTCCCACTGAGTTGACATGTCGGTCCCACCGAAAAACCTAACGTTCACATTTGAACTAAATCGGTCTGACCGAGTTTTCTGATTCGGTCCCACCGAGTTTGGTGAATTGTGTGCAACGGTTAGATTTTGTGTGGAGGCTATATATACCCCTCCACCCACTCTTCATTCGTAGAGAGAGCCATCAGAACATGCCTACACTTCCAGCATACATTTTCTGAGAGAGAACCACCTACTCATGTGTTGAGGTCAAGATATTCCATTCCAACCACATAAATCTTGATCTAGCCTTCTCCAAGTTGCTTTCCACTCAAATCATCTTTCCACCAAATCCAAATCTGTGAGAGAGAGTTGAGTGTTGGGGAGACTATCATTTGAAGCACAAGAGCAAGGAGTTCATCATCAACACACCATCTATTACCTTTTGGAGAGTGGTGTCTCCTAGATTGGTTAGGTGTCACTTGGGACCCTCCGTCAAGATTGTGGAGTTGAACCAAGGAGTTTGTACGGGCAAGGAGATCGCCTATTTCGTGAAGATCTACCCTAGTGAGGCAAGTCCTTCGTGGGCGATGGCCGTGGTAGGATAGACAAGGTTGCTTCTTCGTGGACCTTTCGTGGGCAGAGCCCTCCATGGACTCGCAATCGTTACCCTTCGTGGGTTGAAGTCTCCATCAACGTGGATGTACAATAGCACCACCTATCGAAACCACGCCAAAAATCTCCGTGTCTACATTGCGTTTGCTCCCTCCAAACTCCTCTCTTTACCTTCATGTGCAATGTTTTACATTCCGCTGCTATACTCTTAGACTTGCATGTGTAGGTTGATTCCTTGACTTGTGCTAAGTTGTTAAAATCTGCCAAGACTTAAAATTGGGAAAAGGCAAGATTTTTATTAAGTCAAGTAGTCTAATCACCCCCCCTCTAGACATACTTTCGATCCTACAAGTGGTATCAGAGCTTTGGTCTCCATTTGCCTTGATTTCCATAGCTTTTGGTGATTGTAGCCTTGGTTTCACAACCTAGGAGAGTATGGCGTCTAGTGAGGGAAATTACCACTGTAGAGGTCCTTACTTTGATGGTACTAATTTTGCTAGTTGTAAGCATAAGATGAAAATGCATATTCTTGGGCATAACCCCGCCGTTTGGGCTATTGTGTGTATTGGCTTGCAAGGTGAATTCTTTGATGGGAGAGAACCAAATCGTGAAGCTACCGCGGAAGAGTTGAAGATGCTGCAATACAATGCTCAAGCTTGTGATATTCTCTTCAACAGATTGTGCCCCGAAGAATTCAACAAAATTAGCCATCTTGAGAATGCAAAGGAAATTTGGAATGCTTTGATTGATATGCACGAAGGTACCGACTCCGTCAAGGAATCCAAATTGGATGTGCTTCAAAGTCAACTTGACAAGTTCAAAATGAAGGATGGTGAAGGTGTCGCTGAAATGTACTCTAGGCTTGCTCTCATCACAAATGAGATTGCTGGCTTAGGAAGTGAAGAGATGACCGATTGATTCATCATCAAGAAGATCCTAAGAGCCTTAGATGGAAAATATGATACCGTGTGCACATTAATCCAAATGATGCCCAACTACAAAGATCTCAAGCCAAGGGAAGTCATTGGAAGAATTGTTGCTCATGAGATGTCACTCAAGGATAAGGAAGAGCTTCACAACAAGTCAAGTGGTGCATACAAAGCCTCATGTGATGCTCACACATCATCAAGTGAGAAACAAACCCTCAATGAAGAATTGAACCTAATGGTGAAGAATTTCAACAAGTTCTACAAGAGTAGAAGCAAGGAAAGAAGTTCCAAGTCAAGGTCCTACAATGACAAAAGATCTTCTAGTCATGAGCGTAATTGCTACAATTGTGAAAGACCCGGACACTACTCCAATGAGCGTACGGCCCCCTACAAAAGAAGAGAAGATTCACCCAAAAGAAGAAGTAGAAGAGAAGAATCACCACCTAGAGAGAAGAGGAGTAGAGATGATCGTTATGAACGAAGAACCTCTCGGAGAAGCAAGGATTCGGAAAGGAAGGACAAGTCATCAAGGAGCTACACAAAACGAAGACATCAAGCTCATGTTGGTGAATGGGTATCCGGCTCCAACTCCGACCATCACTCCGAAAGAAGTTATCACTCCGACTCCGAATATACTCAAGATGAAGGTGTTGCCAGTCTAGGACTTGTGTCAACCAACTCCTATGACATATTTGACTCTCCAAATGAAGGAATTGGAAGATGCTTCATGGCTAAAGGCCCAAAGGTATCACACCCCGAGTATGTTGATTTCAATAGTGATGAAGATGATTTGCTAGGTGATGATGATTTACTTGTTGACAACTCTAGTGATGAAAACTTTGATGAACTTGCTATTAATCATGATAATCAAGATAAAACAAATGATGATGATAAGAAGGAGATTGAGCGACTAACTAAATAATTAAACACTCTTAATTTAGCTCATCAAACTTCCTTGGAAGATCATCGAGAACTTTTAAAGACTCATGAGAAGTTGCGCTTTGAAAAGCTCAATCTTGAGCAAGAGCATGAGTTTTTAAAAGCCAGCAATGATGATCTTCGCAAGAAAAGTTCTTCTTACATTGCCAAGCGTTTACTCTTGTCTACTTACATGCCACAAGTTAAATCTAGCAACAAGGGTAAGAAAGATTCTTCATCTAGTAGTAACAACAATCATGCTAAATCCAATGTTGTTGCTTCTAGTTGTTCTCTTGATTCCACTAATGATTCTCTTAGCCAAGTTACACTTGAGCAAGAAAATAGCTTATTGAAGGGAATTATAGAGAAAGGTGTTTACAAGAGCCTTGCCGGGAGTAAGCAATTTGAGGAAATTGTACGCAAGCAAGGAAGGCATCAGAAGAATCAAGGAATTGGTTTTGAACGAAAGTTCAATGCCAATGGAGTTGAGTGGGAAGAAGGTCAATACCCCAAGACAAGTTTGTTCCTCAAAAAGAGAAGTATGATCCTACTTCTTTCCAAGGGACACAAGCTCAAGATGATCTTCCACCACAAGACCACAAGCAAAAAGGCAAGGACAAGCTTCAAGAGGAGATTGATGCATTTGAAGAAGCTCCTAAGGCCTTGGTCAAGTGGGTTCCCAAGACTACATCAAGTTCTACTTCATCAAGTACGACTACAACTCCAAAGATTCCCATCAAGATGATGTGGATCCGGAAGAAGAACTAGAGAGTTCTTGAGGGTGACTCCTCCAACATACTTCACTCATATCATTTTGGCGAGGACAAGTGCAAACAACTTCCACATCTTGCACTAGTTCAAGGAGTCACAAACCCTCTTGTTGGTAAGACAAGGGACAAGGTAACCTAATGTTTTCATGGACATCATCTCGTGTGTACATCACTCTATGTCTATGGATATCCTTGTTTGTTCCCTGTGGGACTAACCCGTGTAGGTATTGAAAGTGCAACTCACTCCAATGGATTGCTCCAAATGATCTACATCAACATTGAGCATCCACATCTTCAACACCTACATGAAGTCATCATCGACAAAACCCAAGGTTAGTTCATCTCTCTTAGGGGATATCACATCTAGGGGGAGCTTTACTCTAATCAATTGAGCTAAATCAACTCTAATGATGTGAACACAACAATGCTTTATGTAAAAGTGGTAACCCCACTTATGCTTAAACGATGAGTATGACCTATGATCAAATGTTCTCATTTGACTCCTAAGTCAATATACTCATATATAGATGACCTAGTCATCGCCAATTGCTTGATAGATGCTAGAGTGTTTGTGCATGCTTTGTAACATATTTCATTTGCCATTTTATTGTGTGAGCATGTTGATTGCATATTTTATTCATTCGAGGACATCCATTTGTTGCTTTGATTATTTGGCTTTTCTCTTCTGCCAAATGGACGGACAAGAATGCCTAAGAACTCCCTCTAACTATATATGCTTTTCTCGTCTCAAACTCTATTCATGCTACATCACAAAGTTTGATCAAGTCAGATTCGAACCACTCTGTGTGAGGATTACTCGGAGTCCCCGATTCGTCATAGGCTTCAACTTCCAAAACCTCTTTGTGCATTTCGGTATGACCGAGTCATCCACTTCTGTCACACCGAGTTCACTAAGTTGATCTAGGTTTTCCATCTCAGTGCAACCGATTTGAACCTTTCAGTCACACCGAGTTGCAGTAACCGCTTGCAATTCTGCATCTCGGTGCCACCGAGTTGTTCCACTCGGTCACACCGACAGGGTCTGGATATATATATCCATGGGTGAGATTTTGGAAATTTCTTCAAAAGCCCTCGGCCCGCGTGTATCCTGCTCTGCCTCCTAGGTTCTCCGGATCGTCTCCTCGCCGCCAGCGACCTCCCGCCGCTGGTCTCCGTCGCCATCAACGGAATTCTGCTCCGCCGTTGTCGCCGTAGCGAACTCCCGCCGAACTAGGGTATGGGTTCGATACTTTGTGCTATTTCCTTACTCCGATTCCTAGCACATTGCTTTGCCATGATCATTGCCACGTATGAAAACAATCTATCCAGAGAAAACATCCTTTAGGTTAGGTTTGATTCGAAAATTTAGGGTTAGGTCTCCGCCGAACTCATCTCGGACCGACCGAGTTGTAGAAATGGTCTCACCGATTTGGCTTAGGCCATTGCACATGCATTTTTCGGTCTGACCGAAAATTGCAAATCTGTGTGACCGAGTTCAACTCTCGATGAAACCCTAGCAATCTCGGAGCCACCGAATTGTGACTTGGTCTGACCGAGATAACTAGTTTAGGTTCCAAAAGTTGCTTCGGTGTCACCGAGTTTAACAAATCGGTAGCTCCGAAATCATTTCTGTGGAGAACTAAAACTAAGTTTTTGACTCATCTATTTTGCAAAAACTCTGCACTTTGTGATGCTCATCTACTCTACCTCATCTATATCTATTCACAGGGTTTGCTGTCAGTTTGCTTGCCAAGATGTCTAACCAGAGTGACGGCCAGAACAGAACTGAAGAGCAAGTGCAAATGAGTGAGGGCACTAGTCCCTCAAGCAGTTATGATGAGGGCAGCAGGAGCACACCAAGTAAGTTGCCCAAGGCAGCCACTAGAACAAGGAAGAAGAGAACCTCAGACTCTGAGGATGAGGACTATGTGGCTGTTGAGGATGAGGCCACCTCAAGGAAGAAAGTGCTAAAGAAGGAATATGGCACTGCTGCTGCAACAAAGCCTGGTATGCACAAGAAAGCACCTGCCAAGAGAGTGCCAACATCCAAGCCTAGGAAAGCAGCCTTGGAAGAAACAATGGAGTTCACTCTTGAACCCAAAGAGGCTGGAGATGGCAAAAAGAGGAAGGAGAGGGTCAAGAAGACCATTGCCAGAGTTATTGGCAAGTCCTCTATGTTTAGAGATCCATAAGAAGATGAAGAGGAAGAGGATGCTGCACCAGCACCCAAGTCTCAGAAACTTATGGGAGATGCTATCAAGTCAGGGGCTGCAACATCAAAGCCGAAAACTGCTCCCAATGCAACACCTCAAGCTCAGAAGCCCACTAAGACAAAGAGAAGCACCAGAAATATTCCTGCAGAAGAGAAGAACAAGGCCCAGTGCCTGAAGTTGAAGAAGAGGATGATGAAGCCCTAGTGCTGAGAAAACTAAAGCCAAAGATTCCAGACCACAGTGACACTCATCCAGTGGCTGAGGACATGCACATCAGGAAAGATGCTGGACTGAGATTGTGGAGACAGTCTGATCCATATGCTGTGAGGAGGAGAACTGCTGTGGACTACAGGTTTCACACCAAAGAACAACAAGATTTCTATGAGACTATTCTGCTTGACAAGAAGCCAATTGTCTGTGACATGAAGTGGGTTGATTGGGAATTCATTGATGAGAATGAAGATCACTTCCCAGGTGTACATGAAAGTTTCAAAGCTTGTGGAGTGGACAAATTTGTTGGGCAGAAGCTCACCAAATGGAATGATGAGCTAATCATGCAATTCTACTCCACTGCTCATTTCTATCGAGATGGAAGGATAGTGTGGATGTCTGGAGGTACAAGGCACCAATCAACTGTTGAAGAATGCGCCAAGTTAATCAATGCCCAGGAAGAGCATGAGGATGATTTGGATGTGTATGCAAAGAAGAAGAAAGACCACAACTCAATGGCAAATATGTACAAAGAGATCCCAGATAAAGCTTTAGAGACACATAAGTTTGGATCTGTACACTATTTGTTGTCTGGTCTGCCTACAATCAACACCATCCTAAGGCATACATTGTACCCAAATCTGGAGATCACAAGATGATTAGAGGACATTCCATCAACTTGCTGCAGATCTTTGATGTTCCTCAAAAATTCAAGGTCATGAGTCTGATTGTGGAGACAATCAAGAGGACAGCTGCTGACCAGAAAAGATCTTGTGGGTATGCTCCACACATTCAGGTGCTCATCAACTCAAAGATGGGCACAGGCACTTACTATTGGACAAAGAGCATTTACCCTTGCACCCAGATTTTGAAGATAACACAGTAGTGATCAATGAGGATGAACCTTCATCAGTGCAAGCACAAGAAAAGAGAGCTAAGGCAAAGGTAGAGAAAGTTGCAAAGATGCCAAGTATTGAGGAGGCATCTGAAGTGTTCCTGAAGAGCAAACAAGATCAACTAGCCTATCTGATTCAAGCTACATTGAGGATTGAGAAGGGCTTGGCCACCCTGACTCAGAATCAGGAGAGCTTGGAGAGGATCATAGAGACCAAGTTTTATGATCTTGATCTGAAGGTCACTGAGATTCAGACAGCAGTTGAGCAGCTCCAGGAGGAAGCAGAAGAGAAGAGAGGACAAGGTACTACAGATGCTTTTCAGCGACTGCCCAGAGGACAAAGGTCACCTGCAGTGCCAGTACCAGATACGAGAGCTACATCATCTGCACCAGCAGCAACAACTTCTGTGCCACCTGCAGCAGCCACTCCACCAGCTCCAGCTACATCAACTGATGCCTTCGTCCTTGGAGTTCTCTCTACACCACCTCCCGAAGACCAAGCCTGAGAGATGCATAGCACTATGCATTTTCAAACTTTTTGGTAACTTGTTGCCAAAGGGGGAGAAATGTATAGATCATAGGCTTCGAGAGAGTGTGTTTTGCTTCTTTGTCTCTCTTGCTATTTGGTTGAACTTTATTGTGTACTTGTTTGATACTATATGTCCTTGTGTGACATACTTGTATGATCATGTGTTTGATCATATGTTACTTTAATGCTTGCCTAGATAATACTATCTCTTATATCCCATATATGATCATTCACTTTGCTTGGTGATTAGTGCATGCTTTTAATTTCTCTCATTTTGAGCGCTCCACCAAGATGTATGTGACATGGAAGAGTGACCCATGATCCTAGTCGATTGTGTATTTGCATTCAAAAGCAAATCTTAAATAATGCACAAATTTAGGGGGAGCTCTTGCTTATCACATACTTCTCAAAGAGACGATGTATTTCAATCTTATTATCATTTGTCGAAGCATTGATCTATATGTTGTCATCAATTACCAAAAAGGGGGAGATTGAAAGTGCAACTATCCCTGGGTGGTTTTGGTAATTATTAACAACATATAGCTCATTGAGCTAATGCTATTTCAAGATAAATATTTCAGGAAAGCTCAATGATTGGCATGGCATGGATTAGGAATGTGGACCCCTCAAATTGCTAAGGACACATATTGGCTCAAGCTCAAGACTCTACATTTTACATTTAGTGATCCAACATCACATTGAGTTCATAGGAAAAGCCAATACTATTAAAAGGGGATGAGGTGTTGCTTAATGGCTTACTTGCTCAAAATGCTTAGTGATATGCTCCAAAAACCCTCAACCACTTTCTCATATCCACATTTGTCCCAAACCAAAAGTCAAACTCGGCCCCACCAAAACATTCTATCTAGCGCAACCGAGTTCACTTGTCATAGCCACTGCCACAAACCCTAGACACTTCGGTCTCACCGATAGGGATCTCGGTTTCACCGAGATGGGATTGCAAACTCTCTGTTTCCCTTCGTAACGTTTCGGTCCAACCAAGATGAGAGATCGGTCCCACCGAGTTCGCAATGCAAACTCTCTGTTTCCCCTCCGTAACGTTTCGGTCTCACTGAGATGAGCGAATCGGTCCCACCGAGTTTGCCTGACGAACTCTCTGGTTAGCTTATTACCAAAGTCGGTCTCACCGAGTTTTTTTAATCGGTCTCATCGAGATTACGCTATGCCCTAACCCTAATGGCATCGGTCCCACCGAGTTGACATGTCGGTCCCACCGAAAAACCTAACGTTCACATTTTGAACTAAATCGGTCTGACCGAGTTTTCTGATTCGGTCCCACCGAGTTTGGTGAATTTTGTGTAACGGTTACATTTTGTGTGGAGGCTATATATACCCCTCCACCCACTCTTCATTCAAAGAGAGAGCCATCAGAACATGCCTACACTTCCAGCATACATTTTTTGAGAGAGAACCACCTACTCATGTGTTGAGGTTAAGATATTGCATTCCAACTGAGGGAGTCCTGGACTAAGGGGTCCTCGTGCATCCGGCTTGTTGGACATGGGCCGGACTGATGGGCTGGGAAGATACGAAGACCGAAGACTCTCACCCGTGTCCGGATGGGACTCTCCTTGGCGTGGAAGGCAAGCTTGGCAATCAAATATGAAGATTCTTTTTCTCTGTAACCGACTTTGTACAACCCTAGCCCCCTCCGGTGTCTATATAAACCGGAGGGCTTAGTCCGGATCGGCAGATAGACAATTATAGTCATACAGGCTAGACTTCTAGAGTTTTAGCCATTACGATCTCGTGGTAGATCAACTCTTGTAATACTCATATTCATCAAGATCAATCAAGCAGGAAGTAGAGAGGGCCCGACACTACAAAAAAAAGACACATCCGTGACATTTTGGGCCGAACGAAATTTTTTTCTGTCATACTTATGACACTTCTATGACGATAATTGTGACAAAACCCGGTATCATCATAGATGTGGTGGGGTCCTACTTCTATGACAAAAAATCATGACAGAAAATGGGCTTTTCGTCCTGGGCGGGCCGGAGAGGCAGCTGCATGACATTCTTTGGGCCGTCCATGACGGAAAAACCCGTGGTAGAAGCGAGGGCGAGGAAAATATCGGGGTGTTCCCGGTTACGGTGGGTGGTCGGGGCCGAGTGATGCGCGTTTGTCTCATACACGCACGCGCGTGGGTGCGAGGCATTGGGCTCTAACTGAACCCGAGCGAAGCGTTGGGCTCTAACTGAACCCGAGCGAGGCATTGGGCTCTAACTGAACCCGAGCGATCGATCGATGGCTGTTAACTGAACACGATCGAGCGATTCCTTCGCTACTGCTGCTAACTGAAGCCGATCGATGCTGCCTCTGGATGAACAATGAGTGTTGCTGGGGGGGTTTGGATGAACAGTTCCCAGTGGGGGTGGATGAACAGGATCCCGTGGTGTTGCCTCTGGATGCACAGGACCCCGATCGATCGAGCCGGTTGGGGCTGGATGAACAGGAGACCGTGGAGGGCTGGATGAACAGGAGCACCCCGTGGAGGGCTGGATGAATAGTAGACGGTGGAGGGCTGGATGAACAGTAGCCCATGGAGGGGTGGTTGAACAGGAGCCCGTGGAGAGGGTTGGTTGAACAGTAGCTGCTGGAGTAGCGTAGTGGAGGCTGGATGAACAAGAGCCCGTGGATGAACAGTCGCAGGTGGAGGCTGGAGGAGGTCGACGGTGGATCAACAATAGCCCGTGGAGGCTGGAGGGGGTCGACGGTGGAGATGAACAGTATCCCGTGTAGTCCCATTTTGCAGTACGCCACACCCCTCCCGATGAACAGGACCCCCGTTTCGACCGTAGCGCTCCAACACAAGTCCGTTTCCTCCGTTTTGCGGTACGCCACACCCCTCCCGATCAACAGGACCCCCGTTTCGACCGTAGGAGGTCCGTTTCCTCCGTTTTGTGGCACACCAGACCCCTCCCGATGAACAGGATCCCGTTTCGAACGTGCCCGGTCGAACACAAGGCCGTTTCCTCCGTTCTGCGGTACGCCAGGCCTCGTTTCCATCGGCTATTCCATCCAAGCCCTCCCGATGAACACGACGACGCATTCCGTTCCGACCCAGCCGGTTGGCTCCCCATGAACACGACGACGACACTGTTTCTCCATTCCGAGCCAGCCATGAACATGAGCCCTGGCCGTACGTATGCACGAGTAGGCGTTCGAGACCCTGCCCGTATGTACTTACGTGGCCGTATTTTCTTTCTTGCACACTGGCCGCTGTACGTACGTGTACATGCTACGTGCGTGCCTCTACTACGACAAGTGCGCGCCTCTACATCGACCAGTATGTACGTACACGTTCGCAACCAGAATGACAACGCTACATACGCTTCGACCAGGTGGGTCCCGACTGTCAGGAACTTCCTTGCGTGCGAAGATGTAGCTGGTGGGTCCCAGCAGTCAGGGGGTGAATCATTTTTTTTGCCCGGACGCACTTCCTTGCATCCGAAGATGTAGCTGGTGGGTCCCAGCAGTCAAGGGGAAACGTTTATTTCGCAAAATACGGTGGCCCGTCCGGTGGGTCCCCGCTGTCAGGTGGAGGAATAATTATTTCGCGCGTAATAAGGAGGCACTTCCTTGCTGCGGCCGTGGACCCAGCTGTCAGCCTCTCCACGTACAGTACTCTTCCAATGGAAGTCGTTCCTTGACCACGTTGACCACGCCGCGCCGAGAGCACCAGGGCGGTGAGGCCTAGGAAGGGGACGACGGGGAGCCGAGGAAGACGCGGCAGTGGAAGCCCGTGCGGAGAGGAGTACGAGGGTTCACTGATTCGGCTGCGGTGCGAGGCTGCCGTTGCCGCAGGGCCTGGCCAGCGGTGGGAATAGTAGGGGCGGTGAGGCCTCCGCGGCAGCGCAGCCGGCCACGGGAGGCAGGAGCATGCGGCACGACCAGCGCTGCTTTGGGCGGCTGGAGCAAGAATACCAGAGGTTGAAGAAGCACTACGGCCGTTGGATGGACATCGCACGGTCACTGGAGCTAGAATCGTTCATATTGACTAAGTTGACAAAGCACTCCGTCCCCGTCAACTCAGTAGGCCCACAAGTCAGCCACCCACCAAGGTGGGTCCCAACTAGCAGGGGGAGTATTCATTTTTTTGTGCGTAATAAGGAGGCACTTCCGGTGGGTCCGAGCTGACAGCGGGGGGAACGTTTTTTTCGCGAAATACGGTGACCCGTCCGGTGGGTCCCAGCAGTCAGGGGGAACATTTTTTTCGCAAAATATAGTGGCCCGTCCGGTGGGTCCTTGCTGTTAGGTGGAGGAATCATTATTTTCCGCGTAATAAGGAGGCACTTCCTTGGTGCGGCTGTGGACCCAGCTGTCAGCCTCTCCACGTACAGTACACTTCCGATGGAAGTCGTTCCTTAACCACGTTGACCACGCCGCGTTCCGTTGCATGCATGCGTCCATGGGCATGGTGCGTCCCCACTGTTAGCCTCTCACGTACAGTCATCTTCCGATGACTCTCGGTTGTTGACCACGTTGACCACATCGTGCCGAGCACACCAAAGGCCGGTGGACTACGGCGAGGCCCCAGACTGGAACGACCCAGAGATGGGGAAGACGGGGCAGTGGAGTCGCAGATGGAGAGGAGTGGGAAACTTGACTGATTCGGGTGCGCGGCAGCACAGCCGCGGTGCCGCCCACGGGAGACAGGAGCAAGAACAGAGGTTGAAGAAGGAGCACGGCTGTTGGATTAACATCCAACGGTCCAGCTGCTATAATCATTTGTTGATTAAGTTGACAAAGCCCTGCATACACGTCCGCTTAGTAGGCCCACAAGTCAGCCACCAAATCTGACGGGTCCCAGCTATCAATGGGAGGAATAATTTTTTTCGCATAACAAGGAGGCACTTCCTTCCGTGCGAAGATACAGCCGGTGGGTCCCAGCTATCAGGTGGAGGAAACATTTTTTTCAGCTTAATAAGGAGGAACTTTCCTTGCGTGCGACCATGGACCTCGTGGGTCCCAGCCGTCAGGCTCTCCACGTACAGTCCAATTCCGATGACTCTCGTTTGTTGACCACGCCGCACCGAGCGCAGCGAGGCGGTGGACGACGGCGAGGCCTCGGACGGGAACGACTCGGAGATGGGAAGACGCGGCAGTGCAGTCGCTGATTGAGTGGAGGAGAAGGGTTATAATTGGTTCTGGTGCGGCGTGGGGCTCCAGTCGGTGGAGAATAACAGGAGGTGTGGAGGGGTGGAGGGATAGCCTGGCCGGCGGTGGGGTAGCGCTTCGCAGCGATGCGTGCTAAGCAGAGCCGCTAGCCGCTGGAGGCCGGACCAGGCGGTCCCGGCAACGCTGGAAGAAGAAGACGAGAGATTGAAGGTGCATGCCGACCAAGTTGACAACGCCCTGCGTAGGCTTCGACCTATTGGCCCACATGTTAGCCTGCAAAAATGTGGCATATATTTAACCCATGTTTTCTAGAATGTACAGTCCATTTGCTGGGCTGGGTGAACAAATAATTTTGGGTCAATGCGGCCCATTTATATTATCTAAGAAATCCCAGCCCATTTGCACTTCCTTCAAATACACGAATTAGCTGGGCTCGTTATATATATAATGTTATGTTAGAAGGAGCAATTAATATCAAAAATAAACCGGAGAGTCACAATTTCTATATACATAATTAACAAATTAGCGACTTGTTGCTCAAAATAAAAATGAGCGCGTTATTATTACATTGGTCCTTAAAATCTTCTCAAGCTTTTGTACGCAATCACTAGGATTTTCCTTGCCTGTGAGTCAAAAACAACCAGGAGTTTCCTTCCCAACTTCTATTAAACATTTACTTTTATAAGTTAATAACATGTGGGATGTTTTTATAATGTATATATAAGTCTCTATAAAATATACGATAATAGTAATAATATAAATATATATAATGTGGTTAAAAAATACATTGGGCCGCCGATCTTTAAGAAAAAGCCCATAGCCGGTATGGACCTCAAAAAATAAGTTGAAACCACTGTCACCATATGTCATGGGCTACGCATGTTAAAATACAAAACCTAGGCCTAGCTGATACTTATTCGCCCTCTGGGAAAAAATGATACCAGATCCCCGAGCAAACTGGATTATAGAGGGGGCCGGCGGCACGACTGAAGAAGCACATCATGAGCGATTTTTTTTAGTGGATGGCTCTCGATGGCGGCTTTTTACTTGCCTCTGCACCATAGAACATGTATTTTTAGCCTCCTAGTCCGTGGTGGACCAGCAGCCCATTTGCTGGGCGGGCCAACCTACAGAAACCAGCACTCGATTTTTCATGAAGCCCCAAAAATAACGCAGTACTATGTTTGTTTTGAGGCCGAAAACATTACGGCAGGGGTTGAGCGGGGGAGGGGGCAAGACAGAGCAAAAAGATTAAAAAGAGCTGATGCACCATTGCTACCCTAACAAAGCAGGTGCAATTCTTCTTGGGAAGAAGGTGTGTCGTTGACACCCACTTGTCACATACCCCATAGTAGGCATACTAACAAGTTCACACACAAGCACAACAGAAAAGGTAAACATTCGTATCAAACTCAGGTTCACAAGACACGTTCATATTCATAGCCAACATTCACTATCAACAACTCAAAAGATTCATATATACACAAGTTCAGCATGTCTATGGATCCAAATGATTGATAGATCACAGAACAATATTCATAGATAATTCACAAAAAATTCAGATATACGCATGTTCAGTATGTTTATGCATCCAAATGATTGAGATCACAGCCAATATGATCCATGGACGAACTTTAATTACCTAGGGTACAGACTGGTAAATGGTGTTCAGTCGGAGGTACTTCTTGCTAAAATTAATGCTTGTACGACTAACCTTTAAAGTACATAAGAGGCAGCACAGACAATCTGAACTTTGCTTGTATGTTTATCCTCAAATAGTGGCCTTGTGCCGAGGGAGGTTTGAGCAACTTGGCCACTACTTTCATCCAACTAGTTTACTGGCTCATCTTGGTCCTGTAGCTCGCCGAAATTCTACATTGCAGACTGGTAAATGGTGTTCAGTCGGAGGTACTTCTTGCTAAAATTAATGCTTGTACGAGTAAACTTTCGAGTACATAAGAGGCAGCACAGACAATCTGAACTTTTCTTGTAGGTTTATCCTCAAATAGTGGCCTCGTGCCGAGGGAGGTTTGAGCAACTTGGCCACTACTTTCATCCAACTAGTTTACTGGCTCATCTTGGTCCTGTAGCTCGCCAAAATTCTACATTGCAGACTAGTAAATGGTGTTCAGTCGGAGGTACTTCTTGATAAAATTAATGCTTGTACGAGTAAACTTTCGAGTACATAAGAGGCAGCACAGACAATCTGAACTTTGCTTGTAGGTTTATCCTCAAATAGTGGCCTCGTGCCAAGGGAGGTTTGAGCAACTTGGCCACTACTTTCATCCAACTAGTTTACTGGCTCATCTTGGTCCTGTAGCTCGCCAAAATTCAACATTGCAGACGAGAAAGGACGCAGTTGAGAAAATGAACCACCCAAATTTTTTATGCAGTTCAACTGAAATGGAGCATCCCTGGTGTGCAGACTGATTAAGTGCCAGATGAATATACGCGTCAACCAACTTGTCTGGAATTTTTAGACTCCATGCCATACAGTTGCTACCATATCTGCCGATAACCACAAGGCACAAGTTGGGACCAAAGACTGGACTGTGTTTTTCTGGGCTATGCGCCAAGCAATATTTTTAGCGTTCACTCTCCTAATACTTGGAGTTTGACAACTGGTTGACGCCGGTTGATACTCGAATGAATATAGGCACTTCTTGTCAACATCGATGCTTGTGTGAGTGAACTTTGGAGTACATAGCAGCAGCATAAGTATCTGTCCATCTGATCTTTTTGTGCAGTTCTGCTGAAATCACCCAATGCAATGATTTGCCTGCGAGTTCAGGCTCCAAGTTACTCCTTTATAAAATTGGCAAACAGTAGCACAATACCAAATTACCAATACATGGCAAGCACAATAATCAGGATAAAGACCAGTACCAACCTATGTGAGGTAGCATATCAATTACTTTTTCCTTCGACTGGAAGCCGAGATAAGCGAAGTGACTGACAACAAAGGAAGAAAGCAAGCCCAGATTAGCGACTGACAGGAAAGGACGGAAGCTGTCGAGGCAATGAAGCACCCAAAGTTTTTGTGCAGTTCCACCAAAATCGAGCATCCCTGTTGGCACATATATTGAGAGAGTGGGATTACTGTAATAGTTGGACTAGTTGATGAAACATACACTAACAAATAGAATCACCCTCATTATCTTAATGGGTAAAGTTAGCAACATAGTAGTCTTGCTTAAGGAGAGGTATTAGTTTATTTAATCAGTGCCAATTAGCTCAACACTCAAAGCATTGCCATGTATCATAGGTTGCAAAACTTTAACATGCAAAGATAAAGGAGTTTCTCCTGACAGTAGCATGATAAAAATAGAGATGACAACAAACTAATACGGATGAAGGCCTTAGGCCCGTACCAACCTGAGGAAAAAAGCTTATTCATGTAGTTCCATAAGAGATGATAAAGCACTCACTGGAATCACTCAATATTATATATTTTTGAGCACTTCAAATGTATGGTTGAAATCACTCTTGTTTACCAGTGCTGAGATTATATTGAAAGATTATCAAGAACTTCCAGCAGAATTAAAGCACAGGCTGGGATACAGTTCATTGAATTGTCTTGTGTAGTTCCACTAAAATGTATGATTGGCACAACATGATCCCTGTTTGCACAAGTAGGAACAAGGTGAAACCTTCATTAGCTTAGTGAGAAAGGATAGAAAGAAATTAGCATATTACTCTAACAGTAGCATCAAATTCATTATGGACAATACGCAAAACATTGACTCATTGAACCAATGGCAATAAATTGACATTAAAAACAATAGCACTATTATGTCATGACACTAATAATATTCCCTCCCTGCTCCACCACATGATTCACCTCCATAGACAAACATACACACGTACATGATTCAGCATAGGGTGCTACTAAAGATTTGTTTAACTCCACAGAAAAATTAGGCAGCAATAAATTATTGGTACTTAAGTCTATATATATATACCTACCTATACTAATTAGGGACTCCCTAGAAATTACCACGTTAATCAGTAATTAGGAGCCGTGGATCAGGTGCGGCTGAATTTTTATGGTGTAGATCTTCCAAATATCCACGTTAGTTACCCCCTGGAAAATCCCACGTTCATAAAAGAAAATAGAAGCCGTACAACTCATGGAATCAAGTTATACGTGTAGATGTCCCACAAAAATCCATGTTAGTTAATAGAAAAAACAACTAACTACTATTAACCACCAGATTATCGTAGAATCATCGCTGCTAATTAGATCGTCCCAAGAGAGCACGCCTCTTCTCCACCTCTCCGCACGCCTACTCTCCACCTCTCGCCGAAACTCTCTCGTGCAGGGCATCTGTCCGCCGTGGACGATCTGTACCGGTCGCCTCCTCCGTCTGCTGCCGTTGTCCACCCATCCCCTCCCTCTAATCAATTCTCTTACTGGGGCCAACGATTCTGCAGGTCAGCATGGGCTCCTGCCTTCTGGCTCCATCATCTCTCTCACTAGCCCGGTTCTAGGCGCGGTTTCCTCTTTCTGTGATAGACGTGGGCCTGCCGCAACATGACTCTCCTCATCCCCTTGAAACCGCCTTCTGTTGTTCCTCAGGTAATCTCACTCATCCCCGGATCAGTCCAAGTCCGTTGCCGGAAAGATTTCTTTCGAACAGGTAAACTTTCCAGTCATGATATATCTTCTTTGACTCTTCCTGCTATGGATGTTTATACCTCCCTTAAAAAATTCCCAAGATCTTTTGACGTTGCAGCTCAATTGTCAATGTTCAAATAGCCTGTAAAATATTCCGCTAAATCTGTAGCAGACTCAAGCATGACGACTCTTTCCATCCAGGAGCTACACACGCCACAGTTCCTTTCTCCCCGCTATCTGATTGGACTCCCACGCTAATATACCTCAATCCCCCTCCCATGTGCACGTATTAGCCATGATTTACCCATAGCCTGGACCAATCAACGGCTGCATAGAAATTGAGCAAACATCCATTGCTAGCCATCGCTTGCACCAGTCCATCCAATAAGGTCTGCAAGGAGAAATACTAATACTGGAGTAGGTTTTCCTTTTTTATGTATTCTATAGTATGGTGCTGCTACTAGCTGCTATGTAATTAATATCTGATTAGTAACACCAAGAAAATGCAAATAAATTTATGTACTCATTGCTTCCATTAACTTTAATAGACAAGGAAAAAAGAACCCGCAATTTTTTTACTAGCACGCATTATGCGCAAATAAAGTTCAGTCTCTATTTATTTCCTTAAGCAGAGAATATGGCCTTGCATGCCTGTATTTTCCGTTCTAATATAATCGTAAGAATCATGTTGTATATATGATCTAATACCTTATATATAAAAGGAAGGTTGGAGGGTATGCCTAAATTAATTCTGACATCATCTTGGATGGCCAATGTCTTTCTTTTACAGACACGGGATGATTGCGTAACTATTCCACGTACGACATCTGGTGCTACAGTTTTTGTTTGACAGAGAATCCAACAGTTGTGCAAAACTACTGTACAAGATGTGTCCCATGTGTAGCACCACTCGGATGGTTATGAAGAGATCCTTGGTATGTAAACATAGAATGCTCTTGAGTTCCTGTATGCCAGATTTATCTCAGCTGTTTATATTGCATGACCCAATTAATGAAAATTTAATTTGATCAAATCAAAAAGTACAGTAGGGAAGTCATTTTTTTAATTCCGGCGATATTTTAATTAAAGGCGTACTTGGCTGAATTTTGGGCAACAGTACATTATTCATGGCAGCTCTTATTCTTTTCTATTTTCAGGTAGAACAATTTATAATGGATGGAAACATAGCATGTTTGTCTATAACTCTATATAGATTGTTGGACTTGAAATTATATGTCTTCGTATGAAATGATAATCTTTTGATGTACGTGCACATGCTAGATAAAATGAAATTATTTGTTCGTACACAAAACGATATTGGTTGGAATGACCACATGAGCCTATTTTTTTTGGCACAAGGTTCTGCACTTCCGCTTCTACACTTCTGCAAGAATTCCATGATAATGTATTGTCCTTTCTTTGCAAATATTGGTTGATGCAAATACATCGATTTGTCCTATCTATATATGAGATCATTTATCAATATATTTACAAAATTTCCAAGTTAACCCGAATCTTTTTGCTAATTTTTCTATTTTTTTTCTAAATAAGTATTTGCTTCTGTGCGTCATTGTGTCCTGAATGGACTAATGGCATCGACATTGTACAGGATTTCTTTAAAGGCAAATGAAGTATCAACATATTGCGTGAATGTCCTAATGCTTCTACAAAATCTGATCAATATCACATTTGTCATGCTGAACCATTAATTTTTGTGATCTTTGAACTACTTTTTCTATATATTTTCTTTTATGCATATGATATATTGAAATGAAGTAATATATTTGCTTGCTCTTTCTGACGTTGAATGAGTGTATTTTGGGTGTTTGTACATTTTGTTCCTGTTATTTTGACTTCTAACCATTGTCTGTAGAGCTTTGTATCACATTGGTGTCTTGGGTTATTTTGTCTATCAAAGTGCTATTTTCTATTTTAACTATGTGGTATTATCATGATGGTGCAAGGAGTAAAATCGTAGTCTGTCCCGCATTCATTGCAATTATCCTTTTTTAATGATTAGATATAATGTCAGTTGATTTGATATAGATAATGATTTTTAACTTTGTGTGACATGTGCAAATGCATCTTCAGGTATGTGTAACAGTGATCCATCTCTCCATGGAGCGTTAGTGTTGACAGAATCAAGGAGAAATTACAAAAGGAAGACTTATGAGCATGCCTATGGTTGCTGCATAATGTTGCTGCATGGTATTCCTTCCGGTTGATTAAGCATTTCCATTCTAGCATTACAATGTGCTTAACTGAGTTCTTAATTAGATTCTTCTTTTATTTTATTACAAGTGTGTGTTGGCTTCGATTGTTCAAAATTTCCTTCCCATTCAATGTTAAAGTGTGCAAAGTCACCTGAAAATTATTTAAAATACCAACTACGTGATATTGTCTTGGTTATATATTGTTGATAACAGATAGTGGAATTGTTGTTCTAGCAATAATTTTGATACATGTACTACAATTTCCATCATTAAAAGGATGCTCATATATAACACTAAAAATTAAAAAAACTAGCCCGTGCGAAAGCACGGGTTGACGACTAGTACTTCTAATTAATTAAGTGAGACAGCAGAAGTGGAAGGGCTCCCTGGAGGATCGTCTCACATGTAAGGTAGTCGTTGCCAGAGCCCTTGAATGGCCTCGACTGAGGCCTCTGGCTTCAGCAAGATCGCCTTGGCACTGTTTATTCTTCTTCTTCCTCTTCATGCTCTGTTTCTCATTCTCCTCACCAGTTGGTGAAACCAAGTACATGATTGGCCTTCTATTTCAGAATTGGTTTTGTCAGTGAGGGAGTACAAGTGTACTAGTAAAAAATAGCATTATTTTCTCATGGCAGTCGCAAAATAGAGATGAACACATGCATTAAATAACATTCTTACCTAAAGGAAGGTTATGGTGCGAATATGGATGATGAGGATTGGAACACAGATCTCCCTTTGTGCAGTTCCACCGAAATGAACCAGCTGTTCTATTCTGACATTCCAGTTAAACAGCACAAAAGTCACTTCTTTTAAGAAGAGTTTTGTGCAGTGCACCAAAAGGTCACAACAGCAACCAGGTGAAATGGATATCCCTGTTTACACAAAAAGCTACAGAGGAAACAATCAGAGTCTCAAACAATTACACGCAAAAACATTTGGCTAAACTTGTCATGGCTTCATTTTTACCAGGGGCATTAGATTAAGAACAGCTAAATATTTGGTATAAGGGCATGGGACAGTGGGTGCACCAGCAGTCCAGCACCATGTACCTAAACATGGGCATAAAGTGGTCATTCATAGTTTGTTGCCCCGAGAAACAAACATCCAAGAAACATATCTGGGTTGGTCCCATTTTTGTTCACTCTAGCCACCTACTCCTATGTGTGGATAGCAAATCTAGTCCTGGTCATACCACTGTGTTCAGCGTTACCCCTATATTTCCCTTTTCGACCAAGAGACCGGTTGGATGACCAGTCTGTACTACTTTCACCCCCTTTCCTTCCTGTTTGTACCAAGTCCAATGTACTACATACTAAATCCCCCAACCCACTTTATTTCTTGTTTGAACCAAGTACAAGATTCGACTCCATGAAGTAGTTTTACCTCTAACAATAGAAGAAGAAAAATAGGTGACGTTGGACCATCCGATCGAGAGGGGCTGAGAGGTAGAAAATGATGCACATGCAGCGACGTAGCGAGCTGGGGAAGTAGAGCTAAGGCGGTTCGAAGGAAGGTATACCTGAAGGTCGTCGGGATGTGGATAGGTGGGCGGCGGGAGGCCGGATCCGCCCACACTAGGGCAACGACGAAGGGATCGGAGGACCTCCCGCGCCGGCGCTCAGCCAGAGATAACGGTGCGGCCGGCAGTGGGTCTCCTCCCTCGCTGTCGACGACGGCCTAAACGCTGCCCCTCCTCCCCTTCACCGGCGGAGGGGGATACGTCCGGATCTGTAACCAGCGGTGAGGATAGAAAGACAGTGTTTTTAAAGGGAGAAAGACAGTGTTACCACCCCTATCTTGTTTAGATCTGGAGAGGATGAGAGTGTGTGAATAGAGCAACCCTAGAAAGCAAGCGCGGAGGCTCCGGCCTGTATATACGTAGTGGGGTAGTTTTCCTTTTTCACTCCATCAAAACAATCGTTTAAAATTGTGTACTATGTGCCAGGTCGCCATTTTTTTAGTTGTGGATTGTTTTTTGAGATAGCTACCCGCTTGTTCCAAGTGGTGTTATGGTGTGCCAGGTCGCACTTTGTATCGTTCAAGTCTGGTGCGAGTCCCTCCATTAAATGAACAACCACCGCCTCATAAAAATTGTGAACAAGCCCACGGCTAAAATTATCGGAAACGTGGGTTGCCCCACCATGCATTATTATTTATATTTTATACTCCCTCCGTTCCTAAATATAAGTCTTTTTTATTAGCCACACCTAAGACAAGAATTTTTTTTTATTAGCAGTGAACCCCACATGTCATAGACACAAAAAGTGTGGCAAGATTCCCTTAGGCAAGCCAAAGTGTGTCTAACAATTTGAGCAACTCAAGTTAGGCAAGTGTGGCAAGTGTGGGAAAAATAATGTCGCAACATAAGACAAACACAGTCACAATCCAAACAGCCCCGTAATTTTTTGTGACATGCATGAAAAATTGGTTAGTTAAATTTATAGTCAAAATTTGGCATGGTGCATCAAATCAACACATGCAAGTATCAAAAGGGAACTCACGGCATACATGCATGCGTTGTACTCCCTCCGTTTCCAAATATAAGTCTTTTTAGAGATTGCAACAAGTGACTACATACGAAGCAAAATATGTCTACATACATCCGTATGTAGTAGTCCATTTGAAATGTGTAAAAAGACATATATCGAGTGCAGTGCTTTGATGTGTCGCGTCAACTCATACAAGACCGAGAAGTTTGATTACTACTACGCCCTCTCCCTCGCGGACTGAGCTCCGGTGCCTTAACTGCACCTGCCTTTGGCTGCATGACAGGTGGGCCAACCACCTGTTGGGCCCACCTGTCATAGACGCAAAGGCAGGAGCAGTAAGTCAATGAAGCTGCGTCCCTCCCTCGCGCATGAGCGTGGTGGCTGGCAGGACTAGTAGGAGCTTTCGCTACACGCTTCTTGACGGCGGCGAACTTGCGGATGGAGTTGACCATCATGTCGTCCATGCGAGAGGCAAAGCCGGCGTCGGCGAGGGCTACGACACCGGCGGTCGCCAGCACCGTCTGGAAACGCTGCGTGGTGCGGGGTCGCAGGCCGGCGCCTTGGATGATTTGGCACAGCCGACTGCCGCTCGCGACCATCGCCTCCATAGGTGCTTCAGACTTCTGGTCACTTGGTCTTGGATTGGAGTGGGCAGTGTTACGCAAAGACTAAGGAGTAGATGGATTGGAGTGGTGGGGCACCTTTATATGAGAATCCAAACTCTGTTGCATTCACATCGTGCTGGCTCTATTCTGCTTCTCCAATTAATTCCCTCTACATGTAGAGAAATTTGAGGATGCATCATTGACCGTTCAACGTCTCGGGAACCGCTACCCTCTCCCTTCTTGGAATTCAAGCACCTATGGAGGCGACTGCCGCTCGCGTCTATCGCGTGTCAGGAGACGTTCCCGTCCACGACGAGGTGCCTATGGTGACCTTGTAAATTTCAAGATGATAGTACTAGTATACTCAATATTGTGCACCGCGACCAAGGCCGAGAGGAAAATGAGAGAACTACGTATTTATTTACGGTGTAGATTCACTCATTTTGCTAAATATGTACTACGTCTCAGTGTAGTCTAGTCACTTGTTGAAATCTCTAGAAAGGCAAATACTCATTTCTGGTTTACAGGGCTATAATAGCAAGTACTACAATAGTGGGCTCACATAGCAATTTTGTCTCATGCAAGAGCCTGGCTATATGCGTGCTCCAAGGTTCGCAACTGCCATGTTCGGGTTGCACTTGGCTCTTCGCCTCTTCGAGAAGACGAACAATGATGTTACTACTACTGCTTCTACAGTACCGAATCCACTTCTGCATGTCCGTCCACCGCGAGCGGGAGGGATATCTTGTTGTAGTACTATAAGCCAAAGCCTGTCCTCGTCTGCGAGCCACCGCGCGCATGGGAGAGTGAGAAGGCGTGTAGTAGTAAAATCAAGCTTCTGCTCATTGTACGAGTTGACGCGACATATCATAGCACTGGCCCCACATGGTTGCCTCTAAACTTGGCTGAAAGACCCGCAGTGTACAATACTCCATTTGCTGCAACCTCTAACATTTACCCCACCACAAATTTATTCCTGTCTTGACCAGATGAGTGTGCAAACTAGAATCACCAGGATGACAGGTAGGACCACAAGATTATTTTAATCAAAAAATATAGCATGGAGCCAACCCCAACGATTTTAAGCTTACAGGCACGGTACACGCTATCCTAGACTACTCTACACATGAAACTGCCACACGAACGTTCGGGCTGCGCTTGGCTCTTCGCCTCTTCGGGAGTACTACTGCAGTGGAGGAGTACTACAGTATGCTTCTGGCCATCTGACACCGATTGAACTGCTGCATGTCCACCGCGTACGGGAGGGAGAGCGTGTAGCGAACGAAAGCTTCTCCTAGTCCTGCCAGCCACCACGCTCATGGGCGAGGGAGGGACGCAGCTTCATTGACTTACTGCTCCTGCCTTTGCGTCCATGACAGGTGGGCCCAACAGGTCGGTGGCCCACCTGTCATGCAGCCAAAGGCAGGTGCGATTAAGGCGAGAGGGTGTTGTAGTAATCAAACTTCTTGGTCTTGTACGAGTTGACGCGACACATCAAAGCACTACACTCGATATATTTCAATAATTTGCGTTTACCAATGCATTAATTACAACGCATGCTTGCATGCCGTGACTCTCCTTTTGATACTTGCATGTGTTGATTTAATGCACCTTGAAGTAGTATGAATATGTGACGGTAAAGCTTTGTAATGCCCCAGCCCTAATAAAGCAAAAGATGGTTGTGCACGAGGAGGGCGAGATCATGCAGACGGAACAGGACCCGACGATGGAGCTCTCTATGGTCTCGATGGACCTCACCTTGATCCACTGCCCCTTGTGCCTCCTCCCCTTGAAGCCTCCAGTGTATGAGGTTCGAATACACCTCGTCCGTTCAGCTGATCGAGCAAGGTGCAGGTTTCTTGATTGATGTGTTGTTCGATTGATTTGTGCAGTGCAAGGGAGGGCACCTGGCTTGTGCGGACTGCCGCGTCGAGCACCCCGGGAACCAGCGGCAGTGCCAGAAGTGCAAGCGCGGCGGTGGCTTCGACGTGCGGAACACGGCAGTGGACGCTGTCCTCTGCTCGGTGAGGATGGAGTGCCTGCACGAAGGTTGTGGGCTCTACGTCACTTACCACAAGCTCGCCGATCACCAGAGCGTGTGTCCGCTCGCGCCCTACAAATGCCCCATGCCCGTCTGCGGCTACGAAGGCCCGCCGCCAGTGCTCTCCCACCACATCAGCACCGTGCATCCCATGCCTGTGCACAGGATCCAGTACGGCAAGGCACTCCAGCTGCAAGTGCCACTGTCGGAGCCACGGCTCTTGCTATTCGCGGAGGAGGACGGCCGCGCATTTTTATTGGTCGGTGGCATGCTCAACATCGGCGCGCCTATCGCTGTGTCGGTCGTCTGCATCAGAGCGGGGGCATCCCCACTGCCGCACTACGTGGCCAAGCTGTGGGCGAACGGCCCGCCGGGGGAGCCCAAAGGCAGGACCGACGCCGTCAAGGTGGAAATGGAGGTGACAAGCAGCAGGGATCCCGGCGACGTCGCCGTGCATGAGCTGACCTTCTTCACAGTTCCGCCCAAGCTGCTGGCCGGGGCTAAGCTGGTGTCCCTCCATATTCAGATTGACAAGCTCACGTCCTAAATGATTCTACAGTGCCTTCTGTTTATCTTAGTAATATGCTAATATAGGGGTTAGCTCGGTCTACATTAGCTTAAGAGATAGTGGGTTTTGGTGGCGATGCAGCAATTACCTCGACATCAGATCAGCAGTGAAACTAATTTCGAAGAGTCAAATGGATATTTTGTGTCTGTTGGATATAAAGATCCTTTGGGTAAGAAGTAACAGCTTACATGCTTTTTTTTGAAACGGAACAGCGATACTAGTATTATTTTTGTTGACATGCACTAATATTTTCGAAACGGACGTCGAGCTGTAGCTAGAAGGGCGGTTGGGACGCGGCATCGGCCCATACCGCGGTGACCCCCGATTGGGACGCACCGACTGTGGATTTTCTCCCTCGCCGATGTCGACCGCGTCTACGCAGAACATTGTTCCCTTCCCCCAGCTGCAGGATCAAGCCGGATATGTGACCAGCGGTGTGGCTACCGTCGTTCTATGCTTGTGAAGAGAGCAACCCAAGCAAGCAGGCTTGTAGCTTAGGCTCCTGCTAGTGTATATATAGTGGTTTCCTTTTTCTCTCCATATCAACCATTTTATATTGCGTACATGTCATTGAAGAGTGAAATGATGGTTGCTTCTTCCGACTAACTTACTGTGTGATTTGACTGCTCCTTTAGTGGCCCCTACACGTACTCCCCCTACGTGTATGCAACAGTCACACGTACACATGGATGCAAGAACGCGCGCGACGCCCTAATGCATGCATGTCCGAGCACACGACGGAACACACACGGTCAAGCTCAAGTGCTCAACCTACACGTGCATGCACACACATACTCAGCCAGGGTGAGCTAGTGACCGTATAAACACCAGAAAATGTATATATTGATCGCAATGAGCATATTATGAAGTCCACTGACCGTATTTTTACAAATATACAGTGACAGACAGTGTATTTATCTCGTTTGAAATTAAGCCATATTAACCGGAGAGGAGGCAGTATGGACTAGCATTACTTTGTTGTGTCCCGTCAACTTGCCGAACGAGGAGAAGCTTGCAGGACGGGAGAAGCTTGCGCGCGGTGGCTCGCAGGACAACAAGAAAGTTTTGACTAATGCAAGCTCTCCTTCGCTCAGGCGGTGGACGTGCAACAGTTAATTGGGTGTCAGATTGCCAGAAGCATACACTATACTAGTACTACTATTGTTGCACTTCCCGAAGAGGCGAACAGCCAAGTGCAAAGTTTACTAGTACTACTATAGTCTATAGAGGTATGTACTATACTAGTACTAGGAACCGGATGGAGGAGTGCCTGCACTCTTATTATATTTTTAAAATGTGATAAAGCAATCTTCAACACATTTGGTTCTCTTTGAGGGTTCTCGCATGTGATAATGGAAGTTGATTGCATGGAACACTCGCCACAATTCTCGCTTAATTCTGGCTCATATTCTGTTACAAATAGGAGCGCTCGGTAATATTTCCTCTTTTTTTGTTATTCAGCATGTAAACAGGTCAGCAAACCTTGCGGCGCATCTTTCTGCGAACCGTGCTTGTTGCACTTTGAATGTGGCCGAGAGCTGGCTTGATGAAACACCTGGCTTCCTACTTCTTCTTTTTGCGGGGTACCTCGCTTCCTATTGACCAGTGTCTTGGCTGATTGTCCTAAGAATGCTTATATATATGAATAAAGCTCTCTCATTTACCCGCAAAAAAGATTAAGCCATATTAACCGGAAAGGAGGGAGTATGGACTAGCACTACTTGTTGGTGTGTCCTGTCAACTCGCAGAACAAGGAGAAGCTTGCAGGACAAGGTGAAGCTCGCTTACGTCTTTTGACTAATGCAACGTACCCTCGCCCAGGCGGTGGACATGCATCAGTTCATTCGGTGTCAGATTGCCAGAGGCATACACCGTAGTACCGAACATGCAGAGTACCATCATTGTTCGACTTCACGAAGAGGCAAATAGCCAAGCACAAGGTTTAGTAGTACGAGTAGTACTACTACTAGAACCGCATGGTGGAGCCTCTGTACTATTATTTTTTTAATCTCTGATGTAGTACACATTTATTCGGGAGAAGGGCGGAAAACGGCAGCCCAACATGTAATGATGATATCGATCAACCATGCTCGAATATATCTTGGCCTCCGTGCGAGCCTGTCTGTGTGTTCTCACTCCTCGTCTCTCTCAAGGAATGGCGGGTTGGCCATTTTGCCGTCAATTGAGATCGGTTTGCTCACACTCCGGTCCCACATGTCAGTGATATGCCAAGAGGAGGTGCGTTGACCGACTGGCCATACGCGTACTTGGTTTTGCACCTTCATACTACTCCTCCCTCTGTCACAGTTTACCGGGCGCACTTCATTATGATGCATTTCTCTCAATGCATTTCCACCACCAGAGAGACTTTAGACGCGTTTGGTTTAATGCTCAATTAATTAGGGCGTGGTAACCGCAATTTTCTCTCGATGTAGTAGTACGGAGTGGAGTAAGTGCATGCATGTGTGTACCCGGGGTGGAAGCACTGCAAGCATGTGTGTACGCATTATTTCCTCTAGTAGTAATAGACGCCGTGCTATAACTACCAATGCTATTTTTCAGGCCGGTCGCTAGTCGCCTTGGTCCCAGAGATTTTCTCTTTTTCTGAAGCGCGCTCTATAAACAGTGACGGATGGAGTAGTATGAGCGCATTCAAAGAAGAGCATATTGATGGTTGCTTCTTCCGAGCAACTTACAGTGGGAAAGGTGGGGCTTATGATTTGACTGCTCATTACTCACTATTAATGCTGCGCAACGACCGGTCTGAGTCTCCCATGCGGCTGTGCACTACCCCTCGGTTCTTAAATATACTCCGGAGTATTTGCCTTTCTAGAGATTTCAACGAGTGACTACTCAAATATTTGTCTTTTTAGAGATTCAAATGGACTACTACATACGGATGTATATAGACATATTTTAGAGTGTAGATTCACTCATTTTGCTCCGTGTGTAGTCACTAGTTGAAATCTCTAGAAAGACAAATATTTAGGAACGGAGGGAGTACACATACGAAGCAAAATGAGTGAATCTACACTCTAAAATATGTCCATTTGAAATTTGTAAAAAGACTAATTTTGTTGATGACAGTTGCGACGACAAAAAAGAAGCATATTCCTTGTCCTAAGGGAAGATAACAACACGGTTGTGTTTGTCTAAAACGGTGTGAGGATGAGATTGCAATATGGAAAGTACGCCGGACGAGCTACGTTTTGTGCAAAGAACTATGGAAGATCCACATGAAGCGACGTGGGAAGACGGGCAGTGGAGCAAGGCCGGAGGGGATACCTGGAGGTCGTCGGGATGTAACTAGGTGAGCGGCGGCGGGCGGAATCTGCCCATACTGCGGCAGCGAGCAGGTGGCGTAGGCCCTACCGCGCCGGAGCTTGGTCAGAGAGAATGGCGTGTACCGCGGATCGGGACGTGCTGCCTCAGCACCGTCGGACGGAGAAACGATGCACGTCCTCCCTTTCCGCCGGCGGATGAGATGCGGCCGGATCATTGACCAACGGTGAGAGAGAGAGAGAGGCCACCGCAGCCTTGTGTGAGATACTCTGAAGAGAGACAAACCAGGCAGGGAGGGTCCATTGTATATAGTGGAGCGGACTACCTTTTTCTCCATAAAAATCGTTTGATATTCTGTGTACGTGCCATTGAGCGATATAACTTTATTTAAAAATAATGCGCCAACGCATCAAGTCGAACTTTGTTTCGTGCACGCGTGGTACACGAGCTCCGTAGGTAAACAACCGCTACACACGTTCAAATTGGCACGTGGGCTGCCATTTCGTACAGAAATGAGCTCCACCGTGTACCCGCGCGGGTATGGCTGGGCACGAAGCGTGAGTACATGCACGGTGCACCTATTCTCTTCTTGTATACGTACACCACCTATGTGGGGTTGTGTGAGAGAGATACAAACGTAGAGAGATATAGTGTGTGGGTTCGTGAGAGTTTTTTTTGGGGGGGGTCAATCAAAAAATGTAACATATGCAATGTGTGTGAAATAGAGTCCTGGATATATCATATATATAGAGGGGGCGATCCACGAGACGAGAGTGGAGGTATCATTGACTTGAGGTGTCCATAGAATCGAAGAGAGGGATGATGTGTGTGTGTGCACGCGCGATCGATAAAGAGTGCCATCGAATTTGTGTGTGCCCACGTCAAAGATATAGAGTGGCTGGCCTACTAGAACGAGAGAGGGGACAGGTGCAGTTTGTCTCTGTGGCATGGATACCTACCTACAGCGCTCGACTATCGGTGTGTGGTGGGGAGGGGGGAGGGAGGCCTAATGAACTATAGAGGTACAATGGCTGGTATATGTGTGGAGGAGGAGAGAGGCCTACCTCATGTATTAAGGGAGATCTATCTACCTCATGTATTAAGGGAGATCGATCGGCATCCATGCATATGTGTAGGAGAGGAATAAGGTTGGGAGAGAGACAGAGCTAGAGTGTTGGAGGGGGTGGTAGTGGAGTTGCTTCTAACAAATGGTGGGATAGGCTTGCTAGACAACCGGAGGGCACGCCTGCAATATCAATAAGTGAGGGGATGGCTGCCTGTCTGTGCACATGCGTGTGAGAGACGTGTCAGGAGGCATGCACGAATGATGAGGGGGGACGATATGGCTGTGGTAAGCAGACATAACTACATAGGAAGATCAATCGTCCTTTGTCAGAGAAAGGAGAGACATAACTTGTGAGGTACGTCGATCGATGGGGGGAATAGTTAAAGTTGACCTAGGTATATGTTGGGAGATCGATCGGTATACATGCATGTGTGTGTTAGAATCAAATGAGGCACGGGGAGAAGGATAGAGAGAGAGGGATGCATCTAGGAGGTGGTGCGAGAGTCATACTATATTGAGGGGGAAGGAGTATGCGAGTACGAGATTGATGAAAAGAGTGGTGGGAGTGAGGCATGGACGGTGATAAGAGAAGAGGGGAAGCTTGTGTTTGTGCTAGGCACACCTGGCTAGAGAGGCATATCGATCGATGTGTGCCGTAAAGAAGGAGCTGGGGGCCTACACACACCGTGGGTGAACGACCTAAAGTGAAAAGACGAATTTGCGCGATGGAGCTAGAGAATGCTGAGGGAGGGTGAGAGGGATGCGGGCGTGTGCATGCACGAGAGAAAGTTAGCGCTAGCTAGCTACAAAGATAAGAGGATTGTGTGGGTGTAAAAGACGAATAGAGATCATACTTCATTATAAAAAGCGAATTCGGATATTTGAAGAATTTATCATAGTATTTTAAACCGACGCATGTGTGAATATATATAACGGTGATACAGATGGTGTGGTTATGAACATGTTATACTACATATAATATATTTTATCTCTACTCTTATAAAAAACGGAGTTGTTGATGATGGTGTGCCTGCCATCCTGAAATATAGGCCGTCCGATTTATATCTGACGGATAGGAAGGAAACTATGGCAATTTTGAAAAAATATACCCACACCCCTCTCCATATTTGCAAATTAGGCCTCCCCTTGATCATGTTTATGTTCTTTGGAACGCATGGGCATCTTGCTAGTACTACGTATAATATATAGAACATTGATCATAATTTGGGCTAATGTGTGGCTTTTGCAGCTCAGGTCTAAATACCTGTCGCAATGTAGGGGGCGGGGCACTATACTATGTGTGATAAACACGGTGTACACGTATGGAACATGGTTTTGATTATGAATATATAGTTAGTACATCAAATGTACTATTATTTGGAATCAACATCAAGTGTATTCAAAAAATAGAATTCGAGTTCATGTAGTACACATAGTTCATATCTATCTCCATAGTAATCATGTGGTGTGTTATTAAAGTAATACACGAATGATGGTTGAAGTTGGCAACAATCATGATTGTAGATTCTTATTGAAATAGAGAAACGAATTCAAATTCGGTTCGAATTGCAGCGGTAGTATAGACATTTGGAATGCACTCAAATGTTGGTATGAGTAGGTTACATGCATTATACAGCAAGCGAAAAAAATTAGTTGGACATAACATGGATTCATACTCCCTCCTTCCATCTATATAGGGCATAATGCGTTTTTTAAGACCGCCTTTGACTATTGACAAGATTAATAGTACATGACATGCACAATGTGAAAATTATATCATTGAAAGAACCTTTCACAGACAAATTTAACGGTGTGCTTTGTGTAAGTTGCATGTCATATATTATTGATCAAATATTTGGTCAAAGTTAGCATCGGAAAATGCATTAGGCCCTATATAAATGGAAGGAGGGAGTAGCTTTGAATAGCATTTTTATAGTAAAACGGGGCAAGACTCTCTGTTTGTGTGGTGTGAATAGTTTTATTTTTTTCGTTTTCTTTTTGGTTGAGGGAAGTGCGAATTGATTTGGTATGTACAAGTACAATATTACATGTTAGGCTTGTCCCTAAAATTCAACCCGCGCCTTGTTATATCCCGAAAATTCAGATATCGTGCTCCCAAAACTGGCGCCTTCAGAACCCGCGCCTTGCTATCCCGAAATTACAACGCGCGTGAAAACTCCCTCCAGCTGCCAAATCCCGACACGCGAAATCCCCCTTCTAACCCTGAGCCGAAAGGGCCGCTAGTTCAAATCGATGGGGGGTACTTTTGTAACACACCCTATATTTCGGACAAGCGCGTCCCTAAGTCATGGTTCACCCCCTCCCATCGCCTCCTTTTTGCCATTCGAAATCCCAGGCTGCCATAACCTCTCCGCTCCAGCCGCGAAACCCCACCCTCCTCCGTCCGCCACCTCACCGCTGCCCAGCCGGAGCCTCTTCCCCGACGACGTCGTCCACCGCAACAGCTCGATGTCCCTCGTCCACCTCCCCGGATGAGGATCCGTCGTCCATCTAGTCGTCCCGCCCGTTCAGCCGCCCCGTCCTCCACCTCCAAGGAGCTGCTCCGACGATCGCCTCGTCTATCGCGGCTGCTCCATCCCCACAGCGCCGCCTTAACCTACTCCACTAGAACCGCAGCATCCTCACCGACTCCTCGGACGAAGCCGAGGCCTACTCGGCGCCACCAAAGAGGTTGTACACTCATCGCATCGCGCCTTCTCCTTAGCTTGACCTCCCGGCGCCGACGGTGCTCCATCCCGCACCCCCATGGAGCGGCTACATTGAAGTCGGCGCCGCAGGCGACATCTCCACGGCGGCTCTCCCCCAGTGTGAGGCCCCTTCGGCGGCGGCGTCCATACCAGCCGGATCTGCTGGTGCTGCTCCGGCTCTCGCTCGATCGCTCGCTCGCCCAGCTGCTGCTGCTCCGGCTCTCGCTCGCTCGCTCGCACTGCTGCTGCTGCTCTCCCCCTCGCTCGTGCTGCTGCTCTGCTCCGATTTAGCTACACTTCAGTCGACTGAATCGACTTTTGGGTCAGTCGATTTTCAAGGGGTGGGGGACTCGCTGGAGTTAAGGAAGAACCACCCGCAGCAGGGACGGGGGCTCGCTAGAGAGGTACCCCACTATCTATCTTAGGGTTCAAGGTGGGGGCGGGGGCCTATAGGGCTGGCCGGGGCGGCGGCGGACCGGCGGTGGGGAGTTGTTTCGGGGCGCCGAGGCGGCGCTGGGGCCGGCGGTTCGGCCGGTGGTGGCTGGTGGCTCAGGGGGGTGCAGGTTGAAGATGAACTGCAAGCCCTCCCTAAACTACATGTCAAGTGCCTCTCTGCTACCATTGCGTTCAGTTTCGAGAGTAACATTCAGATTCCACAGTAAATTTTAGTTTCGACAGTTAAGTTCAGAGTCAACAGTTTTTACCTCATCTGCTGTAGTCAGGTGGTTTTTGGTGATGTAAATTTTACATCTATTTTACATCATCTATTGGAGATGCTATTAGAATCCCACTTGAGATTGACGATGTCTGTCTTGTGCTGCTTCAGCCTTGACGTCTTACGGCTCACCGGGGCTGCTCCAACGACAGAACGATCCATCACAACAGAGCAGTGCGCTGGACGCCGTCTACAGATTCCTCAGATCTTCCTCCACACCTCCGACAGCCACCTCAGCCTCAACTACTTCAGCGACCAACCCAATGATGCTGAGGTCGCGACGGCTACGGCAAAGAGGTTGTACACTTGTTGCATCACTTATTACTATACATTCATGTCGATCCATTAGGGCTATTTTGGTTCAACGAAAAAACATAGCAATAGGGAATTTTCCAATGGCACTCTACTATTCAATTATTCATGCATTTTGTTGAAAGGAATGAAGCAAAACATCCACCTGGACCTACTTTTCAAAATCCTATGCATGAAAACAAGACCAAGTACATTAGTGGCAGCATAACATTCTAACTGTACACGCTTTCATATGGTTTCACTTTATTTTGGCCATGTTTCTTTGCATTCCTCTGCTCTTCCAATTCCTGTAAACCAAACACTAAAGTTGACAGAAATCCTGTGTTTACAAATGCTTTGTTTACCATGTGCATTCCTCTCCTATTCCGGTGTTTTTCCTATCCCTGCGTTTTTAGAATCATGCAAGCCAAATAAGCCCTTACAGAATTACTTCAGTTACAGGTAGGTGTCGAAGGGAACTTTGTGTGGTTTGTCCTACTCCTGCCGCGACGTCGTCCACCTCAACTGAGCTGCTCCATCGACAGAAACATCCACCAAACCAGACATCACGACTCCTGACCGTCTTTCGCCGCCTCAGATCTCCTTCCCTGCCGCCGGCACCCACCGCAACGGCATCACCATCATCGACTCAGCAGATGAACCTGAGGAGTACACGGGTCCACAAGAGAGGTCGCACTCTTTTGTTTCTGCTTATGTTATGCATTGCTTAAAATTACTTGCTACTTTGTCGTCCTGTTCACCTCTTGGACTCCAAGTCAGGTCCAAATTAATGTTCAAACTTGAGTTCTAAATTAGTTGTGGGGCACATATCGAGGAAGCAATTAATAGTATCTCTGTCTAATATCTGGTTGACCTAGGGTATGCCTATGTTGTTCATCTTGGGTGGGAAACAAATAGTAAAGCAATCATCATCTGTCTTTTTATTAAATTAAAGCAATCATCAGCCTGCTAAATCATTATTTTTGGATCCATCCACTGGTTGTTACCATCACTCTAAATTTCTGCGTGCTCTCCTTACATAATCTCACCATATTTTTTTGTATGCATATCTGATACGTCTCCAACGTATCTATAATTTATGAAGTATTCATGCTATTATACTATCCTTCTAGGATATTTTATATGCATTTATATGATATTTTATATGATTTTTGGGACTAACCTATTAACCTAGAGCCCAGTGCCAGTTCCTGTTTTCTCCTTGTTTTAGAGTATCGCAGAAAAGGAAAACCAAACGGAGTACAATTGACGTGCCACTTGACGGAGATCATTTTTGGACCAGAAGAAGCCCACGGAGTACCAGAAGCAGGCCAGAAGAGTCTCGGGCTGCCCACGAGGGTGGGGGGCGCCCACCCCCCTGGGGCGCGCCCCCCTGCCTCGTGGACAGCCCGGAGACCCCCCTGATGTGAAATCAACACAAAACTCTTCTATATATACCCAAACTTCCAGAAAGAAACCTAGATCGAAAGTTCCGCCGCCGCAAGCCTCTGTAGCCACGAGAAATCAATCTAGGCCCTCTCCGGCACCCTGCCGGAGGGGGCCATCATCACCGGTGGCCATGGAGGAGTATCCCGGAGAGACCATCATCGCCATGGAGCCCAAGGACCAGAGGGAGAACCTTTCCCCATCTAGGGGGGAGGCCATGGAGGAGGAAGCAGAAGGGGGAGAACCTCTCCTCCTCTCTTCCGGTGGCGCCGGAGTGCCATCGGGAGGGGAATCATCGCCGCGGTGGCCGTCTTCATCAACATCACCATCATCATCACCATCCTCATCTCTTTTACGCGGTCCACTCTCCCGCACCCCGCTGTAATCCCTACTTAAACATGGTGCTTTATGCCACATATTATGATCCAATGATGTGTTGCCATCCTATGATGTTTTGAGTAGATATCTTTTGTCTTTGGGTTGATTGATGATCTAGATTGGTATGAGTTGTATGTTTTACTTTGGTGCTGTCCTATGGTGCCCTCCGTGTTGCGCAAGCGTGAGGGATTCCCGCTGTAGGGTGTTGCAATACGTTCATGATTCGCTTATAGTGGGTTGGTGAGTGACTGAAACACAAACCCGAGTAAGAGGGATTGTTGCGTATGGGAATAAAGAGGACTTGATGCTTTAATGCTATGGTTCGGTTTTACCTTAATGATCTTTAGTAGTTGCGGATGCTTGCTAGAGTTCCAATCATAAGTGCATATGATCCAAGTAGAGAAAGTATGTTAGCTTATGCCTCTCCCTCATATGAAACTGCAATAGTGATTACCGGTCTTGTTAATAATTGCTTAGGACAATTCCGCACACCGATCCACCATTAGTCCACACTCGCTATTTATAATATTTAGTAATATATTCTAACTTTATGATAACAGCACCTACTTTTATATTTTAGCTCTCCGATATCATACAAAGTTATTCACTTCATACCCACAACGTAGTTTTATTTCTCGTTGCTAGTTGGAAGCAAACGTTCGGTGTGCGTAGAGTCGTATCAGTGGCAGATAGGGCTTGAGAGAATATCGATCTTACCTTTAGCTCCTTGTGGGTTTGACACTCCATACTTATCACTTCCACCTTTGGAAATTGCTACGATGATTCCCTGCACTTGGGGATTATCAAGCTCTTTTCTGGCGCCGTTGCCGGGGAGCAAGAGCGTGGGGTTGATATTCTCGTGTGTGCTTGTTTGCTTTCTTCACTAAGTAGATTTTGTTTTTACTTTTTCTTTCTGTTTAGTTGTGGGTGAAAAATACAAAAAAGATTAAAAGAATGAAAATACAAAAAAATTACTTGCCTTTCATGCCTAAAAAGTTTTTCAAAAAAGAGAAGTGATTGGAAAGTTATGCGTTGAAGAAGTGAGGGTCGACCTTGAGCACTTGTGTTCATGCTCACAGAAACAATGTAGAATTTTTCATGGAAGTTTCTCTGTAAATAATTATCCCCTTGTATATATCCATTGTCTTATAAAAATAATATGCCAAGCTTTGGTTTTAGGATGATTAGATTGCTTGTTTACTATGTGCAGAACAAAAACAGAAACTTTGGCTGTAGTGCGTGAATTTACATTTTTTACTGGAAAGTCAAATGGGTCTGAAACTTTCTGCACATTACTTCTGTACAAATTTTTCAAATTTTAAAACTTAGTTCATAATTTTAGGAGTTGCAGAAGTTTGCTAAACTTCCAGATTACTACAGACTGTCCTGTTTAAGACAGATTCTGTTTTTGATGCATTGCTTGCTTGTTTTGATGAAACTATCGGTCTCTATCAGTGGATTAAGCCATGGAAAAGTTATATTACAGTAGCTATAATGCAAAAAAAAAATATGAATTGGTTTGCAACAGTACTTATAGTAGTGATTTGCTTTGTTATACTAACGGGTCTCACAAGTTTTTGTTAAAGTTTTGTGTGGATGAAGTGTCCGAAGGTCGAGGAGCTATCAATATGAGAAGAATAAAGAGAGGCAAGAGTTCAAGCTTGGGGATGCCCAAGGCACCCCAAGTAAATATTTCAAAGGATACTCAAGCATCTAAGCTTGGGGATGCCCCGGTTGGCATCCCATCTTTCTTCTTCAACAATTATCGGTATACCTCGGTTTTTGTTTTGTTCACATGATTTGTGTCCTTTGTGTTTTTGTTTTTCCTTTAAGAACCATGCTAGCATGAGATAGCCCTTCATTGATTTATAGAATACTTCATGTGCTTCACTTATACATTTTGAGCTTGGATATTGGTTAGTCTATATTAATTGTATAATTCTCCATGAACTTCACTTATATCTTTTGGAGTATGAATAATACTATCATTTAAAGTGGGTTTGGAAGAGTGTCAACTTTGGGAATTAGTGATCCCACTATTTCGGAGGGTGTTGAATCCTAATGTGATATTTATGAAAGTGGATTTGGAAGAGAGTCAACTTTAGCTAGTAATGATTCCACTATTTCGGAAGAGGTTCCAATTGAGTATGAGAACAAAGTTGCTATCCATGATGCTACTGAAAATTATTATGAGGGAGGAATACATGCTTGTAGGAGTTGCAATAATATCAAGTTTCCTCTCTATGTGCTTAAAGTTTTGAAGTTATACTTGTTTTGCCTTCCTATGCTAGTTGATTCTTGTTCCCATAAGTTGTGTGCTCACAAATTCCCTAGGCATAGTGAGTTGGTTAGAATCAATTGTGCTAGTCATATTCTTCATGATGCTCTCTTTATGTTTCAATTCTTATCTTTTATATGAGCATCATTGAAATCATCATGCCTAGCTTAAAGGCATTAAAGAAAAGCGCTTGTCGGGAGACAACCCAATGTTTACCCTTAATGTTTTTGTGTCTACATGATTAATATACTGTAGTGATCATGTTTTATAGGTTTTGTTTCAATAAAGTGCCAAGTAAGACCTTTGGGAAGACTTGGGTGAAAGTTAATATGATCTTGCCGTAAAAACAGAAACTTTGCGCTCACGAGATTAGCTGTCATTTTTTACAGAAGAGTGATTTTGAGTTGATTATTTTTGCAGAAGATTAATAGACAAATTCCTCACGTCCACCAATTTATTTCATAATTTTTGGAGTAGCATAAGTATGGTTTATGTTCAGATCATTACAGATTGTTCTGTTTCTGACAGATTCTGTTTTCATTGCATAGTTTGCTTGTTTTCTAATTTCTATGACTTATATTCCTCAATATAAATTGTAGAAATGATATGTTAAAGTAGGCATTGTGTGAGAACAATTATGAACCTTGTCTTTGACATTACCAAAGTGAATGGTTTGCTCTTTATCATACTAACCTATCTCACGAAGTTTGGTTAAGTTTTGTGTGATTGAAGTTTTCAAGTTTTGGGTGAGATATCGATATGAGGAGAATAAGGAGTGGAAAGACCCTAAGCTTGGGGATGCCCAAGGAACCCCAACGCAATATTCAAGGAAGACTCAAGTACCTAAGCTTGGGGATGCCCCGGAAGGCATCCCCTCTTTCGTCTTCAAAACTATCGGTATACCTTACTCGGAGCTATATTTTTATTCGTCACATGATATGTGTTTTGCTTGGAGCGTATTTTCAATTTTACTTGCTGTTTGAATAAAATCATTGGATCTGAAATATTGAATGAAAAAGAATCCTCCCATGGCTAGTTAATTATTTGACTACTCGGTGTTCTTCACTCATATCTTTTGGAGTAGTTTGTCATTTACTCATGTGCTTCATGTATATCCTATGAGTAAATGGTTGAATAAATTGAATGTCATAAATCTGAATTTATATATGGTTCATATGCTTATAACATGGGGAGTAATGATGTCACACATAATAAGTATAGGTAGTAAACTTATTGAAAGTTAGCAAATGTAGAATTGGTCACTTGAACAATTCATGAAAGATATTGAAGGGAGAGGGATTTCACATATAAATATACTATCTTGGACATCTTTTGTAGTTGTGAGCACTAATTAAAATATGACATGCTAAAAGGTTGATGTTGGACAAGGAAGACAACGTAATGGGTTATGTTTTCTTATATCTGAAATAAAGTATATTGTCATGGATCGCCCAACACGTTGAGCTTGCCTTTCCCCCTCATGCTAGCCAAATTTTTTGCACTAAGTAGAGATACTACTTGTGCTTCCAAATATCCTTAAACCAAGTTTTGCCATGAGAGTCCACCATACCTACCTATGGATTGAGTAAGATCCTTCAAGTAAGTTGTCATCGGTGCAAGCAATAAAAATTGCCCTCTAAATATGTATGATTGGCTAGTGTGGAGGAAATAAGCTTTATACGATCTTGAGGAAATAAGCTTTATACGACCAGAAGAAGCCCACGGAGTACCAGAAGCAGGCCAGAAGAGTCCCGGGCTGCCCACGAGGGTGGGGGGCGCGCCCACCCCCTTGGGGCGCGCCCCCCATGCCTCGTGGACAGCCCGGAGACCCCCCTGACGTGAAATCAACGCAAAACTCTTCTATATATACCCAAACTTCCAGAAAGAAACCTAGATCGGAAGTTCCGCCGCCGCAAGCCTCTGTAGCCACGATAAATCAATCTAGGCCCTCTCCAGCACCCTGGCGGAGGGGGCCATCATCACCGGTGGCCATGGAGGAGTATCCCGGAGAGGCCATCATCGCCATGGAGGCCAAGGACCAGAGGGAGAACCTTTCCCCATCTAGGGGGAGGCCATGGAGGAGGAAGCACAAGGGGGAGAACCTCTCCTCCTCTCTTCCGGTGGCGCCGGAGTGCCATCGGGAGGGGAATCATCGCGGCGGTGACCGTCTTCATCATCATCACCATCCTCATCTCTTTTACGCGGTCCACTCTCCCGCACCCCACTGTAATCCCTACTTGAACATGGTGCTTTATGCCACATATTATGATCCAATGATGTATTGCCATCCTATGATGTTTTGAGTAGATATCTTTTGTCTTTTGGTTGATTGATGATCTAGATTGCTATGAGTTGTATGTTTTACTTTGGTGTTGTCCTATGGTGCCCTCCGTGTTGCGCAAGTGTGAGGGATTCCCGTTGTAGGGTGTTGCAATACGTTCATGATTCGCTTATAGTGGGTTGGTGAGTGACTGAAACACAAACCCGAGTAAGAGGGATTGTTGCGTATGGGAATAAAGAGGACTTGATGCTTTAATGCTATGGTTCGGTTTTACCTTAATGATCTTTAGTAGTTGCGGATGCTTGCTAGAGTTCCAATCATAAGTGCATATGATCCAAGTAGAGAAAGTATGTTAGCTTATGCCTCTCCCTCATATGAAACTGCAATAGTGATTACCGGTCTTGTTAATAATTGCTTAGGACAATTCCGCACACCGATCCACCATTAGTCCACACTCGCTATTTATAATATTTAGTAATATATTCTAACTTTATGATAACAGCACCTACTTTTATATTTTAGCTCTCCGATATCATACAAAGTTATCCACTTCATACCCACAACGTAGTTTTATTTCTCGTTGCTAGTTGGAAGCAAACGTTTGGTGTACGTAGAGTCGTATAAGTGGCAGATAGGGCTTGAGATAATATCGATCTTACCTTTAGCTCCTTGTGGGTTCGACACTCCATACTTATCACTTCCACCTTTGGAAATTGCTACGATGATTACCTGCACTTGGGGATTATCAATGTCAGATATTGTACACAGTCATGTTGAACATGTAGAGAAAAAGAGAAGAGTCTTGCGCGGCAATACAATGTCATGCAGACATCGCTCCATGGTGGGTTCAATGGCAAACCCTCCCCACCCCTCTCCAGATTGTAATCCAGAGGAAGATATCTGTTCGGAGGTGGATTCAGACGCCACTGACCACTCCTATTTACCCCCCAAGGTGTTTGCTCTACCTTGGCATGATGATGTTAGTCATATCATGTATATGTTGCCTTGAAGTGCCTACTTTTGACATCATATATGTCATCTGCTTAGTTTAGACATGTTCTGTAATGCCACCTATTTAGTTTCTATATCATATATTGGAATTATGCAGTCTCATGTCTTTTAGCCAGCCATAATATACGTGAAATGTGCAATGCCATCCTATTTAACCAGTCATCATATATTTGAATGATATCTTGCCCATCCTTTTCTTCATTACATTTCCATCTGTCGACAATGTTTGTACATTAAACTACTCTTCCTGTGAATCAGCCATTTGAGTGGGAGACAGATGACCAGTCCTGTTCCCCCACCGAGGTGTATGCTCTAACTTGGCACAGTTATACTACTCATATCATGCATATGGTGTCTTGCATTGCATAGTTTAGACATCATATACACAATATTCAACACCATGTTCTTAATTCAGACATCATATCTAATGCCCTCTGTTTAGCATATAAATCACATATGTGAATTAAATGATGCGATCCTGATTACTTAGATAACATGTAGGTGAATTATGTCATGCGATCTTGTTTAGTTATTCATCATATCTTTGAATTATGTTATGCTATGCTATCCAGTTTAGATAGACATCATATATGTGAAATTATGTCATGCTATCCATTTTAGTTAAACAATATACATGTCAACTATTTCATGCCCTCTTTTTTCCATACTATCTATTGCATCTGTCTCTCATACAATGTCTGTACATTCAACTATGTTTCCTGTTTATCAGCCATTTGAATTGGAGCGGGTGATGCCAGCATCTAGCGGACTAAAAACACAGTCTTCAAATAAAACAGTGCTACCTCTTGGTGGAGATAGCACCCCGGTTGTACATGCACGAGAACCATCCCTACCACACATAACCCAAACAATCGCAGATTGTACCCCTACTACGATGGACAGAGAACCAGCTTCATCCAATCTAACCCCAACCCCAGCAGATAGTAACCCAGCACCGTCTCCACCACAGAGCTCCCAAACAAGAGTAGTTAGTAAGGCAGCTCCAGTGCCCAAAGGGCCAGTACTACCACGGCGAACCCCAACTCCACCAGTTAGTACGCCTATTCCTGTGGAGGAAGCACAACTAGCTAGTCGTAGTTTAGAATCTATCGCATTTGATGTTGTTAAATCGTATGTGCGTATCTTCGCATCTTGGAAATATTATACTGAAGATGAAGGAAAATGCCAGTTGCAGGTGTTTGTCCAAGAGTTATGTGTAAGTAATGTTATTCATGGCAATTACTTTGCTTTGTCCCATACATCCTACCTCCATGATGGTTATAATACAGCAAATTTTCCCATTTTTCTCTATAGAGAAGGACCGATTTGGAAACTCGGGATGAGGTAACCTGTGCTAATACCTCTGCTATCTTCAAGAATGCTTGGTGGCAGTATCGGAATTACCTGAAGAAAACATACTTCACCTGCAAAGAAACTCATCAAATTCCCTTACGTTCTCCTGAGACACATTTACTGGACGATGACTGGGAACGCCTTGTTCTGTACTGGTCCCGAACCAAGAATGTGGTAAGGTCTATGAGCTCATTTTCTATTTTTAAGTACTATATTCTTGTATCTTACTGTACTCTGTTCATGTAGAACAAGTGCCTAAACCTGAAGAACAACTGTTCTAATTTAAGATTCCATTGCTATCATAGTTCAAAAAAGCGCTAGGCGTAAATTGTGCGTTTTGCCACCGCCTTGCACTTTACTGACCAAAGCGCATGCTTATGCGCAGTTAGGCACAGATTAAGCGTAGTTATGCGCAATGCATTTGGCCAACGCCTAGAGCCTAGGCGCGCTTAAGCACTCGCTTAGGCGCGCCTTTTTTATCTATGATTGCTATCGTGCATACTGCGTTGCTCTTGTATCACTGTATTTACTCATACAAACTTATTTTTAAATTGAAGGATCCAATCGAAACTCCAATGGCACAGCAGGTATGTTCACGCATGTTTCTTTAACAGGCTTTCTCTTATCAATAGCTCTGTTGATTTCAATTTGAATTGTGGATACAGTTGACTTCTCATATCATGCACAATACTAGCATCACAACACAACCAATAGTGTTGTTGTACATGTAGACCTGTGGTACCCATCTGAAATCTTGTTGTGCCGTGTAGTTTCCCACGCTTTGTATTCTTTCACTGCTGCTTTGTCTTGAACTGATATGATTTGAACCGTGTCTCTATTTTGATTTGGCAAGACAATGCAGTGACCATAGGACATAGATATATGTTTGTTTGATGCTTTTATTATGTACTAGTACTTGGCAATAGAAGACTTGGTAGTTTAATCCTGTCCACCTTACTAATGAACTGGTTCACCGAAATGAGTTTCATATACTAGTACATGCTAAACCTGTTATGTGTCTGCTTGTTTCTTCTTTTAGAATGCTGACAGAATATTGGGAAGAGTGCCTTATTAAGCAATGGTAAAGGAAGTAATGCAGATAAGGTTCAGGATAGTGACACATCGTTGTTGGTCTCCAAAAAAGCTGATAAAACAGCTAAGGAAGACTATCTCGAAGACAATGAGACAACCCCAAAGTCCTATCTTGGTTTAGTGTTCGAGTTATTGGCCACTACCGCTTGCACAAGCTATTCAAACTCATTGTCTGAATCAGTTCGGTTTCTTGAGTCTGAACTACAAGCTGAAAGACATCGACCAGCTGTGCTGCGACAAGAAGCGGAAGGACTGCGGAAGTCCCTGGAGCATTCAAATGCATACTTTCTGGTGCAACAGCAAGCGTTGGAGGATTTTAGGGCCAAATAGGACAAAGCTAATAAGCTTGCTAAGCTTATTGCCAGCATGGTGGATACCACGTTTCTTGAGCTCTTCTGAAGTTGTTTCAGTTATGCTCTTGTTTTGTTGCCGCGTTTATTTGCACTGGTGGCCAATTTTGATAGCCAGTGTATGTAATATGCTGCTTTGTTCCCTATATTTGCACTGGTGGCGAACTTTGATGCCCAGTGGATGTAATATGTGTAATAGCGGTAATAGGTTAGCGTTAATTGCTTGCTTATTTATTTCCTTATTGTCTTGTTTAGTTGTTTGTTTGTAGTCACTGCAGTTCTTTTTCTGTGTTTTTCTAGTGGCCACAATAACCTCTTTTTGGAAACTAGGCCAAAATAATCATGGCAACACATGGACTGTTGTAACCATGGGCCTCCTGCGGGCCGTATGATCCATAGGCCTTCTACGGGCCGTAGGATCCATTGGCCTTCTATACGGGCCATAGGATCCATGGGCCTTCTACGGGCCGTACGATTCATGGGCCTTTTACGGGCCGTAGGATCCATGGGCCTTCTACGGGGCGTATCATCATTTCGCCAATCATGGGCCGTACTATTCGTGGACAATAACGAGTCGTTAATAGGCTGTATTTGATAACTCTATGAAAACAGCCCAACGGGTTTTTTCGGCATGAAAACGGCCCAACGTATTAACGGGCCACAAACAGGCCGACTGTAACCACGGGCTGAATTTGGCCCACAAGTAACGGGTCGTAAGTAACCGAATGCTGGAAATGAGCCCAAGAATAAATGGGCCCTGAGAAGGCCGAAAGATAACATGGGCTGGAAACGGCCCAACGGAATAATGGGCCGTTAATGGGTATAAAGTGATACACTGTTCATTACGGGCCAGCTTTACCACGGGCCGTTAAGGGGCCGAAGGTTACTAAGGGCCTCATATGGGCTGAAAGACGTCATGGGCCATACATGGGCCGGAAGTTAAAACGGGCTAGAATTATATTGGACGGCCCAGATGACGCTACTGGGCCTAATTCGGATAGGCCGTAAACGGGCCCTGGGATAGCGGGCTGTAAATGGGCTATATGCGAACAGGTCGTTAACAGGCTTGCCGTGGGCCAGCCCGCCACCTTTTGACCAAGTCAAACGGGCCGGCCTTTTCACAGGAATGGGTCTCTGTTGGGGCCGTGCCACGTGTCGATGTATCATAGGCGCTTTGGGTCCAATGAGTGGATGACATCTGTCCCAACGGTGAGCCGACAGGTGTTTCCTCCAGCCAATGATTTTACACGTGGAAAATCCCCATTGGTCGGGGCTGTTAACGGGTTATCGGATCCAAAACCGGACCCGATAACTTAACGGCGTTCCGTTACGGTGGATGCCACGTGTCGGTCACCCTTGACGAAAGCACTTCTGTGACACGCGATTTATCGTCATGGAAGTGGACACTTCCGTGATGATAATTTTGGTAATGTCATGGAACACTTCTACGACAGCACAGGTATGACTATCTTGATTCTGTCATAAAATTGTCATGGATGTACATGCATGACAGAAAACGTGACCTACTGTGACAAACATGTATCATCACGGAAGTGTATTTTTTTGTAGTGCGAACCTGGGTAAACATTGTGTCCCCTGTCTTCTGTTACCATCGACCTTAGACGCACAATTCGGGACCCCCTACCCGAGATCCGCCGGTTTTGACACCGACATTTGTGCTTTCATTGAGAGTTCCACTATGTCGTCCTCAAAAGGTTTGATGGCTCCGTCAATCGTCAACAACGATGCTTTCCAAGGGGAAACCTTCCTCCCCGGACAGATCTTCGTGTTCGGCGGCTTCGCACTGCGGGCCAACTCGCTTGGTCATCTGGAGCAGATCGACAGCTTCGCCCCTAGCCATCAGGTTAGATTTGGGAGCTTGAACTACGTCACGTATATCCGTGGAGACTTGATCTTCGACGGCTTTGAGACCACGGCGGCCGCTCCCTGCCCCTACGATGAACATGACTTAAATCTGTCATCGATCCATACTCAAGAAATTGCGCTTGTAACTACTCCGGCCTTAGATCCGGTGCAGATTGCGACATCCGAGGACGGGAAGCTCAAACCCGCCACGGAAGCCGCAGACTCCGCGGCGTTGGAGGCGCACACAGACCTAACCTCGGGTGATATCTGTGTCTCCGGAACCTCGGATTCGTTTCCGGCCATAAGTTCCGAACTATGTGCGTCCGCGCATGTCGAGCTGGATCGGTCATCGATCATCGAATTCAGCGCCGCGGACATCTTTCGACACCCGCCTTTAGGCGATGTGTTAAACTCATTAAAAATTATGTCCTTAGCGGGGGACTCACAGCCGAACTATGTCCGGTTCGAACTGGAGGCTGATGATGGGGAATTTCGCTTCCCACCCGCCACCCACTACATAGCCACTGTCGAGGACTTAACCGACATGCTTGATTACGGCTCCGAAGACATCGACGGTATGGACGACGATGCCGATGAGGAGCAAGGCCAAAACCCGCCATTTACCGGACGCTGGACGGCCACTTCTAGTACGACGTATACATGGTGGATACACCTAAAGAAACTAACAACGATGACAAGGAAGATCCAGTTGAGGATAAACCTCCTGAGATGCAGCCCAGACGCCGGCGTCAGCGGCGCCGCTCTAAGTCACCTCCTGCAAAAGACAACAATACCGGCACCGGAGAAAACAATACTCCGGACGATGCCGAAGACAATGAAGACCCCATTGGGGCAATCTCCGAACAGGATGAACGAGAGGACGGGCACGTTAGCCCTGATGAACAGGCCATACACGAAGACTCGGAGGACAGTAATTATCTTCCGCTCTCCGAGGATGAGGAGAGCCTCGACAACAAGGATTTCATCATGCCTGAGGAACCTCTCGAGCAAGAGCGCTTTAAACGCCGTCTAATAGCCACTACAAGGAGCCTGAAAAAGAAACATCAGCAGCTTCAAGCTGACCAAGACCTGCTCAATGATAGATGGGAAGATATCCTAGCAGCCGAAGAATACGGCCTTAAGCGCCCAGCCAAAAGTTACCCGAAGCGCAAATTGCTACCTCAGTTCGATGACGAGGCACCAAAGCCCGTACCATCATCGCGCAATGCGGCTGACCGACCACCACGCGGTCGGGATAAAGCGGCAACTCAAGCCGAACACCAGCCCGCCCCACCTCGCCGTAAAGGCAGAGATAAAGCAGCTCAGGGTTATACATATGACCTTCGGCAAGACCTGGACAGTAGAGCAGGACATACCAGATCAATCTACGGATCGCGAGGACATGCCCCGACATGTGACGAGGGCTACCTACTCGGACGTGACAAACCTAGTCATGCCCGGACCGAAAACCGCAGACGAACTCCATCCAAGCTACGTCGCGACGTGGCCCAATATAGAGGCGCCGCACACCCACTCTGCTTCACTGACGAAGTAATGGAGCATGAATTCCCAGAAGGGTTTAAACCCGTGAATATCGAATCATACGATGGCACAACTGATCCCGCGGTGTGGATTGAGGACTTTCTTCTCCATATCCATATGGCCCGTGGAGATGACCTCCACGCCATCAAATACCTCCCGTTAAAACTCAAAGGACCAGCTCGGTACTGGTTAAACAGTCTGCCGAAAAACTCTATTGGCAGCTGGGAGGACTTGGAAGACGCCTTCCGCGACAACTTCCAAGGTACATATGTCCGGCCACCAGATGACGATGACTTAAGTCACATTGTCCAGCAGCCCGGAGAGTCAGCCAGGAAGTTCTGGACTAGGTTCTTAGTTAAAAAGAACCAAATCATAGACTGTCCGGACGCGGAAGCCCTAGCGGCCTTCAAACACAGTGTCCGGGATGAGTGGCTCACCCGCCACCTCGGTCAGGAAAAACAAAAATCCATGTCAGCCCTTACCGCTCTGATGACCCGCTTTTGCGCGGGAGAAGACAGCTGGCTCGCTCATAGAAGCAACAGCGCCAGCGATCCGGGCACTTACGAAGTCCGAGACGGCAATGGCAAGCCACAACGCAGCAAGCACAAACGTCGCAATGATAATGAAAGAACGCACGACACAGCAGTCAACGCCAGATTCAGCAGTCCCAAACCCGGTCAACAGAAAAAGCCATTCAAGGCGAACAGAGACGGACCATCCAATTTAGACAGGATATTGGATCGGCCCTGCCAGATTCACGGCCACCCCGACAAACCAGCTAATCATACCAACAGAAGCTGTTGGGTCTTCAAGCAGGCCGGCAAGCTCAACGCCGAACACAAGGGGAGGAGGCCGCCCGGTGATAGCGACAACGAAGAGACTCAACAACCAAATACCGGGGGTCAGAAGCAATTTCCCCCTGAAGTAAAAACAGTGAACATGGTATACGTGACACACAACCCTACAAGGGAGCAGGAGAAGCACTCCCTCCGAACTGAGGATCATACTATGGCAACCTCAGCCGAAGTACAAAGCGGTCTTATTAAACCGCATACCTTGTCGGCCATTAAGCCACCAAACTCCGTTCAACGGGATTGACCAATTCCGGAGCAGGACTAGCAATTCGGCTTCCGCCGTCCACCTCACATACCCGCGAAATATGTACCGCACATGCATAACTATGCACTCAAGATACCTTGGGCATCGGCGGAAGCACAACACGGACGAGCCTGCAAGTACTCCCATAACCTCTATTTCCTTTTTAACTACTCTTTCTTTTTCATTATCCTTTACCACAAGTGATGCAAAGGCTGGCCATCTTATGGACTCCATCGGAGTTCGGTTTCGTACACTCACCTAAGGGCTATTTCCGTCAAGGAGCCCCCTCACTGAGGACGGGCGGCAGACGTGCGACAGGAGGTCCAAAATTACTTTTTGTAGACCGCACTCTTTATTTCGAGCCTGTAAAGTGCCTTTTTCCTCCGCCTCCGACCCCGGGCATCTCAAATAGCCGGGGTTGCGGCTTTGTTTTCTACGAAATAACGATTGACATATCACTCAGGTCCCAGTAAACATAATCCGCATCCAGCATTCGCTTTTTTCTAAAAGAACTGAATTCGGCCCCCGTGGTTGTTTCACACATACAGCTCGGCATAACTTGCCAGGGGCTCGGTATGGGAACAAATGAGTTGCCGACAAGTCCGAACAGCTTTATAGCGTACTTCGGCGTCGCGAGTTTGGCCTTATATTCATCAACTCCGAATCATGCCTTGGGTCATTAGTTGGGTTGCCCGGCTCCTGTGCTTGCTACCTTACGTTCCGCTCTATCGGCTAAGGTAGTAAAGGGAGAACTACTGCGATTGTGCCTCCGGTTCACCTGGTCAAGCACCTCAGTAGAGAAAGCCGAAAACTGACTGTCATGATGCGGCGAGAGCTGGTCAACCACTCGATGACTTATTGGAATCTTTCGCGATTCCCTCCGTATTATACGAAGGACCTTTTTCTTCAGGTCATATATGTAACGCACCGTATTGGAATAAGCCGTGTACATATCAGGGGCTATATCGTAGTCCCCCCATAAAACTCCTATGGCTAAGTGAAAGTGTTAACGCCCTATAGTCCGATTGCCTAGTTCACCGCATTGACACCTCCTTAATGGACCAAGACGTTGGGTTAAGAGTGATCAAATGCTTTTCTGAACACCCCCGTACTTTATACGAGGGGGCTGAAGCCGACGACTGGAAAACTTTCAGATTAATGCAAAAACGGCCGCACAGGAGGAATAAAAGTTTTAGGCGAAACTACAAAAAATAGCCTTATTATAATATTGTCTTTTACAAATTTCCATACATTTCACTCGATTATCATGTTTTTCGAGCATTGACCCTCTATCAAGCAGGCACCCTCCAGGACATCCTCGAAATAATGCTCTGGTGCGTGATGGTCCTTGCCCTTTGGTGGACCCTTCGCTGCAACATCAGTGGCCTTCATCTTCGCCCAGTATGTCTTGACACGGGCAAAGGCCATCCGTGCACTTTTACACTACTAGGGAAAACCTTATACACAGAATCTTAGCAGCAGCCTGGTTTAAAAACAGACGCTACTGCTAATTAGCAGTAGCGAGCTTCAGGAAACCGCGCTACTAATAGCACGGTAGCAGTAGCGGTCTAGGCGAAACAAGCGCTACTACTATAATTGCCACGGCGTTGCCCCCAGGCTAAATATAGTAGTAGCGCCCTTCCAAGGATGCGCTACTGCTAAAGTACTTAGTAGCAGCGTTTTCTTCAAAACACGCTACTGCTAAGTATTGCACCTAATTAAGTTTAGTCCCATACTGCTAAGCGAACAAGGTGTTTACCACCTTAAATATGTTACTTCTCAAACTATCTCGAGCACTTGGTCTTCATTGAACTATATGTGTAGGATTTGTGGCTGCAATATGAATCTTCACCAGTGCCTATACAGGTACTGTGAGGATTTATGTTGACTATTTAGATTCTACACAAAAAGATCAATGATGACCAATGTATATTTTTGAAGTTTTTACATGCTTAGACTTAGCAGTAGCGTTTTTTCAGGGCAAAGCGCTACTGATATTATAAAACAGAAAGGAAAAGTTGTAGCGCGTTTCGCTTGACACGCTATAGGTAACTTAGCTATAGCGCGTTCCGGCAAAACGCGCTCCTGCTAGTTTGACTTAACCCCCCGCCGCGCGGGCTCAAAATTTCGCTAAGTCCTTCCCCTCCACTTCCTCCTCTCCCCCAACTGCTCCATCGCTGCCGTCGCCCTGCCGCTCTCGACCTCACTGCCGCCGCCCGCCGCCCTCAACCTCACACCGCCGCCGCCCGCCGCACACCCTCTACGCCGCCCCCGACCCCGACCTCGACGCCGCCCCCGACCCATGTTCATATGAACCCTAGGTGTTCATATGAACCCTAGATTTGTTTAGGGCAGTAGTCCTTTTTTAGCATTTAGGAAAAATGATTAGCAATTTTTTTAGGAAATTAGCTAGGGCAAATTTTTATGAAAATGCCTAAACAGTAATTTCATTCAAAAACAAAAAATAGAATTGTTTTTCTTTCAAAAACTTGGTTAAACTAATTGTTGCTATGTAAACAAAAAACAAGATTGTTGTTATATGATATATGTCATTTATGTTCATTTGCATATTCCATTATTGAAGTGGTTCGATTGTGCCCAAGTGGCTTTGTTGTTTCTAGGGAATGAAGTCGAGTGGCCTATGTTTTGCCGGAATGTTGATTCATTTCCGTTCCAGCAAATTTCAGGTTCTCGATTTGTCCACTTTTTAGTAAAAGTCATGCCAAAATTTTCCGTGAATTTTGGCATGACTTGTGCTACAAACTAGGACATATCGAGTGCCCGGGATTTGCCGCACCGGGAAGGAGTCAACATTCATGCAAAGCATAGGCCTTTTTTTATGTCATTATTTATTTATTAGGTATAGAATTAATTGACTAGATTTAATCGTCAGAACTAGTTGAATTAATAGAACTAGTTGAACATGTCACATTTGTTGTTATTTTTTTAGTTAAAGCAATTTTTCCCGCATCGACGTCGACGATGCCTATCCCGAATCCTCGTCGTCGAGTCGGCGGAGGACACCTGCGTCACCAGATGGGCCATGTCCGGGACTGGGCTCCACTAGGGTGGTACTGGGAGGCGCTACCTACCGGGGGCGCAGGATGGTGAGGAGCCAGCCTGTCGTTGACCCGGACCTTCTTTGGTGGCGGTCGCGTGGGCCAGTGACGGTCCAGAGGCTCTAGGACCCCGCGGAGGTGGTGCGTCACCGTGTCAGTGAGGAGGACGCGCACGTCCGTCGCTGCTTGTTTGCGTTGGAGCACAGGTTCTCCAATACTTGGCAGGTTCTCCAAGGATCTCACTGGAGCTATGATCCTATGATGGTTCCTTCTCTTTGGGTGTCCACCGCCTGCGCCGATACCCGTCGTGCGCTAGGGTTTTAGTTGTATTAGTGGTGTTATATGTATGATACTATTCGGGATGTATTAGTGATAATATTCGACGATGTACGGACGCATGAGATGATTTACTTTTGCTTATTGAATGCATGCTAATTTGAATACTTATTTATTTTACGATTTGGTTTTTCTTATTGAATGCTCATGTCAATATGAGTCCTATAAGATATTCTGAAATGTATATCCTGGTAGTTGTCTTCGGTCGATATTCAATTAATGTTTCAACTATGAACATAGGAAATGTCTGACAACGAAAAGGATTTCGGTATTTGCAAATACTGCGAAGACGAGCGCGGCCTGTGCGACGGAATCTTCCTAGATGATGATAGGCGCTTCAGCATCAAGCTGGACGTGAACTTCGAAGTGGATACAGTAAGTCACAACGACAAGTCTTTTTTCGCAATTAAGCATGACATCTGCTTCATTTGCTTCAACTTATAATTTAATTTTTTTACTATTCTACTAGCGTATCCCCTGCCATGCAAGAGTTTTTGTCTTGGATAAGATAGGTTTCAGTCGTACTATGAAGGTAAAGAAAGTTTACTTGAAGACCGAGCATGGTTGTATTTTCCACGCAAAATTATACAACGCAGACGACTACACCTATTTTGGATGCAAAACTTGGCGAGCACTATGCAAGACTTATGCATTTGAGCCTGATATGGTTATCACCTTTGATATTCGTCCGGAAGATGATATTGAAGGTAATATCGACATCTGGGTCGATGTGCAGACGCCTCCAGTTATACCATTATGTGAGTTTCTCAACCATATTTATGTCTTTGATATTGTTTATTCAAAAATAGTTGACAACTAATTTCTATTGTCAGCTTATTTCTGTTCAAGCAAACATGTCCAGCGCTTGGTAGACAGGACCTACTACTGTCCCGGGGCTGAACTAAACTGCGAGGAGCTAAGTCATTATGTTTCATGGCTTGAGGATCTTCATACTGTCAAGACAAATTTTCTTCCTGAACTTAGAAATGTTAGTACTGAAAACGTGCGACCAATAGTGTTCGTACTGAACTACGGTCACCTCTATTTAGGAAGGATGGTAAGATTTTTACTATTTGTCCTCAGTGCATCTTTTGCATACATTATTTTTTAAGCTAAACTTCATTGCTAAGCATGTTACTGTATGATGTTCTTCAACAGGGACTCCCAATGAATGTTGTGCCTCATGGGATCGAGACTAAAGGTACCATGAGTATTGTTAGCTTACGGCCAAGATACCCTACAATGCACTTTAGTGCATTCAGGATTTCTAATAGCGAGGAATGCTTAATAGTGAAAGACTGGACCAAATTTGTGATGGAGGAGTGCAGAGAAGTACTAGGGGGCAACAATCAGAAGCGCAACCCACGATTAGGAGACAGGTTCATCAGCATGCTCCAACTTGATGAAGGAGGAGAGCTACACATGTTTTATGTTATTTTACCTGAGAGAGAGCAGCAGGAGTGATTAGCTAGCTAGAAATGAGTTTGAAGATGATGATGTGCTACACTATGACTATGATGATTAAATAGCTAGTGTTGGTGGTAATAATTATGATGATTATTATTAGCTAGTGTTGGTGGTGATTAGATAGCTACCGCATCTAGTGTTGGTGGTGATTAGCTAGCTAGAATGAGTTTGAAGATGATGATGTGCTACACTATGACTATGGTGATTAAATAAATACTGTTGGTGGTAATGACTATGATGATGGTTAAATAGCTTGTGCTGGCGGATTAGATTCAAGTGGAGGCAACATGTGGTGCACATCGAAAGTACTACTAGTCCAAACTAGATCAAGTTTGGATTATAGTATACTTTTGACATGCACCACATATTGCCTCCACTTGAACCTAATCCACCTTCATTTGACACACTGTTATGGACATAATGATATAAACCTCATAATTGGTATTGTACCAAAATTTGTATACCAGCGTATAAATACACTAAAAATGAAAAAACGAAGAAAAGAATACTAGTAGCGATGGATAGTAAACACGCTGCAACTAGCAAGATTAGCAGCAGCGCGGGAGAGAACAAGCGCTGCCGCTATGTCTCTTAGCAGTAGCGCGTGTCGCACGCGCTACTGCTAAGTAATAGCTGTAGCGCCTTATTAGTAGCGCGGCAGCCCGCGCTACTAGTGGGCATTAAACCCGCGCTACTACTAGGGTTTTCCCTAGTAGTGTCAATGCACGCTGCCCGCTTAACAACGTCGATATGCGGCACCGCATCAACAAGTCGCCACACCAAACCAAAATAACTATCCGGAATTGGCTCTTTCGGCCACAGCCCGATCACGGTGTCCCTCATGGCAGAACCGGATAGTCTATGGAGCTCGGCCCATTGGGTCATCTGTTCGTTCAGCAATGGGTGTTTTGACGCACCGAACTGCGACCAGAAAAGCTTCTCCGTCGCATACCCTTCTTGCGCTTGGTAAAACTGCGCCGCATCGGAAGCACTCTTCGGCAGGTCCACTAACGCGTCTGGAGAACTCCACACTTGATTAAGTGGAGCATAATTCAGATCGCCGAACTTAGTTTGCAATAAAAAGGGCTTCCAGCCGCGATCTCCCCAGCTTGTCGGATCTCCTCCCGGGCCGCTCTAGATTCGCATCGCGCTTCTTTCGCCTCTCGTAAGACCTTGTTAAGATCAGCCATTTTGGCTTTTTTTATCCTTCTCGAGGATTTCACGGCGGCTAGCGGCATCCTTTAGCTCACGCGTCATCGTGGATATTCTCTCCTCGCATTGGCCCCGAGAAGCCTGTTCGGCCTTTAACTCGACTGATGCCTTCTCGGCAGCCGCATTATTAATCCGGGCCTGCTCTTTGGCCCGGGCCAGCTCAGCCCGAAGGATCTCGACCGCGGCGGCACCATCTGCATTAATGCATATCTCAGTATACAATATTTCACGTGATGCTTACGTTAAAAAGCACGCGCTTGTAAGGACTGCCCCAAAAACATACCTTGTGACTCGTAAAGACGCTTGTTGATAAGCATAAGGTCATCTCCCACCACATCAAGCTTCCGCTCCAGAATGGCAACTTCTGTAGTCCGGGCGGACACCAGGGAAGCGACAGCCTGCATTACAGTTAATAATATTATTTCCTGGGCATATCTTTTTTTGATCCTCTGATCGCCTCCCTCGGGAAGCCAATCCGAGTCTCAGGGGCTACTACCTATACACAGGTGCAGTTTGTGAACAAAACACAATCAAAAAATTTACAGTACAAACCTCGAAGCCTCTTAGCAGGCTCGTGCAGGCTTCATTCAATCCACTTTTCACGGACAGAACGTTTTCAACCACTGTACCCATCAAGGTACGATGTTCCTCCGAGACGGATGCCTGTCGCAGCATGTTCGTCAGTATATCCGGCGCTTCTGGACCTCTGGAAGCTGTTGTAGGCGTACGGCCTCCCTTCGAAGGGATCCATGTATCCGTCCCAAGAGTCATCTCCGGCTGAAAGCCGGACAGTCCGGGGCCTTGTCGTTGGCCCCCGGATCCCGGGCTACCGAAGTATCACCTTCGGGTAGTGTCTTCATCACTCCTCGCACCACTTGTTGATCAGGAGAGACCCTCCGGGACGACACCTCGTGGTCGTCCGCCCTATTGGGCGAGGAGTCTGGTGGAGGGGTCTCGCTTTCCATCATCTCCGGGAGGAGATCCCTCGAGGAAGAGGATTGGTGAAGAAGGTTGTGTGCCGAGCTGCAAAAACATACATTTTAGACGTTACCTTGGTAACAAGAAAGGAACGGGACATGTTTAAAAGCACCCTTGTTCACTTACGATTTGGCTAGAGGCTGGTCCTCATCATGGGGCCGCACGATGACGTCGCCCTCCAAGCCCGAGTCACCCAACGGGGGCATCTTGCCTCGCTTAGGAGTCGTTTCCTCCCAACCTTCGGAGGCGGCCCTTTTCTTACCGGGGGGAGAAGGAATGTCGGCTTCTCCTTCACTTTGGCCTACGGGCTGGGGAATCTTGATCTCCCCGGACACGGTGTCTGATGTACCCTCGGAAGGGAGGCCACCTTTGGCCTTCCCTCTCTCCACCTTGTCTCCCTTCGCAGGCACCTGGTACGGCGCCGGGGCCAGCATCCTTGTTAGTACGGGATCCGCTGAGTCTTCGGGAAGGGGGGCGGAACATCTGATTCGCTCCGCTTTCTTTATCCAGCCCTGGAAGAAGATAGTTTGCTCAGTAACATATTACGGCATACTTAACTACAAAGTGTTTGGGAATTGAGCGCTTACCGAGGTATCCGGATGGTTGCAGTCGAGGCCGATGTCCTCGGTGGTGTCTAGCCGCTGTTTTCGTTTCCTGAAAAACAACTTCCACATCCCTTTGTGCGTAGTACCGAAGAAGTGTTGAAGGGTTCGTGGTCCTTCTGGATTAAACTCCCACATGCGGAGAGGCCTACGTTGGCATGGTAGGGCTCGGCGGACTAGCATTACTTGAATCACGTTGACAAGATCGATGTCCTTCTCAAGGATGGTTCGGATGCGGCTCTGTAGAGTCTGCACTTCATCAACTGATCCCCAGTCCAGCCCCTTATTAATCCACGATGCAAGTTGTAACGGAGGACCAGAACGGAACACAGGTATAGCCTCCCACTTGGTACTGCGGGGTTCCGTGACGTAAAACCACTCCCGCTGCCATTGATTGGAAGCTTCGGTGAAAGAGCCTTTTGGCCAGTGAGTATTGGTAAGCTTTCTCACTACAGCGCCGCCTCACTCCGGTTGTTTCCCATCGACCACCTTCGGCTTCACACTAAAGGTCTTGAGCCATAAGCCGAAGTTTGGGGGAATTCGGAGGAAGGCCTCACACGTAATGATAAACGCCGAGACGTGGAGGAAAGAATCTGGGGCTAGATCGTGAAAATCTAGTCCATAATAAAACATGAGCCTCCGGACAAAGGGGTGAAGAGCGAACTCTAGCCCTCGGAGGAAGTGAGAGATGAATACGACCCTCTCGCCGGATCTGGGAGTCGGAATAACCTGTCCTTGAGCAGGAAGCCTGTGGGGGATCTCCGCGGTCAGGTATCTGGCCGCCCGAAGCTTCGCAATATCCTCCTCTGTAACAGAGGAAGCCACCCATCGGCCCTGTAGGCTGGGTCCGGACATGACTGGGAAGCTTGAAGCAATGAAGTCGAGCATTGGGTGTTAGAACTTGAGGTTGGGAAGGCTGAGGAGAGGTTTGGCGTAAACAGAGACGGCCCTTGGCTCCTTTATAAAGGCATCGGGTATCGAACGCTTCCTCCTAAGCCTGAAAACCAGCCTATTCCTAAGGAATCTTCCCAGTGGAACAGTTGGGTTGCCCACGCTCGTATTGATGAGAATCCCGCAATAAGGGGACACGATCTCTACTTCGACAAGACGTGTCAATAAAAACCGCGCCTCAAAACATGGAACGGCAGGACAAGAAACAGTTCGAAATAATGACCGGACAAGCGTGATGTCACCTTACAAAAAGTGGTCAGCAGATTGGACTCGTGAAAAATTATATTCTCTACGGTTGTATGTGGTACTTGTGTTGCAGATCCGGACACGTTCGTCCGAAGACTATCTTGGAGTATTCGGGAAAGGGAACCCGCCTTGCAATGCCGAAGACAATCTGTGCGCCGGACACCTCGTCATTGAAGCCTGGTTCAGGGGCTACTGAGGGAGTCCTGGACTAAGGGGTCATCGGGCGTCCGGCCTGTTGGACATGGGCCGGACTGATGGGCTGTGAAGATACGAAGACCGAAGACTCACACCCGTGTCCGGATGGGACTCTCCTTGGCGTGGAAGGCAAGCTTGGTGATCAAATATGAAGATTCTTTTTCTCTGTAACCGACTTTGTACAACCCTAGCCACCTCCGGTGTCTATATAAACCGGAGGGCTTAGTCCGGATCGGCAGATACACATTATAGTCATACAGGCTAGACAGGGTTTTAGCCATTACGATCTCGTGGTAGATCAACTCTTGTAATACTCATATTCATCAAGATCAATCAAGCAGGAAGTAGGGTATTACCTCCATAGAGAGGGCCCGAACCTGGGTAAACATTGTGTCCCCTATCTCCTATTACCATCGACCTTAGACGCACAGTTCGGGACCCCCTACCCGAGATCCGCCGGTTTTGACACCGACACCAACCACATAAATCTTGATCTCTATCCTTCTCCAAGTTGCTTTCCACTCAAATCATCTTTCCACCAAATCCAAATCTGTGAGAGAGAGTTGAGTGTTAGGGAGACTATCATTTGAAGCACAAGAGCAAGGAGTTCATCATCAACACACCATCTATTACCTTTTGGAGAGTGGTGTCTCCTAGATTGGTTAGGTGTCACTTGGGAGCCTCCGTCAAGATTGTGGAGTTGAACCAAGGAGTTTGTACGGGCAAGGAGATTGCCTACTTCGTGAAGATCTACCCTAGTGAGGCAAGTCCTTCGTGGGCGATGGCCATGGTGGGATAGACAAGGTTGCTTCTTCATGGGTGGAGCCCTCCGTGGACTCGCGCAACCGTTACCCTTCGTGGGTTGAAGTCGCCATCAACGTGGATGTACGATAGCACCACCTATCGGAACCATGCCAAAAATCTCCGTGTCTACATTGCGTTTGCTCCCTCCAAACTCCTCCCTTTACCTTCATGTGCAATGTTTTACATTCCGCTGCTATACTCTTAGACTTGCATGTGTAGGTTGATTGCTTGACTTGTGCTAAGTTGTTAAAATCTGCCAAGACTTAAAATTGGGAGAAGACTAGATTTTTATTAAGTCAAGTAGTCTAATCACCCCCCCCCCCCTCTAGACATACTTTCGATCCTACACCATATTGGTGGCGTTGGAACCCTACGCCAGTAAGGCCAATTTTGACACGCCGCTGCTAAGCTTTTTTGCATTAGTGATAGCAGTTATAGCATAGAATATAAACATAAATTATAAAGTTGAAAATAAATAATACTCAAATATTAATGCCTTTAGGGCATTTTTCCAACACACATAACCCGCAGATAGCTGAATTTGCACATCAAGGATCTTCCCCCATCTTCCTACACATACCTTGTATCACTTGTTCATTCGGATGGTTATCAGGTAGACCCGCTACTCTTGCCCACACAACCACCTTTTCCAACACTACCGACCTAGGGTTCGTAATTCCATCGTATCTAGCAAGATAACTGCTTGATTCCACAACAGCCAGGGACCATTAACCATTGTGGTATTCCAACCACCAAGGCAACCAAACTGCATTGTGAACAGATTTGTATCGATCAACCTCCAATGCACATTCTTCATAGGGTTCCGTGCAGATCTCATCTACGCATACAAAGCATACGTGCTAAAACCCTTGTTAGTATGAACTTTTGCAATCACCAACCACTTTTCTTGTATGTCGGGAAGATTAGGTTATTCTTCACAAACAAACTCATCTCCATCATCCTCATGGAAATCCAACCTTCAGAGAAGCTCTTCAACATCCTCGCCGCTCGCACCCCCCACTGGGTTGCTACCATTCGCCGCCATCTACCGAAGAGCAAAACCTTCAAGACACCCGAGATCCCCTACAAGACCAAGGACGGGCACAAGTGCAAGGCTTCTCCTAGATCAGCCCGAGTCGATGGAGGGAAACCAGGCGTTAGAAGGGAGAGATCACCAGGGGGAAAGACTCGGGGGGGGGGGGGGGGGGGGGGGGGGGGGAGGGGGTTGTGTAGGTTCTGAATTTGTGTACCATGTCTCACAGTGTATGAGTTGCTACTCCAACCTAACTCACCTTAGTCCCCTAAAGAAAAAACTCATCAGAGTTAAAATGATTATGGATAAATATACTCCTTTCAAAAAAAATTGAGGGCATCACGTTGCCCTCAAAATTTGTCCACACCCTGTATTTTTTTTAGGGATATAAGATAAGACATACTAGTACAACTGTTCAGAGATCCTGTCGCAGGCATAAAATAGGTTATATCTGCAGAGTAAGAGACCACATGATGAAGCTTACAGGTTGCTCAAGTCGTACAACAGGACGAGAAAGTTTATATTGTACAGAGAGTTGGTCTGTCCCACAATTGAAATATACAACAAGTTGGATAACTTAAGGGTTAAGCGATCTGCGGAGCTCGGTAATCGGAAGTCTTCGCTATGATCCTAACGAGAAATGACAATTTCCCGCAAAAAAAAACAAGAAATGACAATAATATAATGTATAAGTACAGTCCAGTGTGATACGCTAGCTATTGAAACTGCTTGCGGAGAAGAAAACCCTCAACAATTAGTGATGCAGCTTGCTGGAAAACTTAGCCTAAGATGAGGGATGTTAATTTGTGTGGCAGATTCATGATTGTAGAACCGACTTTTGAGAAGATAAGTGGTGGTGTGGTTGTTTTACTTTGAAGGATTAGTTCCCCTCCTTATTTAATTTGATTTCTGAAATCAAGCTTTCCCTTATTATTTATTTACTTTGCTGGCTACATATTTGTGGAAAATTTGTAACAATGCTTTTGTTGCAAGAACAAAGTGGATTCATTCACCCGCAGTACTGATAACTTCTGTTGTTCGATTATTGTTTTCAAACCCCGAATAAAAAAATAGTAAGGGTGTATGGAAAAAATATACAATAGAAGCGCGTCCTGCTGATTGCGGTAGCCTATTCTCCTAAATAAAGTGCATTCCAATTTTCTAAGGTTGTGGTTTAGTGCTCCATGAAAGGGAAAGCGAACGCATGCTTGACCAAAAAGGCAACACAAAAATTAGTTATTTGTTATGGCGATAGATTCATATCTTTGATTTGTTATCCTCTCTCGGCATCTGAAAACAACCGCTCGAGCTGTTCTTATATTCGGAGCGCGGAAACAAATATACGGAAAATGTACCATAGCATGTGACCTCTTAACTGCCAAAGCATCAGTTGGTAAAACAATTTGGTAAAGCATCTAGCAAATCAGGGGACCTCAACAAGTGCACTGTCATGTGTTAATTAGAACCATGTGAGAAAGTCTATCGATCTTCTTTCATTTTTCATGCGCGTACATTATGTTGTGTATGTTAGTGTTCCGTTTAGCTACCCCGGCTATTCATGACACACAGAAAACTGGCAACATTTGCTGACTTCCTCCCCTTGTTGGAGGAAAGGTTTTCCGTTCAAATAAAATGGTAACATGCAGCAACCTGGTATGGACAACTTCCTTGAAATATATGGTACTCGTAATCTCGCAGAAGGTTTTACCTGCAACTGAAAACTCTAACCACCGTGTTTTTATGACACTTTATTTTATTTGAATGCAAGTTTATGCATCCGGGATTCAACAAGCAATACTGTATTTAAAGAAGAAGAAAAAAAAAACACATGGAGCAAGTTGCAAATCTCTCAATGGTACTTTATTTTTACAATATATGGGTAGACATGGCACAAACATGCATGAACTTGCACTTGATTTGGAACAGAATTGGCATATCAATCCTCGATCATCGGCCAGTCCTTGTAGTAAAAACTTTTAACCTGTTATTTATAAATCAGTCAGTTGGTAGTCTGATTGCATGCATTGCACGGAGAGGTTGCTCATAATGTCAGCTTATGTGCTTACTTTGGCTTACTAATTTCAAGAGCAAAGCAAATTGGAAAAAACATAAACTTTACCGTACCCCAGCATTGGTAATTCTGGTTGCTCATCCCTTTCTGCATGGTCTGGATGACTAAGTTCCAGTCGAACTGGATCCTCTCGAGCAGCAGTGCTATACTGGCTAGAAGAACTTGTAATTGTCCCGTTTACTTCTGCCTCACCATTTAACTGAAAAATGGAATCAACATGACAACTTACACATGCACATGTATGCAAGATATGTTATGGAGTATGGATTGAGTACTCTTTTAAACTCTCATTATTTATTTATTTATTCATGGATGGACTCTTATACTCATGCACCTTGTTTTGCAAATATATATTCTCTTGACGAATGATGTTTAGTTTCTTGTGCAGCTCAATATTTTCCTGGTGCACAAGGCTTTCCTGCAATTCAAAAACATTAGGCCATTTAGACATAAAATGTAATATGGTGGTAGTACCTAGCATTGTAATGGTAAAAGCATTAACCTTCTTGTTTAACTCTTCAATTTCATCAATCATAAGTTGGTCCTGGAAAGTACAACGCAGTTAATGGCACTACAGAGGCATGATGTCTATATACATATTTTGCATGATCTCAACAATGAGGTCAAGAACTCTAAGCATTACCTTTGTTAGCCGAATGTTATGTATGCTTGTTTCCAGTTGACTCTCTAAACCCCTCATGTCTTCCAAACCTAAGCCAGATAGATGTTGTCCCAGCAACTGTCTGCAGTGATTTAGTGTAGGTACACATATATTAGTGCTCTTCTCTCTAAATATAAAAGTTATTTTTTATAACATATACAATGGACATTGCCTTTCATTGTACAATTGATATTTTTGTCATGCGCGCAAAGATAAAAAAAGTGATGAAACTAAGGGAGCGGTAGAGGGAAATGCATGACCAGGTGTCGAAGGTATTAATATTATCTTGAAAAATAAGAAATTAATAACTTTAAGCCTTATTTTTAATATTTGAGGGAATACAACCGAAGGGAACACACATATAATGATATATGCTCTGACACTACATGGAATAACTATTAGCAATATAGTGCAAAGTGTGTTGTCGTCATAATCTGAGTATGAATAATGCACCCATTAGGGCATTGAATGTACATAATTTAATACTTTTGCAGATGCAAAATCAGTAGCTATTTCTTTCATAATTACTACTGATGTGTCAGACATATAAGTTAGCTTGTAATTTTTTTTGCAGGGATAATTTATATGTCATACCTATGATTCTCTTGCAAGTTATGTAGTTGTTGCCTCAGACGCTCTCCCTCCGCTTGCCAGAACTGTTAATGTACAGTCATGTATATAGCAATAGTTTGTGCTCTCGAATTTGAAATAGAACAAATGAACAAAGAGAAACTATAGTGTAGTGGGTGTATTCTAATTTGGTGGAACAGTGAATTAGTCATGCACTGGAACTGCTAAAGCAAAGAGAATAATCCATATTATGTACATAACTGTTGCTAACCGATCTAGTGCCTTAGACATCACAAACATATTGTTATCTCTTGTGTAAGATGTTGGGAATGATATCGCATTCAGATTTAGACCGGGAAAGTCTATCCACTTTGTGTCGTGATCCTAGATCCCCGATGAAAAATTGCAAGGGAGAGCTAGGAATTCCTACATGGGATATGGCTATCTGGAAATGACCGTACTAATGGCTGTTTGCAAATTAGTGATCATCGTACACCATTCCTTCACGATTCTTACTGTTAATTTTCACCATTGTTGCCCTATAGGGTGACTTAATTGGAGATGCTATGCATGCTATCCATGTGGCACAATGAACATGAGCTATGTATTTTTGAACTACAATAGAAGTATGAAGAAAAGACTCGATGAACTTGGAAGAAGACGTAAACCACATGACTAGCTATCTTATTGAGAAACATTGAGCGAAAGGCATACCTTAGCCTCAGCGCTTGCACTCATGAATTGTTGGCCCTCCTTAACATGTTGGTATCTTTCAATTATGGATTTCATCCTAGTAAAGGGATAAAATATTATAAGCTCGTAGACAAGGAGCAATTGAATATTTAAAAATTGGTTTCTGTAGTATTGTCCTAGTTTTAAAAACTAATTAAGTACATATGAGCAGGTGTAAAAAATGGAAATATCAAAAATAAAAATAAATAGATATATAAACTAATGCCATGGACTTGGTTGGTATCTTGGATGACACCGAAGAAAATAAATTGGCTAATGATCTCTATATATAATAGTGGATACATGGAAAAAGTAGTCATAAGTACTTGCTAATGTGATTCGGGGATAATATAGAGAAAAAAGTGGGAGCATGAAAATGTGAGACAGTATAAAATGACCACAAAGGTATTTCACATTGTTACTAGTGCAAGAAGCCGGAGAGAGAAAATAATGCGACCCATATGAACAGTGTGAAAATTAATATAATTGCACAGGGAAATAGCATGGAGGCAACAATATGCATATCAATTATCACTAGGTATGCACGCGCACTATGTGAAAGCATGTTCAAAGAATGTTTTCTTCAAATATGTGATGCTTTTGAGTCCTAGTTAATGAGAACTTGTGAATGCATCAACAAATAACTCTAGTTCCCTGCAAAAAATAAATAAATAACACTATTTCAAATTAGATGCTTAACTGAGATTACACATATCAACAAACACGACCAGACCTGCACATATCTCATACAAAATACCAGCTCATCCTTTTACTATGGTGACATCTCTCGATCGTCAATATAGAGAAAGGAGACGAGTGGACTTCGCATGCTCTGCGAAGTAGGAAAGCAAAATATCGCCAAAAACCCAATTAGGAGCAACAAGGCAGTAATTAAGTTGAGAAAGAGAAATATGCTAATCAAGAAACAAAAAGATCTCATTTAAGTCTCTTAAGTTCTTATTCTCTCCTTGAAAACTAGTAACGTTTTGTGTGGAATGAAGAAACCAATTAAATCTAGCTCGGAACATTGACTGATGGCATGGGCATAAAATTAATATGAATCACTTGTTAACCGAGGTTCTAGGTGTGCTTGTTCTTTAGGAAGACACATCGAACTCCATATAGATACACATATACACTCCCAAGTAAGAGGATGTCTCCCAAATTAGTTTGACGGATGCAATATATCATTAATAGATCTGATAGAAGATGAACTTGAAGAGCCAGATATAAACAGTACCGTACCCGGAGTTGCAGTTGGAGTAGTCGTAGAGGCGCCCGGTGTTGGAGAAGAGGACGACGGCTACCTGCGCATCGCAGAGGACGCCCAGCTCCCTGGCTTTCTTGAACAGCCCACTCTTCCTCTTGGAGAAGGTCACCTGCCGGCTCGTCGTGTTTTCGATCCTCTCGATCACCGTCTTTCCCCGGACCATCACGTACCACCGGTGATCCACGAGCTTGAGCAGATAGCAAACACGCCGGCCGGCTAACCGGAGATTTTATCGACTCAGATGGGGAGAAGAGAGAGTGTGTGTAGTCGCAAAAAAAAAAAGAAAAAAAGAAGAAGAGAGAGTGTGTGTACTGTGTGGGGGAGTTGGTCACCTGAGGTTGTTTGAAAAGAAGCACAGTACTTGTTACCCACTTTACCTCAGTCTCGTCATTCCAACGTATCGGAAACTGACACGTCGGCTCACGCACTGACAGAGTAGCATAGATAATGCATGTGCAAGGCAAAGACCAACTTGAATGCTAACCCTTGTTAATTTTTTTTCCCTCTTTGGAGCTTTGCGCAACGACTTTGGGTCATGGTGGCATGGTGCAGACAACCTAATCGTCTGCATGTGCCCACATCTGTACGGCAGCGTATCATCTTCCACTGTGTTTTAACAATTTCCCTCCGTACATCGACAAATGCCGGCGGTGCTCCGTACAGATCGATGCAGACCTGTAATTTAACAACTTGCTAGTTCATTCAAACCGTACATGCATTCATTGATGTTATCTTACTGCGTATGTCATCTCTTGCTCGATCTAGTTCAGCATATGGCCATCGATGTAGAAAAAATCTACCATATACAAACTGGTAAAAAGGTTATTTTTATCATCTATACTTTCTTAAGAAACATATTTTCGTATGATTAAATTGGTGGCCAAAGAGGCAAAAATCAACTGATACTTGCGGGTGATGTTTCTGTGACAAAAGTTCTAATTTTCACATGGCATGCACATCGCCTCACCATTGCTCACAAGTTGTCCACTCTGTTTTACACTAATTAAGAAAGCAGAGTATATGTAGGTGCTCACTGCTCAAAAAGGCCTTGTCTCAAGGCATATGTCGAGCTGAAACCTAAAACTAAGAGGCTACAACATTGAGTCCGCCGCGCGATTCAAATGTATGACCTGCTGGAAAACCTGAGCATTCCACAGCTCGATCGAAAGTTCTCGCTATGATCCTAATGGAAAACGACAATTTGTAATCACCTCTACATCTAAAAAATAGAGAATAAAACTTTGCTTGAGTTACTGATGAGGTGGTCTAACATATATCTAGTGATACCAACAATTAAACAATACCATGTGAGGAGGTCAATCGATCAATCTGCTTAATTTCACTTTGCATGTGCGCAAGCTATGCTTCTCTTTGAGGCGCTCTATATGGCTACCGCCTATTCATGCATATATATAGTCGCAAAAAAACGCAAAATTATATCACAAACATGACAAATACAGTCCTATGGCACGACCAACTCTACACCACACCATCAGCCATGAAAATCAGTGTGGAGATGCGGCGCGCCGGTCACGCCCTAAGGTAGGGTAATGCGCTGTACGCACAAAAAATCCAGCCTTTCCTCCCTCTTGTGGGTGGAAAGACTTTTTCTATCTATGGAGTAAATCGTCAAGTTTACATCACAACATTATGTTACTGTAGCTAACAGCGAACGGCCTCAGAGAGAAATTTCGGCAGCCCCGATCACTCTTTCACATCAACAAACTAATGGGCCTTCAGCTAAGCCTTTCAGAGCTCCCCAGGTTGATGATTCGGAGCCAAGGCATGACTCTACAATCTGTTCTCTCTCAGTCAATTTGTTAGGATGCCTGTCATTCGCCTCGGACATGAAAATTTTCTATCCGGTACAGCAAAGTGACAAGTAGATCAGACCTTCGTTGTTCCTATTTGTTATTTCTTCCAGTCAACTGTTAGCAGCATTTGGCACAGAACCTTGCGACGGTGAGCTCACGACCGCGGCCTTCTGCAGTTTGTTTCTTGAGAAGGTTTTGGCATACAGGGCACCGAATACAATGGCCTGGTATAGCACGGAGCGTCGTTTTTAATTGGAACAAAGACACAAAATGTTATGAGTCGAATGATGAGAAAACGATAGATAACTTACAGCTCCAACCCACTGCATCCAGCTAAGGGGATGCACGAACCAGACGCAGGACAGTAGTATGCTCACCAACTGCGGAAACACGTGTTGAATTGCGGTAAGGGAACGGTCAAATGATTTAAATGCAAATATTTGATACTGGTGAGAGCTATATCCACCTGTCTGGTTGTCATGATGGTAGCGAATGTGAGAGCCCCGAATGTTCGAATAGTGTAGGATATGAAGAACTGGCTAGCTGTTGCAACCTGGGGAGAACAAGTTGTTTAAATCCCATGGCCAAAAGATATATTGGAACTATCATTCAAACAGTTATGGTGCAGCTTCAATTTGTGGTCATGGGAGGGTGTAATTTGAGATAGCTACAACTGCAACTTGTCCAAGATTTCACATTGTGCTAGACAGGAAGTCACACTATTTATGTCGGTCTATTTACATTTCCTAAAATTCGATTTTCTCTCCCTCCACCGATATCCATCAGACTTGTGGTGATGTGCTTTGGGTAGAAAAAGGAACAAGCACATTGCATTTTGATTAAAGAGTCAAAAGGTAAGTCTTACAGTGGATAGGATTAGGACATCATAGAAGCAATCTGGATGACGAACCATAAAGTCCACAGCTGGAAGAAGATGATTCTGGAGAATAAGCCCTGTGAAAGGAAAAAATAAGAGAAAAAAATTATTCATTGCAACTGCTAATAGTATATTGTACAGTGTAGTTGTGACAGACTAGGTGCAACAGATTAACACGCAAAACTTCGATAGAATCTCCAGTAATAGAAACTTTGATAGCAACAGATTTGGTACATAATCAGAAGATGAGACAAGTAACCATTGAGTAAGCAATTACCACTCAAGCTAATAACACAAGAGCACATTGTCGTGTAGAATATTTGGTTGTGAATTTCCATCTCATACCCTTTGAAGAGTTTGTCTTGGAAGGTGCTTGTGAAACCATCAAATCTAGAAATCCAAGAGAAGGAGGATAATGTTAGATAACAACCAGGGTGCAAAAACCGTTCAAAGAAAGAAAGCAATAGACCCTGTAAGCGAATAGTGCGCCACTGCACCCACACTCACACCAGTGACCAGTGGGAAATTGTAAAAGTAAGTTGATCTTGTCTACTTTCATGCTTTAGAAATTTACTAGATTACATCCATTCTACAGCTGCAACAACCTCCAAATTTTAATACCACCATCTCCTCAGCAGTTTAGATACTCAATGAGTCATAGCAATACATATATTTCCTATGCATAGTTCTAGCTAACGCTACTTAATACAACTAAAAGCAGACTTACATGTCAAATAGAGCTGTGAAATCAACAAAATTCATAAAACTGAGCCACCATTACATTATATCATGAACTCAAATATTATTGCTTCCTTTCTAAGCAGAAAATTAAGTAGAAGAGAAGTTGTACCCAAGATAGCCAAGCATGAGTGAAACACCCCAAACAGTACTTTCTCTGCCTTTATTAAGTGGACTAACATCCATTGATGCCTGCATCCATGAGACCAGAAAGAAACGGATATCACTTCAGGCACGCCATACGATTCAGGCACCAGTCCGAAATACAAAGATTATCACAGGTGCATTGGCTAATTACCAAATGAAGTAATAGGGTATGTTCGGATTGTGGCCGAAAGTTACCCTGCCAATATTTTGGTCATGACAAAAAACTTGGTCTTTGTATGGAATCATGGCCAATTGTTTGGCATGCCAATGCTTCTTTACCCACCCTAGTTCAGTTTTCTTGCCAAAGTTGGCCAAATCATTAGCTAGCAAAACCTAGACCTGAATTTTGGCTAGCCAGATATTTGGCAAGACAAGCTTAGGCTAAAACCAAACACACCATTATTATCAGCTTCCAAAACCCCGTAACCGAATATGTTGCCTAACATAGTGTCGTGAACTGTATGGGCCACTGGATCTGGCTGTATGAGCTACAACGACAAGGGGCTCGAAACCCATGCCGCTGGAGCAGGTGAAGGCGCACAATTCTGCTTACACTAGTGGAGGGAAAGCGACAGACGCATCAGTCAAGACATAGGTGAACCAGAATAACCTATTGGAGGGGGATTGTATCATATGCAATGAGAGCCATCTCAACACCCTTCCACACCTCTAACATGACCAGCATTAGCACCACACCACCATCACCAAGGGGGTTCTTGGACCTTGCTGGGCATGAGACGATGTTGTTGGAGGAGGTGCTCACCTTTAGAGGGCCGACTTCCACGCTCGACTCATCCACAAAACCAGACTCACACCTGGTAATTCCCCAATGCCTCCACCAAGCTGACTGCCTTCGGTGTTCGTCGATGTGGCATCGTTGCCCATGGCCACCAGCGATTACCTCACCAAACCATGTCGCGGTCAACTTCAGTGTCTTCGGCCTCACCAAACTGACACCCACCTACTTGACGTGGGGCCCCGACCACGACACCTGTGCAGAAGAGCTCGCTGATGTGTCCTTGAATCCATAGAGTGCACATGCATCCTTGACCATGCCTCCAGAGGACTCACCAACCCCGCCCTTGAGCCATTACGTATCCTCAACCTCGGCACAATGGTGCCCACCAAAAGTTCGACCAAATGCTCTGACCTCAAGGCCAACGTTATGATGCTTGCTTCCTTGCAACTGTGTTCCTTAACGATACCCGGTCCAGCTCAATATTGCCAGACATGTCAGATTTTGTGTGCCCAAATGCTCAGCAGGATGCAGCACAAAAGCTGTTCGAGGAGAAGCCTCGTGATGCTGATGCTGAAGTTCAGGCTGGGCTGCAACTGCAAGTTGGGAAAACTGTAATCTTCCCTGCTACTGGTCCTGTCTGGTACGGACACAACCCCTGTTAAGCAGGCTGCTAGACAATGGTGCCATCAGTGTCGTCAACATCATCAAGTTGGATACAGCTGTGTCCATTAGGTTATTCCCAGTAAGGGTTCTCACTACCGTCACCGCCAAATTTAGTGCCTATGGAGAAGCAACATGTGCTGCGGCTCAACGATGATCATAAACTTCAAGCTTGGTTATTTACTCACTCTTGGAGCTGATAGAAGTTGTGATGAGTACAAAGGCGGAATTCATGTCAGTTGTTACACGGCTGTGAGCTACCAGTGGTTTCCATTCAGAGAGGTAATGGGATCCTAGAGGTTTGTATTCCTCTGCTTGGATTCGCCTACAGTACTTGTAATTGTAAACAGCAAGGGCGGTCTCATAACAGTGCATTAAGGAGCTATGGTCGCCACTACAGGGTATGTAAGGGATGCAATCTTTGAGGAAACAATATGAAGGTGTTTGTTGCTAATGCTATCAATTTTGACCTGCATAAAACTAGCTCTGGTGCTGGAATTAATTCACAAGCTCTTGCAGGATGTATTTTCTCGTGAACTGCTTGCAAGTGGGAAGCCAGGGAAGTGTTTGCCTTACGTACAAGTATTTTCCATTGTTGCAGCCAAAGCCCCCATGATCTCATATACTCCCTCCGTCCCAAAATACTTGTCATCGAAATGAATAAAAAGGGATGTATCTAGAACTAAAATACGTCTAGATACATCTTCTTTTATCCATTTTGATGACAAGTATTTCCGGACGGAGGGAGTAATAGACAACTCTAGTATTGAGATCACAGTAACTGAAGGATTATCAACTCATGTTGTCCAGTTTTATTGCAAGGAGGTAAGGTCATGGTTTGGGGGCTCATCAATCAGTTCTTTTGTGAGAATGAATCAGTACCGATATTACACTTGGGCTGGAGTTGCTCTTCAGTATTCAATGGCTTAAAAAATGCAGCAGCAATTACAGTGCACCAATATGAGACATGGTACAACCAGCAAGCATGGTAGCTAGCAATGGACATTACTTGGATGGTTCAATGGGATTGAGGCCTTGTGTTGATTAGTCTCATGTCTACAGTAATGAGAAGAATACAAACTTTGCCCACCTTCTTGAAGATGACAGTGCTCTGAGTAGAGCAGCTGGGAGTGAAAGTGGTCATTTTCAATAGGGAGCTGCTGGACCACTTGGCTTATGAATACAGCAAGGCTTTTACCTATGGCTTGAGCAAATCATAGGAAACTCCACATCCCTTCTCCTCTTTCTCAAGTCTCAATAACATTTTCTAGTTGTCCACGAACAATATGAAGTGCGTAAGAAATAATATTCACAATTTTATTTTATTACCATCATTTGTGTTGAGTTTCATTTATTCATATATATATATATATATATATATATATATATATATATATATATATATATATCATTACTACCTAATTGTTAATGTGGTGTGTGCAGATGACAGGTGCAGTATTGGTTGTTCATGAAATTTCTATATTCTCCAGTCTCAATAACATTTTCTAGACGTGGACAACTAGAGAATCATGCAACATGCAACCATGTGGTGCTCAACAATACAGAGAAATGAGTTGGGATATTTGGATTACCGGGTATAGAATGAACAATGAGCAGCCCATGGTCACAATGACTGCAAAGAAGTAATCTTTTCCACCATACTTCTTTTTCATAATTATCGTGCCCCAAATCTACAAATCAATCAAATTGAAGAATGGTCATAACAAGGCTTGATATCCAGGAAATGAAATCAAAATACACAAATGGTGGAACAAAAATATAAAGCACGTCCAGATATATAAACTCAAGGCAATTGATATACAGTCCTTCTGTGCATACAAATACAATCCTGATTTTCTATGCTTTAACATCTACCTGAGAGATGAATGAAAGTGGCCAAATAATAGTATCAGATGAACTGAGTCTCAGAATCATCTAGCACAGTAATTTTCGCACGCGCCTTTAACTTATAAACTATCTTTCCATCTTTGATAGCCACTTTATTCACATAGGTTCAGTTTACCAATAGCACCAAATTAGCCTATGTACAAGTTCCTTACATCGATCACTGTTTATTACTCCCTCCGTCCCATAATGTAAGACGCTTTTTGACACTAGTGTACTGTCAAAAAACGTCTTACATTATGGGACGGAGGGAGTAACTTGGAAGAAAAGGAGACATCTATACTCTTCTAGCAGACACTGACAGTGAAGATGTATGAAAATCAGGCTAGCTCACAAGTCACAGTACAAAAGATATTACCATAACAGGAATCATCTTTGCACATTTGGCAAGTGTCTGGACAGGGAAACTCACATACTTGAGGGCCTGAAACAATCACGTCATGTATTATGTACAGAAGCAATAGGAGCCAACAACAGCAGATATACAAAACTAATACATAACCTCGTACTGGCAAGTTGTGGTTAGTATGTTTGAGAAGGAGACAACACAGTATTTCTGGATTGGGGCCACTGGGTCCGTGGACTTCTTACTCGACTGCATAATATACAGAATTTAGGAGTGCAGCAGTTCAGAAAAGATAAAGTATTAGAACAAACGATATAGGCAGATCCATACCAGTAACACGAGTGCAGACACCATGGATGTGGTGATACGGTTACAGAAAACAAGAAATAGTGAGTATCTGAAGAACTCCTTCTCTGCTCCATAGGGAACTCTCATAAGTTTTTCCTGCATAACATTGACCAGAACCCTCCATTTAGTGTTTTATGGCCATTCAACACTATGTAAAGCAGAACTGAGTTTGTTTCAAGCAAGCTAAAGAACAGGTAACTGACAGTAACAAATAGATGCGGTACTCGCACATCAAAGGGTTCAAACGTGTGAATACACCATTCACCAAAGTAACAAGAGGTGATTTAGTTCATGAACAACCACACTATCCAGTTTGGCAGCACTGAATTGTTCATATGCAGCATCTGGTCTGAACAGCAAACGGAACCATAAATACATGTGTTCAAACTAAAAGGAACTATCATGGAACAACCTGATCATGGAGAATATCGTTTTATCTGGCTTCTCTGTGTTTTAACATCTACATGATCATGGAGAATATTCTTTTATCTGGATCTGAGAAATGAATCAAAAAGTGCTTAAAGGAGTGAAATGAAGAATACTCCAAACTCTCCTTTTACTGTCAAAACTGAACTTTTTAGGTCATGTACATAACACCATCCCTATCTGAACAGAGCACTGATATTTTTCATGGAATACAAGCTAGGCATACTTCGCAGAATGGACTGACAGTACCAGCTATTCACCAACACCAGTACCACCCAGTCGTGCAATACAATATGTGCAGTTCCATTCTAGTAAATCTGAAGCCTTTGAATGAAATCGCACCGTACACGCTACTGGCCAGCTAACTCCGGAGGCAAGCGCAATCTCAACATTTCGACCGTAGATTTCGCCGGAGGGAGGAACAGACAAACACGCATAGATCGCTACTAATCCCCCGCTGTTACCGCACCCGGCGGCACACTCCTCGGTGCACAAAACCAGGCCACGAGTGATTCGAACGGAGTAGAGGGGGGGAGGGGGCGGCGGACCTGGAGGACGCCGTAGACGAGGAGGGTGCTCATGATGCCGACGACGGCGAGCGCGCACCTGCCCATCAAGCGGCGGCGCTCGTCCTTGTCCCTCCCCGCCGCCACCGGCAGCGCCGGCTCGTCCGCCATGGCCAACGAGTAGATCGGGGAGGGACCCTGGCTAGCTAGCTAGGGCGATCGATTGACGGCGACGGCGCCTGGACGGAGAGGTGGGGGGGAAGTGGGCTCGGCGGTGGGGCCGGCGCGGGGGCGAGGTGAGGGGGCGGAGGTGGCTCGCCTACCCTTTTCCGGCGTGCGGCGTGTGGGGCAACAGCCACCCACGGGCCCCGTGCAGTGACTTTTTTTGTTTTTGTTTCCGGCGAATTTTGCTGGCCGTTGGATCTTCTGCTTCGCCCCTCGTGCGCCTGTGATTAAACCATATCGATCCATTCTTATTTTTGGGTCCTCTATTTTTTTTGGGTCCTCTAAACAAAACAATTGGCTACCACCGGGCATATTGGCTGATATTTATGCTACATAGCGACACTGTTATGGTCATGGAAGACTTCATCACAAGCTCCAAGGTACTTGAGGACAAAGGAGACTAGAAGCACACCATCCTTCTGTCCTTTCCATTCTTGGGTATGTGGTATACTTGGTATGCATCCACATATTATGCATGTACATTCTAGGTGGTTGATAAAAATCTAGCCTTGCACTCATCCCACGATCCGTGACACGGAAAACTCAGGAGCATATTACAATAATTGTGATTCTAAAGAGCGTCGAAGACATAACCTCACAGTGCAAATTGTCATGGTGGGTTACTCCCATCTATGAGTTTTTTCTTTTTTTGAATCCGGCTGCCCCCCCCCCCCCCTCCATTACTTTCATAACAGAAACACAAAGTTTTTCCATTAACCACGGAGACAAGAGGCGGGAACAGTGGCGGAGGCAGGAATGTGTATAATCGGATGTTGGGGAGGGCCAGCTGCATGTAATTGTAAAAAAATGTCACTGTTCACCTGCATATTACCAAGGAAATTAGGATGTTGGGGAGGGCCCGGGCCCTGGCTGGCCACCCCCTACCTCCGCCATTGGGCGGGAAAGAGTTTATATCAACAGGATGGCACTTGTGTTGACATGAGCATCTTGTTCCTCGAACGCAGGACACTTGACAAATAAAATAAACCTAAAAACAACAACTTTAACAATATTGGTCGTGACCTCCCTTCACATAGATGTTTGGAAGTAAACCTTTTTCACAATGTTGCCTTCCTTCTGAGTCACCATGATGGTAATTATTGGCAATGGTAGACTCATGGGTGTTGTCAAACCTTATATGCAAGCTTCTTGACACATTCTCACGCCACCGGACTTTACGCTGCAATGGCTATTATCTTTATCGGCTTTGGCCCTCTTCTGAAGTCGCGAGTGTCTATTGTTGTCCATGCCAGTTTGGCCACCCTCGATGTTGCCTCTTGGTTGTCGTTCTACGACTAAGTGAGAACCATTGTTGCATCACCTCCTCTCATTAAAGTTTCACATCCTATGAGCTTTGAATGTATGTAACCTCTCTGATGCGATTGATGTCGTTGTCCTTATATCTGTGACTCTTTTTCTCATTCACACTGCAATCAGTTCCTCTAGTTGTGCCACCAATCTTGTAGCTCGTGCCTCTATCTCCATCGTCGACACATCCCGTTCTCTACCCCTACATCATCTACTCCACGGATGCGACCATCGTGCGCCTCTTTTTCGGTTGTGCATGTGTTCAAGCTATGTGGGACATCGTCCTCCACAACATTGGGTGCATTTGGTCTCTTGCAGGGACGTCTTGTGGTATGCCAATGTCCCTGCCACCCACCCCCTCCCTTCCTCGGAGAGGAAGCCTAAGACAATGGTGATTGCGGCCATCCTCTATGGAATTTAGAAGAGCAGAATGCTAAGGTCTTCCACCTTGAGGTGATTCCTATGTGGTATGTCAGCCACAATATTGCAATAGGAGCAGCGCCACCTCTCATGAAAAACATTTTTCGTATGTGGTACGTAAAAAGGACAAATATGTGAATACAAAACCGTAAACCTATCTTTTTCTTATAGAAAAAAGGCACCACTACCATAGGCTCATTTCCATCAAAGTGAAATAGATTCACAAGTGGCATCAGACATTATAGAGGAGAGTACCTATCAAGTAGAGACACATGTGTTTTAGTAACATGAAAAAACAGAGAATAACAAGTATCGATAACCCCTAATGTAGTCGGTTTGTGTCTAAGTTGGTTGATTGGGTTAGCCTCGTTAATTATTCTAGTATTCAGGATTTGTAAGTTCACATAAATAGAAAGATAAAAAAAGAGGCATGAGAAGTGACTTTGCCTAAAAGTTTTGTGCGCGAGCATTCGAGTGATTTTTGATTTGACAGATTTTTGGGTGAAACATAGCAGCACAAAGCTGGTTGGTGTAGTTCAAGAGGATGTAGCATGGTGATTCATCTAAGCCGTCACGATAAAGTATACAAAGTATATATGTACATCTAGAATTGTATTCAGTGATTTTTTTAGTTTCAAATATAGTTTTCGGATATTAAAAGGAGATTCTTCTGGCAATGGGGTTGTAATACGAAAATATACTATTTGGTGAAATATCCAAAGTGTGTAGACCTAGAGAGGGGGCTAGGGGTTCAAAATTTGAGAAAAAAATGTCAACCTTCCTCACCAAGTGGTGGTGGAAATAGGAAAAGGGATAGGGGTTATGGCAAGAAGTAGTGAGAGCTAAATACCTCAAAGTTTGTATTGCCAGCTACTGTTAAAGCTAAATTCTATTTCACTTGTTGGAAAACCTTACTTAAGGTTAAAGAATTTTACATAGTTGGAAGAAGAATTAAGGTGAAACATGTTAACTTAGCAACGACATGGAGGGATCCTTTTGAATGATAAGCCACCTATGTGTGAGAAATTCCCTGCTGTTCAATATTTGCAACTCCCCTTATTTGTGATGTACAACCATGTTCTTTTGATGTGAACACTTTCTTTAGGACGAGATTATCGCATGTACTTGATCAACAATGGAGGGAGGTTAAAGAAACTATTAATGGTGTGATCAAAGATGAGATATACTAGGGCATGGGAAAAAATGTGTTTCATACTAAATCAATTTATGAACTACTGGAGATTGATTTGTCTAGAGATAATTACAAATGGATCTGGAAAGCCAAAATTCCTTTTAAATTCAATTTTTTTGCTATGGCAACTGTTCCAAAATGTTGTGCTAACAAGAGAGGTCATGAAACATAAGAATTGGGGTGGCAATCCTAAATGCTCCTTTTGTGATGAGTTTGAAACTGCTCAACACTTGTTTTTTACCAATTCTGTTGCTATAGTTATTTAGCGCACCGTTGGGTGTGTGCTGGCACTGACCTTTGCTCTAAAAATAGTTGGCAAGACACATGGGATTCATCCATCTGAATTGCTTCTGTTGATGTTGCTTCTTTGTGGGGAGTCGTTTTGTAGTGGTGCTTTGCCCAGTTTATGTTGTTTTGAAATGTTATGTTTCCACTTTCCCTGTTGGGCTCAAGTTTATGATTAGTTTAGCAATTTAGCTATATGTAAGTTGCATGAAAATCAAATTTGGGTCATTCGATATTTTGGTGTGTTGATTTCTGCTTGAAGGTTCATGCTCTCTTTTGTTTTTTATGTTTGTGCCAGTTGTGATGTTTTGAGCCCAAATTTCGACTGACCACTGTTTTGGGTCAATTATTCTTCTTGGGCTAAAGCCCATTTCGTGTTGCCTGTTTATGGGCCGACGTTACTTTCACTTTTTCTATTTGGATGCATTTTTGCTGATAAAAATGCACTTTTTGCTTGTTTTCTTTTTAGCAGGTTTTTATGGGTATGTTTAGGATGTTGGGTGAGTGTAAAATGTATACACGCAAATACTATACAATATATACATAAGTTATACTAGGGTTTGAAAATTGGACACATGTATGTTTATTTCTTACATATTAAAAAAGTGTAAAGTTGTGTGCAAGTTTTTTTCTTTTCTTTCTTCTTAATTGGTAATGACAACGCAACTAATTCATTCTACCTCTTCATTTTTTAGTTTTAGTTCTATTTTCTTTATTCTTTATGGGCAACATCATTTCCACTAATTCATTCTTTCTTAGGAATTTTTTTCTTCTGAAATCCCACTATTATATGCTTATGCTTGAACATTAAAAAAACGCAATTTCTGTATAAATTGTGTGAAAATTTTATCATTATTTTCTTAATATTTTTCATTTTATTTTCTTCTTAAAGGGTAATACCAATGCCACTAATTAATTCCACTTCTTCATTCTTTTCATTTTCTTTCTTCTTAAGGGGTAGTACCAATGCCACTAATTAATTCCACTTCTTCATTTTTTAGTTTGGTTTTATTTTCTTTCTTTAAAGGGTAATACCAATGCCACTAATTAATTTCACTTCTTCATTTTGTAGTTTGATTCATTTTCTTTCTTCTTTATGGGTAATAGCAATGGCACTAATTCGTTCCTTCTTAGGAAACTTCTTTGTGCTACAATCCCACTATTATATGCATATTATAATAAAATGCAATTTATGTTTAAATTATGTGCAATTTTTTTCATTATTTGTTTAATATCTTTTTCATTTTCTTCTTCTGAAAGGGTAATACCATGCCAATAATTCATTCTTCCTTAAATAACTTCATTATTTTGATTTTATATTAGTTTTTGTTCCATTTCTTTCTTCTAAAAGGGTAATATCATTGCCACTAATTCATTGTTTTTTTAGAAAAAACTTCATTATTTGATTTTACTTTAGTTTTTGTTTAATTTTCTTTATTTCTAAAAGGTAAAACCAATGCCACCAGTTCATTCTTCCTTAGAAAACTTCATTATTATGATTGTTTTAGTTTTAGTTTTTATTTTGTTTCTTCTTAAAGGGTAATACCAAAGCCATTAATTCATTATTTTTTAGAAAAAACTTTATTATTTGATCTTTTGTTTCATTTTTTTCCTTTAAAACTAATACCAATGCCACTAAATCATTCATTAGGAAAATTCCTTTTTGTGATAATTCACTATTATATGCTTATTTTTTCATATTATAGAAGGCACAATTTTTGTGTACATTTTGTGCAAATTTTGTCATTATTTTCTCTTAAAGGCTAATACCAATATCACTAATTTATTCTTCGTTAGAAAAATTTAATATTTTGATTATTTTTTAGTTTTTTTGGAAATTCCACTATTATGTTGTGAACATTATGCGCAATTTATGTGTAATGTTTGTGCAAAGTTTGCTATTATATTTTTTTATATTTTTTCATTTTCCTCTTTCTTTGAAAAATTTATTATTTTGCAATTATGAATTAGTGTGCACGCAAAAAGTGTAATAGTGGTATATATGCAAGTAAAAAAATCAAAGAATAAGTATATATGCACGAACTCAATAATATGTGTGTAAATTATATTACAATGTGAATATTGCACTATTGTATGCTTATTCTTTCCATATTTCAAAAAGTGCAATTTCATTGCAAAGTTGTTTGCACGTTTTGACCTGTTTTTCTTTTTTGTTTTTCTTTATTATTAAAATACTTCATTTCTTATAGAAGTTCAATATTTTGATTTTGTTTTGGTTTTTTATTTTGTTTATTCTGAAAGGGTGAAACCAATGCCACAAATTCATTCCTCCATATAAAACTTCATTGAACTATTATTTTGTTTTAGTTTTTACTTTATTTTTTATTTTGTTTTAGTTTTCATTTCCTTTTCTTTTGTAAAGGTAATACCGATGTCACTAATCCATTACGTTTTAGAAAACACATTGTTTGCGGAAATCTCACTAGTATATGCTTATTTTTCATAGTAATAATGCTTTTTTGATATATGTATGTATATATATATATTGTATTGTATGCATGTATAAAATAAATATACATGTGTGAGATTGCAAATATAAAAATAAATAATTCATTCCTTTTCACAAAATTTATTTTTTTGTATAAATTCCACTCCTATATGATTATTCTTGCGTATTGTAGAAATGCGCAATTTTTGTGTAAGTTGTCTGCAATTTTTTTCGTTATTTTTGCATTAACTAATTTATTCTCCATTAGAAAACTCTATTTTTTGTTTTTGTTCATCAACGGGTCGTTGTTTTGCATTGGCCCAAGAAGTCTTGTGAGCTTCTCTTGGTTCTTAGGGCTTAAGTTGTGCTATAACATCTTCTCAAAAAATTGACTGACCACAATTCTGGTTCAGTCGATTGGTTATGAATCGACTGACCCATTCCCTAAAATTAGGCGACTGTCTAGTAGCTAGTCCCTTGGGTTAGTGCTTATCAAGGTGCTAGTAGATTTTCTCCCAACAATACTCATTTTGACCGCGAGCGAGTGTAGTGGGTTTTGTTAGGACTGAGAGTATATCGACCAGAGGGGGTGAATGTGAGATTCAATATTTCTTTCGAAGCTTTGAACCAAACCCAAACTAAGCGGCGGAATAACTAGAGATAGATCAAGCACATAAGATAAAGGAGCACAAACAGATTGAACAAAGGGTAAAGGAAGATCTACGAAATCGTTCGAGAATAATAGCTCACTATCTTAATGACCATAATGGTAACATGGTAAGCTAGCACACAGAGCAACATGAGAGAGAACAACAATAGCAAAGATGCTTACGAACGAAACAAAGATTGAATGATTATCGATACTCAAAAGAAAAGTAAATAGCGAATGAATGAAAGAGTGAGCGAGAGAATGATATGCACAGATAATATAGGACGAAAGCAAATATGCTACCACAATGAATGTATGATCATGAAAACTATCGAACCACATAGCACACAATTAAGATTACTGAAGGGACCAGTAGTGCTCAATGGCGACAAATAGATTCGGTAGACCAGTCCGCCCTTTTGCCGATTGAACACAGGAGCAAACCTCTCTCTGTCCTATTCTCCTTCAACCTAAAGCTGGCCAGACTTTGGTTGATTTCACTCGTGGTAGATACTTGTCGGCGATCTTCAAACCTTGGAAAAACTTCTTTGCGAACCATAATTACTCTTGGTTGCTGAGGCTTTGCTTGGTGAAGACAATTACTCTTCGGCACTCAAGCCGACACCTATCTGTTTGGAGAGTGCGCAACTCTCAAGAGTAATAGGTACACGAATTGTAACTCAGAACTACTGTGATGCTCAACCACTGTCTAAATTTTGGCTCTTGATTATCTCTCGGTGGATCTTAAACTCAAATCTCTCGAGAGGGGATTGTCAATCAATCTTCTAAAAATCATAAGCGGAGCAGCCCGGACAAAATTGGTGCAGGGTGGCTATTTATAGCCGCAGCCTTCCCTGATGGGAAATGATGAAATTGGACACGCGGATCAGCAAATGGCCGAACAACACATTTTCAACGGTTGGATTTTGAGCACAACGGGCAGCATTCCTTGCGGAGCATCAAATGCTAACCCCACGGTCCGAAAGATATCTCCTGCAGCTCCAAAGAACAACAACTTCTGCTGACAGGTAATCATTCGGAACACAAGGAGATTTCTTTCAGTCTTTCATAGGTTTCGGCTAATCATCACATAAGGCCTAATCTTCGAGAATCCATTCCCCTATCAATAGACCAGAGTTCCTATGACTCAAATAACAGAAAGAAGAACAACGAAAAGAATGCTACGTCTTCACTCCGCCTTCAATCTTCTTGACTGCAGTCATCCTACTTCGGACACACCGAACGAATATTGCTTTTGCGTCAACAATAAATTTGAGGGGTCAATTCCTATACAATCTTCTCACTTTCATTTCTTCTCGACATGTAGCTCTTCCTTCTCTACCACACAAATAATCTTTGGTGAAGTTCTTCAACTTCAACACCGAACATAGCATTCTCCTTGGGACTGCATGGACTATTTCTATCAGTGTGCACTAGCAAATAAATCAGTGCATGCCTATTTCTCACAACAATCTCCAGAACAGAAGGGGGCAAACTATTGCACCAATAGGTTTTCTATTTAGTACGGAACTCTCTACTCTCCCTTTTCCGTCCCTTGAACATCCGTGAGACTGTTGTATTTTCATTATGCAAGTAACTGAAAGGGGTTAAGCCCGGTTAAAGAATAGAGTTTTCAGGCTAGCCTCCTCTCCTAAGCTTAGGTTTTCTCCGCCTCCGGCCGATGCCACCGCCGGTCTGCCTCGTCTCCGGTGGCCTTAGGGACATGGAGGCGTGGTGGATCCCCGGTCCTTGCCGGTGGGAGGGCTCGTTTTTAGACGTTGCTTTGTGTTTTGTTAGGGTTTGTGTCCTGCTCAGGAAGGCAAGACGGCAACGGCTCCCTGAAGATGAATTAAGATTCTTCCCGCCCAGCCTCCGTTTCGGTGATGTGTCTAGCACCGCCGGTGGACATGTAGAGATGTGTCTCCGGTGGATCTATCTTTGCTGGATCTGCTCGGATATGTTAATCGTTCGGTATCTCCATTGTGGTGCTGCACCGCCCACACCTTATTCATCATCTTCTTTGTTTTGAGCTGCCTTATTCATCATCTTTAATTTGCCGCGAAATGTTTAAACAAGTGACATGCAGGTCTTGGATAACTCCAGTGAGGTACTCCTACGTGGTACGCCCGCTTCAAACACACTCCCGCTGTGGCGCGCAGGCGGCCACCCGTAACCATGCATCTCAACCAACTAATTCTCATGTCTCCCTCCTCGACGAACCAAGAAACCCAGCCCCGATCCAGTCTCCCCGCATCCATCGCTCTCCGGATCGACCGATCCGGCCGATGGAGGTGTTCGACGAAGTGCACTTCGTGCGGCTCCGGTGCCAGGTGCGGCGGACCAAGTACATGGCGGCGGACGACGACGGGCACGGCGTGTGCCTGTCCAGCCAGCGCGGCGCGCACAACACGGTGTGGGCGGTGCAGCCCATGGAGGGCGCGGAGGGCGGGCCCTTCGTCCTCCTCCGCGGCGCCTACGGCCGCTACCTCTTCGCCACGGACGTGCAGGCCGCCACGGGGCCCGGCCACGGCGTGCAGGCCGCGCAGCAGGCCCGGCCGCACCCGAACACGCCGAGGTGCATGCTCTGGCAGGCCATCCGGCGGGAGGGCTCCTTCGTCATCCGCAGCGCCGGGGGCCGGTACCTCCGCGCCAACGGCAAGTACGTCCGGTGGCGCACGGCCGTCACCGTCGCCGGGGACGACGCCAGCGCCATGCTGCAGTGGGACGTCGAGGTCGTGCCCCTTCGCCTGGACCGCCCTACCCTCCTCGATCCACCGCCACAGGTTCATTGCCCCCGCGATTCCCGCATTGTATATTTGCATGGCGATTGATCGTGAATTCGTGATCGATCGGTTCCATTCGACGTGCAGCCGATGCGGAGGCGGCGCCGCCCGCCGACGGAGGAGGAGGTGGCGCGGCAGGTCCGGTACATCCCCGCCGGCGTGGACGGGGACATAGACGAGACAGGGTGGCGGACGGTGCGGATCAGCACCAACAGCCTCATGCAGCTGCGCCTGACGCTGGCCAACCTGCTGGGCCAGAACCGGTCGGCGCTCCACACCACGCTCTGCGTCCGCGCCGGCGCCTACGCCGACCTCTCCCCTCTCCTCATCGACCTGCCCATCGGCAACGACCGCCTCGACATCGTCGTCATCACCCACGGCACACCAGGTCCGTAACAATACTTCAGCCTCCTCATCGAGCGGTCATAGATAATCTCACCAATTGTCAGGACTGAGTACTCGACGTTGATGGAATTTCAGTGGACAACACGTTGCTGTACCCAAACGTCAATGCGCGGAATTGAACATCATGCAGGGGTGAGGCGACATGGTTAGGGGTTCATGCTCGATTCTCTCACCACTACCTGGATTATCAAGTGGTTGGGTTTCTCTCATTCGTTTCGGCTCAGAGAGTAGCTTAATTATCCTGGAGCAACTGCTAGTGTACATCGGACTGTCAGAGCTGTTGGCGGGGAGAATGCTTGTAGAGCAGGGTAGTACGTACGTGGTTTTGACACTCAGTAGTAGTTGCTCAAGACGCTAGTGATCTGCCTTGTGATTTTGCTCTGGTCTTTAGCATCTGGCTGGAGGTTTGTAACGATTTTTGGGTACAATGCTGCTACATGGAAAAGTAGTATTTGATATGAATACTGTCCAGAAATACATAGAGATCCGTTTAAATAGTCTTTTATGGGAGACAGTAGAAATTTCTTCCTACTGTGTATATTTTATAAATGTTCATGTGTAGAAGTACAAGTGTGTATATACAGAAACAATGGCCTACCCAGGATCGGCCGAACCCCGGGCAAGCCCCAAACGAGCACGTGCAAACACGGCGGATTTCATACATGCCGGACGACATTTATGCAAACACGACAGATTTTTATTAGATTTCGAACATTTCAAACCCAAAAAATCTGTTTCGATCTGATCCTAAACCTATCCTACAGCGACGTCCGGCATCCAAACCCTTGTCGTCCTCCACCCGCCGTCTCCATGAGCACCACGATAAGACTGATGAAGTGAAGCAGCGATCTCCGGCGACCAAGAGTAGAACATGGGAGACAGACCAGGCCACATGGAACACAAGGCCCTTTCGCGTCCCGTGCCCTACTCATCCTCAGAGGAGTCCGCGCCTTGTCCGTCGCTGGTGGATGTGAGGTTCGTGATGGCAATGGTGGCCCCTGCGCTGTCATCATCCCACCAGGCCGCCTGATAGTTCGTCGGCGGCACGTAGGAGGTGCAGTTGGCATTGTTCTCGTCCGCGATCGCCTGCAGCTGTGCCTCCGCGGTGGCCACTTCTTGGCGAGCGGCGGCTTGACCGCGGACGGCCTCGTAGACCGCACGCTGCTCCGCGATAAAGTTGGGGTTCGCTGCGGCCACGGGCTCCACGGCCTCCTCGCTCGCATGCTCGCTGTCGATTTGGCCCTCTCCCAGCCGGTGCTGCTCTAGGAGGACCAGGTTGTATCGATGTTCCTCCTGCGCGCTGCTGGAACGTCGACATAGGCGTCGGCACAGGCTGCTCCTCCGCCATGGCGGCGTTGTTTGTGGTTTTGCTCCAGTTGCAGCATTATTGGATGCATTTGCTTGAGGGGCTTGTTGCTGCTGCATCGCCTCTTCCCCCGACATTTGCTTTTTTTAATCGAAGCAACTATGGGCCAGAGCTGCTTTATTACATCTGTCAGGAAGTTGTAAGCTGGATCAACGGAGCACGCTTCTGTTGCCAGTGCATTCATATCTCTGCACAGTGAGTTGTACTTGAGGGTGTTTGTTTTCGGTAGTCCAAAGTCAAGGAACCTCCCATAGGTGTCCATGTTTGTCGTAGCTTCTTTGGACCACCTTTGCAGCATGAATCTACTTGGAATTTCTTGCACATTAAGCTATATCGCCACTCTTAGTGCGAGCAAAGCACACCATTCATCTCAAGGTAATGGCAGCTGCATGAGTACAATCCCTTCTCTATCACAGCATGCACCTGGTACAGCTTTGGATTCTCATACAAGCTCGAGTAAAGCACAAACATCATACCTTCCTGCTCAAGGTTAGGCACTTGGTTGATTATATAACCCGTCGATGCTGTCACTTGCTCTTGGAACTTGCCAAAGACGCTGCGTGTGTAGAAGTTAACAGCTTGACGCTCTATTCTGTACCACCCCCAAAGTAGTGTTGTTGTTCTTTCTCCAGTGAAAGCAACATTATCTTCACGGTCTAGCATCGTTTCTTGTAGCAGTTCATATTACCTTACAAATGTCCAAACTCAGTTCTGCGGATGCACCAACGTCTTGAAATAAGAATTCAGCCCCTCTGATCTCCCAGTCGTGCTCGTGGAAGGGAAGAAATCATTCTTCAAGTATGCAGGAGCCCATGTCTGTCGTCATTCCCACATGTTTGGCAAGTGCCTATTCTCTGCGTACTGAAAGCAATGCAGCATGTGCTGCCATGTTTCTTCAAATTGATGCACTGTCTCAGACTCATTGATGCATTCGTAGAAAGCTTTCTCAAATGTTGAATCCCTTGTAAGCATCCTCCCAAGTTTCTCACGCGCCTTGCGCTGTACATGCGAGTTGCAACACCTATGGACTGTGTGAGGGAACACATCAGAAATGGCAGTTTCCATTGCTCTGCACTGGTCTGTCATAAGGTTTGTTGGGTACTCATTGTTCATGGCAATCAACCATTGCTGAAAGACCCACTTGAAGGTTTCAATTTGCTCATTTGGAAGCAATGCACACCCTAGGACAATAGTCTGAAGATGGTTGTTGATGCCAACTATGGGAGCAAAAGGCATGTTGTATTTGTTGGTGCAAAAGGTTGTATCAAAGAAGACACGGTCCCTGTACTTGGGGTACAGTGCTCTTGTCCTCCCATCCACCCAAAACAATGCTTCCACAGCATTGGTGTCCTTATTCACTTGTGTTGCATAGAAGAATTGTGGGCTTTCAGCTTGCCGCCTTATAAAGTATTTCACTGTCATGACCATATCCTTAAATGCCATGGTTTGCCGCATCTCAGATCGTGCATTTGAAACATCTCTTTTCACATAACCAATGTGCCTCTGATCACCTCCATGATAATCTCCAAGGATACCCATGCAATCTGAGGTCGACAAGTTGCGTTCATGCAACGTCATTATCATTTGGTGGTCTTCTCGCGGAATCTTTCGATGAGAGCGGTAAAACCTAACCTTCTCTTCCTACTGCACCATTTGATGTGTATGCTCTTCTGTAAAACAAGTGACGGTCCATCGGCCATCTCGGAGACCAACAATCATGTGGGCCTTGCAATCATGACGTTGCAACATGTTCCTTTTTCTTGTGTTACTCATGTTCATCCAAAGTCCAGGGCGCTTGCTAGTATTGCTTGACTCTGTTGCAATACTATATGTAGTGCTATCTGATTTACTTTTGCTTCAAACAGTTCATGCATGAACACATGTGAAAGTCCTACTAATTAACTTCATGGGTCCTCTTGCTTGGCTGTTTTTCGAAGTAGATGTTCAGATTCCAAAGCCGTGGCTGAAAGCATATTTGTTGTAGAATTTTCTCGCATCTTCAACTGAATCAAATGTCATGCCCACATATGGAACTAGCGGCTGCGATGATATTGCATCATCATCTGCATCATCTCTATCCTGTTGCACATAAGCAACATTAATCATCTCTTTCATACTAACTCCATTCGCAGCAGAAATTTGCCCCATGATGTAGCTCTCATCATCATCACCTCCAGCACCAGCAGCCTTTTTGTTGTTGCAGAAAAAAACAATCACAATGTTAGTAAAAAAAGGTAGAATGTAGAGAAGAACTAGTGCTTCTAGCAATGTATAAAAAGGTAGAACGTAAAAAAGGTTGTTTGTTTTTATCTTCTTCTTTTTTACCTCATCATACTAAATAAAATGCTTCTGCTACATGCTACAACAATGATTTTTCACATTGCTAAGCTAATCAAGGTGACAATGTTTACTACAAAATAGCATTTGCCTAGTAGATGATGCAACATTTTTCTTCATGTCTTACTTTTTCTAGTGAAGAAACTTGACCAACACAACTACTATGTCTAAATTGCAACACAACGAACAGAGTCGGTGACCAACACAACTACTATTTTTTCACCACACATACAACATTACCAACATCTGCATATTGGAGGTTTTTTTTTTCAGGTTTCGATTGTGTTCGGAGCAATTCACCACACATACAGCTTAACCACTCCCATCCCCCTGCACAAACATTTTTTAATGTAATTCATACTTCATGCTTCATGCTTGATGAAATTTAGGAAATCACAAACACAGTACCACCTTGCGTCATGCTTCATGCAGAAGTACTTGGATAGCTAGTGTCGTGGAGTTGACACGGCAGATGTCCTAGTGGAAGGACTTAGTCGTGGAGCCATCGCAACTAGGTTAGCTTAAAGGGGTTCATCGGGACAAATGACACAGAGAGTTTATACTGGTTCGGCCCCTTGTGGTGAAGGTAAAGGCCTAATCCAGTTTGAGGTGGTATTGCTTGGGTTTCGATTACCAGGGAGCGAATACGCTTGACCTAGTTCTCGATCTCTTGTTTCTTGCCCTTAACTCGCCGCCGGGTCACCCCTTTATATACACAGGTTGATGCCCGGCGGCTTACGGAGTCCCGGCCGGCTCATACACAACGTGTCCGGCTCGGTGACTAACTAAGCTTGCCTTACAATACAAGTCATACATATGGCGGTTCATCCTCTTGGGCCTTAAGTCGCCTCTGAGTCTTGGGCCATCAATGGGCTTGTATGAGCCGCCATCTTTATTGATAAGTCGCCAGTGGTATGACCCGGCCCCTCCTGGGCGGTTCATACCCAATAGTTATATTCCCAACATTAGGCCCCAGGTTGATTTGAACTTGTTCATATCAATCTTCAATACCTGACTTGTCAAAATCTTGCATCGCTTGTTTGATAAACCTTGTTGTAACCTGCCGTGACGTCAGCTCACAGAATCTTCTTAAACCGCCATGACGTCATTTCACATTTATTTTTTACGAGGCCCAACACATCTTAATTGATCCTTATCTTAATGAACATCGCGAGAATCGAGGCGTCCATATAGCCATATGATGATTTCAGCCTCCTTGATTCCCGTGCATGCCTTGTATTCACCCTCTTATAAATAGGGACAGGGGTCTTTATCATTTCCCCCTACCTCCTTGCCTTCGTCTTCCTCTTGCGTCTCCTCTGTCACCCGAGCTCCGCCGCCGCGACCTCCGACCGCTGGACCAACTCAGGCCGCTGCATCGACCTGACCAGACCAGAGAACTCCGGCGCGCCACCGCTGCTCCTCATCACCTGTAAGTGCACCTCTCCTTTTATCTCATATCTGCATTAGGTTTTGGGCAGTTCGTCGGTGTTCTTGCCATTTTTCATTGTTTCCTTCAACTCCAGTAACTTTTAATCTGGATAGGTCATAAACCTTGTGTGGAAGTAGTTTTAGCATTCATTTTTTATCATCATAATAGCATCTCTCCATAGAAGATCTCATCGGAGCATCCAAACTTTTCTACTGCCGCCAACTTAGGTTTAGAATTTTTACTGTTTTTTTTCTGAACTGTGGTAGATCCAAAATTATTGCTCCAACTTGCAAAATCTGTTTGCCGAACACTTAGCAAAATTTTCACTAATCAATTTGAAATACCATAACTGCCATGGCGGCTTATACCGTAAACCGAGATCCATCAAGTAACACTAGGATTTGTTTAAACCGCCACCATGCACTTCATAACTTGCGTGACCCGGCAATGCTTCTCCGGTTTAACCATGCTTGCTTATTCATCCTTATAATTTGGCTCTTCATAATATTCTTGACTTTTAAACTCTGTCCGGCTTAACAGTAGAGTCCTTCATCCGGTAGGTACCATTAGTCCTCTTTTAAGCCACCAATATGAATATCTGCGTGCTTCCATGTTCATTCTCCGGCTTAATCTGTTAGCCTGTTTATAGCATTTTTGCCTTTGAATCAATGGTCCGGCTTAATCACATGATCTTAAGTCGGTAATATTTCTTTCTTTTAGGCATTTTTCCTCAAAAATGGTCAAGACTGTCACCGCCTGCAACTGGGTCGTTTCTTGGGTCACTGAAGAATACCTGAACGAATATGTTTAGACTGGCATCTTAGCCAAAAAAGATGTCATCCATTGGAGGGTTCCAGGCAATGAAACTCGTCCTGAGCCCAAGGACGGTGAAGCAATTGTCTTCACTGATCACATAAACCGAAGCTTCAGCCCTCCCGGCTCCAAATTCTTCTGTGATGTGCTGCATTTTTTCAAGCTCCATCCACAAGATATCGGACCCAACTCCGTTTCAAACATCTGCAACTTCCAAGTATTTTGCGAGGTGTACCTTCAATAGGAGCCCACCGTAGAACTATTTAGGGAGTTCTACTACTTAATCCGATAGAATGAGTTCACAGACGGGCCTAGCTTAGAACTAGGCGGCATTTCTATACAGCGCCGGAAAGAAGCCACCTTCCGAGCTGCCACTCTTCCCAGTCACCCCAAAGACTAGAACAAGACTTGGTTTTATTGCCAAGATACTTCGCCAGAAGGGGAAAATCCCTTGCCGGGTTATCGCGCCAGCCGACTTAGTAACAGACATCATATTCCAGACCGTATCAGCACAGCAGAGCGGAAGAAATACGTGCCGGTTTTTGCAAAGATCCGGGCCTTGATGGCCAACGGCTTGACCGGAATTGATCTAGTTCGATGCAGGGTTGCCTGGAGAGTCTTGCCTCTAAGCCGCCGGCCCGGCTTAATGTGCGAGTACACCGCGAGTTAATAGATCCTCAATGCCACTGTCAGATCGAAATGACTGATGAAGACATCAATAACACGACCAAAACCCTACCGAATGAGAGCTTGGAAGATTACAGTCAAGTCGGATTAAATCCTTTCTGTGTTCTGAATAAGCCGCCAACTATAAGCTTTGAATCAAGTTCATACTTGAATCATGTTTTCATTTGTACTGCCTGTTCATACTCATTCAATGTTTACATGCCGATTCACCTTTTTGGACCAAGAAGCTGCAGGATAAGCCAAAGAAAACCCGGACGAAGAGCAAGGCTAAAAAGCCTGCCAAGAAGAAAACCAACCCCGCCGAGTTATTTAACTTGGACGATAAAGATGATGATGACGAGTCGGAGGTAGAACTTGATTCCCTTGGCTCATTTTTGTTCATCTTATTGACAATGACTATTATCAGGATGATGCGGAGGCAAGTCGCGCAGATGATGAAGAGGTAATTACTCTTTCCTCCGGCTCAGAACCTCTGCCAACACAGAAAACTCGTCAAGCAAGCCGGAAAGTAAGATTTTCTCACCCTTTAGCTCACTTGGATCCCAAATTTATTTTGAAGAAACAGCAACATCAAGCTCGCCGCACAACCTGGAACAGTGGCGGTGGAGTTTTATCCTCCGGTTTACCGAACACCCCAGCACCTCGCAAATCGACCAGAGGTTTCAAATATTTCTTATTTATCTTATCCAAAGGCGGGTCTTTTTCGACAACCTCTTAACCCATGCGATTCAAACTATCAGGGAACATCTCATTCCTCCTCCGACGACTCAACGGGGCCTCAAATTCCAGCCTTCAAGACTGTGCCTGGGTAAGGATGTATTCCATCATTCGAAACTTCATGCCTGATTGATATGCTAACATCTTTGTGTTTCTTATTCTTAGTGGCATGGCCAAGCCTAGCAAGAAGGCGAAACTGAACAAGCCAGCTGAAGATTCCAACCCTTCTGAGCCGGAAAAGCAACTGCCAGAGACCTCCCATCCAACTATTGAAGATACCATTTATGACCTGCCACCAGAATGATAGAGGCAATGGTGTCCCGTCTTTCGATGAGATGGTGGCTATCGTTTTGGAGGAAGTCGACTTTGATGATCCGACTACGAACGTGCGAGGACGTCGCGCCTTAGCAATCGCTAAATCAACTCCGAGAGGTTATTGACCACACCGGAGCACGATCAACCTGACCACGAAGGTCTGTTTCCTGCAGGTAAACGAAGAACAAGCAAGAAACTAAGATTGCAATCTGGATATTACGAATATAAGAGGAAAGCTTTATTGATCAAGGTGGGGTTCTATGACGTCTTTGTCTGGTCGTTGAACACAAATGAAGTACGCGAGGTTGCAGCTATGGCAAACTTTAATCTAAACAAAAACCAAAGTCTAAACGATGCCCTAAGGGCTTGTTGGGGAACGTAGCAATAATTCAAAATTTTCCTACGTGTCACCAAGATCAATCTAGGAGATGCTAGCAATGAGAGAGAGGGAGTGCATCTTCATACCCTTGAAGATCGCTAAGCGGAAGCGTTACAAGAACGCGGTTGATGGAGTCGTACTCGCAGCGATTCAAATCGCGGAAGATCCGATCTAGCGCCGAACGGACGGCGCCTCCGCGTTCAACACACGTACAGACCGGGGACGCCTCCTCCTTCTTGATCCAGCAAGGGGAGAGGAGAAGCTGAGGGAGAACTCCAGCAGCACGACGACATGGTGGCAATGGAGCTCGTGGTTCTCCGGCAGAGCTTCGCTAAGCACTACGGAGGAGAAGGAGGAGGTGTATGAGGAGGGAGGGCTGCGCCAGGGAAGAGGTGCGGCTGCCCCCCACCCCTCCACTATATATAGGGGCAAGGGGAGAGGGGGAGGCGCGCTAGGGTTTCCCGTAGGGGGCGGCGGCCAAGCAGATTGGATCTCCCTAGGGAAAATCCTAGGGAGACTTGCCCCCCAAGCCAAGCAGGTGGAGGCTTGCCTCCCAAGCCAGGTGGAGGCGCCCCACCTCCCCAAGTAACATGGGAAAGGGTGTGGGGGGCGCACCACCCCTTAGTGGGCTGGTTTGCCCCTTCCCCTTTGGCCCATGAGGCCCTCCAACACTTGCCGGGGCTCCCGAAACACCTTTCGGTCATGCTGGCCATAGCCTGGTACCCCCGAAACACTTCCGGACTCCAATACCCTTCGTCCAATATATCGATCTTCACCGCCGGACCATTCCAGAACTCCTCGTGATGTCCGGGATCTCATCCGGGACTCCGAACAACCTTCGGTAACCACATACTATTTCCCATAACAACTCTAGCGTCACCGAACCTTAAGTGTGTAGACCCTACGGGTTCGGGAACCATGCAGACATGACCGAGACACCTCTCCGGCCAATAACCAATAGCGGGATCTGGATACCCATATTGGCTCCCACATGTTCCACGATGATCTCATCGGATGAACCACGATGTCGGGGATTCAATCAATCCCGTATACAATTCCCTTTGTCAATCGGTATGTTACTTGCCCGAGATTCGATCGTCGGTATCCCAATACCTCGTTCAATCTCGTTACCGGCAAGTCACTTTACTCTTTCCGTAACGCATGATCCCGTGGCTAACTCATTAGTCACATTGAGCTCATTATGATGATGCATTACCGAGTGGGCCCAGAGATACCTCTCCGTCATACGGAGTGACAAATCCCAGTCTCGATTCGTGCCAACCCAACAGACACTTTCGGAGATACCTGTAGTGCACCTTTATAGCCACCCAGTTACGCTGTGACGTTTGGTACACCCAAAGCATTCCTACGGTATCCGGAAGTTGCACAATCTCATGGTCTAAGGAAACGATACTTGACATTAGAAAAGCTCTTAGCAAACGAACTACACGATCTTGTGCTATGCTTAGGATTGGGTCTTGTCCATCACACCATTCTCCTAATGATGTGATCCCGTTATCAATGACATCCAATGTCCATGGTCAGGAAACCATAACCATCTATTGATCAACGAGCTAGTCAACTAGAGGCTTACTAGGGACATGTTGTGGTCTATGTATTCACACATGTATTACGGTTTCCAGTTAATACAATTATAGCATGAACAATAGACAATTATCATGAACAAGGAAATACAATAATAACCATTTTATTATTGCCTCTAGGGCATATTTCCAACAGGGCTGTATATATGGAGGAAGAGGGGTGGGGGGATTTCGTGGCCCTTGGAGGAGGGGTTTGAAACTAACCCTAACTCTTGTTTCCCCGCACAAACGGACTCTAAAAACAGCCTATATTGAAGTATTTCGAAATTACATGGGCCTGGCCCAAAAATATGGTGACACAGCACCTAGAATAGCCTCTGGACAAAAATTATGAAGTGGCATCTTGTATATTTCGTCCAAGGCTTCATGCCCTCATTATGGTGGCTTCATAGTCCTGAAATCATCACTTGAAACTCTGTTCTTGTCTCCCTTGCGCATGCCATCAACTCCATGCTTGTTCTTACTCCAGTGTTCATCCTCCTCCAAGCCAGGCCCTTCATTTGTAAGCAAAACAAATGTATCCAATTTAGGCAGCATCATATTCTCATGAACATTAGAATCATTACCAAGAAACAAAAGTACCTGGTAATGTAATTGGCGTGCACGAGCTCTAGTAACCGGTCCAGTATGTATAGTAGCAGGGGCTGTGGGTGTAACAATGGTATTGATGTCCTCATCATCCTCCCCTTCTTGAAATGAAGTCGTCTTCGATGGAAGCTCATCTTCCTCACCCAAATAAGGCTTCAAATCTGCAATGTTAAAAGTGGGACTAACCCCAAAATCTGCAGGCAGCTCAAGTTTATATGCATTATCATTTATTTTCTCTAACACCTTAAAAGGGCCATCAGCACGTGGCATTAGCTTTGATTTGCGCAAATCAGGAAATCTATCCTTACGCAAATGTAACCAAACAAGATCTCCAGGTGCAAACACAACATGTTTTCTACCCTTATCTCCCGCAAGTTTATATTTAGCATTCATACGCTCAATGTTTTCCTTAGTTAACTCATGCAATTTTAAAACCAATTCAACACGTTGTTTAGCATCAAAATTAACCTTCTCCGAAGATGGAAGAGGCAACAAATCAATAGGTGCACGAGGTAGGAAACCATACACAATTTCAAAAGGGCACATCTTAGTAGTAGAATGCAATGAACGATTATAAGCAAATTCAATATGAGGCAAGCATTCTTCCCACATTTTCTTGTTATTCTTCAAAACAGCCCTAAGCATGGTAGACAATGTTCTATTGACTACTTCAGTTTGTCCATCAGTTTGGGGATGACATGTAGTACTAAAAAGCAGTTTAGTCCCCAACTTAGTGTTGGAAATATGCCCAAGAGGCAATAATAAATGGTTATTATTATATTTCTTTGTTCATGATAATTGTCTATTGTTCATGCTATAATTGTGTTATCCGGAAATCGTAATACATGTGTGAATACATAGACCACAACCTGTCCCTAGTAAGCCTCTAGTTGACCGGCTCGTTGATCAACAGATAGTCATGGTTTCCTGACTATGGACATTGGATGTCATTGATAACGGGATCACATCATTAGGAGAATGATGTGCTGGACAAGACCCAATCCTAAGCATAGCACAAAAGATCGTGTAGTTCGTTTGCTAGAGCTTTTCCAATGTCAAGTATCATTTCCTTAGACCATAAGATCATGCAACTCCCGGATACCGTAGGAGTGCTTTGGGTGTGCCAAACGTCACAACGTAATTGGGTGACTATAAAGGTACACTACGGGTATCTCCGAAAGTGTCTGTTGAGTTGGCACAGATCAAGACTGGGATTTGTCACTCCGTATGACGGAGAGGTATCTCTGGGCCTACTCGGTAATGCATCATCATAATGAGCTCAATGTGACTAAGGAGTTAGCCACGGGATCATGCATTACGGTACGAGTAAAGTGACTTGCCTGTAACGAGATTGAACAAGGTATTGGGATACCGATGATCGAATCTCGGGCAAGTAACGTACCTATTGACAAAGGGAATTGTATATGGGATTGATTGAATCCTCGACATCGTGGTTCACCGATGAGATAATCGTGGAACATGTGGGAGCCAACATGGGTATCCATATCCCGCTGTTGGTTATTGACCAGAGAGGCGTCTCGGTCATGTCTGCATGTCTCCTGAACCCGTAGGGTCTACACACTTAAGGTTCGGTGACGCTAGGGTTGTAGAGATATTAGTATGCGGAAACCCGAAAGTTGTTCGGAGTCCCGGATGAGATCCCGGACGTCACGAGGAGTTCCGGAATGGTCCGGAGGTGAAGAATTATATATAGGAAGTCCAGTTTCGGCCACCGGGAAAGTTTTGGGGGTTATCGGTAATGTACCGGGACCACCGGAAGGGTCCCGGGGGTCCACTAGGTGGGGCCACCTATCCCGGAGGGCCCCATGGGCTGAAGTGCGAAGGGAACCAGCCCTTAGTTGGCTGGGGCGCTCCCCATGGGCCTCCCCTGCGCCTAGGGTTGGAAACCCTAGGTGTGGGGGGCGCCCCACTTGGCTTGGGGGGGAAGCCACCCCCTTCCCCCTTGGCCGCCGCCCCCCTTGGAGATCTGATCTCCTAGGGCCGGCGCCCCCCCAGGGGTCCTATATATAGTGGGGGGGAGGGAGGGCAGCAACACCACAGCCCCTGGCGCCTCCCTCTCCCCCTGCAACACCTCTCCCTCCCGCTTGCGCTTGGCGAAGCCCTGCCGGGATCCCGCTACTTCCACCACCACGCCGTCGTGCTGCTGGATCTCCATCAACCTCTCCTTCCCCGTTGCTGGATCAATAAGGAGGAGACGTCGCTGCTCCGTACGTCTGTTGAACGCGGAGGTGCCGTCCGTTCGGCACTCGGTCATCGGTGATTTGGATCACGGCGAGTACGACTCCATCAACCCCGTTCACTTGAACGCTTCCGCTCGCGATCTACAAGGGTATGTAGATGCACTCCTTTCCCCTCGTTGCTAGTATACTCCATAGATGGATCTTGGTGATGCGTAGAAAATTTTAAATTTCTGCTACGATCCCCAACGGTGGCATCATGAGCCAGGCCTATGCGTAGTTACTATGCACGAGTAGAACACAAAGCAGTTTGTGGGCGTAGATGTTGTCAATTATTCTTGGCACTACTAGTCTTATCTTGTTTCGGCGGTATTGTGGGATGAAGCGGCCGGACCGACCTTACACGTACGCTTACGTGAGACAGGTTCCACCGACTGACATGCACTAGTTGCATAAGGTGGCTAGCAGGTGTCTGTCTCTCCCACTTTAGTCGGAACGGATTCGATGAAAAGGGTCCTTATGAAGGGTAAATAGAAATTGGCATATCACGTTGTGGTTTTATGTAGGTAAGAAACATTCTTGCTAGAAACCTGTACAAGCCACGTAAAAACTTGCAACAACAATTAGAGGACGTCTAACTTGTTTTTGCAGCATGTGCTATGTGATGTGATATGGCCAGAAGATGTGATGAATGATATATGTGATGTATGAGATTGATCATATTCTTGTAATAGGAATCACGACTTGCATGTCGATGAGTATGACAACCGGCAGGAGCCATAGGAGTTGTCTTTATTTTTGTATGACCTGCGTGTCATTGAATAACGCCATGTAAATTACTTTACTTTATTGCTAAACGCGTTAGCCATAGAAGTAGAAGTAATCGTTGGCGTGACAACTTCATGAAGACACGATGATGGAGATCATGATGATGGAGATCATGGTGTCATGCCGGTGACGAAGATGATCATGGCGCCCCGAAGATGGAGATCAAAGGAGCAAAATGATATGGCCATATCATGTCACTATTTGATTGCATGTGATGTTTATCATGTTTTGCATATTATTTGCTTAGAACGACGGTAGTAAGTAAGATGATCCCTTATAATAATTTCAAGAAAGTGTTCCCCCTAACTGTGCACCGTTGCGAAGGTTCGTTGTTTCGAAGCACCACGTGATGATCGGGTGTGATAGATTCTAACGTTCGCATACAACGGGTGTTGACGAGCCTAGCATGTACAGACATGGCCTCGGAACACACGCAATACACTTAGGTTGACTTGACGAGCCTAGCATGTACAGACATGGCCTCGGAACACAGAGGACCGAAAGGTCGAGCATGAGTCGTATAGAAGATACGATCAACATGGAGATGTTCACCGATCTTGACTAGTCCGTCTCACGTGATGATCGGACACGACCTAGTTAACTCGGATCATGTTTCACTTAGATGACTAGAGGGATGTCTATCTGAGTGGGAGTTCATTGAATAATTTGATTAGATGAACTTAATTATCATGAACTTAGTCTAAAATCTTTACAATATGTATTGTAGATCAAATGGCCCACGTTGTCCTCAACTTCAACGCGTTCCTAGAGAAAACCAAGCTGAAAGATGATGGCAGCAACTATACGGACTGGGTCCGGAACCTGAGGATCATCCTCATAGCTGCCAAGAAAGATTATGTCCTAGAAGCACCGCTAGGTGAAGCACCCATCCTAGAGAACCAAGACGTTATGAACGCTTGGCAATCACGTGCTGATGATTACTCCCTCGTTCAGTGCGGCATGCTTTACAGCTTAGAACCGGTTTGAGAAGCATGGAGCATATGAGATGTTCGAAGAGCTGAAAATGGTTTTCCAAGCTCATGCCCGGGTCGAGAGATATGAAGTCTCCGACAAGTTCTTCAGCTGTAAAATGGAGGAAAATAGTTCTGTTAGTGAGCACATACTCAGAATGTCTGGGTTACACAACCGCTTGTCTCAGCTGGGAGTTAATCTCCCGGATGACGCGGTCATTGACAGAATCCTTCAGTCGCTTCCACCGAGCTACAAGAGCTTTGTGATGAACTTCAATATGCAGGGGATGGAAAATACCATTCCTGAGGTATATTCAATGCTGAAATCAGCGGAGGTGGAGATCAGAAAGGAACATCAAGTGTTGATGGTGAATAAAACCACTAAGTTCAAGAAAGGCAAGGGTAAGAAGAACTTCAAGAAGGACGGCAAGGGAGTTGCCGCGCCCGGTAAGCCAGTTGCCGGGAAGAAGTCGAAGAATGGACCCAAGCCTGAGACTGAGTGCTTTTATTGCAAGGGAAGTGGTCACTGGAAGCGGAATTGCCCCAAATACTTAGCGGACAAGAAGGCCGGCAACACCAAAGGTATATGTGATATACATGTAATTGATGTGTACCTTACCAGTACTCGTAGTAGCTCCTGGGTATTTGATACCGGTGCGGTTGCTCATATTTGTAAATCAAAACAGGAACTACGGAATAAGCGGAGACTGGCAAAGGACGAGGTGACGATGCGCGTCGGGAATGGTTCCAAAGTCGATGTGATCGCCGTCGGCACGCTACCTCTGCATTTACCTACGGGATTAGTTTTAAACCTCAATAATTGTTATTTAGTGCCAGCTTTGAGCATGAACATTGTATCTGGATCTCGTTTAATTCGAGATGGCTACTCATTTAAATCCGAGAATAATGGTTGTTCTATTTATATGAGAGATATGTTTTATGGTCATGCCCCGCTGGTCAATGGTTTATTCTTGATGAATCTCGAACGTGATGTTACACATATTCATAGTGTGAATACCAAAAGATGTAAAGTTGATAACGATAGTCCCACATACTTGTGGCACTGCCGCCTTGGTCACATTGGTGTCAAGCGTATGAAGAAGCTCCATGCAGATGGACTTTTGGAGTCTCTTGATTATGAATCATTTGACATGTGCGAACCATGCCTCATGGGTAAGATGACCAAGACTCTGTTCTCCGGAACAATGGAGCGAGCAACCAACTTATTGGAAATCATTCATACCGATGTGTGCGGTCCAATGAGTGTTGAGGCTCGCGGAGGCTATCGTTATGTTCTCACTCTCACCGATGACTTGAGTAGATATGGGTATGTCTACCTAATGAAACACAAGTCTGAGACCTTTGAAAAGTTCAAGGAATTTCAGAGTGAGGTTGAGAATCAACGTGACAGGAAAATAAAGTTCTTACGATCAGATCGTGGAGGAGAATATTTGAGTCATGAATTTGGTGCTCACTTAAGGAAATGTGGAATCGTTTCACAACTCACGCCGCCTGGAACACCTCAGCGAAATGGTGTGTCCGAACGTCGTAATCGCACTCTATTGGATATGGTGCGATCTATGATGTATCTTACCGATCTACCGCTCTCATTTTGGGGCTATGCTTTAGAGACTGCCGCATTCACTTTAAATAGGGCTCCGTCGAAATCCGTTGAGACGACACTGTATGAATTATGGTTTGGGAAGAAACCTAAGCTGTCGTTTCTAAAAGTTTGGGGATGCGATGCTTATGTCAAGAAACTTCAACCTGAAAAGCTCGAACCCAAGTCGGAAAAATGCGTCTTCATAGGATACCCTAAGGAAACCATTGGGTATACCTTCTACCTCAGATCCGAAGGCAAGATCTTTGTTGCCAAGAATGGGTCCTTTCTGGAGAAAGAGTTTCTCTCGAAAGAATTAAGTGGGAGGAAAGTGGAACTTGATGAGGTGATAGTCACCCCTTCCGAACCGGAAAGTAGCGCAGCGCGGGAAGATGTTCCTGTGGTGCCTACACCGACTGGGGAGGAAGTTAATGATGATGATCATGAAGCTTCGGATCAAGTTACTGCTGAACTTCGTAGGTCCACAAGGACACGTTCCGCACCAGAGTGGTACGGCAACCCTGTCCTGGAAATCATGTTGTTAGACAACGGTGAACCTTCGAACTATGAAGAAGCGATGGCGGGCCCGGATTCCGACAAATGGCTAGAAGCCATGAAATCCGAGATAGGATCCATGTATGAAAACGAAGTATGGACTTTGACTGACTTGCCCGATGATCGGCGAGCCATAGAAAATAAATGGATCTTTAAGAAGAAGACAGACGCGGATGGTAATGTGACCATCTATAAGGCTCGACTTGTTGCTAAGGGTTATCGACAAGTTCAAGGGGTTGACTACGATGAGACTTTCTCACCCGTAGCGAAGCTGAAGTCCGTCCGAATCATGTTAGCAATTGCCGCATTCTATGATTATGAGATATGGCAAATGGACGTCAAAACATCATTCCTTAACGGCTTTCTTAAGGAAGAGTTGTATATGATGCAGCCGAAGGTTTTCTCGATCCTAACAAGGTATGCAAGCTCCAGCGCTCAATCTATGGGCTGGTGCAAGCATCTCGGAGTTGGAACATTCGCTTTGATGAGATGATCAAAGCGTTTGGGTTTACACAGACTTATGGAGAAGCCTGTGTTTACAAGAAAGTGAGTGGGAGCTCTGTAGCATTTCTCATATTATATGTGGATGACATACTATTGATGGGAAATGATATAGAATTCTTGGAAAGTATAAAGGCCTATTTGAATAAGTGTTTTTCAATGAAGGACCTTGGAGAAGCTGCTTATATATTAGGCATCAAGATCTATAGAGATAGATCAAGACGCCTCATTGGTCTTTCACAGAGTACGTACCTTGACAAGATATTGAAGAAGTTCAATATGGATCAGTCCAAGAAGGGGTTCTTGCCTGTATTGCAAGGTGTGCAATTGAGCACGGCTCAATGCCCGACCACGGCAGAAGATAGAGAAAAGATGAGTGTCATCCCCTATGCCTTGGCCATAGGGTCTATTATGTATGCCATGCTGTGTACCAGACCTGATGTAAACCTTGCCGTAAGTTTGGTAGGAAGGTACCAAAGTAATCCCGGCATGGAACACTGGACAGCGGTCAAGAATATCCTGAAGTACCTGAAGAGGACTAAGGATATGTTTCTCGTTTATGGAGGTGACGAAGAGCTCGTCGTAAAGGGTTACGTCGACGCTAGCTTCAACACAGATCTGGATGACTCGAAGTCACAAACCGGATACGTGTATATTTTGAATGGAGGGGCAGTAAGCTGGTGCAGTTGCAAGCAGAGCATCGTGGCGGGATCTACATGTGAAGCGGAGTACATGGTAGCCTCAAAGGCAGCGCAAGAAGCAATCTGGATGAAGGAGTTCATTACCGACCCAGGGGTGATTCCCAATGCGTCGGGCCCGATGAATCTCTTTTGTGACAACACTGGAGCTATTGCCCTTGCCAAGGAGCCCAGGTTTCACAGGAAGACCAGGCATATCAAGCGTCTCTATGGGTGTAGCAGATCCGTAAAGTACATACGGACCTGAATGTAGCAGATCCATTGACTAAACCTCTCCCTAGAGCAAAACATGATCAACACCAGGACGCTATGGGTGTTCGATTCATCACAATGTAACTAGATTATTGACTCTAGTGCAAGTGGGAGACTGTTGGAAATATGCCCTAGAGGCAATAATAAATGGTTATTATTATATTTCTTTGTTCATGATAATTGTCTATTGTTCATGCTATAATTGTGTTATCCGGAAATCGTAATACATGTGTGAATACATAGACCACAACGTGTCCCTAGTAAGCCTCTAGTTGACTAGCTCGTTGATCAACAGATAGTCATGGTTTCCTGACTATGGACATTGGATGTCATTGATAACGGGATCACATCATTAGGAGAATGATGTGATGGACAAGACCCAATCCTAAGCATAGCACAAAAGATCGTGTAGTTCGTTTGCTAGAGCTTTTCCAATGTCAAGTATCATTTCCTTAGACCATGAGATCGTGCAACTCCCGGATACCGTAGGAGTGCTTTGGGTGTGCCAAACGTCACAACGTAACTGGGTGACTATAAAGGTACACTACGGGTATCTCCGAAAGTGTTTGTTGAGTTGGCACGGATCGAGACTGGGATTTGTCACTCCGTATGACGGAGAGGTATCTCTGGGCCCACTCGGTAATGCATCATCATAATGAGCTCAATGTGACTACGGAGTTAGCCACGGGATCATGCATTACGGTACGAGTAAAGTGACTTGCCGGTAACGAGATTGAACAAGGTATTGGGATACCGACGATCGAATCTCGGGCAAGTAACGTACCGATTGACAAAGGGAATTGTATACGGGATTGATTGAATCCTCGACATCGTGGTTCATCCGATGAGATCATCATGGAACATGTGGGAGCCAACATGGGTATCCAGATCCCGCTGTTGGTTATTGACCAGAGAGGCGTCTCGGTCATGTCTGCATGTCTCCCGAACCCGTAGGGTCTACACACTTAAGGTTCGGTGACGCTAGGGTTGTAGAGATATTAGTATGCGGAAACCCGAAAGTTGTTCGGAGTCCCGGATGAGATCCCGGACGTCACGAGGAGTTCCGGAATGGTCCGGAGGTGAAGAATTATATATAGGAAGTCCAGTTTCGGCCACCGGGAAAGTTTCGGGGGTTATCGGTAATGTACCGGGACCACCGGAAGGGTCCCGGGGGTCCACTAGGTGGGGCCACCTATCCCGGAGGGCCCCATGGGCTGAAGTGGGAAGGGAACCAGCCCTTAGTGGGCTGGGGCGCCCCCCATGGGCCCCCCCTGCGCCTAAGGTTGGATACCCTAGGGGTGGGGGGCGCCCCACTTGGCTTGGGGGGGAAGCCACCCCCCCTTCCCCCTTGGCCGCCCCCCCTTGGAGATCTGATCTCCCAGGGCCGGCGCCCCCCCAGGGGTCCTATATATAGTGGGGGGAGGGAGGGCAGCAACACCACAGCCCCTGGCGCCTCCCTCCCCCCTGCAACACCTCTCCCTCCCGCTTGCGCTTGGCGAAGCCTTGCTGGGATCCCGCTACTTCCACCACCACGCCGTCGTGCTGCTGGATCTCCATCAACCTCTCCTTCCCCCTTGCTGGATCAAGAAGGAGGAGACGTCGCTGCTCCGTACGTGTGTTGAACGCAGAGGTGCCGTCCGTTCGGCACTCGGTCATCGGTGATTTGGATCACGGCGAGTACGACTCCATCAACCCCGTTCACTTGAACGCTTCCGCTCGCGATCTACAAGGGTATGTAGATGCACTCCTTTCCCCTCGTTGCTAGTATACTCCATAGATGGATCTTGGTGATGCGTAGAAAATTTGAAAATTCTGCTACGATCCCCAACACTTAGCCCATAAACATCTCCAAAAGTGGCTAAGAAATTTAGTATCACGATCTGAAACAATAGTATTTGGCACACCATGCAAGCGAATAATTTCACGAAAGAACAAATTAGCAATATTAACAGCATCATCGCTTTTATGACATGGTATAAAGTGTGCCATTTTCAAGAACCTATCCACGACAACAAATATGCTATCCCTCCCCTTCTTTGTTCGAGGTAAACCTAAAACAAAGTCCATAGATATATCCTCCCAAGGAACACTAGGTACAGGCAAAGGCATATATAAACCATGAGGATTGAGTCATGACTTAGCTTTTTAACATGTAGTGCAGCGAGCAACAAAACGCTCAACATCCCGTCTCATCTTTGGCCAAAAGAAATGTGTAGCAAGTATATCCTCTGTCTTCTTCACGCCAAAGTGTCCCATTAGTCCTCCTCCATGCGCCTCCTGCAACAACAAAACACGAACGGAGCTAGCTAGAATGCATAGCTTGTTAGCACGAAACACAAATCCATCGTTAACGACGAACTTTTTCCATGTTCTACCTTCTTTACAATTCTGCATACATCTTGAAATTTAGCATCATGCACATATTGATCTTTGATGGTCTCCAAACCAAATATTTTAAAGTCAAGTTGTGAAATCATAGTATAACGACGAGACAATGCATCAGCAATAACATTTTCTTTACCCTTCTTGTGTTTAATGACATAGGGGAAAGTCTCAATGAATTCAACCCATTTAGCATGTCGATGGTTCAGTTTTTCTTGACTTTTAATGTATTTCAAAGATTCATGATTAGAATGTATAACAAATTCTTTGGGCCATAAATAATGTTGCCATGTTTCTAAGGTCCGAACAAGAGCATATAATTCTTTATCGTAAGTAGAATAGTTCAAACTAGGCCCACTCAACTTTTAAGAAAAGTATGCAATAGGTTTGCCATCTTGTAATAACACACCTCCTAATCCAATTCCACTAGCATCAGATTCAAGCTCAAAAGTCTTATTAAAATCAGGAAGTTGGAGTAAAGGAGCATGTGTCAACTTATCTTTCAATACCGTGAAGGCTTCTTCCTGTGCGGTACCCCAAACAAAAGGCACATCCTTCTTTGTAAGCTCATTGAGAGGTGCAGCAATGGTGCTAAAACACTCACAAAACGCCTATAGAAACCAGCGAGTCCAAGAAAACTCCTCACTTGTGTGACCGTTTTGGGCTGCGGCCAACTCTCAATAGCTTCAATCTTGGCTTTATCAACTTCAATTCCCTGTGGAGTAACAACATATCCAAGAAAAGATACTCGGTCGGTGCAAAAGGTGCATTTCCCAAGGTTACCAAACAAACGTGCATCACGTAGAGCAATAAAAACAACACGTAAATGTTCCAAATGTTCTTCCAAAGATTTTCTATAAATCAGTATATCATCAAAATAGACTACCACAAATCGTCCAATGAAAGCACGTAAAACTTCGTTCATTAGTCTCATGAAAGTACTAGGTGCATTAGTTAACCCAAAAGGCATGACTAACCACTCATATAAACCAAACTTAGTTTTAAATGTTGTTTTCCATTCATCTCCCAATTTCATACGAATTTGATGGTATCCACTACACAAATCAACTTTGGAGAATATTGTAGAGCCACTCAATTCATCAAGCATATCATCTAGCCTAGGAATAGGATGATGATAATGAATATTAATATTATTAATGCCTCTACAATCAACACACATACGCAACGTACCATCCTTTTTAGGCACTAGTATAATAGGAACAGCACAAGGATTAAGAGATTCGCGTATATAACCTTTGTCGAGCAGCTCCTGTACTTGACACATAATCTCCTTCGTCTCCTCTGGATTGGTACGGTATGGCGCACGGTTGGGTAGCGATGCACCGGGAATTAAGTCAATTTGATGCTCAATCCCTCGAATAGGTGGTAATCCCGGTGGCACGTCTTGTGGAAAGACGTCAGCGAACTCCTGCAAAATGTTAGTGATAGCAGGGGGTAAAGAGGAAGGCACGTCCTCGAATGAAAACAATGCCTCTTTGTACACAAAAGCATAGCAAACAGATTTGCTGAAATCTAGCTCATCAATATCAGATTTTGTGGCAAGTAAACATGCACTTTTCAATTTAATTTTAGAAGCAACACTAGATGGTTTATTATTAGGTTTCATTTGTTTCTCAAATTCTTTTGCCACAATCTGATTTTCACTCTTATTTTTCTCTTGTTTTGCTTTATTAGCTCTATTAATATCATCTTTCAAAATGGAATCAGGAGTCATAGGAAGCAAAGTAATATTTTTATCCTTATGAACAAGAGTATATTGATTGTTTCTACCATGGTGTACAATTTTTTAATCAAATTGCCATGGTCTACCAAGTAATAAGGAACATGCTTGCACAGGTACCACATCACAATCAACATAATCAACATATGTAGAGATACTAAAATGCACATGAACAGTACGTGTTACCTTAACCTTGCCGCTGTTGTTGAACCATTGGATGTAGTAAGGATGTGGATGTGGTCTTGTGGTGAGAGATAGCTTCTCCACCATCTCCATGCTAGCCAAGTTGTTGCAGCTCCCTCCATCTATGATGAAGCGAGCATGTAGTAAGGTTATTGACCACGCCGGAGCACGATCAACCTGACCACGAAGGTCTGTTTCATGCTGGCAAACAAAGAACAAGCAAGAAACTAAGATTGCAATATGGATATTGCGAATATAAGAGGAATGCTTTATTGATCAAGGTGGGGTTCTGTGACGTCTTTGTCTGGTCGTTGAACACAAACGAAGTACGCGAAGTTGCAGCTATGGCGAACTTTAATCTAAACAAAACCAAAAGTCTAAACGATGCCCTAAGGGCTGTATATATGGAGGAAGGGGGGGATTTCGTGGCCCTTGGAGGAGGGGGTCCGAAACCAACCCTAACTCTTGTTTCCCCAGACAAACAGACTCTAAAAATAGCCTATATTGAAGTATTTCGAAATTACATGGGCCTGACCCAAAAATAAGGTGACACAACACCTAGAATAGCCTTTGGACGAAAATTATGAAGTGGCATCTTGTATATTTCGTCCAAGGCTTCATGCCCTCATTATGGTGGCTTCATAGTCCTGAAATCATCACTTCAAACTCTGTTCTTGTCTCCCTTGCACATGCCATCAACTCCATGCTTGTTCTTACTCCAATGTTCATCCTTCTCCAAGCTAGGCCCTTCATTTGTAAGCAAAACAAATGTATCCAATTTAGGCAGCATCATATTCTCATGAACATTAGAATCATTACCAAGAAACAAAAGTACCTGGTAATTTAATTGGCGTGTGCGAGCTCTAGTAATCGGTCCAGTATGTATAGTAGCAGGGGTTGTGGGTGTAACAATTGTATTGATGACCTCATCACAGAAGAGCACAATGTCACCATGGATCAAATAGACGTTGAGCCGGTCATCACTAAGCCGCCAAGCCCCATTAATCCTACTGAAGATAAAACTGACAATGTCGTCATCAATGGGCTTGGTTATATAGTGCCGGGTAATCCTACTGCCTTATCCAAGCACAACGCCAAGGAAGAATTTTCTGGTGCTGATAAAGGCAAGTGGAAGGTAGACTTGGAGAGCTACGCCCAGTTTGGCGCCCAAGGGATCCACTCCGGTTATTTGAACCGTTTGTATACCAGCCGTGATTTTGAAGCCGGCTTGGTCAACTTGATGAAAGAGCGCTATGAGGTAATCCAACAAAATTCTCTTTATAACTATATCTCTATCAGCCGCCAAGTCTATAGAATATGATAGATTTGAATATGCTGTATACTTTCAAATAGTCGCAAATAGATGAACATCATCGCTAGTAGCCCCCAAGGACCGGCTTAAACTATCAAGTTAAGCCGGGACTTTAATTAGTAGTAATCAACTTTGCATCTGTAGTCCCAAGGGCCGGGTTAATCAGTATGAATAAACCGGGACTTATCACCATTGCTGAAACCAATATCCCAATATGTAGCTTTTATAAACTGGATCATATCATTTTGCCCGGGTCATCAGATAAATTTGTCTTGAAAAGAGCAATAGGCATTAGCCCCCAAGTGCTAAGGAAAATACTTGTATTGTGTTGGGACTTCAAAAATAATCATAATCATAACCCCTTCTGTGTTTGTTCATGTCACAGGCTGAACTAACTGAGAAGGACTCATAGATCAATGATCTGAGGGCCAATATTAAAACTGAGCAATCTGAGACGTCCAAGGCCAAGTCAGAACTGAAGACTGCATTGCAAAACATTGAGCAGTTGAAGCAGGGCTTCAGCGCTGATAAAATCAGCTGGGAGACCGAGAAGACGGCTCTACTAAAGAGAGCAGAGGATGCCGAGGCAGCCCTTAAACCGATGACTGATGAGTTGTCCGGTTTAACGCATCAGATCAACAGTATGACATCAGCCATCTTCGGTAAGCAATAAAAATTACTCCTTTACATCACCAGGCATATCATAATCATCTGTCGGTTTATTAATAACTTTACGGATACAGGCTCCCGGAGCGTCAAGTTGGGCTCAGACATGCGCATCAAGCTGAAGGCTGTCTACACTCTAGTAGAACAGCTATACACTGGCGCTCAACGGACCATTGCTACTGCTATGCATAAAAAACATCTGCCCACCCTCATCAAGGATACATTGGAGAAGTTATCAGTGTTTCCCAAAAGGATCGACGATTTAAAGCGAGCATCTGCCAGAGCCGGCGCTTTGACTGCTTTAGGCCGGGCAAAGGCATGGCAAGCCGATCTTGATCCAGAAGACTTGGCCAATGGTTGCCCAAGTGTAAAAGAAGACGTGTCTATCTTTAGCGCTGATGAATTTGCAGAAATAGCAAGAGCAATGCGTCCGTTAGCAAGGAAACTGGCTGAGGAGACCAATCTATCCCAATATCATGCGGCTTATGATGCCGAGAACAAGAAGATAAAGGCGCCGGTTCATCAAGAGGTGGATCTCATCCCACCGACGCGTAAGCAGACCTTCGCTCCTGACATTGATCCATCCAACCTTATTGATGATGAGGCTGTGTTTAGAGCTTTGACCGGTATCAGCTGGTCTACGCCTGACTTCCAGCCAATGGATAATCAAGGAGCTGAAGAAGAAGAAGCACAGGATGATCCGGAGTCTTCAACCCGCCAAGACTCATGAGCCGGCTTACCAGTCATAGTGTTTTGATGCTATGCCGAAAAAACACTTGTCCTTTTGGGCCATAAGATGCCTTGTAATAGGCTAGTTAAACTATTCTGATCTGTCAAGCCATCGTGCATGTTTATTTGCATAACACCGTTGATCCATTATTTTAAAGATCCGCCACTTATGCTTTATAATCTTATCAATAATGGAGATCAAACTTATCATCTTTCATGCACATAAACAGATAACAAGTGCCCTGATGGTTTACCCCAAGGCGGGTCACAATACCCCATATATAAAAACTACTGATGACTAATAGTCCATAATCAGGGCCGGTTTTAGCAAAACCTCATATAATCATAACAAAAATAAATATCATACCTGTGATATTTGTTCATGCTGCTGGCTTATCATACCTTATGCAGTAAGGGTGGTAGCCCAAAGACAGAGCACAACACCCTGTTCAATTTATTCATACCGCCGGCTTATCACGCCATATGCGGCAAAGGGTAATATCCAACGCTTTAGAGCCAGAACTCCAAAGCACAAAATCATCATATACTGGCGACTTAAAGTCCAAAGCCAGTCCGGGTTAACAAAGCTCCGGATAGATTCATATATGAACCGTAAGGCAACATGGCCCTAATCAGTTTGCAACCATATATCAACATGGCACATAAGATGAACCTCAAAAAATGTTCAAAACAAATATAAAGCCGAAAAACAAAAACAAGGCATTCATAGGCTGCCAAGCCGTCATTTCAAGCGTTATTCAAGGGCCATGCAGCCATTGAGTTAAACCTTAATTCAATCCTCGTAAGCCGGACCTCACATGACCAATCGCTATTTTAACTTTGACAAATTCAGGGTCTTTAAAAGATTGATTGTCAAGAGTACGGCGAGTCATTGCAGGATTACCTGGCCGGAGTGGCAGGCAAACAAAAGGCAGGATAACCCAGATTTTTTTGGTGAATACACCTGGCGTCCAAGCCTATTACAAGGGTCAACAAAGCTTTGTTCATTAACAAAGAGCCCCCAAGTAATATTTCATTCCAGGCGGATAAGCCGGATCAACAGGGCGGTCATAGCTATGCTCAATGAGCAGGAAGCCCCCAAGTATTTTGTAATCATAGCGTACAAGCCGGATCAAGAGGGTAGTCATAGCTATGCTCAATAAGCAGGAAGCCCCCAAGTGATCGTATGAAGTAACAATAAAGACTCATATTCTCAGAAATGAAACGAGAGAGGCCCTGAATTATCAGGGGTGCCGGCTTTATTATATTCATCATAATATATACATTGATAGAAGTATGTACATCACAAGAGCCGGTGGCTCAAGTGTAATAAGGCCGAAGATGAGCAATATTCCACGGCCGGCGGGTCTCCTGCTCTAACGTGTGTGAGTCCTTGTGGTCTCGAACATCGATAAGGTATTATGACCCGTTGTTCAGATTTTTGCTGGCCACAAAGGGCCCTTCCTAAGGTGGGGATAGCTTGTGCATATCAGTTTGATCCTGGATAAGCCGGAGCACCAAATCGCCTTCTTGAAAGGTCCTGCTTTTAACCCGGCGGCTATGATAACGGCACAGATCTTGCTGGTAAATCACCGAACGAGCCGCCGCAGTGTCACACTCCTCATCCAATAGGTCAATAGCATCCTGACGTGCTTTTTCATTATCAGCTTCAACATAAGCCGCCACACGGGGCGAGTCGTGACGGATGTCACTAGGAAGAACCGCCTCTGCTCTGTAGACCATGAAGAAAGACATGTAACCCGTAGATCTGTTAGGGGTAGTATTGATACTCCATCGCACTGAGGGCAATTCCTCCACCCAACAACCCGGCGTCCTCTGCAATGGGACCATGAGCCGGGGCTTGATGCCTCTCAAAATTTCTTGATTGGCTCTTTCATCTTGGCCATTGGACTGGGGATGAGCCACTGATGGTACATCAAGACGAATACGTTCTCGGTGACAAAACTCTTTCATAGCACCCTTGGACAAATTAGTGCCATTATCAGTTATAATCCTATGGGGATAGCCAAAAATGGGAAAACACCTTTTTGATGAATTGAACCACTATCGCCGCGTCATACTTACTGACCGGCTCTGCCTCGACCCACTTTGTAAATTTGTCAACCGCCACCAGGAGGTGGGTCTTTTTTATCCTTGGACCCTTTGAAAGGTCCAACCATATCAAGCCTCCAGACTGCAAACGGCCAAGCGATTGGAATCATCCTCAATTCTTGAGCCGACACATGAGCTCGTCTTGAAAATTTCTGACAACCGTCACATTTACTGACGAGATCTTCTGCATCAGCATGAGCCATCAGCCAATAAAACCCATGACAAAAAGCCTTGGCCACGAGAGATTTAGAACCAGCATGATGACCACAATCTCCTTCATGAATCTCTCGTAGAATCTCACGGCCCTCCTCAGGAGAAACACAATGTTGAAATACCCCTGTGACACTGCAGCGGTGCAACTCTCCATTGACAATAGTCATTGAGGGAGTCCTGGACTAAGGGGCCCCCGGGCGTCCGGCCTGTTATCCATGGGCCGGACTGATGGGCTGTGAAGACATGAAGGCCGAAGACTGTCCCCGTGTCCGGATTGGACTCTCCTTGGCGTGGAAGGCAAGCTTGGCGACCGACTATGAAGATTCCTTCCTATGTAACCGACTATATGTAACCCTAGATCCTCCGGTGTCTATATAAACTGGAGGGCGTAGTCCGGATAGGATATTCATTACCATAGTCATACAGGCTAGACTTCTAGGGTTTAGCCATTACGATCTCGTGGTAGATCAACTCCTGTAATACTCATATTCATCAAGATCAATCAAGCAGGAAGTAGGGTATTACCTCCATAGAGAGGGCCCGAACCTGGGTAAACATCGTGTCCCCCGTCTCTTGTTACCATCGATCCTAGACGCACAGTTCGGGACCCCCTACCCGAGATTCGCCGGTTTTGACACCGACATTGGTGCTTTCATTGAGAGTTCCACTGTGCCATCGATGAAAGGTTCGATGGCCCCTTCAATCGTCGATAGTGACGCTGTCCAAGGGAAAACCTTCCTCCCCGGACAGATTTTCGTATTCGGCGGCTTCGCACTACAGGCCAACTCGTTGGCCATCTGGAGCAGATCGATAGCTACGCCCTGGCCACCAGGTTAGATTTGGAAACTTGAACTATGTCGCGGATATCCGTGGAGACTTGATCTTCAATGGATTTGAGACCGCGGCGATCGCCCCCTCGCTCTAATGAACATGACTTAATCTGTCATCGGACCAGACTCTGGAGACGGTTCCTGTAACTACTACGACCTTAGATCCGGAGCAGTTTGCACCATCCGAAGCCACATAGTCCGCAGCGTTGGAACCGCACACAAACTCAACACCAGGCAATATCAGCGTCAACGGAATTCCGGACTCGTCTCCGGCTATAAGGTCAGAACCTCGCACGACCCCGGACACCGAGTTGGATCGGTTATCAATCTTCGAGTTCAGCGCCGCAGATATCTTCCATCACTCGCCCTTCGGTGATGTGCTACATTCATTGAAAAATCTGTCCCTGATGGGGGACTCATGGCCAAACTATGTCCGGTTCGAGCTAGAGGCTGATAATGGAGAATTTTGCTTCCCACCCGCCACCCACTTCATAGCCACTGTCGAGGACTTAACCGACATGCCTGCTTATGGCTCCGAAGACATTGACGGTATAGACGACGATGCCGACAAGGAGCAAGGCCAAGACCCGCCAGTCATCAGGCGTGGCACGGCCATCCCTTCATACAACATGCACATGGTCGATACACTTAAAAAAGCTCGCGGCAATGACAAGGGAGATCCAGTTGAGAATAAAACTCCTGAGACACAGTTTAAGTTCCAGCGCCCCAAACGCCGCCCCAAGTCATGCCACAGCAACGATGGCACCGGAGGAAATAGTGCTCCGGACGGCGCCGAAAGCAAGGAAGACCCTGCTGGAGTAATATCCGAACAGGAGGAACAGGAAAACGGGCAAGCCAGCCCCGATGAACAGGCCCTGCCCAGCGACAGTCCGGAGGACGACAACTACCTTCCGCTCTCTGAAGATGAGGAAAGCCTCGGCGACGAAGACTTCATCGTACCCGAAGAGCCCCTCGAGTAGGAGCGCTTCAAGCGCAGGCTAATAGCTACAGCAAGGAGCCTGAAAAAGAAGCAGCAGCAGCTTCAAGCTGACCAAGACCTACTCAACGACAGATGGACCGAAGTCCTGGTCGCCGAAGAATACAGCCTTAGTGGCCTAGCCAAAAGCTACCCAAAGCACATATTGCTATACCAGTCCGATGACGGGGCGTTCGAGCCCGTACCATCGTCACACAATGCCGCAGGTCACCGACAACTCTGTCCGGATAAAGAGGCAACTCAAGCCGAACACCAGACCGCCCCACCTCGCCGTAAAGGCAAGAACAACGCAGGTTATGATTACCTAGACAACCTGCAGAGGGACTTGGACAACAGAGCAGGACACGCAAGACCGATCTAAGGATCGCGAAAGCATGCCTCGACACGCGACGATGGCTGCCTATTCGGGCGTGACAAACCTCGCCACGCCCGAGCCGAAAACCGCAAAGGGACTCCTTCGGAGTTATGTCGCAGTGTGGCCCAACATAGAGGCGCCGCACACCCACTTTGCTTCACTGATGAAGTAATGGATCATCAATTCCCCGAAGGATTCAAACCCGTCAATATTGAATCATACGATGGAACAACCGATCCCACGTCCATATGGCCCGTGGAGACGACCTCCACGCCATTAAAAACCTCCCACTAAAGCTAAAAGGACCAGCTCGGCACTGGTTAAACAGCCTTCCTGAAAATTCCATAGGCAGCTGGGAGGACTTGGAAGAGGCTTTCCTCGATAACTTCCGAGGAACATATGTCCGACCGCCAGATGCCGATGACTTAAGTCACATTGTCCAGCAGCCCGGAGAGTCAGCTAGGAAGCTTTGGACTTGGTTCTTAGTCAAAAAGAACCAAATTGTCGACTTAAGTCACATTGTCCAGCAGCCCGGAGAGTCAGCTAGGAAGCTTCTGATGACCCACTTTTGCGCGGGAGAAGACAGCTGGCTCGCTCGTAGAAGCAATAGCACCAGCGACCCGGGCACTTCCGAAATCCGAGATGGCAATGGCAAGCCACGACGAATCGAACACAACAGCCGCAATGATAATGAAAGATCATGCGACACAGCGGTCAACCCCAAGCCCGGTCAACGGAGGAAGCCATTCTAGGCGAATCGAGACGAACCCTCCAACCTAGACAGGATATTGGACCGACCCTGCCAGATTCATGGCCACCTCGATAAACCAGCTAATCATACCAACAGAAACTGCTGGGTCTTTAAACAGGCCGGCAAGCTCAACGCTGAACACAAGGGGAGGAGGCCGTCAGGCGACAGGGACGACGGGGGCGTTCATCAACAAAATACCGGGGGCCAGAAGCAATTCTCATCCATGGATCGACCACTCCCGGAGCGGAAATAGCAACCCGGCTTCCGCCGCCCACTCCGCACACCTGCAAAATTTGTACCGCGCATACATCATTACGTACTCAAGATACCATGGGCATTGGCGGAAGCACAATACGGACAAGCCTGCAAGCATTCCAGTAACATTTTGTATTTATTTTCTTTTTATTTCTTCCTTCACTATCCTTTAAAAACATGTGACAAACAGGATAAAAATCTGAAACTGGCTCTATCGGAGTCCGGATCCGTACACTCACCTAAGGGGCTATTTTCATCAAGGATTGCCCCCACCGAGGACTGGCGGCGCAAATGTGCGACAGGAGGTCCAAAATAAGTTTTTGTAGACCGCACTCTCTATTTTTTGAGCCTGTACTATGCCTGTTCCTCCGCCTCCGACCCCGAGCATGTCAAATAGCCGGGAGGATGGCCTTTATATATATCATAAGTAATCATTGGCATATTGCTCAGTTCCCAGTAAACAGTACCCGAACTAATCACGCGTGTTGTCTTGCCACTGAATACGGCTCCCATGGTTGTTTCACAGATATACCTTGGCATAAACTGCCAGGGGCTCCGTATGGGAACAAATGAGTTGCCAGCCAAAGCCCGAACAGCTCTACAGCGTACTTCGGCGTCGCAAGTTTGGCCTTATATGCATTAGCTCGATCATTGTCTTGGGTCAATAGTTGGGTTGCCCGGCTCCTGTGCTTGCTAACCTACGTTCCGCTCTATCGGCTAGGGTAGTAAAGGGAGAACTACTGCGATTGTGCCCTGGTCTAAACCGGACGAGCACCTCGGTAGAGAAAGCCGAAAACTAACTGTCATGATGCGGCGTGAGCTTGTCAACCACTTGACGACTTCTTGGAATCTTTAGTGATTCTCCGTGTCACACGAAGGATCTTTTTCACATCAAATATGTAAGACACCATACGCCGCATACATACCAGGGGCTATGTCGTAGTCCCACCAAAAAACTCCTATGGCTAAGTGAAAGTGTTAACGCCCTATAGTCCGATTGCCTGGTTCGCCGCATTATCACCTCCTTCATGGACCAAGACGTTGGATAAAGAGTGATTAAATGCTTTTCCGAACACCCCAGTACCTCCTACGAGGGGGCTGAAGACGACGACTGGAAAACTTTCAGATTATATTAAAACGGCCACACAGGAGGAATTCAAGCTTTCGAGCAAAACATAAAAATAGATTAACTATAAAATTGTCTTTTACAATTCCCATACATCTCACTCGAACATTATGTCTTTCAAGCACTGACCCTCTATCAAGCGGGCGGCCTCTAGGACGTCCTCAAAATAATGCTCCGGTTCCGGACGGTCCTTGCCTTTGGGTGGACTCTTCGTTGCAACATTGATGGCCTTCATCTTCCCCCAGAATGTCTTGACTCGGGCAAAAGCCATCCGTGCACCCTCAATGCACGTTGACCGCTTCACAGCGTCGATACGCGTCACCGCGTCAACAAGCCTCTGCACCAAACCGAAATAGCTATTCGGAACAGGCTCGATTGGCCACAACCGGATTATGACATCCTTCATGGCAGCGCCGGATATCCTATGAAGTTCGGCCCATTGGGACAGCTGTTCATTGAGCAACAGAGGGCGCTTTGATGCGCCAAACTGCGACCAAAAAAGCTTCTTCGTTGCATACCCATCTCGCGCTTGGTAATACTGCGCCGCATCGGAAGAACTCTTCGGCAAGTCCAAGAACTCGTCCGGAGAACTCCACACTTGGTTAAGTTGAGCATAGTTCGGGTCACCGAACTTAGTTTGCAGCAGAAACGGCTTTCCAGCCGCAATCTCCCTAGCCTGCCGAACCTCCTCACAGACTGCTCTGGATTCCGAACGCACTTCCCTCGCCTCTTGTAAGGCCTTGTCTAGTTGAGCCATTAAGGCTTTATTCTCCTTCTCCAGAAATTCACACCGGCCAGTGGCATTTTCCAGTTCAAGCGCCACCATGGATATCTTCTCCTCGTCCTGGCGCCGTGCAGCTTGTTCCGCTTTCAGCTCGGCCGATGCCTTTTCGGTAGCAGCATTGCTACGCCGGGCCTGCTCCTTGGCCTGGGCCAGCTCCGCTCGAAGAACTTCAACGGCGGCAGCACCATCTGCAGCCACGCATACTCCAGCATACAGATTTTAGCGTCATGCTTATACCACAAAAATGTATGGGGATTGCACCGAATACATACCTCGCGACTCGTCAAGACGCATATTGATTAATGCAAGATCATCCCCTGCCACATCAATCTTCCGCTGCAGCTCGGCAATTTCCATAGTCCGGAAAGTGGCCAAGGGGGAAGCAGCCTGTGTTCAAGTTTATCAGGTTAGTCCTCAAGCGATCCTTTTCGATCCTCCATTTGCTTCCTCGGGGAAGACAACCCGAGTGTCAGGGGCTACTACCTATACATAGGCGCATCCTCACAAATGAAACATAGCTGAAAACATTATGTCACAAACCTCGAAGCCCTTCAGTAGGCTCATGAAGGCTTCATTTAATCCGCTTTTCGCGGACAAAACCTTCTCAATCACTGTACCCATCAAGGTATGCTGATCCCCTGAGACAGATGCTTTCCGCAACATGTCCCGCAATATATCCGGAGTCTCCAGGTCTCCGGAAGCCGCTCTAGGATCAAAACCATCCTTTGAAGGAATCGGTTCACCCGTCTCCAGAATCACTGTCGGCTGCGAGCCAAACTGTCCGGGGCCTTTGTTATCATCAGCCCCATAATCCCGAATGGCCGGAGATCCACCTTCGGGTATTGCCTCTTTTGTCCCTGGTCTAAAGGGACCCTCCGCGATGACACTTCAGAGTCACCCGCCTTATTGGGCGAGGAGGTCGGAGGAGGCGTCTCGCTCTCCATCTCCTCTGGGAGGAGACTCCCCGAAGAAGAGGATCGTCCAGAAAAATTCGGTGTCGACCTGTAAAAATGCTTAAATGCGTTACGCATATCTTTGGTAACAATAATGGAGCGGGACGCTATCAAAGTACTCTGGCTTCTCTTACGGTTTGGCCGAGGGCTTGTCCCCTTGTTGGAGCTGTTCAACGACGTCGCCTTCCAAACCCAAGCCGCTCGACGGTGTCATCTTGCCCTTCTTGGAAGACTGCCCCTCCCAATCTTCGGAGGTGGCCCTTTTCCTCCTGCTTGGAGAAGGGATACTGGGTCCTTTTCCGCCTCTGTCTTCGGGCGAGGAAAGGTCGATTTCTCTGGACTCAGTGTCCGACTTACCTCCGCAAGCAAGGTCATCTTGGGTCTTCTCACCCTCCCCCGCCGGTGCCTGGTATGGTGTCGAGGCCAGCATCCTTGTTAACACAGGAGTAGCTGAGTCTTCGGGAAGGGGAGCCGGACACCTAATCCGTTACACCTTCTTTATCCAGCCCTGAAAAAGGATGATACTATCGGTATCTTGCCACTGGGTATCTGATTATAGGGTATTCGGCAAATGGGTACTTACCGGGGTATCTGGATGGTTACAGTCTAGGCCGACATCTTCGGTGGTGTCCGGCCATTGCCTTCGTTTCCCGAAGAATAATCTCCACATTCCTTCGTGCGTAGTGCCGAAGAAGTGCTGAAGAGTCCGCGGCCCTTCTGGATTGAACTCCCACATGCGGAGAGGCCGTCGCTGACACGACAGGGTCCGACGTACTAGCATTAATTGAACGACGTTGGCTATGTTGATGTCCTTCTCAATGAGGCTTCGGATGCGACTTTGTAGAGTTTGCACCTTGTTCGTTGATACCCAGTCCAACCCCTTATTAATCCACGATGCAAGCTGAATTGGGGGGCTGGGTCGAAATGCAGGCGCAGTTGCCCACTTGGAGCCAGGGGCTCGGTGATATAGAACCAACCCTGCTGCCACAGATCGGAAGACTTGGCGAAGGATCCTTTCAGCCAAACGGCGCTAGCAATCTTGCTCACTGTAGCACCACCGCACTCGGCCTGCTCCCCCTCTACCACTTGCGGCTTCACATCGAAGGTCTTGAGCCACAAGCCGAAGTGCGGGGGAGTTCGGAGGAAGGCTTCACACGTAATGATAAACGCCGAGATAAGAAGAATAGAGTCCGGGGCCAAACCATAAAAATCTAGCCCGTAATAGAACATGAGCCCTCGGACTAAGGGGTTAAGTGCAAACCCTAACCCGCGGAGGAAGTGGGACATGAACACGACCCTCTCGCTGGATATGGGGGTGGGAATAACCTGTCCCTCGGCAGGAAGCCGGTGATGGATTTCTGCGGTCAGGTACCTCGCCGCCCGAAGCTTTGCAATATCATCTCCGTGACAGAAGAAGCTACCCACCGGCCTTGCCGGCTAGATCTGGACATGATTGGGGCTTGTGGCAACTGGAACCCGGGTGTTGGAACTCGGGGTAGCAGGGGTTGAGGAAGAAGCGAGCGTGGAAGAGAAGACGGGTCTGTATCCCTATATAAAGGCTGCGAATATCAAACGTCTCCTCCTAGGCCTCAAAAACTTGCTTGTTTCCAAGGAATTGTACCCAAGTGATGGTTGGGTTACCCATGTCCGGGTTGAGAGGAATCCCTTAAAAAAGGGAGGCACGATCTCCGCTTGGATAAGACATGCCAATAAAACCTCGTCTTGAGACGTGGGGCGACAGACCAGCTAAAACGGTTCGCAAATAATGGCCGATCAGGCGTGATGTTATATTACCAAAAAGTTGTCGGTGGATTGAACTCATGAAATATTATATCCTCTGCAGTTGTGTATACAAGTCCAGATACAATCATTACATCTGAAGATCAACTAGGAGTTTGGAAGGGGGAACCCGCCTTCCAATGCCGAAGACAATCTGCGTGCCGGACTCCTCGTCATTGAAGCCAGGTTCAGGGGCTACTGAGGGAGTCCTGGACTAAGGGGTCCTCGGATGTCCGGCCTGTTATCCATGGGACGGATTGATGGGCTGTGAAGACATGAAGGCCGAAGACTGTCCCCGTGTCCGGATTGGACTTTCCTTGGCGTGGAAGGCAAGCTTGGCGACCGACTATGAAGATTCCTTCCTATGTAACCGACTCTATGTAACCCTAGATCCCTCCGGTGTCTATATAAACTGGAGGGCGTAGTCCGGATAGGATATTCATTACCATAGTCATACAGGCTAGACTTCTAGGGTTTAGCCATTATGATCTCGTGGTAGATCAACTCTTGTAATACTCATATTCATCAAGATCAATCAAGCAGGAAGTAGGGTATTACCTCCATAGAGAGGGCCCGAACCTGGGTAAACATCGTGTCCCCCGTCTCCTGTTACCATCGATCCTAGACGCAAAGTTCAGGACCCCCTACTCGAGATCCGCCGGTTTTGACACCGACAGTCATTGACTTAGACCGCCGGGTTATCTGCCTGGCCAAAGTTTCATCTTCAGGTAACTCGCCTCGGGTCATATAAGCCAAATATAGAACTGTCCAATCAGGAATAGCATGGAGAGCCGCCACCAATTGTGCCTCCAGGTCAGGAATAGCAAGATCTTCCTCTATAGGCAATTTGACTGAAGGGTTATGCAGAATATCAAGGAAAACATTGGGTGGCACCGGCTTACGCTGGGACCCCAACCGGCTTAAAGCATCAGCCGCCTCATTTTTTCCTTCGATCAACATGCTCCACTTGATAGCCCTTGAAGTGACCAGCAATAGCATCGACCTCCCGGCGATAAGCCGCCATGAGTGGGTCCTTAGAATCACAAGTGCCTGAAACTTGCTGAGCCACCAAATCCGAGTCACCGAAACACCTCACCCGACTTAAATTCATCTCTTTAGCCATCTGAAGACCATGGAGCAAGGCCTCATACTCAGCTGCATTGTTAGTACAAGGGAACATCAACCTTAAAACATAACAAAATTTATCACCTCGTGGGGAAGTCAAAATAACTCCAGCCCCCGAGCCTTCCAACTGCCTGGATCCATCAAAGTGAATAGTCCAATATGTGCTATCCGGCTTCTCCTTAGGCATCTGCAGCTCAGTCCAGTCATTGATAAAATCCACCAGTGCTTGAGACTTATTAGCTGTCCGTGGCATGTAATTCAAACCATGGGGCCCAAGCTCAAGGGCCCATTTGGCTACCCGACCTGTGGCTTCTCTGTTTTGAATAATGTCCCCCAAGGGGCTAGAACTAACCACAGTGATGGGATGGCCCAGAAAATATTGTTTGAGCTTTCGACTAGCCATGAATACCCCATATACCAGCTTCTGCCAATGCGGATACCGCTGCTTGGACTCAATGAGCACCTCACTGGTGTAATAAACCGGCCGCTGAACCGGATACTCCTTGCCTGATTCCTTCCTTTCCACAACAATTGCCACGCTGACAGCTCGGCTATTGGCAGCCACATATAACAACAAGGGCTCTTTCTCAATGGGTGCAGCTAGGATCTGCGGCTCAGCTAACTGTCTCTTCAAGGCTTCAAACGCTTGATCAGCAGCATCAGTCCAGACAAAATGATGGTTTTCTTCATCATCTGGTACAGAGGGATAGCCTTCTCACCCAACCGGCTTATGAACCGGCTCAAGGCCGCAATACGACCCGCCAGACACTGAACATCATTAATACACGCTGGTTTAGCCAAGGAAGTAATAGCCTTGATTTTCTCTGGGTTAGCTTCAATGCCCCGTTCTGAAACCTGAAAACCCAAGAGCTTGCTGGCTGGTAGACAAAAAACACATTACCCGGGTTAAGCATCATCTTGTAGACTCAGAGGTTGTCAAAGGTCTCTTTCAAATCATCTATCAAGGTCTCTTTCTTCCTTGATTTCACCACAATATCATCCACATAAGCATGAACATTGCACCTAATCTGATCATGAAGGCAATTTTGCACACACCGCTGGTAAGTCGCCTGGGCACTCTTGAGCCCAAAAGGCATAGACACATAGCAGAAGGCTCCAAAGGGAGTGATGAAGGCTGTCTTCTCCTGGTCCTTAACTGCCATCTTGATCTGATGATACCTGAATAGGCATCCACGAAACTCAAATGCTCACAACCCGCCGTAGCATCAATAATCTGATCAATACGAGGTAGAGCAAAAGGATTGACCGGACAGGCCTTGTTAAGGTCTGTGTGATCAACACACATCCGCCAAGTACCATTCTTCTTGAGTACCAGCACCGGATTAGCCAACCATTCAGGATGAAAACTTCAACAATAAACCCAGCTGCCAAAAGCCGGGCCACTTCTTCACCAATGGCCTTACGCCTCTCTTCATTAAAGCGACAAAGGAATTGCTTGACCGGTTTAAACTTTGGATCAATATTGAGAGTGTGCTCAGCGAGTTCCCTCGGTACACCTGTCATGTCTGAAGGCTCCCATGCAAAGATGTTTCGGTTCTCACGGATGAAATCGATGAGCGCGCTTTCCTATTTTGGATCCAAATTAGCACTGATACTGAACTACTTGGATGAATCGCCAGGAACAAAGTCAACCATCTTAGTGTCGTCCGTCGACTTAAACTTCAACAAGGGGTCATGTTCTGTGGTTGGCTTCTTTAGAGGCGTAATATCTGCCGGGTCAACATTATCTTTATAAAACTTCAACTCTTCTATTGCGCAAAAAGACTCAGCATAAGCAGCGTCACCTTCTTTAGATTCCAAGGCTATCTTCCTATTGCCGTGCACAGTAATGGTGCCCTTGTAACCCGGCATCTTGAGCCGGAGATAAACATAACAAGACCTTGCCATAAACTTGGCATAAGCCGACCGCCCAAACAAGGCATGATAAGGGCTCTTGATCTGAACCACTTCAAAGGTCAATGTCTCCGCTTTGGAATCATGCTCATCACCAAAAGCCACCTCCAAAGCTATCTTGCCCACTGGATACGCCGACTTACCAGGCACCACTCCATGAAAAACAATATTGGACGGCTTAAGATCCTTATCAGTCAAGCCCATCCGACGGAAAGTATCATAGTAAAGGATATTGATGCTGCTGCCTCCATCCATGAGTACTTTAGTGAACTTGTACACTCCAACCCGAGGTGCAACCACCAAAGCCAGCTGACCTGGATTGTCAACCCGGGGCGGGTGATCCTCACAGCTCCAAAGAATAGGACGTTCAGACCATCGCAAGAAACGGGGAACCGCCGGCTCAACTATGTTCACCGCCCTTTTATGAATCTCCTGGTCACGTTTACACAAACCCGTAGTGAACACATGATACTGTCCACTATTCAACTGCTTCGGATTACTCTGATAACCAGATTGCTGCTATTGATTCCCTTGACCAGATTGCTGATTAAAACCACCTTGATTGCCTTGTCCCTGGAAACCAGAGTTTGAGCCGCCAACACCAAAGCCAGGCCTGTGAGAGCCGGATCCTGAACCGCCATTCGGGCCATGATTGTTCTGGAAAAAATTGGAATTTCTGTACTCCCTCATGATGAAGCAATCCTTCCATAGATGATTGGCCGGCTTTTCATGCGTACCATGCTTTGGGCAAGGCTGATTCAGCATCGCCTCCAGGTTGAACTTTGGCCCACCAAGCCCGGACAGCCTCCCCTTCTTACGCTGATTATTGTTCTGCGTATTAGTGTTGGCCACAAAGTCTAAACCACCCTCGGCCTTGCGCTTACCATTGCCACCGTGACCTGCCGTGTTATGCTGCTGTCCCTTCACACTGCCACTCTTCTTCCCTTTACCCTCCTTCTCCTCATCAGAGTCGGGGTCTTTGGTACTATCAGAGTTGGTATATTTGACGAGAGCCGCCATAAGCTCCCCCATGTCATTGCAGTGGCGTTTAAGCCGTCCCAGTTTCTGCTTAAGGGGGAGAAAACGCCAATTCTTCTCCAACATCAGGACTGCTGAACTAGCATTGATACTGTCCGATGAGGGTATAATAGCTGAAATTTGGCGCACCCAATTGGTTGTTGACTCGCCCTCACTTTGGACAGAAGAATACAAATCCAGGATCGACATAGGCTGCTTGCACATATCTTTAAATTTTTGGATAAAACAAGCTTTCAACTCTGCCCATGATCTAATGGAATTAGCGGGCAGCCCTTTCAACCAAGTACGAGCCGGCCCATCCAACATCATGGTGAAATACTTAGTACATGCAGCATCACTAACATCCAACATCTCCATAGCCATCTCATAGCTCTCGATCCAAGCCTCCGGGGGTTGATCCGCTCTGTAATTAGGCACCTTTCGAGGGCCCTTGAAGTCCTTAGGCAAACGCTCGTTGCGTAGAGCCGGAACTAAACGGGGCACACCCAAGGTTCTAGAGGTCACTCCTGCCTCCACAGACGCTGACGGATAAGCCGGGGATTGCTGTTGAGCCGCAAGCTGAGCCGCCAGCTCCGCTTCTCGACGCGCCCTGCCCTGATCAACCAAAGTCTGGGCATCGTTTCCACCGCGCGCCGGGTCATGCCTCCGAGGCTGGTTACGGTGTTGCTCACTACTTGAAAATGCTGGCGAATCAATGTGCCTGCTATAACTCCGACTTGGTCGAGGGGTTGAGTGGATCCGCTCACAACTATAAGAATAAGCCGCCTGTTGAGCCATAGCCGTCTGAAGAAGCTCTCTGACCCTCCGTGTCTCTATCACCGTTGGAGACTCGCCTTCAACTTGGAGAGCCGCCAATCGTGTCGCCGCAGCAATCATGTTCTCCAAGGGGTTAGAATAATGACCCGGTGGCGTCGGAACATGCCGAGGCGGAGTCATATCCAATCGAGGCGGATCCGTAGCACGCGGCTGAACCGGCACTCCAATCTCGGGCGCCTCAACCGCCCGGTTCACCACAGGTGGGTCACTGGTCCCTGCCCCAGGCGTGTTGAAAAGGTTTCTCGCATCATAAACCAGAGGTAAATGACTCTGGTGTCTCCTTCTCATGATAGCATTTGAAGCGTTTTGATCCAAGGTAAGCCGGAAAGACTCTGCCTGAATCCATTGTGCCTGAGCATCCAAAGCAGCCCGCTCCGTAGCCATCCTAGCGTTCTCAGCCGCCAGCTCCTCCTTGGCTTGAACTATCTCATCTCGTAGCTTTGCCACATCAAACTTATGCTGTTCCTGAGTTTCCAGGGTTACCTCCACCCCCATCAAAGTCGACAAAGCCTCCAACAGCTCTATCAGAACTTGAGCCGGTGGGCGCACAGAGCCGCTAGCACCAGCCGTCGCCGCAGCTGTTGAGCTAGAGGTCATAGCCGCGGCAGTTGTTGAGCCAAGCGCCGGTTGTGTACTGCTACCTCTTGAGCATGCGTTGGTTTTCCCTTGAATAGGAAAGGGTGATGCAGCAAAGTAGCGTAAGTATTTCCCACAATTTTTGAGAACCAAGGTATCAATCTAGTAGGAGGCCACACGCAAGTCCCTCGTACCTACACAAACAAATAAGACCTTGCAACCAACGCGATAAAGGGGTTGTCAATCCCTTCACGGCCACTTGCAAAAGTGAGATCTATAGAGATGATAAGATAATATTTTTGGTATTTTTATGATAAAGATTAAAAGTAAAGATTGCAAAATAAACGGCGATAGAAATAGCTATTTGACGGGAGATTAATATGATGGAAAATAGACCTGGGGGCCATATTCACTAGTGGCTTCTCTCAAGATAGCATAAGTATTACGGTGGGTGAACAAATTACTGTCGAGCAATTGATAGAAAAGTGCATAATTATGAGAATATCTAGGCATCATCATGTATATAGGGATCACGTCCGCAACAAGTAGACCGACTCCTGCCTGCATCTACTAGTATTACTCCACACATCGACCGCTATCCAGATTGCATCTAGAGTAATAAGTTCATAAGAACAGAGTAACGCATTAGGCAAGATGACATGATGTAGAGGGATAAACTCAAGCAATATGATATAAACCCCATCTTTTTATCCTCGATGGCAACAATACAATACGTGTCATTTCCCCTACTGTCACTGGGATCGAGCACCGCATGATTGAACCCAAAGCTAAGCACTTCTCCCATTGCAAGAAAGATCAATCTAGTAGGCCAAACCAAACTGATAATTCGAAGAGACTTGCAAAGATAACCAATCATACATAAAAGAATTCAGAGAAGATTCAAATATTGTTCATAGATAATCTTGATCATAAACCCACAATTCATCGGATCTCGACAAACACACCGCAAAAAGAGTTACATCGAATAGATCTCCAAGAAGATCGAGGAGAACTTTGTATTGAGATCCAAAGAGAGAGAAGAAGCCATCTACCTAGTAACTATGGACCTGAAGGTCTGTGGTAAACTACTCACACATCATCGGAGAGGCTATGGTGTTGATGGAGAAGCCCTTCGTGATCGATGCCCCCTCCGGCAGAGCGCCGGAAAAGGCCCCAAGATGGGTTCTCATGGGTACAGAAGGTTGCGGTGGTGGAAATAGAGTTTCGTGGTGCTCCTGGATGGTTTCGGGGTACGTAGGTATATATAGGAGTAAGAAGTAGGTCGGTGGAGCCACGAGGGGCCCACAAGGGTGGGGCCGCGCCTAGGGGGGCAGGCGCGCGTCCCTGCCTCGTGGCCTCCTCGTTGGTTTCTTGACATCCACTCCAAGTCCTCTGGATCACGTTTGTTCCAAAAATCACGCTCCCGAGGTTTCATTCCGTTTGGACTCCGTTTGATATTCCTTTCCTGCGAAACACTGAAATAGGCAAAAAAAAAAAGCAATTTGCACTGGGCCTTGGGTTAATAGGTTAGTCCCAAAAATAATATAAAAGTGTATAAATAAGCCCATCAAACATCCAAAACAGAATATATAATAGCATGGAGCAATATAAAATTATAGATACGTTGGAGACGTATCATGTACCGGCCATGAAGATCGCCACCCTGTTCGGCGGCTCATAGGGGTCCGGAATACTGTCACCATCAGAACAGCCCCCAAGCCGGCCGTCTTGCAGTTGATACATTGAATTGGTCTCTCCGGTTGACGACTCACCATCAGAATAGATGGCCTTCTCACCACTAGACACAGATCCTTCCTCAAATTCCGCCCCACGGATAAAGCCAACAAAGGCATGCTTCACGCCGGGTTGAATCCGGGCGGGTCGTGCACGCTGAGCCGTCTCGATGATGTCGGTGCAGGTGTCCGGCTCAAGGCCCGGTTCGCCGATCTTGCCGATGAAGACGTGGATTCCGCCGAAGGGGACCCGGTACCCGTACTCAACTGAGCCGGCCTCGGGGCCCCAGCCTGCGTCGTCGATGTAGAGCTTGCCACGACGACTCTTGGTCATCCGGCCCACAGCATATCACTTGATCCCTTCGAAGCTGCCCTTCAAGAACTCGAAACCACCGTGCGCTGGCCCCACGATGGGCGCCAACTGTCATGGAGTTGACACGTCAGATGTCCTAGCGGAAGGACTTAGTCGTGGAGCCATCGCAACTAGGTTAGCTTAAAGGGGTTAATCGGGACAAAGGACACGGTGAGTTTATACTGGTTCGGCCCCTTACGGTGAAGGTAAAGGCCTAATCCAGTTTGAGATGATATTGCTTGGGTTTCGATTACCAGGGAGCGAATACGCTTGACCTAGTTCTCCATCTCTTGTTTCTTGCCTTTAACTCGCCGCCGGGTCACCCCTTTATATACACAGGTTGATGCCCGACAGCTTACATAGTTCCGGCCGGCTCATACACAACGTGTCCGGCTCGGTGACTAACTAAGCTTGCCTTACAATACAAGTCATACATATGGCGGTTCATCCTCTTGGGCCTTAAGTCGCCTCTGAGTCTTGGGCCATCAATGGGCTTGTATGAGCCGCCATCTTTATTGATAAGTCGCTAGTGGTATGACCCGGCCCCTCCTGGGCTGGGCGGTTCATACCCAATAATTATATTCCCAACAGCTAGGGTTCTGAGCAACTTACCCAACCATGCGAGGAGCTAGCCCGTGAGCCTTCAGCAGAGAATATAGGAGGATCGCGGAGCTCCCTTGCAGCTTCAGTCCGCGCAATCGGCTCGCTGGCGAGAGTCGGGGCCGATTTGGCTTGCCTGCAGCTTGACGGAGCACCGGAGCTTGGATCCATGGCGGCCGACAACATAGACCGCACTATGTGGTGAGCTACCATGGCGTGGGAAGGTGTACGGGGGCGATGCTGGTCATCGGCGGCGATGGTAGAGAGGCGATGCTGCGTCATCGACGACGGTGGTAGAGGTGATGCGGCGTCGGCAGCGGCGGTGGTAGAGGCGATGTGGCGTCGTGGCGTCGATCTACTCCTCGCCCTAGCCTCGGGCGGGTGCAGAGGAGCTGCAGAGGAGGTGGGGATTCTGCTTCCAGGTTCAACAGTTGCAAATCTTCATCGGAATCCATAGCACACAGGTTAGGTCAAAAAACTTGTCAATCCCTATTGGATCTGATCCTGAATCTTCACGGCAAAGTTGATGATGCATCTCCAGTCATCTGATGTCATGATGCGAAGCACGATGCGAACGCATCCGCGTGGTCCGAAGAAACAGTCTACGGCGGCGGCCACCACCTCGTGCCTGCCGCAAGACATCCTCGCCAGCATCCTGATCCTTCTCCCAGGGAGCGACCTCCGCCGCCTCCGCCGTGTCTGCAAAGAATGGCGGAACATCATTGCCGACCCCGCGTTCATCCATGCGCACATGAACCACGGACCACGAGGGCATCCTTGCTTGACACACACCATCGTCTTCTTTCCGGGATTCACATACGGCAGCCGCCAAGACCCGCGCAACGGGAGGGGCTTCCTCTTTGACGAGCCCTGGCGGCTCACGGCGGAGCTCACGGCGGGTGTGTGGGATGACTTGGTAGGCGCGTGCAACGGCCTGCTCTGCTTCCTGGAAGCCGGCCGGCGCTCCATCAAAGTCGTAGAGCCGTTCACCGGCGAGTCTATCGCTCTGCGGCAGCCGCCGAACGCACCGGGGCAAAGGAGGAATATCAACCCCTTGGCATACTGCTTCGGCTACGACGCCACGGCCAAACGGTACAAGATCGTGTTCCATGGCTTGGTCAAAGACGGGGCACGACGTGCGGGCGAGGCTATTGAGGACGAAGAGCTGCACGTGTACACGGTCGGAGGAGGCAACAAGCAGGGCTGGAGAAGGCTGCATGTCCCCTGCTCCGTGTATGGCCGGGCATATGGTGATCCTGTGTACGCCCAAGGGTCGGTATACTGGCCCACATGTGGGGAGCGCGAGCAAGACGAGAGGCTCGTGCGCTTTGACCTGGCGGCGGAGAAGATCACCGTCGAGGCGGCCGTGCACCTGCGGCTGGAAGGCGAAGCCCCAGTGCTAGAGAAGGCAAAGTTCTGCAGGCTGGTGGACTCGATGCCATGCGTGATGACCTACGGCCGATACGGCCAGTGGGACGCGTGGTTTCCGCAAGCTGGACAGCGTGGAGCGAGCCTGCCAGGTCCAGGAGGGCATGTTCTATTGCAGGACTACGGCAAGGACGGTGGACTGTATCTTCGCCGGATGGAAAGGAGCCTTGAATTTGGCACGACGAGGCTGCTGTTTGGGCTGGGCAAGAAGAAGAAGAAGCAGTCGCCTGGCTCTAGGTGCTACGACCTGCGAGGAGCGTCGTTCGTCCGGGCTCGCCGTCACCGGCAGCTCCCGGTGGCAGGAGCCCCGCCACCGCGTGAACAGGGTTACGCAAGGACGTTCGGTTACATTCCCACGGTGTCTGCTGCTCCGTTAGCACTCTATTTGGGCACGCCTAGTCCTTAATCTTGAGTTGCAAAGAGTTTTTGTTTCTCTTTCTTTCTGCACACCCTAATCCTTAGCCATTGAATTAACTTATAAAAGTACAGATAATATTATGTAGTATGTTTTATCGTAAAAGAAATTTAGTCTAATTTTTACCTAATATTAAAAGACGGAAGCTTTCATAGTTCTTTATAAGTCATCTTTTTATATCTGTTATATGTTAATCATAAAATTAACGGCTGAGATTTAAATCTATTTCTTTTTTCTGTTTCGTTGGGATGGATTAAAAAAATTCATGGAGACCGGATCGCTTCTGGCCTAAACGTGGGAAAGGCTACCGCTTGGCCATGGGCCCATGGTGCTTGTTTTCATTGATGTCCTTTACGGACTCATATTGATTAGCCCAAGATCCTACATTTACCATCGTTCTCGAGACGGAAAGGAGGGGCTGCGGCAGGTCAGGTAGATGGCAGCCTAGCGTCGAAGTTGTTGCCCTCCTCTGCCTCTCCAGCCGCGGCGAACTAGGCAAACAACCAAGAGCGCAGCCACCTCGTCAATGGCGAGGACTGATCAGATCCTAGCCCGAGCCCGTCACGCCGCCGCCGACCTGCTAGACGACATGCATGGTGGCCTCCCCGTCAGTGTCAAGGTCTGAAGTTTGATCATAGTCGGATCCGCAATGACGCCGTTATTCACTGCCTAGACTGGCGCCATGCCAGGCAGTAGCTTAGCCGTGCCTCCCTGCCGAGCCGCTCCTTCAAGAGCACAGCCTCCCCGTCAATGGCGAGGACTAGCGGGATCCACACGAGCCGCAGCGGTGCGTCGTATTCCGCCGCCTCGACTGGCGCAGCGCTGCATCGAGGATTGCCGGAAGGGAGAGGTCCAGAAGCCAACGAATAGTTGGGGGCGGTGGAGACGCTGAGACTGAGGTTGTCGTGGTCGCCGGTGTGGGACTGCTGGAAGGCAGGGCAGCATGGTCGACTTGTGTAGGTACAACAAAGAGCACGCCTACCCTCAGGTGTCCGGGTGTCCAGCAATACCCGTCGACTGGCCGGCTTGGCAGATGTTCTACGGACTGCTCCGTGCATCAGGGTTCATCTGCAATGCCACCCGGGCCATTAAGGCACTGATCCACCTGAATTTTATTTGTTTGAGGATTACATAGAACATGTAGTAAGGATGCATGCAGACAAACTCGTTGTGTATGCTGGAACGTGTACCATATCGTTTGGCCGGGGCATCCACCCGAATATGTTCATGGGCTCCCATGCAGTGTTCTCTGTGAGCTTGTTCAGCAATGGAGGTCGTTTCGGAAGAAAAAAATTGTGGCATCTATGCAGTCAACCAGTGGGTATTCTCCATCAAAAAATATTGCGGCATCTATGCAGTCGACCAACGGGCATTGAGGTTAATTTGAGAAACTACTCATATATGCACAATGGCAATGTTGGAGAATACTGATCGTGCAGTGTTCTTGCCATAGTGTGGTGTTTTGTATGTTGATGGCGTAGGAGATCATGAGTTACAATGCTAATAGACCAGTGTCGATGTATCAAAATTTGGCCTCAACTTGCCCGATGTGTTTTTAAGCTGGCTGATTGTTATTCAGCTCTTGCACATGAATTACAAAAACCATGGGGCGGAGTACTTCTCATATTATGCCCAAATTTGAGAAATTTTATATGCATGCAATTCATCTGATTTGGAACGTAGGCTGCAATTACAATTTTCATTGAAAGTGTTTCTTCCCCGCTTTTTCGTCCATCAAGCCAGCCGTCTATCCACTAGAGGTTAGCCATGCAGTACGGATAATACTGTGAAATTTTGATACACAAATTAGCTTGACACTACACTGACATGGTGGGGCGGATGTTAATCATTTGAATATGTGATGTTTAGTAACTATAGTACTGTAGTAAATCTATTACTTCTCCTAAAGTCTAGGGACAAACCCAAAGTCACTAACATCAAAATCCAAAACAGAAAAGAGTCAGATTTTATGATTGGAATATCTAAACTAAATTGGAATTGCACCATTGTGTCTCCTAAAATAAAATCCATAAAAAATAGAAGTGCTAGCTGCCGGTCGATCGGCACTAGCTCTGGTCGGTCGCCTCCTGTCCGTCCATTCACGCAGCCACAGCCGTTTGATGTTTTTCTTTCCGAACAAAATTGCACACACCCAACTCCTCGTTCACGCACACGCGGTTGTTGTTCCGCTGCCCACGGCCACCGTCCTTAGCTACAGCTCGCTGCCCATCTCCGTTGCCACCACTGTTGCATGCCGCAGCCCTCACACTGTCGTCGCATTGTGCCACACCGGTCGCAGCTTTTGCCTCACCTGTTGTAGCTTCTCAGCTACCCCCCCCCCCCCCCCCCCCCCCCAAACAAAAAAATGACATTTTTTGGATAACCTTTTTATGAAGTGAGGATATGTATTTGTTAAGCAGGATATGTACTAGTTAAACAAAAAAATGGTTCTACGTTAATGATAAAATTGTTACAGCTTTTATAGAACATGTTCTGTGTCCACGAGAAAAATGTTCTGGATTTAGTAAAAAATAATTACCCATATTTTCAGTTCTTGGTTAATGATCCGGTCGTAATAACTAACCCAATAAACCCCCAGTCCTTCTATCTCTTAGTTTACAAATGTCTCACATTTACATCATGGGGGTAGCACCGGAAACAATGGAGATGAGAATTAAACTAGAACTCTACAAACAATGCTTATATTTGTTAACCATTTGCAACGATGGTATGGCTTAAATCACAATTGTCATGTCGTTTAAACCATGCCTATTGGGCTAGGTGGTGACATAAACTTACTCCCGTTACAACGCACGGGCATTTTTGCTAGTTGACAAGTAAATGTAATCGTTGTTTTAAATAGCGCGCCAAAGCACCGTTATAGCCGCCAGAGAGGAGTTGTGCTGCCCTAACGTATATTTCAGATCAAAAGGGTTCTCGCCCTAATAGCAGCGCTAAAGGCCATTTAGTGCTAAATCTAGCCGTCATTTGGCGCTACACTATTTCTCCCAATGTGCCGGCCTGATTTTTTTGGGTCCAAAACCGAAATCCAGCATGGGCCAAAAGACCCAAACCCTATCCTTTCCAAAAACCATTTGCTCTATAGTAGTAAGTCGACCTAGACAAGATATGTTGTTTATTCTTTATATTATGACTTGCTTTTATAGTGTAATGAAATGCATTATATTCTAATTATCTATGTTATGAATTATACATAATGTCATTTTTATTTATTTGGCTGGATGCTAGTTGATAGTATATATGTCAATTGTCCACTATATGTTAAATTGACCCATTATCGTTTTATTTTATTTATTGGTTTGTGCTGAAAAGCAAAAAGGGGCTTAGCACATTATAGCATTCCATAGCTTTTAGCCGAGTCGCCGCTACGAGGCTAAGCGCACTATTTAAAACTTTGAATACAAGCCTAAAACTAAGGTTTTTTTACTCACTAGATTTATGAAATGATGTGATTGGCTCACCACTGAAAATCGGAGGAGTGTAATTAGGGGAAGATGAAAGATGACATGTGGGGAGATTAGTGATTACTACCTCCGTCTAGGTTTATTAGTTCTTATCGTATGTTGTGTCAGTGTTTAACTACATGTTGGATGTTAATGCATGTCATAAAAAAATATTATTCGATTCTTATTTATATGTAGTTTATGTATAACTTATATTTTATTAGTAAAAGTCTTAGTTAAAACATGACCCAAAATCACTACGAGGGATAACCCTAGTAGTAGCGCTGGTTTTATAGCTATCAGTAGCGCTTGTACAAGCGCTACCAGTAAGGCGCTACAACTAACTGGTAGCAGTAGCACTGGTTTCCAGCACTACTGCTATACCTAGTTAGCAGTAGCGCTCGGTCAGGAAAAACGCTACTGATAATAGTAAGTAGCAGTAGCGCTCGGTCAGGAAAAGCGCTACTGCTAAATTTTCCTGTATTTTTGAACATGCAGCTTATTGTCACTGTATTTGTATAGGTTTTATATACAGTACTTTCATCATATGATTTTATGACCATGATTAGTTATTATATATATCAGTGGATGAAATGAACATGGATTAGATTCAAGTGAAGGCAACATGTGGTGCACATCAAAAGTACTATTAATCCGATCAAGTTTGGATTAGTAGTACTTTTGATGTGCACCACATGTTGCCTTCACTTGAATCTAATCAAGTTTGGATTAGTAGTACTTTCGATGTGCACCACATGTTGCCTCCACTTGAATCTAATCCGTGTTCATTTCACCCACTGATATATATAATAACTCATCATGCTCATATATATAACAACTTAGCATCATGCATCATCATAATAATAAATAACTCATTATTGTTATCATAATAACAAGTCATACTCATCATCATCATACAACTTCTACTCGTTATCATAATAACAAGTCCTACTCATCATCATCATACAACTTCTACTCGTTATCATAATAACAAGTCATACTCATCATCATCATAGTCATCTAACCAACCCTACTTAATTGTTCTTAGCACATGATCATGAGTATTAGCTAGGACCTACTACCCTCTCTAAGGTAAAATAGCATAAAACAAGATAGGCACTGACTCTCCATCATGGAGAATGGAGATTATCCTGTCTCCAATTCTTGCGCTTCTCACAATGTTGCTTCCAAGTAGCTCCCTACGATTGTGCATACATTTTTCCAATCTTTGATTGTCATGTCTTGATCGGTTTTAGAAATCCGGTATGAACAGCAGTGAAGCCTAGGATGACCTGGCCCTAAGCTAATAACATCAAGGCGACATTTTGGAAGCATCAGATCATGCACACAATCCTTCGGGATTTTCTTTTGAAAAATATAGTAATAACTTCGTAGTTAGCAATGTAGTTTAGCTTTAGAAGATTTTATGCAAAATATGCACGAATGTCGTAATAGTAAAAAATCTTACCATGCCATTTCCATGGATATTACCGTAGTTCAACACGTGCACTAGTGGCATGTATTGACCATAATGTGCAGGAGTTTGATAATTGATATTGTAATTCTGGACATCATTAATAAATGAGATAAGATGATCTTTCTGCTGATAAGTTAATTCTGCGCCATCAGTGTAGTAAGTTCTGTCTACCATCTTCCGTACATTTTTTGAAGAATGAAAATAAGCTATTAATGGAAATAAGTTGTCAACTATTTTGAAATAAATAATATAAATTACTTAATAAATATGTTTGAGAAACTCACATAGAGGTAGAGGTGAAAGCGTATCAACAAGGACCCAAATGCCATCGTCATGATCACCAAGATCGAAGGTGACATACATACCCTCTTGGAAATCATATGCCTTGCACAGTGCTTACCAATTCGAGCAACCAAAATGGGATACGCTCTCCAAATTGTATAGCTTTACAGCAAAATCATAACCATGATGGGTCCTGAGATGAACTATCTTTGTCTCCATATTTTCATGATCTTCGTAATCCAGAGGCTCCAAGACATAGCGTCTTGCATGGCATGGGATAAGCTAGTCGAATTGTAAAAGACGAAAATTACACGTTGAAGAAGCATAAGTCATGCTTAATTACGAAAAAAGACTTGTCGCTTGCGTACCGTTTCAACATCGAAGGTCTCATCGAGCTTAACACTGAAGCGTCAACCGTCTACCAGGTGAGGCCTGTCGCACAGACTCCGGTCATCGCCGCAGTAGTCGCACTCCAGGATCCTATCGTTGTCAGACATTTCCTATGTTCATAATTCAAAGATTAAACTTGTAAAATTCAATATATATACTACAAAACTAAATTAGATCATTATTATTCATCACGGGTTGACTGTCGGTCTGTCGAGTCTTTTCTTGAAAACTGTCATCTCATCTCATGTGGTGTATATGGTGGACACTCCCTCAATGATTTTTTGACCGTCGGTGATGGTCGTTACTCCTCCTCCCCCTAGTGCATAACAAAGGTCTAGCACAAGGAGAAGAAGGAGAAACGACCCCCGCGACAACAGTTGGGATTCTTCGTCCTCTCTCATATATGGTGGACACTCCCTCACTGATTTTTCGACCGTCGGTGATGGTCGTTACTCCTCCTCCCCTAGTGCATAACAAAGGTCTAGCACCCGGAGAAGAAGGAGAAACGACCCCCACGACAACAGTCGGGATTCTTCGTCCTCTCTCATATATGGTGGACACTCCCTTACTGATGTTTTGACCGTTGGTGATGGTCGTTACTCCTCCTTCCCCTAGTGCATAACAAAGGTCTAGCACCTGGAGAAGGAGAAACGAACCCCACGACAACAGTCGAGATTCTTCCTCACTCATTTTTTGACTGTCATGTATGGAGCCTCGACACACTTAAAGTGAACCCAAAATGTCATTTAATTATCTTTCTAGAAAATCCGGGTGACTCGATATTTCCTACATATTCTAGCACAAGTCATGCCAAAATTCATGGAATAATCCGGCATGACCTTTGCTAGAAAGGACATATCGGGCGCCTGAAATTTGCCGGAATGAAAATTAATCTCCACTCCGGCAAAACATAGGCCACTTGGAGGTGTTTGGCTGGTCCTCACATTGTCACAATGTGGCACCCCGGCTCAGAGAGACTGGTACACCCCGTATTCCAGTCCAGAGATCGAGGTAGGTCTTTTGGAATACGGCACTGCTCGGCATAGAACAAATCGACTCTTTATTACAAAGAATAATGGTACAAGGGTCTGATGTTACAAAGGGTCACATCAACACGGCGACACTGCGCCTACTAAGGTAGCTCTATGGTAGCAGCGGAACAATTCATAGCAGCGGAAACTTCTAACAGCGGAACAACGACGAAGGTGGTGAACTCCACTCCGCAGGGACTCTGGCTGGGACACGATCTAGCTCGCACGAACGGAAACCTCGACAAACAAACAATCATGGCATCACCTGCAATCTGGCATGACACGCCAGGTCAGTACATTGAATGTACTTGCAAGCTCACAACAACCAAAAGCATCAAGCCAAGACAACAACATAGCATTAGCAGATTAAGTTATCAACAACTACTATGATGAAGCAACTACTAATCATGATATGATACTACTAAAATTACTGCTGAACCATCATCTCAAGAACCATCTCACTCTTGGCTATCCTGCCAAGCAAAAAATCACCTTGATCACCTCGTGATCACCGCGTGACCACATCACAAACTGAATGATCATCCTCGAGAACATCCTAATATCATCATCGACATCCTGCCAAACTGTACTGCTCAAATATATCAACATATAAATCACTGATACGTCTCCATCCTTGTTTTGGACTCTGACTTGTATGATTTGAATGGAACTCACCCGGACTGACGATGTTTTCAGTAGAATTGCCATGGTGTTATTTTTGTGCAGAAATATAAGTTCTCGGAATGACCTGAAACTTCACGGAGATAAGTTTTGGAATTAATAAAAAATATTGGCGAAAGAATCAAGTGAAGGGGCCCACACCATGGCCACAAGGGTGGGGGCGCGCCACCCGACCTTGTGTCCCCCCTGGACCTCCACCGAACTCAACTCCAACTCCATATATTCACTTTCGGGGAGAAAAAAAATCAGAGAGAAGGATTCATCGTGTTTTACGATACGGAGCCACGACCAAGCCCTATTCTTCCTCGAGAGGACAGATCTGGAGTCCGTTCGGGGCTCCGGAGAGGGGAATCCGTCGCCATCGTCATCATCAACCATCCTCCACCACAAATTTCATGATGCTCACTGCCGTGCGTGAGTAATCCATTATTAGGTTTGTTGGACCGTGATGGGTTGGATGAGATTTACCATGTAATCGAGTTAGCTTGCTTACGGTTTGATCCCTAGTATCCACTATGTTCTAAGATTGATGTTGCTTTGACTTTGCTATGCTTCATGCTTGTCACTAGGGCCCGAGTGACATGATTTCAGATCTGAACCTATTATGTTTTCATGAATATATTTGTGTTCTTGATCCTATCTTGCAAGTCAATAGTCACCTACTACGTGTTATGATGCGGCAACCCCGGAGTGACAATAGTCGGGACCACTCCCGGTGATGACCGTAGTTTGAGGAGTTCATGTATTCGCTAACTGCTAATGCTTTGGTCTGATACTGTATTAAAAGGAGGCCTTAATATCCCTTAGTTTCCAATAGGACCCCGCTGCCACGGGCGGGTAGGACAAAAGATGTCATGCAAGTTCTTTTCCATAAGCACGTATGACTATATTCAGAATACATGCCTACATTATATTGATGAATTGGAGCTAGTTTTGTGTCATCCTATGTTATAACCGTTGCATGATGAATGCCATCCAACATAATTATCCATCATTGATCCAGTGCCTACGAGCTTTTCACATATTGATCTTTGCTCAGTTACTTTTCCGTTGCCACTATTACAATTGCTGCAATACTGCTACTATCACTTTTGCCACCGTTACCATTACTTCCATAATACTTTGCTACTAAATACTTTGCCGCGGATATTAAGTCTTTCAGGTGTGGTTGAATTGACAACTCAGCTGCTAATACTCGAGAATATTCTTTGGCTCCCCTTGTGTCGAATCAATAAATTTGGGTTGAATACTCGACCCTTAAAAACGATTGCGATCCCCTATACTTGTGGGTTATCAAGACATTTTTCGAGCGCCGTTGCCGGGGAGCATAGCTCTATTCTCTGAGTCACTTCGGATTTATATCTGTTGATCACTATGAGGAATCTGAAAGACAACAAAACCAAGATCTATCCCTCAACTACGAGGGGAGGTAAGGAACTGCCATCTAGCTCTGCACTTGATTCTCCTTCTGTTTTGAGTAAACTTGCGACACCTACACATGCTATTGATTCTGATATGTCGCATGTTATTGATGATGCCACTTGTGTTATGCATCATGCTTATGATGAAACTACTCTGCTTGATAATACTGTGCCACTAGGTGAATTCCTTGATGAACAACTTGCTAGGGTTAGAGAGAATGAAATTACTGAAACTAATGATATTATTGAAACTGATGATTATGATTCTCCCCCTAGATATGAATTGCCTGTTGTACCTGAGGGTTATGTTATGGATGAATAAACTGCTAGAGACTTCTTTGCTTGCAATGATAGAGAAGATCTTAATAAATTGTTAGCTAAGCTGAAAGAAAAATCCTTGAATGCTAGAATGAAATATGATCCCGCTTTTGCTATTTCACCTATCTTCATTTCTAATAAGGATTATGAATTCTCTGTCGATCCTGAATTAATTACTTTGGTTGAATCTGATCCTTTTCATGGTTATGAATCTGAAATTGTTGTGGCACATCTTACTAAATTGAATGATATAGCCACCCTATTTGCTCATGAGGAAAAAAATCGCTATTACTATATTCTTAAGTTATTTACTTTCTCGCTAAAGGGTGATGCTAAGATATGGTTTAATTCTCTTGCTCCTGGTTGTGTGCGTAGTCCCCAGGATATGATATACTCCCTCCGTTCCATAATAGTTGTCGCTCAAATGGATGTATCTAGCACTGAAATACGACTAGATACATCCGTTTCAGCGACAACTAATATGGAACGGAGGGAGTACTACTTCTCTGCAAAATATTTCCCCGCTCATAAGAAACAAGCTGCTTTAAAGGAAATATTTAACTTTGTGCAAATTGAAGAAGAGAGTCTCCCACAAGCTTGGGGGAGGCTTCTCCAATTACTTAATGCTTTGCCTGATCATCCTCTCAAGAAAAATTAAATACTTGATATCTTTTATAATGGGCTAACCGATGCTTCCAGAGACCACCTGGATAGTTGTGCTGGTTGTGTTTTCAGGGAAAGAACTGTTGAGCAAGCTGAATTGCTATTGAATAATATATTGAGTAATGATAATGATTGGACACTTCTTGAAGATATGCGACATATCAGAATCAATAGGCAAGAGGCAAAGAAATCTATGAAAGAAAAGGGGTATTTTATTTCTCAGTCCTGAAGATATGCAAGAGGTAAAGAAATCTATGAAAGAAAAAGGTATTAAAGCGGAAGATGTTAAGAATTTACCGCCTATTGAAGAAATACATGGTCTTGATAACCCGACACAGGTAGTAGAGGTAAACTCCCTCCATAGATTTGATGAAGGTGATATTCCTCATAATAACTCTGCTAGTCAATGCTTGGATGAGTTTGATAATTTTATTGTTAAACAAGAGAACTTCAATGCTTATGTTAGTAGATAATTGAAACGTAATGCTTACATGCTTGACCACTTGAGTGATTATATGAGTAGAACCGTTAATGATCTCAAGCTTATTAGTAAACATGCTTCCATGGTTACAACTCAAGTAGAACAAGTACTTAAAGCACATGATGATTTGCTTAATGAGTTGAATAGTAAGAATAATGATAATGTTGTTAGGGTTATGACTAGAGGTGGTAAAATGGCCCAGGAACCTCTGTATCCCGAGGGCCATCCTAAGAGAGTTGAACATGATTCTCAGAGAGTTAATACCGATTCACCTAGTCCTAGTAATAAAAGAAAAAGAAAACTGATAGGACTTTGCATGCTAATGAACCTGCTATAGACACCTGAGAATCCCAATAATATTTCTATTTCTGATGCCGAGACACAATCTGGTGATGAACATGAACCTAGTAATAATGTTAATAATGATGTTCATGTTGATGCTCAACCTAGTAATGATAATGGTGTAGAGATTGAACCTGTTGTTGATCTTGATAACCCACAATCAAATAATCAACGTTATGATAAGAGAGATTTCGTTGCTAGGAAACATGGTAAAGAAAGAGAACCATGGGTTCAGAAACCCATGCCCTTTCCTCCTAAGCCATCCAAGAAAAAGGATGATGAGGATTTTGAGCGCATTGCTGAAATGGTTAGACCTACATTTTTTGCGTATGTGTTTGACTGATATGCTTATAATGCCTCCTTATGCTAAGTATAGGAAAGATATTGTTACAAATAAAAGAAAGATACCTGAAGCTGAAATTTTCACCATTCTTGCTAATTATACTTTTAAGGGTGGAATACCAAAGAAACTTGGAGATCCAGGAGTACCAACTATACCATGCTCCATTAAAAGAAACTATGTTAAAACTATTTTATGTGATCTTGGAGCCGGTATTAGTGTTATGCCTTTCTCTTTGTATCGTAGACTTGAATTGAATAAGTTGACACCTACTGAAATCTATTTGCAAATGGCTGATAAATCAACTGCTATACCCATCGGTATTTGTGAGGATGTGCCTGTTGTGGTTGCAAACGTTACTATCTTAACGGACTTTGTTATTCTTGATATTCCCGAGGACGACAGTATGTCGATTATCCTTGGTAGACCCTTTTTAAATACTGCAGGGGCTGTTATTGATTGCAACAAAGGCAATGTTGAAGGAAATATGCCCTAGAGGCAATAATAAAGTTATTATTTATTTCCTTATTTCATGATAAATGTTTATTATTCATGCTAGAATTGTATTAATCGGAAACATAATACATGTGTGAATACATAGACAAACATAGTGTCACTAGTATGCCTCTACTTGACTAGCTCGTTAATCAAAGATGGTTAAGTTTCCTAACTATAGACATGAGTTGTAATTTGATTAAAGGGATCACATCATTAGGAGAATGATGTGATTGAGTTGACCCACACTTGATCGTTTAGTATGTTGCTATTGCTTTCTTCATGACTTATACATGTTCCTATGACTATGAGATTATGCAACTCCCGTTTACCCGAGGAACACTTTGTGTGCTACCAAACGTCACAACGTAACTGGGTGATTATAAAGGTGCTCTATAGGTGTCTCCGAAGGTACTTGTTGGGTTGGCGTATTTAGAGATTAGGATTTGTCACTCCGATTTTCGGAGATGTATCTCTAGGCCCTCTCGGTAATGCACATCACTATAAGCCTTGCAAGCATTGTGACTAATGAGTTAGTTGCGAGATGATTTATTACGGAACGAGTAAAGAGACTTGCCGGTAACGAGATTGAACTAGGTATTGAGATACCGACGATCAAATCTCGGGCAAGTAACATACCGATGACAAAGGGAACAATGTATGTTGTTGTGCGGTTTGACCGATAAAGATCTTCGTAGAATATGTAGGAGCCAATATGAGCATCCAGGTTCCGCTATTGGTTATTGACCGGAGACGTGTCTCGGTCATGTCTACATAGTTCTCGAACCCGTAGGGTCCGCACGCTTAAAGTTTGATGATGGTTATATTATGAGTTTATGTGTTTTGATGTACCGAAGATAGTTCGGAGTCCCTGATGTGATCATGGACATGACGAGGAGTCTTGAAATGGTCGAGACATAAAGACTGATATATTGGAAGCTTATATTTGGATATCGGAAGTCTTCCGGGTGAAATCGGGATTTTACCGGAGTACCGGGGTTACTGGAACCCCCCCGGGGGTTTAATGGGCCAACATGGGCCTTAGTGGAGAAGAAGAGGGGCGGCCAAGGCAGACCACGCGCCCCCTCCCCCTCTAGTACGAATTGGACAAGGAGGGGGGCGACGTCTCCCTTTCCTTCCTCTCTCCCTCCTCCTTCCCCCTTCTCCTACTCCAACTAGGAAAGGAGGGAGTCCTACTCCCGGTGGGAGTAGGACTCCTCCTGGCACGCGCCCCCTCCTGGCCGGCCGCCTCTCCCCCCTTGATCCTTTATATACGGGGGCAGGGGGCACCTCTAGACACAACAATTGATCTCTTGGATCTCTTAGCCGTGTGCGGTGCCCCCCTCCACCATAATCCACCTCGATAATATCGTAGCGGTGGTTAGGCGATGCCCTGCGTCGGTAGGAACATCATCATCGTCACCACGCCGTCGGGCTGACGGAACTCTCCCTCAAAGCTCGGCTGGATCGGAGTTCGAGGGACGTCATCGAGTTGAACGTGTGCAGAACTCGGAGGTGCCGTGCGTTCGGTACTTGATCGGTCGGTTCGTGAAGACGTACGACTACATCAACCGCGTTGTGCTAACGCTTCCGCTTTCGGTCTACGAGGGTACGTCGACACACTCTCCCCGCTCGTTGCTATGCATCACCATGATCTTGCGTGTGCGTAGGAATTTTTTTTAAATTACTACGTTCCCCAACAGTGGCATCCAAGCCTGGTTTTATGCGTAGATGTTATATGCACGAGTAGAACACAAGTGAGTTGTGGGCGATACAAGTCATACTGCTTACTAGCATGTCATACTTTGGTTCAGCGGTATTGTTGGATGAAGCGGCCTGGACCGACTTTACGCGTACGCTTACGCGAGACTGGTTCTACCGACGTGCTTTGCACACAGGTGGCTGGCGGGTGTCTGTTTCTCCAACTTTAGTTGAACCGAGTGTGGCTACGCCCGGTCCTTGAGAAGGTTAAAACAGCACTAACTTGACGAACTATCGTTGTGGTTTTGATGCGTAGGTAAGAACGGTTCTTACTCAGCCCATAGCAGCCATGTAAAACTTGCAACAACAAAGTAGAAGACGTCTAACTTGTTTTTGCAGGGCATGTTGTGATGTGATATGGTCAAGGCATGATGCTATATTTTATTGTATGAGATGATCATGTTTTGTAACCGAGTTATCAGCAACTGGCAGGAGCCATATGGTTGTCTCTTTATTGTATGCAATGCAATCGCCCTGTAATGCTTTACTTTATCACTAAGCGGTAGCGATAGTCATAGAAGCATAAGTTGGCGAGATGACAACGATGCTACGATGGAGATCAAGGTGTCGCACCGGTGACGATGGTGATTATGACGGTGCTTCGAAGATGGAGATCACAAGCACAAGATGATGATGGCCATATCATATCACTTATATTGATTGCATGTGATGTTTATCTTTTATGCATCTTATCTTGCTTTGATTGACGATAGCATTATAAGATGATCTCTCACTAAATTATCAAGGTATAAGTGTTCTCCCTGAGTATGCACCGTTGTAAAGTTCTTCGTGCTGAGACACCATGTGATGATCGGGTGTGATAGGCTCTACGTTCAAATACAACGGGTGCAAAATAGCTACACACACGGAATACTCAGGTTAAACTTGACGAGCCTAGCATATGCAGATATGGCCTCGGAACGCTGAGACCGAAAGGTCGAGCGTGAATCATATAGTAGATATGATCAACATAGTGATGTTCACCATTGAAACTACTCCATCTCACATGATGATCGGACATGGCTTAGTTGATTTGGATCACGTGATCACTTAGATGATTAGAGAGATGTCTATCAAAGTGGGAGTTCTTAAGTAATATGATTAATTGAACTTAAATTTATCATGAACTTAGTCCTGGTAGTATTAGCATATCTATGTTGTAGATCAATAGCTCGCGTTTAGCTCCCCTGTTTTATTCTGATATGTTCCTAGAGAAAACTAAGTTGAAAGATGTTAGTAGCAATGATGCGGACTTGGTCCGTGATCTGAGGATTAACCTCATTGCTGCACAGAAGTATTATGTCCTTGATGCCACTGTTGGAGAACGTAGCAATAATTCAAAATTTTCCTATGTGTCACCTAGATCAATCTAGGAGATGCTAGCAACGAGAGAGAGGGAGTGCATCTTCATACCCTTGAAGATCGCTAAGCGGAAGCGTTACAAGAACGCGGTTGATGGAGTCGTACTCGCGGCGATTCAAATCGCGGAAGATCTGATCTAGCGCCGAACGGACGGCGCCTCCGCGTTCAACACACGTACAACCCGGGGACGTCTCCTCCTTCTTGATCCAGCAAGGGGAGAGGAGAAGTTGAGGGAGAACTCCAGCAGCACGACGGCGTGGTGGCGATGGAGCTCGTGGTTCTCCGGCAGAGCTTCGCTAAGCACTACGGAGGAGGAGGAGGAGTTGGAGGATGGGAGGGCTGCCCCAGGCAAGGGGTTTGGCTGCCCTCTCTCTCCCTCACTATATATAGGGGGAAGGGGGTGGAGGAGGTGCCCTAGGGTTCCCTAGGGGAGGGGCGGCGGCCACAGGGGAAACCCTAGATGGGTTTGGGCGCCCCCACCCCTGGGAAAATTGCCCCCCAAGCCGGGAGGGGTGGCTACCCTAGGGGAGGCGCCCCCACCTCTCCACGTTACGTGAGAGGGGTTGGGAGTGGCACACAGCCCCTTAGTGGGCTGGTGTGCCCCCTCCCCTTGGCCCATAAGGCCCCCCCAACGCTTGCCGGGGCCTCCGAAACCCCTTTCGGACACGTTGGTCGTCACCCGGTACCCCCGGAACAATTCCGGACTCCAATACTCTCGTCCAATATATCGATCTTCACCTCCGGACCACTCCGGAGTTCCTCGCCACGTCCGGGATCTCATCCGGGACTCCGAACTACCTTCGGTAACCACATACTATTTCTCATAACAACTCTAGCGTCACCGAACCTTAAGTGTGTAGACCCTACGGGTTCGGGAACCATGCAGACATGACCGAGACACCTCTTCGGCCAATAACCAATAGCGGGATCTGGATACCCATATTGGCTCCCACATGTTCCACGATGATCTCATCGGATGAACCACGATGTCGGGGATTCAATCAATCTCGTATACAATTCCCTTTGTCTATCGGTATGTTACTTGCCCGAGATTCGATCGTGGGTATCCCAATACCTCGTTCAATCTCGTTACCAGCAAGTCTCTTTACTCGTTCCGTAACGCATGATCCTGTGACTAATTCCTTAGTCACATTGAGCTCATTATGATGATGCATTACCGAGTGGGCCCAGAGATACCTCTCCGTCATACAGAGTGACAAATCCCAGTCTCGATTCGTGCCAACCCAACAGACACTTTCGGAGATACCTGTAGTGCACCTTTATAGTCACCTAGTTATGTTGTGACGTTTGATACACCTAAAGCACTCCTACGGTATCCGGGAGTTGCACAATCTCATGGTCTAAGGAAATGATACTTGACATTAGAAAAGCTCTAGCAAACGAACTACACGATCTTGTGCTATGCTTAGGATTGGGTCTTGTCCATCACATCATTCTCCTAATGATGTGATCCCATTATCAATGGCATCCAATGTCCATGGTCAGGAAACCATAACCATCTATTGATCAATGAGCTAGTCAACTAGAGGCTTACTAGGGACATGTTGTGGTCTATGTATTCACACATGTATTACGGTTTCCAGTTAATACAATTATACCATGAACAATAGACAATTATCATGAACAAGGAAATACAATAATAACCATTGTATTATTGCCTCTAGGGCATATTTCCAATAGTCTCCCACTTGCACTAGAGTCAATAATCTAGTTCAAATCACTATGTGATTGTAATGAATCCAACACCCATGGGGTTTGTTCATATCTCGCTTGTGAGAGTGGTTATTAGTCAACGGGTCTGAACCTTTCAGATCCGTGTGTGCTTTACAAATCTCTATGTCATCTTGTAGATGCAGCTACCACGCGCTACTTGGAGCTATTCCAAATAACTGCTCTACTATACGAATCCGGTTTACTACTCAGAGTCATCCGGATTAGTGTCAAAGTTTGCATCGATGTAACCCTTTATGACGAACTCTTTTACCACCTCCGTAAAGGATAGTGGTAATTCGATAAGAGACATCATGGTATGCACCATATCCAATAGGGTGCAGTTATGATGTTCGGACACACCATCACACTATGGTGTTCTGGGCGGTATTAGTTGTGAAACAATTTCCACAATGTCTTAATTGTGTGCCAAACTCGTAACTCAGATATTCATCTCTATGATCATATCATAGACATTTTATCCTCTTGTCACGACGATCTTCAACTTCACTCTCAAATTACGTGAACCTTTCAATAATTCAGACTTGTGTTTCATCAAGTAAATATTCTCAGCATCTACTCAAATCATCTGTGAAGTAAGAATATAACGATATCCACTGCGTGCCTCAGCACTCATTGGATTGCACACATCAAAATGTATTACTTCCAACAAGTTGCTTTCTTGTTCCATCTTACTGAAAACGAGGCCTTTCAGTCATCTTGCCCATGTGGTATGATTTGCATGTCTCAAGTGATTCAAAATCAAGTGAGTCCAAATGATCCATCTGTATGGAGTTTCTTCATGCATATCTACCAATAGACATGGTTCGCATGTCTCAATCTTTTAAAAAATGAGTGAGTCCAGAGATCCATCAACATGGAGCTTCTTCATGCGTTTTATACCAATATGACTCAAATGGCAGTGCCACAAGTATGTGGTACTATCATTACTATCTTATATCTTTTGGCATGAACATGTGTATCACTACGATCGAGATTCAATAAACCATTCATTTTAGGTGCAAGACCATTGAAGGTATTATTCAAATAAACAGAGTAACCATTATTCTCCTTAAATGAATAACCGTATTGCGATAAACATAATCCAATCATGTCTATGCTCAACGCAAACACCAAAGCAATTATTTAGGTTTAACACCAATCTCGATGGTAGAGGGAGCATGCGATGCTTGATCACATCAACCTTGGAAACACTTCCAACACATATCGTCATCTCACCTTTAGCTAGTCTCCGTTTATTCCGTAGCCTTTTATTTCGAGTTACCAACACTTAGCAACCGAACCGGTATCTAATACCCTGGTGCTACTAGGAGTACTAGTAAAGTACACATTAATATAATGTATATCCAATATACTTCTGTCGACCTTGCCTGCCTTCTCATCTACCAAGTATCTAGGGTAGTTCTGCTTCAGTGACCGTTCCCCTCATTACAGAAGCACTTAGTCTCGGGTTTGGGTTCAACCTTGGGTTTCTTCACTAGAGCAGCAACTGATTTGCCGTTTCATGAAGTATCCCTTCTTTCCCTTGCCCTTCTTGGAACTAGTGGTTTTACTAACCATCAACAATTGATGCTCCTACTTGATTTCTACTTTCGCGGTGTCAAACATCGCGAGTTGCTCAAGGGATCATCATGTCTATCCCTGATATGTTATAGTTCATCACGAAGCTCTAATAGCTTGGTGGCAGTGACTATGGAGAACCATCACTATCTCGTCTGGAAGATTAACTCCCACTCGATTCAAGCGATTGTAGTACTCAGACAATCTGAGCACATGATCAACGATTGAGCTTTTCTCCCTTAGTTTGCAGGCTTAAGAAACTTGTCAGAGGTCTCATACCTCTTGACGTGGGCACTAGTCTAAAATCCCGATTTCAGTCTTTGGAACATCTCATATGTTCTGCGACGTTTCAAAAACGTCTTTGGCGCCTCGATTCTAAGCCGTTAGCATTACACACTGAATTATCACGTAGTCATCAAAACGTGTATGTCAGATGTTCGCAACATCCACAGACGACGCTCGAGGTTCAGCACACCGAGCGGTGCATTAAGGACATAAGCCTTCTGCGCAGCAATGAGGATAATCCTCAGTTTACGGACCCAGTCTGCATAATTTCTACTATCAACTTTCAACTAAATTTTCTCTAGGAACATATCTAAAATAGTAGAACCAAAGCGTGAGCTACGACACAATTTGCAAAGACCTTTTGACTATGTTCATGATAATTAAGTTCATCTGATTATTTAATGAACTCCCACTTAGATAGACATCCCTCTAGTCATCTAAGTGATACATGATCCGAATCAACTAGGCCGTGTCCGATCATCACGTGAGACGGACTAGTCATCATCGGTGAACATCTCCATGTTGATCGTATCTACTATACGACTCATGTTCGACCTTTCGGTCTCTTGTGTTCCGAGGCCATGTCTGTACATGCTAGGCTCGTCAAGTCAACCTAAGTGTTTCACATGTGTAAATCTGGCTTACACCCGTTGCATGCGAATGTTAGAATCTATCACACCCGATCATCACGTGGTGCTTCGAAACAACGAACCTTCGCAACGGTGCACAGTTAGGGGGAACACATCTCTCGAAATTTTAGTGAGGGATCATCTTATTTATGCTACCGTCGTTCTAATTAAATAAGATGTAAACATGACAAACATCACATGCAAATCATAAAGTGACATGATATGGCCAATATCATCTTGCGCCTTTGATCTCCATCTTCGAGGCGCAGCATGATCACCTTCGTCACCGGCATGACACCATGATCTCCATCATCGTGTCTTCATGAAGTTGTCTCGCCAGCTATTACTTCTACTACTATGGCTAACGGTTAGCAATAAAGTAAAGTAATTACATGGCGTTTTTCATTGACACGCAGGTCATACAATAAATTAAGACAACTCCTATGGCTCCTGCCGGTTGTCATACTCATCGACATGCAGGTCGTGATTCCTATTACAAGAACATGATCAATCTCATACATCACATATATATATAATTCATCACATCCTTTTGGCCATATCACATCACATAGCATACCCTGAAAAAACAAGTTAGACGTCCTCTAATTGTTGTTGCATGTTTTACGTGGCTGCTATGGGTTTCTAGCAAGAACGTTTCTTACCTACGCAAAACCACAACGGTGATATGCAGATTTCTATTTACCCTTCATAAGGACCCTTTTCATCGAATCTGATCCGACTAAAGTGGGAGAGACAGACACCCGCTAGCCACCTTATGCATCAAGTGCATGTCAGTCGGTGGAACCTGTCTCATGTAAGCGTACGTGTAAGGTCGGTCCGGGCCGCTTCATCCCACAATGCCACCGAATCAAGACAAGACTAGTAACGGCAAGAAAATTGACCAAATCATCGCCCACAACTACTTTGTGTTTTACTCGTGCATAGAATCTACGCATAGACCTAGCTCATGATGCCACTGTTGGAGAACGTAGCAATAATTCAAAATTTTCCTACGTGTCACCAAGATCAATCTAGGTGATGCTAGCAACGAAAGAGAGGGAGTGCATCTTCATACCCTTGAAGATCGCTAAGCGGAAGCGTTACAAGAACGCGGTTGATGGAGTCGTACTCGCGGCGATTCAAATCGCGGAAGATCTGATCTAGCGCCGAACGGACGGCGCCTCCGCGTTCAACACACGTACAGCCCGGGGACGTCTCCTCCTTTCTTGATCCATCAAGGGGAGAGGAGAAGTTGAGGGAGAACTCCAGCAGCACGACGGCGTGGTGGCGATGGAGCTCGTGGTTCTCCGGCAGAGCTTCGCTAAGCACTACGGAGGAGGAGGAGGAGTTGGAGGAGGAGAGGGCTGCGCCAGGCAAGGGGTTCGGCTGCCCTCTCTCTCCCTCACTATATATAGGGGGAAGGGGGGTGGAGGAGGCGCCCTAGGGTTCCCTAGGGGAGGGTCAGCGGCCACAGGGGAAACCCTAGATGGGTTTGGGCGCCCCCACCCCTGGGAAACTTGCCACCCAAGCCGGGAGGAGTGGCTGCCCTAGGGGAGGCGCCCCCACCTCTCCATGTTACGTGAGAGGGGTTGGGAGTGGCGCACAGCCCCTTAGTGGGCTGGTGTGCCCCCTCCCCTTGGCCCATAAGGCCCCCCAACGCTTGTCGGGGCCTCCGAAACCCCTTTCGGACACGCTGGTCGTCACCCGGTACCCCTGGAACAATTCCGGACTCCAATACCCTCGTCCAATATATCGATCTTCACCTCCGGACCACTCCGGAGTTCCTCGTCACGTCCGGGATCTCATCTGGGACTCCGAACTACCTTCGGTAACCACATACTATTTCCCATAACAACTCTAGCGTCACCGAACCTTAAGTGTGTAGACCCTACGGGTTCGGGAACCATGCAGACATGACCGAGACACCTCTCCGGCCAATAACCAATAGCGGGATCTGGATACCCATATTGGCTCCCACATGTTCCACGATGATCTCATCGGATGAACCACGATGTCGGGGATTCAATCAATCCCGTATACAATTCCCTTTGTCTATCGGTATGTTACTTGCCCGAGATTCGATCGTGGGTATCCCAATACCTCGTTCAATCTCGTTACCAGCAAGTCTCTTTACTCGTTCCGTGACGCATGATCCTGTGGCTAACTCTTTAGTCACATTGAGCTCATTATGATGATGCATTATCGAGTGGGCCCAGAGATACCTCTCCGTCATACGGAGCGACAAATCCCAGTCTCGATTCGTGCCAACCCAACAGACACTTTCGGACATACCTTTAGTGCACCTTTATAGTCACCCAGTTACGTTGTGACGTTTGATACACCCAAAGCACTCCTACAGTATCCGGGAGTTGCACAATCTCATGGTCTAAGGAAATGATACTTGACATTAGAAAAGCTCTAGCAAACGAACTACACGATCTTGTGCTATGCTTAGGATTGGGTCTTGTCCATCACATCATTCTCCTAATGATGTGATCCCATTATCAATGACATCCAGTGTCCATGGTCAGGAAACCATAACCATCTATTGATCAACGAGCTAGTCAACTAGAGGCTTACTAGGGACATGTTGTGGTCTATGTATTCACACATGTATTACGGTTTCTAGTTAATACAATTATAGCATGAACAATAGACAATTATCATGAACAAGGAAATACAATAATAACCATTTTATTATTGCCTCTAGGGCATATTTCCAACAGCACCGCTAGGTGACAGAACTATTGCAGGAGGAGATGCAGACGTTATGAACGTTTTGGCAAAAGCTCGGTATGATGACTACTTGATAGTTTAGTGCACCATGCTTTACGGCTTAGAACCGGGACTTCAAAAATGTTTTGAATGCCACAGAGCATATAAGATGTTCCAAGAGCTGAAATTGGTATTTCATACTCATGCCCATGTCGAGAGGTATGAGACCTCTGACGGTACTTTGCCAATAAGATGGAGGAGAATAGCTCAACCAGTGAGCATGTGCTCAGATTGTCTGAGTACTACAATTACTTGAATCAAGTGGGAGTTAATCTTCCAAATAAGATAGTAATTGACAAAGTTCTCTAGTCACTATCACCAAGTTAATAGAACTTCGTGATGAACTATAATATGCAAGGGATGACGAAAGTAATCCCCGAGCTCTTCGCGATGCTGAGATCGGAGAAGGTAGAAATCAAGAAAAGAGCATCAAGTGTTGATGGTTAACAAGATCACTAGTTTCAAGAAAAGGGCAAAGGGAAAGAAGGGGAACTTCAAGAAGAACGGGAAGCAAGTTGCATAATAACTAGTTAAGGAGTAGTAACTCGAAACGGGAGTTGCATAATGAACAGAAACTAGTTAAGGATGAAGTGACGATATGTATTGGAAGTGGTTCCAAGATTGATATGATCATCATCGCACACTCCCTATACTTTCGGGATTAGTGTTGAACCTAAATAAGTGTTATTTGGTGTTTGCGTTGAGCATGAATATGATTTGATCATGTTTATTGCAATACGGTTATTCATTTAAGTTAGAGAATAATTGTTGTTCTGTTTACATGAATAAAACCTTATATACACACCCAATGAAAATGGTTCGTTGGATCTCAATCGTAGTACACATATTCATAATATTGAAGCCAAAAGATGCAAAGTTAATAATGATAGTGCAACTTATTTGTGGTACTGCCGTTTAGGTCATATTGGTGTAAAGTGCATGAAGAAACTCCATGCTGATGGGATTTTGGAATCACTTGATTACGAATCACTTGATGCTTGCGAACCATGCCTCTTGGGCAAGATGACTAAAACGCCGTTCTCCGGAACAATGGAGCGAGCAACTGATTTGTTGGAAATCATACATACTGATGTATGTGGTCCGATGAATATTGAGGCTCGCGGCGGGTATTGTTATTTTCTGACCTTCACAGATGATTTGAGCAGATATGGGTATATCTACTTGATGAAACATAAAGTCTAAAACATTTGAAAAGTTCATATAATTTCAGAGTGAAGTGGAAAACCATCGTAACAAGAAAATAAAGTTTGTACGATCTGATCGTGGAGGAGAATATTTGAGTTACGAGTTTGGTCTTCATTTGAAACAATGCGGAATAGTTTCGCAACTCACGCCACCTGGAACACCACAGTGTAATGGTGTGTCCGGACGTCATAATCATACTTTATTAGATATGGTGCAATCTATGATGTTTCTTACCAATCTACCACTATCATTTTGGGGTTATGCATTAGAGACAGCTGCATTCACGTTAAAAAGGGCACCATCTAAATCCGTTGAGATGACACCTTATGAACCGTGGTTTGGCAAGAAACCAAAGTTGTCGTTTCTTAAAGTTTGGAGTTGCGATGCTTATGTGAAAAAGTTTCATCTTGATAAGCTCAAACCCAAATCGGAGAAATGTGTCTTCATAGGATACCCAAAGGAGACAGTTGGGTACACCTTCTATCACAGATCCGAAGGCAAGATATTCGTTGCTAAGAATGGATCCTTTCTAGAGAAGGAGTTTCTCTCGAAACAAGTGAGTGGGAGGAAAGTAGAACTTGATGAGGTAACTGTACCTGCTCCCTTATTGGAAAGTAGTTCATCACAGAAATCTGTTCCTGTGACTCCTACACCAATTAGTGAGGAAGCTAATGATGATGATCATGTAACTTCAGATCAAGTTACTACCGAACATCGTAGGTCAACCAGAGTGAGATCCACACTAGAGTGGTTTTGTAATCCTGTTCTGGAGGTCATGTTACTTGACCATGACGAACCTACGAACTATGAGGAAGCGATGATGAGCCCAGATTCCGCGAAATGGTTTGAGGCCATGAAATCTGAGATGGGATCCATGTATGAGAACAAAGTATGGACTTTGATTGACTTGCCCGATGATCGGCGAGCCATTGATATTAAATGGATCTTCAAGAGGAAGAGGGACGCTGATAGTAGTGTTGCTATCTACAAAGCTAAAATTGTCGCAAAAGTTTTTCGACAAGTTCAAGGTGTTGACTACGATGAGAGTTTCTCACTCGTATCTATGCTTAAGTCTATCCGAATCATGTTAGCAATTGCCGCATTTTATGAAATCTGGCAAATGGATAAACAAAGCTGCATTCCTTAATGGATTTATTAAAGAAGAGTTGTATATGATGCAACCAGAAGGTTTTGTCAATCCTAAAGGTGCTAACAAAATATGCAAGCTCCAGCGATCCATCTATGGACTGGTGCAAGCATCTCGGAGTTGGAATATACGCTTTGATAAATTTATCAAATCATATAGTTTTATACAGACTTGTGGTGAAGCCTGTATTTACAAGAAAGTGAGTGGAGCACTACCACATTTCTGATAAGTATATGTGAATGACATATTGTTGATCGGAAATAATGTAGAATTATTCTGCAAAGCATAAAGGAGTGTTTGAAAGGAGTTTTTCAAAGAAAGACCTCGGTGAAGCTTCTTACATATTGAGCATCAAGATCTATAGAGATAGATCAAGACGCTTGATAAGTTTTTTTTTCAATGAGTACATACCTTGACAAGATTTTGAAGTAATTCAAAATGGAACAATCAAAGAACAAGTTCTTGCCTGTGGTACAAGGTGTGAAATTGAGTAAGACTCAAAGCCCGACCACGGCAGAAGATAGAAAGAGAATGAAAGTCATTCCCTATGCCACAGCCATAGGTTCTATAAAGTATGCCATGCTGTGTACCAGATCTATTGTATACCCTACACTGATTTTGGCAAGGGAGGACAATAGTGATCTAGGAGTAGATCACTGGACAGCGGTCAAAATTATCCTTAGTGGAATAAGGATATGTTTCTCGATTATGGAGGTGACAAAAAGGTTTGTCGTAAAGGGTTACGTCGATGCAAATTTTGACACTGATCCGGATGACTCTGAAGTCTCAATCTGGATACATATTGAAAGCGGGAGCAATTAGCTAGAGTAGCTCCGTGCAGAGCATTGTTGACATAGAAATTTGCAAAATACATATGGAACTGAATGTGGTAGACCCGTTGACTAAACTTCTCTCACAAGCAAAACATGATCACACCTTAGTACTCTTTGGGTGTTAATCACATAGTGATGTGAACTAGATTATTGACTCTAGTAAACCCTTTGGGTGTTGGTCACATGACGATGTGAACTATGGGTGTTAATCACATGGTGATGTGAATTATTGATGTTAAATCACATGGCGATGTGATCTAGATTATTGACTCTAGTGCAATTGGGAGACTGAAGGAAATAAGCCCTAGAGGCAATAATAAAGTATTATTTATTTCCTTATTTCATGATAAATGTTTATTATTCATGCTAGAATTGTATTAACCGGAAACATAATACATGTGTGAATACATAGACAAACATAGTGTCACTAGTATGCCTCTACTTGACTAGCTCGTTAATCAAAGATGGTTAAGTTTCCTAACTATAGACATGAGTTGTCATTTGATTAATGGGATGACATCATTAGGAGAATGATGTGATTGACTTGACCCATTCCGTTAGCTTAGCACTTGATCGTTTAGTATGTTGCTATTGCTTTCTTCATGACTTATACATGTTCCTATGACTGAGATTATGCAACTCCCGTTTACCCAGGAACACTTTGTGTGCTACCAAACGTCACAACGTAACTGGGTGATTATAAAGGTGCTCTACAGGTGTCTCCGAAGGTACTTGTTGGGTTGGCGTATTTTGAGATTAGGATTTGTCACTCCGATTGTCGGGGAGGTATCTCTGGGCCCTCTCCGTAATGCACATCACTATAAGCCTTGCAAGCATTGTGACTAATGAGTTAGTTGCGAGATGATGTATTACGGAACGAGTAAAGAGACTTTCCGGTAACGAGATTGAACTAGATATTGAGATACCGACGATCAAATCGCGGGCAAGTAACATAACAATGACAAAGGGAACAACGTATGTTGTTATGCGGTTTGACCGATAAAGATCTTCGAAGAATATGTAGGAGCCAATATGAGCATCCAGGTTCCGCTATTGGTTATTGACCGGAGACGTGTCTCGGTCATGTCTACATAGTTCTCAAACCCGTAGGGTCCGCACGCTTAAAGTTTGATGACGGTTATATTATGAGTTTATGTGTTTTGATGTACCGAAGATAGTTCGGAGTCCCGGATGTGATCAAGGACATGACGAGGAGTCTCGAAATGGTCGAGACATAAAGATTGATATATTGGAAGCTTATATTTGGATAT